>NC_082699.1:41458553-42658553 GCF_949987515.2 Delphinus delphis | reverse complement strand
TGAACAATTATCTTGTAAGATCTTTTTTTTTTTTTTTTTACATCTTTACTGGAGTATAATTGCTTTACAATGGTGTGTTAGTTTCTGCTTTATAACAAAGTGAATCAGTTATACATATACATATGTTCCTATATCTCTTCCCTCTTGCATCTCCTTCCCTCCCACCCTCCCTATCCCACCCTTCTAGGTGGTCACAAAGCACCGAGCTGATCTCCCTTTGCTATGCGGCTGCTTCCCATTAGCTATCTATTTTACGTTTGGTAGTGTATATATGTCCATGCCACTCTCTCACTTTGTCACAGCTTACCCTTCCCCCTCCCCATATCCTCAAGTCCATTCTCTAGTAGGTCTGTGTCTTTATTCCTGTCTTACCCCTAGGTTCTACATGACTTTTTTTTTTTTCTTAACATCCATATATATGTGTTAGCATACGGTATTTGTTTTTCTCTTTCTGACTTACTTAACTCTGTATGACAGACTCTAGGTCCATTCACCTCATTACAAATAGCTCCATTTCGTTTCTTTTTATGGCTGAGTAATATTCCATTGTATATATGTGCCACATCTTCTTTATCCATTCATCCGATGATGGACACTTAGGTTGTTTCCATGTCCTGGCTATTGTAAATAGAGCTGCAATGAACATTTTGGTACATGACTCTTTTTGAATTATGGCTTTCTCAGGGTATATGCCCAGTAGTGGGATTGCTGGGTCGTATGGTAATTCTATTTTTAGTTTTTTAAGGAACCTCCATACTGTTCTCCATAGTGGCTGTACCAATTCACATTCCCACCAGCAGTGCAAGAGTGTTCCCTTTTCTCCACACCCTCTCCAGCATTTATTGTTTCTAGATTTTTTGATGATGGCCATTCTGACTGGTGTGAGATGATATCTCATTGTAGTTTTGATTTGCATTTCTCTAATGATTAATGATGTTGAGCATTCTTTCATGTGTTTGTTGGCAGCCCGTATATCTTCTTTGGAGAAATGTCTATTTAGGTCTTCTGCCCATCTTTGGATTGGGTTGTTTGTTTTTTTGTTATTGAGCTGCATGAGCTGCTTGTAAACTTTGGAGATTAATCCTTTGTCATTTCCTTCATTTGCAAATATTATCTCCCATTCTGAGGTTTGTCTTTTGGTCTTGTTTCTTTTGCTGTGCAAAAGCTTTGAAGTTTCATTAGGTCCTATTTGTTTATTTTTGTTTTTATTTCCATTTCTCTAGGAGGTGGATCAAAAAGGATTTTGCTGTGATTTATGTCATAGAGTGTTCTGCCTATGTTTTCCTCTAAGAGTTTGATAGTGTCTGGCCTTACATTTAGGTCTTTAATCCATTTTGAGCTTATTTTTGTGTATGGTGTTAGGGAGTGATCTAATCTCATACTTTTACATGTACCTGTCCAGTTTTCCCAGCCCCACTTATTGAAGAGCCTGTCCTTTCTCCACTGTATATTCTTGCCTCCTTTATCAAAGATAAGGTGACCATATGTGTGTGGGTTTATCTCTGGGCTTTCTATCCTGTTCCATTGATCTATCTTTCTGTTTTTGTGCCAGTACCATACTGTCTTGATTACTGTAGCTTTGTACTATAGTCTGAGGTCAGGGAGCCTGATTCCTCCAGCTCCTTTTTTCGTTCTCAAGATTGCTTTGGCTATTTGGGGTCTTTTGTGTTTCCATACAAATTGTGAATTTTTTTGTTCTAGTTCTGTGAAAAATGCCAGTGGTAGTTTGATAGGGATTGCATTGAATCTGTAGATTGCTTTGGGTAGTAGAGTCATTTTCACAATGTTGATTCTTCCAAATGAAGAACACGGTATATCTCTCCATCTATTTGTATCATCTTTAATTTTTTTCATCAGTGTCTTATAGTTTTCTGCATACAGGTCTTTTGTCTCCTTAGGTAGGTTTATTCCTAGATATTTTATTCTTTTTGTTGCAATGGTAAATGGGAGTGTTTTCTTGATTTCACTTTCAGATTTTTCATCATTAGTGTATTGGAATGCCAGAGATTTCTGTGCATTAATTTTGTATCCTGCTACTCTACCAAATTCATTGATTAGCTCTAGTAGTTTTCTGGTAGCATATTTAGGATTCTTTATGTATAGTATCCTGTCATCTGCAAACAGTGACAGCTTTACTTCTTCTTTGGATTCCTTTTATTTCCTTTTCTTCTCTGATTGCTGTGGCTAAAACTTCCAAAACTATGTTGAATAAGAGTGGTGAGAGTGGGCAACCTTGTCTTGTTCCTGATCTTAGTGGAAATGGTTTCAGTTTTTCACCATCAAGGACGATGTTGGCTGTGGGTTTGTCATATATGGCCTTTATTATGTTGAGGAAAGTTCCCTCTATGCCTACTTTCTGGAGGGTTTTTATCATAAATGGGTGTTGAATTTTGTCGAAAGCTTTGTCTGCATCTATTGATATAACCATATGGTTTTTCTCCTTCAGTTTGTTAATATGGTGTATCACATTGATTTGCATATATTGAAGAATCCTTGCATTCCTGGAATAAATCCCATTTGATCATGGTGTATGATCCTCTTAATGTGCTGTTGGATTCTGTTTGCTAGTACTTTGTTGAGGATTTTTGCATCTATGTTCATCAGTGATATTGGCCTGTAGTTTTCTTTCTTTGTGACATCCTTGTCTGGTTTTGGTATCAGGGTGATGGTGGCCTCATAGAATGAGTTTGGGAGTGTTCCTCCCTCTGCTATATTTTGGAAGAGTTTGAGAAGGATAGGTGTTAGCTCTTCTCTAAATTCTTTTTTTTTTTTTTCCTAAGAAAGGACAGAGCTGACCAATAATTTTTTCCAGGTTCTTATGTATGGTTTTTATTATTTTCCTTTCATTGAAATGCTTAATAATGTATATTGTTTTCTTTTAAAAAATTCTCATTAGAAAATACCTTTTAAAATTGTGTATGTGATTTCTGTATTCACAAAGTATTACAGTATAAATTGTTGCATTAGAGTAAGCTTATTTTATAGGTCCTACAATACCATGAATAGCTATTGTCCAGCTTGTGTAAAAAATCAAATGAATTCTCAGAAACTAGAGTTCAAAACTCTAAGTCATTTGGTTAAGAGCAACAGGAAATTGATGTCTTCAAATTGTGAGATTTTATAGACACACCAAATTGTTTCAGGTTGGAGTGATTGCTGGTTGTAAATTATATACACAACAATGCTGACCTCAATGGTGAAACAGGTTGAATTATGTTTTCATGTGTGCTATCCGAAAAATGCTACATAAACCAGTTTTTCTCAGGCTGCTAATTATTAATAAATGAGCAGTTTTCCATGTTATTTGGAAAGGCAAGTCCCCTTCTTCTGTGGCCACTCCTCCCCCACACATTCCCTTCCTCCATTATTAGAGTATAAGTAACGTTAAGGTGATGACAGTAACACATTCCTACATAGGTTTATTGTGTGGTATTTTACCAAGCTATCCCTGGAATTCTAGACTTTAAATTGGATCAAATAAATCTTACAGCAGAGTCATCTTTCACCTCCGTTATTTCTACTAAAAGGATTCCAATAAATGGCAATGATTAAGGTATTCATTTACCAGAGTTTCAAAGTGTAAAATACCTAAGTTTGTGTGTGTAAAGGACCCAAAGATGACTAGGTGCAGAGTAGATCATCATCAGATGATGGATTTCCACACTCTCTGGGCTCTGCCATCTAGATCTAGATGGATCTAGCTTCATCGTGCACTTACTGGTCCATGTAGAAACAAACAGCCAGGTTGGATGTGTTTTCATGTCTCCATATGCATGCGTTCTGATCTTCCCCATCTTTGAGGAAAGCTTCTCTGAAGAAGCCAGGATTCATCTGGAACAACAGAGAAAAATCAAAATTTATGTCCTACCGCATCCATTCCCTAGCCCATATCCCCCTTTAAAGGTAATGCCGTTGGGTGAATGCATGATGCTATCTGGGGATGGTTTGATGAATCGTATTTTAATAGACATGGACCTTTACGAGTAATGCTTAGTCTATAGGTGATGTTTACATAAACAAAAAGGCTTAAATGTCCCCTTTCAACTTGTTTGTCTTTTCAATTTTATTTAAAGGTATGACACTGGCATTTGCAGGAACATATTTATTGGTGAACTTTGCTCCAAATATAACTCAGGATATCTCTGCAAGAACAGTACAGTATTCCTTTGTTGGCTGGCAGTTCATGACCTACGGGGTAAGAATTCTAAAAATTTTACTGTTACAGAGGCAATATTATCTAGACCACTGGTACACGCAGATGCTGGAAAACTAATATAATCTTTTCTTCTCAGCATTAATATCTCATTAAAATGTAAATATATTTGACCAGTACTGAAGTATTTCAAACACTAAATAAAAGCACCCCCATTTCCCAGGCATTCTGTCCTTGGGGGTGACCTATCACTGGAACAATTTCCACAATTTAATGGAATTTAATCCGGCAAATTCCAGAGCAACATATTTTAGGACAATTCAGAGTAAAAACAAACAAACAAAAAAACTCTTTTCCCAGGTCAAAGGAAAGTACCTGAAGACATATTTTACTTCTCTGAATTTTATCCAAGATAGGTATTCCCTTCAAAAAAGCTTTCTTTGAGACCAATGCAGTAGCCTGTCTTAGGAGAAGCAAACAGTGGGTAGGACAATACTGAGAGATGTGTAAAAGAGAGAACGGAATGAGCTGATGTAGAAATTGGAAGCCACTAATTGGGATATTTTATTTGATGCAATGGCTGTATCCGGTGGGTATAGAGCAGTGGTCCCCAAACTTTTTGGCACCAGGGGCCCATTTCATGGAAGACAATTTTTCCATGGAGCGGGGGTGGGGGTGTGGTTCAGGCAGTAATGTGAGTGATGGGGAGCGATGGGGAGCGGCAGATGAACTCTCGCGCTGCTCACCTCCTGCTGTGCAGACCGGTAGAGGTCTGAGGCCCGCGGGTTGGGGACCCCTGGTACAGAGAACGTGATTGAAATGGTTGGTATGTAACTTGTTACAGAAGTCAGTTTAGATTGGAGAAAAAGAATATTCTAGGAAGGGCAGGCAGTAAGAAGAAAACTGGGATTGTCTAAATGAGCATTTAACCAAGAACCGAATTGGTAAAATATCAAGAGTTGTGAATTCAATAAAAATAATCAAAGCACACAGAGTCAAACATTTTTAGGGTTAGAAGTGACCTCAAAAAACTATCTGGTCCAGTGCTCTGCCATTGAAACAGGTAAAATACTATGATCCTGCTGTATACCTATTATTTAAACGTGTGACATTGGCATTTGCAGAGACACGCGAGCTTTGCTGTCAGTGTGATGTAACTCAGGATATTACAGCAGGAACTGCGTGGTATTACACTATGGTGTGGCCCTTCCTAGTCGTATGACAAGAATCCTATATATTTTACCGTCTCTGATATACAATTCTGACCACTGGGACACAAGTGTTTATAGGGCTTTTCTTTTTATAGTCTCTCACTGTACTTCTTTCTCTTACTCAACAGAGACACTCTGTTTACAAACATTCCTCATACTCTACACCCCCTTTAATAAACTATCCTATTTCCCTTCTAAACACCACCAAAGATTTATTCCCCTCCACTTTCTCAGCTCCTGATCACTCCTCACTCGTCCTAAGCTAGTAGACCCCTCCCCTCCACTTTCTCAGCTCCTGGTCACTCCTCACTCGTCCTAAGCTAGTAGCCCCCTCCCCACGAATTACCAAGTGGAATTGCTTTTTTTGGTCCTGATTCTTCTTGAGCCTTGTGCAGCACTTCCTGATGGTCCACTCTCTTCTCCTTGCATCTCTCTCTTCCCGGGCTTCCTTGGTTTGTTTTCCCTGTTTCTCTTCCTCCTCTCTGATCAGTCCATCCCAGGCTCTTGGTAGGTAACTCCTTCTCTTCTGCCATCCACTCTTTATCTATTTGTGCTACAAACTTGTCCAGGGTTTTTTAGGGTGATCTCATTGCCCACTCCACCACCATCATTCTTTAGAAAGACTTCCAAATCCAGACCTGCATCTCCTTCCCAGATCTCTTCTAAGCCGCAAAGCTGTGTTCTCATCTGTCTACTTATTACTCGTCCCTGCTTGGACGTTCCATAGATTTTGCAAAAGTAACATCTCAGAAACTGAACTCAATATCTTTTCCCCTAAACTCCCTCCTCTCTTAAATTGGAAGGTTCCCCTTACCCCTGCCCTCCATCAAACTTTAGGATTGGTCTTCCCAATTCAGAGTAGGTTTCCTCAGGTCTGTCATACTTTGTGTCTCCCCCTCCCCTATTTTATCTTCCTACTTGTCCACCGTACCCAGTCCTTTAACTATTAAGGCTTTCATCAATCAAATCTAAGCACTAGAAGGGCTCATTGAGCATGTCATGATAGTCTAGACTTGATGTACTACCCACACATTATTATTCTTTGCCTACAAGCAAAACAAATTCTTCATCCGGTAAGAAAAGGGTCACAGAGTCTGTGACCAGAAAATTAAAAGCCTGAGCTGAATCCTTGGGAGATTAAAGATGCATCAAGACTTATTTCCTGGAATAAACAGCATTGTTTGATGATGATGTATTTTATATCGTTTTAACACCATAGAAAACATCTTTAAAGAACAAAACTACCTTTTTAAACCTTATAGTTCCACGCAAAAAGTACTATGAAATTAATTGCATTTTTCCATTTTCCAAAGTTAGCTCTTCATTCATTCATTTATTCACAATTCATTCAACTTATTAGCCACCTAGAATACAGGGGAGAATTCTTGAAGCAGGAATTTTATAGTCCTGGGAGAGACCCATATTCCTGTAAAATAATGAAAGTATCTTTGAAAGTAAATGTTGCCAAAAATGTAAATAATTCCAGATATTTATAAGATAGCATAAAATAAACCTTTAATAAAGTCACATTTGGATAGCACTATTGGCATTAGACTCTTAGGGGAATAGATCTATATTATCTTAGTTTATCTCAGTTTGGAATTTAATCCGTTATATGTTGCATCTCTAAAGGCTCTAGAAGTTATCAATTACATACTAAGATCTTGAGCTGAAGTTTGGTTTAAATCTGTTAAACATCTACATAATTAATATTTAATCCTTCAGCGTGGCAGAGTCTGTGCTTTTTCTGCAAACCATAATTGCAAAGATCATAATTACAGTAATTAAGACGATTCTTTGAAGTATGTTCATCTAACAGTTTTTGTATTACACCAAGTATAAATGCAACACCTGAACTGCCTTTCGGGACTGATCAAATAACTAATAAAATGAATAAAAATATTTTAAGTCTGAATACATTTTACATATCTCAAAAGGGGATTGTAAAGTCATATTACGGACTAGTTAATAGCATCTCCTTGTATCATGTGTTGACCTGTCCCAGGTCAATATCCATTTTCCCTTTAAGGCTTCCATGAAGTCAGAGCCTCAGAAACAAGGCCCGGGAGCCTACCCTCTGAGCTGGGACTCTTTTGGGCAGGAAGACGATTTGAGGAGCCTGGTGTCTACTGGCCAGAGAGGAATGAAGTGTCCTTTGCTCACCCACTAAAACAGACTTTCCCACCTGCTGTTTGCCAAAAAGCAAAGAGCAATCAAGTTTGCAAGGTCAAACTAGCTTGGAGAGAGGCTATGAAACATACATGGCCCCCTGAGAAATTCATCTTCTCCACCAGCAAGTTAAAAACTAGAAGTCCTTTAGGAAAGAGACAGGCTTAACCTTGGGAATCCTGCCCTGCCCAGACTTATATGACCACGAGGCCCTTTTCTTGAAGGGCCTTTTGTTGAGGAGCAGCTGCAGAACCCGCATGAGGGAACGTGGCTCTGAGCCTCAGTTAATTCGTGTTCTTTGGCAGGCTTGACTGTGGCTGTTTTGCCCACCCAGATTTCCCCATAGACGATTCAGATGGAAACCTCTCTTGTGAACATAGAATCCTTCACAAAATAATCTGCATCGTGCTCATTTCCTCTCCACGAGACCAAAAATTAAATCAGCCGAAGCAGGGACCCAGCCTGTCGATTGGTGTAATTCTCTACCCCGAAGCAGATGATTAAGTTGGCCTTTCTGGCAAAAGCTGCTTCAACAACCCACCAGCAGGTGTTAAAACCTGAAGGGAGAAAACTATGTGTGTACAAAGCCTCCATGTCTGTTGCACGAGGTTCATCTGCTTTGTTGTCTGAATGGAAGTAGCCACTCGCAGGTCTGCGCTAGGATACACTTTGCGGCCGCGGTAGCCAACCTCACCGAGCAGTCTGAGCCTTATGCCCACTCCGACCACGGTCTGTCTTTCATCTACGCAACAGCCCTAGATATTGGCAGATGGAGAAGCTGAGTTAGGGAGGTTCAGTAACTTGTCCAAGGTCACTTAAATACTAAGTGGCAGAGCCAGAATTCAAAACCGGGTCATCCACTTCTGGGGTGCACATTCCAGTTCATTTCCCCACACAGCTCTCCAAGCAGAATTAATACAAGCTGACCTCCGAGTATCAGACCTTTGTCCAGGCTTGGCCTCAGAGAGAACCTTTGCAGAGGTCATTTCTTTTGGACAAGGCAGCTATATCAAAGGCTATACTTTCAGAATGAACTCGGTGAGAGAAAAGGAGGTGAACACAGGCTCAGATTCTGGTAGTAAGACTAGGGTTTCCAGTGATGACATTTTGTGTATCTCTTTTGTCACATCATCCCATGGATTGCCAGTGCCCTTTTTACCACTGAAAACAGGGTGATGCGTGCCTTTAAATCAAATTGGAGGATGAATCCAGAAAACCCAGAATAATTCAGAAAACTCATCCTGAAAATTTTGTTCCTCTGGAAAGACTTCAGGTACCCAAACCTGAATTAGTTTCCTATTGTTTCCATAACAAATTGTCACAAACTTAGTGGCTTAAAACAACACAAATTAACTTTCTTGCAGTTCTGAAGGTCAGAAGTCCAACACAGGTCTCATGGACGAAACTCAAGGTATTGGCAGAGCCGTATTCCTTGAGAGCGCCCCTTGGGGAGAATCTGTTTCCTTGCCGTTTCCAGCTTCTAGAGGCAGCCAGCATTCCTTGACTTGGGTCTTTCTCATGTTACATCTCTCTTTGACCACAGCTGGGAAGGTTCTCTGCTTTTAAGGACCCTTGTGACTACACTGGGCCCACTCGGATAATCCAGGATAATCTCCGCATCTCAGGGTCCATAGCCTTAATCACATCTGCAAAGCCCCTTTGCTGTGTAAAGTAACGTACACACAAGTTCCAGAGTTTAGGACGTGGACATCTTGGGGTGGGAGGGGGGGCATAATTCTGCCTTCCAGAGCTGTACCACTTAACCCTTCTGAGCCTTGGTTTCCCCATCTGTAAAATGAGGACAGTAATAGTGCCCACCTCCTGAGGTTGTTGTGAGGATTCAATGAATTAGTACAAGTAAAGCATGTGGCAAGCATGCACTAGGTGCTGTTATTATTTCTGGCCTCTGAGATCGCAATCAGCAAAGCAGCCTCTTCCTGGGTCGCAACAACCTGCAGAGGTCACAGCTTCTTTGATATTGATTTTTTCAGAGAGGAGAGAAAATGTTACTAGAAAAGAAAAAATTAACATTAACTCATGCTGCTTGAATATTTTATTCCCGGGAGCTCTGTGATCTCTTGCCACAGGACAGAACCCAGGGCAACGGCAGTCGTTCTGTGAATAATAGGAACTCATGTTTTATAGGTCTGAAGCCACAGAGATAGAGTTTGTAAAAAAAAAAGTCATACATGATTTTCAAAACTTATAACTACCATCATCCCCCCAAAACATGTTAATAATTGGCATGCTAACAGATTTAGCTAACATGCTCTGTACCTTAGTGCAGGAAAAACTTCCTTCCCTCCAGCCACAAATAACAGCGGTCCCGAAAGGTGCTGGGAGCTGTCTGTAATTGTATCACATGAGAAATGGACAACTGTGGTGGAGGGGAGACCAAGCCGAGAGGGATGTTTCGGTTTCGATGGCAGCTTTCAGGAAAGCAAAGAGAGAGGAGTTGAATAGCTTTTGTAGCACGACTTGATTAAATTAAAGGTCTGGCAAATAAGTGCTATAAGGAAGAGTTAAAACGATTTGTTTAATTTGCCAGGAAAAGAAAAGACTAAGGGATGAGTTAATCTTCCGTATTAGATGAAAAGGTTTTTAAATGAGGAAGATATGGTCCTGCTGCTTTCCATGCCCACAGAGGATTAAAGGGAGAAACACACCAACAAGCAAACGCTTGAGTTAGAACAGAAGAGACATGTTTATTTAGGGCTCCATACGTAAAATGCAGCCCTGAAAGCAGTCAAGTCCCTAACTCTAGTCATTTTTAAGAAAAAAATTAATGCTGGTATTTTCACTTGTCCAATGTAAACATTCATACTTATGATTTCAGTCCAGAGATACTGTCTCTTTGGGGGGGGGAGGGAAAAAAAGCTATGCTTCAGGTTATCTTAAGGACTACAAAAAAGAAAAAAAAGCTAAAACAAAAATAAAATTGAGAACTCAAAATTATACTAATTTTCTTAAAGGCAGGAAAATTTTAGACATTCAGTCAATTAATACTTATTGAACACTCAATTTATTAGACATTAGGCTTGTTTTTTGGCAAGTGGTTCATAATAAATATGAGGTGTAATTTACTCATTAATTCGAAAAATACTTATTGAGTAACCAACTGTATTCCAGGCACTGGACGCAGAAAAGGTCCCTGTTCTCATAGAGCAGATGTGCTAGTGGGAAACAGACAAGAAACACATCACCACACGAACAGGTCATGATAAAGTACTCTACAGTAGCCGCCTGAAGTCGGGGTTGTGATAGGATGACTGGGTGGCTCTGTGAGATCAGAACGATCTGGGAAGATCTCTCCGGGGAGCTGAGTGACTAGGAGTCATTGTGCAAACAATAGCTCAGGGAAAGAGCATTCCAGGCAGAGCAAACTCTTAGTGCAAAGGCCCCAAAACTGAGCAATCTGAGGACCTCAAAGGACTCAGCGGTGTGGCAGGGGTTGGCGGGGAGGGGTAGGCCATTTGTGGCTGGTGCAGGTTGGACCGTCCAGGAGCCAGCCGTACAAGATGATGAGGTCCCAGAAGTTAACTGGGGCTTTGTAATCCAGGAGGGAGTGTGGCGCTTATTCTTAACGTGCTGGGACGTTTAAGCAAAGAATGACTAGATCTAATTTCTATTTTTACTACATGTATCATCCTGGATGAATCTCATAAACATAATGCACAGTGAAAAAAAAGTAAGCGAGTGAAAGCAAGTATAATTCCACTTGTATAAGGAACAAGTGTGCAAAAATAAACGGCGTCATTTGGGGATACATAGAAATGTGATAAGGTATAAAGAAAATGAATGGAAAACTCAAGGTAGCGGTTCCTGGGGAGGTTGCAGGAGGAGGGGAGTGCAATTGGGAACGAGAGACTTCACAGGGATTGATGGGCTCTGCTTCTCAGGTTGAGTAGAGGGCACAATGGTACTTGTCACATTACTGTAAATACCTGATATGTATATTCATATATACTCTCTATGAATGAAATAGTTCATTATCCAAATCGTATTTTTTTTTTTTTATTTGCGGTACGCGGGCCTCTCACTGTTGTGGCCTCTCTCGCTGCGGAGCACAGGCTCCGGACGCGCAGGCTCAGCGGCCATGGCTCACGGGCCCGGCCGCTCCGCGGCATGTGGGATCTTCCCGAACCGGGGCACGAACCCGTGTCCCCTGCATCGGCAGGCGGACTCTCAACCACTGCGCCACCAGGGAAGCCCCCAAATTGTATTTTTAAATGACTCCTCTTGCTGCTGAATGTCTGGATTGTAAAGAGGCAAGAGTCAAATCAGAGACAAAGTAGAAGCTGTTGCAGTAGTCAGAGAGGGTGGCGAGGAATGAGGGAAAAGGAGGAGTTTTCAGTTTGTGCAGCAGGGCATGTGGTGATGCCATCTCCTGACAGGGTGGAGGCCCAGGAGGAACAGGTAGGGAAGGTAGGCCACCAAGAATTAAGTGTTGGGGACTGCCCTGGTGGCGCAGTGGTTAAGAATCCGCCTGCCAATGCAGGGGACACAGGTTCAATCCCTGGTCCAGGAAGATCCCACATGCCACAGAGCAACTAAGCCCGTGGCCACAACTACTGAAGCCTGCACACCTAGAGCCTGTGCTCCACAACAAGAGAAGCCACCACAGTGAGAAGCCCGTGCACCGCAAGGAAGAGTAACCCCCACTCGCCAAAAGTAAAGAAAGCCCACGTGCAGCAATGAAGACCCAACGCAGCCAAAAAATAAATAAATAAAGAGTTAAGTGTTGGGACTTCCCTGGCAGTCCAGTGTTTAAGACTCTGTGCTTCCACTGCAGGGGACACAGGTTCGATCCCTGGTCGGGGAACTAATATCCTGCATGCTACACAATGCAGCCAAAAACAAAAAAGAGTTAAGTGTTGCCCATATTCATGTGTTATGGCTGTTAAACATGCATGTCAGACTTCTCTGGTGGCCCAGTGGTTAAGAATCTGCCTGCCAATGCAAGGGACACCGGTTTGAGCCCTGGTCCGGGAAGATCCCACATGCTGTGGAACAACTAAGCCTGTGGGCCACAACTACTAAGCCTGTGCTCTAGAGCCCGTGAGCCACAACTACTGAGCCCGCATGCCACAACTACTGAAGCCTGCATGCCTAGAGCCCATGCTCCGCAACAAGAGAAGACACCACAATGAGAAGCCCGTGCACCACAACTAGAGAAAGCCCATGTGCAGCAAAGACCCAACGCAGCCAAAAAGAAAAAAAAAGCATGTGAAAATGTCTGGTAGACAACTGGATAAATGAGACTGGAGTTGGGAGGTCAGGACTGGAGGTCTAGATTTGGGCATCATTGCCATGTAGGTGATGTTAGAACTCTAGGTCTGGATCACTAAGGCTCCTTATGCTGTTCTCATATATTTATAATTGTCCTTAGGAGCTCCAGTCATCCTCAACCCTCATCTGATAGTTGTTGCAAAATCAAAAAGAGAAGTGTGCCATTCTGAAGACTTCGGATAGAATAATTTACACTTTACTCTTTTTCATCTTTTTCATTTCTAGATTTTAGAAATACTCATTTTCTGCATTCTCCTATATTTCCATAAAAGGAAAGGAATGAAACACATTGTGATTCTGCTAACCCTCGTGGCACTTCTAGGTAAGGGTATTCTTTTGTTTTCTAATTATCTAATGTAGCCATGCTAAGTCATAAAAGAGTTTAAAGGAAAATATTTGAGCATTCTATTTTTTCTCATTGTTTCTGCTTTTCAATTCTGATCTATAGAAACTGAGTCTCAGTTACGCAAATTGTACTTTGCATGTCCATTGCTGCAATTGATATATGTTTAATTTTTAATATATTTAAGGATTTTTACTTCTTGATAATTTTATTTGCTCTCTGACAATTTGGGGATTTTTTTCTTAGTAAATAATTGAAGAATATTAAAAGAGAAACAAATGAATAAACCCAAATGAAACTTTTGTATCAGAAGTTATCTAGGCCTATCCTATTTACATTTAGAAAAAAAAAACTTTAAAACATGGCTAATATGAAACAAATGTAAGCAGTATGATTTTTCTTGAATACATTTCTTTCATTCATTATTTAACTACCCGTTTCCTTTTTCTCCAGAGGCACCTTATAAGATTTGAAAACTGATGCTTACATAAGCCCTCTCTCTATATTTTTTTTTTTTTTTTCTGTACGCGGGCCTCCCACTGTTGTGGCCTCTCCCGTTGCGGAGCACAGGCTCCGGACGCACAGGCTCAGCAGCCATGGCTCACGGGCCCAGACGCTCCGCGGCATGTGGGATCCTCCCAGACTGGAGCACGAACCCGTGTCCCCTGCATCGGCAGGCGGACTCTCAACCACTGCGCCACGAGGGAAGCCCAGCCCTCTATATCTTTTTAAATCTATTCTCCCTCCCCACTCCTCTGTATCTCTCTCTCTCATACATACACACACACACACACACACACACACACACACATATATATCAACACTAGGAGATCTCACTAATCATTTGGGAAATTCCCTTTTCAAAAATTTATTTATAATTCTTTCTTTGCCTAAGATGACCCATCCATCACATGTTGTTAACTCTAACTTTGTACATTGTATTCATACCTTTGAGGCAGCTGCAGCTCCCATGTTCATGAGGTGCTGGAGGTTTCATTTCTTCATTTCATCAACTCTCCTTTGAATTGGAAGAGTTGCATTTGTGATAGTTACTTATAGAAACAAATTTACTCTAGAACATGTTCAGGTATGTGGTTAATCAAAAGAACAGAAAAGAAACTTTATATTTTTTTCTTCCAAATTACCAGGTAGGGAGAACAAAAGCAAACTAAGAGAAAAGATGCACATTATGTAGGAAAATATTGAAAATAAAGGAAATTTTAAATAGGAAAGTAAGATAACAGAATTAAGACCATACATATCAGCTTTGATCATAAATGTAAATGGGGTAAGTTTACCAAGTGAAAAAGAAAGATTTCCAAATTGTACTTGAGAAAAATTCCCGTATTGATTTTGAAAAAGATTCTGAAATTGGATTCAGCCAGTTTCCTCTGGTTCAGCTCTGTAAGGGTTATTGAAACATCACCCTTTCTGACTGGCCTCTGCTGGTTGTGAAATATTTTGACTTCATACATCAATTTCATCTAAACAAGGTAACTCAGATTGAAAGTAAAAGAAAGCAGAAGGTCATTATATTACCATCTAAGTTAAAATCAGGGCAGAAGCAGTAAATGCAACAGAGGATCCTGGAGGCTCCCCTATTAGTATTTAGTTGCTAATCAGGGTAGGACTGGGGCTTGGAGGAGGCATCAGGGGACAGGGGCCCTCAGTAGACTGGGCAGCAGCTATTTCAGAAACTACATTAGCATAAGTATAAGAGGAGTAGGAGACTTCTCTTAGCTCATGGAAATAAGGAGACAGAAAAATCTGTAAAATTAGAGAAACTGAATGCTTAATTTTGATCTGGCAGCTCTAAGGTTGAACTCTAAATCCAGAAAGCAGAGGATACACCTTCTTTCAAGTGCCTGTGTAACATTTACAAAAGCTGATCTTATAATTGGCCACAAAGAAATTTTTGATAAATTCCAGGAAGTTGAAAGAGTACAGACCACATTTTCAGATCACAGTGAAATAAAAACAGAAAATAATAACAAAAATAGAACCACTAAAACCGTACCACCTGGGAATGTTAAACACTATGCTTAAACTGCAGCTGGGCCAAAGCAGAAACCACGATTTCATTACAGCATATATTTCTTAAATTATTATGAAAACACTTAATATTAAACCTATAGTTTATGACTAATGCTGTATTCAGAAGGAAATTCATTGCTTTAAATGTAAGTCAATTAAGTACTCAACTCAAGAAGTTAGGGGAAAAAAGCACAGAAATAAAGCTGAGGCAAGCAGAAAGGAACAATTAGTAAAGATAAAGGCAAAAATTAATGAAATAGAAGGCAGAAAAGCAATGGATCGATAAATAAACGCAAGAATCAGTTCTGAGGAAGAACTAGGAATAAACTGAGAAGGCTGACTTTTAAACATGGGTCAGCATAATTCATGTTGGGCAAAAATCGTACTGTTAAAATGATGAAAGTAATACGTGTCTACCGCTGAGAATTAAGAAAACAGAGAAAGACAAAAAGAAACTAAAATATTTTAATATAAAATATAAAAATTCATATAATTGAGCACTGCAGCATGATATTATGGGAGTGTGTCTGGTCCTCTGTAGAAGATAGTTTACCAATAGATTTCAGAAGAACAGTGGCTGTCAACACAGTAATTGCCCTTTCGGTGATTTTCCTACAGAAATTGGCAGAATGATATACAAAGATTTGTATTCAAGGATATTCATCACAGTTTCATTTTTAATACCAAAAAAATGGATACAATCAAAATATCTAAGAGTAAGGAGTTCCCAAAAGGCATTCCCATTCATACAAAGGCTTACTCTCCAGCCAATAAAAATCATACTTTAGAAGAATAATTACTGGCATAGAAAATACTTAATGGTGATGGAAAATTGGTTCCTAAGTAGTATATACTGTATGATTCACATGTTATAATATATTTGTGCTTAGCGATAGAAAAATAACTACAGAGAGTCTCAAATGTTAAAAATGATTTGGGGGACTTCCCTGGTGGCGCAGTGCTTGAGAGTCCGCCTGCCGATGCAGGGAACGCGCGTTCGTGCCCCGGTCCGGGAGGATCCCACATGCCGCGGAGCGGCTAGGCCCGTGAGCCATGGCCGCTGAGCCTGCGCGTCCGGAACCTGTGCTCCACAGCGGGAGGGGCCACAGCGGTGAGAGGCCGCGTACCGCAGGAAAAAAAAAAAAAAAAGATTTGGGGATGAGTGTTGAGATTACAGGTGATTTTTATTTTTCTTTCCAGACTTTTCTGCATTTTCCATATTTTTGTAAATGGGCATGTATACATTTTATAGTTTAAAAAATGAGTTTAAAGTTTATTCATAATCCCATTGTCTAGAGATAGCCACTGATAGTATCTTGATGTAGTTTCTTCTAGCCATTTTTTCTGTGCATATGTTAAGTACTTTCTACTTTTATATCTACAACATTAGAATGATACTGCATTACAATTTGGTATTCCCACCCATCCTCATTAACCACCCCCGCCCTCAAAAAAACTTGGAAGTACTCAACACCAGCTTAGAAATACAATAAACAGTGATTAATCAGGTGGTGATTGTGCGTGCTTTGAAAATATAGTGATTAACTCTAGCGACTGATAGTTGGTTTAGCTGTTTAATAAAGAATTCTAGGTTTGTTTTTGTTTTGTATTTAAGTAAATTTAACATCAGATGGTGGTTGAATTAGGTGGGCTTTGCAACCCTGAGGTTCTGAGGCGAAGGGAACAATGTGTTCAACTCTTACTCCGTGAATGATCTCTTTTGGAAACCTGGCTGTTCAGACCACAAGCCCATCACCACATCGTGCTCTAATTTCAAGCCAAGTGTTTAGGAGGAAATCAAGGTCCCTCAAGAGCTAACCTTATAAACTTAAACCATCAAGTGACATACATGTCTATAGATATTTTACATTTCTAGATTAGCTAAAATATGACTATTTTCATAATCTATACAAAATATGTAAAATGACCAAGTCAAAAAACATTTAAGGTGAAGAAGGGCCCAGCTGTAAGGGCCTCTTTGTTCAGATTGGGAGTTTGTTTTTAGAATTTATCACCTGGTCTCCTCTGTTAATTATGACTTTTAACAGAAAGAAAATGTCTAATTTGGAAGTGTGCCCTGGTAACCTTCAAGTCAAAGAATATTTTTATTTTTTAGAAAACTAGGCTTTTCCTAGTTGGCCATCACCTGCTATTTTAAACTATATATATATATATATATATATATATATATATATATATATATATATATATATATATATATATCTCCTTTTCAAAAGCTAAAAGGAATAAAGCTCAGATATATTATGACCAAGTAGATCAAAGATAGTATTTCTTCTTCACACTGCCTTTGACTTACAGATATTTGATTTCATGTAAAAATTATTTTTTAACTTTCTGTGGGTTTCAGCTAAATTATGGAATTATATGCAACAGTAGTTTCAAGAGACCTAAGACAGAAAGAAAACACTCTCTTCATCCTACAGAAACACTGTGTTTCCAGAAAATTCTTCCTTGCTTTGATTCTAACATAACCTTATCAAATCACTTTTCCCTCATTGCTGTTTGAAACATATGAGAAACTTGTTCTCATAGTGATAAGTTCCTCTTTTAGCATAGAAAATAAACAGACATTGCTTATGTAAATCTTAGATTCAGGGTTGACTCTGAGAAATGAACACTCAGCTCTGTCCTGCTTACTATTGACGTCCTTGTCAAAAAATATTTTTAATGAAAACGTCTAGGCGTTTACTAACAAAAGGACTCGTATGTAGACTTAGTACAACTCTTAGTAAACTCATGGAGTGAGTTGCTTTTCACTTTCCAGTTTTCTCATCTATTCGGCTTTAAATTTTTTCAGTATAGTTTAATAGTTATTTTCCCATTAATGTCACATGGGCAATCTGCGTTTTCTTATCTCCTCCCTTCATTGTTTTCTTCCTTTCCCGTCTACCAGTAATTATAACCTCCACAGCATCCTTTCAACAGTGAGGGCTGGAAAATAAGCATCTTGCTCCAAAGATAAGCACTCAGTCACACAGCAGATCTTTAGCTGATTTAAGCAAATGGAAAGGCCACAGCTTGAGCAACAGGACTACTGCTTGGCTGGCATCACAACCTACCCTACACCTCTCAGGGCAGTCTTCATTCTTAAAGCATAATAGGGGTATTTACTACTCTACCATGTAAAGTTAAGATACTTATTTGTAATTCTATCTCAGATATGTATTTTATTTGTGTTTTGTGTTTTCTTTTTCAGCCTCATTGACTGTTATTTCAGTAAAAGCCGTCTCAGGCATGATCGCTTTTTCTGTGACGGATAAAATGCAACTAACTTATCCCATCTTCTATATCATGTTTATCATCATGATAGCATCTTGTGTTTTCCAAGTCAAGTAAGTTAGCTCTTACATACTCACTGCCCTTTCAACATTCCCGTGCTTCTCTGAGCATTCATCTTTATTGGCCTCAGATGATAATTAAAATTAGATGCAACCGATTTCTAAGGGTGAGGGGTCTATGCTTATCCTCAGCCAATATCCCTGGCTTTATCCTTCACATCCAATAATAAGTTTTTACGAAGCATTGCCTTCATGTTTTGTGAGTTCTAAAGTGTGGCCATAATCCAGCTAAGTGCACTTTGATACTTTCCTGATGCTCTTCTGCTTGTAATTAATATCCATCGCACACAGGTTGTCATTAGCAATAAATCAAAGGGGCAGGTCCACATCCAGGATTTCATTCTAAATATAGGAAATACATGAACCCTTCACCTTCATTTCTTAGCTCATACTCATTAATTGCCCAGAGATGGACAAAACCAGACGTTTGGCCGGGAGGGAAATCCTTTCCCCAAAACTTTGCATCTTCAGCCAGAATTTTCCTTGCACCCACGGGATTGCAGAATGATTGTTTTCCATTTCTCTTGGGGCCTCACAGCGGTGATATGGAACATTTTTAATTTCTGCTCTTCTCTCCCCCCACCTCCATCTGCTCCAATCTCTTCCCCTCCATTTCACATCATGATTTTGCCTTTGCTGCTAGGTTCTCCTGAGTCCACCAGAAAGTTTTCTGTTTACCCCAAAATGCTATGCAGGAGCGCCAGCCCAGCGCCAGCCAGGAAGTCAAAGCCCAAATTTTGGAGGAGAATGGTTCCTTCCTTAGGTGCTAGAAGTCAAGTCTAATTGTTACGGGTTGAATACGGACCCTGTTACAAGGAGTGTGTTACCGGAGAAATCCAATGTTCTGTCACTGTTTCATTTGTCATAAACAAACTGTTTCTTTTGTTTGTTTATAAGACCAAGTGTGTATCTAACACTCGAATCATGAAACTGCTTTGTTTCATCTCTCTTCTGAATTAATCGGTACAGTTACAATAGCTTTCAGAATTTACTGACTAGCATGATTATCTTTAAACTCTGCTTCACGAATTTAAAAGCCAGATACAACTGAAGGTAAACTACATTCCTATCACCGTTGTTTCAGTCCCTGCACCTCTCACCCTAGAACTGTGTGACCGCACTAGAACTGTAGAACCATGGTTCTCAGCCCTGGCTTCCCATTACAATTCATTACCTGAGGAGGTTGGTTTGTACATATATGTATACATGCACATATATACTTACATGCCTGTGTGCATGCATGTGTGTGTACATGCATGTACACACACACATAGAGGAACACTTGGGCTCTACTCACAAATTTTTTTTTTTTCAATTGCTCTAGAATAGGACCTAAACACTAGTGCTTTTCAAAGTGCCCAGGTGATGTCACTGCAATGCACTGCTTCAGAAAAGGTCTAGTCCCTGACAGGGCTGCACGGTGCAGTTGTGGGAACCTGAACCATGTTGGCGGCCAAAGTGGGAAGCTGAGCTCCCACATGTGCTCTGCAGCTGGAGGGCTGAGCATTGTTTTTGAAACATTAAACATTCCTTTACTTCTCCATCTTCTTTCTTGGCACGTGGCATGTCAAGGGATAGCTATACCATTCCCCGATATGATATTTAACAGGTTCTAAAGTCTATCCTAATGAATCAGCCCCAGTGTGATACTGGTCCAGCAGCTTGAATCGCTTCCAACTCAAACTTCTGTGGCCTCCAAATATGATTAATTGCTTTTCATTGTTACTGTTGTTGGTTTAAACAGACCGTAAAACCTGACATCTGATCTCATACATCAGATGCATATAAGCTATGACTGCTGATTGGAAATGCCCTTTTACTGCACTTCCTTCCCCTTTGTAGTTGTAGCTAAAGAACATGCATTTCTCGATGTTATTGTTAACTTATTGTTGAGCGTCTCTTAAAGACAGAGCTTCAGTAAGTGCCTTCTGCTCTAGGCTCCTGAATCAAGCCACAAAACTCTACAATACGGCGACGGTGGTGCCCATTAACCATACTTTCTTTACCATCAGTGCCATTATTGCAGGTGAGTTTTGGCTTTCTATGCTTAAGTGATTCTATCCCCATAACAAGCATAAATGAAGTCTCCCTCAGAGTAATGAGAAAATCAAGGAATATTTTGGTTATAAGGAATGTATAGCCCACATCCTCCTAGCTACCGCCCAGTGTCTGAACTTCCTCCATAACATCCTCTAGGAGAGGTTCTTCTACTTTGTGTGAATGTTCCCCAGTGCTCTCTGTGCCCCGAGACAGTTCAGTCCTGGTTTGAATCACTCTAATAATCTGGAGAGCTCTAATTATTAGATAGTATTCCCCTGTATTGGAACTGAAATAAGCCTCCCTGTGAATTCCAGATGCTCATCTTAGTTCTGCTTTCTGGAGTCTTCTCCTTGCCAGCCCTTCTGATAATCAAAGCGCAGGTCCTCCTGTGTCCTGTCTCTGGACCAAACATCCCCAGTTCGATGAACTCTTCCCTCCCTGGTGCTCACCACTTGCATCAGAGAGAGGGATCCAAACGAGAATCCAGTGTTCCAGGGAAGGCCAGACAGATGAGAACAGAAACTACTACTTTTACTGTTCTGGCCTCTATTTTTCTACTATTGTAGTTCTTTTCTTTCTATGGACAATTTTTTAAATAGGTCAGACAGAGTAGTGTTAAAAAAGTATAAATTTGAAACTTGGTCCAAACAAAAATACAGTCGATTCAGGTATATCATTTGTAAGTTTGGTACTGGTATACCTTAGTTCATTGGCTTATTAGATGTATTTACTACCTTGTCATACTGGGACTTCATTTCCCAATGCAAAGTTTATGTATTTGGGAGGTAATTAGGTATTATCTGTTGCCTAATGGACACATCTTTTTTATTTCATGGCAAACAGGGTGACTGCCAGGGGGCAATTTTTAAATGTAATTAATGCATTTTCTGTTTCCCAAAATTGAAACATACTTTTAAAGAGAAAGATTATATCCGAAAACATCTAATTTTTTTTTAGCATTTTATGCTTGTTGACAAAAGAAAGTAACAAAAGATTGTACACTTGTGTGCCCTAGAAATATTGAAAAAGGAAAAGAGCAAGGCCAAAAACATTTATAGGCGTGACGCACAGCATAATAATTAAGATGACTGTGCTAAAGATGTGTAAGACATGTAGTTCCCCTGAAAAGAAGGTTTTATAGGAGGCCCAACAGGGCTGGATCTGAATACTTAGCAAAGCAAGTAACTGATGAGTCAGGGAAGCTGGAACTTTCTGGGAGTGATCATAGTTCACCTGATGTCACTGAAGTGTGGAATGGAGGTGAAGCTTCTTGACTTACTTCTCCTCTTTGCCCCCATCAAAAAGTATAGCTTTTACGAAAAGCTTAAAACGAAATGAGATACCATATATTGCCTGCTAAATTAGTAAAGCTTTCGTTTTGCTCTTTTTATCTCAATAATCAATGCTGACGAGGCTGAAGTGTTGCGGGCACGTTCGTGGAGTCGGGTACCATGGTACCTCCCGCCTAGAACTGAGTGTCAGAGTTTTTATCAAGAGCCTTAAAAATGTTTCCACTCTTTGATCCTACAGCTCCAAAACAAAAAAATAACCCAATTAAAAAATGGACAAAGGACTTGATTAAGACATTTCTTCAAAGAAGATGTACTTGTGCTTGGCCAACAAGCACATGAAAAGATGTTCAACATCACGAATCATTAGGGAAATGCAAACCAAAACCACTTCACACCCATTAGGATGACTACTAGCAAATAAATAAATAAAATAACAAATGTTGGCAAGTATATGAAGAAATTGGAACCCTTGTGCACTGTTAGTGGGAATGTAAAATGGTGTAGCCACTATGGCAGTTCCTCAAAAAATTAAGCGTAGAATTACCATATGATCCAGCAATTCTACTTCTGGGTATATGTCCGAAAGAATTGAAAGCAGGGACTCAAACAGATATTTGTACACCTAGGTTCATAGCAGCATTATTCACAGTAGCCAAATGACAGAAGCAACATAAATTGACAGATGAATGGGTAAAGAATATGTGATGTATGCATACAATGGAATGTTATTCAACCATCAAAAAGGAAAGAATTTTTGATACATGCTACAACATGGATGAACCTTGAGGACATTATGCTAAGTGAAACAAGCCAGTCACAAAAGGACAAACACTGTATGATTCCACTTATATGAGGTATCCAGAGTAGTCAAACTTACAGGAATGGAAAGTAGAGTGGTGATTGCCAGGGGCTGGGGGGAGGCAGAAATGGGGAAGTTGTTTAATGGGTATAGAGTTTCAGTTTCACAAGAAGTTCTGAAGATTGGTGGCACAACAATATGAATATAGTTGGCCCTCTATATCACCAGTTCTGCATCTGTGGATATAACCAACAGTGGATAGAAAATATCCCCTCCCCCCCCAAAATTCCAGAAAATTCCAAAAAGCAAAAATTTAATATGCCGCATGATAGCAACTATTTGCATAGCATTTACACTGTATTAGGTATTATAAGTAATCTAGAGATGATTTAAAGTATTTGTGGAGGATGTGTGTAGGTTATATGCAAATATTATGCCATTTTATATAACGGACTTGAGCATCCTCAGATTCTGGTATCCGCGGAGGGGTCCTACAGCCAAATCCTGTGGGTACCGAGTGACGACTGTATACTTAACACAACTGCACTGGAAACTTTAAAATGTTTAGGATGGTAAATGTTACGTTATGTGTATTTTACTACACTTTTTTTAGTTTTTGCTCTGTTTGAACAGAAATTCCTCTTAAAGCGACAACCACAAAAAATCCTAAAATACTGGGAAAAAAATACGTAGAGAAGCTTAGTGACACTTTACAAAAGCAAAACGTTTGAAACAATTTAAAATGTCCTTCAAGAAACGAATATTATGGGGAACCAGCTCAGAATAACAAGAAAACATTAAAATGATCACAAGGAAATGTGTAATAACATGGAAAAGTGCTTCAGAAGTGTTGATTCATTCAACAAATATTCATCAGAATGGGACATGGCTTATTCCCGTAGGAAGTTTATCCTCTAGGTGAGGAGATAGACTTCAGACTGAGAAAGCCTCTGTCTTGTTCCCTGTGGTATCTGCAGCACCTAAGCAGTGGCTGGCGCTTAGGACTCTCAATAAATACTTGTCCACAGGGTAACAAGGCCAACACCACACACACACAAAATTTGATTCCAAGTAATATATAATTTAAAGATAACTTATTTAGTAAAAAGTCTACGAAGGCTTTGGGACCATAGGCCAAGAGGAAATCATTGAGACTAACAAGGAGAGAAGAAAAGCTCATCAGAGTAAAGGACACATCCACATTTCCCTTCACCCAGAAGGAAAGACCAGATGAAGGAGATGGGAGAGGGGTTGGCAGTGAGAAACGGAGCTGGGGTAGCACATCTGCAACCTCCAGTGCCTGAATGAGCGTGTGCCAGACCCAGAAACCTCAGGGTGTTGCCAAGACTGACAGCATGGGGAGCAGCTGGCCTGAAGTGCGAGCGCTGTGTCAAAGGCCCAGAGTCCACCCAGATGCACAGGTCAGCCTTGCTGACCCCAGGCTTAAAACTGTAGGTGGAAAATATCACTCGAGTTTTGTTTTCTTGCACATGCCAGTGGGACAAATCTTGGACTGGATAAGAAATTTCTGTTGGCAAAAGTTACATTAATGGTGCTGACTTTTTAATAATGATACTTACGTTATATAAAGTCTACAAATCTGTGTTCTTTTGGAATCACTGAAAATGTTAGTATGGCATGCAAATACTTTTAAACTACAGGGTGTGCATTTTAAGGGTAACTATACTTAGAAAAAATATTATATTAATTTGAAAAACAATATGTAGCTATTGTAAACATTCTTACCCTGAAATTAATGTTATCTTCTATTTCTACGGTAGGTATCATATTTTATAAGGAATTCCTTGGTGCAACTTTTCTCACTATATTTATATATCTTTTTGGGTGAGTAAATGTCTCAGAAGTAAGGTATGTGAAATCCTATTACTTTTATGTGAGATTTTTGGCATTGTACCTGAGGCATAGAAAATTGGAAAATTATATAAGAAACATCAGTTCCCCGAGTTCCTAAAAGAAACATATTTTTCAACTTAACACCCTACCCAGGGCTCAGGGTCTTTGTGATTTAAGTATCTCTCTGAGGGTTCTGAAACATTGGGGATTTTCTGTTCCAGCACAAAGTCAAGGTAAATCCACTGGCCCTTGTAGCTACTCCACATTTTTATACTCTATCAGACCTACCCCACCCTTGGGAACCCCTAGGTTAGATCTCAATCAGGGAACCACAGATGCCTCTAGGATCACCTAGAACAAAAGGCCGAGACTGGGGCAGATCCCTACCTTTGGACCTAATAACATCAGATTGATGCCATCCCTCTCCTGTGTCTGGGTGCCCAGCGTTAACCCTGCCTAGAGATTTGGAGGACAGTCACTGCTGGCATTGTGGCAAACAGAGAGCAGAACGTTGACAGAATAGCGCCAATGTATCAATTCTTCCATTGGTGCCAGCTGGCACCCTATGAATGCTTAGTTGCTTCTTGATGTGGTATCCTGCATGACCATTGTTATGCAAACTTGAGCCCAGACTCTTTTCAGTGTAGAAAATCATCTATCTTGAGAATTCAATCTCATAAGATTTTTGGGCGAGGCTAAACTTCTGGGATCTGGAAACCATGACTATTCTTATGGCCAAGGACAACAAAATATCTTAGAAAATTAAAGAATAAATTATTTTTTGCTCGTGTTGCATGCCAGTAATGAGTCTGGGCATGCATGGATAGAAAATGAGACCTAGTGTCTACCCAAAGGGTTTAGAGCCTAAATTAGCCTCCAGATGGTAAAAACCTGAAGCAGAGACTTATTGGAAGCTGCCCAGGTCTTGGTTCTGGGGACAAATATTATTGGCTGCAGCAATTAAGACAAGTTCTAGGCAGCCTACCATGAGAAACAGAAAGAATAAAACCAGTGGAATGTATGTCATCATGTCGAATATGGAATTCAGTTATTTAACACTGTGAGTTCTTTCAGTGATCTTGTGTTCTTTATTACCATTATTCTTACAGGTGTTTTCTGTCATTCCTTGGTGTGGTTTTGGTCACAAGAAATCGAGGAAAGGAACGTCTGCCACAATCTTACATTGATATTGGACATGTCCCTGGTAAAACTGTATATTCCTTAATTTAGAATAGAAAATTTTATCCTTATAAATTAATCATTGCTGGTATGATTTGGGGTGTAAAATTAATCTAAAACATAATTCTTACCCTCAAAAACATGTACATTTAATGATGAAACCAGAGGTGATAGTTTAACTGTAAAGGTTAATAATCATTTATTTGAATATTGGCTTTGCACAGAACACTGGGGTTAGAAAAGAACTGATCCTGTTTTCTTGATTTGGGTGATGTTGCAAATTTCCTTTTTAGGTTTCTTTAAATTGGAAAAGGGTAGGGAAAGGAGTAGGAGTGGCAAGAACAGACCCTTGTTGCTTGGAGAGCCTTTGAGGGAACATCTAGGGCCAGAAAGTCAGGTGCTCAGACGGAGGTGGCCTGTGCACTGTAGGGCCAAGAGAGACGTTCTTCTCGATCACCTGAACGTGAGCTTCTTCCCCTCTTCCTTACCTCATTCATCCAGAGCGGATACATCGCTGTCCCAGCTCTCCACTCTCACCGAGAATAACTAGCTTCTGTCACGTAGACAACACAAGCCGTAACCAGAACAAAGGAAACGGGCTGCCGTGTCCCCACCTCCTCCCCTGCTCACCACCCCCAACAGTCTCCAGTTTTGCTAGGGATCTGGGGTGACCAATAGGTTTCTAGACAAACAGCAGTGATGTTCTCACAGCTTCCTCCACCATTCTGCTAGGACCGAGCCTTTGAAGCAAACACCATTAAAGCCTCATCCCTATGGCTGAGCAAATATGGCCCTATGAGTTCTGTGTTCTCTTTCGCATTTGAGCCATCGTATCAGCATTCGTGGCAAGGGTGTGTGTTAGAGATGCCTTGTATGGTAAGGGGTTCTTTGGTAGGGAATAAAGTTTACTTCTTTTTAACTCTATTTTTCATTTCACACAGCCCCACACACAGGATCAGTAACAGCTTTAGAAGCCACTATGAAAGACTGCTTTTCTCTGTTGTTATATGCATTAGACTAAACATGAACAAGGAGACAGAACACTGGGGAGAGAGGTTTGGAGAAGAGTGCATGCTTCATGTTAATCTCCTGACTGATCCAACCTGATTTCCGTGCTCAGCATGGTAGACCCTGGGTGGGAGACGGCTCGGTCATGTGGACAGCAATGATGACACATCAAGGGGCGTGGAGTTCCGTGGGCCTTTCTTCCTTGACGTTTATCTCTTCTACTTAGAGGGTGACCACCTAGTATTTTTTCAAGGGAATAAAATGTGGCCTAGATAGAGGAGAAATTATTAAGACTTATTCTTCTGAAAGAGCTCAAAAGATTCTGTGTGATTCTTATCTCCACAGGGAAACAAACATTGGACAAAATACAGCCAGATGCAAACGGCTTATCCTATGGAACTTTGCCTGATGGAAGTGACTCCACAAAGAGCCCGAGTGGAGAGAAGAAAGAGGTCTGAAATGCCGAGAGGGATGGCTGCTGGCCTGTTATTCGATACCACCTTTTAAAAAATTGCACATGTTCAATTTGTGTCAGCAGCTATTTTATGCTGACATGTGCTCCCATTTGTTTCAGAGTCCTTTACCCCACCTCCATGTCTACGGACTATCAGGGCCTTCCTAAGCTTTGACAGTCTAATGTGTGCATGGAATGTGATTTGAAGTGTTCCCCACACCCTGGACCTCTCCCTAGTGATCATCGAACTGGCTAGATCTTAATTAGAGCCTGGCTGCCCAAGCAGGAATGTCACACAAAAATGTGCGTTCACGAGTTGGCTGCAGAACACATCGGTTGCTTTTCCCATACAGCTTGCAAGGTCAGTTGCTTTGTTTTAAAGGGACACTTTAGCCCCACCACCTCGCTCCTAAACCAAAGGTTTGAGAGCATTCATTTTTCCTAAGACATCTTTTATGAACCTCCCCCAAAAACATTTCACCTTCCTATTCCCAGATTGAGTGGTGAATCATCTTTTCTGAAAACTAGCCCTATCACAAATATCCTTTGAAAATTAAGGGTGTCTTTAAATTAGAATTTATACCCCATTCTATGATGGGGTACACCAAAAGCAAAAGACCTTGACTGGTGGACTTTTTTAAGCTTAAGAAAGGAAAAATTTAAGAATTAGTACCAATTTTTTAAATAAAAATGTAATAGAATGGTGACGTTTTCTTCAGCTGTACGATCCTATTATACTTGAATTGAAACTGAAGACAAACTTCATATAGTATGCCTTTATTTGTTGAGATCTTATAATTTATCAAGTGGGTTTTTATGTTTTAACTTTTAACACGTCTCAAAGATCATATTTAAGTTCTTAGTGATATTTTCACTAACACTCTGTTTCTTCCTCAAGGCATTACTTCAAGCTTTAGAATAAAATTCTTCTAGGTAAAAGAACAGTTACGATTAGAGAACTGGATTTCAGCCTTTTCAAATCTGTAGACATAGAACACAGCCAAGGGGTCCAACCTAAGTCAAGGGAGGAAACCCAGGTGCTGCCATGCCCTGAATGGCTCTTCCGCTGCCATAGTGACATAGCTACTAAGATACATTTGCAGGTAGAGTCCATAATCATATCTGTTATTATTTATGATCTCCTACTATTTAAATGAGAAGAAAAGAGCTAGCTTTCATTATCACCAACACCAAATAATAAGCCCCATCCTTAATGACATTTCAAAACCTTCAGATCACTTCTGACAGGCCAGTCCAATATTATTCCAGCTAACTGTCTTGCATTTGTTTGGTTGTTCAACTCAGAACTATTGAAACTATAGTCTTAACTGCTTTGGGTCTTTTATCTTTGTTCTTTGTCATGACCTGCATTCCTGACCAGACCAACCAAACTGGCCCGCAAAGGTGAGATTCAAATCCATCACCAATGTATGAATAATAACCTAGAGCCCATGTCTGGCTTTTGAACTCCTGGTAACAATTCCTGCCATTGTGGAAAGTATCCCATTAATTCAAATAACATAGTCATATAATTTATGGCATGTTTTACTGAACTTGGTCCAACATGCTGGCATTGGAAGGCTCAGCTAAGAAATGTGTCTGGTGTCTTAAACTACAGATTTCTGGTGACTCTTAAAACTGGTTTCAAAGATTTGGGAAATAATTAGACAGAAGAGTTTTACTTGAAGTGGGACTATATTTATAGCTATAGCACGTGGTTTTGCACGTTGTAGAGTTTTGCACGGAGACAAGCATAATGCCAATACTTTAGCGGTCGCCAACATTTGCATCTTTTAAAAGTTGTAAGAAATGACGTTGACATGCACATTTGCACAATCCAGCAATGCTTCAGGAGTTTAGGTAACATATAAAATATATTCAGACCTAATTTTACTTTCCATATCGCGTCTCCAAAGTAAGGTGAATAGGAGATTTACTTGCACTGACTTATAAAGATTTTTTAAATTACACACTGCACGACAACAACCAGAGCCAACCCTGTCCTCCTCTTGGCATTGTGAGTCGGGGACCTTTAGCCAACACTTGACTCATCTGACTGTCTAGACCAGGGGGTCTGCAAACTCTTCCTGTAACGACACAGAGAGTAAATATTTTGGGGTTTGTTGGCCATACAATGTCTGTGGCAACCACTCAACTCTGCCATTGTAGTATGAAAGCAGCCATAGACAGTATATAAACAAATGAGCGTGGCTGGTGTCAGTAAAATTTTTTTTTTTTTTTTTTTTTTTAGTATGCGGGCCTCTCACTGCTGTGGCCTCTCCCATTGCGGAGCACAGGCTCCGGACGCGCAGGCTCAGCGGCCATGGC
Source organism: Delphinus delphis (assembly GCF_949987515.2). Classification (NCBI taxonomy): domain Eukaryota; kingdom Metazoa; phylum Chordata; class Mammalia; order Artiodactyla; family Delphinidae; genus Delphinus; species Delphinus delphis. Next base: position 42,629,041 of record NC_082699.1, on the reverse strand, counting down.
TCACGGGCCCAGCCGCTCCGCGGCATGTGGGATCTTCCCAGACCGGGGCACGAACCCGTGTCCCCTGCATCGGCAGGCGGACTCTCAACCACTGCGCCACCAGGGAAGCCCAGTACAATTTTATTTACAGAAGGAGGTGGCCGGTTGGTGGGCTATGGTTTTCCAGCCCTTGGTCTAGACTCCTCTGCCCTTGCCCTAGACTCCTCTGCCCTTGCCGTGCTGCTGCTTCCTTATTTCTTGGGCATTCAAGAGTTTAAAAAACAAACTGGATACAATGGGAGTGTTAGCCATGTCTTGATATTTACATTAGGATCTTGTTGCTTATGTAAGATACAAATGAAAGCAATGAGTTCATCACTGGTGCCCAAATTCTTCTCTGTTGAAGGTAGCAGTTCTTTTATGAGCACCACTGACTGTATCGGAAGGGCCTCTCCAATCCCACACTCTTAAGTGGATAATTGCCTCAGAAATGAGTAGCAGTTACCTCTCATGTAGCAGATTAAAGCAGAGGTCCTTACCATCTGATTGTTATCAGTTTAAGTGTTTGCTTACCCTGTAACTATACTACTTTCGTCACCAGAATCACTTGAAAACAATATAATAAAAAAATGTCTCAAGCAGGGATTCCAGAATGTAGTTTTCAACCCCCCAACCCATTCCCACAAGCTCCTGGAGATTCAAGTTTGTGCCAGAGAAAGAAAGGGAAGACACAGATTTCATACATTAGTACAATTTCAGTGCTATTGAAGAATAATGGTGATAATGTGTAAGTCTGGCTCCAGAAGAAGCAGGTGCAATGGTGGACATGGCTCAAATGGATAGACGCATTGAGCCAAATTCCTGAAGCCAAGAACCTCCTTATGCTCCTTGTTTCAAAGAACACAGCTCATCCAGGGGTGGTGACTATATACACTCGGCCACACCGAAGGCTGCCTCCTGCTTGCCAATTTAATAGTGATATTATGGACGTAAATATAACCAGTTATTAAAATGAACCTTTCCAACACCCTTCCAGACTGCTTTATTTAAATTCCAAGGCTGGTTATAGAGCAGTCCTTGAACTGGGCAACTGCAAACCTAATGCACATGTCTGGCACCAGCCAGTATGAGTGCTTTAGTGAGGTTGCTAGATAAACACCACACAGTTTGAACTTTTAGAACAAGATCTCAGAATTGAACCCAACATGACTGTGTGGGGAATTTAGAAGCTGCTTCTAATTGTTAGACTCATCAACCGTCTGGCTCTTATTATGGCCATCTTGAAGTAAAAAAATAAAATTCCACATATATGTGGTTTCCATGCAAATATACACCAGTCTTGGGCTATTAAATGTAGTGTTTTAGTAATTGTGGTAAATGCAGGGAAGAACCTTCCCACCCAGGAATTCTTGAGTCTCTCCCCTTTCTCACCAGCCTCAGGGTACCACACAACAAGCTGTCCTGTGCCAGGAGAGCAAATCAGTTACAGGAGCTGTGGCCCATCCAAGGAAACTTTTTTTTTTTTTTTTTTTTTTGGCTACAAAAGGAGGAAACTCCGCCTTCAGTGTCGGTCCTTATTGAGAGTTAATGAGTCCCAACCGCAATGTAAAAGAGGACTATCAATCCCAATGTCAAATAAATGTGGTGTTTTGGGGTGCACGCAGCTGGAGTTTCACAGAGTTCCAGGCAAGATGCAAGATAGTCTCCGTGTTCCAGGAAAGAATCTGCTTCCCAGGGAGCTGGCAAACGCATCACGGAGAAGGAGCCCAGCCATTCCTGAAGGACCAGCATGCATGGACACAAGCCACTTTGCACATTTGAGCTGCTGCTATCCAGACGCAAGCTAATCGTTCCAGCATGCACGCATCCTGCTTTTGGAGCCTCTTCCTTCATGGTTCTAATTTGAAAACCAGCCTCGAAAATTTTCTGAGTCTTGGGCTCTACTCCTTCCGTCCAACGCACCTCACCTAAATCTTCTGAACACTAAACTAAAGGAAATGAATCAGTTCAGGAACTTTTGATCTAGGGACTTGAAGCTTGAATTGCCTGCCTGGTTATAGACACTAACCCAATTACCACATGCCTCAAACAGCAAAGACGCATTCAGGTACTCAAACGTAATTGATCACATACTATTTTCAGTGTAATATGTTTAAAGTTATTAGAAATATAAAAACAAATTAGACATGAAGACTAGCTCTTCAGGAACTTACTGTCTGGTCAGAGAACCGATAGCTTTCATCTGTTGAGCCCTTACTGTGTAAGTCTTTTACTTCTGCTGTTCATTTAGTCCTTATAATCTCTCTCTCTCTCTCTCTCTCTCTCTCTCCCTCCCTCTCTCTCTCTCTCTCTCTCTCTCTCTCTCTCTCTCTCTCTCTCTCAGGGAGGTCACTATCTCTACTTTACAGATTTAAAAACCAGGGCAAGAGGCAGGGCAGGGACTAGGGTAAGATAAGAGAGGCACCTAGGGCACAAAATGTAAGGAAGCTCATGGGAATCTCACCCTCAGGGTAGAGAGAGGGCCAACCCTGCACTTGCAGGCCCTGTGAATAAGGGCCCCTTTAAATTGTGTACCCCAGGCGCCTCACTGCGTCCTGACCCTGGCGATAGGAGTCAGATACTTTGACAAGTGCCATTCAGCTGGTAGGTGGAAGAGCTGGGATTTGAACCCGGGACGCCTCCGCAACCCACACGCTTACCACTAGTACCAAAATATCTAAACTGCACAGTAGAATGTCAAAGGGCCTTAAGAGTCTCGAATAAAGGGCATGGGAGCCCAAAAGGGAGAAGGGTCACTTTTGGCTAGGTGACAGTCTTCAAGGGAATTGGGGATTATAGTGGATCAAATGGGGCCCCCAACCCCGAAAAGATATGTCCACCTCCTAACTCCTAGAACCTATGAATGTGAGCTTATCTGGGAAAAGGATCTTTGCAGATGTAATTCAATTAAGAATTTTGAGATGATATCATCCCAGATTACCTGGGTGGTCCCTAAATCTAAAGACGAGGATCCTTGTAAGAAACAGAAAAGACAAAAACACCCAAAGGAGAAGGCCACGTGAAGACAGAGACAGAGCGTACAGCCGGAAGCCCCAAGCCAAGGAACGCTCAGAGCCTCCAGAAACCGGAAGAGGTGAGGAAGTATTCTCCCCTGGAGCCTTTGAAGGGAGCGCAGCCCTGCTGACACCTTGACTTCACTCTGGCCTCTAGAACTGAGAGAATATACTTCTGTTGTTTTAAGCCACACACTGGTAATTTGTTGGGACAACCACAGGAAAGGAACACAGGTATTGAGCTGGCCTTTGAAGCACATGTAGAATTTGGACATTAGAGGAAACCTGTGAGCAAAAGAGAAGCTGAATAGCTCAAAGCAAGCTTGGGAAACATCTGGAACGCGGGTCACAGGAAGAGGAAGACAGATTGATAGGACTAGAAAGGCAGCTAAGAAGGCCTTGAGTGGCCAGCTCTGATAGAGACTCGAGAATTTGGACTTGATTTGGGAAGTAAATTGATGGCACTAACTTCATTTCTGGGGGTGTGGGGGGGACCTAAGGACATCATCGCTGTCTTTTCAAAAGCTCATCTATCGGAATTTAAAGACATTTCCCCTGTATCTTTCTTAGTCATTCACGAGTGATATCAGATGGCATAATAAACATTCAAGAAATAATGATCGAATTCAAGTTTTGCATCTGTGGCACATCAGGTCCTATGAGAAATGACCAAGTGCAGCAGGGTCGTAGGCTAGACAGTGACCACTGAGACGGCCTGTGGGCACAAAAGCTGTGCCCAGAGGAGGATGAGCTGGGTCAACCAGAGCTGCGCCCTCCAGAACCTGAATTGGGAGACGTGGAGAAAGCCAAGGAGTTAGGAGTGGGAGCTGAAGCTGGAAGGCTCCCTAGAAAGGTGTGAAGGTAGAATGACAGCTAAGGGCCATGAGCCCCGGTTATTAGTAAATTAAAGTTGTAGGGGAGAGGGAATCATGGAGTAAAGAGCTAAAAGCCAAATCTGCTAGCAGAGGAAGGCAAGTAAGCAGATTCTGCAAGAGAAGCAGAGACTCAAGAGGGGCTGACCACGAGAAAGCCAAGGCCCAGGCCTGTGTCGGGAAGGCCCAGGTGTGTTGAGGCTCACCTCCGCTCATGAGCACACCTACACACCAGCTAAGCCCTTCCCAGCTGGCTGCAGAGCATATCTGTGCCCGGCCACCACCAGAACCTGACTTTCCCAGGGCTCATTGAGTTTCCAAAAGACATGCGTTAGATGGAGCTGCTGGCACAGAAAGGGAAAGGATGAGCCCACTGGAGAAACGCTTCGTGAAAACCAAGAGGACATTCTTTCGATTATTCAAATTATAATGTAGACCCGTTCAATGGGAGTCTTCAGACAGGAGGCAGAAGAAGGTGGGCCCAAGAAAATGACCTGAGTCCCTGGTAGATCCCAGGCTTGATGACATCATAACTTTGTTTTTTGTTTTTATTTATCTATTTTTGGCTGCGTTGGGTCGTCGTTGCTGCGCATGGGCTTTTCTCTACTTGCGGAGAGTGGGGACTGTTCGTTGCGGTGCGCGGGCTCCTCACCGCGGTGGCTTCTCTTGTTGCAGAGCACAGGCTCTAGGCACACGGGCTTCAGTAGTTGTGGCACATGGGCTCAGTAGTTGCGGCTCGCAGGCTCTAGAGCGCAGGCTCAGGAGTTGTGACGCACGGGCTTAGCTGTTCCGTGGCATGTGGGATCTTCCCGGACCAGGGATCGAACCAGTGTCCCCTGCATTGGCAGGTGGATTCTTAACCACTGCGCCACAGGGAAGCTCCCCTTGTTTTTTTAAAGGTGTAGTAATCCTGAAATGTGGTGATTTAAGGATGTCCGAGGCATTTGCTGAGTGAGAGAGGGACTGAAGAAAGGGATGCCGTGGGGAGCTGGAGACAGATCAGTCACCCCCAGTCACACAGACAGGGAAAAAGCCAGGGAGCTCAACCACGAAAGAGCCCTCCTCGACTCTGTCTGCAGGGCCTGCAGATCTGAGCAGGTGGGCCTTAGGGCAAAACTCCGCAATGCACCACCCACCCCCCGCCCAGCCCCGCCCCCAGCCCCATATCTGGCCGCACCCCTAGGCCAAGTTCGCTCTGCCTCCAGGAACAGTTTGGGTGTCCTCACAGGCCTCGCGGCCACGGCCATCCTCTCCCTGTGGCGTGGCCTCCTCCGCTGTCAGCCCCGGAGATGGTGTCTGGCCAGGAGCGGGGCTGACCCTTGGCGGCGGCTGATGGGAAGCAGGCTGCTGCCGAGAGGACAGAAATCTGTCGCGGGCGCAGGCGCTCTCCGCTGCCTCCCGCGGGTCTTCTCTAAAGCAAACCACCTACTTCCTGCCAGGCCGAGCCTTCCAAGGTCGCCGCAAAGGAGAACCGGGTCCAAACCAGCGCAGAGGAACCTTAGCCTTGGCACTGTCTCCGCTTCTATTTGTTGGGCACTCAGAAGTCTGTGGAATGCAGACTCATTTTCCACTGAAACGAGGGAAAGTAAAGACAGCACCAAATAAAAATAGATTCCTGGCGTTTCCTGTTTACTCAGCACTGCTGCTCTCAGCCCGGGCCAGGGGCCCCGCTGGACATCTGGGCACTGAAAGTGAGGAGTTTTTTCCTCCCCTGTTGCCATTTCCCTTCCTTTAGTTGCACGTATGTTTATTTTGGGGGGTTGCCCGGTCCATTGCCAAATCTCCCTTTTCTCTCCCTGTTGAGAGGGATGCCAATTGCTGGGTGCTTGTCTGCCTCTGATGCCCCAGTTTCCTGTTTATAGAGCAGAGCTCTTTTTCCCTGGCCTGCTGGGCCCAGAGGGAAGATGTGGAAGAAAGAGCAGATGACACATGTAAAGGGACAGCGGAAAGAGGGGATCTGAGATCCGGTACCACCAAGGCCCTACCTCCTCCTTCAGAAGAATGCTCCCGAGACAGCGGAGTCAACAGCGAAGGCGCAGGTGACCAGACGGGAAAAGCTGACACAGCTGGCTGGAGCAGAAGCGCCCAGACGTCAGGCCGAACACACGTGCGACTTGAGTCTTTTCTGGAAACCACGGGGACATCAAATACGTGTGGGGAGAAGGTCTGACTGGTGAAGCAGTCACCCCCAGGTGGGCCTGGGGTGAAGGGTCTCTGCTGTGAATTGGTATTTGGCCCCTTGACGCAGCCCACTTGCTGAAAATGTTTTCTCCGTCCAAAAGCAGTGAGGGCAGCCCCACTGTCCCGACTGATTTTTGCACCACAACAATAAAGTTAATAATGGAAAAAACATTTATCCCACGGCCAGGGACTCTCCGCAAGCAGCGCATTGAATCTCCAACCTATCAACAGAAATTGCTGAGAGCAAACCGAAGCTTGTTAACTGATTCTTATGAATGATTGAAACAGCAAAGCAGATTTATTTAATTTCCATAATTTAAAAATTGACAATTACACAAATATCTTCCTAAAACCATCAGGATGAAAACCATCCTGTTCTTGAGAAGTGAATTGACGTTACAAAAAGACAAACCCACATGCTACTGCAGGGGACTGTCATGGGCTGAATTTTGTGCCCCCCCCCCTCCAAAAGATACATGCACGTCCTAAGCCCCGCTACCTCAGAATGGGACTTTATTTGGAAATAGGGTCTTGACAGAGGTAGTCGAGTTAAAAATGAGGTTATTAGCGTGGGCCCTGATCCAGTATGACTGGTGTCCTTATAAAAACAGGAAATTGAGACACACGGAGGGAAGACAGTGTGAAGACACAGGGAGAAGACAGCCATCTCCAAGTCTAGGAATGAACGCCTGAGGCTACCAGGAGCTGGGCGAGAGGCATGCAACAGAGGCTCCCTCACGGCCCTCAGAGTCAGCCAACTCTGCCCACACCTTGACCTCGGACTTCTAGACTCCAGACCTATGAGACAATACATTTCTGACTTAATGCCCCCAGTGGTCCTTTGTTACAGCAGCCCTAGCAAACTGACACAGGGACTCTTGTCTCCCTCAGCCCCCAGCATGTGCCCCGTGTGCTGTGACTGGGGAATCGACCACGGTGAGAACCTTGCGGGGAAGCAGACCCTTCCCACACATCCACCCTGGAAGCTGAAAGGCAAGACCCCTTGTCCCCAAGCCCTGGCAGTTGACACTTCCTCCCAGAACGTTGAGTCTGGAGCACGGGCCTGTTTAAAATGTATTCTTTCGCCACCAGCAGGGGCGGCATCCAACATCTAGTTGTAAAGGCGCCAGCGACGCCATCCAGCGTTTGCCAGAAGCCTGACCTTGGCCGTAGGTCCAGCCATTTGGTTTCACTTGGACGCCGCCTCTTTTCCCAACCTGATCCTGCAGTCTCTCCACTGATCCTGGGAGCCCCCGACAAACAGATCAGTGCAAATCAACGGAGAGCCAAGTGTGGTCACAACTCCTTGACTGACATTTCAGCCCCTGCCTGACCACTGCCCCCCAGACATCTTGCTGTCAGTGTGTTCAAACGCAAAGCCTTTGCCTCTCTCGTCTCCTCTTTTCTCCACCAACTACTCCTTTGAGTGGCACCCCTGTGCTGCCTACTCCCGGCTGGGCCTCAGGGCCACCTCCGACTCCAACCTTGGCCGACAGCGAGTCACTCGACAGTCAGCATCCCACCTTTCCCGTCTCCCCAGACCCCCAGCTGCAGCCCTTGCTTTAGATCCTCCCTACTTCCCACCTGAAATACCACCCCAGCTTCCCCACTAGTCAGCCCGGTTGTCTCCACTCTCTCTGCTGTCCTGCATGCTCTGTGCCTGCTCTGGGGTGGGCCGGGGAAGGCAGGAGAGGAAGCATAGATGGAAAAAGGCCTGATTCTGTCCCTACCTTTCCCACCTTCATGCTTTGCCCAGATGCAACGCCTGCCCTCATTGCCCTCCGGGTCCTGCTCCCAGATGGAATCTATCCATCCTTCAAAGCCCATCCTTAATACTTGAAGACTTTTATGATTTTATCAGCCAGATGTGCTCCTTCCCTCCTTAGAATCCCTTTTATATTTGATTTGATTTGATGTTGATTTGTGTGTGTGTGCAACTCTCGGGTTATTCCACTTTGAGTCACAGTCATCTGTGCACCGTCCCATTTCTCGTATTCAACTACAACTCTTTATTCACTGGACTCATCTCTACCTCCACTGCCTCCACCATCATCTCCCACTAGATCATCACCATAGACTTCTAACTGGCCATTCAGTAGAAAAGCCCAAGTCAGATGACCTGATGTGGTCTGATGTCCACAACCTCTCTGCCCCGAGAGCCCCCTCCTGCGTCCTCCCTACTCCTTGATCCCCCCCTGCACACTCCTGCCTCAGGGCCTTTGCACATGCTGCTGTCTCTCTGCCAGGCTAATCCTGAAACCTAAGTCTTTGCTCAAATGTTACCTCCTTAAGGAGGCCTGCTCAGACCACCTTATTTCATATTGCAACCCACCCCGCCTCCACCCAGCACTCTTAGTTCCCATACCTCTTTCTCTTCATATCATGGCTCACCTCCTAAAACACTCTACAACGTATGTATTTCTCACGCTTATTGTTCATTGTCTGCCTCTCCACCCCTACCTGCTACATTGTGAACTCCTCAAGAACAGGGATCTCTGTTACGCTCACGGATATATCCCATGTGCCTGGTATGTGGTAGATTCTGAATAAACATTTGTTTCATAATCGAATCTCTGTATTTTGCATACACAGAGCAATGACAGTCCCTAGGTTCCCCAATCATGCTTTTTTTTTTTTTTCAAGCATAACTGCCTGGTTGCTTGGCTGCTCTCCCCTGTGCTGCCATGGAAACCAACAGCCCAGGGACAGGTTGCTTCTTGTCAAGTCAGGCAACGTGTATCACCCCCCACAGTACCCACAGATGTGGGCCCATGACCTCCACAACCTGGGGTGAGGATGCACTGGCCAGTCAGCTGGAAGTACCCAGGATGCCCATGGGGCCAGCACCCCTTCCAGCTCAGCAGACAGCCTCAGGATTTCCCTGGGAGCCCCATGCTGTGAGCAGTGGAGGCTCACAGGAGGATTCACCCCTGACTGAAGTGTGTCCATGCAGACCACAAATTCCCAATGTCTCCACGGCCTCACCCAGGCATCGTTTTTCTCTATCGCCAATACTAGTAGGCATTTGTGGAGCAGCTAACTATGGGAGGAGGCACTTTACATATATTACTTCCAGCCTCACAGCATTGCAAAGTACCAGTTATTACTCCCCCCTGTCACAGACGAGGGGACTGAGTCTCAGGGATTCTAACCAGCCTCGCCTCAGGTCACAGAGCAAGTCAATGGTAGGTGGTATTGAATCCAGGCAGCAAAGCCTGCAGCCTTTTCACACGCCCAGCTGTTCCCCCCCCTTCTCTGTTCTCTGCTATCGGCTGCTGCCTTGTCTCAGACCCTGTGCCTGCAGAAGGGGGCGGAGGGTGAGTGGTGGGGACAGGAACGGTCGCAGAAACCCCAGAGTGTGCACATCGCTTGCACACTCAGCTCAGCGTGGCCCAGGGAACACTGTATCACCGGAGTGCTTTTCTGCGGGAGGCTGAGCTCTCTCTGGAGGTCTTTAAAAAATAACAAGTAAAAGATAATTCCTTCTCTCTGGAATGACGTAGGTGTGGTCATGCCTTTTAAAAGCAGAGATCAGTTGACGCCTAATCGTCCCGTTTAGCTTTATGACTATGATGAACCATTACTGGACAGGGGGACTCACTGTTTTGAACATTACTAAATCTGTTTTTAATAACGTCGCCAACTCAAGACCAAACCCCGACCCATCGCTGCAGTAAAGGTCCATCATCGCTGGAGAGAGAGCACTGGGTCATGGAGGGCGGAGACGGGAGAGCTGGGACAGCCTGTTTGTTCTCAAGGATGGGACTTGGTGAGTCATAGACCAGCTCTGGGATGGGTGGAGGGCTTGAAGATTTATCTCAGATGAGATCTGAGGAATAAAGAAGAAAACAACAGTAAGGAGACCAGAGCCACAAGGATAACAGCCCAGCTTGGAAATTGCTTAGGAAAGGGACGCGGAGACCACGTTGTCATCGGCATCCACACGACATATATAATGTGCAAACCACAAGCACACAAAGAGAACACCCAGTGTGTCGAAGATGATCCAAAAGATTTGTCTCCGGCTATATCCAGAAGTGACCAAGCACCTATTACGTGACTCCAAGATGAAACATTAAATTGAAGGTCCGCCGGGGCCCAAAACACTGGTAGGCGCTGAAGAAACAAGAAGGACCTACAGAGGAGAACAGGACCCAGTAGCCACCTTCCAAGAGGTGCAAACCAGTCATGGGGACATGCAGTGTGACAAGAGGAAAGAGAATGGACAGGATCTCAGAGGGCAGTAACGCCAATGGCCAAGGGAGAGATCCCAGGGCATCTGGCCAGCTGGCCCTCGGACGCAGCGGGTGTTGACAGCACTCCATCACCTCCAACCCCACCAGAATCCAGGACCTTTTGTATTGAAAAGGAGGACGGAGTTCACGTTGGGCAAAAGAAGGATAAGCGTGACAGGTCCTGGCTTCTGGCTATGATGCTCAGATAGGTGAGCACCAAGCCCCGGAATGCTGCTGGGTCGGGAGACTAGGTTACCTGGGTCCCACGGCAGCGTGGCTTGTGCAGAGTTGCCAAAGTTGTCACTGACAAAGGCAGGTGGCCTCTCTCCCTCGCCTGCATGGATCCCGTGTCGCTCCGGCTCCCAGGGTTACACGGACTCAGCGGCTGCCACATGATGCTCCCACGTGGGGCTGCAGCAACAGAGCAGCGGCGAGGCTCCTCCAAGTGGCCCTCAGGGAGTGCATGTCCGGGACAGGACCTGTGACCTGCGACCCTGGCTAAGGGCCTGGTGTATGTATTCACCTGATGTCCCCTTGGGAGGGAGGAGTTGAAGGCCTTGCCTGAGTGGATGGGAACTGGAGCTTTAGAGCCACCAGGAACATGAGGAGAAGCAAACTCAGGCAGGGGGCCTCTGCAATAAAAAGCTCCGGTGCTCGAGGCCCCAGCCCGCCCCCCTCCCCCTCCGCGGGCTGCTCAGGACCAGAAGTGTGCACACCTATGACCAAGAGCTGCAGTGCGTGCCCTCCCCCTGCCCCCGTGGCCTGTCCCCACGACTACCCTGCTTGTTCACGCTACTCCAGCCATACAGGCCACTTGCTGTCTCTTGAAAACTCCTGACACTTGCACCTCAGGGCCCCTGCACTGACTGCTCCTCTGCCTAGGACATTCCTCCCCTTGGAATCACCGGACTCAGCCCTCGCCTCCCACAGGCCTTTACCCGGTGTCACCTGCTCAGTGACGCCTTCCTGGCTTTGCCGGCTGAAACTGTAGCCACCTCCTGATTTGCTCTCCCCTTCTCTTCTCGCGTTTCCCTCACAGAACCTCTTGCTAGCAAATATTCAACAGAATCTATTTTACTTATTTGGGTAATTGTCCACTTCCCCAACCAGAATGTAAGCTCCCCTGAGGGCAGGGATTACTGTTTTGTTCCTGCCAGCTCACGAGTGCTTAGGACTTACAAGTCATTGTGGAAGGAATGAATGAACAAATGAACAAAAGAGAGAAAGGGAGAAATGTCACAGGGTCCCTGCCCCAAGGCCCTGGCTGTCTGCTTGGGTAGGTTCTTTTGCTTAGAACATCTTAGGAGGAGCACAAACTCATTTCTCTTGTAAGATGTTTAAAAATGTGTCAACATTTGCAGCCCTGCCCTCCAGATTCCAGGCAGAAAATCCCGTTGATCTCAGTCCTTTATTCCAGAAGAGTCGTGGCCCATGATGGAGACTCTGAGGGACTTAGGAGGAAAGTCATCTGCTGCCTTGTGTTCCTCACCCAAACCAGCTGGCCTGGGGGCGGGGGCAGAACGCTGACAGCAAGCAGAGCCGCCTGTGCTAGCAGTGCTGAGCACTGGAGCAGCCGCTAAGGAATGTTGGCAACACCCAGGCGTGGGGAGCACAGAGCAGCACCGAGGCCACGAAGAGGAGGGCTAGCAGTGGGGCAACAATATGGAGCACATGTGGCAGCAAGGTGATTTTATTTTTTTTATTTTTTATTTATTTATTTATTATTTATTTTGTGGTACGCGGGCCACTCACTGTTGTGGCCTCTCCCGTTGCGGAGCACAGGCTCCGGACGCGCAGGCTCGGCGGCCATGGCTCACGGGCCCAGCCGCTCAGCGGCATGTGGGATCTTCCCGGACCGGGGCACGAACCCGTGTCCCCTGCATCGGCGGGCAGACTCTCAACCACTGCGCCACCAGGGAAGCCCACAAGGTGATTTTAAAATGCTCCCAGACCGCATGGCATCAGCCTTGCTCCAAGAGTGGGCAGCTCAGTTCTAGGAAGGGTCTTAATGTCTGAAATTCTACCCTTTGAGTCCTGTCTGTATTAGTTAGCTAATGTTGCATAACAAATCACTCTAAAACTTAGACACTTAAACACCAGGAGCCATCCATTCTCTCTCATCATTTCTGTGCGTAGGGAATTTAGGAGCCACTTGGCTGGACAATTCTGGCTCAGACTCTCTCATGAAGTTACAGTTGGGTTCCAGGCAAGGCTGTAACTATCTGAAGGCTTGGCTGGGATTGGAGGGTCCACTTCCAAAGTAGTTCACACACATGACTGGCAAATGGGTGCTGGGCTGTTGGTCTGGGGTCTCTTCCCGCCCATGTAGGCCTCTCCACAGGACTGCATGAGTCTCCTCCTGGCATGGAATCTGGCCTCCTCCAGAGCAGGTGATCCAAGGACCAAAGCAGAAGCTGCAATGCCTCTTTGACATAGCCTTGGAAGTCATCCATCGTCACTTCTACCACTGTCTATTCACCACACAGGCCAGCCCTGATTCAGTGTGGAGAGGGGCTACACAAGGTATGAATACCTGGGAATAAAGGTCACTAGAAGCTCTCTTGGAAGCCAATTAGCACATTATGTTTTGTGACATCAAGTCATCTCCCCGAGTTGGGGTACATGGGTCTCTGGTTCCAAGCCTGAGTTAGAACTTGAGCTTGTGTAGCTGTGTTGCCCAGATCTCATTACTTAAAATTCCTTTGCCTCTGTTTTTCATCTGGGATGTGGGTCTAATGATATTGACCTGGGGATTCAAGATTAAGTTAGGTAACTGTCTTTGTTGGCTTGGGCTGCCCTCACAAAATATCATTGACTGGGCTGCTTAAACAACAGATACTTATTTCTCATAGTTCTAGAGGCTTGGAAGTTCAAGATCAGGATGTCAGTGAGGTAGGTTTCATTCTGAGGCCTCTTCTCTTGGTGTGTAGGTGGCACCATCTTGCTGTGTGCTCACATGACCTCCTCTTTGTGTGAGCGTGGAGAGAGTGCCAGCAAGCACTCTGGTGTCTCTCCTTAGAAGGGCACTAATCCCATCATAAGGGCCCCACCCTCATGATCTCATCTAACCCTAATTAACTCCCAAAAGCCCCATCTTCAAATACCATCACATTGGGGGTTAGGGCTTCAACATACAAATGGGAGGGTGGCGGGCAGGGACAAAAACTTTCAGTCCATAACAGTAACGTACACTGAGGAGTCCCTGTGTGCCAGGTGCTAATTCCCTGGCCCTCGTGACCTCCTTCTACCTCCTTACACCCCAGCAGGGTGGCATGAGGCAGGACAGCTTCATGGCTAACAGCCCAGCTCAGAAACTACCCACCTGACATACAGAATGTGCCAACCAGTATTTGTCATTATTTGCTTTACTTTCTGGATAAGGAAACTGAGATGAAAGAAGACAAGAAACTTGCCAGAGGGGTGAGCTGGGCTGTCAGTCTGGGCTCCCCAACTCTAGGCTCCACATGGAAAGCACTTGGTGTGATTCCAGCACAAGGCAGAGAGATATTGGACGGGAGAGCGAACAGTAGTGCAGCCGCTGCTGATGACCGTGGTTTCCTTCTCCCTCAGGCAGCTGCCCGGCCACTGTTGCCTGGGTGCTGTGGGAGACCCCGCAGGGCCAAGCCCCCATCCCTGAGCCATGCCCACCACTGCAAACTGTTGTGTCGCCTTCCACCCTCTCCCACTCCCATCAGCCATGGCCCAACTGCAAGATGCAGCTTCCTCAGCTGGTGCTTATGGGGGGCTTCTGGTGGCCAAGGGCAGTCAGGTGTTGCTGATGCAGGGTGGCCTTGGCCGTGGTTCCAGCCTCCTTCCCAACCTTTCTGTGCACTTCCCATCAGGGATCAGCTGCTCGGGCAATGCTGAGCGAGCTCCCGTGTGCCTTAGTCTGTGCTCCTCCCCGTCAGAGCTAAGTGGTACCATGTTCCAAGGGCTGGTGTGAAGACTCCCCACATCACTCCCCACGCACCCTCTACACACACGCACAGACACACACGCATACACCCTTCCACAGGGTCTCACCCCTCTTTGTCTTCCAGTTACTACAGTACATGCGTTCTCTCTCTCACCAAACTGCATGCTCCCTGCAGGCAGAAACCAAGAGAATATTGTGTTCTGAGTGTCCAGAGACGTGCCAGGCCCCCAGCACTCGCTCCAGGAATGTTTATCAAACTGGACTGAGTTGTTGGAGTGAAATCCAGAGCTCCCAGGGAATCTCATTATCGCCTGATCCGGGCCAGAAACGCCAGGGTGAAGGAATGTCTCTGTGTCCCAGACACTAATTTCAGGCCTCTCCTGAGAGAGGGAACAGGGGATCAATCAACACTGAGGGTTTAAAACCTTGGCTTTTCTTTTTTTTTTTCCCTTTAAGGCAGGTTTATTTTTATAATTGGCCCCAGTATCTTAATTCCCACAAAGACGCGTCACCTCCAGTCTCTGTAACGTCAAAATGTCGTCAGGTAACCTCCCAGATGTCGCTTTTAACCTCTGCGTCAGCCATCAACACCCACAAGGCGGGCGCAGCACAAAGCCGCGAGGAGGGGGAGGTATAGTCACCCCCTCTTCCTGCCTCTCCTGTTTCTATATATATGCAAAAGAATTATCAGAAATAAAACCTTTGTCTCTGGTGCTCAAGCTAAATCTTGCAGAGATGATGTTTTGCTGCTCCCTCTGTAAACCGCCCAGGAATGGCTTGTCTCCAGAACTCTGTTATCTTCAGAAACAGAGAGAACATCCTCGTCTCTCTGTGTCATCCTTGCTTTCACCTGCTTGTCTGCTGCTCTGCAAATTTTCTCCCAAAACCTCATTTTTGTCTTCTGTCGTAAGCATAACACTTTGCTAAATAACAATGGGGAAAAATAGCTTCTTTAAGAAATGCAGCCCTTTTAATTTCCCAACATGCAGATTTTTTACCCAAGTCCTTTCTTTTGGGACACACAATGTTCTGCAGACTCTCTGTGTCTATAGAGGTGGTTTCATATTTAGGACTTGTATCAGAGCACAGTTCATAGGCGGGTACACTTCTGGTCCAGGGCAGCCCCTGTGTCTGTGTAGTGGAAGCTGTTACTAAATGAAGGTTTGTGTTCCCCCAACATTCCTATGTTGAAGCCCAAACTCCCAGTGTGATGGTATTTGGTGGTGGGGCCTTTGGGAGGTGATTAGGCTTAGATGAGGTCATGAGAGTGGGGCCCGCATGATGGGATTAGTGTCCTTCTAAGAAGAGGAAGAGAGACCAGCACATCTCATTCTCTCCCTCTCTCTCTCTCTCTCTCTCTCTCTCCTATGTGAGGACGCAAGCAAAAAGGTGGCCGTCTGCAAGTCAGGAAGAGAGTCCTCACCAGGAACCAAATCTCCTGGCACCCTGATCCTGGACTTCCATTCCTCCAGAACTGTGAGAAATAAATGTCAACGGTCAGAGCCACTCGGTCTGCGATGTTTTATTACAGCAGCCAGAGCAGCAGTCTTGGAAAGATGTATTCTAGATGAAATAGCTTTGAGGTAGAAGAAGGCCATGGCTGTGACGTGAAGTATAACTTCTGGCGTGTTACATATTTAGATTTCAGGGTTGACCTGTTGCAGCAACTCGCATCACCTCACTTCTAAAATAATGCAGATAATACCAAGTGTACAGGGTGTTGTTAGGACTGGATTAGATAATCACTGTTAAAAGAAATCCTGTGTGTGGTCTCACTCAAGTAACTCAAATTCAACAAGTGCCTAAATTGCACGTTCTACCTACCTGGAACTGTGCTGGATGCTAGAGATTCAAGCCCCAAAAGCCTGCCCTCAGGGACGTTTTAGTCTAGCAGGGCAGACCTGTAAACAGACAGATTACTATACGTGGCGAATGTCCAGTCATTGGAGGGCACACAATACACAGGAGGGAGTGGTTCATTCTGGAGGATTCAGGAAAAGTGACACCAAAAGGGTAGATGGGTAGCTATCTGAGGAAGAACCAGAGCTTGCCAGGTTAGAAGAGGCAGAGGCCTGCCCCAGGTGAGATGGGTTTGGTCATGAATGGTGGGCTGTGCTTAGTAAGGAAGGCCCATTACTGGTCTTTAGAACATTCATCTAAGCCCTGGGATTCCCAGATTCCACTCCCTATGGGGATGGGTCACTCCCAGTGAGCAGGAAGGGCTGGCGGAGGTCTGGGAAAGCATGAAGTTCTCATTTGCTGGTGGTAAAGAAAATACAAGTTTTAATTTTTTTTTTAAGGCCATAAAAAACTGTCCTGTTTTTTTTTTTTTTTGTATTCACTTTGAAGGGACCAGCGGTATCCGTGTCTGCCTCCCCACGTGGACTGTGAATTCCTAGGGGACAGGGACAGACCTGGTCATGTATGCCCCCGGGTTCCCAAAGCCCGGGTCCTAGTCTGTGGCCAGAGCTCCTCAAACCCTGTTGAATCCAAAGGAGCGTAAACCTCACCTGGTTCCCGGGCTGCAGCGCTGGACAACAAAACTGAAGGCCCCTCCAGGGCCTGCTTTCCTGAATCTCCATCCGCCGACGTGTCAGAGGCGGAACTGAGGTTCCTCTCCCGGGGACCTGGGGGAGCGCCTGTGTCGGTCCACGGCGCCACCCCGCGGCCAGACCCGGGAACTTCATCGTCTCGGACTGTGGGAGCCCACCCCCCACCACCACCACCTTGCCAGTAGCATCATCCTCATTCCCACGGTATTGAAGGAAATAGGAATCCTGAGCTGGTCAGCCTCAGCCCCACCTCCTTCCCCCTGTGAAGGCTCTGAGAAAGGACAGGCAATGCTTTGACCTCCATTGTTTTGGTCCTTGATCCCTTAAGCCCCTGTTTGCTAAGGGCCTATTAAAGGGAGGTCACTGTGACAACCCAGTTAAGGACGTGGACAGATGTGGGTTTGATCCCAATTAGCTGTGTGACCCTGGGCCCTGCCTCACCTCACGGAGCCTCAGCGTGCCTCTCTATAGAATGCGGATTATATAACTCACAGAATTGCTGTGAGGATTACAGGACATAAGCCGTGTAAATGAGGCCAAGGATCTGTGAATGGCACGTGACAAGTGCTCGACAAATATAAACACAAGCGTTTGTGCTCCTATAACTCCACTTGAGTCTTGCTTTGAGACGGTGAGGTGGACGTTGATATTATTTCCATTTGAACGGAAATAAAATGGAAATGGTGGATCCAACCGCTTAAGGGACCTGCCCGGGGCCTTTCGGCAAAGGGAAGGCCAGGACTTGAACCCAAGCCTTGTTGTTCTCGCCAGCTTTCCAGGCAGCTTCTGAAAGAAGAGATGCAGAGGGCAGAGCTGCCAAAGAAAAGTTGGGGGCAACACAGGAGAGGAAGAAAGAGTAGCTGCAGAACTTGAGTGCAGCATAGACCTGCTCCACTCTCTTGTGGATGTTAGACTCTTTCTGGAAAAAGTTTTAGTTTAAGAGATGGTCCTGAGAAGCACCTGGCCCTGTCAGGACACCTGGGCTCTGGTCCCAGCTGTGACTGGGTGACAGTGCGACGTCCCCTCCTCGGCAAAATGAGCGAGGGGGTTGGCCAAGACGTCTCTCAGGGCCTTTCAGCTCCCAACCTGTCCCTGGACAGCCTGCCTTGCAGAGACCCTGTATGTGTCCAGGGTCGGGGGTCATCACCGTTGGCCCTCAGAGACCTCGGATGGAAGGAAAGGAGGACACAGAGCTCTGGCCTGGGGGGTGACAGATGGAAAGAATAACTCAACTCACTCTCATGAACAGGAGATTAACATTAATCCTCGTTGGGACTGCAGGGCTGGGCCCGAAGAGGCCCACACAAGCGGCCGGGGGAGGAGCAATGCTTGGAGGGATGCAGGCGGGGGAGCCGGGCCCACTGACTGGGGGGCAAGATGAAAAGAATCAGATGAGCTGAGGCTTCAAAGACCAGCACTGGGCAGAGCGGGAAGAGAGGCAAGTGCTGGGAGACCACCTCTCTGGGCTCAGAAAGACCATGCTGTGCTGTGTACCCAGTCCTCTCTGGGAGGAAGAGTGGCTGTTTTTTTTTTATTGCTTTGCTTTTTGGCTGATGTTTCAAACACGAGCAGGCCAACTGGGAGATGTAATCACGGGCCTTTCATACATGCCTATCAATGGCAAGATGAATGGTTTGGGCGGTGCTCGAATCATAAATAACAGCAGCATATCGGGGCAAAAGGAAGAGAGAGAAAAGCAAGTGAAATAAATCTATTGGGACTCCAGGGCCATCTTTCCTAGGAAAACATCAGGATGAGAAAGGCTTGATTCCCATGCCAGACCGAGAGCCAAAATTCTGAACACTCTTCACGTGGCACCAAAGGAGCAAGTTGTTGACCTTGAATGGCTTCAGGACATGCCCACGTCTGATGCACGCTTGTGTCTGACCCTCCGGTGCCTGGCACAGAACACACTCTGATGGTCCAAATGGGTGAAGGATGGGGGGCAGCAAAGCCTGGCGACCAGACCCCGAATCTGTATCTTTCTAGCAGATTACTGAATTTCTCTAAACCTCAGTTTCCTCATCTGTAAAATGGAGACAGTAATAAGAGTGTGGTTGTAAATAGTAACTAGAATATCGCACACAAAGCCTAGTGTACAGTGAGCACAGTGTCAGTGCCTCTTTGTTACTGCTAATGACTGAAGGAAGTAGCTGGAAACTGAAAATCCATCCTACATGCCACGCTGGTATAATTAAGTTTTTTCATACCACAGGGAGATACAGGCTGAGGAAGCACTGGTGACGATGATGAGGGAGGCGTTATGCTGGGGTTTGGGGCTCCCTAGCCACCCCTGTTCCCCTCTTTCCTCTCTGCACTCCCCCTCAGACTCAGGGAGGTGTCCGCTGATTCAGGCTGCAAACGTGGCAGACACGCAGCCCACGGCCCCCCTCAACTCTGGCCTCTGGGAGGGTGGGGTGGGCAGAGCTGTCTGTGATGATGCTGGCCCAGGAAAAACAAACCCCAGACCCCGAAACTGCATTGACACCAGGCTGAAGGCCAGCTTCCCCTTGGCTACCACTTCCTTCCCCGTCCAGGGTACCCCGTCCCCAGTGTGTTCAGCTAAACGAATGGCAAGCTTTTGGGGGAGCCAAGCTCTGCCCTTAGGAAAAAACAATTCCTACCTTCTCTCCTCTCTGTTCCAAAGGGATAGCTCTGCCTGCCACGGAGAGGCAGAAAACCATGAATGACACATCAAGGGACTTAATGGGGTGAGATATTAGGCTTTGCATGAGAGCCCAAGTGCCAGGAGCACCTTCGAAGGAAATCTTTCTTTCGGTTTGGTGCCTCCTGCCACCCGGCTGGGGTGCCCGGAGGTCTTCAGCCGCTTCAGTGCCCTGTGCTCCGGGGCCAGTTAGTGCCAAGCCAGCCAAGCTCCTTTCCACATGAGGTGCTACCACAGATGCCCCCGCCAAGGCGCCCACGGCGAAGGATTGTAGCTGCTTCTCAAAGGCTGCTCAGGCTTGCGTGGGCGTGAAGTCGGTGGACAGGACCAACTCGGGGCATCCGAGACGCCTGATGAGACCAAATGCAATCAGACACTCTGACTTCTCTCCGTAGACGCTTTGGGCTCCATCTCTCAATAGCATAACCAGGGAGTCCGGACCGGGCATCTCAGGCACGGCATCCAGCACTTAACGCCTAAGGGGCTCAGGCAAAACGCCATCCCAGGCGCCACTGGAGCGTCTCCAGTGGGAGCTTGCAGGGCTTGGCAAAGTACCCATGAGTTACTTAAAGGGACATCAGGACACTGGGACTCCAGGGCCATTAGATCTTGGAAGAAAGACAAGTTCCTGACCAGAATATTCAGAAATTAGAAACCAGGCCTGTTTAAAACACACACACAAACACACATACACACAAAAACCTTAGGTCCTGCTAATTCATAACACCCAAAAAGAACGACATTCAAATTTGTGAAAAGTCAGTGAGCGGCAAAAATGTCAGAATCTTAGAAGTGGAAAAAAACCAAAAGATGCCTGTTCTGGTGATTCTCAGACATGATCCCACGAACGGCCTGTGTTGGAATCACAAAGGGAGCTTAATAAAAATTACAGATTTCAGGGCCACCGATGCTCAGAAATTTGTGTTTTTATCAAACTCCCCAGGTGCTTCTGATAACAACCAGGTTTAGAAACCACTGAATCGGTCTGCTGCACCTGCAACTTTCCTGTGGCCGTGAATCCCCTAGCGACATTCTTCAAATGCAAACTCGTTTCAGGAGGTCTGGGGTATGGCCTGAGACCCTGCATTTCTAATGCTGATGCTGCTGGTCTCAGGACCACATTCTAAGTAGCAAGACTGGATAAAATGTGTGTATTTCTCAGACAGAAAAGACATGTCGAGGTAGAAACGTACCTTTCAACTATTCATGGGTAAGGAAAGAATTTATTAGTACAGGATGCTTGTGAGAGATACAAGCGGGCGGGCAAAGGAGTGGTGCCCTGAGAACTTACTGGGCTACAGTTTTATAATCAAAGGAAAAGTTGGGGGGAGGGGAAGACCACCTTCTTCCTCATTCTTGAGTAGACGTCACCGTTTCATCATCGGTTCCTCCCGCATGTCGGGCAGGGGAGTTTTCTTGGTCCCTACATGGTCAAGCTGGGACTGTCATGGCACAATGGAAATAAGCAAAAAGGCAAGTAACGTAGTACACTAAAATATGATAAACCATCTCAGGTTTCAGTCTAATTTCATCTTTTCCTTGTATTTTTGTTTTAGGTGTGCACAGAAGAGCATGTCCCAGGATTCATTAACTTACTGACCTCACTGGGCAGGATGTGGGTCTCACGTTACCCTTGTTTTGTTGTTTGGGGGCATGTCTCATGCTTCTGTTGCATGTTTTGTTGCTAAGCAAGCCTGCTTTCTTGAGTGATCATTCATTTACAGGGGACTCCCATACTTGTTTTGTCTACTCGCAATCCCCCATGGGATTAATTTTTTTTTAACATCTTTATTGGAGTATAATTGCTTTACAATGGTGTGTTAGTTTCTTCTTTATAACAAAGTGAATCAGTTATACATATACATATGTTCCCATATCTCTTCCCTCTTGCGTCTCCCTCCCTCCCACCCTCCCTATCCCACCCCTCTAGGTGGTCACAAAGCACCGAGCAGATATCCCTGTGCTATGCGGCTGCTTCCCACTAGCTATTTTATATTTGGTAGTGTATATATGTCCATGTCCATGTCTCTCTCTCGCTTTTAATCACCTACTTTGGCCCTTTTCTCTGTCCCTATCAATATTACCGAGGAAACGGATAAACTGAGCTGCAGGCATGGGGGAGGCTGAGACAGGAACCCCTGAGTTCGGAGGAAAACAATGAGGTGGGTGGGGACGAGCCAAAGGGAGCTGGAAGCTAGTTGGGCAAAAATGACGGGAGAGTCAGCCCTAGAGCCAGCAGAACATCTCCACTGGGGGATTTACTTACCAGACAGGAGTCCTGGGACTTGTTTCCTAACGATGGCTGCAGGCGTACAATGGGGAATATTCAGAACCATGCCAGGCGGGGCTCACCGAAGGAGAAAGGCTCTCCGCAGAGACACCCCACCCCCGGAAGGACAGGTGGCAGCAGCTGGACCATAGCTGTCCCCACTTTGGCAAGATCAGCTTCAGAGTCTACACGCCAACTGCTGGGACTTATTCCAGAAAACTCATCAAGCACCTCCCCATACAAGCGTGCACATGCATGCGCCCCCCCCCCCCCCGCCACACACACACACCCCTTGGCTTCTCAAAAGTGGCACCATGAGAGAGTCACCTATTCCGAGGGCTCTACCCCCGGGCACAGGTTTTGTTCAGCGCTGGCTGCAGCTCTGCCTTAGCTGCACCTCTTCTGCCTCGGGGCTTTGCACAGGCCTCCCTGGGATGCCCACGAGCAGATTCTGCCGTTCTAGCCCCTGTGCAAACCTGGAAGTGCAAGGAAATGAAGACTCCCTGGGGTAGCCCTTGCCCAGGAGGAATGAGAGCTGATGCAGAGATTCCCCTCTCCTGGGCCTCACGTGGACCGTGCGGGGTGCCCTTACTGTCCAGCTGTAAGGGCATGTCTCCACGGGTGACCAGCTGAATAATGCCCGCTTCATCGGCTCTCACTCCTTCTCCAGTTCCCTTTGCCCCGGCTCTGCATTCCCGTTCCCTTAGGTCACTTCCTAAAACAAACTACCTGCCCGTAAGCCATCCAGGCTCTGCTTTTGAGGAAAACCACGCTCACACACGCCTCAAGCAGTAGCGGCTAAATCCTGCAGAGCAAGGGAGGAGAAGGCTGGAGACTTCAGAGAGGACCCACAGTGAGCCAGAATGTTCGAGGTGCTCCCTAAAGCCAGCAGCCCCTGCCCGAGGCTCGTGCAGCAGTGCAGGGGTGTTCTGAGAACAAATTATGTCTTGTCCAAAAATTAATTTAAGGTCCTCTGTGAGATGCTGGAACCAAGAGAAGGGAAGCTAAAAGAAAGGAGGCTTGTTTAGACTGGAGAAGAGAAAGCAAAAAGGTTAATAACTGACTTCCTAAAAGTAAACTGCTTGTTCTCAATGTGAGCCCACGGAAGCAGGGAGGAGGGGAGACAGGCTGAAGCTGGGGCTAAAGGGCTAGGTTGCCCATCAGCATGCTGCCAAGGGGGAGATGGCATCTTCGGGTGAAGTAATGAGCTCCCTGTCATGGGAGGCATTCAGCAAACTTATTGGGGATAATGTGTATGGGATTTATTTTTTAGATGAGAGCTTTTCAATTTGTTTCTTCTCTAGGCCCCTCTTTAAAAATCACGGAGCCTTTTCAAAGTAGGATCTTGGGAGTAGGGGTCTGCCCCAGAAGAGAGAACATTGCTTGATCTGTAACCTCATAAACACACACACACACACACAGACACACACACACACACACACACAGACACACACACACACACACACACACACACACACGACTGAATTGTATTCCACTTCTGATGTTATTCCACAGCAGGCGGTTTTCTCATGAGGTCTTGGCACCACCTAGTGGCTCCTTAGTCCATTACAACATATACTGGGGATAGATGGTATTGTAGTTTGAACACAAACACCCTCTTTGATTAAGACATCGATTCAACAAAAATATATTAAATACAAGATGTGGGTGAGGAATTCCCTGATGGTGCAGTGGTTAAGAATCCGCCTGCCAATGCAGGGGACACGGGTTCGATCCCTGGTCCAGGAAGATCCCACGTGCCGCGGAGCAACTAAGCCCGTGCACCACAACTACTGAGCCTGCGCTCTAGAGCCCACGAGCCACTACTACTGAGCCCGCGTGCTGAAGCCCGCGCACTTACAGCCTGTGCTCCACAACAAGAGAAGCCACAGCACACCGCAACAATGACCCAATGCAGCCAAAAATAAATGAATGAATGAATTTTTAAAAAAAGATATGGGTGAGGGACTGTGCTAGAATCTGAGGTGCAAAGGTAACCAAATAAGACACGGTCTCCCCTTCGTGAAGCTCACAGCCTAATGGAAAGACAACAAACAAGTAAACAACAAAATAATCATTACACATCGTGCTGTCATCAGGAAATAAATCCATTGTGTGATAGAAAATAACGTAGGCAGGAGCGGGTCTCCCTGAGAAACATCAGGCCAAGCTCAGCAGGATGGGATGAGAGGGACAGGGGTGCAGAAAGCATGGGGGAGGGGTGACAACATTCCATGAAGGCAAAGCACAGCACACGTCTGGTGGCATCAAGAGCCTGGCTGGTCAAGGAGCCTAAAGATCAGTGTGTTCAGTGCAAAGTGAAGAGGACGAAGCGGGGTGCAATGAGGTTGGGGCAAGGACCTAGGAGTGGTCCACGTTTGTAAACACTTCCTTAAGCGAAAGCACACGGGTGGTTAGGGTGGGTTCTTCCAGAACAGTACCTGGTTGAATTTTAATTTTAGAAAAAGAAGAAGGAAAATGCCATTATGTGAACTTGGCCGTTTGCTCCAATGCAGCAGGACCCCATCCGGGGACATCAGTGACAGCTGCATGCCCTGCTGAAGACAGCCTACATCTATCTGCTCCTGCCCTGCATGATAAGCTGATAAGCTTCTGTGTCCTTGGCTAATTGCATTGAACCTCATATTAAAGTCTAGACCACGGGTTCTCAATCCTGGCTGCAAGTCACCTGGAACTCATAAGAATCCTAAAGTCACGCCACACCCCTGACTCATGAAGTCGGCATCCCTGGGGGTGGGCCTGAAGTAGGAGATAGGCCCCTGGACCAGACAGCTGGTGTTTGCCAAATGGAGCAAAAGTGAAGTTTTGTCCTCAGCCAGACGAGAATGACACCCGTTTCCCTTCCTTCATTGATATGGAGGGAATGAACTAGCAGTGGGGAATTTCTTGCAGCAGAAATAGAAATGAATTTTCCTTTTCCTAGGAGCAAGGGAAAAAAAGGGAACAGCAAACAGACCAGAGGAGAAATATAACCTGGCCTGAAAAAGTTAATCACTCCTAGTTTTGTTTTGTTTTGTTTTTTAATAAATTTATTTATTTGTGGCTGAGTTAGGTCTTTGTTGCTGCGCGCAGGCTTTCTCTAGTTGTGGCAAGCGGGGGCTACTCTTCGTTGCGGTGCGCGGGCTTCTCATCGCGGTGGCTTCTCTTGTTGCGGAGCACGTGCTCTAGAGCGCAGGCTCAGTAGTTGTGGTGCACGGGCTTAGTTGCTCCGCGGTATGTGCGATCTTCCCGGACCAGGGCTCGAACCTGTGTCCCCTGCATTGGCAGGCGGACTGTTACTAATCCATCGTGTCTGTAACTAGATTTGTACTTCACAAAGCTAACCTCACTCCCTGACACTAGGTAAATTACACTCTGCACCTATCACCCCTAACTCTGTGTGAGTTACATCCTGTGCCTATCACTCCCTAACCTTATTACACCCTGGTGCTTACATTCCCTATGCCCCCTTCTAATAAATGACCCCCTTCTAACAAATCACCCCCTGTAGGGTCACCACTTCAGAGAAAAGGTTGCTGGCCGATAAACCAGAGACAAACGGACCCAATTACCAGAATACCAGACCCAAGTTACCGGGCTGCCTGATGCCAGCTATGACTGTTTTGAAATAATGCAAAGGAAAAAGAATACAAGGCCTTCACTACTCTGATCCTTATCACATACCCCGGACTGCAAGCCCCGCGTATAAAATCTTCTCCGATTCTCCGAGGAGGGAGGCGCAGTTCTTGAGGCTCTAGCCTGCTGTGTCTTCCCTTCTGCCTGGCAGAAAAATAAAGCCATCTCTCTCATCCTCCAAAACCTCTGTCTCCCTATTTCTGTTCGGCAACGGTGCACAGAGAAGCCGAGATTTTGGCAACATCACCTGCCACTGGCCGGGAAGAAAGAACTCACCCTGGGCAGGTGGCAGCCAAGACAGCAATGCAACATCGAGTACTAACTTCCGATAAAAGGAGAATGAACATTAGGGTCACGATAAGCTCCATAAGGAACTGACAACATGCACTTAGGCGGCGCATGTCCTGCATGGGTTTTTTATACACTATATATTGCTGATGCTATTTTCCTTAAAAGAAAACTGCCGCCATACATCTCAATGCCTAGAAGGATATGCACCAGAAAGGTAACTGGGCCTACAACCTGGATGGTGAAAATCCAGGTGACTTAAGTTTTGTGATGGTTGTTGCTTATCTGCATTCTCCAGGTTTTTATGATGAATGTGGATTATTAATATAAAAACATTACTTATGTACTATTTTTAAAAAGCAGAGCATAATCACACAGACAGAATTCTGTTTCATGCACAATTCAGGCGTGTAGCTGGTCCCGGGTGCTCAGCTCACAACCTGGCTGCTCAGGACACTTCCTGACCGAGTGAAATCTCTGCTGCTCAACCAGAGGGCGGGAGCCACACTGTCCTTATTCGGTTGCTCGGCAGACACCCAGTAGGATCACCATAAACACGTCCATTCATTTCATTGCTATAGAGAATAAGATCATTCCTATCAGTCTTTTTCACAACAGAAATGGACACTTTCCTGTTTATCTACTTATGCAAATTCTGTCACACTGTTTTGCAAGGTATATTTCACGAAACTAGCATTCTTCGGACAATAGGTATGCAAAAAAAAAAGTGGTGGTCTGTGAAAGACAGATGTCCTTCCTATCGGTATTTGCAGAGCCTCAACTATACAAATATTCATTGTGGATGTGCAATAGGAGGGTACAGTATATGGCCTTCCCCAAATTTATGTAGCCATGAAACACTTTTTTCCCAGGAAACATCTCCAGGGACCAGTGCTCCCAGGAATGTATTTTGGGAAATGCTAGTCTATCCTCTTAGCGCATAGTTCTTTGACCTGCCACCACAAAGCAGAGCAATTGTGCCCTGTCCCCCGTGATGAGGGCAGGGCAGCAGGGCCCACGCGGGGTGCTGTACGGAATGAGACAGTGACACAGCTCGCTCAGATTTCTGTCATCAAGCGAGCTAAGCCACAGAAGTGGCTTAGAGCCTAGAAAATAAATGAGGAATGGCCCATCAAATATTAACAACCAAGCACGAGGTGCCATTTTAATTTATTCTGCTTACAGAAAGCAAAAAAGAATTATACTATTTTTTTCAGTCTCATCTGCGTTGGACACAAATACTTTCAGAGGCAGAGTGAGAGGGAAAATGACAGACGTTTCACTGGCTACTGTAATACTGCTGTATCTCTTCCCAGCCTGTCACTCCCAAAGACAGTCACTGCCAAACGCTATTGCAGAAACACAATGCATTTACGTCAATAACACCTAACTGTACATTTAAATAAAAAATTAATACTAATCCCACCTAAGCTCTGCTAGAAATGTATGGCAGAAAACGACGGAGTAAGAGTATGAGTGAGACATATGAGTGTGAGTGCACAGCCACCAAAAGCTGATGAGCACCTAGCTTCCCTGCAAGTGAAAAAAAGCAGTGATGACGCCACTCTTCCATATGGGGCAGGATGAGACCCCTCTTTTATACCCTGCTCAAAATGTCAGGTGGACAATGGGACTGCATGAACGTTTAAAAGCAGCTCGACATTTTAGCTATCACCTTGCAGAGGTCATCGCTGCACTGCACGGCCGCACTTCCCAAAGTATGTCCCTAAGAACACTGGTCCTTGAAAACAGAATTTGGGGCTCAAAAAGATTTATAAAATACTATAAAAAAAAAAGATACTATAGACTATCATCCACTTCTTGGAGTCACAATATACATTATCACATGGAAGGTTCTAGAAGTCCTTTAAAAAGAAGTGCTTAACTGTATTTATTTATTTATTTATTTTTGGCTGCACTGGCAGCAGGGGCTACTCTTCATTGCGGTGCGCAGGCTTCTCATTACGGTGGCTTCTCTTGTTGCGGAGCATGGGCTCTAGGCGCGCAGGCCTCAGCACTTGTGGCATGCAGGCTCAGTAGTTGTGGCTCACAGGCTCTAGAGCGCAGGCTCAGTAGTTTGTGGCGCACAGGCTTAGTTGTTCTGCGGCATGTGGGATCTTCCCGGACCAGGGCTCAAATCCATGTCCCCTGCATTGGCAGGTGGATTCTTAACCACTGTGTCACCAAGGAAGTCCCGCTTAACTGTATTTAACCCAGAATTTCCCACTCTGTCCTTGGACTCTTTTCCTTAGGTAACATACTTCATAGAACATATTTTGAGAAATGCTCCTCTATGGCTTTGAAAAATTCTTTGCAGAAACAAAGCACAGAAAAATTAAGTAACTCCTGGAATCATGCGCTGGTCAACAACACAGAGGACGAGTGGTCATAAAACCACTCTAGTTCCATCTCAACACTTTTGCCATAAACTGAGCCTGCCTGAAAAGAGGCAACAATACGTTTTCCACGATTTCCTTCTTTATGGTGTAAAGCGTTGGGCATGCTGATCACAGTACAGAATTTAACGTGGCCCACAGGGGCCCATACTTCATGCACAGAGACCAGATGTTTCTAGTCTTTCCCACTTCTGTAACAATCAAATCATTAAACAACCGTCGTCGCTTATCACATGACTACAAGATTTTTCAAATAGACTTGACAGCCCTTTGTTCTTGAAAGGACACAAGAAAACAATAGGGCTTCTAATTATTTTCAGCAAGAATTACACAGACCAAGAAATCAAAATACGAAACCTTTTGGCTATATATGCCAAAAAATTTTAAAGTATTACAGCAAGGACAGGGAAAGATGGAAATCAAGGACATTACTGGAATGAGGTAAACATTTCATCCATTTGCATAAATACATAATTTTTTAAATTCTCGTTTCCAAGGAATTTAACATGATATATTGAAACGGAAGACAGCAAAAACAACTCTCCAGTTGTGGGACTTGGCAAACACAGTTATTATCTGTGCCAGGATGTAAACCGACCTCACACCTCAATAACGATTCTCGCAAATCGATACTGCAGAGAGGCAGGCGGCCTCAGCAACACGAGACCCCTCTCCACTCCTGGCTGGCTGGACAGCATATCCAGCAAGCCCGTCAAACTAACAAACCCCAGGGCTTCCCCACAGCCGACAGCCATGGAAAAATCTCCCTGTGTAACAAAGCCAAGGAGAACTCTGGAGCAGTGAGAAGTCACAACCGGGAGAGGGCCTGACCACAAGCCCAGGGTCAGAGGCTGCTGTCCAGATGCAGAGTCCCCCTCTGCCAGGCCCTTGGATGCAGCACAGCCTCGCTTCTGCCTCTTCTCTAGTTTCTTCTTCTCCTTCTGTTTCCGGATCTGGCTCTTGAATGGGTCACTATGCTTGGGCTCCTGGGGCCCACAGTACAGCCGATCCTGGCTGAGCTGGAGGAGGTCCTCCTCAGCTGGAACACAGATCATGGTGTGCGGCTCGGGGCTGCCCTTCCTCAGCAGGGACAGCCTGACCCACACCAGGGCCTTGGGGAAGCGGTCCAGGATGGACAGGCAGGCCTCTCTGCTCAATTCTTGCTGCCCTGTGCCAGGAGCTCGTGGGGCTGCCCGACTGTTCCCAGAACTGGGTCCACACCAGGCTGACAGCTGCCTCAGTAATCTTCTACTCCTGCATGAAGTAGGAGACACACGTTTTGAGGATATTTTGTTCAAGGGGAAAATATGCAGTTAGAAGACTGGACATTGCTGGAGTTCATTTGATTTTTTTGATACTCTATGGGGGGAAAGGATCAAAACTTCGATTTTTTAAAAATCAAAAATATACATTTGTGTAACGATACTTTTCTTTTTATGTGTCTACTACTCTGAGACTCAAGGATTAAAGGTTTCAAGTTGAAGGCAGAGAAAAATGAGACAGTGGAGTAGAATCTATGGCTATATTCACAGTGAGAGGATTCGAGTAAAAAGGATTGATGTTTTGATGAAAAAAGAAACTCTAAGGGACACTTATCTGAAAAGTAAGAAGGAAGGATATGAAATTACTGTACAGAAAAATAAGTATAAAGCAAAGGGCTGGCACTCTTTTAAAATCAGAGCACAGAATAAAGGGTTAATGATAAGCAGAATCGGATAGCCTGCAGCAGCACTGAGAGAAGAACACATTTTACACAGTAACCTCTGTGATATGACAATATCACAATGAATGGGGATCTAGTCGGCCACAAATGCAGGTCATTCAAAAGCAATGGGAAGAAATCTAATTCAACGATCTAAAGAATGCTTGCAGGGGTTCTTCATTACTTAAGATCACAATCGTGAGGGGACTGCTTTGTGAGCAAAGACTAAATAAAATAGGTCATAAACTGCCCTGGTTTAGGTCTACTGACGCGATATTTTAAATCATTTCGTCAGTTAGCATCATGCCCCAAAGCAAATGTATGTGATTTAGCCTTTTCCCTGGGCGCTCTATGATTCACTGGCTTTCCCTTCCAGAAGGTCCATAAATTCACTTGGGCTTTGTGTAAAGGAGCAATGATAACTTTTACTTCCTGGTCAGTATCAAAAAAACAGACAATCCAAAAAAGTACCCGGAAGTCGTGTGCACTTACCTCAGAACACAGAGGAGACTGCCGGTGGCACCCTGGCCCACTACCCCCTCAGTCCCCGCCCGGGCTGGACCATCTGTGTCCATCACTCCCTTGGGCTCGCTGGAGTCGTTTAGGGGTGTGCCCTCGTCATCAGACAGCTGTCGAGTCCTTCCAGGCATGGGAGCACAAGGCACCACATCTCTCCTCAGGCTACTCTCCTCACCACCAGGAGAGGAAGCTGCAGACGATGCATCTTGGGCCTGGACTCTTGATTCCCAGTCTCGAGTTAACTGCTCCCAGGGACAGCAGAAAGGTGCCAGGGTGCCAAGCTTAACGTAGTTGGGCCGTTTTGCCGGAGGGCGTCTAATGGAAATCAAAGAGGAGAACCAATTTTGAACAATTTAGGATGGACAATCAAAATAACCATGGCCACCGTACTCCATCTCTATTTTAAAAACAAACATACAAAAAAGTCTTCTAAGAAATACGATTTTAAAAACTAATGATAACCAACTCTAGGGGCTGAGCGTTTCTGTTTTCTTCGGTTTTTACTGTAATAGATGATGCGCCCACGAAGTCCCCCTACGTGCCTCACTCCGGGGGGCGCCACTCCTGAAGAGCTGCAGGTAAAGGGTGCTCCTGGAGCTGTGCAGTGATGCCCCTGAATACTCACAGGGTTTGAAGTTCAAAAGGTGCAGAAGGGGGACTTCCCTGGTGGTCCAGTGGTTAAGAATCTGCCTTCCAATGCAGGGGATGCAGGTTCGATCCCTGGCCAGGAAACTAAGATCCCACATGCCATGGAGCAACTAAGCAACTCTGAGCCCACACACTCTGGAGCCCTCGTGCCCCAACTAGAAAGCCTATGCACCGCAACTAGAGAGCCTGCACGCCACAACTACTGAGCCTGTGCACCACAATTAGAGAGAAGCCCGCACACCACAACTAGAGAGCACACCACAACTAGAGAGAAGCCCACGCGCTGCAACACAAGATCCCACGTGCTGCAACTAAGACCCGATGCAGCCAAAAATAAAAAAAAAATTTTTTTAAAAAGGTACAAAAGGGGTGATGGTGAAGTTTCTCTCTCACCCTTGACCTCTGGTGACCCAGCTGTCCCCCACAGAGACAATATCATCATCTGTTTCTTATATATCCTTCTAGAGACATTTTATAAACTTACAAGCAGACATATACATATTTCTTTTTTTACCCATTTTACACAAATGGTGGCAAACTGATCCTATACTCTTTTGCTTAACTTTATTCATTTAACAAAATATCTTGGAGGTCATTTTATATTAGCACATCAAGACATCCCTCACTCTTTAGCACAAGTCTTATCCCACTGGATGGTTTATACCTTATTTAGACAGTCCTCTCCTTGAGGACATTTTGATTATTTTCAAGCTTTTGCTTCTACAAACGATGCTGCCATGAATGACCTTGAACATGTTGTACAAGTACAAGTATATCCACAGGATAAAGTCCTGGGAGTGGAAGTGCTAAGGCAACGAGTATTATTAGCTCTTGCAACTTTGACAGATATTCCAAACTGCCCTCCACATGGGTGATACCAAATGACTTTTCCAGCAACATGTAAGTGAGGGAGAACCTTCAAAAAACCACTAACTAGTGGGAACCAGGGCCTGCTCTGGTATGTAATGACCCCAAGAGGTAGGGAGCAGCCTGGCCATGGGCCCTTCCGGGCTGGGGTACTCTGTGGGAGTCCCAGGCTGCACCCTCAGGCTGATGGTCTCCTCGGGGATAGGCCCAGACATTCCTTCCCCCCTCTGTTTCTTACTGTGTGCTATGCCCTAGGACCTCAAATGGAAATGAACCTGTACACTTAATCAGAGGTTCAGTTTGAGCCTATATTCTGGAGACTGAACCAAACGTGTTCTGGCCTCCTGAGAGGGGCAGCTGGTGAAAAACCCTCTCAGGGTACTTGCCTCACCCAGAAACTCTTAAAAAGAGAGACGGGCAGTTTATAAAAAGAGAGACAAAAAATGGTGAAAACACTTAAGAGTACCCAACCTCACTTGTAAGCAAACAAAAAATGAGAACGGTAAGATGCCATTTTTTCATGTATGTTTTGTCAGTATTAAGATTGGTAAGGACTTCCCTGGTGGCGCAGTGGTTAAGAATCCGCCTGCCAATGCAGGGGACACGGGTTTGAGCCCTGGTCCGGGAAGATCCCACATGCTACGGAGCAACAGAGCCCATGTGTCACAACTACTGAGCCTGTGCTCTAGAGCCTGCGAGCCACAACTACTGAAGCCCGTGCGCCTAGAGCCTGTGCTCCACAACAAAGAGAAGCCACCACAACTGGAGAAAGCCCGCGTGCAGAACAAAGACCCATCGCAGCCAAAAATAAATAAATAAATAATTTTTTTTAATTAATTAAAAAAATAAAATAAAAGATTGGTAATAGCCCACATTATCGGGACGTGAGGGAAAACAGGCACCCTCGGAACTAGCGGTAAAATTCTACACTAATACAAATAGCCATTTGCCAATGGTACGTCAAATCCTCAAAGCATGCAGCTTTTTTTTCTTTTTAACTAGAAATCTTATTTATGAGATTGAGCCTAAGGTCCTTCTTTGCCTTCTTTCCACTACAGCTCCTCTCAAGTGATAGCTCTTTCTTTTTCACACCCCACAGGCCTAGGGGTGAGCACATTCCTCCTGATGCCCCCAGACCGCTTTTCTTCTCCTTCCCGCTCCCCTGAGGCACAAGCCATCAGATAAACCTGGCTCTCCCTGCTCAGCCAGGGCCTCGGTCAACTCCCCAGGCACCCCATTCCCCGCCACTCTGCCTTCTGCTCCATCCCGACCCATTCATCCTTCTAGTACCCTGGCCCACCAGAAACTTCTCACACTTTTTACTTCCCCCCATCTCAACCACCCACTCTCCTGGTCACACCTTACCTTTCGGTCACTGCCAACACTTGCTCCACCTTAAAATCTCAATTTCAAGTATCCTTCACTCAGAATGACGCCTCCTATGTTGCCTGCCCATTTACCTCTCCACGGCAACAATTCCTCAACCACTGGAACTTCCTACGGTAAGTCCCCTACATACGAATGAGTTCCGTTCCAAGAGCGGATTCATAAGTCCAGTCTGTTCGTAAGTCCAACAAAGTTAGCCTAGGTACCCAACGAACACAATCGGCTATATAGTGCTATAATAGGTTTATAATATCAATACTTTTCACACAAATAATACATAGAAAACAAACACAAAAAATAAAACATTTTTAATCTTACAGTACGGTACCTTGAAAAGTACAGTAGTACAGTACAACAGCTGGCATACGGGGCTGGCATCGAGTGAACAGGCAAGAAGAGTTACTGACTGGAGGAGGGAGAGGAGGTGGGAGATGGTAGAGCTGAAGGATCCTCAGCAATAGGAGATGGAGGGCAAGCTGCAATCTCACTCACGCCTGACGCTGATGGAACACACGTTCACATCGTTGAAAGTTCGCAACTTGAAGGTTCAAATGGAGGGGACTCACTGTATTCGTTTACCACTTCATCACTGCTCACTACCGTCCTCACATCTCTCTCCTTGGAAGCCTAGATGCCACAGTTCCTAAGAGACACTTAGGAACTAAGTTCTCCTAAGAGAACTTAGTCACTCCCTTTACACATACCCCCAAGTCCCTCCTCCGGCAAAGCCCCTGCTGGTTACATTCAACCCTCCACTACCCCACGCCAGCACCTCATTGGCAGAACGTGGCTGGGGAAGAACATGCAGTAGTCCCGAAGGGTCTCACTATCAACACAACTTAAGCGGACTCCTACATTTCTTACAAATCTGATACGTTTCTCCAGTCGATTCTATCTTCCACTCTCCCAGAACACTGTTTATATCAATTCCTCTCTCCTCAAATCTCCAACAGCCTCTCTCCCCCTTATTCCTAGATGATAACCTTGCCTATTTTTCAGAGAAGACGGTCACAATCAGACTACTACCCAACCTCTGCGCAGAGTCTAGCCTACCGAAATCTGTATTCACATTTTCAGAGTCAGCCTTCCAGCCTTACTAAAAATAAGACAGCTAAGCCTGACCCTAAGGAATGCCACTCCTCCCCTTATGCCCTGGATGCCACCCCGTCGTCCTCACTCAAGGGCTTTGCTCTGGCCATTTTAGCCTCCCTCCCCTTGCCTGGATCCCTCCCACTAGTGTAGAAACACGTACTTCCATCAAGAATAAGCTCCACAAGGGCACAGCAGACTTTGCCCGTCCTGTCCCCTGCTGCAGCCTCAGTGCCTAGAAAGGTTTCTGACACATGGCAAGTTCTAAGTCAACATGTGCTAAACGAATAGATCAGACAAATACGTAGAGATACAAATGGAAAGCTGTTCACAGAAGCACAGAGCAAAGATTCAGAAAGAACCTACAGGGCCACTGATAGATCACAGGACAGCCATACTGCATTGGCAAACGACACCTCACTGGGCAAACCTGGCCCACTGCCTGTTTTTGTATGACCCGCGAGCTAAGAATGGTTTTTACATTTTTCAATGGTTGAAAAAAACACAAGAGGGAATTCCCTGAAGGTCCAGTGGTTAGGACTCCGCGCTTCCACTGCAGGGGGCCCGGGTTTCATTCCTGGTTGGGGAACTAAGATCCCACAAGCCACGCGGTGCGGCCAAAAAAAAGAAAAAAGGAAAGAAAAAAACACAAGAGAATAATATCGTGTGGCACATGAAAATGCTATGAAATTCAAATAGGATTGTCCATAGCGTGAGCCTGGAACACAGCCGTGCTCACTCATTTATGCGTCCTCTGAGGCTGCTTTCATGCCACATGGCAGAGTTGAGCAGCTGCCATGGAGACCAAAGGGCCCACAAAGCCAGAAATAGTTATCATCTGGCCCTTTACAGAAAGGGTTTGCCAACTCTTGGTTTAGAGTCATATTTATTGATATGGGAAAACTTTCCATAATACACAGCTAAATGAAAAAAGCAGGTTTC
Organism: Delphinus delphis; assembly: GCF_949987515.2. Taxonomy (NCBI): domain Eukaryota; kingdom Metazoa; phylum Chordata; class Mammalia; order Artiodactyla; family Delphinidae; genus Delphinus; species Delphinus delphis. Next base: position 42,593,846 of record NC_082699.1, on the reverse strand, counting down.
AAAATAGTAGATGTAATACAATGCCTTAAAAAAAATTTGTGTCTACAAAAAATTTGCATACATAAAAAAATCGAAAGGGTGAGAAATTAAGTATTACTGTCAATTATTATTTAACAAGCATGGAGAAGCCCCTGCACACTATGGGAGGCGTAGGATGTACGACACACAATGGCTGCCCTCAAAGGGCTTGTAAACCAGCAATCCAGGAACGTATCCCCGTTCACTCACTCACTCATTCATCCATCATTCAAACAATAGCCGGAAAGCCAAGCCAGCTGTGGCCAAGCCTGTCTCTAGAGTTGCAGCCGTGCACAGGAGAGCACAACTGTGGAGTTCACAGTCAAGGAAATACAACATTCAATTAGTCACCCATTCATCAGTCAACAAAAAAACAGGTATTAAGGCCCACTGTGCACTAGGCACCGGCTAGATACTGCAGATGCCACAACAAACAAGAGAGTTTTTGTGCTTCCCGAAGTCTACAGTTCAGTAGGAAATACCGGTGCCCTATGTTTCCTTTCCAGAGTATAAAGGAAATAAAACCCCTCACTGGCCACTCCTCCAATGGAAAAGAAAAAAGTCTAGATGGATAGATACCAAAATGTAAAAACAGTGCTATCTCTCCGGATAAAAGGAATACACCAGTTTATAAAGTATTTTTGCATGTTTCCATACTTTCATTAAAATTCATAAGTATGTACTCCATCTATAACCATTACGAAAGACACAATTTCCATTTTGAGGAGGCAGGGCTCAGTAGCGGGAATCAATTAACAAGCGCCCGGAACTCAGGTCCACAGCTTAGGTGTACACCATCATCAGTGAAGCAGATAACAAAGAGAAAGGCTTGTAACCTGCATGGGCTATAAAATTTAGATATAGGGCAATCTCCTGACCTAAGTAGCATCTTCTTAATTATGTCTTGGGAATGTTGACAAGTCTAAGAACTCCACATTATATAGTAAGAGTCCCTGAAGCCAGGACAAACATGATTGTTCAATGTGTCTTCCCCTTAAGACATCAAACTAGGGACTTCCCTGGTGATGCAGTGGTTAAGAACCCGCCTGCCGGGCTTCCCTGGTGGCACAGTGGTTAAGATTCCGCCTGCCAATGCAGGGGACACGGGTTCGAGCCCTGGTCCAGGAAGATCCCACATGCTGCGGAGCAACTAAGCCCGTGCGCCACAACTACTGAGCCTGTTCTCTAGAGCCCATGAGCCACAACTACTGAAGCCCGCGTGCCACAACTACTGAAGCCCGCGTGCCTAGAGCCCATGCTCTGCAACAAGAGAAGCCACCGCAATAAGAAGACCGCGCACCTCAACGAAGAGCAGCCCCTGCTCGCCGCAACTAGACAAAGCCCACACTCAGCAATGAAGACCCAACGCAGCAAAAAATAAATAAATTTATTAAAAAAAAAAAAAGACATCAAACTAGAGAAGCCAGTTTCTTACCTTTTGTACTTTTCAAGAAGATTCTTAGCTTGCTCTTCAGCAAAGAGAATCCCAGCAGGGCAGTCTGGGAAATCACCTGGGACATTAGGTGACCTTTTATACTGAGAATGCACTACAGTCTCTTTTAATCCTCCAACTCTTGCACCTCGATAGATCTAAAAGAAACGCCAGAAAGATCCTGTCACTATACCAACTTAAAGTGAAACTGCTAAATTCTTTGTATGGAGAAAAATGGGAAACCTAAATACCCATCAAAAATAGAATGGATAAATACACTGGGGAACTACCCCACGATGGGTTACCATACAATAGTAAAAATGAACGAAATAGAGCTTCACCAATCAACATGGAAAAATCTCAATGTTGAGTGAATACTGCAAGTTGCAAAAGCATTTATACAAGGAATAAAGTTTAAAAACATGTCAAATATAGCTATTTTATTTTAGGATATACACACACACTTAATAAAGCTATAAAAACATGCATGATGGTGACAAACACCAAAAATAGGACTCGTGATTCCTTTAGAAGGAGAGAGGGAAATGGGATTGGAGAGGGATACACAGAGCGCTTCCAATGAACCTGTAATGTCTTATTTCTTAAGCTGGATGGCGGGTGAAAGGTACACAGGTATACCTTCTGTATGCTTAAAACAGTTCATAATTTTAAAGTTAGATTTAAAAATATTCCCACTCCTAAATGATTAACTGAATGTCCTTTGCACTACGCATAATCACTAAAATTAATTACCTGCCTGAATCTAACGGTCTTACATGTCATGTCCTTTATGCTTTCTAGCTCAAAGTAATTATTTAACCAGGAAAAAAAAAACACACATTAGATTTTTAATAAAATTTTTCGCTGCAGTTAATAAAAGAGGAATAAATGGAACAGAATGTAAAAAAAAAACTGTATTCTATACGTCTATAAAAACGAAGTCTTTTGGCTTTTAAACTGTAACAAATTTCAAGTAAAGAAACCTCAACATTTTGTTGCCACTATTATTCAAAAATCAGGCCACTTTTAAAACCTCAAAAATTCAAAAAATGTCAGCACAACTCTTAGTAATGAAAACCGGGCTCCAGGGACTCTATGAAGTATCTTATATCCAGGATTATAGCTCAAAGGGCAGAAAACTAGCACTCAATTTCTAGGTCGTGCGTAAAGTCAGGAACATTTTCAGTGCTTGGCATTCACTAGGAATGTATTTTAAATGTTGTAACTGTTGGTCAGAATCGAAGAGTAACTTACAAATGGAATCCAGAAAGCCATGCCCCAGCCCTTTGGGAGGAGGACATCCCAGCCACTTCCCCAGCCTCGCTGGTCATCACCAGTCACTTTTCCTGGCTGTTGAATCAAAAGTATAGGAACCTTGGATTCATGGGGACCTAAAAAAAGCTGTGACCCGGGCACCAGCAATTCACTCCTCTTCCGGTTTAAATCCTGAAGTGGAAGAAAATAATTCAAGACAAACAACCCTAGTCTTCCGGGAGATCCTACTGGGTCTCCCTATAAGCAGCTTTACAAAGTTCAATGCTCTTTTAAAAAGCAAGAAAAAGGTGTTCTCAATAAATAAATGTGAGCCATTTTAAGTACAAGGTATTTCTCCCAGGATGATTTTCCTCTATACAAGTGCTTTGGTAGAAAATGCCAAATTGTCTTAAATTAGAAGATACTAAGTGATTCAAAGTAATAAAATAATATACATTCATTCTGCTAATTCCTTATCTATCAGGATTAATCTTACATTGTGATACTCTGTCCCTACATTTAGTTTGGTTAAGATTGGTGGTCATGAAGTAAAAGGGCTATAAACAAGAACTTCTCAAGGAGGGGCACGTGGGGAAATACTCCAGCTTTTAAGAAAATTTCTCAGCAGGTCTTAAAAGAGAAGATGCTATAAATGATCTATTAAGTGGACTGCAGGGAGTGGATAACAACATCCTTGCAGTCTTGCCAGGTGGAGACAGGCCTGACGCTCAATTGAGAAGACTACACAGGAGACCACCTCCACGCTACAAAGTCTAACTCACGAATGCCCTTCATGCATGACCAAGTCCCGAGTCTCCTTTTTTTACCTTTGGTCAAGTTTCCACTACCTTCTACATATTGGGAATTCCAAAATATCTATCTCTTTAGTCCCAACTTTTCCTCCTGGGATAGAAACCTGTCTCCTGGACATCTGCTCCTGGGACGTCCTGAGGCCCCTCAGTTTATCTGAGACTAAACTCATCTTCCCCGCTGCGTCACTCTCCTCCTGTGTGCCCCGGCTGGCTGGATGACATACAATTCTCACAGTTCATTAGCTCATTCGTTCATCCTTTCAAATGTTTAGTCTTCATTCATTTACTTGTTCATTCAAATATTTCCTAAGTACCTGTTATATGCCAGGCACTTAGCTAGAACTTGGGAAGACAGCAGTGACAAGTCAGACCTGGCTCTGCCTCTCTTTTAGCTGAGCTCCTAAAACCAAGCTAGACCATTAGGACCTAACCCACAGGCCTCCTCCTTTCTCACTTCCCATCTTCCAATCAACCACTGAGTCTAGGCAGTTTTACCTTCCAGGTATATGTATTAAACCCCAGCCCCTCCACTCCAGGCATACTGCCACACTTCAGGCCCCCATCATGCCATCTGGACTACTTCAAGGGTCTCTTCTAAGCCATCCAACCACAAGCCCTCTCTCCAGCTCTTCCGCCCCTTATCCCCGTCTCTAGTCTCCGTAGCACTCCCAGACTGAAATCTGATCACGTCATGGCCCAACTTAAAATCTTCAATGGCCCCTGCATCTTCAGTCCAAATCCAAAAATGCCTCAAGGTCTTTTATGCTATAGCCCCTTTTTATCTCCTCAGTTCCATCTCCTACCCCACCCTTAACTCCAAGATACTGATCTACTTGGAGATTCCTGAACATGCCATCCTGTTTTTGGCCTGGGCCCTTGCCCTCGTTCTCAACTCCAACAATCCTTCCTCCACTGTAGCCTTGGCTCCTGGCCCCTGGCCGCCAAGAAGCCTGGTTAATTCTCACCACACACCTAAGAGTTAGCTCAAATACCAGCTCCTCCACCCAGGAAGCTTTCCCCAGTTTCCCTAGTCCGGGCTCAGTACCCCTTCTTTGGGCTTCCTTTGTACTCTGTACTTCTTCAACCTAATCCTAGTCATCTACCCCATTATCTAATACAATACCTGGTGCTGACAGGAGCTCAATCATGGTGAAATTAATGACAGAGAACATTTAAGGGGAAAAATAGTAAAAGAAAAACAAATTAAACCATAAGATTATCATTTCAAGAAAAAGTCTTTGTATTAACCTTTTCTAGAGATTATTCTTCTCTAAGAACGGAAAATAGCATTGTATATATCGTAAGGGATCCAAAAATTGCAAATAAAAGGAAGTCTATGGGATTCTATTAAATATGAAAAAACGTTCATGGTCTCTAGAGTGATGAATTTCAGCCTGTTTTCACGACTTTACCATTAGTTACCTGATCCGAGATTTTATTCTCTGTGACACTCTTACAGATATCTTGGTTCCAAAGAAAGCTATGCGAACACTCCACAGGCACACCCTCCAGAAGCAGCTGTCTAACTTTCTCATTATCTAAGAGGGAAAAGAAATAGCCTTAAACCACATTCCTTAGATCAGTGAGGTCAACTTCTAAACAAAGCCAGGTGACCTTTTCTTACAAGAAACTATTCTATAGGCTCCCCTAGAAGCCTAACTTCTCTAGAGGAATTTATTTACTTGAGTAGAAATTGTTATTCTTACAGTTGGTTTCACAATCTGTGAAACAGCAAAGGCTCCTAAACTTATTTCTTTGACATTTATTTTTAGTCTGTAAGATGCAAACATTACATTAAATTGCCTCTAAATATCTGCCTGATTCCACATTTAAGATAATCACGTTCTAGGCATCACTGCAGAGGCGAACCATTTCTTGATTATATGCTCTTGACAGCACAAATCATATTTTAACTATTGGCTTCAGGGCTCTTTATATCATCCCTGACCCAATGGTCTTGAGCCAACAGATACCATCCTTTTCTTCTGTCCTATTACTTCAAGTCTCTGATTACCCTTTTTTATTGAATTGAATGTATTCCTTTCTGTAAAACGTATTTTTCTCAGTCCTTTAAAACGAATATATTTGTTGTGAAATATGTTGTTTCATCCCTTTAAACGAGCTACACCATGCCAAAAAGTACTCTAGTGGGAAAGGAGGAGGAATTTTTTCAGTTATAAACATATATATTGATAGAAGAGACTTCCTACATGCAATTTACTTAAACATTAGAGGAAAAAAAATCTTTCAAATCTTACTTTGTTGGACTGAAGAATTAAAAGTAAAAAGTCAGACAATTCATGAGTTTAGGCTAAGGTCCTAAAATGCCAACATAGAAAGGTCACTCAACCTGCATGGGTCTGATGGCTGAAAAAAGTAAGTTGGAAGTGACTTGGCCATAATGTGACAGATGTCAGGGATAAACAAGTTAGAAAAAATTAACTGGTGAAAAGATCTGAGATGAAAGCTCCTTAAAAGCAGCAACTGCTTCTAGTGCAGCTGGAGAGAATAACCAGCAGCATCTCAAGTGACAAGGCGTGTGCTGTAAAAATTCACACAGCCTGTCTAGGAGCAAAAAAACCCCATCAAACAGCTGTCTGCCAAGAAGTCTTTCCTGTGGAGTGTTGCCATAGACCTGAGTGACAGAGCTGGGATTTTATTCAGATTTGGCCACAGACAAAAGAGATGGCTAATACTTAGGGTGTAAAGGCATAGGAAAGCACAACTTCATCTTCAAATATTCTAAAAAATAATAAGTAAAAAGATGAAACAAAGTAGATGGTACATCCAGACAGTGGAATATTATTCAGCACTAAAAAGAAATGAGCTATCAAACAACCTAACCCAAAAATGGGCAGAAGACCTAAACAGACATTTCTCCAAAGAAGATATACAGATTACCAACAAACACATGAAAGGATGCTCAACATCATTAATCATTAGAGAAATGCAAATCAAAACTACAATGAGATATCATCTCACACCAGTCAGAATGGCCATCATCAAAAAATCTAGAAACAATAAATGCTGGAGAGGGTGTGGAGAAAAGGGAACCCTCTTGCACTGTTGGTGGGAATGTGAATTGGTACAGCCACTATGGAGAACAGTATGGAGGTTCCTTAAAAAACTACAAATAGAACTACCATATGACCCAGCAATCCCACTACTGGGCATATGTCCTGAGAAAACCATAATTCAAAAAGAGTCATGTACCGGGCTTCCCTGGTGGCGCAGTGGTTTAGAGTCCGCCTGCGAATGCAGGGGACGCGGGTTCGTGCCCCGGTCCGGGAGGATCCCACATGCCGCGGAGCGGCTGGGCCTGCGAGCCATGGCCGCTGAGCCTGCGCGTCCGGAGCCTGTGCTCCGCGGCGGGGGAGGCGCGACAGTGAGAGGCCCGCGTACCGCAGGAGAAAAGAAAAAAAAAAAAAAAAAAGAGTCATGTACCAAAATGTTCATTGCAGCTCTATTTACAGTAGCCAGGAGATGGAAGCAACCTAAGTGTCCATCATCGGATGAATGGATAAAGATGTGGCACATCTATACAATGGAATATTACTCAGCCATAAAAAGAAACGAAATTGAGTTATTTGTAGTGAGGTGGATGGACCTAGAGTCTGTCATACAGAGTGAAGTAAGTCAGAAAGAGAAAAACAAATACCATATGCTAACACATACATATGGAATCCAAAAAAAAAGAAAGAAAGAAAATGGTCATGAGAACCTAGGGGCAAGACGGGAATAAAGATGCAGACCTACTAGAGAATGGACTTGAGGATACGGGGAGGGGGAAGGATAAGCTGGGACAAAGTGATAGAATGGCATGGACATATACACTACCAAACGTAAAATAGATAGCTAGTGGGAAGCAGCCGCATAGCACAGGAAGATCAGCTCGGTGCTTTGTGACCACCTAGAGGGGTGGGATAGGTAGGGTGGGAGGGAGGGAGACGCAAGAGGGAAGAGATATGGGAACATATGTATATGTATAACTGAGTCACTTTGTTATAAAGCAGAAACTAACACACCATTGTAAAGCAATTATATTCCAATAAAGATGTAAATAAATAAATAAATAAATAAATAAAATAAATGAGCTATCAAGCCATGAAAAGACAAGAAAGAACCTTAAAAGCATATTACTATGTGAAAGAAACCAGTCTGAAAAGGCTACATACTGTATGATTCCAACTATGTGACATTCTGGAAAAGGCAAAACCATAGAGACTGTTGAACGATCAGGGGTTGGAAGCAGTGAGAAAGGGATGAAAAGAGAGAGCACAGCTGACTTACGATAGTGAAACTATTCTGTGTGATACTATAATGCCAAAGCAGAGGATGTCTGAAGGCAAAGGAGGCCTTTAAGTCAACAGTCTTCACTACTGAGAAAAAAATATTATCAGCTGAGTCAGCACGCCCCTCAGCGTGCCCAGAATGACTGTCAATTCCGTGCGTAATTCTAAGTCCTTCCCCCAAGACTCACATAAAGCACATTCTCTTTCATCTCGGACCAAAGCTAATTGACTACATAACTCCAGAATTGTGACTTAAAGGTTGAATAGCTTATCTTCTCCTTTCTTAAATGTATTTGAAGATTACCAGATTTTAAAATTTCCTTAAGTGTTTCTTAGAGAAGCAAGGGAAATGAATAAAAGGTTTAATCATTTGGGATTCAAATGAACCAAAGTTACAGCCTTCAAATTCACTCTATTTTAAATTAAATTTGCAGAACAGTTAAAAAGGCCCAGCTGAAGCTATCAGATATTTTTTCTCCCAAGAGCAGAAACTGAGAAGTCATGGCAATAATGACCAATAACTGGGAACTTGAGAAAGTCAACTGTTTGGGGTACACGGTAATAGAAAGGGTATAAAGAGAAAGACTAAAAGGAGCCCATGAGCACAATGTAAGGTCAGTATTTTCTAAAGCAAATTCATCTCTGGAAGACAAAGACTAGTTAAAATAATCTAACAAAGCAAACCAGATGTTAAGGAGAGCAAATACTAAAAGAACAGATAGTAGAGCAGAACTTGTATTTTTAAATTTCACCCAGAAAGCCAGTTCTTTACACAGTGAAATGCTGTGTTAATGAAGTTGAAAAGATTCGCAAAAACATATTGTTAATATTTATCAAACTCAAGAAATGAATGATAGGACTTCCCTGGTGGCGCAGTGGTTAAGAATCCGCCTGCCAATGCAGGGGCCATGGGTTCGATCCCTGGTCCGGGAAGATCCCACATGCCGCGGAGCAACTAAGCCCATGCACTACAACTACAGAGCCTCTGCTCTAGAGCCCACGAGCCACAACTACTGAGCCCGCGTGCCACAACTACTGAAGCCCGGGCACCTAGAGCCCGTACTCCACAACAAGAGAAGCCACTGCAATGAGAAGCCCGTACAACGCAACGAAGAGTAGCCCCCCCGCTCGCCACAACTAGAGAAAGCCCGCGTGTAGCAACAAAGACCCAACGCAGCCATAAATAAATAAATAAATAAATGAAAATAAATTTATTTAAAAAAGAAAAAGAAAGAAATGATCAAGTAAACTTTTTCAAAGCACCTGAGGATACGCATCATCCCCTCAGGGTCTTCACTGAAAGAGAAAACCATTTCCATTTCTGTACTCTATTCTACTCTCAATGTTTCTGACGCTCAAGTGTATGGTTGTTTTTCCCACAGCAAACAATTCTCTGACACCAGCTGAGTGTCCTACAATTTAACTCAATCCTGACGCTACCTACCTAGAGATAGCATCAGATCCCACAGGTTAAGGGCTCAGTCCCACAGACAGCTCCCACTTCAGACGCCAATTTTAAGTCCTGACCAACTGGCAATAAATTGGCCAAGTCCAATAGTTTGCTAGAATGGCTCCCAGAACTCAGGAAAACAGTTCACTTACTACATTACTGGGTGATTTTTTTAATAGAAGGATACAGCTCTGAAACCAGATGCAAGAGATGCACAGGGCAAGGTAAAGGGGAAGGGGTGTGGCACTTCCATGCCCTCTCTGGGCACCCCACCACCCAGCACCTCCAAGGGTTCAGCAAACAGGAAACTCTCCAAACTCCACTCTAGGATTTTTATGGAGGTTTCAGCAGGTAGGTATGATTGATTGGCCATTAGCGATTAAGCTTAATCTCCAGCCCCTCTCCCTTCTCAGGGAGAGAAGGGGTGGCGCCTGAAAGTTCCAACATTTTGATTGGTTCCCCTGGCAACCCGCCCCCAGCCTTAGGGGCTTTACCAAAAGACACCGCATTAAAATAAACTCAGGTGTGGTTGAAAGGGGCTTGTTAGGAATAAGAAAAGGCTCTCCTTTTAGCCTTTAAGGCTCTTGTCACTTAGGAAATTACAAGAGTTTTAGAAGCAAGGTGCCAGGAACCATGGACAAACACCAAAACATGTATTCCTTATTACCTCACAGTATCATACTGCTGTATCTTCTCTTTTCCAAGCTCTCTATAATTCCCAGCACACATAAGAAGATAAACTGTTTATGTTATGCAAGTCAGGCAAACCCTTCCTATGGTTTAAGTAGCACCAGAATTGATCTGTTTTGTCCAAGTCAAAACAAAGAATGACTTCAGATATGGAAAGACAGACTGGAAGTTATGTCAGAGAATTAAGACCATCATGACCTTAAGATTCTTCTAAGGATTCACCTTTTATTAATTGATCCAGCTCATCAAGGTATATTTCTAAAATTAGTTTTGAATTGTCATCCCAGATGGTATGTTACATTTGTTAATAATATTTGTGTAATACTAAATCCTTAAAAAGTTTACTTTTTTATATAGCTCACATGCCGATACTTCTTCAAAGAAATTACTTAAAACAGGTTTTAATAAAATACAACAATAAGATTGGTGGCCACGATGGTGAAGTAAGACCCTGAACATACCTCCTCACATGGGCACACCAAAATTACAACTGTTTACAGAGCAAGTATCTATTAGAACGTCTTGAAGACTAGCAGAACAGGCTCTCCACCACTAAAGATAATAAAGAAGGAACCAGACAGGAGAGGTGGAGACATGGTAGAGTCAAGATACACACCCCTGGGTAGGCGACCCACAAACAGGAGGAGAATCATAATTGCAGAGTTTCCCCGAGGGAGCAGGGGGACCGAGCTCCTCATCAGGTACCCCAGCCTGGGGGTGCTGCATAGAGAGGATGAGCCTGTACAACATCTGGCTTTGAAGGCCAGCTGGGCTTGAGAACAGGAGAGCTGGAGGGCTACAGGAAACACAGACTCCACTCTTAAAGGGTACACGTAAAATCTACAGGTTCCAAGTCCCAGCACAGAGGCAGTAATTTGAAAAGAGCCACTTGTTGATCTTCGAGAGTTTCCCAGAGAGGCAGAAGGCAATTGGGAGTCCTCCTGGGGACACAGATCTGGTGAGGATGTGGAGAAAAGGGAGCCCTCATACACTGCTGGTGGGAATGTAAATGGGTGCAGCCACTGTGGAAAACAGAATAGAGGTTCCTCAAAAAACTAAAAATAGAACTACCATACACTCCAGCAATTCCAATTCTGGGTATATTTCCAAAGAAAATGAAAACACTAATTCGAAAAGATACATGCATCCCTATGTTCACTGCAACATTATTTATAACAGCCGAGGTATGGAAGTGTCCATCAACAGATGAATGGATAAAGAATATGTGGTATATATACAATGGAATACTACGTAAAAAGAATGACACTTTGTCATTTCCAACAACATGGATGGACTTGGAGGATATTACACTAAGTGAAATAACTCAGAGAAAGACAAATAGCACATGATATCACTAATATGCGGAATCTAAAAGACAAAACAAATGAACAAACATAACAAAACAGAAACAGAGTCCTAGATACAGAGAACAAACTGGAGGCTGTGAGAGGGGAGACGTGGGGGGTGGGGGGGATAAGTGAAATAGATGAGGGAGATTAAGAGATACAAACTTCCAGTTATAAAATAAGTAAGTCATGGGGATGTAATGTACAGCACGGGGAATATGGTCAGTGATATTGAAATAACTTTGTATGATGACAGATGGTAGCTAGACTTATCCTGATCACTTGGTAATGTATAAAAATATTGAACCACTATGTTATACACTTGAAACTAATATAATATTGTAAATCAATTATACTTTGATTATTAAAAAACACAATGACATAAGACGGTAAGCTTTAATAGTACAAACTAAATCATGTTTTTCAAGATAGACTTTAATTTTCCTTGAACTGATTTATATTAAGACAAAAGGCTTAGGAAGAATTGAATACTGCCTTATTCCAAAAAAGGGTTTGAGGCAGCAAGAGAAACTAAGCAGAGTTTAACTACAGTTTTGAGATGATTACGACAGTAAACATTTATTGGTGTAGTAGACGCTGTTAACTTTTATGGTTGTTCCAGACCATATTGCTATTAAAAAAGAAAGAGGCAACAATGAATTGATTAAAGTGTCAGGCTCCGTAATTAACTAACTTACCTATATATCTTAAACTCCTCCCTCATCCAATCCACCTTTCATGTGAAGTTCTGGCAGAGTACTTTATTGCCCCCTTAATAAGCTATCTAACTACATGTGAAGGTAAAAAAAAAATTCTGAAGTTGTTTCTACACACACCTGTATCCTTTCTCCAAAAATTCATAAGCTGATTTTAATCATTCTTCCAATTAACCGTGTTTAAATGACAGTAAATACGAGACAGGATCACAATTGCAGCAAATCGCAATTTTAGACTAAAATTTTAGCCAGCCCCTACCCATCCCCCACCGTGTCACCCCAAAGAACTCCTGCAGGCCACTCTACTGAGTCTACACCAAGACGTCTTACCCTTCAGCACCTGGGATGGCCTTGCCAGGATTCGAACCTGGATCATCTGTATGGTCAGACAGAGGCTTCCAAAGAGCACAAGACCAGCTGCGGGTGCAGATCCCTTCCTCACAATTAAAATTCTGCAAAGCCAGGCATTTTCAGAGAACCAAGTTTGCAGAGACAGGTTTTACTTAGATACTAAAAATAGAGAACTCAGGGGAAAAAATGAACATAATGATCAGGCTACATGTTTACAGCTAAAAGATACTTCCTCATACACATCTCCTTTGATCATAATCACCTTGAAAGGTAGGCAGGTAAAGACTGCCCTAATTCTTCTACAGATAAAGTTACTGCAGAAGTGTCACAGGCAGAACTCTTCTAATGGGACTGACTGCTCTAAATAGTAAGGAAAACCAGGTTGTCTCAGGAACTTTACCTTGGCATTTTTCTGGATTGGGCAAAACTCTGGACCTCTTTTGAGGCAAATTTATTCGTGGATCACCAACTGTCAGTCCCAGAACAGTACCTGCTGGAATTTCTGCTGGTGATGTTATTCCTTTAGCAAAAAAACAAAACAAAACAAAAAGCAAACAAAAAGTTATTCACAAATACATATATATTTGCTTTTATTTTCAAATTTCTCTAATGAAACTTTCACCTTGGGCTAATTATGTAAAGACACGTATTCCCCTTTTTTTCCCCGAAGATACTTTCAGAGAATAAATTAACGTTCATAAAGAGTGAAGTTTCTTACAAAAAGCATTAAATTAACATAACAGGTTATTTTACTACATGAGCATGTATGTTCGTATCAATAACTACAGGAGCTTCACACACAAATGCAGTCGTGTGAAGGTAAGTAAGATTTTAGTTTAGTAGCTGGCACACGCATTTATCTATAGCAATGGAATGCCAATTATTTAGAATACTAACACCTCATTTGTGCTTTCTTGCTGTATTTTAACAAACAGTTACAAGTTAAAAAGCACACTACATTTAGGTAGCTCAACTGCAAGATGCTCTTTTAACCCATTTCCCACTCTTCCCTTCTTCCCCAGTACAACCCAGTATCCCCCCTGTTATACCTCCCAACAATTCAAAGATGGTTTCCTGTCTGTGATGAAGGGAAACGCTATCAGGATTCCTGCAGGTTTCAATCCACCAACAGTGAGGTGTCTTCTCTGTGTCCTCTCCCTCCTGGAAAACAACAACTCCTGTTCACCAGACAAATAATGGATCAGACTTAATAATTTTGGTGAAAATCATTGTGCTATTGGCCCCATCCTTTTTTCCCTGTTTGTGGGAATGAATCTTTTGTGAGGGGAACCAGGGAAACTGTCACATCAGACTAATGATTCTTCTAATTACAGACAAGGACACAGGACTATACTTCTCTCAAGATTTCACAAACTAAGAAAAACATTCGTGGTTTTCTGAGAGACTACCTACCTAACTGACTGCACACCCGTGGTCTCTGTAGCACAGTGCCAACAAGAGATGCCGTGTTCTTCTCCCACTCTACCAACTTCATCACCACAGAATGAAGCAATAAAATTTTCCTCGCCAAAGAAAAACCAAACCAATACCATTTGAAGAAATCTTCAGCAAAAGGATTTATTACTACTATAGTATTTCTAGAAATTTCAAGGAAGTTACACAAGTATTTTACTTGCCTTTTTTCTGAACAGAACTAGGAATTGGGAAAGGTTTCAAACAGCACTTCAAGTACCATAAGCATGCCCAGGAAGAGAACGTACAGCTATGATTCATACCAAAGTTCACTGAAGTAGGATGTGCCCCTACAGATTCCAACCTGTAATACATGTGCGCATTACCTCACACAAACTCAGGTGGCACAAACTAGTGGTTCAAAGTACAGGTCCTGGAACCAAACTTCCTAGGTTCAAATCCTCCCTCTGCAACTTATGAGCTAGCATGGAGTAACAACTCTGCACCAGGCACTGTGCTAAGCCCAGGGGACAGAGTAAAGAATGGGACTGCTCTGTCCTCGCCATCACGAAGCTCAGACTCTTAGGAGACACGAACATCGAACAAATATGCAAACAAATCTAGACGTAAATAGAGGAAATGTGCAAGATGGGATGAAAACAACAGGAGGGATATAATTTAACTTAGGGGATCAGAAAAGGATTCTAGAGGAAAATGATATAGATGTTGAAACTTAAAGAATGAGGAAGGCTTAGCCAAGAAGAGCGATAGAGGTGGGACATTCAGACAGGCTCTAAGGGAGGTGAGATCTGACATATTCTAGAACTGGAAGAAGGCCAGGGTGGCTGAAGTGCCAAGGGCGAGGAGAGACGAGGCCAGACAGACGTGAAGGTATAAGATTACCAGTCAAATTAAGGGCTTTGGAATTTATCTCAAATACAATGAGAAGCTATCCAAAAGCTTTTAATCAGGAAGTAGCGCGATGTGAATAAATTTTCAAAATATCACTTTGCCTCCTGCGTGGAGAATAGAGTGAAAAGTGAGAGCAATGAAGGAAAGTTAAGAAGCTGCTTCAGGATCCAGGAAAGAGACAACAGTGGTTGAGACTACTGTGGAAACAGGGAAGAGGGAGAGAGAAGTCGTCTTTTTTTTTTTTTTTTTAAATATCTGTCTTTTAACAGCTCAAACTCCGTTCAGATCTATCACCATATTCAACGTGTCCAATCTGCAAGAGGCACAGGCACTGAAGGGTTAATTGCACAAATACAGAAAAACAAACCGAATCTGAACCCAAAGTGTCTGATTCCTAATCTAGTCTCTACTCTCCAGACCTGCACTGTCAACATGGCAGCCACTAGCCACAGAGAACAGTTTGAATTTAACTGTTAGTTAATTAAAATTAAATAAAGGAACCAATTCACTTCCTCAGTCACGCTAGCAACTTGGTAGCTACATGTGGCTGGTGGCTCCGTAATGGACGGCACAAAGAAACATCACCCTCGCAGAACATTCTATTGGACAGAGTTGCACTCAACACACTGTTCTCAACCTGTTAGACATCACCCTTAAAACTAGCCCCAGAAAATATGCATCACACAAGTACAAACAAAAAAACCCAGCATATACTTTCCAGGATTTTAGGGGCTCCCTGTCAGCTGCCTATGGAGAAGTTAAGAACCTTCTACAAGACTCAGAAGCTCAGGAGCAGTCTGTATTTAAATAAGAACAAGTCAGTTTACTTATTACATTCACTTAGATTTGCTCTTCTAGGAAAAGTGAAAGATAAAAGTCTTTGATAATAAGCATAAGTAGGGAAACAAACATTTACAAGCCATGGCCCAAAATGTTACCAAATTATGTTAGGTTTCACAAATTTGCTAAGAAGGAGGTGACCAGAATAAAACATGACAAGCACGTTTACTCTTACAGTGTGGACAGAAGCAGCTTTGAGTGCTTCAGTTAGGATGGAGTGGGAAAGTGGACCAATCAGCCGGAATCTGTTCATCTCCATCGTCAAATCACTGAAAGAAAGAAAAGGTCTTAAAATGGAAACTTCCATCGTATATGATGTCTGTTTCACTGGCAAAAACAGAGCACACCTTCACTGAAAACGGTCAGTAGGTTCAGAGCAAATTCAACCCATACCTGATTACAATGCCTGTGGTTGGAGAGATCCAAGAATACGGCTGAAGTGGATCTCTAGTTCCATCACCGATGACTTTTTTAATTGGTTTAGTATTTTCCTCATCATCTTTCCATTTTCTTTTCTTGCCAATTTTCTCTGTGGGCAGGTCAGTTTGGCTTTTTTCTTGGGATGGTGTCAGAAGGGGATCAGGGAGGCAGACAGTCGACTTGGTGGGTTCCACACACTGGCACACTGCTTTTATTTCCTCTAAGATATCCTAAGGATATGTTTAAACATTTTACTTTTAAACTCTGGAATTTAAATACGTTTCGAATTTAAGTTGGTTTAGTTTATGTTATTTTTTCTACCTTTAAAAATGTACATTTTTATTCTTCACAAATTAAACTACATTTATCATCATCAAAAAGGTTTTTTGATTCCTCTGCACTTAGAACAGAAAAAGAACTCTGAAATGTCAAAGATTAATGAAAACAACATGAATACTCTGACCAGTTTTTTTAAAAAACTAGTTTAAAGAGGTATTTGGAGAAAATTTACAGTCTACTGTATAAAAGCAGGGAGTATGATAAAAAAGGAAAGCTAAGCTAAATGCAGTATTAAAAAATCATCAGAATTACTCAAAACAGATTCTCATCATCAAACAGGCTCTCACAAGCACCTGAATACCAATGAACCCATTCAGGCTGATGGAAGCATTAGTCCCAGTGCACCATTTCAAGCCCTTTGCCTAATAAGATTGGTTTTCATCTCTCCTTCTACTTAGGGCTTACTAAAAGTCAGGTCAAGATTTGCTCCACTTAATATTCACATAACTATCCTCCCTATATTCAAATACCAAGCTATCAATCAAACTTTTAGACTATTCAAATTTCTATAGCACTGATTTCCAACAGTCATCAAGAATACAGTGACAGAGTGATGAGGAAATACTGTCAAGGATTATACCTGTTTAAGACTTGGATGAAGCCATATCCACAAGTGCCTGCTCTCAGAAGTGTCACCAGGGGTCCTCTCAGCCTTCCAGATAAATGTCACAGGACCCAGCATTTCTCTAGGATATTTATTTGCCCGGTAAAGCATGAGACTACCTTGGCGCTTTCCAGACAAACAGTGAACTGCTGCAAAAGTCAATCCTGACATAAACAGAAACAGAATTCTAAGATTTCAAGTGCTGAGACTGCATTATTAGTTCCTGATAGCCATACTGTTATTTATTGTCTAACTCCATGATGGATGAGGTGTTGGTTTCGATCACTGCTTAGATCAAGAAGTGATCGAAACCACCCAAGAAGTTCTCAGTAAATATTTGAGTAAATGATTTAATGAGTTTTGAGTTTCCTCCTGCCTAAATTCACTCCACCAGAATAATGGTTCTCTCACTTTACACTCAACAATATTTGAAATGGCTTTAAAGCCACCCCAAGCGTTCCTTATATGAACATAGTCATTGGTAACATGAACTGTCTCAGTAAAGCATGTTTAAATTCCAAAATGCTTACAGCAGACACTTATTCATGAAATGAATACATATATAAAGACTAAAATAGGACTCTGGGCTTCCCTGGTGGCGCAGTGGTTAAGAATCCGTCTGCCAATGCAGGGGACACGGGTTTGAGCCCTGGTCCGGGAAGATCTCACATGCCACAGAGCAACTAAGCCCATACGCCACAACTACTGAGCCTGCGCTCTAGAGCCCGAGAGCCACAACTAGTGAGCCCACGTGCCACAACTACTGAAGCCCGCGCACCTAGAGCCTGTGCTCCTCAACAAGAGAGGCCACCGCAATGGGAAGCCCACGCGCTGCAAGGCAGAGTAGCCCCCGCTCGCCGCCACTAGAGAAAGCCCGCACACGGCAACAAAGACCCAACGCAGCCAAAAATAAAATAAATAAAAATAAATAAATTTATAAAAACTAGAATAAAATAAAATGGGACTCAGCTCTGAAACAAGTTTACCTGTGTCTATGCTACACATTGGAGAAAGTGCCTTCAGTATTTCTTCCTCTTTGCCCTTCAACTCCAAACAACAGTAGTAGGATAAATCCTGCAAAAAGAGGGAGATACAATCAAAAACTTGAATTTCCACTGAAAATGTAAGTGGCAGTTCCTACTTTTTAGAAAGAAAATATGTGTTTTATCCCATATTCACAGATAAGTTCGAAGTAGGGTGTAAAAACTACTGCCTCTAAGTAACGGATTATCCCTCTCCAAAACCTAACTAAAGTAAAAAAAATCAGAGTAGAATAAGCAAGACGGTAATAAATTCAGCAATATTATGTTAAGCTTGCTCACTTTGGTTCCCTAATTCAGGACCTCAGGATTACTAAACACTGAGCCTAAAGACACACGTGGCAGTTTATCCCACATTTCTCCACTGCTCAGTCTTGACCATGATATCCAAATTTGACTAAGCAATGGCAAAAGGAAAACTGAGAGCAATCAGAGTAAGGCCATACCAACTTAAGTAAGATGAAGAGAGCTCAGACTGAGCTAATAAAATCAATTACATTGAAGAACTATAATAATGGTTAATGGATACTGAAAGGTTACTTAAGTGCTAGCAATGGGCTAACTCCTTATATGGACTGCCATTTAATCTTCCCAAGACCTGATGAACCAGGTACTATCGTAATCTTATTTGACAGATGAGGACACTGAGACAGAGACTGTTACTTGAACAGAGCCATATCATCAGTAAGTGGAGAAGCTAGCGTTCAACTCAGGCTCACTGACCCCCAACCAACCCCTCCGCCATGGCTCCTTTAAGCAATTTCAGTACACGCAGCAACTGAAACTAAAGTCATAGGTAAGGCTCTGACAAACTCACATTAATCAATGCTACCACTCACACACAGAAATCTTCCCAGCAATAGCGATCCGCTCTCAGCTGTCAGTGGCAGAGGAACCCCACCAGAGTGTGTACAACTGGGTGACAGCAGAGAATAATGGTTAAGAGCGTGGAACTCTGGAACCAGACTACCTGGGCTCAAATCCCAACTTCACCACTCATTAGTTGTATGGCCGGGGATAAACTGCCCAACGTCTCAGTTTTCTCATTTGTAAAATGGAAATAATGGTAAAACTTACCCCATACTGTTGTTGTAAGGATTAAGTGAGCAAAAACATGTAAAATACTAAAACAGACATAAATTAAGTACTCAAAAATATTTGTTATTACTAGCTATTATTTTTATTACTTAGGACTAATCAAAATATAAAGAAAATACCTGATAACCTCAGCAAAAATTCTGTCCAAAATGAGAAGTAACTATATGTCTGCCTTAAAATTTGAGAGATGACAGAGTACAGTGGAAAAAGCAGAGGCCAGGGGAATCAGCTCCCGACGTAGCACTGGGGAGGGCCTATCTTGCTACGTAGGCCACCAACAAGCTGTGCAGCCCTAGGCAAGTCACTTCATCTCTCTGGATCCCAGGCTCCTCAACAATCAAAATGAAGAATTTGACTATAACCCATGATTTCTGCTGCTGAGTCTTCAAATCAAAGGCTCTTATAAGGTTCTTGTATTTACTTTACACCCATTAGGATGGCAATTATCCAAAAAGCAGAAAACAACATGTGTTGGTAGGACATGGAGAAACTGAAGCCCTTGTGCACTGCTGATGGGAATGCAAAATAGTGTAGCCTTTATGGAAAAAAGTATGATGGTTCCTCAAAAAAATTAAACATAGATCTACCACATAATCCAGCAATTCCTCTCCTGGGTATATACCCAAAAGAACTGGAAGCAAGGAACTGAAGAGATATTTGTACACCCATGTTCATAGCAGCATTACTCACAGTAGCCAAACGGTAGAAGCAGCTCAAGTGACCACTGACAGATGAATGAATAAACAAAATGTGGTATATACATACAATGAAATATTATTCTGCCTTAAAAATGAGGGAGGACGTCTCTGGTGGCACACTGGTTAAGAATACAACTGCAGTGCAGGGGACACGGGTTTGAGCCCTGGTCGGGGAAGATTCCACATGCCGCAGAGCAACTAAGCCCGTGAGCCACAACTACTGAGCCCGTGTGCCACAACTACTGAAGCCCAGGCACCTAGAGCCAGTGCTCCACAAGAGAAGCCACCACAATGAGAAGCCTGCGCACCGCAACAAAGAGTGGCCCCCGCTCGCCGCAACTAGAGAAAGCCCATGTGCAGCAAGGAAGACCCAATGCAGCCAAAAATAAATAAATAAATAAATATAATTTAAAAAAAAAAAAGAGGGAAACTGACGAATGATACAACATGGATTAATCTTGAAGACATCATGCTAAGTGAAATAAGCCAGTCTCAAAAGGAGCTGGCTTACTGTGTAAGTCTGCTTATACGAGGTACCTAGAGTAGTCAGATTCATAAAGACGAAAAGTAGAGTGGTGGCTGACAGCAACTGGTGGAGAGAAGAATGGGGAGTTAGTGTTTAATGGATGCAGGGCTTTGGTCTCGGAGATGAAAAAGCTCTAGAGATGGATGGTGATGACAGTTACACAACGTGAATACACTTAATGCCACAGAACTGTATACGTAAAAATGGTTAAAATGACAAAGTTGTTGTTATGTCTAATTTACCACAATTTTTTTAAGGTTCTTGTATTGATTACTCTGCTACATTGCTCTCAAGAGGTAGCAGAGGATGCTAATACTAACGGCTTTCAAAAGTTGGCCAAGGTCATCCTGCCATTGAAAGATAGGCCCTCTGCAAAGAACAAATTTCTAAACACGTACTGGAAGAGAGAAAGCTGCTGAATTAGCAACTGACCGGGGGCGGGGTGGGGTGGGGGGATGCACAGGAGGAGACAGGACAGCCAAATAAATACTATTATGTAGCTCTAAAACCAACTGTCCTCTTAAAGAGTTTAAAACAAACTTCCCAGCATAGATGGTTCTCAAATATCTGTGGTGGTGAATGACCGCTGAATGAATCCCGAGCATGACCGACAAGATCCTGCAGGATCTGGTTCCTACTTATTCTCCAGAACTAATCTCGCCCTATGTTAGCCCTGCTCTCACTCTCTTCATCTTTCTCACAATGAATTTATTTCAATCCTTCCTTCCTATCTGGCTGCCTCTGCCTTCACCCACTCTGCCATTTCCTTATCCCTTAGAGCTCCGCTCAAGCATCACTTCCATGGGGAAGCACTCCTATTCCTGTTACGAACGGTCACGGTATCGTATAGTATTCCCTTACAACTGTATATTTGGCTAATTATTTGATTAATGTCAGTGTGCCCCAAGAACTTTAGGCTGCTTCATCTCCAGCATCTGGCAAAATGCCTCTTGCCCAGTAATTATTTTTAAAATGAATAATCTTAGATAGGGCTTTGGCATACCATGAACTGGTCTAAAAGTCTAAATCAGAAAGGGTCTAACCGAAAGTAAAGGGGAAAGCAATCGGAAAAGCATACCTGAAGGAGGCAGCGGCTCGTCATGGCTCGATAGCAGGCTCTGTGGCTCTTGACTGTCGGCCTCTCCCCCAGGCAGTAGCCCCACCTCTTGACCATGTGAAACCGCTTCGCGTGCCAGATGTGAGTTTCTAGCCATTTGTTCTTCTTTTGTCTCCGGTTAAATTCTAGCATCCGGTTTATGTGACATCGCCGAGCTTTATGGCACTTATTTTTTGAGTGTTCTTTTTTCTGATGAACCGCTTTCTCTGCCTAGAGTTTCAAGAAGACAGGCAGATCCTAGTTTGTAACCATCTCAAAATAAAGTTAAATGTTAGGAATTCAAACAGCTCATTTTAGGTGAAGTGGAGTACCTTACAGACTCCATTAGTTTGCTTAATTTTTTAACTTGGTGATTTCTCCAATGAAAGTAGAGGAGGCAACAGAAAGAGTGAAGATTTTAGAAAAAGGTAAACCTAGGAAGGAAACACAGTTCTATCACTTACTAACTGGGCAAGCTTCGGGGACTGGGAAGATTAGAATATTTATAAAATGTTCAACACAGTAACTCAAACTTATTTGTGGCTATTAATATTAGAAAGCAAGAAAGAATAAATCAAACGCTAGCTTTGTGTTGATTTTTTTAATTGTTTTTTAACATCTAAGAATATAACTAAACCCAAAACTTAGGACCAAAGATATAAAAGTGGGGAAAACCTGCACATTTCATATCACTTAGGTACTGACAGACAAATGTTTAATGTTACCACTAGGAAACAGACTTCACATTAAATCTAGAGAGAACAAAATTCCTGTTTAGTTTTCATTCTTCACTTCTTCCATAGCTAAGCTAAACTTCTGTGGGAAAAACTCTTTTCCATTAGTTTGTGGGCCCCTTAAGAATAAGGACTTTACCTTAATGGACCCTAACCTCACCACCAGCATAATACCAGTACACGGAAGGCACTTGATAAAGAAATTCTGAATCAATTAGTAAAGACATAGTGTGGTTAGACAATCATAGAATGTCCAAGCCAAGAATTTTGGTAAAGCCAAAAACAACTGGACATGAACAAAAAATTAAATCCAAGTTCAAGTTTTCAACATTAAAAAAAGACAAAAGGCAAATACTAGGCATTGATGCTGCCTTTTTTAACCTTCCAACTCTCAACTGGTCACACCCCCAAAGTGCAGAGCTAAAATTACTTATCTGGTAAGAAGGTCAAATTTTCATTTTAAATCTGGCAGGGGAACATCAACTGTTTAACATCATAGAGAGAGGTTCCAAATGCTGTATCTAAAAGTAACTGTAATATCCAACAGCCTGCTAATTTTGGAGGGGAGTGGAGGTGGAGGTGGGGAAGATAATGATTAAACCAAAAAATATGCAAAATGAGCATGTTGTTTTTTAGTCTTCATTTTAATAAATTCTGTTAGGTTAATACTTCTCAACTTCCTTTAAGGACCACTAACCTAAACATTTACATTAAGGGACACTTATACCTCTTTCTGGGCAATCTCCTGTAACCGTCGAGGAAGGCGTTTGACATTGTGACTCATGGCTCTTCGTCTCATGTGCCGTGGCAGTGTCTGGAAAACCAGTGAATTAGAAGATTTCTGGGCCACTGCTTTCAACATGGCACTGATTTCAGCAGCTCGAGCTTGCGCAAAAGTAGAAGCTGTCGAAGAGAACACCACCGTCATTAAAAACTCATCTTGAATTGACACTTTTCCTGGTAGGTTTCAGAAAGAAAACAGATTTGAAGCACATGAGCTTACAATTCACCCACTACCCTAACTCCTAATAGATTAACACCAATAGTAGTTATTTCTGTTACATGATTGTGAAACTAAGGATTCGGTTTTACTTTTCTAATCAGAAGAAATTTAGTTAAAAAATAAGGTAAAGGGCTTCCCTGGTGGCGCAGTGGTTGGGATTCCGCCTGCCAATGCGGGGGACGCGGGTTCGTGCCCCGGTCCGGGAGGATTCCACATGCCGTGGAGCCTGCGCAACCAGAGCCTGTGCTCCGCAGCGGGAGGGGCCGTGGCAGTGAGGGGCCCGCGTACCGCAAAAAAAAAAAAAAAAAAAACGGTAAAAGAAGAGTTTTTTTAAAACAGAGAGCTGGGCTTCCCTGCTGGCACAGTGGTTAAGAATCCACCTGCCAATGCAGGGGACACAGGTTTGAGCCCTGGTCCAGGAAGATCCCACATGCTGTGGAGCAACTATGCCCATGCACCACAACTACTGAGCCTGTGCGCCACAACTACTGAGCCCATGTGCCACAACTACTGAAGCTCACATGCCTAGAGCCCATGCTCTGCAACAAGAGAAGCCACCGCAATAAGAAGCAACGAAGAGTAGCCCCCGCTCACTGCAACTAGAGAAAGCCCGCATGCAGCAACGAAGTCCCAATGCAGCCAAAAATAAATAAATAAAATAAATAAATTTATTAAAAAAATAAAAAAAACAGAAAGTTACATACAATATAATCACAACCATTCTTTTTTTTTCTTTTTTTTCTTCTTTTTTTTTTTTTTTGCGGTATGCAAGCCTCTCACTGTTGTGGCCTCTCCCATTGCGGAGCACAGGCTCCGGACGCGCAGGCCCAGCGGCCATGGCCCACGGGCCCAGCCGCTCTGCGGCACGTGGGATCCTCCCGCACCGGGGCACGAACCCACGTCCCCTGCATCAGCAGGCGGACTCCCAACCACTGCACCACCAGGGAAGCCCACAACCATTCTTAAGTGTAATAATCCCACAAGAAAACAAAGAAAAAACAAAATTTTAAATGATTTTGACTCCAGGGGTTTTCTTCCTTAATATTTCCTGTTTTTTTACAAATATGTGACCGTAACTATTTTCAGTTTTCTTTATTGAAAAATAGACTATTTTTTCTGAATAATAAACAGAGCACTGGAGAAATTTAAGCGAATGCCTCCAAGAAGGCATAAAGAAACACCAGAAGGCACGCTTAAGGTGTGTACAAGGAATACAGGGTCACCGGGTAGTGAGGGGTGACGGTGAAGGGGGGTATTGGAAAATGAGACTGGACAGGGCCTGGAGACAGGTACTTACAGGTCTTGGTTGCCGTCAGAGTGCGTTAAATTGGGTTTTATCTTTGGAGATTCCATGCTGAGGAGTGTGGATGGCGTTTTATACTTTTTAGAAAGGGGGGAGGGGGTGACAAAGATGACTTTAAGACAAAAAGGAACAGTTCACAAATCAGAACCTCTAAGAAGACAGTAAGAGAGAGGAGGGAGCCCGAAGGAGGGAGAGCTAGCAGGCCCAGGGAAGCGCTGGTCTGAGTCCAGGCTGGAGGTGAGACACGCCCATGTGGACAGAAGGGAGGAGAGAGACAGGGAGGCGGGGCCAAGGCCCGGGCGGAGAGAAGGCACTAGAAATCTGGCTGCAGGAGAAACAGAGAGCTCCCGGTACAATCAAACTTGGCTTCTGTACAAACACCTACCGGTTATATACTTGGGAATCTCCTGAGAAGTGCCCTCGGGACCTGCTTTCCATCCTCCCTTTTTTTTAAAGGTTACCCTGGAGGAAGGCTGCTCCTTCGCATCAGACTCAGCCAGCGAATGGTGGCTCGTTTTGGTTTGCCGCTGTCTTGAAGGTCCAGAATGAGGCTCTAGTACATTTTCAAAAAAGAAAACAAAAAGAAAAAATGTCACTTTTATCAGAGATAAGGATTAGAGTGTTGGGTGAAAACTGATCAGGTTTTTAATCCTGCAACCACCCTGTAAGTGGCTATTACTGTCCTCCCCTTAAGGAGGAGGGATCTCAGGCAGGGAGGTGAGTTGACTTGCCCAAGGTCACATAGCTAGGAGGCAGCACACTAGCTAATCATGTCAGTGTGACACATGAAAGAACCTTGGGTATAACAGAGGGAACTTTTCTCCATATAAATAGTGCAATGTGGCTTTTTCACCTAAGCTCCCTTAAATACTATAATCCACATGATTTTGCATATGCAGTCTTTAATCATAATTCTCTGGCACACTCAAGTTGAGAGCCACTATGCTAAGAAAGAAAGAAAAGCAGTCTCTATACAAATGTCTAGGCATTCAAACCATTCTGACTTTAACACAATATCTCTATGAATACAGGGAAAGATCAGTAGAGAATTTTACAGCCTTCCTGTTTATTTCCATGGCAGTGATAATTAAGCCCCTATAATCATGAAACATGTTGCAAGGTCTGTCATTGTGAGGTTTAAATGAGATAATGTGTGCTATGGCTTCTCACTTGGCACAGTGGGCATGAATGTTGGATCTGAATCATTTTTCTGTTGCTGCCTGATGAACAGCTATCCCCTTCATATCACTTTACAAGGTTCTAAAATCAGCACACAAGTTAAACGCAGATATGATGAATGCACTGCATTTCTTTTAGGAAATATAGAAGTGTCACTTAATAATAACTGTTAAGGTACAGATAAAATATATCAGCTGTAAAATACCTACATCCAATTCCCATTATTCCCAGCAGTTATGTTCTAGAAAGTCACAGCCAACACTGAACTAGTGAACACTGAACCACTGCTCCTAGAGAAAACAAGTATGTATCTATGCATGTATGTTATGTATACATACATCTCACAGAGATTATGACCTTAAATCGTGAGAACAACTCATCCTAGTAGATTTTATTTCCTTTCTTTTACAAAGAGAAAATGAGGTTCAGAAGTGTTAAGTGACCTGCCTCAAGCTGCCCCACAATCGCAGTTCAAACCCCGGTGAGAGCTGGAGCTTCCTGCACTACACTGCCCTGTCCCACCAGTCTCCCTCCTCTGGTCATCTCTGTACGAAGCTGAAGCAGGAAGGCACTGGGAACCTCCACTGGGAATACCCACATCAGGTGACTCAAAATTTTCCCCACTCTTTGCACGTCCGCGAATGACCATCAAAGTGCCATGAGTATTAAGTTTGGGGTTACAAACTTAGCAACTAGGTGAATGTGCAAATACAAAACTTGCAAACAATGAGGGTCACCTGTATCTATTTTTAACTCAACTCCTTTATCATTTAGATTATGACTAACAAAAGGAGCTGACAAAAGCAATCCAAATGGAAGTATGTGTAGAGAGCACCATGTTTATCTTACCTTTTGGAGACTGGAAAGGTTTTCTACCTCCATTATGGTACTTTACACCACTGTCAGCCACAAAGCCAGAGGATAAAGTCACATTGGTGGGCTGGTTTCTCATTTTCTTAGCATGTTTCCTTTCTTTTGCATTAGACATTTCTGGAAAGAAAGTAATAAATTCACTACAGGGAGAAGGAACTTCCTTTCAAAAATAAAAATAAATTTAATGGATAAATGTTCATGTGACTCAAAATTTGATTCTTCAATATAATAAATCTCCATTTATTATAGCTGGATTGATGATATCAAAACGTTATCATGATATTGATCTACAGCAAGGACCCAAAACCCGATTCAACAGAAAAAAATAATTTTGTTTTGCGCTGTCAAATAATTAAGTCACATACCAGTGTTGACACTGCATAAAGTCTATTGGAAGAATGAAAAATGAACTGTGAGATAAGATCCCTATGCTGCGGTAAAAAACTTAAATTAGCTAAACCAGTTTATCAAAATTCTTAGGTGAAACGAGTCACATGAATTAATGAAATATGGGACACACTATTCAGATACGGTAACTTGACCAAAAACTGAACATAAATTACTGATGTTTTCATTTCTACTGCTGAGACGAGGCCAGGTGTACCTTTAATTTAGAAGAGCAAAACGATTTCAATTTGAAGTAAGAAGGACAAAGGACAAAAACCTAGTGGAGCCTGATACACAGTAGTTCTCAACTCTCAGACTCAATGTCCCCTTTCTTTTACTGAATAGCTTGAACACCTGTTTTCTATTTTTAAATGAAATTCATTAATTACATAACCTACTAGACACATAACTTTTATCAAAACATGTCCTACAATACGTGTCCTCATTGTGATGCGGAGGAGAACTAAAAGTAATTCTAATAAAATAATATCTATTTTCTGTATGTAAATATTTCACCATAACTAGATGGCATTATGAAATAGAGATATTTTTAACCCAGGGAGATAATCACTGACACAGGCACCAACACAGGCATGGGCACAATCTGTAGCGCTGGAGAAGGGTCCCGAAGCTCCCATGCAACAGTCATTCACTCTTTCCTTGCTGACTGTAGGGAGGTCGGACACAGGGAACAGTCCTGCAGGAAAAGGGGGACACCAGGAGGCTGGGAAGCTCAGAGTAGCAGAACCAAGCTATTCTCCAAGCATTTAAATGTTTTAATACTAGTCTTTACTCATACCTAAACACAGAATTACGTGCCTGGGGCTTCCCTGGTGGCACAGTGGTTAAGAATCCGCCTGCCAATGCAGGGGACACGGGTTCGAGCCCTGGTCTGGGAAGATGCCACGTGCCGTGTAGCAACTAAGCCTGGGGGCCACAACTACTGAGCCTGTGCTCTAGAGCCCGCGAGCCACAACTACTGAAGCCTGCGCGCCTAGAGCCCGTGCTCTGCAACAAGAGAAGCCACCGCAATGAGAAGCCCATGAGCAGCAATGAAGACCCAACGCAGCCAAAAATAAATTAATTAATTAAAAAAAAAAAAGGATTACATGTCTGCAACAGCTACAAAGGCAAAGTAATACGGGTGTGTTGTACTAGTACCTCTAAGAGAAGGTAGTTATACCACTGGCGACATAATTTCCCAAATTGGTAAACACTCTTTGATAAAGTACAAAATTTTTTTTAAAAATACAATCTTGCCTCATTTATTGTATTCCTGGAAAATTCAGTGTATATTAAATCCATGAAGCCGATGCTTTTATGCAAAGCAGAGTCAGGTACTACACACTGCAGGATGGCTAACATCCTGACCCCTGCCCAGTAAATGGCAGCAGTGTTACCCCAATCATTATGCCCACCAAAACACCCGCACAAACTTTCAAATGCCACATCCGGATTTGCACCACGTCCAATAAGTAGCACTGAATTAACTACCTTCCATTCACTTACCACCTTTCCAATGCAAGACTTCATGCAAAATTAAGAGTAACCTATGTGGCATAGTGTTTAAGAGCCTTCACTATCTTCCTTAACACTTTTTAGTTGTATAATCTTAGGAAAGTTACTTTCCCTCTTTGAGCTTCGGTCTCTCCTTCTATAAATGGGAATAATCAGCAGGTTGCTATGAGTATTAAATAAGGTAATGTACATAACACAAATCATGGGGCTTTGCATAAACTAAGGGCTCAGTTTATGGTAGCTCTTATTCTTAAATAATAAATGAAATAACAGAGACTTATGTCATTTCACTTTCTCACTCCATTCTGCTTTGACCTAAATGAAAGACAACCAGATCTACACCCCAAAACATTTTTCAAACTAAAAAATATGTAGGAGGTAAATTGAGTTCTACAGAGCTTGTTGGCTAGTGACGGACATGATTCAGATCAGTCTGTATTAAGAATCATTCAAAATTATCCTACAAAACAATTTATTCCACCTGCTTGCATCAGAACTTGCCCAGCAAAACAAAGCACTACCTGGGAACCCTGGGTGGGACACCAGGGTTAGGGTTACCTTCAGAAGTCACACCTCTAAGCTTAGGTTCGAGGGCAAAAAATTAGCATTCCATTGTATGTATATACCATACTTTGATTATCTATTCATCTATCAACGGATATTTGGGTTGCTTCCACCTCTTGACTATTGTGAATAGTGCCGCTATGAACATGAATGTACAAATATCTCTTTGAGATCCCGCTTTCAATTCTTTTGAATATATACCTACACGTGGGATTTATGGATCATATGGTAGCTCTGTTTTTAATTTTTTGAGGAATGGTGATATGTTTTCTATTTTGGTTGTGCCATTTTACGATCCCACTAACAGTGAATGGGTGCACGGCCTTACTTGCTCCACGGCATGTGGGATGTTCCCAGACAAAGGCTCGAACCCATGTCTCCTGCATTGGCAGGTGGATTCTTAACCCCTGTGCCACCAGGGAACAACGAGGATTTTCTTATATTCCGTTTCAGAAGCAGGATAGGGCAGGGATTTTGCCAGTCTTTTTCACTGCTGCATCTCCAAGACCTAGCCTTGCACAAAGCAGGGACTCAATAGATATATTTGTTGAATGTACATGTGCACGCATAAATGGAGTGAAACGTGCCTATAATGCGTATATTAACAGTAAAAAATATTTAGCCAAGTGCCACCGCTTCTGATACAGCATGACCGAATATCTTCCAAGAGAACAGCTCTGGGGCCATCTGCTGGAACAAGACCTATAATCTACCTGAAATCAGATCCCAGTCACTAGGCTTCTGCTGAGATAGAAAGGGAATGCAGAGACACCTTGAAAATCTTGGGGAACTCTCCCAGAGAAGGGAGCATGGGAGGGGGTAGGTGAACAATGCCCAGGTCTCAGCGTGGTCCCCTCAATGACCCATCTTATTCCTTTAGGATGTGCAAGCCAGCTCCCAGGACGGCCTCTGCCCGGAGGTGCAATGCAGAGAAATGACAGACACAGTGGGCTCGGTCACAGGGGCTGAAGTGTAAGTAGATGAAGTAGGGGGTCCCCGGAGAAAGAGAAGCAGGCATGAATTTCTTGACATAAGAGAAGCCATTTTTGGCCCAAGCCATTTTGTGATCTAAGCCTGGCCACAATGTTTGCCTTTAAACAGGTCTCAGTAATAGTGATCTTAAGGGACCTAAAGAACAAACGACAGTTATCAGGCAAGAGAAGTAACAACAGTAAAAATCAGTTGTAAACTCCCATTTCTATTTCCATGGCAAGATTAGCCTGAAGCACTTTCTTGAGCTGTTTTGCAGAATCTGAATCCCCTCGAGCACTCAATCACCAGATCAACAGAACCTAACCCAAGATGATGTTGACCTTTCTTACGACCCTGGAGGTTTCAACTAAAGCTTGGACTCTGTTGACCTTTGCCACAATTCAATGCTGAATTCCCCTCTGCTGGAGCCCCTTCATGAATATGCATGCATCCTTAGCTTAAAACTTCCCCAATTTTTCTGTTGGGGAGATACTGCTTTGGGAAAGATCCCCGGTGTTCTGCTTACTTGCAGCAAGTAATAAATCCTTCCTTCTCCTGATCTTTGTCTTGGTTGGTTTTTTTGGTTTTGTTTAGTTTTGTTTGTCTTGACATCCACCAAGACGTGAACCCAGTTCTTGGGTAACAGAAAGAGGTGCCAGGCAGGAAGAGGGGCCCCTGCGCAGGCAGCAAGAGAAGAAGAGTAGGTCAGCTGGGTGTGAGGGAGAGAATCGGAGGGGAGCCCGGGGACCACCACACACCCTCCCCCATACTTGCGAACCCTGGAGGACGCCAGCCCCTCACGACCTACCTGCCAGACGCTCCGTGGTCCCAGGTCAGAATGACAATGTTCTACCACAGTCCCCGGCGCGACGTGCGCGGCGAGAGAGCTGGAGAGCGCATGCGCCACTGTGACTGCGTCCTCCACGTGGCCCGGAGTCGCAAGGAAACTACAACTCCCAGAATGCCGAGCGAACCCCCCCCCCCCCCCGCCAACCAGCGACTCTTTAAAGCAGGGAGTCTAGCCCCAGCTGTTCAGACTCGTGAGACACGAGTAGAAGCAGCATACGTGGTAGTTGTCTCCGAGGGGCGGCAAGGAAAAAAGATTAGCCATGTCGGCTTTGATCAGAAAGGTGATCAGCACCGCGAAAGCGCCAGCGGCCCTTGGTCCCTACAGGTACAGGAGGCCTGTGGGAGCTGAGAAGGACGCGGGGCCTGTGGGGTCGGAGGTCGTGGGGTCGGAATTTAGGGGCTTGGGCCAGTCCGGGTCCGAGCTGCGCCAGGCCTTCGGGGTTCACCGGGCAACCTCATGCAACATGCTGAACCCGGAAACGGAACCCGGGGAGGCGGGAAGCCCACCGAGAGACCCACTACGTGTTATAAAATTATCAATTTTGTATTTAAAATTATAAAGAAGAAAGATAACGGTCTGCAAATCAGGGGAAATGCCATGAAATGAAAGATAAGAAAGTTGGGAGCATGTTGGAAAACAAACTATAGGGAATTAGAAAATTAGAAATGAGAATATCTTGTTTTCTAAATAACCGTGAAATGGGGTAAAACAAATTTTACTCCTAAATTTAAATTGATATTGTTTTCTTTAGCAAAAAAATTTTTTTAAACATTTAATGCCATTGAACTGTGTACCTTAAAACGGTTAAAACGGTAAAAAAAATTTTAATATAAATTTATTTATGGCTGTGTTGGGTCTTCGCTGCTGCGCGCGGGCTTTCTCTAGTTGTGGCGAGCAGAGGCTACTCTTCGTTGCGGTGCGCGGGCTTCTCTTGTTGCGGAGCACGGGCTCACAGGCGCGCGGGCTTCACTCGTTGTGGCTCACGGGCTCTAGAGCGCAGACGCAGTAGTTGTGGTGCACGGGCTTAGTTGCTCCGCGGCATGTGGGATCTTCCAGGACCAGGGATCGAACCTGTGTCCCTTGCATTGGCAGGTGGATTCTTAACCACTGCGCCACCAGGGAAGTCTCTGAAATGGTAAATTTTATGTTTGATGTATATTTTTTTATCACAGTTAAGAGAAACAATGGCGGGGCTTTCTTTATCCAAAAACAAATAAATTGCCTTTAAAGTTGATGTGTTTGGCTCTCTTTCAGGTCTCAGTGTAGCTTATGCTTTTTCTTGAGACCTTATCCTAATTCTGATATTTAGTATCCTCATTACAGAAATAATCAGTTCCGAAAATAAGCACTTTGCAGAAAAGTGTACCCTCACAGGTGGATCCTTAATTGACCCTTCAGCAGTGATCAACCTTGTCTAATTACTTATTTTCTTAAAAGTGCTCTTGGCATTGCTTTCTTTTGCTTGTTTTACAGCTTTATTGAGGTATAAGTTACATACAAAATTCACCATTTTAAGTGCAGAGTTCCATGAGTTTGGGTAAATGTATCGAGTCATGCACCTACTGCCACAGTCAAGTTTTTGGACATTTACATCAACCCCACAAACCACCCCCCCTTGCAAAAACAATCCGTCATACCCGTTTGTGTTCAATTCCCACCCCTACCCCTGACCCCAGGCAGCCACTAATCTACTTTCTGCTGCTTTTTTTGTTTGTTTTTTCTAGAATTTTATATAAGTAGAATCAAATAATAGTAGTCTTTAGTTGGATCTCTCCGTGGGTGTTTTTTATTTATTTTTTTCCTTTTTGCTATCATGAATAATGCTGTTCTGAATATCCATGTGAAGTTTTTGGACATATTTCTTTTGAGTAGTTGTCTAAGAAAGAAGTCGCTGGGTTGTATGTTATGTGTATGTGTTTTTTTTTTTTTTTTGGCCGTGCCTCGCACTTTGCGGGATCTTAGTTCCCCCACCAGGGACTGAACCACGGCCCTCGGCAGTGAAAGCGCGTCCTAACCATTGGACCACCAGGGAATTCCCTGCTTAAATTTTTAAGAAACTGCCAAACTATTTTCCAGTGTGTACTATTTTGCATTTGCACCAATAAAGTATGAAGGTTCCAGTTTCTCCACATCCTCATCAATACTTGTTACTATCAGTGATGCTTTATTGTGTGTGATGGTATCATAAGTGTGCCTTTGGTTTGCATTACTCCTTCACCTTTTGTATGTCTTCTTTAGTGAAGTGTCTGTTCAGATCACTTGCCGATTTTTTACTGAGTTGTCTTTATATTATTGAGTTGTAAGAGTTCTTTATATATTCTGAATACAAGTCCTTTGTTAAATATGTGTTTTGCAGATATTTTCTCCCAATCCGTGACTTGGGCTTTCATTTTCTTAAAGATGTCTTTCAGTAAGCAAAAGGTTTTAATTTCAATGAAGTCCAATTATCAATTATTTTATTTTACATTTTGTTCTTTTTGTGTCTTAGCAAAGAAATCTTTTAGCATTGAGTTTCACATTTTATGTTTATGTTTTACGTATATCCTGGATTTCTGTTCATTACAGTCAGGCTGTGTTAGTCGACAGGACCATTTACATTTCAGGACAGCTAGGCATGAATCCTGCAAGTGGACAGCTTGTGCCAGGAGGGGTGGCAGAAGAGGCTAAACAAGTGAGTCATTTTCCACATTTGAAGTTCCCTTCTCTACTCCTTTTTAATATTGAGGAGTATTAAGAATCCATTTGGCTGGTTTGTTTATTATAGAGATAATGAGATAAGTACTTTTTAAGTTACTGGTTAACTAAAGACAGTTTTGTGTCAGTAGAAAGTTGGAAATGTGATGACTCATTTAACAACCAAAAAAAAAAAAAGATTTTACTTTCCAACGTGACCTTAAACCTGAATTACTGGATATCAACTAAACTTATTGGGGTAATGATTTCACAGTATATACATGTATCAAATCATCATGTTATATACCTAAAACTAATAAATGTTATATGTCAATTATATTTCAGTAAAATGGGAGGGAAAAACCCTGAATTATTGAAAACATCTTGCCACTTCCACCTGGGTTGGGAAATTGTTTTATCAGGGCCAATGACCTGTAAAAAAAAAAAAAAGTCCACCACCACAAAAGTAAAAGTCAACATTTTGTTAGAAAGAGAAATATCAAAGGTTATATCAGTACGTTTTTTTTAAATAAGAATGGGGGATATAATTCTAATCCAATAAATGGAATTAAATTATAATTTAATACATTCACTGAGTCATTTGTAATATCCAAAGATAGAAAACAATCTAAATGTCCATCCATGAGGAACTAGATAAATAAATCATGCTACATCTGTACAACTAAATTCATATGGAAAGATCTCCAAGATAAATTATTATATGATAAAACCAAGATGCAGAACAGCGTGCACAATAAGCTACCCTCTGTGTGTGTGTCAAAGGATACATACATTTATGTTGGTACAAGCATTGACTGTCTCTGGAAGGATATACAAGAAACCAGAAACAGTGGTTACCTTTGATGAAGGAAACTGGGGAGGGGGAGTAAGGGTGGAAGACATCTTTTCACTGTATATGCTTTTTTATAGCTTTTGAATTTTTTGTCATATCTATGTATTACCTATTTAGAAGATTAATTTTTTTAAGTCATCAACTATTATAATGTGACCAATCAAAGTGGAAGAATGAATTGAAAAATAATAAATTAAGGACAGGGTGAAAAACTAATGTTTTTCCAAAGCCCAGAATATCAAACATGTACACAATTTACTACTATTGTTTTTTGAGAAAAAGGAAAAGAACCTTTTTAAAATCAAATACTGCTTTAAAGAAAACAGGTTTTAATGCTTACTAGCTCATACTTATCCTCAGAGTGATATGGAATTAGGAGCCCCAGTAATAATTCTATTTTAGCTTAGTGGACATTGGCTGAGAATTTCACCATTCTAGCACTGAGGAAGAGACTTCAGTCTTTTTCCTCACAAAAGGAGGCAACTTCTCACTGTATTTCAGAAAGATTCATTCCATTAAAGAAAGCCAAGAAGCAATTCACTTGTATAGAGGTGGCCTACAAAGAGTAGAATTTCCTAGAAAAGGGAGATTTTTCTGCAACATAGGCTATTTAAGGAGATATTAGTAAAGATAGTTAATTGAATTGAATTAAAGCTTCAATGTAGCATCAGTGCCTTAGGCCTTTCTTACCTCGGTTCACAGGCTCTTACAAACATGGGTGAAATTCTGAAAGCAGCAGGCTGTGACTTCACAAATGGTGAGCAACTTGATATTATTTCACATTTCTGTTTGACATTTCTTTGGTCTTTTTGAAGAACACATGGCATCCAGTAATATATCATGCCATATCTTTGTTATTTGAAGTTGGTTTAATTTCAGTCCCATTTTAATCAAGACAGTCCAGAGCCATATACATAATATCAATGAAAAGTTAATCATTAGTCAATCTAAGAAAAAAATGGAAAATTTTATTTGACCCAACCTGAGGATTATAACCTGGCAGACTTACAGAAAGATCAGAGGACTGTTCCAAAGAGGTAAGGGGAAAGGCCAGAATATATATGATTTTGGCAAAGAGGTGCATGCAATCCAAATGGCACACATCTTGGTAGAAGGTTACTGCTGTTCGCGAGGAACAGATATCTTAATTAATGGTTTTAGTGCTTCTCTTAGTATGGGAACATGTGAAAAACTAGGTGCATAAAATTTTCTCCCGAAAATATCTGAGGGCCGGTTCTGCCAGTTTTCCCAGAGCACAAAGTGCCTTATCCTGATCTCTTACCTGAATTACTTTCTCAGTATATTGTAGGTCAGCGACCGCAGTGGCTAATGACTTGATTCTTGTAGAACTGGATGGTGGGCAACATTCTTACTTTACAATCCCCTCTCTTTCAATCTTAATTTCAGCCAAGGTTTGGGAGGCATTTCGTGACCAATTTGTCCCGCTGTGCTAGAAATGCTCATTCCCAGGTCAGGTGGGGATTTCATTGCTATGCCACTCAATGTCCTATTAGTGGACTAAAGCTCTGTTAATAGTAGCCAAAAGCCAGGAAATGATTCTCTCTGGTTGCTTCTTCCCATATCTAGAGTTACACTATTATAATCATTGATCCTGTAGAACTATATTTTAGGTGAATAATTTCAAGTCATCTACTTATTATTTTTATTGGAGGCTCAGTCACATTTGATCATGCAAGAAACAAGAATCTTGTAAAATAGGCAGAACACAAGTAATATAGCTAGTGCCATTAATAAGGTCATAAGTAAGAAACGTTATGTTCTAAGGGGTCACATGGCTGGCACCAGCAGGAGAAGAACTGAACTTCATGGTTGGGCAGGTATTTCTGTTGTTGGAGGGGTCCGGCTAATGCTCAGTGCAGATGCACACTGCACACTAGAGGGGACAGAGGAGGACTAAATGGGCAGAGAAAAAAAATTTTATGTTTAAATTTTTCTTGTCTTGCCTTAAAATATGAAATTTATTTCATCAGTACTGTTTTTCTAAGTAATGTTTTGGATCAGACCAAATAACTAAATAAACCTAATGACAATGTATATACCTCCTAGTGGTAAAAACAACGGTTTTGCTGGCTGACATAAACGACTTCAATACTGTCAATGACATCTACAAACAATGTAAGTAATTTGGCTTTATTACTATTTTCCATTTTAAAGAGAAATGTAACTATTAACCTTAATAAGTGTCCATTATGAATTAGGAATGTTGGGAGGTGCTAAAGAAATGGTCATAGATCCTGTCCTAAAAGAATTAATAGCCTGATTAGAAACACACAGTGTCCCCCCCATGAAAACATCCAAGATATTTCTATTGCATTCCCTAGAATAACATACTACAACTGGAGAAATCCATTTCCCTAAAGCTTCATTTTGTTATACCCTCCTCAGGCTTTCTAAGCCCTCCTAATCATTTTTCAACACATAGATTGTATTTATTATCGCTGTGATAAGGTCTAGCCACCACCTCTGTTCTACTCTCTCAGAATCATTAGCTGGTTAGTTAATATTTCTGTGCCTTGGTTTCCTCATATGCAAAATGGGGATAAAACCTTATAAGGTTGTTGGAATTTTAAATGTGTTAATACAACATGTAAACACGTTAGAACAGATGCTGGCACGTTGTAAGCACTCAGTAAGTGTTATCTGTTATTAACATTGCTGTCCTAGTGGGGAAAATGAGTATCCCTACCACCTGGTGAGATAAGACAAAGGTATAACACGGAAAAGGCATCATTACTTATAATTATCACTTTAAAAACAACCTCCTTCATTTCAAACAAGATCAAAGTGTCAGAGTATGTGAGTATTTTCATTTTTTTCCCCAGAAAACTAAGATTTTTTTTAAATATTAAACATCATGGGAATCATGGCAAAATATCTTATCAAATATAAATATGAGCTTCTTTTTTTCCACGTTGCTTATATCTAAGAACTGACACATAGCTGAAGCACTTACCAGATTCTTGATCCTGCAGTGTTAAGTTTCAGCATAGTATCTGAAAACTGAAATGAAATTCTTTTAAATTTAGATTTCCAGAGTAATTTTCCTGCAAGAGCTGCCTACCAGGTTGCTGCTTTGCCCAAAGTAAGTACACATTTGTCTTAAAATTAAGAAAATTAAAAATCAAGGCCACACATGGACATGAACACAACAGAATCAGAGTACTTAAATTGTGAGAAAAACTAAAATAGCGCTGTATTGTTTTACTGTTGCTTAGAGAC
The DNA here is from genome assembly GCF_949987515.2 of Delphinus delphis. NCBI lineage: Eukaryota > Metazoa > Chordata > Mammalia > Artiodactyla > Delphinidae > Delphinus > Delphinus delphis. Next base: position 42,556,350 of record NC_082699.1, on the reverse strand, counting down.
TATAAACTGAGCCAGGTCTGTGAGTTCTGCAGTAAAAATTTTACTTTTCTATCATATAATAAAAAATCTAGGGTATTCTCTAGCGGTCGGTCCAGGGGTTAAGACTCTGTGCTTTCACTGCCAAGGGCCCGGGTTTGATCCTTGGTCTGATCCTTGGTTGGGGAACTAAGCCCGCCAGCCACGCGGCGTGGCCAAAACAAAAACAAAAACAAAAAACAAAAAAACACTAGACCTTCTATTAGAAAAAGTCATCTGAAAACCAGTGGCTCATAGATTTCTCACCATTCCTACTTTGGTATTCTAGTCGAACTAGAAGCTCTTCCTATGCCCCTTAGCAGCACAGTATTTCTACCTATAAAGAAGCAGCTCTCATGGACTTCTGGCAATTTTCCACTAAAGAAATTTATCTTCTATGAGTGGTATTTTTGTTGCTTTAATTTTTTGTTACTTGGAATCATCAGTATCTTCAAATTTATTTGGGTATAGAATGTGATGGAAGGAGCTTCGAACTTGGAGTTATAAGACATGGGTTTGAACCTCTGCTGTTTAGTTTTGTTTGTTTTTTTTGGGGGGGGGGGTTGGTACGCGGGCCTCTCGCTGTTGTGGCCTCTCCCGTTGCGGAGCACAGGCTCCGGACGCGCAGGCTCAGCGGCCATAGCTTACGGGCCCAGCCGCTCCGCGGCATGTGGGATCTTCCCGGACCGGGGCACGAACCCATGTCCCCTGTATCGGCAGGCGGACTCTCAACCACTGCGCCACCAGGGAAGCCCTGCTGTTTGGTTTTGTGTCCTGGGATGGGTTAAACAACCTTTCTAAGCTACAGTGTATCAATCCTCTGCATTGAGAGAACCCCTGATAATAGAGCTGCTGTGGGAATCACATGAGCTAACATAGACGAACACATTGAGCGTGATAACCTGGCCTACTGTAGATTCTTGGTGCATGTGCCCCCTCCTTTACTTCTTTGATAAGTTTAATGTTAAAAATGCATATGTTAAAAATTGCATATGTTTTTAGTAGGTATTATGGCGCTCTCTTAATTTATTCATTATTTTCCTGACAGGGAGGCCGTGTTGAGATTGAAGCAGTAGCTGTCCAAGGACCTCTCGTGACAGCATCGCTCTAAGTGGGCCCAGTGTTATTTAGTCTGGAATTTTAATAATGTTTTTAAATTAACGTCTTAATTTTTACAGTATTTGTTGGAAAGTTTAAGGTTGACTGAAATATCTGAAGTTATTATGGAAATACCATATAATAAGGGGAATTGAACAGGAGTTGAAGATTAATAATGAATCTAGTTACTGATGTTATAAATTACACTTCTGTAACACTCATTACTGGATGTGGGAAAAGAGACACACATTACATAGTTACTCAGAAAAATAAAAGTAAAGGGAAATAGCATGTAGGAAAGATGAGTTACTATTCCTGAGATATAATAAAAAGCACACCTAATTCAATTAAACTATTAATTTAATGGTGTGAACTACTTAGTTCTCATGTCAGATACATGATTCTGCTTTTACTTGAGTAAAATTAAAGCATTTAAGTTTGAATGGTAGAGGTAAAGGAGAAGAAACTGGACCAAATTTTATATAGATAATATTTTTCTAATGGAAATAAAATAGCATGCAGATTTTCCTTTGTGTCATTCTGTTCATTTATTTTTTAAAAGTTTAATGTATACACTAAATCCTATTACCTAAATAAAGGTGGGGGAACTATGAAGTTTAAATTCCCACTTTTTTTCTCAAAGCTTACTTCTGGCTTTACATTTTTACACTGTGGTAATAAGGCTATGTATAACCATTTTGTGTTTGTTCTTTGAAGTCTTTTAACATTTTTAGAAACTACTACGTGAATACCTCCGTGTTGTAGAATAAATTCCAACACAGAATTATGTAGATTAAAAAGTAAAGGTCAAAAGAAAAAAAAAAAGTAAAAGTCCCAGGACTTCCCTGGTGGCACAGTGGTTAAGGATCCACCTTCCAATGCAGGGGACACGAGTTCAAGCCCTGGTCCGGGAAGATCCCACATGCAGCAGAGCAACTAAGCCCATGCATCACAACTACTGAGCCTGCGCTCTAGAGCCTGAGCCAGAACTACTGAGCCCGCGAGCCACAACTACTGGAGCCCGTGCACCTAAAGCCCGCGCTCCACAGCAAGAGAAGCCACTGCAATAAGAAGCCCGCACGCCGCAACAAAGAGCAGCCCCCGCTCGTAGCAACTAGAGAAAGCCCACACGCAGCAACGAAGACCCAACACAGCGAAAAATAAATATATAAATAAATTAAAAAAAAAAAGTAAAAGTCCCCGTCACTCACTGGCCATTCCACTTACCTCCCCAAAGATGACCACTGCTAAGAGTTTTGAGTGTAACCAGCAGATAGTTTTCTATTCATTATATACTTAATCATCTAGTTTGGTTTTGGCTTGTCTACAGATTGCTTTCTTCTTGTCTTGAAGGTCTTCCATGTAACTACATATTGATCTCCCTCATTTTTAAAGCGGTTGCGGAGTCATCTTTTATGTAAATATACCTTAGGTGTTTAACCATTGATCCAAACAATTCCATATTTGCAAAATTATCATATCAATGCTGCTGTAACATTCTTACATACACATGTAACATTTTACATATACCTATTTGAGGTTAATTTAGAAATGTCATGCTAATTTGAAAAGTTTGGTAAACCAAAAGATAATATTAGAAGCACTTGGGAAGAGCAGTTACAACACACTGACTAGAAATGTATTAATGTCTTTTGTTACCCGAACGTTATTGACCAGAGAGACATATCAATATAACTTAATAACAAATCACCGGCCATAGGAGTTAGTTTCTGCAAAAATCGCCCAGTCAATAACGAGTTTAAGAGCACAGACTTTGGAGTAATTCTAACGGGATCCAAGGCCCAGATCTACCACTTATTAGCTGTATGATCTTGAGCTAGTTATTTAACCTCTTTAAGTCTCAGTCTCCTGAGAGATAATAATTACACCTTCTCAAAGGGATGTTGTAAGGATTAAATAAGATAATGTATATGGAAAGTACTTAGCAGTGTCTAGCATACAGCAAAGGATCAAAAAAGTTGTCACTATTCATCAGTATTTAATAATTATCATATAGAATAATGTGCTAGATGGAAAAGTTTCTGCTATTTACATACCTAAATTTATTGACATAAAGGATAAGAATGAGGATTCTTCAAGGACATAGAGTTGGGGAGTATAGCACTATGAGTTGATAAACAAGATTAGGCCCTGAAAATTATTTTAGATATTTTTACATGAAGCAGTACAGTACAGTAGTCAAGGGTGTAGGCTCTGGAGCCAAACTGCTTGATTTCAAATTCTATTCCACCACTTATTAGCTTTGTAGCTTTGGGCTAGTTACTTAAGCTCTCTGTTCTGTTTCTTCTGTAAAATATCTCCTCTGTTTCATCTGTAAAATGGGGATATTACTAGTACCTACCTTATAAAGTTGTAAGGTTTAAATAAGTTAATATGTATAGAGCACTTAGAATAATGCCTGGCACATAGCTATGATGATAATGATAGAAACCTTTCTGTTATTTGGCAATAAAAAGAAATGAGGGAATTCCCTGGCGGGCTAGTGGTTAGGATTTGGCGCTTTCACTGCCATGGACTGGGTTCAGTCCCTGGTTGGGGAACTGAGATCCTATAAGCTGTGTGGCACAGCCAAAAAAGAAAAATAAGCTATCAAGCCACAAAAAAGACATGGGGAACCTTAGATGCACGTTACTAAATGAAAGAAGTCAATCTAAGAAGATAACATACTGTATGATTCCAACTATGTGACATTCTGGGAAAGGCAAAACTATGGAAACAGTAAAAAGATCAGAGGGTTGCCAGGGTGGCAGAGGAAGTAGGGGAGGGATCAACAGGTGAAGCACAGGAGATGTTTAGGGCAGTGAAACTACTATGTATGATACTGTAATGGTAGATACGTATCATGCATTTATCAACCATAGAATGTAAAACTCAAAGAATGAACCCTCATGTAAACTAGGGGCTTTAGTTAATAATGTGTCGGTGTTCATCAATTGAAACAAAGGTACCACACTAATTAAAGACGTTAATAATTGGGGAAACTGCAGTGGGGAGGAGGAGTATTTGGGTACTCTTTGTACATACAAATGCCCTAGAAAATTTAAGCCTTTTTTTTAAGGACTGTAGTAATGCAGTCTGTGGTAGACTGTTAAATGAAAGGTCTTTTCCCTTTCAGTTAAAAAATGTTGCTCATAGTTAACTGGTATTGCCTAAAAATATAAAGACTCAGGAAAGAGCTTCCCTGGCAGCACAGTGGTTAAGAATCCGCCTGCCAATGCAGGGGACATGGGTTCGAGCCCTGTCTGGGAAGATCCCACATGCCGCGGAGCAGCTAAGCCCATGCGTCACATGAGCCTGCACTCTAGAACCCGCGAGCCACAACTGCTGAAGCCCGCGTGCCACAACTGCTGAGGCCCGCGCACCTAGTGCCCATGCTCTGCAACAAGAGAAGCCACCGCAATGAGAAGTCCGTGTACCGCAACGAAGAGTAGCCCCGGCTCACCGGAACTAGAAAAAGTCCGCGCGCAGCAACGAAGACCCAATGAAGCCAAAAATAAATAAATCATAAATAAATTATTTTTTAAAAAAAAGGCTTAGGAAAATCAGCAGGTGACAAACACCCCCCACAAAGTGTGCTTGGAAAAATGTTGGCAGGTGATGAAATTTGTCTAGGACAATACCTGAGTTTATGTTACCCATCAAAACCGGTTTATTATCCACTACTTCACACTTATCAAAGAAGCTATGTAATTTACATGCATGGTTTTTGTTTTTGTTTTTGCGGTACGCGGGCCTCTCACTGTTGTGGCCTCTCCCGTTGCAGAGCACAGGCTCCGGACGCGCAGGCTCAGCGGCCATCCCTGCAGCGGCAGGCAGACTCTCAACCACTGCGCCACCAGGGAAGCCCTATGCATGGTTTAAACAATACTAAAATGAACACCTACGTACCAAATCCAGCCCAAGGAAGGAACATCACCAATACTCTGGGAGCCCTGCATAAGCCATTACCCTCACTTCTGCCAAAGGTAACTACGGTCCTAAATTTTATATGAATTGTTCTTGCTTGTCTTTATAGTTTTGCCATTTAGAAGTTATGCATTCAAATAAGAAGTGAAGATCATTTAGTTTTGCCTGATTTTAAATTTTATATTCATAAAATACAGAATACATTTGTCTGACTTGTTTTCACTCAATATTATGGTTTTAAAAAATTTTAAACATCTAATACCAAGCAGATACAAAAGAATGTTGACCACCCACGTTCCTACCACACAGTTTGAGAAAAAGAACACTCTTACTGCTATATAAGACCAGATATGATGCTCCAATCCGGATGTCCCCTTCCCTCCCATCTCAGAGGAAACCTGAATTTTGCATTTATCATTTCTTCTTTCTTCTGTTATCATATGTTTGAATCATTGAAATATTTTAAGTCTCTGAGCTGAAACAAAAGTGAAATCAGGGCTTCCCTGGTGGCGCAGTGGTTGAGAGTCCGCCTGCCGATGCAGGGGACATGGGTTTGTGCCCTGGTCCAGGAAGATCCCACATGCCGCGGAGTGGCTGGGCCCGTGAGCCATGGCCGCTGAGCCTGCGCGTCCGGAGCCTGTGCTCCACAACGGGAGAGGCCACAACAGTGAGAGGCCCGCGTACCACAAAAAAAAAAAAGAAAAAGAAAAAAGAAATCATATTTGCGTTATTTGTTTTTAAAGGAATGTCTTTGACATGTCACCATTGAGTATGATGCTTCCTATTGGTTTTCTTTTAATAAATTTATTTATTTATTTTTGGCTGTGTTGGGTCTTCGTTGCTGCGCGCGGCCTTCCTCTAGTTGAGGGGAGCGAGGCCTACTCTTCGTTGCAGTGCGCAGGCTTCTCATTGCGGTGGCTTCTCTTGTTGCAGAGCAGGGGCTCTAGGGGCGTGGGCTTCAGTAGCTGTGGCTCGAGGGCTTAGTTGCTCCTCAGCATGTGGGATCTTCCCAAACCAGGGCTCAAACCCGTGTTCCCTGCATTGGCAGGAGGATTCTTAACCACTGTATCACCAGGGAAGTCCCACTATTGTTTTTTATATATCCCTTTTATTAGATCAAGAAAATTTCCTTCTAGACCTACTTTGCTAAAAGCCCTTCCTCCCTTCCTTCTTTCCTTCCTTCCACAAATACTTAATAAGCCAGATATTGTCATGAGTGCTGTGATTTCCGCAATAAACAGCCTAAAATTCTTGCCCTCAGGGAATTTACACAAACAAAGCAAGTAAATTATATACTAGGGAAATATATATCATAGGGACAGAAAATAGATTAGAGCTTACCAGGGGTTGGGAGTAGCAAGCTATGGGGAGCTATTGCTTAATGGGTTACGGTTTCTGTTGGAAGAGATGGAAGAGTTTTGGAAATAATTGGGATGGTTGCACAGCATTGTGAATGTATTTAGTGCCACTGAATTGTACACTTAAAAACAGTTAAAATGGTAAATTTTGTTATCTATATTTTACCACAATTTTTTAAAGTAAGAAAGAAAAACCAGACACAAAAAATTATGTTAGATTGTTAAGAGCTATAGGGAAAAGCAAAGCAAGGGGAGTTGGAGAGTATAGGGGAGTGCAGGTTTAACAGGGTCAGTGAGGAGGTGACATTGGAGTTTAAAATGGTTGCTGAAATTTGTTGAATTTTTCCTGTTGTCTGTGAGGTCGTGATATGATTTTTTTCATTCAATTTGCTAATATGGTAAAATACAACTATAGTAATGAATTTTTTATAATGTAGAACCAACCTTTCATTCCTAGATAAGTTTAACTTGGTCAACATATATATTATAATGTATGTTTTATACACTCAAATTCAGAATGATGTATTTTTTTGTTTGTTTAAGATCTTTACATTTATGTTCAGCTGTGAGACTGGCTTTTTTCTTTTATAAAAGAGTTTATGGTTATAAATATCTATCCTTGAATGTTTGATGGCGTTTACCTATAAAACTGTTGGGGCTTGGTATTTTCTTTGGGAAAAAATTTTAAATTACTGATTCCGTTTGTTTCATGGTAACAGGAACATTCAGATTTTCTAGTCTTTCCTTCAGTTTGGGGTCATTTACATTGTCGTAGAACTTGCACACTTCATCTAAGTTTCACCTTTTTAATCTCTTGCATCTGTATTCAAGTGCCTTCATTTCATCTAATATAGTTTATTTGTGCTTCTATTGTTTTTTAATCAGTCTTGCCCAGAAGTTTATCAATTTTATTAATCTATTTACAGAACCATTTTTTGGCTCGTTTGATTCTTTCTATTACCTTTCTTTTCTTTAGCATTAATTTCTGCTCTTATATTTAATATTTTCTTCAGCTCATTTATGACACTTCTTTCTACTTTTAATATTAAGACTCTTATTTGGATGTGACAGAAACCCAACTCAACTAGTATAAGTGGAGAAAAAGAGGAGTTCATAGGCTCATGTAACAGAGAAATCCAGAGTACAGCTGGCTTTAAGCATGTGTGTTCCAGAAACCTCCCGGCTCCATCTGTCTCTTAGGGGAAGATGCTGCAGGGCCACCAAGGTAGAGAGAGACCACCAAGGTACTGACCCAGCAGAAAGACATCATTTCCTGATGTCTCTGGCAGGAGAGTCTCAGAGAAGCCTCTGATTGGTCCAGCCCAGGATAGGGACGCATTCCTAAACCAGTCACTGTAGTCAGGAAATCAGATACTACTCTGGCCAGTCAGGGTCTGAGGGGCATAGTTACAGATAGGCCATGACTTCAAATTCTAACCCTACCATGAGAAAGCTGGAAATAAAGTGCTGATATTCAAGCTGGTTTGTTAGCGACTGGGTTGGGATTTTGAGTCTTCTTGCCACAAGGAGAATCATGATTTTGTTAAATGTGAAGAGGAACACATTGCACGTTAACCTTTCAAACATAAAGAAATAGCAATCTCTTTGAAGTGTGTTATCATTAAATAAGTGATCATAAAATGTCTAAAGAGTCATCCATATTCCCCTGCTGTTGTCATACTCCTTACCTTTGTGGGAGTGGGTAATTTAAAAAATGCTTTTCTTTCTGAAGGACACAATGAGTCAAAAGTAATATGTTTCTATAACAAAAATTCACATAAATACAGAGAAAAGCTTTCAAACACTTTATTTCTAATAACATTCAATCAAAATTGTAAATATTGAACCAGCAGTACAAAATAATTTTATAAAAATGTTGGCCATATTTTCCCTATAGCCAATTATATTCAGTTCAGAGGAAATTATCATGATTATATAAGAATAAAGAGCATGTATCATCAACAAGCATTTAGAGCGCAAAATTTGTACTAGGCCCTGTAGGGCACTTTTCCTGCTCTCTAAAGAGCTTACAATCTTTTCACTGACATTTGGTCAACAGTTAGAAAGCTTTAACAATAATTTCAAATAAAATTTTTAGTTTCAGTGTTTTTTCCTAAGATATCAAAAAATTAGTTATCATAAACTGTGGTCAGCTAAGTGCTAATATACTTGGGCATAGTTGCTCTCTCTGTAACACTAATCAATATTTACTAATATAGCAAGGATTATTGGAACATTCTCTGTAACCTGCTATCTCCAATAGATTCCAGTGAGGAAAATCCAGAAGTGCTATGCTCAGCGGTTCAACAGACATAAAGTTCTAATAATAGTTGTGCTTTGGCTAACTTGCTATTGCAACACTAAAAAAATAATAATCCCTGATTGTATTATGTGTAATGTTAGATTTCCTCTTTTTAAAGTTTATATTTTCTGAAGTTTCTACCATGAACATGTATTCATTTTTTACTAAGAAAAAAGTATTATTTTAATAGTAAAGGAGTTCTTCCTTGCAATTATTACCTAAATAATCACTGTGTCATATACAAGTACTTAGAAGCAGTGTTTTTACCAAAAAAAAACAACAACAACAACACTTTTTAACAAAGCTCTGATATCCAGAAAACTTGAAGCAAATCCATACTGATCCACTAAATAACCACTAGCTGAAATAAACTTTTCATTTGTTTTCACAGTGGACTGCTATGAGTTCACCTTTGGGCCTGGTCTTCCTAGTGAGGTGCTGGGGCTGAAACTCCCTCCCAGCCCAAAGTCCCTCTACAACAATACAGCTGCTGTGGAGAGCCTCTTCTCTTTATCACTGAATATTTTTTTTTAAGTGTTTGGAATCAGGGTCACATAAATTGATTCAGTATACTATGCATTACTTTTTTCATAAATTTATATGATAGCATGAATTATGTTTTGCTACAATTACTTTTATTTTGTTAAGAAAAGTTTGAGAACTACCTATATTTTACAAGGAAAAAAAAAAATGAGGCAGATTTCAAACCAAAATTATTGTCCCTAACTGGTTTCTCAGAACTCTTTTTCTGGAAACTGGTGAGGCTTGCAGATCTCTGTCCCAGTAGTGGATAGAGTTATATGTTTATTCATGTCAGTTGCACATTATTAAACAGAAAGGATAATTTAGATTAACATAATACAGACTGGCCCCTCTTCGACCTTCAAAAGTTGTTAAAGCCTGGCTGATGTCTGGAGACTTCTTTCATTAGGCGCAGAAGTAACGATATGGTTGTTAGCTTGCAGTATCTCAACTATTGCCCAGCACATTTGCTGAGTGGTATTTCTGAAGTAAAGCTGAAGGTCTCCAGTTTGACTCCATATGGGTTAACACTGACACGGAATTCCTTAACTTTTGCTGAAAGTAACAAGAACTGAAAAGAGAAATTCCACACCTGTCAACAGTTCTCTGAGATTACACTGATTCTGCAATTAAAACCTTGAGATTACAATGAATCTCACTCGTTAACTTTATACGCTCTGGGGACAAGAGGAGCTGACAAAGTTTTAGATTAAATGATACCTTGTGAGCAAATGCTTTCAACTTTTCAGACACAGCCATGCCTTGTTATTAGAGGATCATTCTCCTTTCACCCAACAGGTGCACTAGGCTACATGAATGGCTTTATGATGTTCACATTGCTGACTTTTGTGAAACAATTCAGAATTGGGTCACCAGATTAGCTTTATAAAAATGAGATGCTTGTAATGTTAGATGCTATAAGAAGCTATTGTATTTACCAAAAGAGCACAGATTATTTGACTATGACCACCCAACACTCTTTGATTACTTCAATGTGGAAAAGAAACATTTTCCTTTAAAAGCCATTTTTAACTCAAGGCCAAGTGTGGAATAAAGCATTTGTTAAGAATGATGATGGGGAATTCTCTGGTGGTCCAGTGGTTAGGCCTCTGTGCTTTCACTGCTGAGGGACGGGGTTCTATCCCTAGTCAGGGAACTGAGATCCCACAAGCCATGCCGCATGGCCAAAAAAATTTTTTTTTAAATAATGACTTGGGTGTTTTGACTGCTCAAAGGCTATTAGCTATGCTAGGACTCTTACTGCAAAGCTGAAATGGAAAAAGCAATGAGGTCACATGTTGGCCACATACTCCTATCCTGTGGGTCCCCCAGGAGTGATGCAGAAAGCTCAGCTTCTCTGTACACCGGTGCCGAATCAAATCTTGGAGGCAGAGTTTTGGGTGAAGTAGAAAAGGATAGCTTTATTACTTTGCCAGGCAAAGGGGGACACAGCAGGCTCCTGCCTCAAAATACTGTGTGTCCTCACTTGGAGAAGATAGTGAGAAGTTTTATAGTAATTGTTCAAAGACAGTGTGATCAGCTCATGGACATTGTTCTGATGGGTTGGTGGTGAGGTAAGAGTCGGCATCATCAACCTTCAGGTCCAACTGGTCTGGGGTCTACATGCTTGTGGGCAGCATACCGTCCTTAATCGTTAACTTCTCCCACCTGGAGGGGGTTTCGGTATCTGCAAAATAGCTCAAAGATATTGCTGTGTGCATCCGTTGATGGGGAAACAGAGCCTTGCCCCAAGGCTGCTCTTGACTGTTTCTCCCAGGTCTGGCATCCCCTTCCTTCCCTAATTAACAACTGCTTGAATCTGCCTATTGGAACTCAGGGAGGGTCATGGAGGCTGAATGAAGGCTGTTTCCTGTAATCAAAGAAATGGGGGACACAGAAAGGCTTTGTGCCCAGGAGCCCCACAGGGCCCTGCTTGGTATCAGTTGATGGTACAGAGCACATCTGGCCAAGAGTTTTGGAGTCTGGGTTGGGAATTTCCCAGATTTGCAACTGGCACCCTCTATCAGTAAACGCCAACGTTCACGCCCTAATGGGGATACCAGCTGGTGAATCGTTCGTTCACCATTTCCTTCCCAGCTAGATACAGAGAATTCTGCAATCATCTTAATAGATCACAAAACTGGGTTACAAAGTGGTTGTACGGCCACTGGAATTAGAAAATCCAGTGGAAAATCCAGCCCTGATGGTAGTTTTTTCTATTAATTCATTATAAATAGCTCAAGCCTTATCCAACTTGCGCATTTTGAATCTGGAAGCAAAATTGATAAACTCCTCTCAGAGTCTGGGGACTTAGAATGCACTTTGATATGCTAAGTCTATATACCAGTTTTAGGCAAAAGAAAAAACTTCTAGCAGTGGAAAGGATGGATTCGTGGTTTTACATGTACTTTTTCACAGTGTAAGGACAAAATAGTGATTCGTGGGTTTTTTTCTTAATTAATTAATTTATTTATGGCTACGTTGGGTCTTGTTGCTGAGTGGGAGTTTTCTCTAGTTGTGGCCAGCAGGGGTTACTCGTCGTTGCAGTGTGCAGGCTTCTCATTGTGGTGGCTTCTCTTGTTGCGGAGCATGGGCTCCAGGCGTGCGGGCTTCAGCAGTTGTGGCACGCGGGCTTCAGTAGTTGTGGTGCATGGGCTTAGCTGCTCTGCGGCATGTGGGATCTTCCTAGACCAGGGCTCGAACCCATGTCCCCTGCATGGGAAGGCAGATTCTTAACAACTATGCCACCAGGGAAGCCCGTCATTTGTGTTTTAAAATGTGGATGTGTAAGCATACACTTCTGTTTTAGCATATCCACATAGCCTGGCTTATACATCACCCTTTTTTTTTTTTTTTTTTTTTGCGGTACGCGGGCCTCTCACTGTTGTGGCCTCCCCCATTGCGGAGCACAGGCTCCGGACGCGCAGGCTCAGCGGCCATGGCTCACGAGCCCAGCCGCTCCGCGGCATGTGGGATCTTCCCGGAACGGGGCACGAACCCGTGTCCCCTGCATCGGCAGGCGGACTCTCAACCACTGCGCCACCAGGGAAGCCCTATATTCTTTTTTAATGAATTAAGTGTAAATGGGAACACTTGGTATTTATTATTCATTTATTGAGTCGACAAATACTTATCAAGCACCTATCATGTCCCATTAAAAGAGCTAAATGCATGAATTCAAAGACACATAAAACAATCCTTGTTCTCAATCAAATCACAACCCAGCTTCTTTACTTTGCAGGAAGGATGAAGTCACCTACTCAAGTAACTCCTCTTGTTGGCTACCTCAACTCTTTAAAGTCAGAAACATACACTAACATTAAAATCAGAGTAAGGATGATAATTCTTCCCTCTATCCTATATTCTTAAAATTAATTACATCATCTTAAGAGTCAGTTTAATATAGAAGCTAAAGTAAAAATAGTCTAGTTAATTCATCTGAGCAGTTATCTTTAAACTACATATGTACAAATAAGATAAAGATATAAAATGTTTCCAGAATATAACTCTATCCTGATATTCATAAACACAAGGCACTCCTTGGTGGGCAAGATTGCTATCATTATTATTATTCACATATCATCGTTTACCAAGATCCCTTGGCAACTTTGGAGGGATACTTGAAAAGGGACTTTCTGTGGTGTGTCATTTTAACACAAAGGAGATAGTATAAATGGTTTTTAAATCCTGATTTTTCAGCTCTTTTCCACATCTAAAGCCTAATATTAAATCAGTAATCTTAAAAAAAAAAATAGGGCCCAAGGAATAGACTCCACACAGGCAACAAATCTAGGTTTTAATTCTTGCTGTTTGTTGCCTCTGAAATATATTTAAAAGTCAGTTAATTTAAAATACCTTTAATGTCAGTCAAAAGGATAACACCAATTGAAACACCTCACCTAAGTATAAAATCACTAGACGATTCAAAATGGCACATAAAACATGTATAACCTTTCACTGTGAAAATGCCTAATCTTATAACAGCACCAGAGTCTGCATTCCTTTACGAAGAATTTTGTTACCATATTTAATACACCACGATCAATAAGCATGTATGGTAGTAGATAGACTTAAGGTGAGAAGGTAATTAGATGACATACTTTCCCAGGTTCCCACCAGCTCTAAATTCTGTGATAGGAAAGAAATACTACGTATAGTTTGCCCGGTTATTGTTGATCATTCTTACTCCATCCTAATTCCAACTGTATGACTTTATTATCATGAGCTCCCTAAAATCTGCTAACTCCTTTCTCCGGCCACCTATACTTAAAGGTTTATACTTTCTTTTGGGGTCTCATTTTCTACACTGAATGGACCCATTGCCACAGTGGAGAAAACACCCTCACACTCTTAAACGAACATATACTCTAGTTGGTATTGGCTCTAGCTATTGTAGTTTTCTTCTTCTTTTTTTTTTTTTTTTGTAGTTTTGAATTGTAAGTAGCTAGAAAAACTGTTCACAGCTTAGCAGTTTTATGGAACAATGTAATCAAGAACATGATAACCACACTCCTTGTATAAAACACATAGATGTTGAAAGATAAGATCTGTAACCACAAACTTCACTGCCGCTTTCTGTCTTCTCTGTTATAATACGCTGTGTCCGTTCACCCTTCCATCACCATACCTATATACGGGGCTGCTGAAAGACCCACAGCTTCTCCCGTTTCTTCTTCTTTTGTTTCAGCCCCTTCACTTACTTTCTCATTCTCCACGTCTGTTTCAACCTTTTCTCCTGTTTCACCTGGAAAAGTAATCAAAGGTGATATTAAGAGATACTTGTTTAGCATTAGCAACAAAGTGCCCCGCAGCTGGTTTCCAAGGCGGGCAGCTCTTGCTCTTTAGGTCTAGACAGTAAGTTTCTCTGGTGGTGTCAAGAAAGGCAATTGCCCTGGGTCTCTCACATCCTCGGAGTGGCCCATGCCACTTACCATTTCCGAGTCTTCGCATTTTCTTATATAAAATCAGGATGCAGAATTACCCAAGAAAGACAGTAGAACATATTACAAATAGAAAGTTCCATTTACATTTAATTCAAAATGTGTTCTATGGGTGCCCAGAAAGCGTCTTGTTTGGTCATTCTGGTGTTTAAAGAAACAATCATTGAACTTTTAAAGAGTTTAAACATTTAAAAGCCTGGCCATTGCACATACAAATTTTTCCCTAAGAAGTCACTTTGGGCAACACTGGTCCCCGTGCTTTGAGTGGAGCCCAGAAGCAGCTGCCTCTTTTGATAGGATGGTGCTCCTGTTAACCAAGGTGCCCGGGACTTCCCACAGCATTACATGTGCCCCTCACTTCACCCGCTGTCATTATCCTAGGCCCTAAAGACTTGAGTTTGCCAACCCTGATCTAACAAATATATACCTTTACTAGCTTCTCCCTTGTTATTCCCAGAGCACTTTTATATACCTTCACTAAAGCACTTACCTCAGTAGACTGTAGTATTTTGTTTAATTCTGCCTTCTCCCTGCTAGACTGTGAGCCCCTTGAGAACAGGGACTAACCCATTATTCCTGCAGCTAGCAGATGATTAGACACTCAAAAACTGCTGCATTAACTAATGAGAGAATTAAAAAACAGATGAATGTTTCATTTAATTATACTGTAGGGTGAAGCCAAAATTTACCAAAATGTAAATCCTGCCCTAGAAGAATTTTTTTTATTATAACTCCAGTAAAGAACAGTATAGATACCATTTGCTTTATACTGGTAAAGTACATTAAAAAAAACACCATTTGCTAAGACATAGTACATTTCTCTAGTCTTCTAATAAAGATAAAAAGACTATAGGAGGACAGGAGCAGGCTGACAGTAATTTTCTAAGGATGAGAGTGCAAAGATGAAAGTGACACTCTAAGAGGCATTATTTGTGTGTTCTTTCATTAAAAAGTCAGTTCCTCCACTGACCATCTTTAATTTGTATCCTCATGCCATACATGGGGCTTGATGAAGAGTGAACTCGGAAAAATTCAGAAATTTAACATTCCTTCAATATTCCATTTTATTCAACAATGAAGCTCTAGGTTACAAATCTGGACACAGACTATGCTTTAGAAAATTTGTGCCAGAAAGTCAAATGCCTGCTTTTCAAGTATGGAATCCTTTTTGGTTTGGGTCAAATGAACTTCAACCACTGAAACAGAGACTAGAGGGGCTGTGTCAGCCACCCCTGTCCCCCAGAGATGATCTTTTATGGAGCACACCTAAACAACCTGAATCTGTGACAGCATGACTTTTACCTTCAACGTGTTGGTCCTCTTCGTTAGCATGAATATTCCTGACCGTTTCCACATTTGCCCCTGTCTCTAGAATTTCTGCTGGGTGTTCCATGTTTCCAACTATTCTTTCAGGTTGGATCTGCTCCATGTTTCCTGGACCTTCAGGAGTTTTATGGAGCGAATCATCCTTGACAGCTGTTTCCATAAGCTGGCTTCTGTCTGATACTTCTGGTGTTCCATTCTCTCTGGGAATCATCTCTAGAAGTTGGGACTGGTCATCTTCTCCCAGTGTTTCTTGAAGTTGCTGCTTTTCAGCTGTTTCCACAAGCTGACTTCCTTCCAATATTTCTGGAGATTCCGTCTCCTTGGGAACTGTTTCTGGGAGTTGGGACTGTTCATCCGTCCCCATAGCTTCTTGAGATTGTAGCTCTCTAGCTGCTTCCAGAGGTGGAATTTTCTCAGCTGTTCCTAGGGGTGTCATCTCTCCGGCAGCTTGTGGATTCTCAGGACCTTCCACTGCTCCAGGAGAGTCCCTCTCTCCCGCTGTCCTCAGAGGTTGACTCTTAGCTTCTGCTCCTAAAGCTTCGGTCTCAGCGTTTCCTTTAAAAGGCTGAGCCTCTGTCACTGCTTCCACGTCCTTCTTCTTTTCTCCTGCTCCTGGAGTATCATCTTTGCCACCTGGCTGAGGTGACCCAGACTCCTTCAGTCCCTTAAGAGGCTGAGTTTCCTCTGTGGATCCTGGTGGGTCTGCAGCATCCTTTACCAGGGGCTGTTCATGGAGGGATTTAACACCATTAGCTGTAGACACAGCTGAAATCTTGAGCTTTTCTAGTCGAGGAAGGCTTTCGTTTTGTACCTTGCCATATAAAGTAGATTCTCTTCCTAGTGTGCGTGGTTTTGGTTGGACAAAGCAGGACTCACTTTCTTCTGTGGTTGAAAAATACATATTTGAAGTTACTTTTTATCATTCATTTGAAAAGAAAAAAATACAAATCCTTGTTTAGTTTCTATCCTGAGAAAGTGTATTGCTATCAAGAAGTAGATTTAACAGTTCAAGACAGTCCTGGGTACAGTACAGTTGAGTACAGAGAGGCCATACCATGACCCTAACATGCCCTAAGTCAAATCTTTTTAGTGTTTTCAGCTCAAATACCTAGTCTTAAGCATGAAGATCCCCCAAAATCACAGGTTTTCTTCCTGTTTGTTCTTGTGCACCTTCTCATGACTCCAGTCCCATATTCTAATTTAGTACCCTTTGTTTCCTCATGCTCTTTCCTCTGCCCCACCCTTTCTCCTCCTTAGGCTTGGTAGAAGATTTTATAGCCCAAGAAGTGGTCCTTGGGCTGCTAGAGAGGTCTTACCTTCCCCCTAAAGCAGAATGGCCCTCAGTGAAAGGAAAGGGTCCCATGACAGAGAAGACCCACTAGGTCAAAACTAAGATGTCTGGGAGAGAAAGTGGCAGGCACAGTCCAGCCTGAGTTACATTTCATTTGGGGGTCCTGGTTAGAAGAGAAATCAAGAGAGAGTTGGGAAACATGCATTTTAATTCTGGCTCTTCCCCCAACTGTGTGACCTTGGGAACTTAGCTCCCAATAATCATATCTATAAAATGGCAGTGAATCTGTCTCTCCTACCTACGTCAGAGTTGCAAGAGGCATCATATCACATTAAACAATGAATGCATAAGTGCCCTCTGGACAATTTAAGAAAGCAACGTGGCAACATGTTTATACTCTTTGACCCAGTGATCCTACTTCTGGAAATTTACCCTAAAAGCAGAAACTTCAGGGAAATGCTCTGGGGGAAAGTATATCATCCCAGTAGTCTTTATAACAGCAAAATCTGGAAAACAACTTAGAAGTCTAATAAATTGGGGGAAAGATCAATAATCCATTGGGTGGAATATTATTGTGCCATGAAAAAGATGATAATGAAGACCATATGCTAAAATAATAAAATAATTATTATATAATAAGTTAAAAAATCAGCACTCCCAGTTGGGTTAATCAAATAAAATAATGGACATAAAGTGTATATTAGCATAAGGTCTGCTGTGCAACTGTGTGCTCAATAAGTTAGCTATCAATTTTACATACAGTATGAGTATAGCAATGTTGATCATTGGAAAGGAGAAAGACAGGAAAAGCAAACAGAGGGGGAGATACTGGAAGAAAATAAACCAGCATGTTAAAATGGGCCTCTAGGTGATATATTTCCTCTTCTACCTTTTTCTCCCCAAAGATAATTTTTCATCTTTTCTTGTTCTTTTTTTCCCTAAGTTACCCCTGACCCCAGCTATATATGCATATCGTTTAAAGAGTTACCTGCTTATTTAATGTAAGTTAAGACATACAACTAAGACTCATGTCTGCTCTCTCTTTTCCCCTTCTCTAGGGTCAAATTTAGCTGTCTGGGAGGGATACTTTTTTTTCCTGTATCTCTAAGTGAATTGCTACTTCATTATTTTTTAGTTTGGGCATTTCAACTAACTCCCACTATGGAAAATAAAGACTTAGCTCTTTTTTTCCGCACCTCCATCATCCTTCACCCTCTCCCATTACACATTCACATTTCCTTTCAATTCAGTAATTGCATATTAGTAATGATTTAAGATAGTAATCATGAGACTTCCCAGGTGTTCCAGTGGTTAAAAATCCGCCTTCCAATGCAGGGGACGCGGGTTCGATCCCTGCTCGGGGGACTAAGATCCCACGTGCTGTGGGGCAACTTAGCCTGTACACTCTGAAGCCTGCACGCTGCAATGGAATATCCCACATGCCGCAAGAAAGATTCCACATGCCGCAACTAAGACCCGATGCAGCCAAATACATGAATAAATAAATTTTTTTAAAAAATAAAATACAATAGTAATCATGTTGTAATTTGGGTTATATCGATATTCAGTTATATGTACACATAATGAATATGTCTGCTACGAAGAACTGAGCCATGTAGTAAACTATTACTTGTGTAAATAAGTTTTAGTTTGTTTTTCCCGAGTTAGTAACTGTCATGGATCTTCACGTCCTTAGTTTATGTATTCTCATTACTTCATTTCACTGCCAATTGTTTCTCTTTTTAATACATTTATTCACATCAAATAGTCTCCCACCCTACCTCTGCGACTGTGTTTGAATCCCCCAGTGGAAAGGAATTAGAGCCCGAAGCCGGAGAAGCAGAGTTCAGAGAGGATTTTGTGAGACACAGGACACAGGCTGTGGGCCTGGGGTCCAGAGCTGGGAGGAGGACTAGCCTTCGCCTCCCCCTCCAGCCTCATTATGCACGAAGCCTTCAAATTAATAGCACAGAAGGCAACTTAACAGAAGCAATTTCTCAGGTCTATAAAGAAATTCATTATGACAAGATAATTCATTTAGATACCACACAAAGGATGTTTAGGCGATGGCTGCGTTAGGGAATTGACAAGGAAATGTATTATTATGCTAATCACAGATGTCTGCCGAATTATATTTTCTGCTAAAATAGTTATTACAGTGATCAGTACTGTCAGTTAAATGAGACGAATGATTTTCATCCAGCTGTGCCAGCTGTGGGTGCATTCGATCGTCATCATTCTTCTAGAGCAGAAAGCTTGAAGGAAAAAATGTGTTGACACACCCAAATCATAGCCACTCAATTTTATATTTTGAAAAATATATTATGCTATCAGGCTAAGTCAAGTTTTTTTCCCCTAAAACCAAAAGCTTTGTGAAAATTTATTTATACACAAATGGTGTCTTAAGTTTCCAAAGGATCTATCAATTTTTGCCATAACTAGAACGTTGATGCCCATGATCACAGTATCGATTTTCATTCTTATGTACTTTTTCTAATCTTACTGGCATACGTGAAGTAGAGAAATGTCCTCAACATATAATATTCTTATACTGTAACCTGAAAATAGTCAACCAAGCTGGGAAATATTACAGAAGAAGTCACTGTCTCTAACATTTTTCTGAGGTAGCCCCAAAAGCTAAAACATCTTTAAAATGATCACCAAAAACTAGAGAAAATGCGAAAAGTGTAGTGACACACTCATTGTGTAATTCATGTTGATTAACTGCACTCTGAATTTTGAAATAAGTGTATTTTGGAGTTAATAACTCCTCACTAATCACTCAGTAGTTCTTTTTCCTATGTGATAGAAGAGAGTAATCTGCTCTAAAAGGGAGGACAGAGATCTTATGATCTTGAAAATGACACCTCCAATGTACTAGGTTGGAATCCTCATTCTTCCACTTACTAGCCTTGTTAAGCCTCTTTGTGCCTCAGTTTCATCACCTGTAGAGTGGGAAGAGGAGCGGTCGAGCTGTTGTGAGGATTACACGAGTTAATACCTGGAAAACACCAGCACAGCGACTGGCACCCCCTGAACGCCAAGCAAGCTAGCCATGGAGAGCGTTACACTTCACCTGCCAGCCCTAGCAAGGAAGAGACCGTGGTGGACACACAGAAAGGGAAGGTAATTCCATTCATCCTAATCCTGGTACCTTTCTCTGAGCCTATTCAGAAAAAAAGAAAGATCAGAGTCAATACATGAAAAGGGTTGGAAAACAAACGGTTGTTTCAAACCCTCTCTCAGAGGACACAATACTATAGACTACAGTGACCACAAAACTTCCTTTCTTATGCTTCGGAATGTTTTTATCTCCAGCTGCTGAGGGAAGTACAATTTGGGGATCCATCTGGGCTCCTTCCTCTTCAGCTGGAGCAGGACATTCCAGACTGTTCTGATGTTCAGTGTGACCCCTCATCCCATCATTTACTTAACTGTGCAACATGGACAAGTTACGAAACTCTCTGGACCTGGTTTCCTTATCTATCAAGTGGGGATATTATCTTTGCCTTTCAGGCTTGTTAGGGTCATTGATAATTCTGAGGTGATATGTGTGTGATTACTCAACATGGTATGTGACATGAGAAGGTACTCAGTAAACAGGGACGCAGCCAACGGCTCTGCGGGTTTCTCAATGCATGGGGTGTGTCCCGCTGAAGGGGCAAGGGAGAGATGAACTCCAGCCTGTGTGCACCAGCAAGGTTGCATGCATCAGGGGTGGGAAGGGCAGCGTTTTCTGATTTCATAAAGGTCCTCTGTGGGTTAGCAGTAGCCCAGTAGTAGTCAATAAATTATAGCTAATTTAGCAACAGAAAGAATGAACTGCAACATTAAAGAGCTTGGATAAACAGTCCCCTAAACACTGTAGAGTTGTCACTGTTGACCTATAAAATTCTGTTGTTACTAATGGTAAGTTTTAAATCATGATTGTTGATAGAGAGTGAAGTAGTATTCATGTCAGCCATGATTTGACCGGATTTGACTGGCATTAAAAAAGGCCACTGTTAGCTTTTATATAAACAAATATGTTTCATTCTGTTTGTTGGCTTTAATTTCGTTTATTCATCAAGTATTGATCAAGTGCCCACTATATGCCTGCTCTGGGCTAAGCACAAGGGTTACAGCAGTTAACAAGGAAGATCTGGTCCTCGCCATCCTAGACTTTACTGTCTGCAAGGATTTTCAAATAATAGCTACTTCCCTTATTAAGCACAGCTTGGTACCTACGCACGACCTCTTACCCAAGGGTCTCCACGCTCTGTCCATGTGGTTTTGTGAATCCCCAGGATAACTCCTTGAGGTGGAAGAAGGTTCTACACCATTTCTTCTAGCACTCTAACTTGAAAAGCAGTGAGATCTTTTGTTCAAAAACAGGAGACATTTTATGCCTAATCTGTATTTTTATGTAATAAATATTGTGGACAGATGCATTGTTTCCACACCCGAAGTTGTTTAAGGATGTGACTGTTTTCTGAACCCTACATTTTATCAAATCATACACTGCTCTGGGCCTAATCCTTCAGTGCTCATTATCTCTCTTGATTCTGTTGTAAATTGATCCCTGCACAAATTTGTTGTGACAGCTGAACTAACAGAACCCTTGTTGCAAGCACCATTGTGATAGGCACACAAAGAAATTAAATACTAGGCAACATTACAGAAGGGATTAGAACCAGAACTAACATACCTGAAATTCACATTATGGTGGAAGCTTTTCTACTCAGTTCATTACCCTAATCAAAAATGAAAAGTTTCTACCCAGCAAGGAGAAAAACTTGAGGTCAATATTTCCTAATCCATGGCTAGGGCACATCAGCCATCCCAAAGACCTCACTGGATTGTCTGCTGAGTTTTCTAGAGAATCAATGAGAAAGGGCATCCTGGTATTTTCCCTTGCTGCCACCATTTCTAGGTAATGGGTTACTCTTTGCTGCGGCGCACGGGCTTCTCGTTGCGGTGGCTTCTCTTGTTGTGGAGCACGGGCTCTAGGCGCGCAGAGGAGTCAGTAACTGTGGCACGCAAGCTCAGTAGTTGTGACTCACAGGCTCTAGAGCTCAGGCTCAGTAGTTGTGCCACACGGGCTTAGCTGCTCTGCGGCATGTGGGATCTTCCCGGACCAAGGATCAAACCCGTGTCCCCTGCATTGGCAGGCGGATTCCCAACCACTGCGCCACCAGGGAAGTCCCTAAAATTAGTTTTGATATCACAAGGTAAATGCAATAAAGTTTGAAGGTAAATCTAATTTTGAAATTTAACTACAGAGTAACAAGAACATGTAGTTGGAAAGATACTTCTGGAATACTTGATAAGTACACATGGAGATGGGGGGCTTCTGCCTAGGGGAGAGGCTGACATTGAAGAGCTACAGAGCCAGTCATCAAACATAACAAATAGTCACCGCCTTCAGATATGATTTTCTAGTTTCATTTTCTTTGGTTTCTTCTAGACTCCCATCAGATAAACTCTTATTTCAAAAAAGGTATTTTACAGTGATTGCATAAAACATTTTAAAAATTATCCACAGTATTTGTACTAAAAAAGGCAAGTTTCATTGATTGATGGTCATTATTGGCACATGGGAATCCAACATTTGAGCAGAAATCCAGTCTACACAATCAAAGACTCGTCAGTGAACAAGGAAAAAGAGAGAGAAAGTGAAGATTATGTCTCTGATATGTATAAATCGTGACACTTCACCAACCTAAACAGGCCTCACCCATGATGCTTCACTAGGAACAAGAGTGGCTAACATTTATTGAGGCACTGTGCCTAGAGCTTTACAGGGATTATCTCATTCAATCTTCCCAACAACTCCACAAGGTAAGTCCATTATTATCTCCATTATATAGTTGAGGAAATACGGCACAGAAAGATTAAGAACATTTATCCGGGAAGGGTGCACAGTTCGGAGTAGCAGAGCTCAGATGTGAGCCAAAGGAAGTGTGATCCTACTTTGAAGATTTAGGCGCTTTAAAGCAAATTGTGGTTCCAGAACCTGCACCATCAGTATTACCTGGGCGGTTTTTGGGTTTTGTTTTAGTGTTGACTCACAGGCCCACGCCCAGATCCACTGAACCAAAATCAGTATTTTTAATAAGATCCCCAGATAGTTAGCTTATCTATGGCAGCACTCTGGGTTTATCAGGGAAAGGCATGATGGGATTAGTTAGGAGAGACTAAAGTGGATGACAAACACACAGAACTGATGGGTGTGGGTGTCCCGTGTTCTCCGCAGGCAGTGCTGCCCATCTTTAAACATTGGGTATGGTCTCTGTCCTCACGCTAGCATGCCATGGCAACACAAGAGATGAGGTGAAGTATATTGCTGCAGCAATGAAGCAAGGGCCAGAGCTGATCTAAGTGAGCTCCATACCGGGGAGCAAGATTTTTCTCAAGCTTCCTCATGTTCCAGAACTGGCTGGGTTTGCTAAGCCTCCACCTTGGCTAAAAGACAAAGAGGTCTTCTAATTTCTCATCTGAAAGGAAGGTTAATACTCGCTGCGCCTCGCTCTCTAAGGGCTCTGAGCAAGCGGCTCCACCGGTGCTCATATTGGTGGCTGTTCTCCCGGCTCTGTCTCTGAGGCCACTGTGTCTGTGCCTCACTCCATCACGGTGCAGAGTACAAAAGTGCCTGCGGCCAAGAGCAGGTGTCTGTGCTCAAGAAGGGAGTATTCCCATTAGCAGTTAGCAAGTCTGTGGCTGGGATGGAATACTTAAATTTTGCAACAGAGCAGTCAGAGTCACACCAGACATTTGGACCTCAAGTCTGGGTGGTTAGTGTACCCTGAGAGCCCCCCAGAAAAAGCAGTGGGCAGACCAAGTAGGATTGTGAGCCCAGGTCTTTCAGCTGACCGCTGCTACTGCTCTCTCAGGTTAGGGATCCACATGCAATTCAGATGACTTTGCTGCCATGGTTAGTACAGATCACATTAAGGGAAGTGAGGGGGGGCTTCCCTGGTGGCGCAGTGGTTAAGAATCCGCCTGTCAATGCAGGGACACAGGTTCGAGCCCTGGTCCGGGAAGATCCCACATGCTGCGGAGCAACTAAGCCCATGTGCCACAACAAGAGAAGCCACTGCAATGAGAAGCCTGCTCACCGCAAGCAGAGAAAGCCCACGCACAGCAAGGAAGACCCAACGCAGCCAAAAAATAAACAAATTAATAAATTAAGTAAATTTAAAAATAAATAAAGTATGGACTTTGGTTCATAATAATATATCAAGCTTGGTTAATTTCTTGTGACAAATGTACCCTACTAATGTAAGATGTTAATAATAGGGGAAAGTGGATGTGGACTATATGGGAACTTTCTGTACTATCTTCATAATTTTTCTGTAAATCTAAAACAATTCTAAAGGGCCTCCCCTGTTGGTCCAGTGGTTAAGACTCCACGCTCACAATGCAAAGGGCCTGGGTTCCAGCCCTGCATGCCGCAGCTAAAGACCCCGCAGGCTGCAACGAAGGTCCGCATAAGACCTGGCTCAGCCAAATAAATAAATAAATATTTAAAACAATTCTAAAATCAAGTCTCTTTTTTAAAAATTATAGTAGCAAAAGTACAGGAGCAAGTAACCTAGCAAAATAAGCTCTAGAAGCCTTAGAAAAATGTTCATAAAACTTGGGCCATTCACATAACCGCTTTTGTGATTTTTGAATATTTTTGTACCACTTGTGCTATTACTGACAGTATTTTTGTCACTTTCCTTTAACACATTTACTAAAAAGAAAAAAAGCTCAGAAAATCAACAGATTCAGATCTAGACCTTGATCTTGAGGGAAAAAACAAAACTTGATCTTGGAAAAGCAATAAAAATTGAGATTTACTAAAATTGATATTAACTGATCATTTTTTTTGAGGACTTACTAGACAATATTCTAAGCCAGGGGTCAGCAAATTTTTTTCTGTCAAGGGACTGACAGATGGTAAATATTTTCAGCTTTGCCAGGCATAGGGTCATTATTGCAACTACTCAACTCTGTCATCTGTCATTGTAGTGAGAAAGCAGCCTTAGACGATGTGTAAGTGAATGGGCATGTCTGTGTTACAATAAAACTTTATTTACAAAAACAGGTGGTGGGCTGGTTTGGCCAGCAGGCCAGTTTGCCAATCCCTGGTGTAGGCAATATTTAGGTTCCATTTAGTTCCATTAGTGTACTATAGGTACACTATAGTATTAAATCATTTATTCCTCAGAACAACTCTATGAAATAGGAACTACTGTTAATCCTATTTTACAGATGACATCACTGAGGCATAAAGAGGTTGAGTGGCTCAAAGTCACACAACTAATAAATGATCCTGAACCATGATTTAGACCCAGACAGTCAACTCCAGACCCACATTTTAAATTGGAACTCTATACTGTCTCTTAGTATGTTGAAATTCTCGCTTTCACGTGTGCCCCCCACATCTTTCTCTCTTTCTCACACACACACAAACACACACACACTAATTCAAGGTGTACAGGTGATTATAGCCTCTCACAACCATCTAGTCCGTAAAGGACTTCCCTGGTGGCACAGTGGTTAAGAATCCGCCTGCCAATGCAGGGAACATGGGTTCGAGCCCTGCTCTGGGAAGATCCCACACGTCGCAGAGCAACTAAGCCCGTGCACCACAACTACTGAGCCAGCGCTCTAGAGCCCACGAGCCACAACTACTGAGCCCATGTGCCACAACTACTGAAGCTGGCACGCCTAGAGCCCGTGCTCCGCAACAAGAGAAGCCACCGCAGTGAGAAACCCGCGCACCACAACGAAGAGTAGGCCCCGCACACCGCAACTAGAGAAAGCTGAGCACAGCAACGAAGACCCAATGCAACCAAAAATAAAAATAAATTAAAGAAAAACAAAAAACCATCTAGTCTGTAGAGGCTACTCCAGGGCAAACAAAGGAAAAGGAGATTAGCCAAAGGAAACTATGCAGTTCCTATCAGTCTTAGGAAAATGGAAAAGGATAAGAATAAGGAGGGGAAAAAAGTTCCTTATCATTACCAATGACAGTGAGAAAGAAGCAAGGAGGGAGGTTTGGGGAGGACATTTCAACAGAGGTCCTCAGTGGGATGGCTGAAGGCAAATGTTCTCTCTCAGTAAGAGAAACTACTAGTGAAAGCAATAGAGCAGTTGGAAGGCCTAGCCCAGGGCTTCCCATCTCTTTAATGTCACAAGCACACATAGAATATGGTATTTGTGCAGCACACGGGGCACATGGAGAAAGCTGTACCCAGAGGGCTCGGACCATCCCGACCCTGCCTCCCTAGAGGCTGGGAGGAAGGCTGGCACACTGGATCCCATGCTCACAGGCTGGGAAGCTCTGATACATACAGCACAGGGACAAATGTATTTCTGTCACCAAAAATAGACTAGAGCAGCATTAGCTGGGCAAGGCTGAGAAGATAGATGAAGCAGGGCGGTCTGCAAAGGGTGGAATGTTCTCATCCTGCAGGGACCCTTTAGGACTGGGTTTTAAAGAAAAGCTGCTTGTTGGAGAAAGCAGAAAGGGCCTTTTCACTGAGTATAAAGACAAACACATTACAGGCTTGAAAAAGTATTGTCCCCGAATGAGTGTCCTGGTGAAAGAGGCAGACAATTGATAGGAAAAAAAAAACTTGATTTGATGGTACATCCTTATGACTGTAGGGGAAGAAAGCAGATCACAAGGGCCTTTCTTTTAGTGAAGAGGAAGCAGGTCTATCACTGACCCCCAGGGGCCTGGCATGGGGGGACCTGGGGGAGAGGAAGTTGGAACAGCCACAAAGGAGCAGGCCGAGGCTGGGGGCTCGGGTCGTAGAGAAGCCTTGTTGAGCAGCCTCTTGACTGAGAGTCATTTCAATCTTTAGCCTATGAAGTCAAGTTCATTTTATACTTATCTGTCTTACGCGATGTTAATTGGTGCTATTTTGATGTCCACTTTGAATTATACTGTCATGGCCATAGAGTAAATTGTATATAAATGAAATGTGACTTTCGGTGACCTGGAAAATATATAGATAGGGCAGAGATGTCATGATGCTTCTTGTATCTTTATACATCTTGCCTCTCCTACTTAATGTTCATTTGGACCTGTCACTTATCTAAACGGGCCTAATATGAATCTGCTCATCTCAAAGCAGGTAAAGCCATACAGATTTGAAAGTCGAGAAGTGTTTGGTAGGAATAAAGAGCATGTTATCAGGCCTCGGGGGCTTTTGTCTTATTAGAAAAGCCAGGCTGGAGGAGAGGCCCAAAGACTGTTGATTGTGTCGTCTGAGAAAAGAGGGTCATCTCTCTTGGATGTGGGGCTACGGCCACACAGTCACCACGTCACCAGAGCCCAGTCCAGTAGTCCTGGGGACCCTACAGCCCCTTGGGCCCTTCCACAGAGAAGAAAATGGTGTCAGCTGAACTTGACCCCATGACACAGGTTGCCCTTTCTTTTCTCCATCTCCAATGACCACCCTTGTTTCTGAGTACGCTAGCACCACCTGGCTTATTTCACTCACCTTCATAAAGCGTAATGCCTACGGCGTTTTAGCTGTTAAAAACAATGTGAGGCTTTATGGTTTGGATTTTTGGGGTTCCCCCCCCCCGGCAATCTTCATCCTTAAAGGGATGAAGCTCTGACACCCTTGAATACACACAAAAGAATGATCTCTAGCACCTGATGGCAATTCCCAAGGAAGGGTTTAAGGAATGTGAACGACAGCAACAGCTCCGGGACTGTAAGGAAGCTTCTGAGGCCATCATGATACTTCCCTGACATTAACACTCACTTGGAGAGCTATATTCTGATACTTCGCTTTAAAAAAACAAATCATTACCTGTACTACCTACACTTATATACACCGGGATTCGAAGCCTGGCCAAGTTTGATGGTTTTTTTAATCAGTTTTGGTGAGCCTTTCAGGAACCCTCACAAGTATTCGTTTTTTATTTTAAACTTGATGTTGTAAAACATTAACACAAAAGGGAAAGAGTGAAAGTGTACATGTGAGCTGGAATGTGCGGCAATCTTACAGAAGAATGATTTCATAGAACACAATAAAGCTTTGTTTTGCTGTGTTGATCTTTTCCTGCATGACTAGGAGAGTCTCTTCACAACCCAACCCTGTCTTCTCAAGTCCATCTCGGCCAATGTTACTTTCCAGTCTTTGTTATTCCATGGGTCCTGATGCCTACTCTCCCTCTGCTTTTTCCAGTAGTACTCTCATCCCCCTGAATCCCCATCTCCATCAGTCCATCCATTTACCCAACCACCCCCTCAAGAGATATGGATTGCATTTCTCCTTCGTGGACAGCCACATGACGAGTTCTAGCAGAACCAGGACAGGACCCAGATGGAACTGGAGTTTGTGAAAAGAACAAGAGCTTTGGAGGCACACACATTGGGCTTAAGCCCCAGGTCCATCACTTACTAGCTCTGAGACCTTGGGCAAGTTACCTATCCTCCCTAAGCTGCAGTTTTCTAGCTGTACTTGGTGAAACTAAGGCTCTTATGGGGATTACATGAGATTATGAGCTAAAGTATCTGAAACCAACTGGGTGCTCCTACCTTGTCTCCTGATTTCTGCTCCATGTTCATGTTTTGATGAGGTTGCACTAATGTCAAAAGCCTTCAATTTTAGAAAAAGATGTATTATGTTGTTGATGAGAGTGTAATTTGGTACAACCCTTATGGAAAGCATTTAGGCAGTTAGCTCTCAAAATTATAAATGTGCATACCCTTTGACCTAGTAATGCCACCTCTGGGAAATGGTCTTACAGTTATGCTTGCATACTTTCAAAATGATGTATGTGTAAAGGAATTCACTGCAGTCTTGTTTGCAATGGAAAAGACTGGAAACAAATCAAATGCCCCTTGCTGGCGGTCTGGGTAAATAAATTACACAACGGATTCTTAAACGAGGGTAAAAAAGGAGAAAGAAGTACTCTATATTATAGAGAGATTATAGAAAGAACTCCATATTTTTAGCTGAAAGAACAAGGTAAAGAATAATGGGTATAATACACTATATTTTATGAATAAAGATGGGAGAGGGAAATAATATTTGCAGTATATAAAGAAACTTTGGAACAATATACAAAAAAAAAAAAGAAAACCTAATAAAAGTATTTACCCATGGCTGTGATTGGAACTAAGCAGATGGTGGGGCTAGGGTGGGAGGTATACTTTTCACTGTACGCGTTTTTCAAATGTTTTCAATTTTTTGAACCACGCACATAGTTCTTATATTCCATTATAATTAGCTGTATGTAATAATCAGGCCCACCACAAAGACTTACTGAGCATTCTCTGTGCCAAGCTCTAGAGGTGACACAAAGACATACAAGACTCAGTCCAGAGACTTCTAGCACTTGAATGAAAGTGATCCCATTTATATAATATGTGTATGCCAGAAAAGCCTATAAAACTCATTTTAATGCTAATGATGTTTGTTCTTCAATTACAAAGAAGTGTTTGTCTACTTAGGACTGAAATGTCACTGTGTGAAAATATTGGTTGATGACTGAAGGTATTTCTACAGTACAAAGATCAATTCACATAACTGTGAAATTCAACCCTCTTCCTATTACCTAGGCAGTGTGGACTCCAAGCAGCTAGTGAGAGTTCAGATAAGAACAAACACATGATTACAGCTGTCAGTGGAAATGTACACATTAACCTAGCAAAGAATTTGTCAATAATTACCATCTGTTTACTCTGTCCACATTGTTGCTTAAGCTATAAAATCTCAGGAAGAAGTCTGCCAGAAATGGATGGCATTTATATTAGGAAAGAGTGGAACAGTAATCACACCTAGAGGCAGGGGGCTGGTAGCACAGGGAGGAAGGTTCAGATGCCAAAGACCTGGAAACCTTTGGGTCCATTAATGTCTATGAAGTCAACAGAATCTCTGTGTTCAGACTCATCAGTTCCTCAAGGCACTGAAAGGAATAAAAATTGTCCTAATATGTAGAACATGCTTCCATGAACACAAGAAATTCCAAATTCAATCTGTCTAGTTGTCCTTTGGAAAAGAAAAGCCTCTTTTCTCACACATTTCAGGGCATTCAGTAAAAATCTATGTGTGACTACCACTTACTAGGCTCTGTTCTGCACTTTGAGTAGCACTGGATAATTATTTACACCAGAGGCCAGTCTCTACCTCTGTCCTCGTCCCCTCCCCCCCACATCTCTTTCCCTAGTGAGTCATCTTTTGGAGGTGATGGAAAGCAGCTCAGTGGGATTCGGTGTCTGATGGGTCAGAGCAAATGTCTGCATGCAATCAATAGTATGGACTATTCCTATTCAGCCTAACAGCTACCTGACCAGTAGTAACTATCTGATTCGTTGGAGCCCAGAAAATAAGTATTATACCTCCATATTTTAGTGTTACAGGATTTTAGAGCTGTAAGAGATCTTAGAGGTAATCTAGTCCAAGCCATTATTTTATGATGCTTTTGCTTCTAGGCTAATACTGCACTATGTATAACAGTTCTTAAGCCAGTTACAGAAAATTGTTAGGCGGAACTGTACAAACAGAAATCCAGTCTACAGGCTAGTTGATGTATTTTAGCTTTAACTCATGGAGTTCTAAGGTTGATATTGTGAATTTTAAAAGAATCTCTTATGATATGAAGATTATCTGTAGCTCTATGGGAGGGCACAGGAAACTTCTCTACATCTATGTAGCTGCTGAAAATATCTCTAAGGCTAAATGTCCTCCAAATATTCCTAGTTTAAACTTGGAAGCAAATATAAACTTCATATTTTACTGACTCATACTTAGGGATAAATATTTTACTTGTGATAATATTTATTATATTTATATCATATGAATATATTATGTGCATGTACTATAATATTTCTATAATAAACTCTATTATACTATTAAATTAAATTTATTAAATTATAATAAATACTCTATTATACTTTACTATATTTCTTTTGTTGTTTGCATAGTGGATGACCACACACCTAATGGGGAACCAGAGTGATTTGAGACAAAAACAGGTTTAAATCTAGTTATCACAAACTGGTTTAAGGAGGAAAAGAACAGATGAAAGGTCAAGTTCTAGAATCACAGTACCTGAGTTCAAAGCCCAGCTCTGACTCTCAAGGAGCCCCGCAACCTTGGACAAATTATTTACTCTTCTCTGTAAAATGGGGATGAGCATAATACTTAGTCAAAGCATTGTTATAAGGATTAAATGAAGTAATTCATTCAACAACCATGTACCAAGCATTGTTAAGCACTGGGGGTACAGTGAGTAAATGCATGTAGGGGACATTTAATAACCTTGGACTATTTTTATCTAAAAGCACATAAACACAGGCTTAGGGTTGTATACGGAATTTAAGGAAGTTGTGAGCTACAGAAACAGGAATGAATTATTTATGGGGCCTCCAAGACCATGGAGTTGAAATGCTAATGAACATACAATAGTATCTGATTACAAGAGAGTACTGTCTGAGGATCAGAAGCAAAATACACCTGTTGATGGATTCGAGATGTGCATCGAGCAATTTATGCAGTGTATTAATTGATTTTCTATGCAACTGGTTGTTACTCGTTTTAACACTTCTTTCAGAACAACATCTGCGAAAACTTAGAACAGCAATGAAAGCATGAATAAAAAATGAAACGGTGTGACTCATGTGGATGTTATTTATACTGGCGATAAAATGTTTTTTAAAACAAGGTTACTAAAAAAAAAAGACAAGGTTACTCATTCTTTTCTGAGAGGATTAAAAAACCCTTCCATCCGTTGGACACTTCTGTCCCTCCCCAAGAGTAACATTCCCTACAATCATTTGTTTAACTTGTTTGTTGTCTGTCTCTTCCAACCTCAACCCCCAAGAGTAGGGTCACTTACATTGAATACCTTCAGCACCTAGCCAAGCACCTGGCTGTTATACAGTAGACACTTAGATAACACGTTGAATTTCTATATAGGATTCAGTGAAGACCACTTTTTTTATCACATGCATATTCGTCAAGAAATACTTAAGTCAAAGATAGAGGAAAATGTATCTGACCTCTTTAAAAGTGCAGGAACCGGGGCTTCCCTAATGGCGCAGTGGTTGAGAGTCCGCCTGCCGATGCAGGGGACGCGGGTTCGTGCCCCGGTCCGGGAGGATGCCACGTGCCGCGGAGCGGCTGGGCCCGTGAGCCATGGCCACTGAGCCTGCGCATCCGGAGCCTGTGCTCCGCAACGGGAGAGGCCACAACAGTGAGAGGCCCGCGTACCGCAAAAAAAAAAGTGCAGGAACCTATTTGATGGAGTAATCTGAAATCTCGTACGTTTAAGGGATTAACAGCAGTTATCATCAATTGAGGAAATTCCGCCTCTGTTGAAGAGAACGCTGTGGCTGACCGCGTTAGGGATTTCAGGCGAACTCCCCGCGCTCACACCCCCCAGCAGGGCCTTCCCACGCCTGGACTCTCGCGGGGGGCAACGTGCGCGGCGGAGCGCGCGGGAACCGCCGCATCCTGGGGCACAGCAGCGCCGCTCCGGGTTCCACTCGCATCCTCAGGGAGGAGCTGCCCCCTGCCGGGCCGCCTCGGCACGAGACGCACCTGACGGACACCCGGGGAGCAAACGACCCGAAGCCCGAGGCCCGGGCGGGGGTGGGGCCGGGTCCCCTGCTCACCGCTGCGGGGCCTGATGCCGTCGCCGGCCTTGTTGAGGGCGCTGCTGGAGCAGCCCATCGCGGGCAGGAGGGCGCCCGGCGGGCGAGCTTGGCCCCCGTCCCAGCTCCGCGCGGGCTTGGGTCCCCGAGTCCGGATCCCGCGCGAACCGCTGCCTCAGCACCAGTTCCTCCGACTTCGCGCGGCCGCTCCCGAGGCTGCAGAGCGCAAGCCTGGAAAGGAAAGCGAGCCGCTCGCTGGGGGAAGGAGCCAGGGTGGGGACAGCAAGGACGCAGAAGAGGACAGAGACGAGGAAGGAGCCAGGTAGGGAGAAGGTGGAGAGGGTGGGAAAGGCAGAGAGGAAAAGGGCTTCAGCAGCGACAGGGATGATGTCAGGGAGAGAGAGGGCGAAGGCCTGGGAGGGCTCATCTGAATCATCGCGAAATCTCTGGGGAGGGGAGGAGGCGATTGTAGCCAGTGGTATTGATTGGTGACTAGATTTGTGATGACAGTCTTCTTACATAACTTCAGTATTGTTACCACAAGGAAGTTTAACGTTGATAACATACTATTTAATCCACTCTCTCTTCGGGTGTGGTCAATTGTCCAACTCAGGACCACACTTTGCATTTAGGTGTCGTGCCTCTCTTGTTTGCTTTAACGAACTAAAGTAGTTCATCAGTCTTTCTTCGTCTTTCGTTTCTTGTTTTGTTTTGTTTTTTCTTTGTTTTGAGAACAGGCCATTTATTTTGTAGAAAGTTTCTGTTTGAGTCTGATGTTTCCTCATGATTGTTTTCAGGTGATGCAGTTTTGTCTGGAATGGGCAGACGTTAGTTGTCTGTGGATTCATATAAAGGGGCACATGATGTTAGTTTGCCCTATTATTGGTGATATAACTTTTTGCTGCGTGCGGGCTTTCTCTAGGTGCGGCAAGCAGGGGCTACTCTTTTTTTTTTTTTTTTTTTTTTGCGGTACGCGGGCCTCTCCCTGCTGTGGCCTCTCCCGTTACGGAGCACAGGCTCCGGACGCGCAGGCTCAGCGGCCATGGCTCACGGGCCCAACCGCTCCGCGGCATGTGGGATCTTCCCGGACCGGGGCACGAACCCGCGTCCCCTGCATCGGCAGGCGGACTCTCAACCACTGCGCCACCAGGGAAGCCTCCTAATCTCCTTTTCTTATAAGGACACCAGTCTTATTGGATTGACATCATTTTACCTTAATTACCTCTATAAAGGCCCTAGCTTCAAACACAGCCACATTATAAGGTATAGGGAGTTAGAGCTCCAACATACAAATTTGGTGGGGACACGATCAGCTCATAACACCATCATTATTTATTTTGATGCTCAAATTGCCTAAAATTTGTCATATTTCCCTCTATGGGTCATGGGGTACACAGCTATGGACATTACCATATATTTAAAGGTCTCTCCCTCCCTCCCTCCCTTCATTCCCATCTTCCCTTCTCCTCCCCCTCCCGATGCTGTCTCTATTCTCTCTCTCCATCTTCCGCTCCCTCTCCCTTCTGCAGCGCAAGCCTGATGAAGCCTTGGCCATCCAGCAGTCGGTTCACAAATCCCTTGGTAGGAAGAGGAGACTGGGTATCTTTGAGGAAGTACGCTTCATAACATTACAAATATGTACTGTGATTCTTCTCCTTACCTTCTACCTGGGGTTACAAGGAAAGAGAAGTACTTTGAAAGTGGCTAATGATTTGGCTGGATTCCAAGTCAAGAACTGAGAATACAGGATTTGTGCCAGGAAGTTTAAAGGAGGAATGTGGATGGACCTTTCTGAATAAGCCTAGATTTGGGAAATATTTCTCATATAAATGTTATGAAAAGGCCCTGTAGAAGTCAGTGTGGGCTGCCATAACAAAATGCCATAAACTTGGTGGCTTAAACAATAGATGCTTATTTCTCATACTTCTGGGGCCTAGGAAGTCCAAGATCAAGGTGCTGGCCGATGTGGTTTCTGGTGAGAGCTTACTTTCTAGCTTATGGATGGCAACCTTCTCACTGTGTCTTCACGTGGGGGGTTGCGAAGGGGGGGAGATCTTCCTCTTCTTGTAAAGCCAGAGTGCTATCAGATTAGGATTCCACCCTTATGACCTCATTTAACCTGAGTTACCTCCTAAAGACCCTGTCTCCAGATTGAGCCACTATGCGGGTTAGGGCTTCGACATAGGGCTTTGGGGTGGGCCACAAGTCAGCTCATAGCAGGCTCCCACTTCAGATGATTCTCTTTCTTTTTTTAAGTGAAAGCCACATTTTATTTAGCTAGTGAAAATTTTCAAAACTCCATTGTTACAAAAAGGAATGCAATCACTCACAGATTAAACATAAATACATGACTTGGAATTCTCTGCCTCTTAATGCTTTCGTGCTAAACCAGGGCTTATTGAGCCCAGGTAAGTTCCCCCTTTTCCCCATCAATTATGTTTTAGGAGTTGACTTGGGTATCTTACTTTGCCTCAGAGGTAACTTGTTAGTCAAGTCATGGTCTCTTCCATTTCTTTCAGAGGAAGCATTTTATAATCAGGTGAACAGTAATAATCAGGTGCCCCACGGATGTTAGGAGATCTTTCTCACGAGACACCCCAATGCTTGCTCAATGGGCTCAAGTATAAAATGACAAGGATAGAGGTATGTACGGGCTCACACCACTTAACATGGTTTTCCTGGCTGAGTGCCTGATTTGCCAGCAGCAGCAAGAGTAACCAACTGTAAGCCTCTGAAATGATATCCTTACTTTGAAGATCTTGCTTGCAGAAGACTTATTGGACCTCTTTGGGGACAGTAGAGAATCTATACTGTAATACACACTGGATTAAATTTGCTTTTCCTGCCCATCATGCCTCTGCCAACACCATCAATTAGGGGATGGTATTATCAAGCCATTACACATCCATCAAGACATTACATTCAGTATCATATCTTATCAAAGAACTCACTTTACTATGAGACAAGCAAGGTAATGGGTTAATTTCTATGTGATTTACCGGTCTTTCTATATACCTCATCATCCAGAAGAAGCCAAACCTATAGGATGATAGGGTGGCACTCAGTTATGGCACAGACAAGGTGAAGCACCTTTGAAAGTTGGGATGCTGTCCTGAGGTTTGCAGAGTGTGCTCTGAACCAGTGACTAATAAATGGCGGTGCCTCCCCCATGACCAGTATACACAGATCCAGTTCTTGCTCTCCAGGCTTCCTGTTCATTTGGTGAACTACAGAATAAATTCCTTTTCTGCTTAACTGGCTAACTTGTTTCTATTACTTACAAAATAAGTATCTAAGCTAAGATATAATGCTTACTCTCCCTCCCCTCTCCCAGACCACACTCATTCTTAGCAATTACCAGTCCTTATTCCTTTAGTCCTATCTTGATAATACGGAATCATAACTGATACTGTGATTTTACAGGCTGATGTGGTACATCTTGAAGGCATAGTTCATAAATCTTTTTTACCTTCAAGGACTCCTTTTATCACTTTTCTTTGACATACCCATGTTATGATGTTGTCACAAAATTGCATTTATTATCTATTTCTCCTTTAAGTAATCAGGGACATTTTCTGATCAGCATGACATGCAGTGTTACGGAATTAAATTTTACTTAAAAGAGAAAAAAAAGAAGCCTGTGCATTATAGCTTTATTAAGAATAAAAGTATATGTTAGACTTTTCAAATTATTAAAAATAAAACGTAAAACGTCATACTTTTGTGGACCCTTAGAAACACAGGAATCTCATTTAACACTGAAATTTCAAAAACTGACTCTAAGAAATGTAAAACTACTCTACTTTCCAAAAGTGTCACTCCTCCACAGTAAAATAGTGAATAAAGTGCTCTGGGTTCTTTGTATGCAAGAGTATAAAAATATACCCATTTTGAAGAATGGAAAAATTATTTTTAAGAAAATAGGAGAAGGTGTTTCTCTGCCCTATTTTTAACGCAGTGCAGTCTGGAGCATTCCCAGTCTGAACAGAAAGGGGTATAGGAGAAATACATTGGATTCTTCATTATTGTGGAGGCAGAAAGGGTGGAGAGGAATAGGTGGCATTCATTCCCTCTTGTCCTCTATGGGTTCAGAATTCATGTCTCAGTGTATGTATGTTTAGCTAGCTGAAAGGCCACCAACATTCACTGAGTTTACAGGGTCTTTTCACTTGGATTCACAATCCCTCCCTCTCCCTGCTTTATTTCTGAGCATGTTTAATGTCCAGGGTGCCTTAAGAATATGAAGGCTGAGTTATGACAACGAATATGATAGATTTAACTGCTTAACAATAAGGGGATGGGCCAGTGTACTGAACCAATGAATAGCAGATGATCTTGTTGGTATTTGCTCTAACAGGGAATGCAGCCTGTCACTTTTCATTCTCATAGCAAGTAAAAACCAGAAGCACAATAAATGCAGGTGTT
Source organism: Delphinus delphis (assembly GCF_949987515.2). Lineage (NCBI taxonomy): Eukaryota > Metazoa > Chordata > Mammalia > Artiodactyla > Delphinidae > Delphinus > Delphinus delphis. The sequence goes on along the minus strand of NC_082699.1, from coordinate 42,519,554 downwards.
TGCAGAATTCTCAGAAATTTAGAGCAGTGATTTTGGGGAAGGAAAACCAGAGAGCCTTGTGTGAATTCTGTCCTGTCACATTTACCTGTTGGTATTCTTTCTAAATCACTCTGAAATGCTACAGACTAGCATCCAGAAAAAATAAAATAATGTCTGAATGGCAAAGTCCTTTCTTGAAACATATAAATTCCTCGACTTTTTGGTATGAAGATTTTCAAACTCACAAAAAGTTGAATAGTACGATGAATACCTGTATGCCCCCCATGTGGTTTTTCATTTTTATTTTTTAAAATATTCTTTTTTTTTTTTTCTGTAGTTTTACTTATTTATTTATTGGCCATGCTGTAGGGCATGCAGGATCTTAGTTCCCTGACCAGGAATCAAACCCAGGCCCCTGCCGTGGAAGCGCAGAGTTTTAACCACTGGACCACCAGGGGAGTCCCACCTCACCGTCCCCCCGCCCCCCCCGCACTGTAAAGTCAAGAGTTGTTAACATGTTGCTGCATTTGCTCTACCTACTTGTTTATCTACATTTATTTTAGGATTTTATTTACATTTATTTTAGCAATTTGGAAGTAAGTTGCAGATATTATGACACTTCATCTGTAAATACTTCAATACACATCTCTTTAGAATAATGACGTGACTTAAAGTAGCTATTTTTAACGAAAGTAATAGTAATCTTCTAACACAGGGGTCAACAAAGTATGGCCTGCAGGCCAAATCCTGACTTTGTAAATAAGGTTTGACTGGAACACAGCCGTGCTCATTCATTCAATGAATGAAATTCATTCATTTACGTATTGTGGCTGCTCTTGTGCTACATCAGCAGAGTTAAGTGGTTGCCAAAGAGACCATATGGCCCAAAAGCCTAAAATCTTTACTATTTGGCTTTCTACAGAAAAAGCTTGCCAACTCCTGCTCTAATAAATACAAGTGTGGAAATATTTACAAAATCTTCATGAGCCAAAGGATTTGACTGTCGTTCTTGCATGGCAAGTGTTTCTTCCCCTAGCGTTTGGGTTTTGCAATGTGGTGAACCACAACTTAAGCTGTGGATGGGTGGCTGCAGTGGGGAGTTAGGGAGATAGGAGTGGGGCTGAGGAAGAGACCTAACATCCACTGCACACTTATTATGTACACGGCCCTGTTCTAGGTGCTTCATACACCGTTATGTTTACTGTGATCCTCATAACAATACCATGAGGTAGACATTATTATTCCAGTTTTTTGATGAGGAAGCTGAAGCTTAGAGAGGTTAGACAATTTGACCAAAGTCCTGCAGGTATTAAATAGAAAAACCAAGAACCTAAATATATCTCCAAAAAGATATGGCAAAAATCAGTTAAGATACCCTAGGAAGAATTCTCAAACATTTTGTGGTCATGGTTCATATATATGAATGTATGGATGAATGAGTACTTTGGGCTTCCCCGGCTTCCAGTACACAACCATGGTAAGATCCCTGTGAGAAAGCACCTAAGGCCTTTCTTTAAAATATAGTGAGGACGGGGCTTCCCTGGTGGCGCAGTGGTTGAGAGTCCGCCTGCCGATGCAGGGCACACGGGTTCGTGCCCTGCTCTGGGAAGATCCCACATGCCGCGGAGCGGCTGGGCCCGTGAGCCATGGCCGCTGAGCCTGCGCGTCTGGAGCCTGTGCTCCGCAACGGGAGAGGCCACAACAGTGAGAGGCCCGCGTACCAAAAAAAAAAAAAAAAAAAATATATATATATATATATATATAGAGAGAGAGAGAGAGAGAGAGAGAGAGAGAGAGAGAGAGAGAGAGAGGGAGAGAGGACATTAAGAAAACAAAACAAAATATATATATAGTGAGGACATATATTAAGGACCAGAAATTTGGTATTATAAAATGAAAAGCACCGAGGAAAGTCACCTCAAGTGCTTTAATCATATACTTTCTAAAATGCGGGTAATATTTGGCCTGATTACTTTGAGGGAAAGTAGATATTAAAAAGCATTCAAAGTATAGAGCTCATTATAAAAGTGTAAGGCATCATTAGTTTGTGTCTCTGTCTAAGCATGCATGCCTCAGAACCAACTAGGCTATTTCATTCCTCTCGACTTCTCAAATTTATATATGAGAATCGTGGAGGCTGCTCATTAACCTCAGATTCCCAGGCCCTACATCCAAAGATTTCTTCCACAGACCTGGGTGGGGCCCAGGACTCAGAATTCCAGGTGATTCTGAATCAGGTGATCTGGGAGCCATACTTTGAAAAATACTGCTTTAAGATATAATTGACGTTTCACAAGCTCTATTGAAAACAACCACTTTTTTTATTAAAAAGGAGCTCTTTACGTAACAATGCGTGCTGTAAAATAATACAATGTAAAATAATTCAAGCAGTACTGAAACATACAAAGTAAAAGTAAATGTTCTCTCCTCACCACCTACTCTTATCTCTCATCCAAGTTACATTCCGATGATTAGTTTTCCAGACTTGAATTGTCTATGCATATACCAACATATATACTGGTTAAGAATGATGAACATTTGATGTTTCTATTTTTGTTTTGCTATTAAAAATTAATGCTGAACTAAATATCCTTATTCTCATGTCTTTGGGCATGAGAATGTAGGATAGATTCCTAGAAGTTGACACACGATGACAGCTTACCTATTGGTCAGATTTTACCTTTTTTTGCGTGTGTGTGTGTGGTGGTGACTTTCTGTGCCTAATATTTTGAATGATTCGTTACTGATATCTGTCCAACGTTCACAACAAAAAGTTTTTTAATTAGACCTGTTATCACCCCCAGTGAAAATTCGGCTTACAAGTTCCCACTAACAGGCCACAAAAGAGGTGAGTTTAGGGGAGCCAGAGGGGGGCGCCACCGTTCTCTGACAACTTGTACAGGCAACTTGGGTGAGTGCAGGGGAGTGCACGGAGCTTGTTCAGCCCCGGCGCAACCGACGGCAGAGGGTAGACCCGGGAGCTGCGGCACACCCCGGTCCTCCCCGAGTCTCCTCAAGAGCCCCGACTTGGGGCAGAGATGCACTCAGCGGCGCTAAGACCGAGGTCCAGCCGCCGCCGCCGCCGCCGCCTCTTCTCACCGCCCCTCCCGCCTCACTCTCAGTCGGTTTCTCCAACTCGCGTCCGGTTCTACGTTCCTCAGTCCTCAGCTATGAGCAGCGGAACAACACAGACGGCGAGATTTACGGCCCGCAGCCGGCAGGTGAACAGCACCAGCCAGCTGCCTAACCAATTCCAAACCCCTAGAGATACCCACATCAGCCCTTCTCTTCTTGCCCCGCCCCTTCCGCTTGTGATTTGCTTCAGCTTCCGGTCACGGGGTCTCAGCCCTGAAGTGAAGAGCGTGGCATTGTGGGATTTCCTTCCTTTCTCGCTCTCCGGCCATCTTGGCGGCTGCAGTGGGTGAGTAGGCTGTTCCGTACCGAGGTTTAGGCCTCGCGGGGAGTCCAGGGAGTTGCCGTTTGGAGCTTCGCATCCTAAACTTCCTGTCTTGTCCTCTGTGTTCTAGGCTGGGGGCGTCTCGCGCCTAAGGCAGGAAGATGGTGGCCGCAAAGAAGACGGTGAGTGTAGCAGGCCAGGGCCGGAAGCCTGTTCACATGGAGAGATGAGTCTCGGCCGGGGCGGGCGGGTCCGAGCACAATGGGCGCACAGCGTGTCCGCTGGCTTTGTAGGGGTCCAAAATAAATCCGAAGGACTCTCCCAGGGATTTGGGACCCTCTGCGGAGGTTTTATTAAGGGGTTCAGCTTCCAGGAAGCTGGATCCAGTTTTAAGTGGTTACAAACAAGGTCTTCAAGTCCGTGTTACATGTTTGCTTTGTAGAAAAAGTCACTGGAGTCGATCAACTCCAGGCTCCAACTGGTTATGAAAAGTGGAAAGTACGTGCTGGGGTACAAGCAGACTCTGAAAATGATCCGACACGGCAAAGCGAAACTGGTCATCCTCGCCAACAACTGCCCAGCCTTGAGGTAATTGAAAGAACCTGAGTATGTTTGTCGCCCACTGCAAATTGGTTGTGAGCGAATGTCCGGGAATGTGAACTTGCAATCTGGGTAGCATAAACTGGGTATCGTGTAAAATTTTGTATTACAGAGGGACACCTGGAGAATAATTTAACGGTTGTTGATTTTGGGCTCTTGATTTTTTTCTCCCTCATCATATTCTCTCCTCGTATGAGGTTCTCTTTGGGAGAAGTGCGTGGCAGAAGGGGTAAAAACCAGAGAACGTCCAAGTTTGAGGGCAGCGCAGAAACATAATTTGTTTGTCCATGTGTCCTGCCTTTTGGGTCGTTTTTTTTTTTAACTTTAAGATGCTTTAAAAGAGGTTCATTTTATGAACTTGTAGAAAAGCTAAGATCAGAGAAGTTCAGGCTGGCCTGTGGAGCTGCAGGTTCCCAGTTCACCCAGTTTTTGCTTGCCTCACTGTTTTGAAACTGAATTTAGTGGGTATTTTAAATAAGTTAAAGAAACTTGGACCATGCAGAATATAAGCCGTGTTTTCAGTCCCTTTCCCTTGTTGATTTTCTGTGGTAATACATAACCTCACAGCATTTTGTATAGTGTCTGTAGGTAATTGGCAAAGCCTGGAGAGATCTCTTTTTCCATCCCATCCCCTCCCAAACCTTTGGTCTTATTCCAAACCTTTCATGCTTACCTTCTATAGCAGTGCTTTTCAAACATGAATATGCACACAGTCACGAATGATCTGGTTTAAATGCAATTTCTGATTTAATGTATCTGGATTAGGGCCTGAGATTATGCATTTTTAACAAGCACCTTTTGGCACTACTTGTCTGCGGCTGCACACTTTGAGTGAGTAGTGGCAACAGTGTATTAGGACTCCCTTCAAATTCGTAAAACCATTCACGTCTGCCTACTTAGTGGACACAAAACTGCTAACTCTGGGTAAGTGCAAGCATATGGCATCCCTGGTTTTATTGCACTTCACTTTATTGTGCATCGTAGATACTGTGGGGTGGCTTTTTTTGTTTTTTTTACGCATTGAAGGTTTGTGGCAACCCTGCATTGAATAAGTCTGTAAGTTCCAGTTTTTCAACAGCATTTGCTCACTTCATGTCTATGTCACATTTTGGTAATTCTCGAGATATTTCAGACTTTTTCTCTATGTTATGGTGATCACTGATCTTTGATGTTACTACTGCGACTCCCAGAAGGTTCGGGTGATAGGCAGCTTTTTAATTTATTTATTTTTGCAATAAAGTATTTTTTAACTAATGTATGTACGTTGGCTTTTTTAGACATAATGTTGTTGCACACTTAATAGGCTGTAATATAGAGTAAACACAACTTCTGTATGCACTGGGAAACCAAAAAATTCCTGGGACTAGCTTTATTGCAATATTTGATTTATTGCAGTGGTCTGGAATGAATATGCAGTATCTGAGGTATACCTGTAATATCACTCTCCATCTAGGTTTCAGAGCACCAGAGGGTGATAGAAACGGCTTAGAAGTTGTCATGGGAATTTTATAGTGTAAAGTGTCTGGCGATAGTAAATGCTAAGTAAATGATAATTTTATTTTGTACTCTACTGTTTTACACAAGCACAGGTATTTACTGGTTGTCCCATCCCTTGTAAGGGATCCAAGGAAGGATGATTTGTATTGAATAATGGATATGGTAATGTTTTTAAAAGTAGTAACTGGCTTACTGTTTGAAGACCTTACCAACATTAGAACTGATGAGAGAAGTAACATTTAATCTGTGTTACTTGGTATGATATTTATCTACCTTGTTTTGGTTCCCAAAGGAAATCTGAAATAGAGTATTATGCCATGTTGGCCAAAACTGGTGTCCATCACTACAGTGGCAATAATATTGAATTGGGCACAGCGTGTGGAAAATACTACAGAGTATGCACACTTGCTATCATTGATCCAGGTATGCTTTTTAAATCATAAAGTAATTCTTTTCCTTTATGATGTAATACAAGTATTTCTTGCTATACAAATGTCTTTAGTTTCTAAGTTCAGATGTTGAGAATTTGGATACAGCAAGGGATATCCTGTAATTTTATTTTACAGAGAATTGATAATGAAGGTCAGTACAGAATTACCTTTTTATAAATGAAATTCTCTTTACTTTGAGATCATGAGTTTCATTTCATGCAGCACCTAAGAAATGATGACTTCAGGGCCCTGGTAAAAGGTGAAATTATAAAGGGACAGAATAATCAGGTGAAACGGTAGAAAAAAGGAACGTTTACTGGCTGCCTGAGAACAGATGGATAAAATTAAGTTGAGAAAAAGAAGGGCCTACAAAAACATGTCATGTTTTGAACTTACGAATTTTTAATTAATTCATAAAATACTGCGAATATTCTCGCTGTTCTGATGTTGTAATAATCAGGGCAGGCTAAACATTCGCTATATTAAGACCATGCATGTGTCCCCGGACCTAGTTCTTTTCCTAGGTCTGGTTTTATAAATGCTGGTGATAAACTAAGTCTGATTTACATGATGAATCTTATGTGGGAAATGTCTGTGACTCTAGGTTTCCTATCAACCTTGAGAAATGGTAGCACAGCTAGTGTAATAACTTTTGAAGATAACAATTGCTAATTTGATGATTACCTGTTGACATTAAATGAATTGTAAAATTATTGTGTTTTATTTTCTAGGTGATTCTGATATCATTAGAAGCATGCCAGAACAGACTGGTGAAAAGTAAATCATGCACAATTTTTCTTTAATAAAACTGGCCAGAGCTTGTTTTAAAAATACTGTATTCATTTCAGTCATTTTTTAAAATTTCTTTTTGTTTCAGTGTACCTTCCTGAAGCTAGGATTAGAGGGCATGGGGCAGCTAGATATATTGGTAAGACTTCCCAGACATTGCTGTTTCTTTCCCTGTTTTTGTAAAGGGAGCGCACTGAGTTCCTTTCCTGTACTAGATTTTTAAGAGACTTATTAATTTTCATCATTTTCAGTCTCAGGTTATTGTTATTTTATATTTGAGTATGTCAGAGGCAGCAAGGTTCCATACCCAGAATCTAACCAGAATTGCAATTTACAGTCCAGCTTAAATCCACCAAATCTGAGTAGCAAAGAGGATTAAGTGAAGTATGTTCCTTCCACCCCAAAATTTTCACAGGCTGAGAGAAGTTCTGTTTAATGAAGCAAGGTCTTACCGAAGGATGTGCAGTGGTTAGGGTAGAAGAAGTGTACTTGGACAACTTAAGAATATTCCTAGATCTTCAATAGTGTTAATTCCACAGTTTTGCAAAGTGTGTTTTATATAATTATAGTCCTAAAAGATATACTGTGAGGTAGGTTTGGTGTTCAGATTTTGGGGAAACTGCATACTACATCTCCCAAGTATGTCCTATGTAAACCTTTTCCCACATTTAATAATATCCTTTGGAAAATTCAAAGGAGTTAACTTGGGGGAAGAATGTTGACTTAGATTTATAGAGCTGAATATTGCTGGTAGGGTATACCCTGCACAATTTGTGTTGGGTTCTAAGGTTCCAGAAGTGTCAGAAATGTCTTTTGGTCTTCAGAATCAATCAACTTGGGTAGGCAGTTTTTGGTGGTAGACGAATGATCCATAGGAGATGTGGATGCCTTCAGTACACTATCCAGGAAATATTTACTGAACTTGGAGTCAGAAGGCTACCTCTTAATAGTTATGTAACAGCCATGGGTGGGTCAAATTCCTACTTTCACAGGTGAGGGAATTGGTTTCTTTCAAGCTAGATGTTGCATGATTTTAGTTTATATCTGAAGTTACTCTAAGGTTGTGGGTATAATTTGGAGAGTGGCCATCATTAACTAGAGTTTTCTTACCAGTTCATTTACTCAAATTTTCTCGATTAGGGAGTACTACTGACATTTTTCGATGGGACGGTTCTTTGTTGTGGAGGATTGTGGATACTGCTTGATGTTTCTCATTCCTGGTTTTCCTTCCATGTTATTGTAACAACACCCCCAAGCGTCACCATGTTTTCACAGCATCTCGTGGTTAAGAGCCACAGTTATAAAATCTTTATCTCTGATAAGAATTCCTTGGTCAGACTACTGCTGATTTCTAATGCTGTTAGTCTATTTCCATGGTCATTGAAATGTTTGTCTTTTGGTTAAGGAAGTTTGTGTGATTATTACTTACTTGATCAATTTCTTCTTTCAAATTGACCTTTCATGCTATTTTGTTTTGTTTTGTTTTGTTTTTTTGGCTGCGTTGGGTCTTCATTGCTGTGCACGGGCTTTCTCCGGTGCGGTGGGTGGGGGCTACTCTTCATTGCAGTGTGCGGGCTTCTCATTGTGGTGGCTTCTCGTTGCAGAACATGGGCTCTAGGCGCGGGCTTTAGTAGTTGTGGCTCACAGGCTCTAGAACGCAGGCTCAGTAATTGTGGTGCACGGGCTTAGTTACTCTGGCATGTGGGATCTTCCCAGACCAGGGCTCAAACCTGTGACCCCTGTATTGGCTGGCGGATTCTTAACCATTGCGCCACCAGGGAAGTCCCTTTGGGTTATTTTTGGATTATTTTCCCCCTCAAGGTTGACTAGTTCCAATTAATTTCTTAAGGTTTGGATGGTACCCGAAGAATACAATATTGTGACTACCAGTGTACCATTTCTTTGTAAAGGTTCTGTTGCATGACTTCGGCTGTAGGCATTTTGGAATTATGATTTTTGGAAAAATAATTTATAATTTCTAGGACCTTCTAGGTAGTGTTAATATGCTGTAAGACCATTTGGATTTTACCTTGATATGTGGCTTTTATGCAGTCATCGTTTCAGCAGAAAGTTTAAAGTTCAGAGGAAAGGAGTCTAGAACTAGTAGATGGGAAACATACCTCATTCATTCTGGCCTAGGGCAACTGTGATGAAGTGCCATTAAAGTGCTGCCAGACATGGAGAAAATAAGGTCTAAGGTGGCATTTTAAAATATATTTTTCAGATTATAATGAAAGTACAGTAAGTCTCCTGCATATGAACGAGTTCTGAGAACGTGTTCCTAAGTCCTATTTATTTGTAAGTCCAACAAAGTTAGCCTAGGTACCCAACACAATCGGCTATATAGTACTGTACTGTAATAGGTTTATAATACTTTTCACACAAATAATAAAAAAAAACATTTTTAATCTTACAGTACAGTACCTTGGAAAGTACAATAGTACAGTACAACAGCTGGCATACAGGGCAGGTTCGCATCTTTGAAAGTTCACAACTTGAAGGTTCGTATGTAGGGGACTTAACAGTAATGTGTTTGGCCGGGAAGCTCTAATATGCAAGGATTGCAGGAAATTCCAGTCAATTGGACTTAATCCATACTTAATGCTGAACTACCTGTTTTTAGGCCTAGAAATAGGAAGGTCCCAAAGAAGAGTTTGGATATTGTGGAGTATGTTAATTGCAATCGATATGATATGGAAGCAGGAGCAAAAGGTATATAGAGAAGAAAGAAAACTTTAGGCTGGTAGCAAATGCCGTTAGTTGGGCCTTCTAGACGATGATCACCTAGTTCATAGAAAACAGTTCTCTTTGATTTCTTGCAGCTCTTCCAGCTACTCCTTAGACTTGCACTCTCTCTGCTTTCAGTGGCATCTTGTTTCTTTCCCTCTTCCCTCATTGATAATAGGTCTTGAACATCTTGTACATTTACCATTTATTGTATTTACTACCTCCTACCTATTTGCTTCAAAAGATAATGTAGGGGCTTCCCTGGTGGCGCAGTGGTTGAGAGTCCTCCTGCCGATGCAGGGCATACAGGTTCGTGCCCCGGTCCAGGAAGATCCTACATGCCGCCGAGCGGCTGGGCCTGTGAGCCGTGGCCGCTGAGCCTGCACGTCCGGAGCCTGTGCTCCGCAACGGTAGTGGCTACAACAGTGAGAGGCCCACGTTCCACCAAAAAAAAAAGATAATGTAGGAGTGGGAGTCTGCCAAAGTACTCTCCTCAGGTAAGATAAGCAAAGAATCCATTTAACATACAGTTAAAAGTATCATCCTTGTGTGCAGTACTCTTGGCTACTGAAGGGTAAAAACATAGTATCTAACGTAACATGTAAGTACTGTACGTGTTAACCCATTCAATCCTTATGACAATCCAATGAGGTAGTACTTTTTTATTGAACTATAGTTGATTTACAATATTGTGTTAATTTCTACTGTATAGCAGAGTGATTCATTTAAACATATACATCTTTTTTATATTCTTTTCTATTACAGTTTATCAGGATATTGAATATAGTTCCCTGTGCTATACAGTAGGTCCTTGTTTATCCACCCTATATATAATAGTTTGCATCTGCTAACCTCAACCTCTCACTCCATCCCTCCCTGACCCCACCCTCGCTTGGCAACCACAAGTCTGTTCTCTGTGAGTCTGTTTCTGTTTCATAGATAAGTTCATTTGTGTCACAGATAAGATTCCACATTTAAATGATAACATATGGTATTTGTCTTTCTGACTTCACTTAGTATGATAATTTCTAGGTCCATCCACGTTGTTGCAAATGGCATTTCATTCTTTTTTACGGCTGAGTAGTATTCTATTGTATATATGTACCACATCTTTATCCATTCATCTGTTGATGGACACTTAGGTTGTTTCCATGTCTTGGCTATTGTAAATAGTGCTGCTATGAACATAGGAGTACATGTATCTCTTTGAATTATTATTTTGGCTGCGATGGGTCGTTGCACGCAGGCTTTCTCTAGTTGTGGCGAGCAGGGCCTACTCTGCATTGTGGTGCGTGGGCTTCTCATTGCAGTGGCTTCTCTTGTGGAGCACAGGCTCTAGGTGCACAGGTTTCAGTAGTTGTGGCTCACGGGCTCTGGAGCACAGGCTCAGTAGTTGTGGCGCACAGACATAGTTGCTCTGTGGCATGTGGGATCTTCCCAGGCCAGGGCTCAAACCTGTGTCCCCTGCATTGGCAGGCAGACTCTTAACCACTGTGCCACCAGGGAAGTCCTGAATTATAGTTTTGTTTGAATATATGCCCAGGAGTGGGATTGTTGGGTCATATGGCAACTCTTTTTTAATTTTTTCGGGAACATCCATACTGATCTCCCTAGTGGCTACACCAATTTACATTCCCACCAACAGTGTAGGAGGGTTCCCTTTTCTCCACACTCTCTCCAGCATTTGTTATTGTTATTTGTAGACTTTTAATTGTGGCCATTCTGACCGTTGTGAGGTGGTAGATACTTCACTGTAGTTTTCATTTGCATGTTTATAACAATCAGCAGTGTTGAGCATCTCTTCATGTACCTGTTGGCCGTCTGTATGTCTTCCTTGGAGAAATGTCTATTTTGGTTTTCTGCCCATTTTTTGATTGGGTTTTTTTGATATTGAGTTGTATGAGCTGTTTGTATATTTTGGAAATTAAGCCCTTGTCAGTCATATCATTTGCAAATATTTTCCCCCAGTTCATGGATTGTCTTTTTTTTTTTTTTTTGCGCTACGCGGGCCTCTCACTGTTGTGGCCTCTCCCGTTGCGGAGCACAGGCTCCGGACGCGCAGGCTTAGCAGCCATGGCTCACGGGCCCAGCCGCTCTGTGGCATGTGGGATCCTCCTGGACCGGGGCACGAACCCGTGTCCCCTGCATTGGCAGGTGGACTCTCAACCACTGTGCCACCAGGGAAGCCCTGTCTTTTTGTTTTGTTTATGGTTTCCTTTGTGCAAAAGCTTATAAGTTTGATTAGTTCTCATTTATTTTTGCTTTTATTTCTATTGCCTTGGGAAACTGACCATTGGTACAGCTTATGTCAGAGAATATTTTGCCTAAGTTCTCTTCTAGAAGTTTTATGGTGTCGTGTCTTATATTTAAGTCTTTAAGCCATTTTGAGTTTATTGTAGTGTATGGTGTGAGGGTGTGTTCTAACTTCATTGATTTACATGTGGCTGTCCAACATTCCCAGCACCACTTGCTGAAGAAATTCTTTTCCCCATTGTATATTCTTGCCTCTTTTGTTGAAGATTAATTGACCATAGGTTTGTGGGTTTATTTCTGGGCTCTCTGTGCTGTTCCATTGATCCATACGTCTGTTTTGTGCCAATACCATGCTGTTTTGATTACCGTAGCTTTGTAGTATTGTCTGAAGTCTGGGAGGGTTATGCCTCCTGCTTTGTTCTTTTTCCTTAGGATTGCTTTGGCAATTCTGGGTCTTTTGTGGTTCCATATAAATTTTAGGATTACTTGTTCTAGTTCTGTGAAAAATGTCATGGCTAATTTGATAGGGATCACATTAAATCTGTAGATTGCTTTGGGTAGTATGGCCATTTTAACAACATTAATTCTTCCAATCCAAGAACATGGGATATCTTTCCATTTCTTTGAATCATCTTCAGTTTCTTTTATTAATGTTTTATAGTTCTCGGCATGTAAGTCTTTCCACCTCCTCGGTTAGGTTTATTCCTGAGTATTTTATTTTTTTGGATGTGATTTTAGGAGGAACTGGTTTTTTACTTTCCCTTTCTGATTTTTCATTGTTAGTGTAAAGAAATGCAACCGATTTCTGTATGTTTGCTGTATCCTGCTACTTTGCTGAATTCGTTTATCAGTTCTAGTAGTTTTGTGTAGAGTTTTTAGGGTTTTCTATATATGGTATCATGTCATCTGCATATAGTGGCAATTTTACCTATTCCCTTCCAATTTGAATACCTTTACTTACTTTGTTTGATTGCTGCGGCTAGGACTTCCTATACTGTGTTGGACAGAAGTGGTGAGAATGGGCATCCTTGTCATGTTCTACATTTTAGCAGGAAGGCTTTACCTTGTCATCATTGAATATATTATATTGGCTATGAGTTTGTCATAAATAGCTCATTATGTTGTGACATATTCCCTCTATATCTCTTGGTAAGAGTTTTTATCATGAATGGATGTTGAATTTTATCAAATGGTTTTTCTGTATCTGTTGAGATGATCATGTGTTTTTTGTCTTCTTTCATTGATGTGGTGTATCACATTGATTTGTGTATGTTGAACCATCCATGTGACCCTGAGATGAATCCAACTTGGTCCTTGTTTATGTGGTGTCGGATTCAGTTTGCTAATGTTTTGTTGAGAATATTTACATCTATATTCATCAAAGATACTGGCCTGTAATTTTCTTTTTTGGTAGTGTCTTTGTCTGATTTTGGTGTCAGGGTTATGGTGGGTTCATAGAATGTCTTTGGGAGTGTTCCCTCCTGTTCAGTCTTTTGGAAGAAGAGTTCAAGAAGGATTGGTATAAGTTCCTCGTGTGTTTGGTGGAATTCACCTGTGAAGCTATCTGGTCCTGGACTTTTGTTTGTAGGCAATTTTTTTTTTTTTAACAGGTTCTATTTCATGTCTAGTGATCAGTCTGTTCAATTTCTTTTTTTAATTTTTATTTATTTTATTTTTTTTTTGCGGTACACGGACCTCTCACTGTTGTGGCCTCTCCCGTCGCGGAGCACAGGCTCTGGACGTGCAGGCCCAGCGGCCATGGCCCACGGGCCCAGCCGCTCCGCGGCATGTGGGGTCCTCCCGGCCCGGGGCACAAACCCGTGTCCCCTGCATTGGCAGGCGGACTCTCAACCACTGTGCCACCAGGGAAGCCCCAAATTTCTTTTTTTTTTTTTAATTTCATTGCTGTGTGCAGGCTTTCTGTAGTTGCAGTGAGCGATGGCTACTCTTCGTTGTGGTGCGTGGGCTTCTCATTGCAGTGTCTTCTCGTTGTAGAGCACAGGCTCTAGGTGCGTGGGCTTCAGTAGCTGTGGCTCATGGGCTCCAGAGTGCAGGCTCATTAGTTGTGGCACGGGCTTAGTTGCTCTGCGGCATGTGGGATCTTCCTGGACCAGGGCTTCGAACCCGTGTCCTCCACATTAGCAGGCAGATTCTTAACCACTGCGCCACCAGGGAAGTCCCAATTTATTTATTCTCGATTCAGTTATGGTGGGCTGTATGTTTCCAGAAACTTGTTTGTTTCTTCCAGGTTGTCATATTTGTTGGCATATAATTCTTCATAGTATTCTCTCAGAGTGTTTTGTATTTCGGCCGTATCGGTTGCTATTTCTCTTTTTTCGTTGCTTATTATGTTTATTTGGGTCCTTTTTCTTCTTGGTGAGCTTGGCCAGAGGTTTGTCAGTTTTTGTTTACCCTTTTAAAAAACTAGCTCTTGTTTTTATTTTTTTTTTTCTATTTTAAAAACATCCTTTATTTATCACCTCTATGATCTTTATTATTTCCTTCCTTCTGTCATCTTTAGGTTTTGTTTGGTCTTTTTCTAATTCTTTTAGGTGGTAGGTTAGGTTGTTTGAGATTTTTCTTGTTTTTTAAGGAAGGCCTATATCACTGTGAACTTCCCTCTAAGAACTGCTTTTGCTGCATTCCATACATTTTGTATGGTTGTGCTTTCATTGTCATTTGTCTCAAATTTTTTTTATTTATTAATTTATTTATGTCTGTGTTGGGTCTTTGTTGCTGTGCGGGCTCTCTCTCTAGTTGCGGCGGGCGGGGGCTACTCTTAATTGCGTTGCGCGGGCTCCACTGCGGCGGCCCCTCCCGTTGCAGAGCACGGGCTCTAGGTGCGCGGGCTCAGCAGTTGTGCCTCGCGGGTTCTAGAGTGCAGGCTCAGTAGTTGTGGCGCACAGGCTTAGTTGCTCTGCGGCATGTGGGATCTTCCCGGATCAGGGCTCGAACCTGTGTCCCCTGCATTGGCAGGCGGACTCTTAACCACTGCGCCACCAGGGAAGTCCTGTCTCAAATTTTTAATTTCCTATTTGATTTCATCGTTGACCCATAGGTTTTTTAGTAGCGTGTTTAGTCTCCATGTAATAATTTTTTTCTCATTTCTATTTCTGTGGTTGATTTCCAGTTTCATGCCCTTGTGGTCAGAAAAGATACTCAATTTCTATAATCTTAAATTTGTTGAGGCTCATTTTGTGCCCTAATATGTGGTCAATCCTAGAGAATGTTCCAAGTGTCTTGAAAATAATGTGTATTCTGGTTTTCTTGGATATAATGTCCTGAAAGTATCAATTAAGTCTAAACGTTCTATTGTATCATTTAGCATCTCTGTTGACTTATTGATTTTCTGTTTAGAAGATCTGTCCATTGATGTGATTGGGTGCTAAAAGTCTCCTACTATTATTGTATTCCTTTCAGTTTCTCCCTTTATGTCTGTTAGTATTTGTTTTATGTATTTGGGTGCTCCTATGTTGGGTGCATATATGTTGACAAGTGTAATAACCTCTTCTTGTGTTGATTCTTTTATCATTATATGGTGTCTTTCTCTATGGTCTTTGTTTCAAAGTCTATTTTGTCTAATATGAGCATTGTGACCCCCTCTTTCTAGTCATTTCCATTTGAGTGAAGTACATTTTTGCATCCCCTCACTTTTCAGTCTGTGTCCTAAATTGGGTCTCTTGTAGGCAGCATATTGTAGCCTCTTTTTTTTTTATCCAGTCTGCCACTCTGTGTCTTTTGATTGGAGCATTTAGTCCATTGACATTTAAGGTAATTATCGATAGGTATGTATTTATGGCCATTTTAAACCCTGTTTCCCAGTTGATTCTCTATTTCTTTTTTGTTTTTCCTTTTGTGGTTTGATGAGTTCATTTTATATTGTGCTTTTGTTCTCTTTTTAAAAAAAATTATTTTCAGCTGCGTTGGGTCTTCGTTGCTGCGCACTAGCTTTCTCTAGTGGCAGCAAGCGGGAACTACTCTTTGTTGCGGGGCATGGGCTTCTCATTGTGGTGGCTTCTGTTGCGGAGCACGGGCTCTAGGAGCGTGGGCTTCAGTAGTTGTGGCACGTGGGCTCAATAGTTGTGACTTGCGGGCTCTAGAGCACAGGCTCAGTAGTTGTGGCGCACGGGCTTAGTTGCTCCGCGGCATGTGGGATCTTCCCAGACCAGGGCTTGAACCTGTGTCCTCTGCGTTGGCAGGCGGATTCTTGACCACTGCACCACCAGGGAAGCCCTGTTCTCTTTTTGGTTTTTGTGAATCTCTTATATGTTTTTGATTTGTGGTTACCCTGTTTTTCAAGTATGTTAACCCCTTCCTTTACGTGCTTTAGACAATATTCATATATGCTCAGACACTTTCTAAAAAAACCCTACATTTTCTTACTCTCCTCCACATTTCATAATTTTGAGGTCTTCTTTTACATCTTCATGTTTATCCTTTTGCTGTTCATTGTGGTTATTACTGCTTTGACAAAAATTTTTTTTTCTTTTAATCTGTATACTGGCTTATTTTCTCTTTCCTATAGCTTCTTGCTTCTTTTCTATTTAGAGAAGACCTTACAGTATTTCTTTTAGGATAGTATTTTTTTTTTTTTTGAGCATTTAAAAAAATATTTATTCAGCTGCACCAGGTCTTGGTTGCAGCATGCAAACTCTTCATTGTGGCATGTGGGATCTAGTTCCCTGACCAAAGGATCCAGCGCGGCCCCCTGCATTGGGAGCGAGTAGTCTTAGCCACTGGACCACCAGGGAAGTCCCTGGGATAGGTTTAGTATTGCTGTATTCTTTTAGTTTTTGCCTGTCAGAGAAATTCTTTCTCTTTCCTATTCTAAATGATAATCTTGCTGAGTAGCGTATCCTAGGTTGCATATTTTTCCCCTTTCAGGACTTAACTGAATATATCTTGCCACTCCCTTCAGGTCTGTAAGGTTTCTCTAGAGAAATCAGCAAGAGGGTTCCCTTGTGATTAACTCTTTCTCTTGCTGCCTTTAGAATCCTCTTTTTATCTTTAACTTTTGCCAGTTGAATTATAATATGTCTTGCTGTAGGTCTGTTTGGGTTCATCTTGTTTGGGACCCTCTGTACCTGGATATCCGTTTCCTTTCTAGGTTTGGGAGGTTTTTAGCCGTAAGTTCTTCAAATACGTTTTCAATCCCCTTTTCTCTTTCTTCTCCTTTTGGAATTCCTATTATGCATAGATTGGCACGCTTTATATTATCCCATAGGTCTCTTATATTGCTTTCTTTTTTTTTTTTCATTTGGCTTTCTGACTGCTGTTCTGATTGGGTGATTTCTATTCTATCTTGGTTCTTCTGCACTATTCAATCTGCTGTTCACTGCCTTTAGCTCTCATCTCTGCAGATGAGTTTTCTAATTTTTCTTGGCTCCTCTTTAGAGTTTCTAGTTCCTTTTTACAGTAATCTGTATCTCTATTGATAGCCTTTCTTAATTCCTTCAGTATTTTCATTATCTATTTTTTTGAACTTGGTGTCTATCAGACTGAAGAGATCTGTTTGTTCTTTCAAAGGGGAGTTCTCTTGATATTTTAACTGGGGGTCATTCCTCTGCTTCATTTTACTTGTATTTCTCTTACTCTGAGTTTAGGAGAAACAGTTATCTATTGTGATCTTGGAGGGCTATGTAGGAGCATCCCTGTGTAGCCTGCGTGGGTTTAATATTTTTGGTGCGAGGGCTGTGTTTAGTATGGATGCCTGCCACCTCTTTCCTCAGTGTGTCCTTATCTCCTTGATAAGGGGGTGTGACTGGTGGTGTGACCAGCGCCTGCACCAGATGTTAAGTGGGGCCTTGTTTTTGCTCTTTGGTTGTTATAACCCTGTCAGGCACAGTATCTGCTCCCTAGTTGTTGGAGTAGAAGCCCCCAGATCCGTTTCTGAGTTGCGCTTCTGAGCTGCGGTGCGAGGTAGGTGGGATTGAAGTGCTCCCACTGGGAGGAGAGCCACTGAGTATTCCTCCGCCAGAGCTGTCTGCCTGGGAGTGCGCTCTATTGTTAACCTGTCATCCTTTTGTGCGGGCTCACAGAGTACACTGTTGGCACTGCCATCTGTCCTGCCTCAACCGTAGGAGTGCTGGCAACTGGCTCTGGTACCCCTGAGGTGGTGTTTTCACAAGGCCACCAGCGCAGATCCACTGAAGTCAGGTCCCAGGACTGCAGTAGTCTCGCACCTGGACCCTCTGTGGAAGCTATGGAGGCAGCCCAGACCTGTCCCAGCCATGGGGACACCCGTTTATCAGTCCACGTCCCGTAGTGCTGAGTTTACAAAGCTGGAGGTGGAGGTGTAAACCCGCGTCTCACACAGCCCTGAGGAGAGGTTTAGCCCTGCTTCCTAAGTTGCACAGCCTCCAGCACCTGATCCCGGAGGCCGCTGGGGCAGTGGCTGGTACACAGAGGAAAGAGGCTGCCACACTGGGCCCTGCCCCCTCCTTCGTGCGCTGCTTAACAGTGGCGCTTTGCTTCTATGGTGGGCCTGGGCTTCTGTGTACACCTCTGCTTGTGGCCGTACCGCGCTCCAGCCCCTTTGGGCTCTCTCCACACGGCCAACCCCAATCCTCTCCCCAGGTCTGTTCTCTAAACCCAAGTTTCAGCACCCAGCCCCCACGTGTACCCACGGGCGTGGGCGTCTCACGCTGGGGAGCACGGAGAGGTGGCACGTGGTTGTGCTCCCATCTGAGCCGCTGATTCCTCTTCACGGCTCCTTCCCAGGGGCGCAGGTCCCATCCCGCTTCCCCCACCACCGCCTCATCCTACACAGGTTCACCGGGAGATCTTTCTTGTCCTTTCAGGTGTTTAAGGTCTTCTGCTAGTGCTCAGTAGGTATTCTGTGAGAATACATACGTAGATGTATTTTTGGTGTATTTGTGGAGGTGAGTTCCATGTCCTTATACTCCGCCGTCTTGATTAGAGCCCTGAGATAGTACTGTTTGACAGATGAGGAAATCAAGGCTTGGAAAGGTCACACAAATAATGAAACTGGAAAGCAAAACTTTTATACCTGAGATGTACACAGAGCAAAACAAGGAAAATGGAGAACTATTTCAAATTTTAGACAATATTCAAGTTAAATATTTTAGATTAATATGTAAATTTGATGGACTGGTTGGAGGTTTTGTCTCCCACGAAGGCATTTTCCTTCCCAAGTTGGAGAAAGTTGAAACATGTATTTAATAGCTAAAGTGTGTGGGAGTGGTGGCTGTGTGTTTGTGTGCACACAGTCTAGAGCCACTAGAGGGAGCCAGGACTCAACAGAAGACAGATTTGCGCCAGCTGGAAAATGCCTAAACTCTGACTACATCTCAAAAGGTAATGCCAACCCAAATCAGCACTTCTAATGAAAACCTGTTTTCAGGATCATTGGGAGGACTCAAATATGAATATAAACTGAAGGTTTAATACTTCGAATCACAACTCTTATGCTTGGAAAGAATTAGATTATTTCCAGATAGGATTGTATGTAGCCCAGGAGATGTTCTTCCTAGTTTAGCACACTGCCCTTTGGGAGGAAATTTTGATGGGAACACTTGTCTTGAAGTATTTAAACATAAGCCTATTCAAGGTGTTTTGTTTGTAAAAGCATCATTTGGCCTCAAAAATACAGTAGGTTCCATAGGATGGATGTCATTGGGGGTGGGGGGTGGGGGTCTTCATTTCTTAAAGAAGCTGCCACTTGTATTTTCTTGATCCTATAAGTGCCTTGAACTGATAGATTTGAAGTCTCCTTCGACTCTATCCCAATCCCCACTTCCTTGTTTTCCCAGGGACAACACCACTCTTGTGTGTATCCTTCTGGAACATATTTTGTACTTAAATGTACATATTTATGTATCTTTGAACAACTAGCAGTGTAGTTTGTTTTTTTTTCATTTACCGAAATGGTATGCTAAACACAGTTTGCCATTGACTTTTTAAATTCATCTTTGTTTTTGAGTTTTACCATGTATACATGTAGACAATATGTTTCTTCTAATTTTTTATTTTTTCGTTTGTTTTTGGCTGCGTTGGGTCTTTGTTGCTGCGTGCGGGCTTTCTCTAGTCGAGGCGAGCGGGGGCTACTCTTCGTTGCTGTGCGCAGCCTTCTCGTCGTGGCTTCTCTTATTGCAGAGCACGGGCTCTAGGCATGCGGGCTTCAGTGGTGTGGCTCACGGGCTCTAGAGTGCAGGTTCAGTAGTTGTGGCGCATGGGCTTAGTTGCTCCACAGCATGTGGGATATTCCCGGACCAGGGCTCGAACCTGTGTCCCCTGCATTGGCAGGCAGATTCTTAACCGCTGTGCCACCAGGGAAGCCCAATACATTTCTTTTAAATATTGCATAGTATTTCTGAGGTATGCCACAATTTATCAGTTCCCTCTCTGAAGATGATTCAGGTTATTTGTAATTTGTTAACTTTTATCAACTCGAGTAACATTCTTTTTCTTTTTGGACAAGAAAGTAGGATTTATTGGTGGGCATGAGTAAGGAGGGGACAGCGCCAAGGCTCTCATGCGTGCAGGGCCTGCCATTTGTCCAGAGAGCCACGATTAGGGATGTATTTGACCCCACAGGCCCCGGGATGAGCCAGTTTTCTGCCACCATGTTTTCAAATTCATCTGCATTAAACTTAGTAAATCCCCACTTCTTGGAGATATAGATCTTCTGGCGGCCAGGGAACTTGAACTTGGCCTTGCGGAGTGTCTCAATCACATGTTCCTTGTTCTGCAGCTTGGTGCTGATGGACATTATGATTTGGCCAATGTGGACCCTGGCCACTGTTCCCTGGCGCTTTCCAAAGGTACCGTGCATACCTGTCTGGAGCCTAGATTGGGGACAGCATGCCAGTCATTCATTTACACTGGAAAGGGCTGTCTCCAACGTCCGTTAGGGCAACCCGTATAGGCAACAGGCTGCATACACTACTGAGGAGGCTAAAATCATCTAGTTAGATACCTGTAACTGCAGTAGCTAGAGTACAGGGTAGGGCTGCATTTTCAGTTTTACTAGGTGTTGATAGATTATACTCCAGAGGCTGCCCATTTGTGTTCTCACCAGCAGTGTACAAGAGCCCCCGTATTTTCACATCTTTACCAATGCTATAGTCAGACATGCTAACTTTTGCCAAGCTGATTGTTTTAACCTGCGTTTTCCTGATTCTCAGTGAGACTCAACATTTTTTTCATATGTGTTTCAGCCATTTCTCATGTATACATACCTTGCATTTAAAGTTAAACTTAGAATTTTACACAGTACCATTCTCTGAAGTGAATTTTAATATTGTATTAAAAAATGTAACTTGTTACACGATACATATGTTCTATGACTTTATGTATACATCCATATACATATATCAAGGTAAAGTCCAATACAAAAAAAAAAATAGTTTTCCCATGGCCAGTGTTCTATGGAAGTAAGACTGTGCAAACTTTATTTTGGAGTCAAATAAGATTGCAACACTAAGGCAGAACAAGGCAAAAGCAAATGTGTCCACAGTATATTACAGAATATCTTGCATAGCTTATTTGTTCTCACTTGATAAACTCATTTTAGGATTCTGAAAGATTTTTTTTCTCAATGAATTTATACAAGTTAATGTGTACTTTTTGCCTTTGCTCTATAGGAAACCAGCTTTCTCAGTACTAGTTATGTTTTAGTTTACAACCTTACAGAATTAATGATAGCTTGAGCTTTTGGGGCTCTGAACTGTTTCACTGTAATCCTTGATACAATGACGTACAAATACATGTAGCATTTTGAATCTTCATCTGTATCTCAGGCGATTTTCCAGGGCTTCCATTCTCTGTGTCATTTCTTCTAGTAAATCTCAAATTAAGGAAGAGGAATCTGAATGGCCTATATTTATTTACATTCAAATCAACCTGATTTATCTACATAAGAATTTGTGTCCTGAAAAATCTAAGGCTTTTGGGTTTTTTTTTCCCCATTTCTGTTAAGTATTTTAAAATTCTGACTTATAAGTTTATAGTAACTCATTAGCACGTGCTATCCAGACTATAAATCTGTATGGGGTTAAATACTCTTTTCTTTTTTTAACTTTAAAGCCAGATATTTCAGATTTTTCTTATTAAAAATTTTAATTCTACTCACACCCCTGTTGCTGATAAATTAATTTGCCATAGCACACCTCTTGAAGCCAAACTGATAATGTTGGGAATGAGGTGAAGAGAAGAAAACAAAAGGATTAGGCCTTGGAAAGTAAGATATGACATCAGAAGAGATGAAGAAAGATGGGGAGTTTTCACCAATGATGATAGGACCAAAGTGTAGCAGCCTTGAAGACTTCTGACCTATGCTCTTTTATTTTTTTTATAATTTTTTAGATTTTTTTTCTTTTTTTGGATGTGGACCATTTTTAAAATCTTTATTGAATTTGTTACAATATTGCTTCTGTTTTATGTTTTGGGTTTTTGGCAGCGAGGCATGTGGGATCCTAGCTCCCTGATCAGGGATTGAACCCGCACCCCTGCATTGGAAGGCAAAGTCTTAACCACTGGACTGCCAGGGAAGTCCCAACCTATTCTCTTTTCTATATAACTGCCTTATTCTCTTGTGAGGTAAACTCTCAGAGGTGGGCTGGGAAAAGGCAGAGCAGAGGAGCATTACAATAAACATTTGTCTTCCTTCCTGAAGCTTCTTAATACCCTCCACCTGCTCCCTCAATGGCAGAATGAGAGCCTGGATTCATCACCTGTATTAAACACTGTCAGATTATTTTACTTTACTTTATGGAGCATATTTCCAGTTTTCAGAGAGGGAATGGCTGTATGCTGTTCTTTATTTTATAAACCCATTTGCACAGAAATAATTCAGAATTAAACCATTTCCCTTTAGACTAGTTGATGCATGTTGAGCTAGATATCAGGCAGCTTACTATAATTTTAAGTTCAGAGCAGTTGGCAGGGTGTGTTCAGTGTATAAAAGCACTGAGTCCTCATTTCTCCATTATCCCAAAGCATCCCTTTTATTTGTAATGTTTTAATGAATCATTGGATCCTGCTGTTCCCTTGGTAGAATGTTTCATCTTAGAGTGCTGATAAAAAAGATCTCTGCTGCCAAACAAAAAAAACCCCACCCCAGTCCTCTAAACCTACACACTGACCAGATGTGGCCGCAGTGTGGCTTGGGGCCAAAGGAAGGGTTTGGAGTTTAGGTAAAAGACTTTGAAACCTCTTCATTCTACATAAGTCTTTGCCTATACGCACTGTATCTTTAATGCACTTCAGATCTCGTATATAGCTTTCATTTCCTCCCAGCAGAGAAGGAGTTAAATAAGTCTTTTTTCTTTACCTTGCATACTGACTGGCTGACTGGCCTTACTGCTAAACCTCCTAGAACCAACCGCAGATAGCAGCTAAGTGCTTGACCTGTGCCAGAAGCTTGGCTTGCCCTTGGCTCTCAAGCACCTATCAGTCTGCTTAAGAAAAAGCCTTTCTTGGAGTTCACTGTTCTTGACTTTGTGGAAATGACTTCATTTGATATATACCCATATATAGAATTTTTTGAAGTTGTGGTAATATTCTTTGCATTCCATACAGAAGCATAACATTAGAAAAGGATATAGCGCTGTGTTAATTTTCTTACTTCTTCATTTGCAAGGTTCTGGAACATTATAAGGTTTTCACATTTGCATTGATTGTGTTTTTCTGCCAAAGGACTTCCTAAGAAAGCAGATGGAAAGTGTTCAACTCCATAACCCACCAAACTTCCCAGACGCATAACAGTAGGACTGAATCAGCATATGAAGGAAACCATAATGAAAGAAATGTTCAGCTTTTTCCGTGCAGCCACATCCAGTAAATACCAGGAAAGGGCTGTATGTGCTTCCAGTGCTGGAAGGGGCCTTTACTGTGGACTGTGGGAGGACTACTCCACTTTCTTTTAGTTTATTCTTTTAGTTCTCATTTTCCTTAAGTTCTTCTCTTTCCCCCACTCCTACTTCCTCCTTTCCTGTCCTCCCTTAAGCTGAGTTTGTTGGCAAATTGAGAGGCTGATAGCAAATTACCCTATAGTAATATTTTACTTGGAATTACCTGAGGATTTTGTCGAATGGAAAAGTTTTTGTGTAGACCGTGCAAGATTGTTTTC
The DNA here is from genome assembly GCF_949987515.2 of Delphinus delphis. Lineage (NCBI taxonomy): Eukaryota > Metazoa > Chordata > Mammalia > Artiodactyla > Delphinidae > Delphinus > Delphinus delphis. Next base: position 42,495,790 of record NC_082699.1, on the reverse strand, counting down.
TTCAAACAGATATCTGTGTTGCACTGCAAAATTAGAACAGGAAAGTATGTCTCGGATATTTATGGTGACTGGCTCAGATTCTGTAAAGAGAAAGAAAACTGAAGTCAAACCTGTTTAACATGGCTGTGGTTATAATAGAGTAAGGTACTTGGTATTCCTAGAATGGGGTACATAGCTTTATTTTGGGACATACTATGGCAGAAAGATTGTCAGCAGAGAGGCTATTACCAACTATGGCTAAAAAAGTGTAAATGTTTCCTGTGTGATGGAACAACTTTTGTCTGTGGGGAAACCATGGTGTAAGTATCAACCAAAGATTCTAAAAATACGGCTTTTAAAAAATGTACCTGTTGGCTGGCGCGCCCTCTTTGGCAGTTCCCCTGCTGGGGAATCCCGTCTTCCACCAGAGTCTTCCAGAGCTGAGAGGTAAAAGATGACCAAAAGAGTGACAGTTGTCCACATGGGCGCATGTGTTCTTTAGGAAACTGGTCCCAGACCAACTCCTTACCTACCTGCCACCACCCAGGATGTTCTGGCTTGATTTGGTAACACCACCGATTCACAAAAGCACTTGGTTCCCCCGATAATCTAAGACCTTTCTAGGGCAATTCTCTCTAGTAAGAGAAGCCTGGATCCCTTAAATGCATCTTAAGAATATCCCCAAAAATGTTATGTCTAGAAGGTAGGGTGGGAAAAAAAATTAAGTTTGTCCAAGGGTTAAGTTGCAGTGGCAGCAGCTCCATTTGAGGTGTTTCAGCTTAAATGAAAGAGCTTAGAGGCAAAACATTATCAAGTTGCATTAGAAATCTGAAAGGCCTTCCCTTCCTGGCCTCTTTCATCCCAGTGCTCTTTCCTGTGGAGGAATAAGACACATCACTTTGGGATTTTACTGGCGACTGAAGCTGGGACAGAAGTAAAAGGAAAAATGGGCAGAACTGCTATATGCAAGGACACCCACACAATAGTGAGCTGGAGAAAAGCACGAGGGGCTCCTATACATAAGAAATTCTAAATTCTAAAGGGCAGTTTAATGTTCTGTAAACAGAAGTAGTCCATGCAAGAGGGCATTCTTTATATTTTCATCAGTGAGCTTGGAAGGACTACCATCCCTTTCCACTCTAGTTACAGGTATATCCCAAAATGTGCATCAGCTTTCCTGATTCATATAATGGTTTTTTCTAGTTACGTGTTCATCTCCATAGGGTTTTTGTGAGGATTAAGCATTTTGCCATGTGTCAGAACACTCATCACACTGCTCAGTACAGAGCAAGTGCTCAAGCAACGTTAGCTATTATTTTGTCTTCTCTCTCCCCTATTCCACTTTGTGCTTAGTGTTTCTGGGCATCACTGGCCCTGCCTACAAGGGAGGCACTTTTTTGAGCACTTTGAAGGAGTGGGTTGAGAATTTCTCATTCACATGTTGCTCTGTTTGCTAAGGTCTCTCCTAGACGTAAGCTATACTACCTTCACATATGCCTTTCCGTAGTTTATCACTTATCTCGCCCATCGTGCTGAAGTCTTCGGCATAGAAGAGATGCTCTTCTGTGGGCTCAGAGGCAATCTCTTGTAGTTCTTCCTCAATGGCTTTCCCTACCCCAACAGCATACATGGTTACACCTAAGGAACAGAGCAAGTTAAGAACAGGGTAGTTACACAGACATGGAAAACAGACTTTTATGGTTACCAAAGAGGAAAGGGGCGGGGAGGGATAAAATAGGAGCTTGGGATTAACAGATACACAACTATATATAAAATAGACAACAGGGTCCTACTGTACAGCACAGGGAACTATATTCAATACCTTATGATAACCTATAATGGAAAAGAATCTGAAAAAGAATAATATATCTGTGTGATTATATATATGTGATATATATATAATCTGAATCACTTTGCTGTATACCTGAAACTAACACAACATTGTAAACCAACTTTACTTAAATTAAAAAAAAAGAACACAGTAGTTAGAGTTGTATTCCCAGGATCTGGAAGTTGCGTGTACTGCACCCACAGCCAGCTGGATATTAATAAGTGGTGTGATTTGAGGGGTCCATGTCAACCTCCCTTTACTTTTGCATCATTTTTATTTTGGCCTTGTGAGCAAAAGACAGGGATCCAAGCGAGAGGAAGGTGAGGCATGAAGGAGGTTGGGGAGCTAGACCACCAACCTGTTGCTCAGCTCTGGACAAGGTCATTAACAAATCTTCAACTTTTCCCTGAATTAGCCTTGTGGTAAAGTAGAAAAGAGCACTACCTTATGGCTTACTAAATGAGAATCTTCTGGGAGAATTCTAAGAAACAGGTCAGTTTATGACCTTGTAACCTAGGTTCTACTTCTCAGAGGTACAGATAGGAACTTTAAGTGACCTGTGGCCAAGTGAAGCTGTATTCTGCCCACCCATCTTGGGAGGACAAAGCCTTGTGAGGAGGTGCTAAGCTGAAAAGGAGAATCTGCAGACCAATGGAAATCCCGTAAGTCAGAAAAAAGAACAAACCCAAGTATCAACCTTAGATTTCAAGAGGCATATGAGATTGTTCCAAAAGCTTTTCTAAACAAAATGAATCATTAGACTCCCTTCCCCAATATCCTCTTCAACTGAAAGTAAAACATAATAAGAACCTAAGTTCTGCTTGATTTTCAACATTTTTCAGCAGGTATCTTATTCTGGCTAATTCATTAGACTAGATTTTTTTTTTAAAAAACAGACATAAAAATGGCTCTTTAGGGGGCTTCCCTGGTGGCGCAGTGGTTGAGAGTCAGCCTGCCGATGCAGGGGACACGGGTTCGTGCCCTGGTCCGGGAAGATCCCACATGCCATGGAGCGGCTGGGCCCGTGAGCCATGGCCGCTGAGCCTGCGCGTCCGGAGCCTGTGCTCCACAGCGGGAGAGGTCACAACAGTGAGAGGCCCGTGTACCGCAAAAAAAAAAAAAAAAAAAAAAAATGGCTCTTTAAAAGCCAAAGGGCAAGAGTTGGCCTCGTTCTAAAGTCTGTGTCAGGTCAACAGCCAAGTTCAGCATATTTGTCTGAGAGCCCAGTGACTTTATGCACAGCTTCCTAAAAAGGATAACTACTATTTTAAGATTGTGTTAGCTATACGTAGGAGTAATTAAATTCGTTAGAGGATGTCACTTCAGATAAATCTTGTTGATTCAAGAACCAAGTAAACATGTTTCTTCCACCACCTGTCTTTGGAGGATTCGTGGAAATTTGGGTAAGAGTAAGGTAGATTGGCTTCAATGAGACAAATAAAAGGGTTGACAACTGATTTTGGAGACAGGGTGCTTTCCCCTATACATTTTAAGAATGCAGATGAGAGGGGCCTGTGGGTTTGACATAGGCTCAGGTAAGCTAGTCTAGAAGCAGGGGAACTGCGTGTGAGCAGCCAGTTTTAAAATCCACCCAGATGATTCAGGCAGGACACTTTGTGGCTCCTACTCTATTGGGTTCAGAAAAAAAGAGTGACGTAAGCAATATCAATAAAACAGCCTCCTCTGTGAAGAGAGTGACTGAATGTTGAGGTGAACCAGCCTTTCTGTGAGCAGGAACGGAGTTCACCAGTGCTATTGCCAGCACTTTCACCCTTTGTTCACTCACTCAGCAAGGACTGGTCACACATGTACTGTGTTCCATGCCTGATGGAGGCACTGAGTCCATAAAGTCTTGAATGGAGCCCTGGTTGGTACATATCCTTTCCCGCTTACAGGACCTGCTGCAGCAATGTGCCCACGACAAGTTCTTAAAGAAAGCAGCTTTCAAGCAAACTGCTTCACAACCTCAAGGTTTCTCATCTCCCCAAGGAATCCAGACACTTTCCCTCAAGCTCTCTCCACCAACCATCATAGCTTTTGGGTTTCCTTTCGTCAAGAGCCATATTCCCCCGCCACACTTGACATCCAGACACAAATGAAGTAACCTCAAGTCCCCCTGCATTATACATGGAGTCAGACAAACCTCAGAGAAGAGGCTGAGCTCTACTGAGCAACAAGAGTTTAGGGTCACGATCTTGTCTGACATTTTGATTTTCTCGAAAGTTAACTTTTGCCTCCTGCAAACACAAGAGTATTCGCTGTCCTAAGGCCACTGCACTCCCAGAGTGTTCACTGGAAGCATTGCTTAAAAAAGGAAAAAAAACTATTGGTAAGCGTTCCTCCTACCAGGAGTCAATTTTTATCAAGCTCTTCAGGTGATTCTAAAGCAACCAGACCAGTGTCTGGGAACTGTTGTGTATTTCTCTGGTTAAATAGCACGTGCAGGATTGATTCTCTGCTCTGGCGGTCACACCCTGGCTAGTAAATCACAGTAGATGATTACTCAGGTATAGTCCGCAAGATTTTCGTATCCTTCCCGAGTCCTTTAACTCCTGTGGGGTGCCTTTAAGGCCACTAGGTGGCAGTTTAGTAAAGGTGTGTAACAGTGGGGACAGGAAGCCTTTCTGTTCGCTCAAAGAATCTCACTCCTGTGGCCCCATGTGAACACCAAGTGAGTTTAAGAAACCCGAACCTTGAGTGGTGTAAACCACACCTCCATCCCATATTACCATTGGCCTGGGCTTTACTGGCCCACTCGGAGACATCATCCTGAGCCCGTCCATCTGTTAACACGATGGCCACTCTGGGCACCCGTGCGGAGAGCGGCCTGGCCCCTTCTACTTGGGTAAAACTTCTCTCAAACATGTGTTTCAGAGCCAGTCCGGTCATAGAGCCCTTGCCCATGTATTTCATGTGGGCCACAGCTTTTTTCATGTCTTTGGCCGAGCTGAAGTTCCTCAGTGTAAACTCTGTGCGGACCTGCGTGGAATACTGGAGCAGCCCCACTCGAGCGGCTTTTGGGGAAATTGCCAAGGAATCTATAATTCCAGTGACAAACTGCTTCACAATCTCAAAATTCTCTTCTCCGAGGCTCTTGGATCCGTCAATCACAAAGACCAGGTCAACTGGGCCTTCAGTGCATCCTACAGGAATGAAAGGAAAGTTGAGCTAGTTAAATGATAAAAATCACTTATGCACGAGAGAAGAAAACTGGGCTTCCCTGGTGGCGCGGTGGTTGAGAGTCCGCCTGCCGATGCAGGGGACACGGGTTCGTGCCCCGGTCTGGAAAGATCCCCCATGCCGCGGAGCGGTTGGGCCTGTGAGCCATGGCCGCTGAGCCTGCGTGTCCGGAGCCTGTGCTCCGCAACGGGAGAGGTCACATCAGTGAGAGGCCCACGTACCGCAAAAAAAACAAAAAACAAAAAACTCTGCTTCCACTGGAGGTATAACCATTTGGGAGAGCCACCTTTATTCTTTACATAATACACAGGACAGACAAAGGGTAGGGAGAGTAACGAGCAACAATAATGCTCAGAATTGCCTTTATATGCGGCTTGTCAAATTGTTAAAATTGTATTTTCCACAAGCAAAAACACAGCCGATGAACAAATTGGAAACCAGGTCCACACTGTACCCTGGGTCACCGGCAGCCAGGTCTGGGAGGGACTGTGTGTACAGTACTCTGAAGGGTCTGACAGCACCCAAAAGATTCCAATAACTTTACTCCAGGCGGGTGATATCACCCCGGTGCTGGCATCTGACAGACAACGGACTTGGAAAGTCTTCCAGTTCAGCTCGGCCATCACCTCTTCCAGGGAGATCTCCTAGTAACCCAGCTCGTCTCAGTTACTCTCTGTGTAGCCCTAACACTACTAATTTAGTGGACAAAGAATTGTTTATTGAGCACCTGCTTTGTGTAAGGCAGTCAGTGCAGTAGGATTGCAACAGTGACCAAAGCAAAATCCCTGACACCATGGTTGCTTATAGTCCAGTGTACTCTGTGCAGTGCTCCACACTGTACAACAGCTAGTTAATTATGTGTCAGTTTCCTCCTCTAGTCTGCCAGTTCCTCCTCAGCAGGAGCCATTTCTCATTAATTTCTGTACCTCCAATACCTGGCACACAAGTGTTGTTAAATAAATGCTTGCTGACAGAATAAACGAAGGAGGTGGTGTCCATTGGGTAGCACACCCCTAAGTATCCTATTGACCTTTTCTTTTTTTTTTTGGCCAAGCCACACAGCCTGTGGGATCCTAGCTCCCCAACCAGGGACCGAATCTGGGCCCTCGGCGAACCTGGGCCCTCGGCAGTGAAAGCACGGAGTCCCAACCACTGGACCGCCAGGGAATTCCCCCCTATTGACCTTCTAAAGTTTTAAACTGAATTATCACTGTGAATTCTTTATCTATATGGAAGTTTTCCAGGCAACTCAGATGGGTGACAGTAAAAGCTTCATGCAAATACGTAAGCAAACTGGGTGTAGAGAGATTTTTTTGTTATTTAGGGCTGCATAAGAAAAATTTACAGATCCCAAATGAATGATCTCATTTCAAACAGTCTACAGTACGCAATATACATTCTCTTTTAGATATCAAGCAGCTGTCTAATATTTGAAAATGAAGCACAGCAACATTAGGAAGTAAAGACACACATGCAAAAATATTTCTATTCCTGGGCTTAACTAACATGCTAATGTAATTGTGTGTGTGTGTGTGTCTGTGTGTGTTGGAAGAGTTGGGTTCCTCTCTTTCTTCATTAAGTGCTTATCCTCTTTACCCAACCTATTGATCTGTTATTAATGAAAGAGGAAAAGGCCAATTCAGAGCTTCATTTACATTCATAGCCTGAATCTCAAGGACTGTGCACGTGGCTCTCCAGCAGATTTCAGAAATAGTGAAATAATTTTCCAGCAGTGAATCTGTTTTCTCTTCTTCCCCATATACTCTTTTCTTACAGAATGAAACCAACACCTGCAGCCTCCATGCATAGAGGCGTGTAGAAGGCTTCGCCAGGAAACAAGAATCCTAGGTCGAGTGGAAGAGCATCAGGGTGAGAGGTGCCAGACTCTCACTTTTAGATCCAGGGAGAATGACAGTCCCTCTTGCTGGCTACTTGTTTGCAGGAAGGTCACTCAGCTTTCCTTGGATGTTTTCTTTGGGTAGTTAAGTCAATGAGACTGGAACGGAGCAGCGTTTTGCCTTCTGAACTTAATTTTCACAGAGTTCCAGAATTTCAGGGTTGGACAAGACCTCTAAAAGCCACTGGTCCAGCCGCCCCTGTTGCTCACATCTTTACTGCATCCCTACCCAGTAGCCATTCATTCAGCCTGGACCTGAACACCTCTCCTGATGAGGAACTCATCACTTCACCACTGAAGCCCCATCTGTAGACAGCTCTGCTGTTGATGGTTACATTTGTAGCTATCATTTGTCGAGCAATTGGAATGTGCCAGCACTGGGCTAAACACCTTTAAATACATGATATCATGTATTCCTCATGATGATTCTGTGAGGTATTATCTTCATATTATACGAAGAAACTGAGACTCAAGTTAAATAATTTCTCCAAGAGCCTTTGGCTCTCTGGTTCATATTATATGAAGAAACTGAGACTCAAGTTAAATAATTTCTCCAAGGTCACACAAATGTATGAATAGGGTGTTCAAATCCAGGTCTGTCGAAGCTCATGATCTTAACTAATTAATCACACAGCTTCTCTGAGACAAAGTGTCTTTGTCCTCATACTCAGCTGTAGCTTCTCCCCAGTGGCCTTTCTTTCCCTGGGGTTTGGGGGGGGAGTGTCATATAAATAATGGGTGAGGAGATTGTCAGTTTGGTATTTGAAAGGTACCTCAAGTCTTTTTTTCTACATAGATCTTCCTTTATTTTTCACTTGACATCATATTGAACTTCCCCACCATGATGCTTTCTAAATCTTGTCTCTATCCTTTTTCTTTATTTTTTTTCTAAAAAAAAATATTACATGCACATGGAACAAAGTTCAAACACTACAAAGGGTATCTGTATCTATATATCTCCATCTCTATCTACCTATATAGCTATGTCTATATTGAGAGAGAGAATATAGGTTAGAGAGAGCCTTTTGCAAAATACACCAATGGTAACATACTATAAAAACCATGCAGCACCATGCTTTTTTCACCTAAAATATCTTGGGGATACATCTAGAGCTGCTTCGTTCCTTTTAACAGCTGTATAGTATTCTATTGTATAGATGTACCATTATTTATTTAATCAGTATCTTATGGATAGACATTTACCTTATTTCCCATTTTTGCTACTGCAAATAACGCTGCACAAAATATCCCTTTAAATATGGCTATGTGTTCTTATGTGATAAGAACACATGCACTTATCTGTGGGATAAACTCCTAGAACTGGAACTGCCTTTAAAATATCACCAAATTGCCCTCCTAAAAGTTGTACCAATTCAGACGCCTAGTGATAAATTTACAATTGCCTATTACAACATACCATTGCTGGAGACTTCCCTGGTGGTCCAGTGGCTAAAGTCTCCACGCTCCCAATGGAGGGGCCTAAGTTTGATACCTGGTCAGGGAACTAGATCCCACATGACGCAACTAAGAGTTCACGTGCTGCAACTAAGTGTTCGTGTGCCGCAACTAAAAGATCCCACACGTGGCAATGAAGATCCTGCGTGCTGCAACTAAGACCCAGCGCAGCCAAAAAAAAAAAAAAAAATATATATATATATATACACACACACACACACCATTGCCAATATAAGGAATCATCAAACTTTTTGAACTCTGATAACAGGTAAAAAAATGTATGGTAGCTTTAATCTCTCACTGTACATCTTCCCTTTTTTTTCTTTTATGGCTTTTATGTTTCATGTCATGTTTAGAAAATTCTTCTCTACTCTGAGATGATAAAATAACTCAAAATTTTTTCTGCTACTTTAGAGGTATTATTTTTTAAGTTTAAAAGCACAAGTCTTACCTCCCTCATTCCAGATATTCTTATTCAGCTAGGCTCATTCTAGCCTCTTAGCTGATAGTGAACTTACTGTTAACTAAAACCATAAGTTTTTTCATAGGTGCAGTTAAGCTCTCTCTTCCCCATTCTGTATCTATGCATACACATTTATATCTATGGTAGAAGCAGAGGTGAGGGATTTATTTCCTGCAAATACTCCAAAAAGCAGTTGCTCCCAAACCAAATTAAGGCAAAAAAACCAAGTTGAGATCACTTACTTTTGCACCGTCTTCCATCCTCAGCTAGAATAAATCCCTTTGAGCATTTGCAGATGTAAGAACTGCCACGATTAACACAAATGTGTTCACAGCCGTGGTGGGTTGATTTGCAGACATCCTTCCCTGAGGGTAATGAAGGAAGTTAAGCAACCTCATCAATGTAGAAATGAGCTGGATTGAACAGTCATGTCAGGACAGATCACAGAAATAATCCATTTAAAAAAATCTCTATTCAAACTTCCTCTATAACATCCCCCCTTTCAGTCTAATACTCAGGATAGGGCATGGTAAAGGAAACCTCTCAGAAAGCTCTAGCTCCCATGAAACTGCGTGGTCAGATGGGTGATCAGGTGTCCTGGATTTATTGTTAATTTTTAGAATTGTTCGATGTGCTTTGAGTTTTGGTTTTCCCAAGCTACTGAATTTTCCCCCATAGACATCCCAAACGCTTCAGTTTTAATTGTCTGATGAACATTTCTCATGTCTGAGATACTTTAAACTCTCCAGAGTAGTTACAGCCTTTTAATCTTCACAACATCCTGTGGAAAGAGGAGGGCAGGGATAATTATACCCAAGGTATAAATGAAGAAACGAAGTTTCACAGAGTTGCCCAAGGTCGTACAACCAGTTGATGACACAGCTGAAGCAGGATGTGTCCTGAGTAGTCCTCCTCCACGGCATGAAAGCCTTTGGCTCTCTGGTTCTTTTCGGTCATTAGCTCCCTAAAAGGAGAAGCTTCCTACAAAATTGGAATCAGTGACTACAGATCCCTCTGGAAGTGGGAATGGTGGGATTTGATTTAGCAATCAAATTTCACAGGAAGAAGTTGTGCCTTGTGTACAATTGTGTACAAATAGCTCAACTTATTGAGCAAAAAATACATTGAATAAAGAAATGATGCACACGTGTGCCCATGCTTACAGAAAGAGAAGCATGAACAAATGGCTCAGGCAGACATAATGGGCAGAACTGCAGCCATGGGCTCCGTAGAAGGACACCCCCTCGTGAAGGCAAAACATAGGCTAGTGTAGGGAGCCCTGCAGAGTCAGGCCACGGACCCACAGGCATCCCAGGAATCGGTTTTTCAGACAGAACTTCTCACTAACAGTAGAAGCCCCTCTTCCTGGCAGAAGAATGAGGAATGAGCTCTCCCCAACCCCACTAAGGTTGACCTGTGGAGGCCCCCAGTTATTTCGGGTATCCATGAGGATATTCCCTCAAATCAACCTCAACAGCGATTGAATTTTTTTTTTTAACTAAAAAAAAAGAATATTCTGCCCACCGGAGCAGAGTATCACAAAAGCAAGTAGACAGTGTCAAGATCACCCAAAGTAGGGATTAACAGCTCAGAATCTCACAGTGGAGGAAAAATCCCCACCCTGTTCTTGTCTACTGCCCACCTCACTGAGCTCGGCCAACCCTGTCTCTTCTGTTGGGGGCTGTGATGGTTAACTTGATGTGTCAGCTTGTCTAGGCTATGGTGCCCAGTTGTTGCATCAAACACCAGTCTAGATGTTGCTGTGAAGGTATTTTTTTTAGATGAGATTAACATTTAAATCAGGAGACTTTGAGTAAAGCAGATTATCCTCCATATTGTGGGTGGACCTTATCTTGAAGACCTTTAGAGAAAAAAAGACTGAATTCCCCAAAAGGAAGAGGGAATTCTGCTTCCAGACTGCCTTTGGATTACAGCTGCAACATCGGTTCTTCCCTGGGTCTCCAGCCTGCCAGCCTGCCCTACAGATTCCCTGTCTATTTATCGATCTATACACACACACACACACACACACACACACATTTTACTGGTTCTCTGGAGAACCCTGACCAATATACCTTCTAAGTAAACTCTCAGAAAATCTGTTTTGAGTGACCTACAGAAGCAAATGATAGAATGGATAAACAAGACTCACAGAAAATCCTTTCAGCTCTTCTCGCACCTTCTGCCCTTACTTATAAGGTTTTCCAAGAAGAAATAGCACTATAACTGTTCTTTGATCCTTATAGAGATTGCTGGCAGAGATTCTAATCCCATCCAATGGCTAGCCAGGCACCGTGCTAGGCTCTGAGCACCCACACAACTCTTGTGGAAAGGGCCTATAGCTGGGAGAAAGTGAAAAGCAGCGAAAAGCCTGACAACTCAGGATCTTGACTGAGAAATTCTTGAAGAACTAAGGGTCTATTGTACTGATCACTAGCACAACAGTTTCAGAGCACCCAAGGCAGGAACTCAACAATAGTGACACTGATTATAAAGGAAGACTTTCAGTGCTTAATGAAGTTCTCCAACTGTCCAAGACCCACAGATGGAAAAGTCCACCTCCACCTTGAAGCCACTTACTTCTGCAGTGTTTCCCATCCTCAGCAAGTCGGAATCCCTCCAAGCACTTGCAGATGTACGACTCATCACTGTTCACACAAATGTGTTCACAGCCGTGGTCTACTGCTTGGCAGATATCTTTCCCTGTGGATAGCAGAGCAAGTTAAATGTTACCAACATCAATTTTCCCTGGGCTTCACCTGGGAATTTCCATCCATCTCAGCCCCTGGACTCCAGGGCCCCCTGAGCTCAGTGATCCGTGGGGAGGAAGGTAAAACTGAGGATGACCTTCAGCGGCTCCAATGCGGGCTCACTCTCCCAACTTCCTCACTATCACCGCCACCGTCACTCACCAGCACCTACTTCAGTGTCTCATAAATATGCAGTCCATCATCAGCTTTCTGCAGATGCAGTTTGTGATATCAGAAAGGAAACACTGTTGGTACGATTACTTAGGAGATTCAACCTCAATTTAGATTAGTGGCACTGAAATCTAATTTTGGCTTTTTCCCTGACATATGACTTTGGAGAATGACTTAACCTTACCTTTCCTTTCTGAAAAATGAGAAAAATACTTTCAGTTACCCATCTTTTCTTCACATGTGAAATATGAGTTGTTCTTTGTAAAGTACTTTTGAGAAGCTTAAGAAAAAGACGACTGATAGGGGTGGGAATCATTTGCTCAGGGTTACACACTCCCCTTTGACTATTTAGAGACGTGTCTTGGCCCCATCTAAGAGGCCTTGCTTTCTGAGACGTAGAATGGCCTCACCATAAGGTGGTCTCTAAGAGGGATTTGTGCCACCAGAAACAACAACAACAATACTATTAAAGATAAAGAAACAGAGGCTCAGAGAAGTTAAGCAACTTGCCCAGCTAATAAATGGCAGAGCTAGAAGCTGATAGAATACTGGATTTCAGACTGTACATCTTTCCAGTAGAGCACACTGCCAACCTGTCGTTTCTTTCCACAGGGCATAAATGAACATCCTCAGTTGTAGCTCTGGCACTGACTTTTTTCATTTGTCCATTTGTTTGTTTTCTTTTTAATAGACTTTATTATTTAGGACAGTTTTAGATCTACAGAAGAACTAAAGATAGTACAGAGAGGTCCTATAAACCCCATACCCAGTTTCCACTATTATTAACATACTAGTGTGACACGTTTGTTAACAATTAATAGACCATTACTGATACAGTAATATCAACCAAAGTCCATAGCTTATTTATATTTCCTTAGTTTTTAAGCCAAAGTCATGTTTTTCTGATCCAGGATCCCACATTACATTTAGTGGTCTTGTGGCATTGGTTTTTGAGAGTAACTGATACACAGAGATCAGGACGGTGGATTTCATGCAGAGGTCAGATACAGTAATGTGAGCCCACTCCAATAAAAACTTACTTCTGCAGGTTTTCCTATCTTCACGGAGTATATACCCTTCAAAGCACTGGCACACAAAAGAGCCTCCACTGCTTACACACGAATGTTCACAACCATGGTTCCCCAAAGCACAAGAGTCCAATTCTGACAATCCAATTGGAATTAGAGAAAGAGAAAAAGGAAATGATTCATACATTAGCTACTTATTCAATCTTATAAGACATTTCAGACACCCTAAATGAAAGCAGTACTTTATCCCACAGGGCACATTTCAAAATAGAAAGCATGTCTATGAGCAAAAATTCTTAATATATAAAGAGCACATAAAATAAAACAATATGATCATCTCCATAGGAAAAATGAACAAAAGACATGGAAAGAAAAGTTACAAGAGAGATAAAAATGGCCTATAAATATTGGAAAATAAGTTCCACATCATTGATTATCATATAACTGTAATGTCAGCTTATCTACATATCTGCTTATGTATGCATGTAGGTGTGCTACTTTGGTCATCCATCCATCCAGTCATTCATTCATTTGTTCACTGAGTTGTGGAATATTTCATGAGTCCCTTCTCTCTGAGTCAGGTACTCTTCTAGGGTCTGGGGACATAACAATGAATAAAACCAAGTTTCTGCTTCTGTGAAGTTTACATTTGGTGGCAAGGGTGGGAGGAAAGAGGGGGCAAGACAAACAACAGACAAACAAATATATATGTTAGATGGGGAAGGTGCTATGGAGAAAAGCAGGATAAGGGGGATGGAGAGTGCCCGCTGGTTTGGGGCATAGGGAGGGCTTGTTATTTTACATGCTGCAGTCAGAGAAGGTGACGCTGAGCAGAGCCCTGAAGAAAGGGATGAGTGAATACGTAGTGTTTGGAAAGAACAGCACCCAAGGAGAACAGCATCTGCAAATGGCAGTGGTAGGAGTGGGTGTGGCACGTTTCAGGAAAGGTAAGGAGACCAGGGGGCCAGGCAAGTGATAAGCCGGGATAGACCACGTGGGAGTCACAGGCAGTGGTTGCATCTAAGTAAGAAGGGGTCACTGGATGGTTCTGAGCAGTGGAGAGACATGAACTGACTTTATTTTTAAAGGACTACTGTGCACAGAATGGGGCACAGGTAAGGCTGGAGCACGGAGAGCTGGAAGAAACCCAGTGCACTGATTCTGGTGGCCCAGACAGGCTGGTGAGAGGGGTCAGACGGTGCCTGTACTTTGAAGGTAGAGCCTACAAGCTTTGCTGATGGATTGATATAAAGAGTTTATCTTCATATGGATATGACAGAAGAGTCACAGGTGACTCTGAGGTTACAGGACTGAGCAACTGCAGAAGGGCACTGCCGTCCACGTGGCTGGGGCAGCTTCTGCGGGAGCAGGTTTGTGAACCTGTGAAAACCAGGCTGATAGTTAAAAACCCATTACTGAGGATAGGTGGGAAGTGATTTTTTATAAGAACCAGACATAATTCTGAGAGTCAACGCTATCGTTTCAGATCGAGGAGAATTTCTACAATGGATATGACTTGAGATTACTAAATAAATGCTCCAAAGTGCATAATCACTTTCACAGTCTGGCACAGACCATACGCTTTTTTCTGAGACATTTTTGCAGTATTTCTTTTGGAAGGGAGTCCTGAGAACCACCCTATGCGTTAATTAAAGCAGCTGTTGTTGTTCTCATTTACCAGCTAGGGAAACTGCAGTTTGGGAAGATTAGTGGCTTGCCAACATCAAATGCTAATAAGTGATAGCACCAGATTAAACATGTAATCTTCTGATAATAAATCCCTAGCTAAATAAATGTTTTCCCTAGCTACACTGCGTTGCTATATTGTAAAGTAAGCTTCCAAACATTAAGGGAATTGTGCTTGTCTTCGTTTGGGCAGAAGTGCTGCCAAAATCGTTGTTCAGTGGGAAGGCATTATATCAACTAACAGTATAACTGCAGAGGAGAGTCAAAGCAGAGCTGTCCCTTCCTCTTTGCTCTGAACATGACTTACTTCTCTGGGCACAATCTAGACTCATTATTAATGCAGAACATCACCCGATGGCTTGGGGTAATCCCTCACATAGTGTTGAGTGGAAATGCAGTTGAGTGATCCATAATACAGACAGCTGGCTGGCTGTGGAGGTGAGCACTTTTTTCCTCACCATGAATTTATATTAAGAAGACTCCATTTTCCAATACAATAAAATAGCTATACATAACTCTTTCAGTCCAGTCTTGCCAAGCCATAATCCAGACAGACCCCCATGAGCACACCCCTTTTTTTTTTTTATAAAATTATTTATTTATTTATATTTTTGGCTGCGTTGGGTCTTCGTTGCTGCACGCGGGCTTCTCTTGCTGTGGAGCACAGGCTCTAGGTGCGCGGCTTCAGTAGTTGTGGCTCGTGGGCTCTAGAGTGCAGGCTCAGTAGTTGTGGCGCACGGGCTTAGCTGCTCCGTGGGATCTTCCCGGACCAGGGCTCGAACCCGTGTCCCCTGCACTGGCAGGCGGATTCTTAACCGCTGCGCCACCACGGAAGCCCACACCCCTTGTTTCTGGAGCTTCCCCCGTGCCCTGTCCTGTCCCCATAGCTCCATCTCAGGCTGCGATTTTGAAGAGTAATTGTCTCGGTGCAGGGACCCTGAAAGGTCATCGTCCCCCAGCTTCTCCCACGCCGAGCCATGGTGGTCTGAGCCTGTACGAGGCAGAGTGGCACTGCTATCCTTTATCAGGAGCCTGCTGAGCCTGAAGCCCCTGTTCTCAGGGGGCGTATTCACTCTTGCTGCAGACTATCCCAGGAGCTCCCGGCCCAGCTTCTGAGCTCTCCTGGGCTTTTGTACTAATAGCTGTTTGGCAGTTTTGTTGTGTGCCTGCTTTAAAAGCATGTAGAGAGTTTGGGTTTTTAACCTTTCCCCTCCTCACCCGCTTAGAGCACGTGATCAAGAGAGAGGAGAGCTGCGGTTCTCAACCTCCGGTGAGCATCAGTCACTTGCAGAGATTATTTTAAAGGCAAAACAGGCCCATCGTTCAAGATTCAAACATATTAAGGGCGGACTTCCCCTATGGAGGGATAGCTGGCAATATCTACCAAAAGTACAAAATGTACCTTTGACCCGGCAACTTCAGTTCTGGAATTCTCTCCTGCAGATACCCTGGCACATATGAAGTGTATCAATAATTTGATATACTTTTTAAAAAAAATTATTTATTTTTGGCTGCATTGGTTCTTCGTTGCTGCATGCGGGCTAGTTGCGGTGAGCGGGGGCTACTCTTCGTTGAAGTGCGCGGGCTTCTCATTGCGGTGGCTTCTCTTGTTGCGGAGCATGGGCTCTAGGCACGCAGGCTTCAGTAGTTGTGGCTCACGGGCTCAGTAGTTGTGGCTCACGGGCTCTAGAGTGCAGGCTCAGTAGTTGTGGCACACGGGCTTAGTTGCCCTGCGGCATGTGGGATCTTCCCAGACCAGGGCTCGAACCTGTGTCCCCTGCATTGGCAGGCAGATTCCTAACCACTGCGCCATCAGGGAAGCCCCGGTATACTTTCAAGTTATTCACGGCAGCATTGTTTGTAATAACGAAAAGTGGGAAACAACCCAAGTGTCCATGACTACTCAGGAGACAAGCTGAATAAATATTCTGTACAATGAGACACTTGCTCCCGACACGGCTTCCCCAAGAGTGAGTGATTCAAGAAGTGAGAGAGAGCTCCCAAGAGAGCAGCCACAGTGTCTCTGATAACGTAACTGGAGAAGTGACCTCCTTGTTATTTCCATATGCTATTGGTCACACAGAGCAACAATGAAGGAGGGACTACACGTGTGTGAATTCAGGAGATGGGGATTGCTGGGGGCCGCCCTGGAGGCTGCCCACCACCATTCCTGATGGGAAGTGGAGGTAGGGGATGGGTGGAAGGGTAAGAGTAGGAGCCAAACTTCTTAATGTACGTCTTTTCGTATTGTTCTGATTTTTAAACTATGTAAAAACCTTTTACCTACTCTAAAAATAGAATAAACTTTAAACAAAAAAACTTACAAAAGTATTCCTCTTGCTCACCTTTGACACACTACAGCATTATTTTTAAAGGCTGCACCGTGATTCATTTAACCAGTTTCTTTTTTTTTTTTATAAATTTATTTATTTGGCTGTGTTGGGTCTTCGTTGGTGCGAGCGGGCTTTCTCTAGTTGCGGCGAGCGGGGGCTACTCTTCGTTGCGGTGCACGGGCTTCTCATCGCGGTGGCTTCTCTTGTTGCGAAGCACAGACTGTAGGTGCACGGGCTCAGTAGTTGTGCGCACGGGCTTAGCTGCTCCGCAGCATGTGGGATCTTCCCGGACCAGGCATCAAACCTGTGTCCCCTGCATTGGCAGGGGGATTCTTAACCCCTGCGCCACCAGGGAAGTCCCCTAACCAGTTTCTTATTGGAAGGGCGTTTAGGTGGTTCCTAGGCTTTGCTATTAGAAACATTATTGCAATGGATATTCGTGTGCCTGTAGTTTTGCAGACAACGTGAAAGCACGTCTGAAAGATAAACATCTAGAAGTGGAACTGCCTGCTTAAAGAGAATGAACATTTACAACTGGATACATATTTTCAAATTGTCCTCCAAGGAGGTTGCATCAATCACCGTAAGATAATCTCTATTTCTGGGGGTCCAGGGTGCCGCCTGGGCTTCTGGATGTTTTAAAAGCCCCACAGATGATTCCAGTAAACCACCAGAGGTGAGATGCTGGCACTGGACCCAGAACTTATGTTCAGAGACCTTCCCAAGTGTCCAGACGATTCTGCACCTCCACCATCATGAACCACACGCTATCGTCTTTCTCTCGGGCTATTATTACATCGTCCACTAACGGGGTCTCCACAAACCTACTTCCGGCCCCTCCAGCCCATCCTCCCCGACTCAGCCCAAGTCCTCTTTCCAAAATGTGAATCTGCTCACATCACTCCCTCCCTCTGCCTGAGATCCTTTAATGCGTCCAAGAGTCTGGATAAGACACAGAATCGTCGGTGAGGTTCGGGGGACCTGCCCTGCTGCGTCATCTCATCCACACTCCCCCAACTCTGAGTACTTTCCTTCAGAACCTCAGTACCAAGCCAGAAGCTCTCCCCGCACAGGGCTCTGCACAGCCGTTCCTCTGCCCCTCCTTCCTCCGCCGCCTCCTCCAGATGTCTTCCCAGACCCCCCCCAGCATAGGGCCCAAAGCACCAGGCATCTGCCCCCTCTGGTAACATCACAGCTGTCACTGAACAGTTAGTTATGCGGTTGCTCTGGATCTGTGCCCACCTCCTCAATGAACTACGCTCCCATGGGCTCTGACCTCCAGGGCACCACGGGCTGCATCTGCCCTCCTCTCTGTGGACCTAACTTAATGCTTGGCCCACAACAGGTCCTCAGCAAATGCCTGCTGAGTACAAGGAAACATTTCCTCAGTTTTCTACTCTGAAAACCGAGGGTAACTAGATCCACCGCCCAGGGGTTTTGTGCAGGTGTTTTAAATCAGAACCCATGCGGTGGGGATGCCAGCGATCAGCTGGGCTCCCCTTTCTCTCCTATGTACCAGCCTTGCAGAACTCAATTCATATTTGTTCAGCAAAATGTCCAGTTTCTGCACACCAGGGACATTCCGGTCACTCATAATTAGAGAACTACACGTGGTAACTCCCCAACCACAGGCTCTAGCTGCCCTCCAGTCACCAAGTCTGGAAACCAGCTTGGAGTCAGCTTCTCCCCAGAGCCAAAGGTACTCCCACTACGAAAGCACTTCAGTGGTTCCCTAACAGACAAAGAGAGCCACCATCCCTGACTCACGATCATGGGGTGCCTTCAGCCTGGGGAGAATGGTGGGCACCCCGACAAGAATTCATTCATTCAGCAAGTGTTAGCAGAGCACTTACTCTGCCAGGCTCTACCCTCATTCTCAGGCTGGAAGGGACCTTGGGGATGAACTGGTCCAACTCCTTCCTTTAGAGTCCAGGAAACTGATGGCCACAGAGAGGAAGGGACTTTCGCAAGGCCCCTTACCCTGCAGAGATGATTAGTGTCAGCTGTGCTGGGGGCAGAGGCGTGATTAGATCACAAGTCTATCACCTCCATGTTCCCTGGTCCAGCTGCACATCCAGTGGTCATCCTAGCCCCGCAGGGTCAGCAGAGTCTGCTCAGATAGGCTGGTAGATTCTCAGAAGACAAACTAAAATGGTTTTCTCAAGGGAGGCTGGGTCTCTAAATTGTCTAATGTAACTCTAAATGTAACTCTAAAAGAGCCCACTTCTCCAGGCTCCAGGCTCCCTCTCACATCAGTACTTAGTACTCAGTACTGAGTACACTCAGCTTCCTTCAGTCCACTCTCTGGACCCTGGGCTTGCATGTGCTATTTCCTGTGCCTGGGAAGACTGCTCACCTCCGTTTTAGTCCTTTCAGGCTGCTATGACAAAATACCACAGACCGAGTGGCTTATAAACGATAGAAATGTATTGCTCACAGTTCTGGAAGGCTGGAAGTCTGAGATCAGGGTACCTGCATAGTTGGGTGAGAGCCCTCCTCCGGGTCACAGACTTCCTGTATTCTCACATGGTGGAAGGGGCTGGAGAGCTCTGTGGGCACGAATCCCATTCATAAGGGCCCCACCCTCATGACCTAATCACATCCCAAAGGCCCCACCTCCTAACACCATCACCTTGGGGGTTAGACTCTCAACATATGAATTTGGGGAGGACACATTCAGTCCATAACACCCTCCATCTCTGGCTAGCTCCCTCCATCAATCTCTAGGTGTTGGATCAAACATCTCTTTCTCAGGAGACTTTCTCTAGACTAGGTGAGGGTCCCCCTGCCACACGCTCCTGTGACACCTCTTCTTCCCATATCATGACTCTCATCACACAGAACGGATGATCCATCTTTAATATCCTTCCTCCCTGAGAAACTTGAAACACTGTCAGGGCAGAAACCGAACCTGCATCAACCCCAGGGATGCCCAGTGCCCAGCACAATATGACCAGCACAAAAATGCAGGTCCATGGTAAATCCTTGTGGAGACTGAGAATCAATGACCCAAGAGCTTAAGGAAGTGCCTAGACTCAAATCCAGAGACGAGCGTGAGGACAGACTTGATTGGGAACCGTCACTTAAGTGAAATGGATGAGAGGACTCAGGAGAAATCTCAGGGTGCAGGAAGAAAACATTTTTCCCTCCAAGAGAAGGATCCTCTTTTTCACAGGTAAGGAGGCAGGTCTACACGTTAATTAATCCCTCGTCGTGAATGGGGTCTGCGATTTGTGATCAAGGTGAGCAGGAGTTTCAGGACACAGCACAGGCTTTTAGGGCCCGTGTCTAGCAGCCCCACACACTGCTACAGCCTGCACTCCTCACATCTGGATTCCACATGCACGTGACTCATGGTGACTCACACACGTCTGCGGTGCAGCAGTCATGGGGTGATGTGTTCTGAGGTCTCACACCTCTGTGGCGATGACAAACAGCAATCCTGTGTCTGGGGCTCCACGTAGGAGGTTATTAAAACCAACTCCAACCCCAGAGGGAGAAAGCCACAGTGGCCACCTGCCAAGAGGGTAACCAAGGCCGAGAGATAGAATTACACCATTTGCTGGCTTTTTAAAATAATAAAACTAGGAGCAGCCACTCGTTTGCTAACTCTGTGTAGGCTCTTTCTCAGAGAGAACAGAAGCAGCTAAACTGAGATGTACTTTTTTTTTTTTTTGCTGTACACGGGCCTCTCACTGTGTGGCCTCTCCCGTTGCGGAGCACAGGCTCCGGACGCGCAGGCTCAGCGGCCGTGGCTCACGGGCCCAGCCGCTCCGCGGCATGTGGGATCCTCCCAGACCGGGACACGAACCCGTGTCCCCTGCATCGGCAGGCGGACTCTCAACCACTGCGCCACCAGGGAAGCCCGAGATGTACTTTTAAAGGGTATCTCACATTGGGTAAGAGATCCTGAAGTCAGGAGACCCCAGTTCTAGTCCTGACTCTGTCACTGACCCCCAGGGCCAGCTTGAGGGCACCAGTTTTCTCCCTGTGCCTGTTTCCCACAAAAGAAAGGAAAGATCTTTAAGTTTCCTTCTGTTCCGTTAAACCTCTAATGTGAATACACGAGGGTAAAGGTGGTCTTTTGCCTTCACTCTCTGTGATGGACTGAATTGTGTTTCCCCCCAAATTAATATGTTGAAGCCCTAACTCCCAATGTGCTGGTGTTTGGAGGTGGGGCCTTTGGGAGATGATTAGGGTTAGTTGAGGTCATGAGGTCATGAGGGTGGGGCCCCCATGATGGGATTAGTGCCCTTCTAAGAAGAGACACAAGATAGCTTATTCTCTCTCTCTCTGTCATGGGAGGACACAGCAAGAAGGCATCCATCTGCAAGCCAAGAGTAGGGTTCTCACCAGAACCTAACCATACTGGCACCTTGATCTTGGACTTCCAGTCTACAGAACTGTGAGACAATACCTTTCTGCTGTTTAAGCCACCCAGCCTACAGTCTTTCATGATGGCAGCCTAAGCAGACTAATACACTCCTCTTGCCCTGCTCAGGGTTGCTTCTGTCCTTCAAAGTCAAGCTGGGAGGCATCAGGTTGGAAAAGGCCTTTGCATTTGCACACCCACCTCTGGTGGCCAGAGTAGGAGTATACCCAACAGAAATTCCCAGTGCCCTATGCTTGTGGCTCAGATCCCCATCAGCACCCTCCACTTGCTAGAAGAAGGTAGTCCCTGGGTTCCTGAGTCTGACTCCTCCCAGGGTGGTCCATCTCTGGAGCTCCACAAGGGGGACAGGCCTGGCCCTGGGAGTGGGTCTCCAGGCAGTAAGGCAAGGATGCTACCTCAGCCCTCTCCTCAGTGTGGGGCAGTCCAGCAGTGGGAAGCAAGACCATAACAAGAGTACCTTAGGGTTTATGGCAACTGACAAGCTTCCCAATGAATATCTCTCCCTGTGCCATACAGAGGCCCTGAGAGAAAGGCAGAAATGATCATTCCCAGTTTACATATGAACAATCAGATCCAGAGAGGTCGATTCCCTTGCCCAGCATGGGAGCTATAGGATTTAAACCCAGTCTTTGGGCTCTCAAGTTCAGTGTTCTTTCTACTCTGCCACACTGGTTCTAGATCTGAGCACAGACAGCCACAGGGTGAGGTGGGGCCACGAGAGGTCCTAGTGGAGCCTGCCTTCAGTGGGTGGAGCAGAGCTGCTCCCAGCAGGCGAGAGGGGCATGAAGTTCTCCATGGAGGTGATGCTGGCCCTGGGCTGGGTTTCCGCCAGCAGGGTGGGATAGGGACGTTGTCCTAAGTGGAGACGGGATGGGCTGGAGGTACAGGGCTTACTCAGAGGATAGGGGAGCTGCCCTCATAAGAACTGGAAGGAGCAGGGAAGACCTGGGTGGGGCTCAGGAGGGGAGGAAGGGGTTCTCCATCACTGCCAAATCAAGGCACTCGACTGGAAACTGAGGGAGACAGTGGAGAGCCACTGAAGGCTACTGGGCAGGGGTGGACCCTGTGCCAGGTGCCACAGGATGAAAAGACTGGTGGTCTCTGTCCATTCACTCTCTCATTCACTGAACTTTATAGAGCATCTCCTGTGGGCCAGGCCTGGAACTCAGGCTGCAAACAAGATCCAGTCTCTAACCTCCAGGAGCTCACAGGGCAGTGGGCTGTGTGTTCCATGCACATCTAGCCTATAGAGTCTTTCCTGGTGCTGGGATGCCCTTGTACTAGGTCTATCTCAGGGAAATTTCCAGGAGATAGAGATGGGAGGAGTCCTCTCAGCTGCAGCTTGTAGAGGAGACTCCCCCATTCCTCTCCCCACCTTACCCCCCAGTCTGTGGAACAATACTCCAAGGCAAGGAAGGCTCCTACGGGCAATCACAGCTTGGGGGCCAGGGGACCTAGAGGAAGGGAGGATGAGCGTCACTCTAGAGGCCGGAGAGCCCAAGGTGCCTGCAGGGGTGTGGGCATAACTGTGTCTACTTCCTTCCCGGGCCCTGGGAAACTGGGCGTGCTCTCCATGCTTCAGAGAACCTTCCAAAAAGCGAGTGAAGTGTTCTTCAGGACACCTGCTATCAAGGCTCTAAGTGGAGGCTGCCTTTATGGAGGGTGAAGGACACCCTTAGCTCCTGAGCCAGGCCTGGCTGAACCCCAGCTGCCTCCCCATCCAGAGCCCAGCATGATTTACAAAACAGATGCGGTCACGGCATCAGGCTCTTTGTGATCTGGCGTAGAGCTGGGAAACATACATCCCAACCCCAGTTAACTACGGCCACACCGAAAACACAGCCCATTATTTCAGGACAGGGCAGCTAGACAGAATCATCCTTGGGCAGACAGAGAGTCTTCAATTAGGGGACGAGCTCAACAGATACGTATGGGTAAAATGCAACTCTTACATACCACCATTGCCTGAGGACAGGATAATTCTAACCCATCTGATCATCTCACATCTCATATGGACACACCATATATAAATAAATACTTATCAAAATTCACTTCTAATGGCATTGTTGAACATTTACTCATGTGGATGATATCACTGTATCATTAGTTACAAACACTATAAATGAGAAAATGGGCAACATTTAAAAGCGTCAGTGGCCATAACAGATGTGGATGTAGGGAGGGAGGGAGACGGGCACGCGACTGTAAAGGAGAGGAGTAGCATTTGTTTGGAAGGGCCATGAGGATTTCGTAGAAGTCCTGCAACTATCTTATAGTCGGCTCTTGGTCCTCACAGTAATGGGGAGGACCAAAGAAAGGCATGAATAATCTAAGATGATGAGAATTAAAACAAACCAGTTAAAAAGTGTGTTTCTGGCTTTGGCATGCACTCAAAGGTAGATACAATTCGACACACCCACCCTCTTTCTGCACCCCCATACCCAGCCCGTCCCTGTGCTGGCTGTGCTGGCCATGCTGGCCAGAGCAGCGGGCTGGGAGGCAGCTGGGCAGGCAGCCACAAGCAAGCCATAAGACTCAAGACTCTATCCCAAATGGGGGAAACATTTTCTCACAGGCTGCATAGTTAGAGAGGCACACCCAGCTGTGCAATCAGCTCACCTGCCCAAGAAAACAAACGATATAAAAAGGTGGACAAGTTGTGGCCACAATTGTGTCAGGGGGCAGGGAAGTCGGCCCTATAACCAGAAATACCAGCAGGACAGACAAGGTACATTACAATCCTTTCCCTCCACTTGTGATCCCTTCTCTCAAAATGACTGTTTTTTAATCTTTATCTAGGCCAACTTGGAAACAGGATTGCAGGGCAGAAAACACAGCATTCTTGAGTGAAGAAGAGAAGAATACCTGGGAGTCGTTTTTTTTTTTTTTTAAAGTAATGGAGACAGGAATTGGGACCAGCTGCAGGGAAGTATGTACCCAGGAAACGTCACCATCTGCTGCCGGATTATCCGGATTGCGGGTGAGGTTCTCAGCAGCCTCCCCTTCTCCCAGAACTGACTTTGGAGTCACATAGCCCAGAGTTTGAACCCATCACTTAATAGCTGGTAACCTTAGGCTCTTTACTTAATCTGAGCTGCAGTTACCTCATCGGAAGATGGGGATTCCACGGGGCTGCGGCCGGACCAAGCATGTGCTCAGCACACAGCCCTGCCTGAAGTCCCCAGTCAGTAATGTGTCCGCATTATTATAACTCGTGCCAGCTCGAAATGACCGCGAGGCAGACAGGAATAGGGAAGAGCCGTCTCAGGGAGTGGGGAAAGGAGCTCGGGGCCGGGGAAGCAGCAGCCACCAGCGCTGAAATCTCCGGGAGAGGCCTTCACGCACTTTCACCCACGAAAACCGGGGTGCAGACACACCGGTGGTCCCTGTCCTCAGTGCCCCCCCACTCACGATCGCTTGTGCCAAATCCCGCTCGTCCGACCTCAGAACACTCACTGGCACAGGTCTTGCCATCACTGCGGAGCACGTGTTCCTCGGGACACTGGCAGGCGAAGGATCTGTCGGTGTTGACGCAGGAGTATTCGCAACCGTGGTCACTCAGCAAACAGTAATCCACTCCTGCAAAACCCAACAGCCCGGTGAGAGGTCCTCGAGGCTCCTGGGCTACTGAGGATGGGAATCAAGTGACCGTCGTGCTTATACCACGCCCCCACCTCCGCCCCAGGTTCTGCACCGGGAAGGCACGCAGTCCCCAGGAGACACCCCTACGATCTCCAGGGTGCCAAGAGCAGGGGACAGAGGGGGCCTGCTGTCCTGTGCAGTCGTCACATTTTTCACGCCTGTTGTGAAAACCTTTGCCCTGTAAGAGAAGTGCGACGGGGACTCACGGGAGCAGGTCTTGAGGTCCTCGTTGATGACGAAGCCTTCCGAGCACTGGCACACGAAGGAGTCCCCGGTGTTGAGGCACAGCTGCGCACAGCCGTGGTCCTGCTCGGCGCAGTGATCCACCCCTGAGGCAATGACACGCGAAAACAGCGTAACCGGAATAAAGACGCAGACCTACTAGAGATCGGACTTGAGGACACGGGAGGGGGAAGGGGAAGCTGGGACGAAGTGAGAGAGTGGCATGGACATAGCGTAACCGGAATAAAGACGCAGACCTGCTAGAGATCCGACTTGAGGACACGGGGAGGGGGAAGGGGAAGCTGGGGCGAAGTGAGAGAGAGGCATGGACATATATACACTACCAAACGTAAAACAGATAGCTAGTGGGAAGCAGCCGCATAGCACAGGGAGATCAGCTCGGTGCTTTGTGACCACCTAGAGGGGTGGGATAGGGAGGGAGGGAGGGAGGGAGACTCAAGAGGGAAGAGATATGGGAACATATGTATATGTATAACTGATTGACTTTCTTGTAAAGCAGCAACTAACACACCATTGTAAAGCAATTACATGCCAATAAAGATGTTAAAAAAAAAAAAAGTAACCAAGGGCGCTGCGCCCACCAGCGAGGGGGCATTAAAAAACAAAACCACCTCCCAGGGAGCCCCTGCTGGGCTATTTCACTTCAAAAAGAGTGATGTGGAAGGTTTCATTCTACGCTGTGCCACTGGCCTTGTTTGTTTTTCTTCCCATTTCTTTGAGGAGTAACGTGCATACGACTCCTGTCATGGGTGGTCATGACAGCAGCCCTCTGTGCCAGGCCTGGGCACGCATCACCTTCAATCGCGGGGCAACGCTGAGAGCAGGCAGGTGCCTTCCCCACTGTCACAGAGAGGAGAGCCAGGCTCAGGAAAGTCGAGCTGCTGAGCCCACAGCCCGCAGCTGACAGAACAGTGCGTCAGAATGAGGGCTCCGCACCCAACTACTTGGGCTCAAACCCCACGTTCACCACTTCCCAGCCGCAGGATGCTGGGCCGTCATTTGGCCTCTCTGTCATCATCTCATGACTTGAGAAATGGGGTTGACGATTACTTTCTTAGAGGAACGTGGTGAGAGGAGTTGATTGACCTACAGCCCTCAGAACAGTAGCTGGCATACAGTAATTACTTCCTGAACGCTTATTATTACTAGTACATTGCTGGGGAGGAATTAACTGTATAGTTTCTTTACATCTGAAAATGAAAAAGCATTGTCACCCCCCATAACCAGGACACCCAGATTCAGAAAGCAAACCAAAGCCAAGGCCTGCATGCGTGGCCGATCCTGGCACCGGGACCCTGAAGAGCCGGCCCCGCTAGGGTAACAGGCACACAGCTGTGGTGAACGGCTCCCACAAGACAGCCCTGCAGGCCGCCTCCCAGATTTCCTTGACGGAGGAAACGCACACCCGGAGACTGGAGGGACACTGGAGGCCTTGTGCAGGGCCATTGGGTGAGCCTCTCTGACTCCCACAGGGCCTGGGACTGGTGCTTTCTGGAACATTCCACCAGTGGATCTGCCTCCTGCAAACACTTGCAGGATCTCAGGAGCCAGAGGCCTGTATTCACATCTCAGTTATACCATTTACCAGTCATGTTGACCCCCGGGAAACTTAACTTTGTTGTGCCACAGTTTCCCCATCTTTAAGTAGGGATAAGAGTGTCGATGCCTCATAAGGCTCCAGGGCAGGTAAAGTGAGCGAGTGCCTGGGAAGTGCTCACGGCCGTGGCTGCACAGAGCAGGTGCCTTGTAAGGGCTTCCTGTCATGACGGCCTGGGGGGCTCCCTGAGCCCCCATGGGGAAGAGGATACCATGCCTTTCTCTGGGGACCCCTGGGAAGAAATGGCTTGGTTTACAGTTTCTTGAAGCTGACTAGATGGTCCTTCTTACTAGATCCCAGAGAGGAAGGAGGCAGGTCGTGGTCCCTGGGGCTCTAGGTGGGCTCATCGAGGCCATGCCAAGCCTGCCCTGGGATACCTGCCAGAGCCGCCAGATGGCAGGCCCCGCACTCCTGGAAGAAGGCAGACCGTACACAGATCCATCTTCACCAGGGCATCTTCTTGAAGAGTGGAAGGACTCTTCCTCACCACTAGCTTCTCATAAGGACTCAGAGACCTCCAGAGGCAAATGCAGAGCAGTGCCAACTTTCTGGTTCAGAAATTCTTTGACTTCCGAGATCGATCCTTAGAAAGCCTAATGGAGGCACTCTGTTCCCTCTGGAGACGGGACGGGGCACTGGCTTTCCTGAGGACTGCTGTCTCTCTAACACCTCATCTGTGAAACCCCCCCTCCGGGCAGTTGAAGGTCCAAGTGCTGAACAGCTGCACTGTTCTCACTCACAATCTATCTCTGTCCCCAGAGCTGGAGCAGATGTGCGGCTTGCCGGGTGGAAAGCGACACAAAGGGCCCCTTCTACGCTGGTCACATCACTGCACCCCTCTCCAGCGCACCAGGGTCACAGGCCTCCACCGCAGTGTCATGCGCCCCCCACCCCCACCCCCGCTGGCCTGGACCAGTGGAGACCGTGCCTCATAAAAACGACAGAGCCATCCAGCTGGCAAAGCCTGCACGTTTCCACGCATTGACATCACCAAATGGAGCTTTGCTGTGCCTCTTACAAAAGAAAATGAAGAAAAGTCTTCATAAAAAGTCCCATGTTTCTCAGCTCTGCCCTCAGATCAGCTCTGCCTCCTCCGTCCCATTGTCTCACCCCGGGGCCAGCACTGGTTACTCTGCCAGGCTCCATGACAATAATGAACTATTATCTTTAACTGTATGTTTTCCTTGGGCCAGGCACAGTGCTAAGAGATTGAAATGGTCCTGATTTTTCCCTTTAACAACTCTAGGAGACCAATACTATGATTATCTTCACTTTTTTAAACAGATGGGGAAGTCAAAGCTTGGAGAACTTGCCCGGGGTCACATGTCTAGTATGTGGTACTAAACAGTCCAATCTCTGAGGTAGGTAGCATGAGTAGTCCCATTTTACAGGTGATGAAACTGAGGCCAGGAACATTAAGCCTGTCGGACCGTCAGGCTCACTGGAAACCCAGGGGCCTCAAAAGTGACTGGCTGCTAGCGAGCCTGGGGGCCTGTGTGTGAACCTGGCCTTCCCATCAGAGCCCCTGCCCCGGGCACACTCACGGCTGCAGGTCTTGCCGTTGGGGTCCAGGGTGTAGCCCCGGCGGCAGCGGCAGTAGTAGCCCTCCTCCGTGTTGATGCATTCATGCTCGCAGCCCGGCTTGTTCAGCGCACAGTAGTTGATCCCTGAGGGGAGAAAGGGCAGATCCTACTTCAGGTTCGGGGCTTCTCCAAGGGCTGAGGTCAGTCCCTCACAGTAAATATTCAGTAAGTAAGATGCTCTATAGCAGGGGTCCCTAACCCCCGGGCCACAGACCAGTACCGGTCCGGGGCCTGTTAGGAACCAGGCCGCACAGCAGGAGGTGAGCGCCGGGGCGAGGGAGCGAAGCTTCATCTGTATTTACAGCCACTCCCCATCGCTCACGTTACGGCCTGAGCTCCACCTCCTGTCAGCATTGTGGTGAGTTGTATAATTATTTCATTATACACTACAATGTGATAATAATAGAAATAAAGTGCACAGTAAATGTAATGTGCTTGAATCATCCCAAAACCGTTTCCCCTCCACCCCACCACCCCCAAGTCCGTGGAAAAATTGTCTTCCACAAAACCGGTCCCTGATGCCAAAAAAGGTTAGGGACCGCTGCACTGCAGGATGGAGACAACAGCTCCTGCTCTCCATGAGCTGGTTTGAAAGAGAACCTGGCACCTGCAGCGAGCCTCCGCATTCTCCAGCATAGGTCTCTTCCCCATCTGATGGCCAAAAAGTTGGTGAAATGGGTTGAGCGCCATAGTTCCCAGCCCAACTCCCCCCAAGAAAGATGGAAAAGCTGGGAAAATTCAGTCTCTTCTTACAGTTAACCTGATAACTAGGGCTCAAAATATGTAGGGAGCTGCTGTTGGCAGTGACATCTGACAGTGACATGGGACAGCACAAGGCAGAATACACAACAGCTGATGTTACAAGATACCCAGCTATTTAGGAGAGGCAGGAACAGGCAGTTGCATTAAGAAGGATCCAATGCTCAAGCCGGCTCTGGGTGAGAGCATAACAGCAAAGGTATCAAGAAACTGGAGAAGACGCATCTCTGATGCTGGCCCAGGTAGCTGCAGCTCTGTCCTATGGTAACATTCACCCCCATCCTAGCTGTGTTTCTGCCAGCAGAGGGAAGCAGCGTCACAACCAGCAGCTAATTAGCAGTTTCATTTTCTGGTAGAAAATGCTAAAACCACAAGATAGGCCACTCCCCACCCCCCGTGCCCCCCCCCACCGACCCCCGCAACTTACACACACCAGAGAAGGTAATGGGAGAGACGGAGAACTATAACGGGAAATAAAATAAGCTTGTGGAGGGCCTCTATGGGACTGGTGTTGTGAGAAATGGTCACCAGCAACCTCAGGGGCTGAGCTGGATGCATTTAACTGCATTGTTCTTTTTCCTGGGGATGTGGCAGACATTGTTGGTTGCCTTGCCAACAACTATTACCCTGTCTTCTTGAAACCAGAATCCTGACCCCCAAGGCATGAGTCATGAGTTGTCTAAGGCAACCTGGCAACCATGTTTTCCTTTGTCAGTGATTGGTCTAGAGCTGGGAATATGCCTAGTTCTCGCCAATGAGACATAGGAGGAATTTATTGGGGCCCCTAGGAAAGATTTCCCTTCCTGAAAAGACAAAGGTGTATGAAAAAAAATGAAATGAAACCCACACCCGAGGGACCTCAGACTATCCCTTAAAGGGTCCATGATATGCGCTCCCATGTGACAAGTGGGTGAAACTTTCCACATGCACAGAGCACGAGTAGAAGTAGCTGCAGACCGAGCACAGGGAGAGAGCTCCCACGACATGCAGGGGCTGGACTAAGAGAAGAGATCCCACCACGAGGGTCACGGACCCCTTGGCACTCTCTCTGTACCCCATCCCTCCTGCACGACAGAGGCAGAATATTGTTAGCTGTGCGCGATTTCTCAGTTCATCAAAAGCCTTACCTGTGCAGAACAGACTGAATGCCAGGAACAAGTCAAGAGCTTCAGTGAAGAAAAACAGACCCGGCGATAAAACTCCGGCCACAGACACACAGACAAACAAAAAGCCAAGCAAACAGACACAGAACACAAAGGGTCCCACAGTTTGGGGCCACCTAGTGTAGGGCCTGCAAATCCTACACTTCATTACACCATCAGAGAAAATGAAATTATCCTCAGTAAACACTGTTTTTAAAAGCCAGCACTCAGCCACTATGGAAAACAGTATAGAGGTTCCTCAAAAAAATTAAACATAGAATTACATGTGATCCAGCAATTCCACTTCTGGGTTTATACCCAAAAGAACTGAGAGCAGGAACTTGAACAGTACTTGTATATCCATGTTCGTAGCAGCATTATTCACAATGGCCAAAAGATGGAAGCAACCCAGGTGCCTACTGACAGATGAATGGATAAACAAAAGGTGGTATATACATAATATGGAATTTTTTTTTTGCAGAATTTTATTTAAAAAAAATTTTTAATAGATCTTTATTGGAGTATAATTGCTTCACAATTCTGTGTTAGTTTCTGTTGCACAACAAAGCAAATCAGCCATAGGCATACACATGTCCCCACATCCCCTCCCTCTTGAGCCTCCCTCCCATCCTCCCTATCCCACCCCTCTAGGTCATCGCAAAGCACCGAGCTGATCTCGCTGTGCTATGCTGCTGCTTCCCACTAGCTATCTATTTTACATTTGGTAGTGTATATATGTCCATGCTACTCTCACTTCGTCCCAGCTTCACCCTCCCACCCGATGTCCTCAAGTCCATTCTCTATGTCTACCTCTTTATTCCTGTCCTGCAACCAGGTTCATCAGTACCAATTTTCTTTTTTTTTTTTTTAGATTCCATATATATGTGTTAGCATACAGTATTTGTTTTTCTCTTTCTGACTTCCTTCAATCTGTATGACAGTCTCTAGGTCCATCCACCTCACTACAAATAACTCAATTTCGTTTCTTTTTATGGCTGAGCAATATTCCATTGTATATATGTGCCACATCTTTTTTATCCATTCATCTGTTGATGGTCACATAGGTTGCTCCCATGTCCTGGCTATTGTAAATAGAGCTGCAATGAACATTGTGGTGCATGTCTCTTTTTGAATTATGGTTTTCTCAGGGTATATGCCCAGTAGTGGATATGGTAGTTTTATTTTTAGTTTTTTAACCACCATACTCTTTTCCACAGTGGTTGTATCAATTTACATTCCCACCAACAGTGCAGGAGGGTTCCCTTTTCACCATACCATTTCCAGCATTTATTGTTTCTAGCTTTTTTGATAATGGCCATTCCGACTGGAGTGAGTGATACCTCATTGTAGTTTTGATTTGCATTTCTCTAATAATTAGTGATGTTGAGCATCTTTTCATGTGCCTCTTGACCATCTGTATGTCTTCCTTGGTGAAATGTCTATTTAGGTCTTCCGCCCATTTTTTAACTGGATTGTTTTTTTGACATTGAGTTCCATGAGCTGTTTGTATATTTTGGAGATTAATCCTTTGTTGTTTCATTTGCAAATATTTTCTCCCATTCTGAGGGTTGTCTTTTTGTCTTGTTTACGGTTTCCTTTGCTGTGCAAAAGCTTTTAAGTTTAATTAAGTCCCATTTGTTTATTTTTGTCTTTATTTCTGTTATATAACGTGGAATATTATTTAGCCTTAAAAAGGAAGGAAATTCTGACATATGCCACACATGGATCAACCTTGAAGACATTACAGTACGTGAAACAAGCCAGTCACAGAAGGACAAATATTGTAAGATTCCACTTATATGAGGCTCCTAGAGTAGGCGAAGTCATAGAGATGGAAGATAGGATCGGGGCTTGTCAGGGGCTGGGGGGAGAGAGAATTGGTACAGAGTTTCAGTTCGGAGAGATGATAAAGTTCCGCAGCTGGATGGTGGTGATGGTTGGACAACAACATGAATGTACTTAATGCCACTGAACTGTACCTGTAACAATGGTTACAATGGTAAATTTTGTTATGTATATTTTAACACAATTTTTTAAAGGGCCAACATTGTCTTTAAGAAAGATTTACACACAATAATTAAATTAAAACACATGAAGATTCTCAAAGAGGTTATCACTCAGCTATCTGGCAAAAAGCAATTTAAAAATGCCTCTTCTCCAAATGGTACTCTACAGCAGAGGTTTAACTGTAGATCTTTGCTTTCTTGACATGCTTCAGTCACAATTCTTCACCTGTTACTTAGTCATTCACACATTTATGCATTCAATCTGTATTTATTGACTACCTACTATGCCCCCCCACATCTGGTCCAGTCTCCTCCCTAACTGCGATGAGCTACACATGGGCCAGGCTTGGGTGTAGGTTTATCTGGCAAAGCCTAGAGTGTCCAATAACCCTGCGAGGTCAGATGGCAGGACGGTCAGATGACCAATGAAACAGCTCTTATGAGTGCCAACTCGCGAAGGAGCTGGAGACCTCACTGAGAAGATGAGAAATAAAAACATGAAAGATCAGTGACCCAGACAGTAAATTATAATGCCAACTGAGTGGCCCAGAGAAGTAAGTTTTAGAAAAATTGGACAGGCTACAAAATGTTAAAGCAGAAAGTCGTGTTCCTTCAGTTTAGGGAATCGGGGTCCAGAGAAGCAAAGCAACCTGTCCAAGGTCACACGGCCAGCATGAGTGACACTGCCAAGATCGGCCTTGGCATCCCCTGGCTCAACCCGTGGCCCCCGCCCCAGCTGTTTAGAATGTGATGTCTCCAGGACTTCCCTAATGGTCCAGTGGCTAAGACGCCACACTCCCAATGCAGGGGGCACGGGTTCGATCCCTAGTTGGGGAACTAAGGTCTCGCATGCCACACGGTGCGGCCAAAAAAAAAAATGAATGTGATGTCTCAGCCACGGTGCCAGCGTGAGCAATCCTGGAGTCCAGCACGTGGGACCCACCCACCTCTGATTCCACCCTGGGGCCCCCGCCTAGACCGCCAGTCCCGGTCTCTGTGTCTCTGCCTTAATAATTTATGCTTTAAGTCGATGACAGCACTTTGCAGAAAAAGAAATTATGCCTGGATGAGGAGGAAGAACAAAACCTGGCCAAGAGTGTTTTCTTCAGTAGGATTCTGCCTTGAACTTTCTTTTTTTTCCAGTTTAATTGGATGACATCAAATTCCTTTGAAAAATAGATTTCTTATTAGAATTGAAAATAGCCCACATCCATCAACTGCCGATTAAACGTGAATGGCTGTACCCTGCGCTTGAGGTCTTTAATGCTCTCGAGATCCTCAGATTCCTAATAACAAACTCCAGATTTTAAGCCCCATTTCTCTGCTTCCCGATTCCATGTAACGCTCCAGAGAGAGGGTAAGCGCTCACTTTCCGTTCTGCCCTAACTGCCGGCGTGTGCGCATTAGGGCGAAGTGGCTTCCAGAGGGACCTCGGGAGTCGAGGGCTGGGTTTGTAGCAAAGACAATGGAAAAAGTAATGATGAGGCAGGATGCTGGGAGAAGGGCTGATGAGGACATTGGGTTTTAAAAACAAATTCCATTTTTCTTGGATGAAAAGTAGGGCACCTGGCTAAAGAGGAAATGGAGCTATCACTGAATACATATGAATGAGCGTTAGGGACTGGGGCTGGGCCGCAGCCTGAGACTGGCCGTCTGTGGGCGGTGGTTACAATACTCCCAAACGGTCCCTTGCTCTGCACTCGTCCTTCTCTTCTTGGCCTGCCTCCTCCCTTGATAACTGTGCAGTCCATGCCTTGGACTCTCCTCTTACTCCAAGTGTCTCCCCAGGCAGGATGTGGAGGGAGGGGCAGAGGGCGAGGGACTCCTAGATGATTGTAAGAGATGCAGAGCTTCAAGCCAAGTCCCCTCCACTGATGGCCACATGCCCAGCTCGTGTCCTTCTCCCTCCAAAAGCGACACACAGTGAAGCCTGCAACTCCAATGAGTGTCTGAGTTGAACCAGATCTAATTATCCCCCAGGTAAGAGATTTGGGTTCACAAAGGAGTCCAATGGTGAGTGCTTTTCTCTGGGTGAAGTCAGCCACTGACACTCTCACCCCTAGAAAGAGGTGTAAATAGCACAGAAAGGAGTGGCCAGGCTGACCTTTCCCACGTACTGCATGCATGTGTGGTCTAACAGAAAACTGTCCATCTGATTGTTTTCACATTCCGAACGCTCTCAGTTAAAATTCCCGTCCGATGCTTGAGTGTTTCTGGGGTTTGCATCCAGGCAAGGTGGTGGGAATCATTTTTTATGAGAGAGGCTCAGTTTCAAAATATGGGCTCTGCCACCCTCTGCCACCGTACAAGGTTTAACGCGTATTAGAGTGAGTGTGTGAGTTACCATGTGCTGCAAGCAGACTGTAGCTTGTGGACTCAATTCTATAAACCACAAAGCTTTTCAAAAAAGATATATGGGGCTTCCCTGGTGGCGCAGTGGTTGAGAGTCCGCCTGCCGATGCAGGGGACGTGGGTTCGTGCCCGGGTCTGGGAGGATCCCACATGCCGCGGAGCGGCTGGGCCCGTGAGCCATGGCCGCTGAGCCTGCGCGTCCGGAGCCTGTGCTCCGCGGCGGGAGAGGCCACAGCGGTGAGAGGCCCGCGTACCGCAAAAAAAAAAAAAAAAAAAAAAAGATATATGGTAAAACTTTTGAAAATCCGGTCCTGTGATGCAGAACGCTGCTGTACTTATCACCAGGAAGAAGTGGATAAAGGGACACATAAGAGAATATGTCCTTTAATGGGAGTTCCAGAGAGTTCTGTGAATGACACTGTTGGGAGAACGTGTACAATTCAGTGTGCATATGTGTGGACTAACTTCGGGAATGCTTTTTGAGAAAACACTTGCATGCCTTAAAAGGGCCACCTTTCTAACAAGATAGAATAATTCAGACGATAGTTGCCATTTCTCCGGGATGATAAATCTCAGGGATCCATTTGCTCATTCATTCACTAAATATCGTGTCACACCAGCATGTGCCAAACACTGAGGCGACGAGGATTCACGAGTGAGAAGAAGAGAAGAACCTCTGTCCTTGTAGACCTTGCATTCTAGCAGCCTCTCAGGCACAGATCTCTTAAAGAGATCCCACTGGGGGTCCGGGCTCTAGGTCCCCGGTCAAGCCCTCTGAGGTGCTAGACGACAGTATCTGAGTCACTCAGCACATCCTTAATATCATCCTGCTGACACCATGTACCTCTCGAATGCCGCAGGGATGCCCCAGAGTCTTCTATTTTTCCTTCCTTCCTAACAAAGAGGAAAGAGCTGCAACTTCCCCTTTCTTAGCAGCCGTCAAGTGTCTCATCTTGTAGGACTGGAAGAAACCAGCTCCTTTTGCCTCCGACTCTGGACCCAGCCTTTTCTTTCTCAAAGTCCCAAATACTTGTTGCAGGTTGGGGGCGGGGGGTGGTCAAAAGAAGGGAGGATGTGCCCTCATTTCAAATAGGTGGGAGCTTCAGCCTGGGCCTCGATTTCACTAAATGAATCTGATGGACAGACCCAGTCTACGCGGTCTCTAAAAATTCTCCCCATCACAGGATCAGGTGAGACAAAAGGTAAAATAAAAGGCAGAATGCTGTTAGCAAACACAAATACCGAGTACAAGTGCACCTGGTTGAGATTTGCAAGGCGAAGGAAAACCAACAGGGCCATCTGAGGAACAAGCCCTTCTTCAAGGCCCAGCGCAACTTACTTCTGCAGGTTTTCTGATCTGGATTCAGGGTAAAGCCTTTTAAGCAGCGGCAGGAATAGGAATCATCTGTGTTAACACACTCGTGCTGGCATCCGTGGTCAGGTGAGGCACAGTAGTCTATCTCTGAAAAGAAAGAAAACTCAGAATGATGAACAAAACTAGAAATCTAGCATAGAAAAGTCAAAGGATTTGCAGTCTTAACTTTTCCTAAACAGATACATTCCCGTGACCTCAAACACTCATGCCATAGAGGGATCTATCAGTGAAGGTATTTCCATGTTTAGGGATACGGCCCCCACAGGAAGAGAACTTTCTTGACATGTTACAAAATGTTTATGCTTTGTGAAGATGCTTTCCTTGTCTGGGCTCATGTCAGAGCCACTGGGTGTTGTTCGTTGTGTCACAGGCCGGGAAGAGAGAGCTTAGCTGAATATGTTACTGAACTTACGCAATTAAAATAATGAAATCTTCCCAAAGTCAAACTTTAAACCACTTAACTGAGTGAAACACTGAGCCAAATAGGATAAAAATGATATCCTGGGAAAAAGAAGGCCTGGGAGTGAAAGGCGTATTTTGAGGGCAAAACACCTCCCCTGTTAACGTCATTGGCCTCATCTACACTTAAATCATCTCAAGGCTTCACAGTCAAGGAATGTGATCTCTAGTACACATTAATTTAAACCAAAATATTCAGAAACAAAGGTCACATGGAATTTGTAATAGTGAAATTTTACTTGTGTAAGTATTTTTTAGATATGGATTAGGACTGTTCTACTGACAGGTCTGTACCAAGCATTTTGCTGTAGTGGAACTTGGTGCACTGTCCAAAATGGCTTGAAATAAATGGCCACTGATGGGGTCTTAAAAGGTGTCTTTTTGTTTTAATGAGGATTTTTATCGTTTTAAGGAATATATGAACTGCATATATCATTTTCCTAATGAAGCATTTGGTATAAATGGGTTTTCCCAGCCTGTACCAAAGGAAACGAAACGAGTAAGAGAAAGGCGTACAATATTCTCAAATGAAAAAATATTGAGAAAATGCCAATTCTTCCGAATTTAAAGTCATGGAAAATTTTAAACATATATAAACAAATGAACTGACTAGTATAATAAATCCACGTGCATATCACTCGGCTTCAAGAGAATCAATCTACAGCTGACCTTGTTTCCTGTACACTCCCATCCCCCATGCTAAGATGCCATATTACTTGAAAGCAAACCCCAGATGTTATATCATTTTGTCTATAAATATTTCATAATGTATCCTTAAAGCACTGGAACTCTTTAAAAAATATAACTGCAATACCACAATCACATATAAAGGTATTTAAAAAGACTTTTTATTTGTAAATGATTTTAAACTTACAAAAGTTGCAAAATAAAATAAACATAACATACACATAAAATAAACATAAAAATACAAGTAGATAGGTACAAGAAGCACATATATACACTCTACCCAGATTTATCTATTGTTAACGTTTTATCCCATTTGCTTTATCATTTGCTTATCTCTCTGAATTATTTGAGGGTAAGTTACATATATCACCATCCTTTTTCCTTAAACACAGTGTGTGCTTCCTAAGAGGAGGGATATTCTCTTATATAACCACAGTGTAGCCATACTTCATAAATTTACATTTATACAAGACTTTTACTTAATCTACCATCCTTATTCTAGTCTTCTAAGTTGATCTGATAATGTTCTTTGTAGCATTTTTCATCCTCCAGTATAGAACTCAATAGAGGGTCAGAGGTTATATTTAATATTCGTGTATGTTTAGCTTCCTTTAATCTGGAACCATGCCGTCTAATGTGGCCATTTAAATTAAAATGGAATGGAAACAACCTAAATGTCCATCAACAGATGAATGGATAAAGAAGATGTGATGTGTGTGTGTGTGTATATATATGTACACACACAGTATGAGATGTTATTCAGCCATAAAGAAGAATGAAATAATGGAATTGGCAGCAACATGCATGAATCTAGAGATTATCATACTAAGCGAAGTAAGTCAGAAAGAGAAAGACGAATACCATATGATGTCACTTATATGTGGAATCTAAAACATGACCCAAATGAACATATCTATGAAACAGAAACAGACTCACAGACATAGAGAACAGACTTGTGGCTGCCAAGGGGGAGGGGAGGTGGGGAGGGAAGGAGTGGGAGTTTGGGATTAGCAGATGCAAACTAGTATATATAGGATGGAAAGCAACAATGTCCTATTTCATAGCACAGGGAACTATATTCAATATCCTGTGATAAACCACGATGGAAAAGAATATGAAAAAGAACATGTTATATATATGTATAACTGAATCACTACAGCAGAAATTAAACACAACATTGTAAATCGACTATACGTCAATAAAATTTTTTTAAAAATTAAAATAGATTAAAATTAAATAAGATTTAAAATGCAGTTCGTCAGTTGCACTGGCCACACCTTAAGGCTCAGTAGCCACAGTAGCTCCTGGCTACTATATTGTATGGTGCAGATACAGAGCATTTTCACTATCACAGAGTGTTCTATCCAGTAGCAACAGTCTAGAAACACTTCCACAGCCTTTGTGTTTTATGACATTAACATTTTAAAATAAAACAGTCTCCCCGCTCATCTTTAGTTTTATTGATGTACCAATGACAAAAAACCAACTGCACATATTTAAGATGGACATTTGATGTTCTGACATACATATGTGTCCATGAAACTATCACCATAACCGAGGTAATGAACTTACGCATTTCCCTCAGATGTTTCCTCAAGACACTTTCTAATTCATTCTTTCCTACTACTCCCTCTGCCCCCAAATAATCGTTAATCTCCTGTCAAGATAAATTAGTTTGCATTTTCTAGAATTTCACATAAATGGAATCATACAGTTGTGTTCTTTTTGGTCTGGCTTCTTTCATTCCTCATAATTATTTTGAGATTCATCCATGTTCATGTGTATGTCAACAGTTTGTTCTTTTTTTACTGTAGAGTAGTATTTCATTATATGGATATACCACAATTTATTTGTCTATTCACCTGCTGGAGGGATTTGAGTTGTTTCCAGTTTGAGGCTATCACAAGTAAAGCAGCTATGAACATTCATGAACAAGTCTTGGTGTAGACATATGCTTTCTTTCTTTTTTTAAAAAAAAATATTTATTTATTTATTTGGCTGCATCTGGTCTTAGCTGCGGCATGCAGGATCTTCGTTGCTGCGTGTGGGATCTTCGTTAGGGCATGTCAGATCTTCAGTTGCAGCATGCGAACTCTTATTTGCGGCATGTGGGATCTAGTTCCCTGACCAGGGATCGAACCCAGGACCCCCGCATTGGGAGCGTGGAGTCTTAGCCACTGGACCACCAGGGAAGTCCCATAGACATATGCTTTCATTTTGAGTAAACATTTAGGAGTAGAATGGCTGGGTTGTATGGTAGATGTATTAATTTCTTAAACGTTCCTACCAGCAGTTTATGAGAGTTCCAGTTGCTCCACATCCTTACCAACACTTGGTAATTTTAGCCCTTCTGGTAAGTACATAGTGGTTATTTCATTGTGGTTTTATTTTGCATTTCCCTCATGACTAATGCTGTTGGATATATTTTCATATGCTTATTTTCCATTTCTATATTTTCTTTAATGGACTGTCTGGTCAAATCTTTTGCCCATTTTTATTAGGTTGTTTGTCTCCTCACTAAGTTTGAAGAGTTCTTTATATGTTCTAAATACAAACCCTTTGTTGGATATACATTTTGCAAATATTTTTTCCCAATCTGTGGCTTGCTTCTTCATTTTAGTAATAGTACCTTTTTTTTTTTTTTTTTGCGGTACGCGGGCCTCTCACTGCTGTGGTCTCTCCCGTTGCAGAGCACAGGCTCCGGATGCGCAGGCTCAGTGGCCATGGCTCATGGGCCCAGCCGCTCCGCGGCATGTGGGATCTTCCCCGACCGGGGCACGAACCTGTGTCCCCTGCATCGGCAGGCGGACTCTCAACCACTGCGCCACCAGGGAAGCCCCTAATAGTGCCTTTTGAAGAACAAAAGTTTTAATTTTGATGAAGTTCAATTTATTCATTTTTAATTTTTATAGTTTGTGCTTTCCGTGTCCTCTTTTAAGGCATCTTTGCCAAACACAGGGTCACTAAGATCTTTTCCTATGTTTCCTTCTATAATTTTTATAGTTTTCAATCTTACATTTAAGTTTAAAACTGATTTCAAGTTAATTTTCGTATGTAGTGTGAGGTAAGGGTCAAGTTTCTTTTTTTTTTTTTTGCACATGGCAATCCAATTGTTCAGCACCATTAGTTGAAGACATTATCCTTTCCCCCATGAATTGCCTTAGTACCTTTGTTGAAAATACTTTCACCATATATGTGTGGGTCTATCTCTGGACTCTGTTCTGTTCCATTGATCTATACTCCATCTTTACACCAATACCACACTGTCTTGATTACTGTTGCTTTATAATTGGTATTAAAAATCAGGTGGTTTAAGTCCTTCGACATTGTGCATCTTTTTCAAAAAGGGCTATTTTAGTCCTTTTCATTTCTACATATGTTTTAGAATTAGCTTGTCAATTTCTACAAAAAAAGCATGCTAAGATTATGATAGATAATACTGTGATCTATATAGATTAATGTGGAAAGGACAGACATCTTAATAGTATTGAGTCTTCTGATCCATGAATATATCTATTTAGTTAAGTCTTCTTTAATTTCCCTTAGCAATGTTTTGTAGCTTTCATTGTAAAGGTTTTCACATTTTTGTTAAATTTACCCCTAGGTGGTACATATTTTTGATGCTATTATAAATAGCATTTTAAAATGTAAATTTGTGATTTTCCATTGAAAGTATATAAAAAGGGACTTCCTTCATGGTGCAGTGGTTAAGAACCCGCCTGGCAATGTTATACAGCAGAAACTAACACAACAATGTAAAGCAATTATACTCCAATAAAGATGTTTAAAAAAAAAAAAAAGAATCCGCCTGCTAATGCAGGGGACACGGGTTCAACCCCTGGTCCAGGAAGATCCCACATGCTGTGGAACAACTAAGCCCATGTGCCACAACTACTGAGCCTGCTCTCTAGAGCCCGCGAGCCACAACTACTGAGCCTGCGTGCCACACTACTGAAGCCCGCGTGCCTAGAGCCAGTATAGAACTGCAACTACTGAGCCAGCGTGCTGCAACTACTGAAGCCCACACACCTAGAACCCGTGCTCCACAACAGGAGAAGCCACTGCAATGAGAAGTCCACGCACTGCAACAGATTAGTCCCCGCTCGCTGCCACTAGAGAAAGCCCATGCATAGCAACGAAGACCCAAAGCAGCCAAAACAAAACATAAAACAAATGAATGGCAAAGAAAAAAAGAGGAAGGAGGACATACAGAGTAA
The DNA here is from genome assembly GCF_949987515.2 of Delphinus delphis. Taxonomy (NCBI): domain Eukaryota; kingdom Metazoa; phylum Chordata; class Mammalia; order Artiodactyla; family Delphinidae; genus Delphinus; species Delphinus delphis. Next base: position 42,454,562 of record NC_082699.1, on the reverse strand, counting down.
AAGAGACTCAGTTTAAAAAAAAAAAAAGAAAGTAAATAAAAAGTAATTGATTTTTGTATATTGACCTCGTACCCTGCATCCTTGGTAAACTCACTAATAGTTCTAGAGCTTTTCTGTAAATTCCGTTGGAGATGTTGTCTGTTAATAAAGACAGGTTTTGTTTGTTTGACTTAATCATTTATTTTGTATAGAGTTTTCCATTTTTAATATTTAACAAATTTTTAATTTTCCATTTTTAATATTTAACAAATTTTTCCATTTTTAATATTTAACAAAACATTTTTAATATTTAAACAAAAAATATTTTATAAACAAACCCAGCACAGGGCTAACAAAAAGCCTAGGGTTGCCCCTTACTGGGTATCAGGGTCAGGCCTGCTCCCTTTCTTTTTTTTTTTTTTTTTTTGGTACGCGGGCCTCTCACTGCTGTGGCCTCTCCCGTTGCAGAGCACAGGCTCCGGACACGCAGGCTCAGCGGCCATGGCTCACAGGCCCAACCGCTCCGCGGCATGGGGGATCTTCCCGGACCGCGGCACGAACCCGTGTCCCCTGCATCGGCAGGCGGACTCTCAACCACTGCGCCACCAGGGAAGCCCCTGCTCCCTTTCTTAAAGGAAGTGGGGCTTTTTGCCCTTGGACATCAGCATAGGTCCCTGTTCCTAAGCACCAGAATTGGATATGAACAGAGAAACCAGCCCTGAAATGTTTTACTTAATCATTTTGATTTTACATTTGTATTTGTTTTCTCTTATGCTGAAAGTATAGGTACAAAGTGACATTAACATTATATATATTTACTGTATCATATATTTATATGTGTATATGTATAATTTCAAAATAAGAAAACAATTCTACTATTAATGCTAATACTACTGGAAACAGTTAGAGCTCTTTTGTTTTTCGGATATATGCCACTTGGAATGTAAAGTCAACATATTCCCTGCCTGTCACTTACAATAATTCTCTGGGTGATTATGCTAACAGCCTCATATACAGTTAGGCTCATTTGCTTCAATTTGTTCTGCAGACAATTCTCCAACACCAATTGGGAGCCCTGTAATTTAATTCAATTCTGACACTAACTACCCAGAGTTAACATCCAGTCTCACAAGGTAAAGTGTAAGGTCCCCAGTAAGACTGTCCTTACTTCAGATACCAGCCTCCAGTGGGGTCCCCAGGCCACCTTCACTTCTGCACAGCCACCTACACTTTTGGGGTCTCCCACAACTCACTCCTTTCAATAATTTATTAGAATCACTCACAGAACACAGGAGAGTGCTATATTTACAATGACCTTTTAATAAAGATGCTTTTAACTCTTCCTTTCCAATCTAGGTTTCATTTCTTACTTTCTTTTTTTCTTCCTTATTACAATGGTCAGAACCTTACAGTCCATGCTAAATACAAGTGGTGAGAGTGGGTATCCTGTTTTGTTCCTCATCTGATAAGGAAAGCATTCAATCTTTCATCATTAAGTATGATGTTAGCTGATAGTTTTTTCATTGATGCACTTTATCAGATTGAGGCAGTTCTCTCCATTCCTAGTCTGCTGAGAGATTTTTTTTTTTAATAGTAAATGAATGTCAGGTCTTGTCCAGTGCTCTTTCTGTATCTATTGACTTGGATCATATAGTTTCTGCTTTTTAGTATGTTAATGTTTTAAATTTCATTTGCATGTTAAATCATCCTTGAATTCCTGGGATAAATCCCACTTGTTCATGAGGTATTATCCTTTTTATATATTGTGGAATTTTATTGCTAAAAATAATTAAAGATCTTTTGCATGTATTTCATGAGGGATATTTGTGTGGTTTTCTCTCTTTTTTTGGCTGCACCATGCTGCATGCTGGATCTTAGTTCCCTGACCAGGGAGCGAACCGGTGACCCCCTGCAATGGAAGCGCGGAGTCTTAACCACTGGACCACCAGGGAAGTCCCTGGTTTTCTTTTCTTGTAATGCCTTTTTCTGGATTTGGTATTTGGATAATGCTGGCCTTATAGAATAAGTTGAAAAATGCTCCTTCCTCTACTGTTTTCTGGAAGAATTTGTATAAAATTGGTATTTGTTCTTCCTCAAATGGTAGAATTTGGCAGAATTTACCAGTTAAGCCAACTAGCCCTGGAGATGTCTTTGTGGGAAGGTTTACAAGTACAAGTTCAATTTCTTTTAATAGATAGAGGCCTATTCAGATTATCTATTTCTTCTTGAGTTAATTTTAGGAGTTTGTGAATCCAACAACACATAGAAAACATCATACACCATGACCAAGTTGGCTTCATCTCAGGATCACAAGGATGTTTCAACATATGCAAATCAGTGTGATACACCACATCCACAAAAGAAGACAAAAACCACATGATATCTCAACAGATGCAGAAAAAGCATTTGATAAAATTCAATATCCATTCATGATAAAAACTCTTACCAAAGTGGGTATAGAGGGAACATATCTCAACAGAATAAAAGCTATTTATGACTAACCCACAGTCAACATAATACTCAACGGTGACAAGCTGAAAGCCTTCCTGTTAAAATCTGGAACATGATAAGGATGCCCATTCTCATCACTTCTATGTAACATAGTACTGAAAGTACTAGCCACAGCAATCATATAAGAAAAAGAAATAAAAGGTATTCAAATTGGAAGGGAAGAGGTAAAATTCTCATTATATGCAGATGACATGATACTATATACAGAAAACCCTAAAAATTCCACACGAAAGCTACTAAAACTGATAAACAAATTCAGCAAGGTAGTAGGATACAAGATTAACATACAGAAATCAGTTGCATTTCTTTACACTAACAATGACATATCAGAAAGTGAAAGTAAAGAACAGTCCCTTGGGGACTTCCCTGGTGGTGCAGTGGATAAGACTCCATGCTCCCAATGCAGGGGGCCCGGGTTCGATCTCTGGTCAGGGAACTAGATCCAACATGCATGCCACAACTAAGGAGTCAGCGAGCCGCAACTAAAGAACCCATATGCTGCAACTAAGGAGCTGGCAAGCCGCAACTAAGGAGCCCGTGAGCCGCAACTAAGGAGCCCGCCTGGTGCAACCAAATAAATAAATAAATATTAAAAAAAGAAAGAAACAATCCCTTTTAAAATTACATCAAAAAAGATACAATACTTAGAATAAACCTGACCAAGGAGGTGAAAGATTTATAGGCTGAGAACTATAAAACATTGATAAAGGAAACTGAAGATGATTTTTAAAAATGGGGACTTCCCTGGCGGTCCAGTGGTTAAGACTTCGTGCTCCCAGTGCAGGGGGCACGGGTTTGATACCTGGTCGGGGAACTAAGATCCCATATGCCACACAGTGTGGCCAATAAATAAATAAATAAATAAAGGGAAAATATCTCATGCTCTTGGATTAGAAAAATTAGTATTGTTAAAATGGGCATACTTGCCAAAGCAATCTACATGTTTAATGTGATCCCTATCAAACTACCCGTGACATTTTTCACAGAACTAGAACAAATAACCCTAAAATTTATATACAACCATAAAAGACCCAGAATTGCCACAGCAATCCCGAGGGAAAAGAACAAAGCAAGAGGCATAACCCTCCCAGACTTCAGGCAGTACTATAAAGCTAGAGTAATCAAAACAGCATGCTATAAAAAGAAATGAAATTGAGTTATTTGTAGTGAGGTGGATGGACCCAGAGTCTGTCATACAGAGTGAAGTAAGTCAGAAAGAGAAAAACAAATACCGTATGCTAACACATATATATGGAATCCAAAAAAAAAAAAAAGTTATGAAGAACCTAGGGGCAGGACGGGAATAAAGATGCAGACCTACTAGAGAATGGACTTGAGGACATGGGGAGAGGGAAGGGTAAGCTGGGACAAAGTGAGAGAGTGGCATGGACATATATACACTACCAAATGTAAAACCGATAGCTAGTGGGAAGCAGCCGCATAGCACAGGGTACTTGGTGCTTTGTGACCCCCTAGAGGGGTGGGATAGGGAGGGTGGGAGGGAGGGAGATGCAAGAGGGAAGTGATATGGGGATATATGTATATGTATAGCTGATTCACTTTGTTATAAAGCAGAAACTAACACACCATTGTAAAGCAATCATACTCCAATAAAGGTGTTTAAAAAAAAAAAAGAGCATGCTATTGGCACAAAAACAGACATTTGGATCAATGAAATAGAATAGAGAGCCCAGAAATAAACCCCCACATCTATGGTCAACTAATCTTGAACAACGGAGGCAAGAATATAGAATGGGGAAAAAATCTCTTCAGCAAGTGGTGTTGGGAAAGCTGGACAGCTGCATGTAAATCAATGAAGTTAGAACACACCCTCACACCATACACAAAAATAAACTCAAAATGGCTTAAAGACTTAAATATAAGACAAGACATCATAAAACTCCTAGAAGAGTACATAGACAAAACATTCTCTGACATAATCGTACCAATGGTCAGTCTCCCAAGGCAATAGAAATAAAAGCAAAAAGACCCAAATGGGACCTAATCAAACATAAGCTTTTGCACAACAAAGGAAATCATAAAGAAAACAAAAAAACAACCTATGGACTGGGAGAAAATATTTGCAAACGATGTGACCAACAAGGGCTTCTAAAATATACAAACAGCTCATACAACTCAATAATAAGAAAACAAACAACCCAATCAGAAAGTGGCCAGAAGACAGAAATAGACATTTCTCCAAAGATGACATACAGATGGCCAACAGGCACATGAAAATATGGTCAACATCGCTAATTATTAGAGAAATGCAAACCAAATCACAGTGAGGTACCACCTCACACTGGTCAGAATGGCCACCATTAAAAAGTCTACGAATAAAATGCTGGAAAGGTTGGAAAGGAAACCCTCCTATACTGTTGGTAGGAACATAAGTTGGTGCAGCCACTATGGAGAACAGTACGGAGGCTCCTCAGAAAACTAAAACTAGAGTTGCCATATGATCCAGCAACCCCACTCCTGAGCATATATACAAATAAAACTATAATTCAAAGAGATACATGTACCCTTGTATTCATAGCAGCACTATTTACAATAGCCAAGACATGGAAAAAAGTGTCCATCGACAGATGAATGGATAAAGAAGACACGGTACTTATTTCCAATGGAATGTTACTTAGCCATAAAAAAGAATGAAATAATGCCATTTGAAATTACATGGATGGACCTAAAGATTACCATACTAAGTGAAGTAAGTCAGAACGAGAAAGACAAATACCATATGGTATCACTTATATGTGGAATCTAAAATATGACACAAATGAACTTATCTATGAAATGGAAACAGACTCACAGACACAGAGAACAGACTTGTGGTTGCCAAGGGGGAGGGAGGGTTGGAGAAGGGTGGATTGGGAGTTTGGGATTAGCAGATGCAAACTATTATATATAGAATGGATAAACAACAAGGTCCTATTGTATAGCACAGGGAACTATATTCAGTATCCTGTAATAAACCATAATGGAAAAGAAAAAACAATTAGTAGTTTGGGTCTTTCAAGGAATTTGTCTATTTAATCTAAGTTGCTGAAGTTATTGGCATAAATTTGTTTATCGTTTTCCCTTATTATCCTTCCAATGTTTATAGGATCTGCAGTGATGTCCACTCTCTCATTCCTGATATTGGTCATTTGTGTCTTCTCTGTTTTATCCCCCCTGACCAGTGCGGCTAGAGATTCATAAATTTTACTAATTTCAAAAAACCACTTTTTGATTTTACCAGTTTTCTCTGTTGGTTTCCTATTATCTATTTCTTTAATTTCAGCTCAGATATATACTTCCTTTCTTTGAATGTCTATTAACTTTGTGAAAAAGTGTTAACCTCACTATTCACTAAATCATTCAATAAATATTCTCTGAACATCTACCATGGGCCAGGCAATGGAATCAGCAGCGGGCAAAAGTACAGTCCTTTCCTTCATGGAGCTTATAGGAGTCACTTATATATAATCTCTTATAATGGAACAGATTGTTCATTAATCAAATAACACCAACAGACATACATTTATAAGTTGGACATACATAATTTTATGAAGAAACGGTAACTAAAGACATGATAATAAATAAAGCAATGAGAAAAAGTTTTCTCCTAGTAAATTAACAAAAAGTTTTAAAATCAGGCAATTTGGGCTTCCCGGGTGGCGCAGTGGTTAAGAATCCGCCTGCCAATGCAGGAGACACACGTTCGAGCCTTGGTCCGGGAAGATCCCACATGCCGCGGAGCAACTAAGCCCGTGCCTCACAACTACTGAGCGTGTGCTCTAGAGCCTTCGAGCCACAGCTACTGAAGCCCGCGTGCCTACAGCCCCGTGCTCTGCAACAAGAGAAGCCACTGCAATGAGAAGCCCGCACACTGCAACGAAGAGTAGCCCCCGCTCGCTGCAACTAGAGAAAGCCTGCACACAACAACGAAGACCCGACGCCACCAAAAATAAATAAATAAATAAACTTATTTTAAAAAATCAGGCAATTTTATGGTATAGTATAAAAAAATGGTACAAAGTTTTTGGAAAATAATTTTGTAATATACATCAAAAGCCTTAAAAATGTTAATAGCCTTTGACTCAATAAATTTCCTTTCATGTTTTGTTCCTAAGAAAATGATCAGAAATGCAAAGATTTACATGCAAGAACATTTATCACAACACAATTTAAACAGCCAAAAAAGTGCTGAACAAACTGTGATACATACATATGATAGGATATTATGCGGACATTAAAATGCTTTTGATAAAGTTTAAATGACATGTGAAAATGCTCATGATTTAATGTTATACTCTATGATCTCAACTCTATAAAAATATATACATAAGCATTAAAAAGAAAGACCGAGAGAAAGGTAGCAAATCAGTATTAACAATGGTTATTGCTGGGTGATAAGATTACAGATCATTTCATTTTATACAATTTCATTTCTATACTATCCAGTTTTCTACAATGAGTCTATATTACTTTTGCAATTAGAAAAGGTGTTAAAAATAAATATACGCATACATAATTGTGAGACTAGTTGCCATGGAAAATGGCAGAAATAAAATAGAAAAAAAACGGTGTGGGAGGTGCCCAGTAATTTGGAGAAGAAAATAATCAGGGAACATTGCTAGGAACAATATTTATAGCTTCTGATGTCTATACCTGACACACAAGATATAGGCAAACAAACAAAGCCTGTTTGGGAGCTCAGCATAGGGGAGTGACCATGAGCTCCTAGGGATCGCTGGAATTTGGGGAGATAGGAAGCGAATGTATGACTGTGGAGAGGGCAAGCTGTATGCACTATGGACCATAACACCTGCCTCACCATCTCTCACTCTAATCTAGTCATATGGACTTTCTTGCTGTCCCTCAACACTGCCAGGCATCACAGTTTCTGCCTCAGGGCCTTTGCACCAGTGCTGTTTCCTCTGCTTCAAAAGTTTCCTCCTTCCCTCACCTGCTTCAAGTTTTTGACCAAATGTCACTTTCTTGTTGAGACTTGTAATCCTCTGTTACCCTGCTCCAATAGAATGTACGCTCCGTAAGTACAAGAGGTTCTTGGTCTGTTTTATTTACCACTGCATTCCCAGTATCTACAAATGTATCTGGCACATAGTAGGCGATCGACAGGTATTTGTTGAATAAATAAATGGTTACTGGTATTACTCTCAATGGAGTGTTTTGTGAAAGTTTAGATGTGTAAACACTGCCCACTAAGAACCAACAAGGAGTCACTAAGAACAGAAGACAGCTCGTGAACCCTCCTTGATGCTTCTGGCCAGGCTGTTTAAACACTTCCCTCCAGGAGGATCTCAGCTCAGACATTCGGCCAGTTATGAACTCAACCAATGACTCTTTCATCCAGCACACATTTCTCCATCCGGTCTATGGGGCGTGGGGATCTCTTTAGCAAATCGATGGAATGTCTGTTAGAGTCTAGATAGTTGCTTCCACATTTTCCATGCCTGGCTAGTCTACTAAATGAAATAAAATTATTCGGATATGACTCAGTGAACAGGAAAATGTGAGAAGCTTAATTTGTCCTGTTGGTCTCAAAGTGCAAGGAAGTAGTGATCAGGTCAGTGTAAGGAATCACTTTCTAAGAGTCAGAGCTGTACAAAGTGAAATGCACTGCAGGGGGTGTAGTAAGTGTCCTGTCAGTAGGGGTATTCAAGTGGAGGCTGGATGATGACACAGTGAGGATATTGTAGGATGGGTGGTTGGGCTAGAAGTAGGTTGAACTTGAGGTCTCTTTCAACTGAGAGTCTTCTTTTTAAAGAAAACACATTTATTTTCTTTTCCATTATCATTTATCACAGGATATTGAATATAGTTCCCTGTGCTATACAGTAGGTCCTTGTTGTTTATCCATTCTATATATAATACTTTGCATCTGCTAATCCCAAACTGTCAATCCACCCTTCCCCAACCCTCCCTCCCCCTTGGCAACCATAAGTCTGTTCTCTATGTCTGTGAGTCTGTTTCCATTTCGTAGGTAAATTCATTTGTGTCGTATTTTAGATTCCACATATAAGTGATACCATATGGCATTTGTCTTTCTCTTTCTGACTTACTTCACTTAGTATGATAATCTCTAGGTCCTTCCATGTAACTGCAAATGACATTATTTCATTATTTTTTATGGCTAAGTAATACTCCATTGTATAAATGTACCACATCTTCTTTATCCATTCATCTGTCAGTGGACATTTAGGTTGATTCCGTGTCTTGCCTATTGTGAACAGTGCTGCTATGAACATAGGGGTAACTTTTTTTTTTTTTTTTTTGTGGTATGCGGGCCTCTCACTGTTGTGGCCTCTCCCGTTGTGGAGCACAGGCTCCGGACGCGCAGGCTCAGCGGCCATGGCTCACGGGCCCAGCCGCTCCGCGGCATGTGGGATCTTCCCGGACCGGGGCACGAACCCGTGTCCCCTGCATCGACAGGCGGGCTCTCAACCACTGCGCCACCAGGGAAGCCCAGGGGTAACTTTTTAAATTATAGTTTTGTTTGGATATATGCCCAGGAGTGGGATTGCTGGGTCATTTGGCGACTCTATTTTTACCAACTGAGAGTCTTTGATTCATGCACACAGGTCTTACGAAAGCAAGTGGCATATTGCAGCCTGTAAGAAGATACTGGGGCTCAGCAGGTTAACAACAAGCTGGCCAGGAAACCCAGAGACTGATACATTCTAGTTCGTCTATTGCTGATGCAGTAAAAAATTATTTCCTATGTCTGTGTTTCATTTTTTTTTACATCTTTATTGGAGTATAATTGCTTTACAATGGTGTGTTAGTTTGTGCTTTATAACAAAGTGAATCAGTTATACATATGTTCCCATATCTCATCCCTCTTGCGTCTCCCTCCCTCCCACCCTCCCTACCCCACCCCTCCAGGCGGACTCTGTGTTTCATTTTTAATGCAAGTATTAATATTCATTTGGTACTTTGTGAAAGCACTCCTATTTGAAAAATAAGGATAGAAATGTCAACCAAGTTATCAATGGAGCCTGAAAAATAATGATCTCAAAGCCAGTAAGTAATAAACAGGAAGATGCAAAATACGACGTCAACAACTGCCCTTACTCAACATTACAGGTGTTAGATGATTAAGCATTAGACATGAAACCCACAGTCTCCTTGATACCAAAGACACAAATCCCTGTCTCCTGAAAAGACCCTGAGCATCTGAGAATGTTCTCGTGCCAGTTCAGGAGTAACGGTTTCTATGGACCTCTGAAAACCTTGTCCCCATAATATTCAGCAATTCCACTTCTAAGTATATGCCCAAGAGCTGAAAGCAGGGACTTGAACAGATACGTGTACACCCATGCTCATAGCAGCATTATTCATAATAACCAACAGGTGGAAGCAACACAAGAGGATGAAGAAACAAAATGTGGTGTATACATACATGGAGTATTATTCAGCCTTAAAGAGGAAGGAAATTGTGACACATGCTACATCATGGATGAAACCTTAGGACATTATGCTAAGTGAAATAAGCCAATCACAGAGGGACAAATATTGTATGATCCCACTTGCATGAGGTACCTAGAGTAGCCAAATTCATAGAGACAGAAAGTAGAATGGTGGTTGCCAGGGGTGGTGGGGAAGAAAGGGGAGGGGGGAATTATCATTTAATGGGTACAGAGTTTCAGTTTAGGGAGATGAAAAAGCTCTGCAGCTGGACAGTGGTGACAGTTGTACAACAGCATGAATGTACTTAATGCCACTGAACTGCACACTTAACAATGGTTACAATGGAAAATTTTATATTATGCATAGTTTACCACAGTAAAAAAAAAAAGTCTTGCCAATATTTTGCAAATTGATGGTACCTGCATATTTCTACCCTTCTCCCCTCTAGAAAATATTCAGATGGATTTGTATGGGATGCTTTAGGGTAAAGAACTGAACACCACTTACATATTTTAATTGTATGATTTGTTCAGGAACATAAAGCTCTATTATGTACATTTCGGCTTAATCATAAATTAATCATGCTGGTATATTACATTCACAAGTCTATATTTTTTAGACAATAATTGCACACTTACTAGTTGGATTCGCTTTCAAATATACTTTTGGTTAAAAATAGAGATTCAGGGGCTTCCCTGGTGGTGCAGTGGTTAAGAATCCACCTGCTAATGGAGGGGACACGGGTTCAAGCCCTGGTATGGGAAGATCCCACATGCCACGGAGCAACGAAGCCCGTGCGCCACAACTACTGAGCCTGTGCTCTAGAGCCCGTGAGCCACAACTACTGAGCCCGCGTGCCTAGAGCCCGTGCTCTGCAACAAGCAAAGCCACCGCAATGAGAAGCCCGTGCACCGCAACGAAGAGTAGCCCCCACTCACGGCAACTAAAGAAAGCCTGCGCGCAGCAGTGAAGACCCAAGGAAGCATAAAGAAATAAATAAATTTATAAAAATAAAATAGAGACTCAAATTTAAGGAACTGAGTTTCTTTTACTTCATTTTCTGCAAGTTGATGAGGAACGGGAAAAACCTGTTTTAAATCTCTCACCATCACAGCAGCAGCCAGGCTCTGACTTGGCGGGAAGCTGATGTGATACCTCATTAATTAAAAACAGGATCCCTGCCTTGATTCTGAGCTTTCACCTCCACCCTGTGTTTCTGTCCTCTTAACTGGTCGCTATTTCTCAGTTTGTGTTCCTGTTTTTGTCAGAGATCTGGAGCATTCCCAAGTGTCTTGGTTCTTACAGCTGAACTGCCTTATTCCCTACTCTCACAGCCTTCCAAGTCCTCCGGGGGGGGGGAGGTGGTTCTATTCTCTTGCCAGTCCCCTCCCCAGGTCTGGCTCCCTGCCGTGCCCCCAAGCATAGCAGGAAGGGGACCCTTCTAGGGGGCTCATCTCCCGGAGGCTGATTGCCCAGCACTCTTCTCTGCCCACACATTGGTGGGGGGGCCCACTTCTGGGTCTTGACTCCAACAGGGCCCAGAGACAGCTGAACTGCCAGGCTCCGTGCCTAGCCGGTGAGACCTCACAGCTGGACCAGTCCCTCCCCTGACTTTCAGTTGGAACTCCTCTCCCAGGTGCCCTGCACAGCACCATCTACTTCTAGGGTCTCCCTGTTTGTACTGTCCTGGGGCTTGTCATTCTCCACATCCCGTGAGATTCGGGATAGGTGACATGTTGATGGTGAGGCTCTGGGAACAGGGGCTGGCCGTGAGGTCAGGTGACCTTCCCAGCCAGGGAAGGAGTGCTACAGAGGCAGGAAGGAGACTGGAGAGGATACATGTGTCCCTCCAGGCCTCGTCCCAGGGCGGCAGCCGCATCCCCACCTCTTCTCGTCCCGCTGGCCTCCTCCTTCCCTTAACTCCTACCATGAGTCTTGTCTGTGTCACCCTGGGAGCCTTTGGTCATATAACACCTTGCAGGTGGCTGAGCTGCTCTGTGTGGCTTGTGTTCCCAAGCAGTCTCCAGCAGAAGTCTTGAAGTTTGAATTTTTTAGGCGCTATTAAACTTACCCCAGGCACGTGGTATATTCTCAGTAGATCCCAACTTAAAGTCTTTTTGAAGCCAGTGTCATCCCTTCAAGAATTTGCTTGGCACCAGGCCACGTGCTAAACGGTTTAGATGAATTCTCTCATTGAGCCTTCAAGACAACACCATGGAGTAGGTGGTATTATCTCCCCCATTACAGCTGAGGCAACTGAGGCATAACTTGCCCAAGATCAGCCAGCAAGGGCTTCCCTGGTGGCGCAGTGGTTGAGAGTCCGCCTGCCGATGCAGGGGACGCGGGTTCCTGCCCTGGTCCGGGAAGATCCCACATGCCGCGGAGCGGCTGGGCCCGTGAGCCATGGCCTCTGAGTCTGCGCATCCGGAGCCTGTGCTCCGCCACGGGAGAGGCCACAACAGTGCGAGGCCCGCGAACCACAAAAAAAGGATCATCCAGCAAAAATGCAGATGAACTGGGATTTGAACTGCCCTTGGCGGCATGTGGCCTCCCCTTTGATGGACAGAACTGACTCATCAGCCCAGCAGCCACAACTCCCCGAACGCTACCCCAGCCCAGGCCGCTGGCTCACAGCTCAGAATATTCAGAAAGGAAGGGAGACTAGGAACAGAACAGTCCATTCACTCTTTCTCTTATTCGGTCAATAAGCAACCGTAGGCCAGTTGTAGAGATGGGTCTGCCTGGCTGATATGTTGCACATCTTTCCTCCTCCTGGCCACCTACATCTCACTCTTCTTTACCTGGTGAAGGATGGCTCTGCCTTCGACTCAGCCGAGATATCTCCTCCAGGAAGGACTTGGCCTTGGTCACTGCTATTGGCATGTGGCTTGGGGTCCAGAAATGTATGTTTTGACTTCCTGTGCCCCTTACAGTTTTATCCTAGACCCCTGCCTCTAGCTCTGGTGCTTATAAACTGTTGATATGCAGGGAGGGACTGAAAAGCAAGTTGATGTTTCAGGAGTTTTGGGGGGGACGCTTTTTAAAAACTATGCAGGCATATCCTGCTTTACATAATAGACGTAGTTAGAAAGGTTGTGGGTACATGAACTTTTTATGAATTGAAATCCTGTTTTCTCACTGACGGACGTTTCAGAGGTGACTTTATTCTAAATTGCTATTAAATGTCACTTTTTAAACGTGCTGGGCCCCAATACTTTAAAAACAAACTTTCTCAAGTGAACCTTTCTATAGGGTGATAATTATCCACACACAATCCCTTAAGTGCTCTGACATATCTTTACATTTAAAAGAATGTTTTGGGAATCCTTTTACAAAACGAACAACCACCGTCAGTTTATAAATTGTTACAGTCAGATTTGGGGAGCTCAAATTAATTCTGATGTGGATGCGTATAGTTAAAATAGAACTAAATAGCTCAAACAAACACTGAGCAGTTCTTTGCAAAATGCCCTCCACCAACTCCTCCCCCACCCAGGGGCAACCACAGTCTCTGAGCCTTTTGGCTCAGAGATTTCCCTTTACTTGTGTGGAGTCAGAGCTGCAGCCCACAAGCCACAAAGCTTCAGTGAAAGTATTTCTTAAGCCCTGTTAACACTGGTGGGCACAGGCAGGCTGAGCCAGCATGAAGTAAGATGGTCTGATCGTCAGCACGCTCTGTAGATGCTGGAGGAACACTCCGACATGTGGTCTCTGATCAAAGATACATACTGTTGTCAGATGCTGTGAAGGGTGACACTGAGATAGAGTGGGCTACGGTCTTGGGACAAGTTAAGAAAGGCCTGACAAAGGAGGAATAGGGCAGAAGGTAAAAGGCCCCCTAACCCCAGCACATAATCCTGTGCTTGGAAGATTTCCACAGCCACAGTAGCATCAAAAAATGTGTGTGTATGTGTGTAACTTACTTGTGCATGTCTTCTTATCCGGGTTAAGAGCAAATCCTTTAGGGCACCGGCAAAAGTAGGAGCTGTCGGTGTTTACACACTCATGTTCACATCCGTGGTTTTCTGAGGCACAGTAGTCCACAGCTGTAAAGATGAAAACACAGTGTTTCAGTAGAAACACAAACAGAGGTAAAGGGCATTGTCGAATGGAAACATACTTATAACAAATGTAAGTAAGGATTAATATTTTTGCCCCCAGAAAAGGATGGATAAATAAATATGAATCTAAAACCTCCCTTCTGAAAAAAAAAAATCAGGAGTCTGGATCAGACAATTCATATCAGAAGATACTAAAGAACTTACAGGACTTCCCTGGTGGCTCAGTGGTTAAGAATCCGCCTGCCAGAACTATTTACAATAGCCAGGACATGGAAGCAACCTAAGTGTCCATCGACAGATGAATGGATAAAGAGGATGTGGCTCATATATACAATGGAATATTACTCAGCCATTAAAAGAAACGAAATTGAGTTATTTGTAGCAAGGTGGATGGACCCAGAGTCTGTCATACAGAGTGAAGTATGTCAGAAAGAGGAAAACAAATACCGTATGCTAACACATATATATGGAATCTAAAAAAAAAAAAAAAGGTTCTGAAGAACCTAGGGGCAGGACAGGAATAAAGGCGCAGGTGTAGAGAATGGACTTGAGGACACGGGGAGGGAGAAGGGGAAGCTGGGATGAAGTGAGAGAGTGGCATGGACATATATACACTACCAAATGTAAAACAGACAGCTAGTGGGAAGCAGCCGCATAGCACAGGGAGATCAGCTCAGTGCTTTGTGACCACCTAGAGGGGTGGGATAGGGAGGGTGGGCGGGAGACACAAGAGGGAGGGAATATGGGGATATATGTATACGTATAGTTGATTCACTTTGTTATACAGCAGAAACTAACACAACAATGTAAAGCAATTATACTCCAATAAAGATGTTAAAAAAAAAAAGAATCTGCCTGCCAATGCAGGGCACACGGGTCCGAACCCTGGTCCGGGAAGATCACACATGTTGCAAAGCAACTAAGCCCGTGTGCCACAAATATTGAGCCTGCACTTTAAAGCCCACAAGCCACAACTACTGAGCCCGTGTGCCACAACTACTGAAGCCCGTGCACCTAGAGCCTGTGCTCCACAACAAGAGAAGCAACCACAATGAGAAGCCCACGCACCGAAACGAAGAGTAGCCCCCACTCGCTGCAACTAGAGAAATCCCGCGTGCAGCAATGAAGACCCAACGCAGCCAAAAATAAATTAATTAATTAATTAATTTTAAAAAAATCCAATGGTGGCAAGGGAGCATGGAAACAGAGTCCGATCATTAATAGTGGGTGGCATTATGAACTGATAAAAATTCTTCTGGAAGGACATTTGACAATGTTCACTCTGGAAATGTGGCCCCAAGAAATAATTGAAAAAAAGGAGGAAATTAACTATACAGAATAAGCTATTTATAGCAGCATTATTTACAGTGACCAAAAAATTAGGAAAATAAGATGAACATTTAATAAGGATAAATGGTTTAGTAAGTTACGAGAAAATGTGCTGGCCTACTTCTCATTAATCCTATGAATATTCACCGAGCACCTACTCTGGGCCCGGCCCTATTTTAGGTGCTAAGGATGGAACAAATAACAAAACAGACAAAAACCCCAGTCCTAGAGAAGCTTCCATTTGGATGGTGGTGGTAGATAAGAAAGAAAACAAACAAGTAAAGAACACAGTCTCTTAGAAGGTGGAGAGTGTTCTGGAGAAAAATAAAATGGCACAAAGGAACAGAGACTGTGGCAGGGTGGGTGAGAGTGAGGGTATGATGTAATAGCAGTGGTCAGGAAGGTGGCAGTTGGGCAGAGTCTTGAATGAGGTATGGGCCTTGTGGATATCTGGGAGGGAGCGTCTCGGGCAAAGGGAACAACAGCAGGTGCAAAGGCCCAGAGGTGGGAATATGCCTGGTGAGCTGGAGAATCAGCAAAGAGGCCAGAGTGGCTGGAGCAGAGAGGGGTGAGAGGTGAGAACAAGTGCAGATCAGGAGGGACCGTAGGGCCACTGCCAGGACTTTGGCTTTTACTCGGAGTGATGAGAGAGTCTCTGGAGGGTTCTGAACAAAGGAATCAAGAATAGACCATAGGAGGCAAATGTGACAGTAGAAGACCAGCTAGGAGGCTAGTACAATAATCAGTGAGGAACTGGAGGGGCTGGGGGAGGTAAACCAGAACAATGCAGGAAGGAGGTGGGGCGGAGAGAGAGGGGTGGTCCTCTGGGTTGAGGTGTGTCCCCTTAAAAAGATGCCTGTGAATGTGAACTTATTTGGAAATAGGGTCTTTGCAAATACAATCAAGGTACGATGAAGTCATTAGTCTGGGGCCTAATCCAATATGACTGGTGTCCTTATAGGAAGAGAAGAATGCCACGTGAAGACAGATGGGAGTGATGCAGCTGTAAGCTGAGGAGGGCCGGGGACCAACACCCACCGTCAGAAGCAAGGAAGGGTTCTCCCCTACAAGGTCCAGAGGGGGCATGGTCCTGCCAGCACTTTGATGTCAGACTTCCAGCCCCCAGAGCTAGGAGGCAATACATTTCTGTTGTTTTCAGTCACCTGGTTTGTGATTCTTTGCTGTGGCAGCCCTAGAGAACTGTCAATAACACACCAGGTTGAAAGTGGGGTCAGTAAGATTCCTGTCGGATTAGAGGTGAGGTGAGGGAAAAAGGGAGGGATTAAGGCGGACTCAGGGATGGGGAAGGTGCAGGTTTTGCAGGGAACGCTCAGGAGTTCCATTTGGGGCAGTAGGTAGTTATTAACATTATAATTCTAACATAACTATAAATAGGAAGACAATTACGATTTGGTGAAAGAAGAAGATCTGAAAGTTGTATATTTACAGTGATTATATCCAGGTAAAATATGGCTCTAAGGCAGAACCTGAAAATTAGAAATAAAAATGCTTGCTGTGTAGGCAAGGTAGTAGGATTAAGGATGATATTTTCTTTTCCTTAAAAAATGTTTCCCTCTATATAATGATTTAGGATATCTGAATAGCAAAACTCTGTAAATAATAACAAGGAAATGGAACCTGCAAATCAATACACATGCACAATTTAAAAGAGCAAAACCACGCATTGAGAAGATATTACATACTTAACACAGTAATCAAAAGATGCAAGGGGAAAAGCTAAAGATTTTTAAAGGGTAATGACATGTGTTGTTTATTCTTTAGCTTCCAGGCTTCATTAAGTTTCTGTTAAGTTATTGATTTTTTGTAACTTCACTCCCTAAAGAGTTCTAACAGCACCTCATATTTGTGATTTTAATATGCAAGCAATTCTGGTGGGAACAGTGCATTCATACAGTCTTAGGATCTGAATATCATGGACATTAGCCAGTTCCTGGAGTTGAATCAAAATATAAATTTTGAGCTAGCACCAGATCCTTCTAAAAGTTAATGTCTCATCTTTCAAGAACCAATGTATCAGGACTTCCTTGGTGGTCCAGTGGTTAAGAGTCCACGCTCCCAGTGCAGGTGGCCTGGGTTCGATCCCTGGCTGGGGAGCTAGATCCCACCTGCTGCAACTAAGAACCCACATGCCGCAACTAAAAGATCCCACATGGTGCAACTCAGACCCAGCGCAGCCAAATAAATAAATATTAAAAAAAAAAAGAATTACTGTATCATTAAACAAATAACTGGAGACACTGAGGGCACAGATAAAGGATACCAAGCCCTGGCACGTGCCCCAGGCCACACGTCACAGGAGTGGGCCTTGCTGTAGCCCACACTAACCTGTATTAGCAGGAGACACTCCCCATCTGCAACCTCCTTGTGCTGGGCCTGAGCTGCCATCTTGCAAATCTCCCAACCCCTGATATGGGTGTCTGCTGTCAGTCAGCTGCGTCCACCTCAGGCCACCCACTCGTTAGTATCCCTTCCAAACGGAAGAGCTGCTAATCTACCTGACACAAACGTTCCACGCCCCTGACAGCACCACGATGATGAGTGGGCAGGTCACTGTACCTAAAAGGCTGAAACTCAGACTCTGCCTCTCTCTCGAACTTCCTCTTACACACCATGGGGTATAATCTCTGTGCCCAGCCCTCAGAGAGACACTGGCCCCATATTAGACTGGGGAGAGACTAGAAACTTTGCTTAGACCTAAAGTCTAAGCCACATACTCCAGTCTCGCCTTTTTTCCCAGAATGCTCTAGAGCACAGTATCCGATATTGGATGAGGTGTGAATAAAGTTGCACAGAAGCAGCTCTTTTAATTGACCTCCACTCAACCAACTTCGATCAATCACTGCTTTTCACGCCCTCTGAAAATATGGGACCTGATGCCCAGAACACGCTAAATGCTCAAGGTTACTGGAACCCCTGTGCTTTCGAATACCTGTGCACTTCTCTTGTTGGCTGGGCTGCATGCTTATTCTTTCTTTCTTTCTTTCTTTTTGGCTGCATTGGGTCTTCATTGCTGCACGCAGGCTTTCTCTAGTTGCGGCGAGCAGGGGTTACTCTTTGTTGCGGTGCGTGGGCTTCTCATTGCGGTGGCTTCTCTTGTTATGGAGCACAGGCTCCAGGCACGCAGGCTTCAGTAGTTGTGGCACGCGGGCTCAGTAGGTGTGGCTCGCGGGCTCTAGAGTGCAGGCTCAGTAGTTGTGGTGCACGGGCTTAGTTGCTCCGTGGCATGTGGGATCTTCCCGGACCAGGGATCGAACCCACATCCCCTGCATTGGCAGGTGGATTCCCAACCACTACAACACCAGGGAAGTCCCTGGGTTTCATGCTTATAAAGCAGCCCTGGAGGAACACTTGTGCTCCAGAGCACCTATATACTTTTCCTGTTGACTGACTGTACGCTTATAAAGCATCAGTTGTCTAAGTGTGGTGGTGACCCAACTGCAACAATCATCCCTTGAGAACTTCTTAGGAATGCAAACTCTCAGGCCCCACCCCAGACCTACTGAATCAGAAACCCTGTGTATGGGGTCCAAGAATATGTGTTTTAACAAGCTCTCCATGTGATTCTGATGCATGTGAAAATTTAAAAACGACTGTTAAAATGAATCAAAGTTGTTTTTGTTTCCAAACTTTTATATGCCATTTGTACACATTATTGTAATTAATTGAAATACTATAAAACCCAATTAAATATAAGTAAGCACTAAAACGAATTGAATTTTAAAAAAAGAAAGAAACAAGTTGAAAGCTTTGGAAAGAATTAAGGCAATCTGCTAACCAAAATTTCTCTAGAACCAGGCATAGATGAAACACGTAAAGGACTAGGGAAAATTTCATAAAAATTTACAGATTCTGCCCTTAGACTGTTTTATAGAAATCTTCAAATTCTTTTTTTTAATTAATTAATTAATTTATTTATGGCTGTGTTGGGTCTTCATTGCTGCGCACGGGCTTTCTCTAGTTGAGGTGAGCGGGGCTACTCTTTGTAGCGGTGCACGGGTTTCTCATTGCGGTGGCTTCTCTTATTGCAGAGCACAGGCTCTAGGGCGCGCGGGCTTCAGTAGTTGTGGCACATGGGCTCAGTAGTTGTGGCTCGCGGGCTCTAGAGCGCAGGCTCAGTAGTTGTGGTGCACGGGCTTAGTTGCTCGCGGCATGTGGGATCTTCCCAGACCAGGGCTCGAACCCGTGCCCCCTGCACTGGCAGGCGGATTCTTAACCACTGTGCCACCAGGGAAGCCCAAAGTCTTCAAATTCTTGCTCCAATTTTTAAAAAATCAAAATTGAAAACCATAGACAACACATTATGGGTATGATTTATGCAAGAAAGATCTTTTTAAATCATATTTTAAAAATGAACTTAAAATTAGTAATTTTTGGAAGAGTAATCAAAAGCAATTTTTTGTTGTTGTTGTTGTTGCGGTACGTGGGCCCTTCACCGCTGCGGCCTCTCCCGCTGTGGAGCACAGGCTCCGGACGCGCAGGCCCAGCGGTCATGGCCCACGGGCCCAGCCGCTCTGCGGCACGTGGGATCCTCCCAGACCAGGGCACGAACTTGCGTCCCCTCCACCAGCAGGCGGACTGTCAACCACTGAGCCACCAGGGAAGCCCAAAAGCAATTTTTATTATAGGTACATTTATGTGTTTTAAAGAAAGTGTAAATGCTTAAGGTAGGTTTGGAGATGCATTTTCCATGATTCTGCTCTTTAAATGAAAATTTTCATCTATTAGCCAATCTCACAGGATAAGAAGTTTTCTCCTGGACTTTGATTCTCGTGTTGGTTTTGTTTCTAGTGTGCATGGCTCTCTGGGGAACTGAAGGGAAAAGGGGAGATTGGCAAGGCAGGATTCAAGCATTCCTGGGTCCCAAGACCCTGGCCTGTAAAACCTGAAGGTGTCAAACCCCACTTTGCTTTGAGGGCCACCCACTGGCTCACTGCCAGACCTCTGGGGACAGCAGAGACGGGCATCGTGAGACACGGAAGAACCCACTTCTGGGCACGTGAACCTAAAAGCTTTCTAAGGGTGAGAGAGCTCCAGTCCGTTCAACTCTGACATCCTTCGCTGCATGTTTTGGGTTCTTTGCATAACTTCCTTGGTTGCCAAATTGTACTTATAAAAAGAGAGGCCTAGCTAGCGGGAAGCAGCCGCATAGCACAGGGAGATCAGCTCGGTGCTTTGTGACCGCCTAGAGGGGTGGGATAGGGAGGGTGGGAGGGAGGGAGATGCAAGAGGGAAGAGATATGGGAACATATGTATATGTTTAACTGATTCACTTTGTTATAAAGCAGAAACTAACACACCATTGTAAAGCAATTATACCCCAATAAAAATGTTAAAAAAAAAATAAGGGAGGCCAAGTTTAGGGGGCGGATGTATGGAGGTGACTTATGTGTGTAACTCAGAGGACTGTTGTTCCAAGTCCTCTCCTACTTCAGCGAAATCCTTCCTTGGTCATTTTGCCTGAAAATTCTACTCTCTACAACCAGAAAGATGAATTCCTTGGTCGTAGTCCTTCGGCCCTCCAGATCACAAACTGCTAAAATCTCAGGGTCGGAAGCCAGTCTCAGCCTAACATGTGAGAAATCGCTCATCTGTCTCCTATTTGGCGCAAGGTCATAAAGCCTAAGATTGACAGTCTCTGATTTACAATCTGGTCAGATTCCAAGGTCTCCCAGCAGGGATCAGTCTGCAAAGAGGATGGCCTTAGAAGAAACAGGATATTTTACGGAGGAATGTTTGGGTTTTGAAGTGTGTTGATGACAGACTAAGAAAAACCAAATTTGTCATTTAGAGAAATGGTAGAACCAGTTTACTTGCTGAGTATATATAAGACACACTCACAGAGTCAGATTCACAAAACCTCTCTTACCCAGGGCATGACTGAAGTCTTACATGTAGGAGTTCAAAACTCAGAGAAAGCTTCCTATTGATTTTGATAGCGATAAGGAAGTGTTCTGGGCTAAATTCTGTCTTCCCACCTTAAATTCATTTGTTGAAGTCCCAATCCCCAGTTGGTCAGATGGTGATTGCGTTCGGAGATAAGGACCTTTAAAGGGTGATTAGGTTAAAATGAGGCCATTAGGGTGCGTCCTAATCCAATCTGACTGGTATCCTTATGAGAAGTGGAGATTTGGACACACACAGAGGCACCAGGCATGCATGGGCACAGAACAAAGACCACATGCAGAAGCAGCAAGCCAAGGAGAGAAACCTCAGAAGAAATCAACCCTGCCGACACCCTGACGTTGGACTTCTAGCCTCCAGAACTGGGAGGAACTAGATTTCTATTGACACTCGCTCTGCGGTATTTTGTTATGGCAGCCCTAGCAAACTAAGACAGGGAGAAATCCTTGTACTGGGGGGAGATCATGCTTCAAGCATGAGGAGTAAGCTGAAAATCTGACCTTTCAATACAAAGATTGATCCTCCCATCCCTTGTCGCCAACTTAAATATCAACCATTCCCTTCTCACTGAAGGTGACTGATATAGGAGAATATAGGAGGAAAGCTTTGAGGGCAGCAATAACAGCATGCTAAATCCCCATGTTATGTACCACCATCATTCTGGGTATGGACCTCAATATGATATTTCAAATGTACCGTATGTTTGATGCATTATTAAATGCAAGCATTCATAAGAAGACAAAAATCCATAAAGGATATAGAAATTCAGATTCAACTCTTTCTCAGTTGACCATGTATAGCACTGTTCCAAGTGCTTCCAATATATTTTTAAAAAATTTTTTATTGGACTGCAGTTGATTTGCAATGTTGTGTTAGTTTCAGGTGTACGGCAAAGTGAATCAGTTATACGTAGACATATATCCACTCTTTTTCAGATTCTTTTCCCATATAGGTCATTACAGAGTATTGAGTCTTCCCGTACATTAACGCATTTCACCCTCACAACAACCCTTGGAGGTAGGTATTGTTTTCCTCAATTTACAGATGAAGCCACTGAAACAGAGAGGTCAAGAGACCTATAAAATGTGGATGACGATAGTACCTACCTCAAAGGATTGTTGCAATTATAAGTAAAAGGTTTCAAGCAGGTTCTAGGATTTAGTAACATTAAAGAACTGTAGATTATATTTTTATCACACTGCCTCCCTAATCAGATAAGGTTGAATTTGGGAGTAAAGAGATACCTTAATGCTACTCAGTTGTTTCACAACCGTTTACTGAGCAATTACTATGTGTCAGGCATTGCGCTAAATCCTGGATGGTAATGACAAGCAAAGAGCATCTTAAGATGGTAAGACATCTTTTTCTTTCTTGAATTTTATTTTATTTATATTTTTATACAGAAGGTTCTTATTAGTCATCCATTTTATACACATCAGTGTATACATGTCAATCCCAATCGCCCAATTCATCACACCACCACCACCACCACCACCCCGCGGCTTTCCCCTCTTGGTGTCCATACGTTTGTTCTCTACATCTGTGTCTCAATTTCTGTCCTGCAAACCGATTAAGACGGTAAGACATCTTTGAAGACAGGCAGGAAGGAGAAGCCAGGCTTTTAGCTGTGATTACCTCCAGGAAGTGAAATTGAGGAGTAATGTCTTTCAGGTTTTGATTTTATACACATCTCTACTCTGACTTTTTTTTTAATAAGCAAAAGTTGATTTTGTAATTTAAAAACCAATGAAGTGGAAAAGTTTTTTTAAAAAAAGAAACATGAATACTTGAGATTGTGATCACTCCGTCTCAGTCAATGATTCAAGAAAAACATTTTGCAAGTCTACTCTGTGAAAGATGAAAAGTATAGGAATTGGTGTCTTCCCCCCATGGCTTTACAATCTGCTTGGGCAGATAAGATGCAAACAGGACCAAAGCTACCCCAAAAGGCAAGGCAGTCAGTAAACATCAGGAGAGCAAGTTCAGCAAAAAATTTACCCTCAAAGATAGAGCTAAATGGTCTTTGAAAAAATGTACAGTTTTGGATGGAAATTAACACAGCTTTAGTGGAAGCCGATGGATTACAAACACCATGACTCAACTAAAGCAAAACGAGGACTTCTGTTAGTCAGTAATGCACTCGATCACCTGAATGTTGAAACAAATCCAGTTCTAACCAGAGTTAAAAGAGCAGTTAGGGAAATGGGACTCTAGCACTTGAAGTTAAAGTTCCACTAACTCAAAAGTGTGGAAATGTTGGCTAAAAGGTCCTCAGTCTGGCTAAGAATTGAATTTTCATGTGGTCACAGTCATAATTCTGGGATGAGTCAAAGCACTCCCGTGGGGTCCATTCACCAGTAGCTGGTCATGGTGAATTTCTACCAAACTTCTTTTAAATGAAGAGGTTAGACTTGCTGTCCCTACTTTCTCACCCCCTCCCCCCTCCCCCTAGAAATCTGTCCTTTTACCCCACCCCTCTCGATCGTTATCAATGGCCTCCTGGTCATTTCTGTGTCCCTAAGGTCTAGCAGAGTGCCTGGTAGAGTCTGGAAATGTCTGCTGGGATGAATCAATGACTCAACTCAATGGCTTTTTCTCTAAGTTCTGTTCCATTTGGCCTCGCTGGGGCATGACACTAATATTGACCTGGCCTAGAAATTCTCTTTCCCATCATGTTCCATGACGTCTGGTTCGCTCGCCCACCTCTCCCCGACTCCTCCATCCCCACCTTAGGCGGTTCCTTCATGGCTATTCTTCCTGCCCCACGTCTCCCTCCTGCTTCCCGCATGTGGCTGTAGCCCAAGGCTCAGGCTTCACTGTCTCCTAAGGCCACACTCCATGGCATCCAAGAGATGATGACGATAATAATATGTGTTATAATAATAACAACAGTAATAACAACAATCGTCTAATGTGTATTGGGAACTTTACTCGTTATCTTATTGAATCCCACAAACTCTACGATGTAGGTATTTTTACTCTATGTTATAGATGAGAAAACCAAGGCTCAGAAATAAAATGACACATGACTAGCAAGTAGCAGAACTGGGATTTGAGCCCAGGTCTCGCTGTATTGAAGGTCCAAAACAAACACATAAGTGAACACTGGAAATGGAAATTAAAATTCAGAAGGAAATGGACCGTGCCGCTTCCTGCCTGCACCACTGGTTCTACCCTCTCCTTGCAGTGTTAGCGCTGCCTCTGCTCCCTCTCGACGTGTCCTTGTAGGTGTCCCATCTCAGCTTCAAACCCACTGTGTCTAAAACTACTCATTATCTTTTCTAAAAATCCCATCACTTTTTCATCACTGTTGCCATCACTCTCAGAGTCATGGAAGCTCAAACCCAGGATTCAACTGTGACTTTTCCTCTCCCTCTTTATTCATCGCACCTTCTCTCATTCCTCACCCCTTCCTTCTCTCTTCATTTCTACGCTCTTCAAATCTGGCTCTTGTCACCCCTCACCAGAGGGCTACCATAGTCTCCTAACTGGTCTTTGCAGCCCTCCCTATCTTCCCCCTGGAATCCATCCTGCCCTCTACCACAAGATTAAGTTTCCTAAAATGAGGCTTTGCCTTTATCAGTCCCACTTAAAAACCCTTTAGTGTCTCTTTTTCAGAGATAAAGTCCAGACCCTTTAGCCTGGTTTTCAAAGCCCTGTATACTCCGGTTCCACCTGATGTCTTCAACTTCATCTCCTACTTCTCACCTGCAGGAATTCTCTGCTTCAACAGAGTTAGTCTCCTCTCCTGCTGAAGTCAGGTTGGCCTTAACTGGGGTGATCCTATACTTTCGCGTTCAGACTGGAGCCCCCTTGAAAGCAAAAGGGAGTGTTCTTGAGAAGTGAGCCAACAGCCGTAACCTGGTGTATCTGTGGGGAGGAAGGTGATCTCCGCGTCTTACTCTTCTGCCATCTTCCTCCCAATCTCCAACAGACATAAACTGGGACCCTCCTGGATTAACTGGGATTATGGTTCCCCACATTCATACCGTTCTCTGCCCATCTACATACAGGCCACTCAGACCAGGGGCTAATGGGATGCTTCCAGGGTCCCTAAGAGCCTCTGTTTCTCCTCTAAATTTCCTGCTCTAAGTCTGATACCTGGAGTCTCCATCTTGACAAGTCCCTTCAGATTGATGTCTTCAGGTTAGGCTGCCGGTTTAGCTTTCAATTTGGTGGCTTCTCACTGGGACCATCTCTCCTGATCTACCAGCTCTCTACCTGGCCCTCCCAGCCCGGTCTCAGTCCGCACCTCTACACCGTCACTGCCCTCATGTCTCCCCTTGCCTTAGACGTCTGTCCCATTGCTACCCTTCCTTACATGATGAGTCTGTCCCTCTTCTCTGACCTCCTGTGGCCTCTATTACCTCTATCATTTGCTTTGCACTCAGCACAGCCCCATCGAGCAGCAGCTGACATTTTGGAAGTTTATTCAGTCTCCCTAACCGAAGCAACTGGCCACAAAGGTCCAGGGCCACTTAATCATCTGACTCCCAGCCTCTAACAGCTCAGGCATTTGGTGGAAGAGGATGAGAATAAGAACATGCATCAGGCCGGGGTCACACACAGTCTCTCCCAGTTTCCCATTCTTCAGCTTGAGCCCCTGCTCTAAGGAAGGCAGACATTCTTACACACTGACAGCGGCAGCAAGAGCAACACGCATCTCTAATAAACACAGCCCACGCCAGCTCCCCGGCAACCACAGCATTTCTTCTCATGCTTGTTGCTCTTCAGTAAATGTCAAACTCCAGAAGTTTCAGCAAAACCCTTAGAGACTCAAAGGCTGTCTACTACAGAGGACCGTTAGGCAATTATTTGGCAACACCCAGAGATCTGGGCTCCCCACTGCCTTCCAGTTTCCCGAGGGCCAAGGCTCGTCTCCTGCCCCAGCCATGGCCCCTAATGCCCCTGGCCCCGCCAACTCCCCGTCACTCACACAAGCTCTGGGCCCTCCCTGTTCCTTCTCTCACCCTAATTAACCAGACCCCCTCAACCTGTATCCTATAGCTCAGCTACTGGCCTTACTTCCAACTGATTTCCTTCTGACACAACAGCACACAAAGTTTCTCCCCATTTAACAACTGGTAAGGGAAAAATATATTTGTAAAACAAAATAGAGAGTATGACCTCATTTTGGTAAACATTAACAAAATGTTTAGAAGTAGATACTTATGTGGGGAAAGGTCTGGCAGAAAATACAACAAGCTATTAATAGTGCTTTTCTCATCTGTTTTAAGTTCCTCAATGAAAATAGATTATTTGCATAATAAAAATTAATGAAGAAAAAAAAGTGGGTGTTTCCACATTGGCTTCTTTTTTGCCAGTGTTAATGGATGTGGTACCCTGCTACCTATCACGGTCACGACCCACAGAATAAGGGGGAAAAAACAACGCAGGCTTAGGAGACCAATTCCATTTGTGGACTTCTGATGAGGGCCGTTTGAATCTCCATCAGTGCGTAAAAACAAACAAACAAACCCATTTTATTCTCATCATCACCTGCAAAGAACAGGCCCCACCTGCACTTTTGTTTTGTTGCTTTTTCCTTTCCCGTCCTCAGCTAAGAGTCACAGTGTGCTGGAAAGCGTAAGTTCTATGTGCAAAAAAATCATCATTGACTGTTTGTGGGAAGCAAAACAGAACAGGTCCTTTGAAAACAACAGAATGTGGAACAGGACATGTAGGATCCAGAGTTAGAAAACGAAGGTTCCAGGTCTGATGTCAGTCAAGTCCTTTTCCTTCCTTTCCTTGTGGATTTTCTGCCTCATAAGTATCCAGCTCAGTTTACTGAACACCTACTATTTGCCGGGCACTGTTTGTTGGTGGAAAGATAAATGAGGCTGTGCAAGTTTAAAGGGCTTTGCAGACACACTGGGAGGTGCCACATGCATATTAGGGATTCAATGGTCTGCCCTGCAGGTGCCCATGAAAACCGTTATCCATCACCGAAGAAATTAGATGCCATCCCCCCACCTCTCACCGGCCCTCGCAATGTGGAGCTGCCGCTCAATGGGAAACCGCTCAGCTGATCGTGAGCCAGTGCCTGTAGATCCGAGCACCGCCCTTGAGACTGCTTACCCAGGACCAGCGTTTGAGGCCGCTATTTGTTTTCTCTGACCGTGGTGCCTCACTGCACACAGCTGGCCTCTGACACCTGGCGGTCACTGGGGCCTGTCACTGAACTGCAGATCCGTACTTAGAAGGAAGGCTGCCTGCCTCTTCGAGGTGTCACTCAGCCACCTTACCCACCACCAACTGGACCTCGTGTATAACACGTGAGCTATACTGAAGTCAGGCCAGCCCAGACATACCTTCCAAACTGAATGAAAATCCGCCCAGTCCTTTCCGAGGAAATCAGTAACGGACAATTTTGTTTACATAGATTATCATAAATATGCCTGTTGCTGAGGACCCAGAGTGAGAAAATGCTAACCTCAGCCACAAACGAAGTCTTTAAAGTTCAAATTCTGACTAACAACTAGACCAGAGGACTTGGACCACTTTGTTGAAACTCACAGGAGAGCAACTGGATATGTGGCACCCCTCTCCCTTCTTACTAGCTTCTCTTGTGTTTCCCCATCAAGCAAGGCTGGGTGGGATACTCACCCACACACCGTTTCCCGTCCTCGGCCAGGGTGTAGCCACTGTAGCACTGGCAGACAAAGGAGCCCAGCAGGTTCACGCAGAGCTGCTCGCAGCCGTGGTCCTCCGCTGCACACAGGTCCTGGACTGGGGCAAAGCCATACCATTAGAACGTGGCTCTCAAGGAGGTGACCCTCGGTGACCCTCGGCCATCAAAAAGCAACTCTACAGCACTTGTCAAAATAACCTTTAGGGCTTCCCTGGTGGCGCAGTGGTTAAGAATCCACCTGCCAGTGCAGGGGACACAGGTTCGAGCCCTGCCCCGGGAAGATCCCACACGCCGCGGAGCAACTAAGCCTGTGCGCCACAACTACTGAGCCTGCTCTCTAGAGCCCGTGAGCCACAACTACTGAAGCCCGCGTGCCTAGAGCCCGTCCTCCGCAACAAGAGAAGCCACTGCCATGAGAAGCCTGCGCACGGCAACGAAGAGGAGGCCCCGCTCATCACAACTAGAGAAAGCCCGCACAGTAACGAAGACCCAACGCAGCCAAAGATCAATAAGTATTAATTTTTAAAAAATGACCTTTAAAAACATTGAAAATGTTATAAGATCATAGTGGAAAATTTGGGAAACAGAAAAAAATAGAAAAGAAAATTCACCTGTAATCCCCCACCTGCAGTCCTACCATCCAGAGGCCACCGCTGTTAACACTCGGGTTTGTTTCTATGTATATAGAAAAACTCATTTTTCAAAGTTGGAATTATTCATCTCTATTAAATGCATTAAATAATTTAAAATTAACATCTATTTGTGGGACTTCCCTGGTGGTCCAGTGGTTAAGACTCGGTGCTCCCAACGCAGGGGACATGGGTTCGATCCCTGTTCAGGGAACTAGATTCCACATGCTGGAACTAAGAGAGCCCCATGCCATAACTAAAGATCCTGCACGAGGCAACGAAGATCCTGCGTGCCGCACCCAAGGCCCAGTGCAGCCAAATAAATAATTAATTAAAAAACCCCACGAATTTGTATTTTTCCCATCTCAATGAAAGTGTTCTGAAAACATCTGGATGGTTCTTGAGGACTGAAGTTATCACAAGCAGGTATTTGCGCTTGTCTGCATCAAGTACCATTCCTATTCTTTGAGAACTAAAAGGCTTTGTCATCAGAGTCTCACCAAGGTACACACCGATATACACAGTCTCACCAAGGTACACACTGAAATACACAGTCTCACCAAGGTACACACCGATATACACAGTCTCACCAAGGTAACCTGGTGTTGTCTTTGACATTTTTTTTTTGTAAAATTTTATTTTTTTTTTCATTTTAACATCTTTATTGTAGTATAATTGCTTTACAATGGTATGTTAGTTTCAGCTTCACAACAAAATGAATCAGTTATATATATACATATGTTCCCATATCTCTTCCCGCTTGCGTCTCCCTCCCTCCCACCCTCCCTATCCCACCCCTCCAGGTGGTCACAAAGCACTGAGCTGATCTCCCCGTGCTATGCGGCTGCTTCCCACTAGCTATCTACCTTACGTTTGGTAGTGTATATATGTCCATGCCTCTCTCTCGCTTTGTCACAGTTTACCCTTCCCCCTCCCCATAGCCTCAAGTCCATTCTCTAGTAAGTCTGTGTCTTTATTCCTGTTTCACCCCTAGGTTTTTCATGAAATTTTTTTTCTTAAATTCCATATATATGTGTTAGCATACGGTATTTGTCTCTCTCTTTCTGACTTACTTCACTCTGTATGACAGACTCTAGGTCTATCCACCTCATTACAAATAGCTCAATTTTGTTTCTTTTTATGGCTGAGTAATATTCCACTGTATATATGTGCCACATCTTCTTTATCCATTCATCCGATGATGGACACTTAGGTTGTTTCCATCTCTGGGCTATTGTAAATAGAGCTGCAATGAACATTTTGCAGAAGCTGAGAGAGAGCACAGTGAAAAGACCTGCTACTCCACCAAAAGCATGGCAGGTCTAGAAGAGCCCCTTATTCCCAAGTCTGCCTTAGTCTCTTTGGACATAGTTTTCCTCACTCCATTTCTCTATCAGAAGGAGCTTTCAAAATCCTCTTTGTGCTCTACTTATTCATCCCATAAATGAGGAAAATGGGAAGCCAAAGGAGGTTAGGTAGATGTATCAAAGATTACTAGGGAGAAATGAATGTATGGCTATTAACAATTCTATTTTGATCAAATATTTATTAGTGCTGGGTCCTGGCTATTTACTCAAATGCAATGTAAGAACACATTCACAGCAGTGCATTTACTGCCGTGGAACTAAGAATCTATCAGAGGATGAAACGGTTAAAGGCATTTTCACTCCATCACCGACTCAGTCTCTCCTTTGAAGAAACAGGCTGACATGATGGCATTATTCCTCAGCAAGGAGAACGGCTTGGTTTCATAACTAGCTCTTTGAGTGACTTTACCATTAAAGTTGGAGAAAATCAAAGAGCATTAAAGGGATTGAATATATGAAAAATTGTTTTCCTCTGGTTAAAAGTTACCACTATGACAGCTATGGTAAAAACTTAATACATAGGGCTTCCCTGGTGGCGCAGTGGTTGAGAGTCTGCCTGCCGGTGTGGGGGACACGGGTTTGAGCCCTGGTCTGGGAAGATCCCACGTGCCACGGAGCAACTGGGCCCGTGAGCCACAAATACTGAGCTCTGTGCGTCTGGAGCCTGTGCTCCGCAGCAAGAGAGGCCGCAACAGTGAGAGGCCCGCGCACCGCGATGAAGAGTAGCCCCCGCTTGCCACAACTAGAGAAAGCCCTTGCACAGAAACGAAGACCCAACACAGCCAAAAATAAATAAATGAATAAATAAATTAAAAAAAACAAACAAACAAACAAACAAAAAAAACTTAATACATAGAAAGCTGGATTAATCCCTGAATCCAATGGCTACGCTTTAATGTAATCTCCTAGGTCTTTGAGTTTTATAGTTTATTATGCTTTTAGATAATTATAACATATCAAATTGATAAAAAAGATAAAAGCTGATATATTCATCACCTCTATCAAATGCATTAAATTTTTTAAAAAAAATAAAAGCTACATCATAAGATGAAAAAACATTTAGGTCTAAGATTCCACAAATAAGGATTCTG
This sequence comes from Delphinus delphis, assembly GCF_949987515.2. Classification (NCBI taxonomy): domain Eukaryota; kingdom Metazoa; phylum Chordata; class Mammalia; order Artiodactyla; family Delphinidae; genus Delphinus; species Delphinus delphis. Next base: position 42,423,626 of record NC_082699.1, on the reverse strand, counting down.
GTTTTAAAATACTAAAAGAATTATTTTCATTCCCAAATCAATAAAGTAGATGAAAAAATTATCGATGCAAATTCCTCCCTTCCCAGTCTATTTCTATCTTATATTTCCAGTTGGGAACTCCAACTGAGATTTCCCCTGGATCCAGATATAAGGAAAAGAGCAAGAATCAGAAAAAACTTCAGCTCATGCAAAAATCATGGTGAATAATTAAAGAGTGACAAAATTTACAGTTAGTTACAAGCTTAAGCCAGAGACCTAAGAAAAATTTGAATCATCAGATACTTTTCATTTATTCAGTCAATGAAGCACCTAGTTTATCCCAGGCACTGGGGATATAGTGGTGAACCAAACAGATAAAGGGGTTCCTGCCGACACACAGCTGGTACTCTAGGGTTAGTCATGTGAAGTTCTAGGAAGAGCATTTCTGATAGAAACTCAGAAGTGGAATTTATCCAAAGAAAAACAAAAACACTAATTCAAAAAGATATATGCACCCCTATGTTCATTGAAGCATTACTTACAACAGCCAAGATACAGCAGCAACCTAAGTGTCCATCAACGGATGAATGGATAAAGAAGATGTGCTACATACAATCAATGAAATGTTACTCAGCCATAAAAAAAGAATGAAATGTTGCCATTTGTGACAACATGGATGAACCTTGAGGGTATTATGCTAAGTGAAATAAGTCAGACAGAGAGAGACAGATACATACGATCTCACTTATACGTGGAATCTAAAACACAAAACAAGTGAACAAGCATAACAAGACAGAAACAGACTCATGGATACAGAGAACAAACTGGTGGTTGCCAGAGGGGACGGGTTAAGGATATGAATGAAATAGGTAAAGGGGATTAAGAGGTACAAACTTCCAGCTATAAAATAAGTAAGTCACAGGGACGTAATGTACACATAGGGAATATAATCAATGATACTGTAACGACTTTGTCCGGTGACAGATGGTAACTGGACTTATTGTGGTGATTATTTCAAAAAGTATATAATGAAAATGTAAAATACTGAATCACTACATTGTACACCTGAAACTAACACTGGATGTAAAGAGTGTTTCTGACTGAAAGAACAGTGAATGCAAAGATCCTTAGGTAGGGCTTCTCTGGTGGCACAGTGGTTGAGAGTCCACCTGCCGATGCAGGGGACACGGGTTCGTGCCCCGGTCCGGGAAGATCCCACATGCCGCGGAGCGGCTGGGCCCGTGAGCCATGGCCGCTGAGCCTGCGCGTCCGGAGCCTGTGCTCCACAACGGGAGAGACCACAAAGGTGAGAGGCCCGCGTACCGCAAAAAAAAAAAAAAAAAGTCCTTAGGTAGAACAAACTAGCCCCATTTGAGGACTGGGAAGGCCAGAGTAGCTATCAGATGCATCCTAAATAACTAAAATACAAAATAGAACATGCTAGAAATCCAGAAGAGAGGTGCTGCCAATACAATGGGAGTTCAGAACGGGGATGGCTTACTGCCAGCCGAGGCTGGATCCCTCAGAAAAGTCTGGCAGGCAAGCGGCAGAGAATGGAGAAAGGGAAATGGACCCAGGGCTGAGGGAACAGTAAATGTGCGAAACCGAGGGAAGCAGGACAGGCATGGTAGCTGACTTCCACTCTGGGAATTCCAAGGGAAGTAGCAGGAGGGAGCACTGGAAGGACGATTGACACCAGATGGCAGAGGGCCTGGAATCAGGCTGCACGGTCTGAACTGTGCCCAGCAGGCAGTGGGGACCACTCAAGGTAAAAGCCTTCCAAAGGGACACGGGCCATTTTACCTGAGCTGTGCTTCGGAAGGATAATTCTGGTTGCATCACAGTTTCTTTTAGCTCTGGGAAATATAAAGGACTTCTAGAACAGATAAATGAAAATCACTGCTTTGGGAACAGCAGTAGTTTTCTGAATTCCAAGCCAAAGTAGCTTGGGTTTGCTTGCACGTTGATGGGAAAATCAACCTCTTGACAGGAGGACCTTCAATTGTTCTTCAGAGCTCTCGGCCCCGCCCATCGGCTGTCTGTGCATGTCAGTGCACCCCTGCACTTCTCCCTCCTGGCATGTGTCACAATGTTAATCACATAGGCATTTATGTAGTGATGTATTTACTGTGTCTCCCTTGCTAGGCTCCCTAACTGGGAGGAGAGCGTCCCTGCACAAAGTCCTGATGGCTGGAAAATGACACCCCAGTACACTGGACCAACATACCCCCAAATCCCAAGCCCATCTCTGAAGGTGGGGGGGGTAGGAGCTTCTCCACCTGGGTCCCCCTTCTCAGCTCCCACAGCTGCTACGCCTCCTCTCTGTGTCCAGCAGGAATCCTACCCAGCAGTGGTTACGAAGAAGTGGTGGCAGTTTAAGTAATTTTTTTCTCTTATTTATAATGATCTGTTTTTGAATTTTCTAACAAGAGCTTATACAAAGAGCTTTTATAATAATGAAAAAAATCAACGTTACAAAAGAACCCCTTTGAAAGTAGCATCTTAAAAGCAGTGAGGACTTCCCTGATGGCGCAGTGGTTAAGAATCCGCCTGCCAGTGCCGGGGACACGGGTTCGATCCCTGGTCCGGGAAGATCCCACATGCCGCGGAGCAACTAAGCCCGTGCGCCACAACTACTGAGCCTGAGCTCTAGAGCCCGCGAACCACAGCTGAGCCCGCAAGCCACAACTACTGAAGCCTGCGTGCTACAACTACTGAAGCCCACGTGCCAAGAGAAGCCACCGCAGTGAGAAGCCCGTGCACTGCAACCAAGAGTAGCCCCTGCTCGCCGCAACTAGAGAAAGCCCGCGCGTAGCAAGGAAGACCCAACACAGCCAAAAATAAAAATTAAAAAGATAAAAAATAAAGTGTGTCTTTATAAAATAAAATAAAAGCAGTGAACCAGGATCTTGAAGCAATAAGCATTTTTCCCCCAAGACTTCCCCCCATAAGGTAGGTAGAGAGGCAATGAGATGCTTATGCCTTCCGGAACAGGACAGCCATGAATCACTACAGGGTCTCATCTACCAGGGCATGACCTCGCTGCTCATTAGAACCATCTGGGGACCTTTGGAAAATCCTGATGCCCAGCCCAACCCCTTAAATCAGACAGCTGGGGCTGGGATGCAGGCAACACTGTTTGCTAAAGCTCCCAGATAACTCCAGTGTGCAGCCAGGTTGAGAGCCATTGAACCTACAGGATAAAAGTCTTCACAATCCTTCAAGGGGAAGGGGCCCAGATGCAAGAGTCAGCCTCCCCCTTCATCAACTGAGTCTGCAGGCTCAGATTCTTCTTTTAAGCAAATCTCAGATTTTTTTGCTGTCCTTGGACCCCTCTCCAAGTGGCTAAAAGACCCCGGACACTAAGTGAGGGTGCAAAGTGTGGTAGGAACAGGAGTTCCAGAAGAACGATCCCACAAACAGCAGGCCTGCCAGCTAGCCTCAGGCCTTTCATACTGTTTTTAGAACACTGGGGATTTATGGCCACTAGTGCTCTGTACTGTCTGTCCCAAAGGAAACCATGGAGGATTAATTTAATTAAACAAAGAGTAAGGAATAAATACAGGCTAGGTTCTCACAAAACAACTTTGTTGTTTTTCTGGCAGTGGTCGCTTCCATTTGAAACAAATACAGATGTTTTTGGATGATTCCTTATTCTTTAGGAAAACAAAATTTCTTTTTCTCACAGCCTGAGAGGATTTCACTGAAGGGTGATAAAACTGGGCGTCGGAGAAGCAGTGGATTCAGAGTTCCCATTACCCTTCCAAGCCTTCTCTACTCCGTTACCCCCACTCATGGCTACTGACTTCAGCCCGATGTCACCTCCTCCAGGAAGCCTTCTTCAGCTTGGCTGAGCTTAGAGTCTCCTTCCTCTAGGCTCCTCTAGCCCTATACACACCATTTAGCCCACAGTATTAGAAGGACCGGATCACAGGTCTGTCTGCCCCATGAGAATGATCTGGTCTGACTCAGTTTTGATTCCCCAGTGTTCTAGCGCATGTAGTTGGTGCCCCGTAAGTGTTCGTCTACTGAATGAACAGTGACAAAGTCCCATACCCCTTGCCTCCCAACAGGGATGTTCCTAGAGTCCTAAAACAACTGCTCCATCAGAAATGGGGTCCTGGGAAGTTGAGTGAGATGGGAATAAAATGCTTCCCGAGTCTCTGTACCTCTCCTCGTCCCCAGCAAGAGATATTCCTCTCCCAGAAGAGTACAATGACATCGGGGAGCCAGCCCCCAGCTGCAGACACCAGAATTCTCATGACAGCTAAGGAACCAGCTGCCTTGCTGTCTGCTGCATCCCTGGTACCTAGCACAGTGCCTGGCACATTGTAGGTGCTCATTAAGTGCTTGTGATGAATGGATGCATGGACCCAACACCTGAAATACAGGGTTGTCAGTCATTCCTCACTCATCAGTCTTACCCAGGCTGTAAGCTCTGAAAGGCACAGGATAAGTCTTCTGTGGTCTTCAGGGTGCCTGTGACACCACACACTTCACATAGCACGTGCTTAGTGGACACGTGTTGATCTAACTTGACAGTCACCAGCCTGGAGTACTCAGGGATGGGGGGCTCTCATCTGACCACGCCCTTTTAGAGGTCAAGTTCCCCTTCACGGGCTTCCCTTACCACAGTTATAACAACACTTAATTTGCAATTGTTAATTTCATGTCTACTTCCCCTGCCATCTGAAGGCAGTGATTGTTCTGTTCAGCCCTGCAGCTCAAATAACTAGCATGGTGTTTGGCATGTGGTCAATTTTTTAAAATATATTTGAATGACTGAATTCATTCATTCGTCAAATTGCTCAAACGGCTGAGAGAAAAACAGTGAATAAAATAGATTAAAAAAATCAATCGATCTCTGTCCCTATGTAGCGGATATTCAAGTGGGAAGCCAGCTCCTACTGACTCACATTGGCAGACCGTGCCCACTTCTTCCCAATTCTGCGTTCAGCAAGGTCAAGTGGGTAGCTTGAAATCAGCCATGGTGGTAGTATTGACAATACAGGAATTGGTGAACATTGCAAATTGGAGCTTTTCCCCCTGGAGACCTGGTTGTTAAACATTTACTAGCATACCATGGACAGGGGCCAGACATAAACAACATAAACAGGTAAAAATATATATTACAGGGGCTTCCCTGGTGGCGCAGTGGTTGAGAGTCCGCCTGCCGATGCAGGGGACACGGGTTCGTGCCCCGGTCCGGGAGGATCCCACATGCCGCGGAGCGGCTGGGCCCGTGAGCCATGGCCGCCGAGCCTGCGCGTCCGGAGCCTGTGCTCCGCAACGGGAGAGGCAACAACAGTGAGAGGCCCGTGTACCGGGGCGGGGGGGGAAAAATATATATATATATATATACTCTGTTAGATCTTAGAAGTGCTATAGAACAAAATTAAGCAGGAAAGGGGGGTTGGGAGTATGGAGGAAAGGGAGCTTCTGCTTTAAATAGTGTGGTCAGAAGGTGGTCTCACAGAAAAGATTATTTTATACAAGGACCTGAAGGACGTAATATGAAAAAGTAGGGATCAAGGGGATTGAATCTTGGAGGAGGAGATAAGGGGCAGTTATGTTTCTTTCCATAGGGCTTAAGGGAAGCAATCAGATAGAATGAAAAGAATATTGCCTTTGGAGCCAGACCTGGCTTCAGCGAGGTGACCTGCGTGACTTCATGTAAGTGATTTCTGTGAGATTGAATTTTCATAGAGGTTAAATAATTAAGTGGAGAAAACATCTTATGGCAGGGTTAAATGAGATAATATAGATGATAAAGCATCTGAGAGATGGGAGGTACTCAACAAATGTTAGTCTCCTTTTTTCCTAGTTTAGGGTAAAGAAAGGTCTTGGTGGTGCAGGCCTAGTTAAGCATGGAGGAAAGGTGAACCCCAACCAAATTTTGCCTACATCACAATTCTAACATAATATCACTTTATTGGGTGCCTATGAAACCCGCCACTAGATTCAGATTTCTTTAAATGACATCAACGTATCTGTGACTAAGTTTTTGGTTCGTGAGTTCTATGCTGAATTGATCTGACACAGCAAAGTAGGCAATTTTGAATTTTATAACAAAAGATCTCAACAAACACAAACAATGCCTTTCCAGAGGGCAAATGTTAGCATATATAGCTGACAGTCAGCAAAATCCACTTGCTTCTCTGGTTTCCTGGAGAATTTAGGAGGGATGTTAACTGCATCTGCTCAGTCTTCCCAAGTGAAATAAATCAGTGAGGATTTGATAACTAAGAGCCCCAGGGCTATGCTCAAAGCCTTCCCTAGCGTTCCCCTGAGGCTCACAGCCATTCTAGATTTCAGGGCCTTCCTCAGTGTGTGATCTTGAAACCCTAGCACAGCACCTCCGCCCAAGAACTTGGAAAACTTCCGTCTGGTTACACTGGATGAGAAGCACGGGACAAGGACTGCAGTGGTTGTGCCTGACATCACCCTGGGCGAGATCAAAGGCTTTTTACTGACTTTGCAGAATTTTAGACAAGCCGCATGGCGTGCTGTCGACACCGATGACAGTTTAATTTCTCCTCTGGACTTAGAGCAAAATGAACACCTTTAAAGACATGCTCCACTTTTTTTTTACGGCTCCTGCTGCTATTTAGCTTGAGATGTAGAAATCAGAAATTATGTATCACAGCGAGAGAGAAGAGAAATTTATTATCAGAGCTGTTATTTCACTCAGCTGGGAACAACGCCATTTCTGCCTGCTCCAACCCCGAAAACTCACTTGGAGTTAGGGCTCTGCAAACATCTGCCAAACCTAAGCCTGCATTTTGGGGACCATCCCCCTTCTTCCATCATGTCTGAAAGCCCTAATCTTATTTTGACAGCTGCGGTTTGGAGTTAAAGACTTTCAGCAGTAAATGGGAGCCATCAGCCTTGTCTCTGCTGGAAGAAACACCACCAACCCAACGTCACCCAGAAGAACAAACCTGTCCTTCCAGGCAAACTCCAGCTGTGCCTCGCATCCCTCCTCCCCCCACGGCTTCATTCTTTTTCAATCAGTTCTCCTATTCATGAACGAGATTTTCGTTTTCTTTTCAGAAGGGGAAAAGAGGAGGATCCCCAAAACAAAGCCTGAAAACATAAGTAAATCTGACTGAACGAGGTTGATCAAAATGATAAATAAGAGTGAACGCATAATGCCCTAGTCATGCAGAGCGCTTTGCAATTTCCAAATGGCTGTCAGTCACATCATCACGGTCTCAGTATGAACTCCCTGAGGAGTGGAATCTCCCAGGGAGAGATCTAGTTTGAAACAGCGGGGGCAGTCGTTTTCAAACTTGACCAGAATCCCCTGGAGGGCTTTAAAAGGATGTTAAAAGGACACCCTCCTAGGCTGCATCCCTGGAGTCCCTGATTCAGTAGGTCTGGGGTGAGTAGGGCCTAGGAATTTGCATTCCTAACAAGTTGACCCGCAAAGCCGCCCGTTCGTGTGCGCGCACGCAGTCTGCTCGCTCTTGCACTTGCTCCGCGCTGTCTCAGCTTTGTGGGCTGCCCCGAAGCTGAGCCCTTGACCTCCCCTTTCCACACTCCCTTCCTCCCTCCAAGATTCCATCCATCTTCAGGGCCAATTACCACCACCAAGCGTATCCAGCCAGGCATTTTCTTTTTCATCTCCAGTTGCATCCAACCACATGTGTGGGCTCTCGCCCGGACTCACTGCTTTCCCCGCAAAACCAGTTTTCCTCTCTTAAGTTATTTATCAGTTTAAATTCTAACAACCCTCACCCACCATTCCCCATCTTCGGTCATAAACTCCTCCCTGGGGTGGGGATTACTGCTATGATCTCCTAATTAACTCCATGGGCATAAGAAACACATGCACTGAATTGACTGAACTGATTTGAACTGTAAACTGATTGCATCGTCCATGTTCTGCTCTGCACGTGCAGAGCACAAGGGAAGCCAAGATCTGAGTGTTCTTGGAGGGTCTTGGGTCTCAAACATATAAGAGGAAACACTTTTCTCCCACACACCACAAGGGCATCTGGCTCATAGAGGGGAATCAGTAAGTATTGAATGAATAAATGAATGAATGAGTGGATGGATGGATGGTATTTCGGCACCTATTATCTAATCCTAATTCTAATCCTCTGTATATATGACTGCCACGGTCAATTTACTAAAATGTGGTTTTCCCCTTGACACCCTGTGTTCAGCCCCTCTATCCACCAAAGACAGCAGCTGGAACTCAGCTTGGGAATCAAATCACTCCATAATTTGTTCCAGCTTAAATTCCCTTCCTCATCCCCCACTAATGTCCCAAACAAACTATTCCAAATAGGCAGTCTGTACAGTTAGCATCCCCTAAAGACAACAAGCTCTACGTTTCTCTTCTCTTCCTTGATTTGCTAGAAAAACCCCTATTCCCCAAAGCCTTCCCTGATTGTTCCATGACTCTTTCTCCAATCTCTTCTCTTGCAGCCTTCTGTCTCAGCACCAGTTACCTACCCAAACCACCCTGTTCTGAAAATACATATACATACATACATATATATTATTGAATTTAAATGACGTACAATAAACTACACATATTCAACATAGACAAGCTGGTAAACTTGACATATCAACATATCATCACCATAATCAAGATAACATATCCATCACCTCCAAATCCCCAAAGTTTCCTAGTGCCCCTCTGTAATCCCTCCACCTGTCCCTTCTCTCCCCTTGGCCCCAGGCAACCACTAATCTGCTGATCATAGATTAGTTACCATTTTCTAAAATTTCATATAAATGGAATCCTACAATATGTACTCTTTTTTTTTTTTTTTGGTCTCATTTCTTTCATTCAACACGGTTATTTTGACATTTATCCAGCTTGCTGCATGGGTCAATAGCTCATCCTTTTCACTGCCTAGTAGTATTACATTGTATGCATATGTCACAATTTGTTAAGAATTCACCTGTTGATGATTTGGGCTATTTCCAGTTTTAGGTTATTACAAGTAAAGCTGCTATAAACATTTGTTTGGATATAAACTTTAATTTCTTTTAAGTAAATACCTAAAAGTGGAATTATGGTAGGTACATACGTAACTTTGTAAGAAACTGCTAAACTGTTTTCCAAAGTGGTTGAACCATTTTACATTCCTACCAGGAACAATGATAATTCTGTTCCCAACTTTGCTAATACTTGGCATGGTCAATATTTTAAGATGTATCCAATCTAGTAGAAGTATAGTGGTATCTCATTGTGGCTTTAATTTGTATTTCCTTAGTATCTAATAAGTTTGAGCATCTCTTCTTTATATATCTTCTTTGGTTTAGTGTCTATTCAAATCTTTTGCCCTTTTTTTTTTTTTTCTTGTACGCGGGCCTCTCACTGTTGTGGCCTCTCCCGTTGCGGAACACAGGCTCCGGACGCATAGGCTCAGCGGCCGTGGCTCACGGGCCCAGCCGCTCCGCGGCATGTGGGATCTTCCCGGACCGGGTCACGAACCCGTGTCCCCTGCATCGGCAGGCGGACTCTCAACCACTGCGCCACCAGGGAAGCCCTCTTTTGCCCATTTTGACTGGGCTGTTTATTTTTCTATTATTGAGTTGTAAGAATTCTTTATAAATTCTAAGGTCCTTTGTTGGATATATATTTGCAAATATTTAATTCCAGTCTGTGACTTGACCTTTTCCCTTTAGTAGCAGTGTATCTGGAAGAGCAAATGTTTTAATCTTGATGATGTTCAATTTACTGAGTTTTTCTTTTATGTTTTGTGTCCTATTTAAAAAATCCTTGCCAAACCCAGGGTTATCAAAATTTTTTCTTTCATTTTCGTCTAGACATTTAAATGTTTCTACTCTATATTAACATTTTAAATCAATTTTGAATAAATTTTTGTATAAGGTGTGATGTAAGGGTCAATGTGCATTTTTTGGCCCGTGCCAATCCTATTGTAACACCACCTGTTGATGACATTATTTTTTCCCCATGAATTGCCTTGACACCTTTGTCAAAAAACACTTCACCATATACATGTGGGTCTATTTCTGGACTATATTCTGCTCAGGTGTTGTCCATCGTTACACCAATACTGCACTGTTTTGATTACTGCTGCTTTACAGTCAGTCCTCAAGTAAGATAATTTGATCCCCACAACTTTATTTCAAAGTTTTAGTTGATCCTCATTATTTGCAGATTCTGTATTTGCGAATTCACCTACTTGATAAAATTTTTCTTGGAACCCAAAATCAATACTTGCAGCATTTTCAGGGCCATTCATGGATCTGTACAGAGTGGTGAAAAAATTGAGTCACCTGGGGCTTCCCTGGTGGCGCAGTGGTTGAGAGTCCGCCTGCCGATGCAGGGGACACGGGTTCATGCCCCGGTCTGGGGAACATCCCACGTGCCGCGGAGCGGCTGGGCCTGTGAGCCATGGCCGCTGAGCCTGCGCGTCTGGAGCCTGTGCTCCGCAACGGGAGAGGCCACAACAATGAGAGGCCCGCGTACAGCAAAAAAAAAAAAAAAAAATTGAGCCACCTAACGCACTTTCCCAGTGAAGGTCAAACAAGCAATGCTCTGACTTCTTGTTTTAGCTCTCATACTGTAAATAAGCATTTTTTTGGTGTTCTATTTAGGGCCATATTTAAAAAAATTTTTGTGCTTTCTATTGGTGACCTCACTGTGTAAAATGGCTCCTAACAATAGTGTTGAAGTGCGGTCTAGTGTTCCTAAGGCAAGAAGGCCGTGATGTGCCTTTTGGAGGAAAGATGTGTGTTACATGAGCTTCATTCAGGCGTGAGTAATAGTGCTGTTGGCTGTGAGTTCAGTGTTAATGAATCAACAATATACAATTCTGTCTTTAAACAGAAACACCCATAAAACAAGGTTCTGTATCGATTGGCGAAATGTTGTGGCCAGAAGCTCTCAGGAAACGAACCCTGTACTTCCCCTAGGAACGATGATCCAGTAATCACTATTTCAATGTTAACAGAGACTTATAAACCATAGCTATCGTGAATAATAAGAATCAATCATATTTGACTATTCAATTGTTTTCATTTTCATTTATATATTAGAATCAGATTATCAGTTTCTACCCAAAAAATTCTGCTAGGATTTTGATAGAGATTGCTTTGAATCTATAGGTCATTTTGGAAAGAACTGACATCTTAGCAATAGTAAGTCTTCTATTCGATGATTTGACATATCTCTCCATTTATTTAGGTCTTCTTTAATTTGTTGCAGACATCTTTTGTCTTTGTCAATGTACATCTTTTGTCAAATTGATCCCTAATTTCTATATTTCTGATACTAGTGTAAAATGGTACTTTTTAAATGTCTATTTCAGATTTTTGTTGCCAGTATATAAAAATACAATCAAATAATTTTGTATATTGAGTTTTTATCTTGCAACCTTGCTGAATTCATTAAATAATTTTAGTAGCTTTTTTGAAGATTCTATTAGCTTTTCTACATATGCAATCACATAGTCTGTAAATAAAGACAGTTTTACCTTTTCCTTTCCAATCTGTATGACTTTCTAATTTCTTTTTATTTCATTATTATATCAGTTAAAGCATCCAGTCCAATGTTGAATGGAAGTGTGGCAGTGGACGTACTTTCTTGTTCCTTATCTTAAAAGGAAAACACTTAGTCTTTTACTCTTGAGTATGATGTTCACTGTAGGTTCTTTCATAGGTGCTCTTTATCAGGTTGAGGAATCTCCCTTTTATTTCTAGTTTATTGAGAGTTTTTATCATGAACAAATGTTGGGTATTGTCCAATGCTTTTTGGGCATCTATTGAAATGATCCTATACTTTTTCATTTTTTTAATCTGTTAATATGGTGAATTGAATTATATTGATTTTTATTGAAGTATAGTTGATGTTGTATAAGTTACAGGTGTACAGTACAGTCATTCACAATTTTTAAAGGTTGTACTCTATAATTATTATAAAATATTGGCTATATTCCCTGTGCTGTGCAATATATCCTTGTAGTTTTGTGTGTGTGTGTGTTTTTGTGGCTGCACTGGGTCTTCATTGTTGCACAGGGGCTTTCTCTAGTTGCAGCAAGCTGGGGCTACTCTTTTTTTTTTTTTTTTTTTTTTTTTTTTTGCTGTACACGGGCCTCTCACTGTTGTGGCCTCTCCCGTTGTGGAGCACAGGCTCCGGACGCGCAGGCTCAGCGGCCATGGCTCATGGGCCTAGCCGCTCCGCGGCATGTGGGATCTTCCCGGACCGGGGCACAAACCCGTGTCCCCTGCATCGGCAGGCGGACTCTCAACCACTGTGCTACCAGGGAAGCCCTGGGGCTACTCTTTGTTGCAGTGTGCAGGCTTCTCATTGGGGTGGCTTCTCTTGTTGCAGAGCATGGGCTCTAGATGCGCAGGCTTCAGTAGTTGTGGCTCGCAGGCTCAGTAGTTGTGGCGCACAGGCTTAGTTGCTCCGCAGCATGTTGGATCTTCCCAGACCAGGGATTGAACCCGTGTCCCCTGCATTGACAGGCGGATTCTTAACCACTGCACCACCAGGCAAGTCCATTGTAGCTTATCTTATACATAATAGTTTGTACCTCTTAATCTCCTACCCTTACTTACTCCTTCCCCTTCCCTCTCCCCACTGGTAACCACTAATTTGTTCTTCATACCTGTGAGTCTGTTTCTTTTTATTATATTCACTAGTTTGTTGTATTTTTTTAGATTCCACATATCAGTGATAACTTCCAGTATTTACCTTTCTCTGTCTGACTTATTTCACTTAGCAAAATAATACCCTCCAAGTCCATTCATGTTGTTGCAAATGGCAAAATTTAATTCTTTTTTATGGCTGAGTAGTATTCCATTGTATACATATATCACATCTTCTTTATGCATTCATCTGTTGATGGACACTTAGGTTACTTCCATATCTTGGCAATTGTAAATAATGCTGCTATGAACATTGGGGTGCATGTATCGCGTTTTTGTTTCTTTCGAATATATACCCAGGAGTGGAATTGCTGGATCATACGGTAGTTCTTTTTTAGTTTTTTGAGAAACCTCTATACTGTTTTCCACAGTGGCTTCACCAACAGTGTATGAGGGTTCCCTTTTCACCACATCCTCGCCAACATTTGTTATTTGTGTTCTTTTTGATGATAGCCATTCTGATGGGGGTGAGGTGACACCTCATTGTGAATTTGATTTGCACTTCCCTGATGGTTAGCGATGTTGAGCTTCTTTTCATGTACCTGTTGGGCATCTGCATGTTCTCTTTGGAGAAATGTCTGTTCAGGTCTTCTGCCCGTTTTTCAATTGGGTTGTTTGTCTGTTTTGATGTTGAGTTGTATGAGCTGTTTATATCTTTTGGATATTAACCCCTTATCGATCATATCATTTGCAAATACTCTCATTCAGTAGGTTGGTTTTTCGTTTTGTCAATGGTTTCCTTTGCTGTGCAAAAGCTTTTAAGTTTAATTAGGTCCCATATGCTTAGTTTTGCTTTTATTTCCTTTGTTTTAAGAGACAGATCCAAAAACATATTATGATATATCTCAAAGAGTGTTCTGCCTGTGTTTTCCTCTAGGAGTTTTGTGGTTTCTGATCTAACATTTAGGTCTTTAATACATTTTGAGTTTATTTTTGTATACGGTGTTAGAAAATGTTCTAATTTCATTCTTTTACATGTAGGTGTCCAGTTTTCCTAGCACCACTTATTGAAGAGACTGTCTTTTCTCCATTGTATATTCTTACCTCCTCTGTAATATATTAATTGACCATAAGTGTGTGGGTTTATTTCTGGGCTCTCTATTCTGTTCCATTAATCTATGTGTCTGTTTCTGTGTCAGTACATACTGTTTGGATTACTGTAGCTTGGTAGCACAGTCTAAAGTCAGGGAGTGTGATTCCTCTACCTCTGTTCTTCTTTCTCAAGATTGTGTTGGCTATTTAGGGTCTTTTGTGTTTCATACAAATTTCAAAATTATTTGCTCTAGTTCTGTGAAAAATGCCATTGGTATTTTGATAGGGATTGCACTGAATCTATAGCTTGCCTTGGGTAGTATGGTCATTTTAACAATATTAATTCTTCCAATCCAAGAACACAGTATATCTTTCCATCTATTTGTGTCATCTTCAATTTCTTTCATCAGTGCTTTATAGTTTTCCAAGTACAGGTCTTTTACCTTCTTAAGTAGGTTTATTCCTAGGTATTTTATTCTTTTTGATGCAATGGTAAATGGGATTGTTTCCTTAATTTCTCTTTCTGATATTTCAGTGTTAGTGTATAGAAATGCAACAGATTTCTGTGTATTAATTTTGTATCCTGCAGGGCTTCCCTGGTGGCACAGTGGTTAGGAATCTGCCTGCCAATGCGGGGGACACGGGTTCAAGCCCTGGTCCGGGAAGATCCCACATGCCATGGAGCAACTAAGCCTGTGTGCCACAACTACTGAGCCTGTGCTCTAGAGCGCGTGAGCCACAACTACTGAGCCCGTGTGCCACAACTGCGGAAGCCCACGTGCCGAGAGCCCATGCTCCGCAACAAGAGAAGCCACCGCGATGAGAAGCCTGTGCACTGCAACAGAAGAGTAGCATCCACTCGCCACAACTAGAGAAAGCCTGTGCACAGCAACGAAAACCCAACACAGCCAAAACAAATTAAAAAATTTTGTATCCTGCAACTTTACCGAATTCATTAATGAGCTCTAGTAGTTCTCTGGTAGCATCTTTAGGATTTTCTGTGTATAGTATCATGCCATATATTGACTGATTTTTGAATGTTAAACCAACCTTGCATTCTTTTGATAAATCCCATTTGGTCTTGATTATATTATATATATGGATTCTGTTCGATACGTTTTTAAGAATTTTTGCATTCACATTCATGAGGAATGTTGGGTATAGCTTTCTTTTCCCTTTTTAATAATGTGACTGTTTTTCTGTCACATCAAAGGGGTCATGCCCTTTGATTAAACTCAAATATAAAAGCTATTGGACTTCCCTGGCGGTCCAGTTGTTAAGACTCCATGTTTCCACTGCAGGAGGCGCAGGTTCGATCACTGGTCAGGGAAGATCCCATATGCCACACAGTGTGGCCACCCAAAAATAATAAATAAAATAAAAGCTATTAAATCTCTTATGTAGCTTGGGAAAATAATGTCAGGAACATATCTGAACCCTGAAAGCTGTAAAATGTATTTGGTGTGTTTCTCGAGAAAGAAGAAAATGAGAAAGCTGCACAAGAAAGTTTACATTTTCTTGCCAAGTGAAGTTTTCTAAGTGTTGCATTTTCATTATTCTTCCAGATAGATTAAATATTCCAGAAGGGATGCAAGAAAGGGAGAATTCCTTATTTTTTAAAAAAGAAAGGAAACAAGATAAAGTTCCTTCTTGTTAGTGGGAAAAGAATTCAAGGGGAGGAAAATGGTAGAGGGAAACAGACATATGAAGATAGGCACACTTCATGAGGATTGCCTCCCCCCACGTTTTTTTTTTTGTTTTTTTTTTTTGTTTTTCTTTTTTTGCGGTACGCGGGCCTCTCACTGTTGTGGCCTCTCCCGTTGCGGAGCACAGGCCCCAGACGCGCAGGCCCAGCGGCCACGGCCCACGGGCCCAGCCGCTCCGCGGCACGTGGGATCCTCCCGGACCGGGGCACGAACCCGTGTCCCCTGCATCAGTAGGCGGACTCTCAATCACTGCACCACCAGGGAAGCCGCCCCCCCGCCACGTTTTTAAATGGAGAAAGGGAAGTACATAAACTTCTATTGAGCCCTATGGGCTATGCACTATGGTAGTGCTTTTGCATATATCTTATATAATGGTTTTGGATGGGGAAGCCTTTTTGGAGGACAGAAGAATCCATGTTGCCTCCAGTACATTCCAAATTGCTCATGTGGGCAAAACTTTGAACATAAGATTATTTAATGTGCTTGATCTGGTCTTTAAATGAAAGGGCACATTTTGAGACACTGACTAACTGGTGTCCAGAAGAGGGTTTCTGGACAGTGAAAAGACCCAAATCCGAGTCATCTTAAGATGTATTCATGCCTCCCCTGAAAAAGAGAAAATTAGTGGGGAGTGGGGGATTACACTCTTCAATAATCAAAGGGCTTTCTCTTTTTAGTTGGAAAAGGAAATAAACTTTTTGGTATATAGCTTCAGATGGCAGAAATAGGATCAAAGGTGGGAATTACAGAGAGTAGGACTTCAGCTCGACCACTGATCCAGGCTACCTGGAGGTGGGATACAGGTGCTTTGTAATGACCTGGTGCTCCAGATGGGTGACGATGGTTGGACATGCACCATCACTGTGGGACACCGGGAAGAGACAGAATTCCTGGGTTAAGTGGGAAAGAGAGCTAACAGTCTGATAGACAAGGTCTGTTTCCACTCGAAGAACCTATGAATCAGCTGTGCCTGCCTACTCTCTCCACACAGGCAGGGTTGGAATCGAAAATGGTGGGTATAGTGTGTGTGTGTGTGTGTGTGTGTGTGTGTGTGTGTGTGTGTGTGTGTGTGTGTGTGTGTGTGTGTGTGTGTGAAGGCCATTGCCTAAGAGTCCCTCTCACAATCATCCTGTACAATGACAATATCTCAGGATTTGGTAGTTAACTTGGGGGAGCAACAATCATTTGAATGTTAGTCCTGGTGAATTAGTTCTGAGTCTCCCCTGGAAACAGTGAGCCTTTGAACATGCCTGTCCTCGTGGGCTTGGAGGCAGGGTTGCCTTACACCTCAAGGATCATGGGACAGTATCAAATGGTGAGTAAAAGCTAGGCCCATGCAGTCACACATAATAGGATTTGGGTTCTGGTTTGGTCTCATTATTAGCCACAGAACCTTGAGTAAATGGTCTAACCTTTTCTGGTGCCTTATTTTCCTTGCCTGTAAAATGAGAATGCTAAACCTACCTGAAGAGCTCAATGTCAGAGTTAATGAGATGATGAGTAGGAAGCATTCAGGAGAGCTCCTGGCGCATGGCAAACACTTAATGAGTGGCTGTAGTTGGGCCGGACGTCCTGTGCGGCACACTGATCTGGGCAGGGGCTGCAATCACTTTGGACCGTCACTACCTTGGCTGTTTATTCAATTTACTTCCATGCAAGAATGTAGCTCCAAGAGAGCAGAAACATGGCTGTTTTATTCACTCTTTGATTTCTAGTAATTTGTACGGGGCCTGGAACACCTTAAAGGTTCAAAACTGGAACTAGCTGTGTCTCATTCCCCTCCGGGCCCGGTGAGTCTCTCTCCACGTCGGCAGGGACAGGCCCCCACGAGAGGCTCAGAACAGCCTCCCCTTGGCACAGTTTTGCACTGTTCACCAGACCAAGATCATGGCTCAGTAGCTGTGGCGCATAGGCTCAGTAGCTGTGGCGCACGGTCTTAGTTGCTCCGTGGCATGTGGGACCTTCCCAGACCGGGGATCGAACCCATGTCCCCTGCATTGGCAGGCGGATTCTTAACCACTGCGCCACCAGGGAAGTCCCCTGGGTGACTCTTAATTACTGAAGCTTGAGAACCACTGCCTGGGTTAAGGCCCCTCTGACCCGGGCCTCCTTGCTCCTCCACCCAAATCAGTCTGTCTGAACCCAGGCAGTTTCTGCATCACACTCTTTGCACCCACAGCCCTAGAACAGGAGGGAGCCAAGGCCAGACTGACACTGGGGAGAGCCTGGGGCCTCAGGACTTGAGGTGGGACCAGGCGGGGACTGGCAAACTTGCTGTGTGGGGAAGGCCCAGCTCATGACATCAAACTTTTTATTTTTTAGTTGCTGGTCTCGAAATTCCTCTGGATTGACTAAGCCAGACCATGGAAAGTGGACATCGGCAGATGCCCGGATCCCAGCAGATCACCAGGGCAGGCCGCAAGGAGAACTTTTTGCACTCCGGAGAAGGGAAGGGCAGGATGGGAATTAGCAAGGTGGAGGCAGGCTGAGTGCTCTGCAGAGAAACGCTGAGTGGGAGGCTCCTGGAGAGGATGGGGCACGTCTAAGAAGATGTTTAGGTTGTTTGCTGAGCGGTATGTGAGGCAACCTTGCCTGGGCTCCCCCAGTCCTCCAGTAAATTCTATTAAACCCATGAGCATATGGTACGAGTGATTTTCGTTGTGGAAACTGAAGAAGGGTCAGAGGTTCAAGCGGAAGGCCAGGAGGATTCAGGCTCCAACAAACAATCTGGCATCCTGGAGGAGCCCAGAGCACACGGGGTCCCCCAGGACTTACATAGCCTGAGGGCTTTGGGCTTCTACAGGCCACAGAACCGGAGAAGTCAAGCAGATGTTCCCTAATCTTGGGGGTCAGGGGGCCCCTAGCCAACTACTCTCAACCCAAAGTGAGAAGACAAAAGGAAAATGTGGTTTGGCTCTATAAACGGGATACTAATTACAGCCATTTGTGCAAACTGTTTTCCATTAGTGCTTAATTGCTTACCACGCGGTATAATAACAATTACGCATTGCACGACCTACATGTCAGACTAGCTGAGTTTTATTTGTCTCCGTGTGGGCCAGTCTTCCTCATGTCTTGAGGAAGTCCGGTTGTCTGTGGGCTAACACAGTGGCTTTATTTATAACTTGAAAAAATATTATAGGCACAACACTCAGTGTATGGGTAATTCTCTCCTCTAAGAGGCGGATTACCTCATGTGCTTCAAATGTCAGTATGTTGTCTAGTTTGGGGGCTTGGCCCAAAAAAGAGAATGTGCGTTCTATTACACTTTGTATCTGTTTGTCCTTTTCTATTTAGGAGATCTATAAAGCATCCCTCACCAAAGCAATGAGGTCCCCACACACCTCTAAAACAGAACTCGAATCATCATTCCCAGCCAATGTTAGTAGCTCATCCTAAATCCACGCTTCAGGGAAGAGAATAAAATACAGAAACAATTCCTCAGGGCACAGTCAATAGAGACAGCGGATGAAAAGGCTCTCCAGTGGTTCCCCCCTAAAGAACAGCTTAGAAGTAAAGGAC
Organism: Delphinus delphis; assembly: GCF_949987515.2. NCBI lineage: Eukaryota > Metazoa > Chordata > Mammalia > Artiodactyla > Delphinidae > Delphinus > Delphinus delphis. The sequence goes on along the minus strand of NC_082699.1, from coordinate 42,404,748 downwards.
AGCAGCTCACAAATTCAAGGAGGCTATTTCTGAGAATGAGCCTCCAACGATCTTCCAAACTCTTCCTGATGGCCTACTGTGTGCCTGGCTCTGGCCTCGGCGCCGTGAAGGCAGAGTGGGGGCCAGGGGTCAACACAAAATACACGAGTTACAAAACCTCGTTTCTGTCCTTAGGGAAATGATGACTTGGTTGGGGGAGGGGCCACAGATGAATTAAATGGGCCCAGATAAAAGAGGAGAAAGTGGGAGAGCAGAGGAGGACAGAACAAACATAACAGCAAAGCAACCTTACTTCTGCAAGTCGTCTGATCCGAGTTGAGGATGTAGCCTTGTTTGCACCTGCAGACATACGAGCCAGGAGTATTGATGCAGAAATGGGCACAGTTATGCTCCAGGATGCTGCACATGTGGACCGCTGAAAGGGAAGACATGGCAAGTTAAGGCAACGATGATGCCTTCTCTAACTCCATCCCCCTCGCAAACATTCGTCCAGAATCTACGCTGTGAAGGAACAAGCTGCAGTCCCTACCTTCAAGGGGTAGCCTCTGGTAGGACCAGACAGTTCTACATAAATGCCAGCAGCAACATATACATAGAGGGCCGCAGAGGGTCAAAGGGAAATGATGTTAGGCTGAGCCATATGAAATTGCTGATATCCAACTAAAAATAGGTCAAAAACGACCTACAAAAACAGAAATTTCACAGTGCAATTAATAATATCCAGTTGGTGGGCAGAAGGATCAGAAAGTTTGCTGATACCAGGGGTGGCTCTGACTAGCATGTGGACTTGGTAGGCAGCAGCAGGTTTGGAGGAAAAGTTATTAGTTAAATGAGGATGCGGTAAAGAATCAACAGTTTCTCAGGATCATAAATCCCAAGAGTGATGTAATTTTTTAATAGGCGAAAGTATTATAAAAATTTTTGGAGTTAAAAAATGCACTCATATGTTTCCATAATCTTTATGTCTCTATTTAAAATATTTCTGGGGCTTCCCTGGTGGCGCAGCGGTTGAGAGTCCGCCCGCCGATGCAGGGGACATGGGTTTGTGACCCGGTCCGGGAGCATCCCGCATGCCGCGGAGCGGCTGGGCCCATGAGCCATGGCCGCTGAGCCGGCGCGTCCGGAGCCTGTGCTCCGCAACAGGAGAGGCCACAACAGTGAGAGGCCCGCGTACCGCAAAAAAATAATAATAATAAATAATAAATAAATAAATAAAATAAAATATTTCTGGACGGACCTAGAGTCTGTCATACAGGGTGAAGTAAGTCAGAAAGAGAAAAACAAATACCGTATGCTAACACATATATATATATGGAATCTAAAAAAAAAAAAAAAGGTTCTGAAGAACATAGGGGCAGGACAGGAATAAAGACACAGATATAGAGAATGGACTTGAGGATATGGGGAGGGGGAAGGATAAGCTGGGACGAAGTGAGAGAGTGGCATGGACATATATACACTACCAAATGTAAAACAGATAGCTAGTGGGAAGCAGCCACATAGCACAGGGAGATCAGCTCGGTGCTTTGTGACCACCTAGAGGGGTGGGATAGGGGTGGGAGGGAGACGCAAGAGGGGGGGGATATGGGGATATATGTATATGTATAGCTGATTCACTTTTTCATACAGCAGAAACTAACACAACATTGTAAAGCAATTATACGCCAATAAAGATGTTAAAAAAAAATTTCTGGGACTTCCCTGTTGGTCCAGTGTTAAAGAATCCACCTTACAATGCGGAGGACGCGGGTTCGATCCCTGGTCAGGGAACTAAGATCCCACATGCCGCGGGACAACTGGAGCCCACGTGCCGCAAACTACAAAGCCCACGCGCCCTGGAACCTGCGCACCACAACTAGAGAAGAGAAAACCTGCACACCACAACTAGAGAGAAATCTGCTCACCACAACGAAAGATCCTGCATGCCTCAACGAAAATCCCGAGTGCTGCAACTAAGACCCGACGCAGCCAAAAATAAGTTAAATTTTAAAAATAATAATAATGGGGACTTCCCTGGTGGCACAGTGGTTAAGAATCCACCTGCCAATGCAGGGGACACGGGTTCGAGCCCTGGTCCGGGAAGATCCCACATGCCACGGAGCAACTAAGCCTGTGCACCACCACTACTGAGCCCGCCTGCCACAACTACCGAAGCCCGTGCGCCTAGAGCCCGTGCTCTGCAACAAGAGAAGCCACCGCAATGAGAAGCCCATGTACTGCAACGAAGAGTAGCCCCCACTCGCCACAACTAGAGAAAGCCCGTGCGCAGCAACGAAGACCCAATACAGCCAAAAAATAATAATTAATTAATTAAAAATAATAAATAAAATATTTCTGTGTTTAGTTTCTGAAGTACCTCGGCTTTCAGATACATTGATTCTTGCATAAGACTGTTGGAGCTCATGGAAATTCTTACTGTTTTTTACATCTTAATTTATGACTTTACTCCATATAATTCAACCTGAACATATTTAAAATTAACAAGCATCAGCATAAGCAGAGTACAATTTATGCAAGTGTTGTCATAGACAAAAAGGATGTCCATATGTAGAAATATATTTTTATAAAGCTAAAACAGAAGAGACTTTCAATAGCTAAGGACAATCCCCTCACTCCAGTGCTTAGGAAAACTCAGCTACTGAGGAAATCGATGGCATATCTTAAGTATATGTCCCTTTACTTCAAAGTAAGAAACATGGCGGGCAGTAAGTGAAAGTAGGACCTCTTTATTTCATAAATACAATTTAGAATGAGTGTTCTGAGTTTACGATTGACTGTGTTTTAATTCCTGTTAGGATACAAATAATGTTAGGAAAGTTCATAGATTAAATCCAATCAGTCATTTTTACTTCAGAGTGAAAGAAATATCTGGTTTTGTGACCATGGGCTTAACTTCTTTATATTAAATGGGAGTAAAAATGGTACCAACCTCATAAGGGCCTTGTAAGGGTTAAAATAATTAAGATGGTAAAGTGCTTAAAACATAGCGCAGGGGAATACTTGATATACGTTAACTGTATGGTACAAAGGAGAAGCATGGCGGACTTTTGTTTTATTTTACATACCTGGGTTCATCCTATAGATATTCATCTTCACCTTGGTTTTTCACTCAGCATTAATAACAGATTCTATCTCCATTGATATATACTATCTTTCATGGAATCTAAGATGCACCCGATTTCAGAGATGTTAAAGTGTGAGGACACATACATTGATCCTCCTTATTCAGATTCCATATTTGAGAATTTGCCTACGTGCAAACGTTTATTTGTAACCCTAAAATCAATACTCAGAGTGCTTTCGTCATCATTTGTGGACACACTCAGAGCGATGAAAAATTTAGGTCGCCAGCTGAGGTTGAACAAGACGATGCTCTGCATTCTTGTTTCTGCTCTCAGACTGTGAATGAGTATCCTTTTCAAGTGCATTTTTGTGCTTTTTGTTGATGATTTTGCTGTTTAAAATGGCCCCAAGTGTGGTGCTGAAGTGTTGGTGTTTGCTGAAGTGAAGTGTGTCTGGTGCTCCTAAGTGCAAGGAGGCTATGATGTGCCTTATGGAGAAAATGTGCGTTTGATAAATTTCATTCGGGCAAGAGTGATAGTGCTGTTGGCTGTGAATTCAATGTTCAGGAATCAACAATATATAAAGAAGGTGTCTTTACACAGAAACACACATAAAACAAGATTATGTATTGATCAGTTGACAACAGTGTTGGACCAGAGGCTCTGAGGAACCTAACTCTGTATTCCCCCTAGGAGCTGTGGTTCAGTACTTGCTACTTCAGTCAGTGTTCACCATGATGTTATAGGACATAATTACCAAGAACAATGAGAATCAACTGTACGCCTTAGCTTTGATCAAATACATTTGATCTAGTTCATTCCTTTTAATTGCTTTATCCATTGGTCATATGACTAGTCCTCATAATATTTAGCCATTTCCCCACCAGTCCACAGTTTCGCTTTCCCAATGCTGTGATGAATCTTCTTAAATACATCTCCTTGAGCACATGTGCAGTTGTTTCTCTAGGACCGGGTCCTACTTTTTTCTTTCTTGGCTGCTTTGGGTCTTCATTGCTGCGCACGGGCTTTCTCTAGTTATGGCGAGCTGGGTCTACTCTGCGTTGCAATGCACGGGCTTCTCATTGTGGTGGTTCCTCTTGTTGCGGAGCACAGGCTCTAGGCACGCAGGCTTCAGTAGTTGCAGCATGCGGGCTCAGTGGTTGTGGTGCACGGGCTTAGTTGCCCTGCGGCATGTGGGATGTTCCTAGACCAGGGCTCGAACCCATGTCCCCTGCATTGGCAGGCAGATTCTTAACCACTGCGCCACAGGGAAGTTCCTGGGTCCTACTTCAAATAGATATCACCTCACTGTCTTGCAAGGTAGTTTATACCAGCAATGCAGGAGAGTAATGATTCCCACCTCCTCAAAACTTCAGCACTCAGGATTATCAAACGTTAAGTTTTTGACCGTGTTAAGAGGGAAAAATCATTATCCTGTTTCTAATTTGCATTTGCTTTGCACCCTGGAAGGCTCTCTTCTTTTCCTAGGCTGCTGGAGTCAAATTACCCACGGGCACAGAGGCGTTCTTATGCAACTCTCAGCATGTCACTATTTTCCTCCATAATGAAGAAAATCTGAAGTCTAGACAACCAGCAGCACAGCGGTTATACACTGGTATGAGGCCCAAGTGATGAGTCTGCTGCCCGACTTCTCACCGAGACCCTGACAGATAATTATTTTGACAGGAGATGTGAGGCAGAGAAAATACCTGCTGGGCAGCAGACAGCAGAGTGGTGATGAGAAAGGCTTCTGGAAATAAGACTACAGCTGAGCTTCACCATGACCTTGTATGAATTACTTAATTTCTCTGAACTCCACTTTCCTCACCTGTCAAATAGGGAAATTAAAAGAACCATTGCATAGGGTTTTGGAGAGACAGCTTGTTACTAAGGCTTGTCTTGGCCCTTCCGCCTCGAACAAGTGAGGGAAGTTCATGTACGTTGCGTAGCTCTTTTTGGCTTATTTCTTTACCTGTAGAATAAAGGCATGTGTGATGTCCAGGGACCTTCAGTACAGACACTTAATTATTTTCTAGAAGCTGCCTTCCTTCTCATTCCAAATGCGTGCTGACTGGGGGAGCGGCTGTGTTGGTGTCAGGCAGCCCCTCTCCTGGCCACTGCTGGGTGTTCAGGGTCTGACAGTCAGAGGCTTTTCTTGGCATTTAGCCACTAGAATTGAGGAAAAGGGGGTTTATGCCGAGCGCAAGCATATCTGGGGGCTGACAGGGTGCATGCTCTCTGCCCCTGGACCAGAGAAGTCCAAGGAGAAGCAGAGTGGGGATGGAGAGAAAGCAAAGCTGTCATTCACTATGCGTCTCCTTATTTCCATGAGTAATATAACACAATCCGCCCTTCTAAAGCTAGTTCAAGTTGAATTTCTATTACTTTCAACCAAAAGAATCCCAAACATTTTTACTAAGGTAGTCTAAAAATTTTCCACCTGTAAAATTCTATAGATGAGGAATCGGTGATACTAAGAGCATCTGGCCCTAATGCCTTGCCCTCCCGTGGGGCAGGCCTTTGTGATGTGACTGAAGGGGGCACAAGAGTCCTGCCTCCTACGGTGGCCTGCAGGTGGTCTCACACCTCAGAAGGCCTTGTAGGCGGAAGCTGGGTCAAGGCTTTGCGTGGGGCGGAAGAAATCACTAATCAGCAGACTAAGTCTTTGGCAGGATTGGATTTTTAACCAGGCGATCTGAATGTTAATAAATGTTTATTAATGAATGTGTGATTGACTAAATGAACTATCAAAAGAGTGGTGGGCTGACTGGGGGTCTTGAAAGGAACAACTACTGGGTATGGAAAGTCAAGGCCTGTGGAAGTCCATCTGGCCTCCCACTTAGCCAACAGGGCCTTGAAGGGCTGCAGTAAGTGTGGACTTTACCCGGGCTGGTCGATGGGAGGTGTGTCTTAGGAACACTGTTAGGGCCTTCTATTGTGCCTGGCCTGGGCGGGGTGAGGCTCTTAGGGTAGGAACAACCAGCCTCCAGGCTTTAAATACCAGGCTAAGTTGATAAAGCAGATACCAAGAGGTTAAGTAAAAGCCCTGGGAATTCCCTGGCAGTCCAGTGGTTAGGACTCTGTGCTTTCACTGCCGAGGGCGAGGGTTCAATCCCTGGTGGGGGAACTAGGATCTCGCAAGTTGCTTGGTGCGGCCAAAAAGAAAAAAAAAAAGGAAGCCCTGCCCAGGTTGCAAGTCATCAGAAGGCTCAGGACAGACATGCATTTTTCAGCCCCTAGATTCAAGTGTCCTCTCTCACTGGGTGGCAAAAATGGTGGGCCCCAGGATGGGTAGGTTTTGGTCATCTTGTAGACAGGGCCTCATTCACAGGAGGCCTCTAAGATTCTCTTGGAGGTCTCGGAGTGGCCTGAGAATGCAAACTCCGGAGCCCTCCTGCCCCCAGCTGTGGCTGGTGTGGGAATTCACTGCCTGTGGGTACAAAGCCACTGCTGTGCCTGAGTTCACGTCCACACAGCCAGTGAGCACAAGAGCCTAATCTCTTCCTAATTGTACGATAAAGGTTCCTGTCTTGATCACTCCTGGAGATACCCTGTCCCCACCGATCCACAGATCCAGCAGCGTTTTTCGGTTCTGCCCAAAAGCACACGAGCCTCAGCTCAGCTCCCCTCTGAAATCCCTTCTCTAGGTGCACTCTGACCTCCACGTCCCTGCATAGCCTCTCATCAGCATTTCTCAAGCTGTGGGTTATGTCTCCTTAGCAGGTCACGAAATTAACAGAGACTCTGGACTCATTTTTTTTTGTTTTTGTTTTTAAATGAAATAGAAAAAACTGTTAAAAATATCATTCTTTTCCTGGCTTACTGCAATCGTCCTCCCTACACATCTCTAGCCAGTAAACTCCTACTCTCTTTTTTTTTTTTAAGATTTATTTTTTATATATTTATTTTATTTATCTTTGGCTGCGTCGGGTCTTAGTTGAAGCATGCGGGATCTTCGTTGAGGCACGCGGGATCTTTTCGCTGCGGCGTGCGGGCTTCTCTCTAGTTGTGGCGTGCGGGTTTTCTCTTGCCTAGTTGTGGCGCGCAGGCTCCAGGGCACGTGGGCTCTGCTTTGCGGCACGCAGGTTCTCTAGTTGAGGCGCGCGAGCTCAGTAGTTGCGGCACACAGGCTTACCTGCTCGGCGGCATGTGGGATCTTAGTTCCCTGACCAGGGATCGAACCCGCATCCCCTGCATTGTAAGGAGGATCCTTTACCACTGGGCCACCAGAGAAGTCCCCCCTACTCCTCTTTCAAGTCTGTGTAGCACATAGTAGTTAAGATGTAGGTTCTGAGCCAGAATGCCTGGGTTCACACCTCAACTCTGCCACTTAGTGCTATGTGACCTTGGACAAGTTACTGAACTTCTCTGGGTCTCTATTTCCTCTTCTGTAAAATGGGAATTATAGGAGCACCTACTTCACAGGTTTGTTGTGAGAATAAAATGAGTTAACATACGCTAATAGCGCAAAATAGCACATGCACAAACTAATATCAATAAGTGTTAGTTATAATCACTATTATCTCTTTAAAGCTCTCCTGGACTCCCTAGGCAGACCCTGGCATTCTTTGATCAGAGGGCCCCCAGTGCCAGGTGACTTCCCAAGGCCTCTGAAGTGCATACTTCATATAGCCAACATCCCATTTCTCTGTGATGAGAGCATCTTCCCACCAGCCTGAAACCCTCAGACCCGGCAGGTGGAGGGTAAGAGTTCTGAAGCGAGAGAGACTCCAACTCTGCCGCCTGAAGCCGCTTATCCGTTCTAAGCCCCAGTTTCTACTTCTGTAAAATGGGATAATAATAGTACCTGCTTCACAGGGCTGTTGTAGTATTCAATGAAATAACATATTGGAAAGTACCTAGCCCAGGACAAAATTGGCTGTTATCCTCAGAGTGTAGCTCAATAAATGTTTAAGGAACAAATGAGACTTCCAGAACCCCAGAGAACTGCCATCTGCAACATGGTGCACACTGAATGGGGCTCTACAGTTTATAACGCCTGTTCACACATCTACTCTCCGCAGGTAAAATCCCCAGTTTACAGATGTGCTCAGCATCTGTACAGCTGGCAGTTGGGGTCATTGAAACCTCAGTCTGCCCCTCCCCATCGCAAAGGCTTCCCATCAAACTCTGAGGTGAATATCAACCTCAGAGCCGGTGTGCCTAGCATGGCTGGACTGTGGAGGCTGCCTGCAGAAAACCGTTTACCTTAAAAGCGGGATTTCTATCTCCCAATGCGGAGAGGAATGAAATAAGCAAGAGGTTTGGAAGTAGAACCCACCATCTCCTGGCTGCTTGGGAATTCACTTAACAAGTTTACAGTCCTGTAAAAGGGAGGGATGGCATCGTGCTGCCTCCCCAGATTTTCGTGAGGATAAAGTGCGAAAACACAAGAGAAAGTGCTTTGTAAATGTTAGTTATTGTGCACGGTTGATGAAGAGGCCCCGGGGCCTCCTTCACCTTTCAAGACAGTTAACAAGTCTGCTCAGCAGAGCCCTGTGATGAGGAGAGACAGGAGCTGGTCTTCTGTGGAGGAGGAAGAGGGACTCAGTTCCCGGGCCCTAACAAAGGAATGAATGAATGGCACAATACTGATGTTTTCTTAGAGCTTCAAGATTACAAAAACGGGAGTAGCCAAACTTTTAATTTTGCTGCCAGGCCATAAAGCACAGAGAAGGTTCTTCTATGAACAAGTCCATATCCTCAGCCTCATTATATTACCTTTCCCTTTGGTGAGCCATTCAGAGAGCTTATAAAAGAACTCATCCGTTAACATTTTTCCAAGACAACTGAATAAACACGTCAAAACTGTTACAGAACCAATTTCTTTTTTTAAAATTTCCAGGAAAGAGGGAATACAAATTCTGCAGAAGTCATTTGAAGTCATAAACCTTGAAAATGTTTGCAGTGCATTCTACTGGCTGAAGTTTTCCAGGTGACTCAGGCCACGGCACGCCACAGAGACCCAGCCCCTCTGCGGCGCCAGGGAAATAGCACTTCTGAATGTTTTCCAAGCGACATTGCAGAGCAAAAGTTTCTTTTTCCTTCATGGCGTTGATTTTTTAAGTAAAACTTTTGATTTTGGAGTCAAGAATTAATGGCGTCTCTGCTTTTTGAAGTTAGTTTTCAGCAGAGAATTTTTTTAAAAAAACGTCAAAAGCACACCGTACTTCCTTCCTGAGGCTTTGACAGGGTCGGGGGGAGGTTGGTGGCGGGGGTGGGGGGTGTGTTTCTAGGCTTTGTCACATTCTGAGAACTGGTCTAAAGGTTCCTGCTCCCGGTGAGTTGGAGATGAGTCTGGTCCTTAAGGTCATTCGCCATGCAGACTCCAGGGAAATACTGGTCATTTCAGAATAGATACTTGCTTTTGTTTTCCCATCAAAGAAGCGTGGCAGTTGGAGCGGACAGGGACCAATGGGGGTGGGCAAAGCTGGACTGGACACTGTTTACCAGGTCAGGAGGTTTGTTTCCCATTTCCAGGGACCAGTGTGGAGCCTGGGTTGGCAGTCTGGCACCCTGCCCTTCTGGAGGAGAAAAGGACGAGAAGACGGTGGCAGGAGCAGGAAACTGGGGAGAGGGTGAGTTGACCTGCTGGGAAAGCTGAGGCAGGAGCTCGGCTTGGAGGTAAGTGGGAGGAGTGTGGCAAGAAAGTGTGAAAGAAGCCTTGTGGAGTGCAGGGTTACAAAGCAAGATGGGGAAGAAGACCCTTAAAGCAGAAGAATGCAGCTCAAGGACTTGGGGAAGCATGTCCTTGCAGAAGGAGTCGGGAGGCACCTGCCATCCTATCAGGTGGGAAGGTACCAGGAGCACGTGTTGGTCTTCCCCTTACACTAGGTCTCTTTCTGGGTTGAGAAAACATCCACTGCTAGCACCACCATGGGGCAAAAATGCTCAGTATTCCACACCATCCAAGGAGAAGTTATGTTATTATTTTTGCCCTCCCATTCCCATGCTTACTACAACTCATGAATTCCAACCTAGGCAATGCCAGGGCAAGCCAATATGCTGGAGAAAATCTTCCCCTACCTACTGTTACTCGTTCTGCAGTTTGAGTGTAAACGTCCCTTCCTCAGGGAAATCTCCCTGAGCCCCCTGGCCTAGGTCAGGTCCTGTCCTGAATTCTTCCTCTGTTACACTGTTACAACTGCAGTTACTTACGTATTTGTATAACGGCATCCTTAATATGTCTCCTTGGCCAGAGCGTGAGCCCCAAGAGAGCACTGTGTCTACCTTGGCCTTTGCTAAACACCCCTTGCCAGCCCGGTGCCTGGGACCAGGTTAGCTCAGAATGAACACTGGAAGATGAATGAACTCATCCTAATGATCCCCTGAGAAAAGCCACAGAGAAACAGGACTTACTGCACAACTTGTTCTGGAACACTGAGGTCAGTGACTCCATCTGGCTGAAGTTGGCCACCAGGAAGACGTGGTCCTCGTGGGGCTCGCTGCCGATGGCCTTCAGCGTGTTGAAGTCCACTTGGCCCACGCCGATGGCAAAGATCAGGATGCCTGTGTCCCGGGCCTTTGCGGCTACCTCAGCCACCGAGTCCTGGGGCCTCCCGTCGGTCACAATCATTATGACCCGCGGCACGTTCTCCCTCAGTGGCCGGGCACCTTCTGCTTCTGAGAATGCGATGTTCAGGGCGTACTGGATGGCCAGCCCCGTCATGGTGCCCGTGGACAGATGCCGCATCCTCTTGACGGCGTGCTCCACCTCGGACTTCCTCTTGAAGGTCTTGAGGGAGAACTCGTTCTTCACGGTGCTGCCATATTGGAGCAGGCCCACACGGGTGACGTCAGGGCCAATGTCCAAGAACTGCAAGATGTCCACGATGAACTCCTTGACCTTTGCATAGTCGTGGGTGTTGACGCTGCGGGAACTGTCAATGATGAAGACCACGTCTGCCCGCTTGTTCTCACAGGAGCTCTCTGGGGAAAGAGGGGAGGGCAAACGCATCAGAAGAGTGTTAAGCATAAACACACCACTATATACAAAACAGGTAACCAACAAGAGCCCACTGTATAGCACAGGGAACTCTACTCAGTATTTTGTAATAACGTATAAGGGAAGAGAATCTGAAGAAGTTATATATACATATATATGTATAACTGAATCACTGTGCTGTATACCTGAAACGAACACGATATTGTAAATCAAATATATTTCAATTAAAAATAAAGAAAAGAAAAGGAAAGGAAAGAAAAGAAGGGTGTTAAGGACCCAGTGCAGGTTGGAAATCCTAGGGCCAGGGATCACCTTTCAAACCTCCCGTCTTCATCGTTTTTCTTCCCCCCTTGGGAAGGTTGTAAGGGTGTATATGTGCATGACTGGGTGATCATGGGTATTGGCAACAAAGATACTATTTCTTTTTACAAGATAAATGAACTTCAGTTTCTAGAAAGTCATCAATGCAGTTTTCAGGTTGGCAAACACCTGAGCAGGGTCAAAATTACTTTATCATTTACTGCACAGCACATAGGCTCGGCTGGATACTGCAGGGAGTATAGAAGACACTTAGCGGGGGCTTCCCTGGTGGTGCAGTGGTTAAGAATCCGCCTGCCAATGCAGGGGACACGGGTTCGAGCCCTGGGCCGGGAAGATCCCACATGCCGCAGAGCAACTAAACCCGTGCGCCACAACTACTGAGCCTGTGCTCTAGAGCCCACGAGCCACAACTACTGAGCCTGCAAGCCACAACTACTGAAGTCTGCGAGCCTAGAGCCCATGCTCCACAACAAGAGAAGCCACCGCAATGAGAAGCCCGTGCGCCCCAACGAAGAGTAGCCCCCACTCACCGCAACTAGAGAAAGCCCGCGCGCAGCAACGAAGACCCAACACAGCCAAAAATAAAATAAATAAATAAATAATTTTTTTTTTTTTAAAAAAGAAGACACTTAGGGGGGACGACCCAAATCAAGGAGCTTACAGTCTACCTGGGGAGACTTAATTACTGGAACAAGGAAAGAATAACTAGTATGAAACTATGTGGTGCTGACACTAGATGTTCAAAGAACAGGGATATCAGTGGGCTGGAGTCAAGGAGATGGGACACAAGTTGGCTTTACAGATGCATAGTGTTTGGACTGAGAGAAGGAACACATGGAGACGGACACATGAACAAAAGCCCAAGATGGCATGAATAGAGTGGATAACAGAACGAGTGGTAAAGGCCCTGCTAGGAGTTATGGATAGGAATTAAGTTGGAGGGGTAGCATGAAGCCAGTTACAAAATGACTTTAAATTCAGACTGAAATGTGTACATGATGCCACAGGTGATGGGCATGATATGATTAGCATATGTAACGTCTCTTCTGTAGGGAAGTTACGTTAATAAAAAGTCAACTGAGTGGGGCAGAAGTTTGTGGAGAGGATATGGACAGAAGGGAACCCTCCTACACTGTCGGTGGGAATGTAAATTGGTGCAGCCACTGTGGAAAACAATATGAAGGTTCCTCAAAAAAACTAAAAATAGAGCTACCATATGACCGAGCAATTCTACTCCTGGGTATATATCTGATAAAAAGAGAAATACTAATTCAAAAAGATATATGCACCCCAATGTTCATTGCAGCTCTATTTACAATTGCCAAGATACGGAAGCAACCTAAGTGTCCATCAACAGATGAATGAATAAGGAAGATATGGTGTGTGTGTGTGTGTGTGTGTGTGTATATATATATATATATATATATATACACACACACACACACACACACACACACACACAGGAATAGTACTCAGCCACAGAGAGAATGAAATTCTGCCGTTTTCAACAACGTGCATGGACTTGGAGGGCATTACACTAAGTGAAATAAGTCAGACAGAGAAAGGCAAATACTGTACGATATCATTTATATGTGAAATCTAAAAAAATAAAACTAGTGAATAAAGCAAAAAAGAAACAGACTCACATATGTAGAGAACAAACTAGTGGTTAGCAGTGGGGAGAGGGAAGCGGGAGGGGCGATATAGGGGTAGGGGATAAAGAGGTACAAACTACTATGTATACAATGAATAAGTTACAAGGATATATTGTACAGCACAGGGAATATAGCCAATATTTTATGACTATAAATGGAGTATAACCTTTAAAAACTGTGATATCACTATGTTGCACACCTGTAACTTATAAAATATTGTACATCAACTATACCTCAGTTTTTAAAAAAAAAACAAAAAAACCCACAAAAAACAGTTGAGTCAGGCAGGGGTTTGCAGGGTGGATGATCCAGACCATTTCTGCACAAATCTGGTTGAGAGAGAAACTTAATCTCAACCAGGGGTGGGTGGTGGGGGCAGGGAGGTGGGGGCAGTAGTGGAAATGGAGAAGGTACCTGGCCAAGAAACATGTCAACAAAGGGCACAGTTAAACTGGAAGAAGGTAAATGTCGAAGTCTCTCCCTCACCACCACAACTGCCATACTCATTCCTCAAGCGCGCAAGCAAGAAGGCATTCTGGGAAGCGGGTGAGACTGGATGAGATGAGAGGCCTCTGGCCTCACAGGGTGGAGGCTGGGCGTTCCTGCTGGGATTTCTCAGACGTTCTGAGCTATGGCCTCCAGCCCCTCCCTCCCCCTCTCTTTCCCAGACCTCCCACTGCTAAATCCGGCTTTGATAGGGATTAGAAAAGGGATCTCAAATGCTTGCCCTAAATCCCGATCTCTGCAGCTGCAAGAAAGAGAGAGAAAACCAGAAATGAAGCAGTGAACCCAGTCATTGACATGAGAAGTGGGAAAGGCGGGTGAGGTCATCCCATCCACGCGGGCCTGCCAGGTCGCGACTCGCCCCTGAGCACCTGCACACACGCCTCATCCGTCGCAGTCTCACAAGCCTAACAATTTTAGGGGAGGAAGCACGCCCGCATGCCAGCATCATGGCAGAAAGCCAACCTTCTGTGGCACCCACATATAACACTGGAGGCTGGGTGAATTTAAGGTGAGTTTCTCAAACCAGAGCTCCCAGAAACTGCCTTTGAGGGCACAGGGATAAGATCAATATCAACCCTGACATTTGCAGGGTGTTTTAACGTCTTTACTCCAGAGAGCTTTCATCATCACTACGGTCTCATCTGATTTCTAGAATAAGCTCTTAAGAAAAGAGCTAGGAGTACCGTACCCATTGGACAGATGAGAACATGAAGGCACTGAGAGTTTGAAAATCTCTTATAATTTAGAAAAAGAAAACCTATATTGAGACAACACCAACACCCACCTCACTGGGTGGTTGTGAGGATCTGAGGAAATGCTGTGGGTAAAGAGCTTAGCCTTGGGCCCAGCATGTGGAAAGTCCCAATGTGTGGGAGCTGCATATGCAGGCTCTGCTCGGCCCACATCGGCCCCACAGTCCACACCTTCCTAGGCCCAGGCTGGGGAGGGGCAGGGCTGCTGCTGCTGTGTCGTTTGTGCTGCACACAGGCACCTGCTCAGGGAAGCGAGGGGCCTGAGATCCAGGCTAGCCCTGAGCCCCAGGGGCTGCATCCACCCTGAGAGGCACCTGGAGGGAGTGCCTTTCTCTAATTTTCACAGAGGTGTCTACAGTCTAGCACATGGTCCTGGGCCAGAGCACAGCATGACAGACCTGCGGGTCCCAGGAAAGAGGACAAGGGCCAGGACTGAGGCCACTCCAGGAGCCACACCTGCCCCCCATTTCGGCCAGAACTTCATGCAGGGAGAATGTGACCCAATCATCTCCACCTGCTCAGGAGGACCGGAACCAGCCCAGACCCTGCCACGGAGGAGGATATTAATGAAAGACTCCTTGGAAGGGAGAGAGGGATAGAGTCTGCAGACTGGCTCCCTAAGAACTCTCCTCCTCTGGAAATCTTTGGAAGCAGGGGGTCCTCTGGGACTGGGATTCTTACTGTGGGTCTCAGTCATGGTGTCAGCATGCCAGGAAGCATCGCAATCAATTTAGAGGGAAGCCTGGAAGTTCCGTGGGGAATTATGTGCTCAACTGGATTAGTTCCCATCAAAACAAATGGGAGTTTCCACAATGCCCGGCATTTACAAAAACACCACAAAGGTTCGAAATAGAGTTGGAGGGAACCTCTAGAGAGCAGTGATTGTGAGTTGAAAACGACGAGTCCTGGCAGCCCAAGTGACCGAGTTTCTTCAGGATGTCTCCTCAGGTCCCTCGAGAGCTCAGAGCCACAGCACTGCAGCTTGTCCCTGAAAGGGCCAGTTCAGTGGTTCTCAAGCTCGAGGTGCCTCCCAGTTCCCAGGAAGACTTGTTGAAAACTAAGGTCAGGGCTTCCCTGGTGGCGCAGTGGTTGAGAGTCCACCTGCCGATGCAGGGCATGTGGGTTCGTGCCCCGGTCCGGGAAGATCCCACATGCCGTGGAGCGGCTGGGCCCGTGAGCCATGGCCGCTGAGCCTGCGCGTCCGGAGCCTGTGCTCCGCAACGGGAGAGGCCACAACAGTGAGAGGCCCGCGTACCGCAAAAAAAAAAAAAAAAAAAAACTAAGGTCACTGGGCCTCACTTCCAGAATTCCTGATTCTGTAGGTCTAGGCTGGCACTTGAAAATGTGCATTTCTAGCAAGTTCTTGGGTGAAGTTGATGCCACTGGTCCAAGGACCACACTCTGAGAAACCACTAGTTTAGGAACTAGAGAAATTTCCAGAGAAACGAAGTTCTGGCAAGTCTTGACCTCATATCTTACTGTGAACTCCCCAACGTGGGAAACTAATCATCTCTATAGCCATGCGGTGGGAATACAGTCAGTCTTCAGTCAACATTTGTGGAGTTAAATGGAATTCTGGGTGGTGGAGCCAAGGTTTCAGGTGGAAGGGACTGAGTCAGAGCAGGCAATTCAAGGAGGTGGATTAAAACCACAAAGTCAAAAAGTGCTAGAGCAGGTCTCTGGGTCCTGCTAACAGAGTCACAGATTCTAGGACCCAAATCTTTGCCATTTTATGAGGCAGCATAGCCACTTTTGAACTTCTGGTCCATGGACTCACAGACTAATAAAATCTTAGAGCTGGAGGGTCTAAATAGAGTCCAAGTTACTCACTTTACAGAAGGGGAAACTGAGGCTCAGGGAGGTGACTCTATCTCCACGAGGCCTCATGGCTCATTAGGGTCAGACCTGGGACCATCCTGGTGCCTTTCCCCCATGTCATGGTGGGTATCCGGGAAAACTCTCAATACCGCTGGCATTACAATACAAGCTCTGTAAATACTTGGGGACATTCTGAAATATTTGCCTCACAGTTTCTCCACACGGGGACTGCTGAGAGATGTTTCCAGAAAATGGACTCTCCTCTGTGTGTGTTCCTTTCACATACTGGTTCTGATAAACAGCCTCCCTCCCTGTCTCAGCCTGTGAGAAGAACACACACGATCTTCCTCCTCGCCCCTCACAACAGACTTTCCACAGCAGTTGGAAGAGGGTTTCTGGGCACATCATAAAAACGTCATCCCTTGAACCAAAAGAGTAACGGTCTGAGCTTGTGAACAGGACTTCCAGTTCTGTCAGCTTGACTCTGCAGCCTACTCAATGGGCAAACAAGTGTCTCTTCCCCCTGCAGAGAAGGTGAACCTGAGCCCGAACAATTTTAAGCAACATTCCCACCCCAGCAGGATTACAACGTGCAGCCTTGGAACTATTTCCTTCCTCTCAGGATTGTAGATTTGTGGCTAATCGGTCTCCCTTGCTGCAGCTCAATTTAATTACGGCCGTGTAATTGTACAGTAAATATTTGGTACCATCTGCCTGGAGAGGTCAGGGCATGTTTGGAGAAGGAAGATATGTGAATCTCGATGACAAGGGCAAAATAATTTCATCCAGAGACTGAAAGGGGCTCTGAAATGCTCAGTGAAACAGCAGCAGAGTCCTATGACCTCAGGGCAAGCCCAGCCAATACCACTTTCTGTCCATGTGGTCTTAAACCTCTCCTTCACCTCTTTGACCCTCAGTCTCTTCTTCTGCGAAATGAGAATAACAATACCTCACAGGGCTATCGGGATAGTCAAAAGAGAATATAATAATAATTTATAGGTACTGTTTATTGAGCACTGAATAAGTACCTGGCCTTGTTCAGAGTACTTTTACACGGGATGGCTTATTTATTCTTCATACCCAACTTAGCAAGTAGGTACTATTCCCATTTTACAGATGAGAACAATGCGTCTAGAAAGGTTAGATATCTAGCTCAGGGCCTCATACTTAGGAGGAGCCCGGATCTGAACTCATCTTGTCTGGCTCCGTAGTCCATACTCTTAACCACCAAGCAATGCTCAGAAAGGATTCTGTCCTTTTAGACCTGCCTTTCCCAGCACAGTCAAGATGCACCAGAACTGCACTGGCTCTCTGGGGTCAATTCTTTCCTTCCCTGGGATCAGGGCCTGAAAGCTATGGCTCAAAATTGCCTGTCTCCTGCCAACTGCTTCTCCCCTGCTAAATGCCTATTTGTGTTTTTTTAAGATTTAATAAAATGATGAAAACAGATGCTTGCCTCTCTGAATAGCAGCGGCTCAGCACATGGGGCTGCTAGTGGTTCACATTCTCATGCACTTAACTTGCCTACTGTGAGAGCTGTAGGAGCAGGGCCCTGGGGGAGATGGAAGAATGGGACAGGTATGACAGAAAGTCGATCACCGATCGTTGACGGAACAAGAGAAACATGATCTGGACAACAGGCAAATGCCCAGGGCGGGGTGGAGAAGGGAAATGGATTTCAGAAAATGCGATGCTTCCTAACAATTCCCAGCAAAGTTCCCACAAGTAGATGGTTTGTGGGCACTTTAAAAAAAGAACTGTGGGGGCTTCCCTGGTGGCTCAGTGGTTGAGAGTCTGCCTGCTAGTGCAGGGGACACGGGTCTGAGCCCTGGTCTGGGAGGATCCCACATGCCGCAGAGCGGCTGGGCCCGTGTGCCACAACTGCTGAGCCTGCGCGTCTGGAGCCTGTGCTCCGCAACAAGAGAGGCCGCGATGGTGGGAGGCCCGCGCACCACGATGAAGAGTGGCCCCCGCTTGCCACAACTGGAGAGGGCCCTAGCACAGAGGCGAAGACCCGGTGCAGCAGAAATAAATAAATTAATTAATAAACTCCTACCCCCAACATCTTCTAAAAAAAGTAATAGTCTCCTCAGCCGTAAACCAGGGGCAATAGCGCCTACCTCATAAAGTCACTGCACTCAATAAAAAATATCAGCCTTCTACTGGCTTGAAAAAGCACACCCTCATTAAAAAAAAAAAAAAAAAGAACTGTAAAAAATATAATGATACAAGGGGAAAAAATGGAATATTTTCTAGGACAGTGCAAGAGTGGATGGACGAGGGGACTGAAGTATGATTTCCAGGTGACATTAAAGGCCAACTTGAGGGTGGTGAGCATGAAACTGGAGGGACACTGATAGCATGTGGTGTGTCTTGCTCCGGCTACGCCCAGCTGCACAGGAACAGGGGAAAAGCAGGCAGAAGTTGATATAACCAGGGTTGTCATTTAGCCAAGCGAGAGTGATGAATCAGGAGAGCGACAAAGGTAGGCAACAGAACGACTATAAAGATTTCCTCTGAAATTAAACTGGGGGAACAGGAAGTAGAAGACAGGAAGGGGTGAAGGGCAGAGAAAAAGCAGCAGGGCCAATGGATTGAAAGTCCAGATGAGGTCACAGCATTGTTGAATCCTAGAAGGGGTGAGCTGGGGAAATAGGAGGTTTAAATTGAGATGATGAAGGGACTGCAGTTATTATGATCACAGGGTCAGGAGTGTATGGTAAGAGAGGTGAACAGCTGAGATACAGTGGAGGACACGAATACTCCAATAATGATCCCTCAAAGGAGGGATGACAAGAGTAACATTGGAGAAAGTGGCAAGGAGCCGAGAGCTAAAACTGGTTTTGCAACTAGGACTAACCAGAGAGGTTTCTTTAATTCCCTAAGAGTGACCAGAAACACTCTGGAACATGATTCAAAGGTCATAAAGGGCCAGTGAAAAAACTAGCTCACCAAGAGTTTCAAAGGGAGAAAAGCAGTTTTATGATTACAGAAAGCGGGGGTGGCGGTAGGGAGAACTTGATGATTTTGAGCCAGCAGGAGACTGAGAAGGGAAAAAAAGCACGCACAATTTATGTTTTTACTCCTAGTTAGGATAGATCAGGAGAATCAGAGGAAATCTATAGTTTGGATCTCAGCAAGACAAATTGGGATTGGGATTGGGATGTATGTTTATGTATAGCTGATTCACTTTGTTATAAAGCAGAAACTAACATACCATTGTAGACCAATTATACTCCAATAAAGATGTTAAAAAAAAAAAAAACTAACAAGAGGAAATCTAAGTGGTATAAATGTCAAGCCCTGAACATAAGGTTCAAAAAATCAACTGTATAAACCACAGAAAGGAGACATCTGGATTGACAGCTAGTCACACGATAAAATCTCCAGCCAGGACAGCAAATCCCAAGCCTTGCGCGCCGGCCCCGAGACCCCCAACTCCAGCACCTGTGAGACACCAACCCCCCCCGCCCCGCCCCCCGCTAATCAATCCCAGCCTCAGAATCAAAGCTCAGCCACAGGGGTCCTCTGGGCACAGCGTCCCCCGTCCCCTTCCCACCCCCTAGTGCCTGGAGGGGACTTGAGAAACAAAACCGATTTGCCAGCCAGACATTCTCTCCACTCGCTCCCATTAGAGCGCTCCAGGCCTTAATGCCCCATCATCTCACCGTTGGTTTTCCTGGCCTGAGAGAGTAGAGAGACTCTCTCCACAAATGCACCTTACTCTTCCCCTCTTTATAGCAGAACTTTCCGACGATGAAATATTTTGGTGAGTTTCATCAGCGTCACAGTAGCTCAACCTGGCAGCTGTGAGTTCTCAGGATCAATGAGCCCAGGATGCTGTCTCAACAAAGCAATTTCTTCAAAAGCCACCATCCTAAGGGTCACTGACAGCAAGGTCATGGGAGAATGAACTAATGAACTCTTTAGCCTCCTGGACCCACCCACCACTCCCTGCCCTATATCTTACACCTCAGTGATATCTAGGTTTATAGGTCCCTACGCGTCATCCTCTCTCGGTTGCCTCCTCAGCTTAAGCCTTGGCCCTGTGGTCACCTATGTCTGAGCATTCTCCTACCAGCATCTCATGTATGCAGCTACCGGCCACATGTAGTGTCTTCTATGAATCCCTAGTACCCAGCAGAGTGCAACGCACGTAGATGCTTAGTAGGGTCTTGGCTTCTTTCCTTCAGGGTGCACATGTGATGGGAGGGCTAGGAGGGCAAAGAAAGGAGAAGTTGCACATACCCCTCCACGAGCCAGAGTGGGCTGGGGGAGCTAGTCAGTGGAGGTACCATAAAAACAGCCCACAGTGGGGATCATCAGTGTCCTGATGACATCGGAAACACCTGGGGGTACTTATTTAAAATGATGAATCCTGGGCAGCACCCTAGACCCAGTGAATTAGAATCTTCGAGGCTGAAGCCCACGAACCTGCACTTAGACAGTTGTTCCGGATGATTCATAGGTGTGACAGACCTGAAGACTCTATCCCCAGGGGCACGGGAGCCTGGGAGACCATCAAAGAGGCCACACAGCAAGAGTCCAGGAGAGACCCCTTCCTGTGTCTCAGCACCCTCCTCCGCAAGACCAGGAGAGACCTTGTAAATACGGAAACCTTACATCCTGGATTCTCTCATGGGTTCTGATCCACGTCTGGTCCATTGTCAGACCATGTGTAGGTCAGCTGTGTCCTGGCTTTTGATTAGGTTCAGAAAATGAACAAGGTAGGCACCATTATTACTTCCAACTTACAGACGAGGGCCCTGGGGCTTAGAGAGGCTAAATGACAAGTCCACTGGCATGGGGAGAATGAGTGGTACGAGACAGGGATTTCACATCCAAGCCAGTCTGGTTGTAGTACCTGCATTTTTCGCCTCCGTTTCCCAGCAGGTGACCTAGCATGAAGTGTCTCCTCTGAACAGAGAAACGTCCCAGAGGAGAGGCTTATGAACTTACTCTCCCAGTCACCAGTTAACACATTAAACCCCAGTTAATATCTGGGAGGGCCAACGGCAGAGACTTGAATGAGACTCAGGACTTAGAGCTCAACTCAAGACACACTCCCCCAAGTGCAAAGTCCTCTTCACCCTCTGTCCTGGGCCAGTGCCTTTGGCCCCAGAGCTTCGCCTTCATTTTATTAAGTTCTTTCTGATACCTACGAGCACACCCGCTGCACCTACTCGAGTCCACAAGTGCCTCCTGCACCCCCAGGCAGTGATGACAGTAGCACAACTAGTAACAATGTGCAGTGACGTCATCCCACAAATTCCGTATTTGCTGGCCTGCAAGCCCCCCCAAACCATAAGGCAAACCTCTGAGGTCACGAGTGGGCCTCGTTCATCCTCATTTCACGGATGCCTGGCTCAGGGCTGCACATAGAAGGCAGAGAACTGAAGGCACTATTGGCAAAACACAGGCACATCTCAGAGGAACTGCAGGTTCGGTCCCAGACTACCGCAACAGAGCAAATACCGCCATACCGCGTGTCACACGAGCTTTCTGGTTTCCCAGCGCATATAAAAGTTATGCTTACGCTATACTGTAGCCTATTAAGCGTGCGATAGCATTATGTCTAAAAAAGCGTACCTTAATTTACCTTAATTTAAAAATACTTTATCGCTAAAAAATGCCAGCCATCATCTGAGCCTTCAGCAAGTTGTAATCTTTTCGCAATAGAATATCAAAGATCAACGATCACAGATCACCGTAACAGATAGAATAACAATGAAAAAGCCTGAAATACTGCAAGAATTACCAAAACGTGACACAGAGACACAAAGTGAGCAAATGCGTTGGAAAAATGGCGCCAATGGTCTTGTCTGACGCAGGGCTGCCACAGACCCTCAATTTGTGAAAAACACAGTATCTGCGAAGCACAACAAAAGCAAAACCCAATAAAACAAGGTCTGTCTGTACAGTGCTGGTGCTGTGGGGCTGTTGCCACCCAGAGGATGCCGGGCCTGGCCTTAGGCGGCTTACAGCCCAGGCAGGCAGTGACACGAGCGTGCAGATGGCGGCAGAACGAGGCAGGGAAAATGAATTACTATTCAGGAAGCATAACATATGCTTATAGCCAGAACAGCTGAACCCTCAGTCACAAAGGTCAGTAGAGACTGTGCTGATGAACAGGGAGGCATGAATCCAGCAGAGGTACAGAGCAAACACATCTCTACCTCTTGGCCGATTACTGAGGACAAAAGCAACGATGTACATCCAGACGGAGGTGATTTCTGTGATCTCCTCCCCCCACACACCTGCTCTGAATGCCAGTTGATACCATTTATGTGCTCCCCTCATGAACGCCCGAGATATGGTCTGAATGTCAACTTTCATTCTATTAACTCCTTTCCAACACCTACAAGCAGAACCAAAGTTCACAGGCAAGCACTGAAACTTACTGTCAGATTTGACCTGTGTACACGTTAACCAAAACCAAGGGGAACCCCTGCAGGGCAGAAAGAGATGGCTGTGGTGGGAGACAGACTTGCAGGATGGATTCTGTCTGCTCATGGAGATCCACACTGGGAAGTTTTTATGCAAAATATACTTGCCAATGTCACAATGAGTTTGTTTGGGCTTTTGTTTTTATGTAAAAGAAGGTTCTGGTGAATGAGCCTGCATCTTTGGTTAGCAATCGTGCTCCATAAACCAGAGACAAGGGCCAGTGGCGCCCTGAGGGATCCTGGGTTGACACCAGCTCAAATTTCCTTTGTCCCTGCTGACCCTCACAAATTCCTTTAGGAACGCAGCTCTCTAAGGCCCTCAGGGAGTACGCACCAACTAGCCAGCAAACTGGAAAAGAAAAGGAGAAGAAAGAAAAAACATGCCACATCACACCAGTCTCCTCTCATAACTCTTACATGAGCTAAAAGAAAAGAGACGTCGTATGAAGTTCGACAGCTGTGGTTTCCAGAACCCTGGACAATTTTCTTTGCGAGGGAGCCAAAGAGAAAGCTGCCGCAGTTTAGCCCTGGAGAAAAAAGTTTCCAATGAATTGGATTTCCTTGCAAGGTAAAGCAGTTTGCTAAAGCTTTGCTTACAAAAAAATGCCCCTCACATCCACTCTCAGTGTGTCTACAAACAGGCTTTCTCTTAATTGAGAAAAGAAGGATAAAGAAGCCCTGAAATGGTCGATGGTTTTAAAATTCACTGAGCTGACTGAATAGATACAGAATCAGTTTGGTATTCTCTATCAAAACCCTTCTCATCAGCTTTCTTCCTTCCTCCAATTGAGAAATGACTCATATCTTAAAAATTGTAATCTACACACACACACACACACACACACACACCATCCCCCAATACAAGACAGTACAGAAAGTACTGGGAAACAGGTGATCTCTCCTTTCTGCAAAGTGAAAAAGAGTGTAGGTGGCTTTTAAAAAGCAAACTGGCATTTCACCCACACGAGCATTTTAACTTAATACATTGAACAATTGCCTCCTCTGCTTTCTGAGTGTCCAGATGGAAGTCAGGCGCAGAGCAGAGACCTGTGAATACCAATAGGGTCGGGCTGGGGAGGGGTGAGGGCCACGAGGAAGAGGCCTTGCTAGATGCGGTCTTGTAGCTCTTCCCTGGAAGGGGAGGGGTGCAGGCACACACAGAGGCAGGGGCGGAAGCTTCCACAGACCTGTACCAGCCAAGGAGAAGTGTCTCTCATCATTTCAGTTTGGTTGAGTTACGCAAACACTGTGGAACCCTCCTCTCTATGCCAGGTGCTGGGGATACAGCACAAGAACCAATCTCAGCCTGGGAGACGCTTACAACCTTGTAGAGAAGACAGCTTCATAAGATTCATAAAAATCATGTGCAACGAGAGCCTGGAGGAGAGCACAATCCTGGGATGATGGGTGGGAAGATTCCTAAAGAAGCTGAAGGGTACCACATTCTATTGTCTTCAAATATTATTCCATTATTAAAGGATGAGCAGGTATTGGCCAGGCAGAGTTGGGTTGGGCATTTTAGGCAAAGGGTCGGCATGAGCAAAGGCCTAGAGGCCAGAACAGAGGAGGGCGCCATGTGCATGGGTAATGCAGATAGGGTGCTACGGCTGGATCTTAAAGGACAGGATGGGAATGACAGAGAGGGCTGCACGTACCTCCTACTGAGAAGCTTGGACTCCATGAAGGAGCCCATGGGGAGCCACTGAAGTGTTATAAATGTGCCCGTCCTCTTTTAGGGCACATTCTAAGGGCTCCTGCTTCAGCCCAGACTTCACTCTTCTCCATCCCTGGCCCAACCCAAAGCCCCTCCCACTGGAGCTCCCAGCGTGGTCTCAGGTATAAATGAATGTCCCCTATGTATATACTACAGAGAACGTACCAGGGGGAAGTTATTATTTCCTTTTT
This sequence comes from Delphinus delphis, assembly GCF_949987515.2. NCBI lineage: Eukaryota > Metazoa > Chordata > Mammalia > Artiodactyla > Delphinidae > Delphinus > Delphinus delphis. Next base: position 42,380,337 of record NC_082699.1, on the reverse strand, counting down.
TTTTTTTACATCTTTATTGGAGTATAATTGCTTTACAATGGTGTGTTAGTTTCTGCTTTATAACAAAGTGAATCAGTTATACATATACATATGTTCCCATATCTCTTCCCTCTTGCGTCTCCCTCCCTCCCACCCTCCCAATCCCACCCCTCTAGGTGGTCACAAAGCACCGACCAGGGAGAATTTAAAGACAACTCCTTTGTCTTTAGGAGTTGAGTTTCTGCCCCTTTGTTATCTAACCCTGGAGTGAGTCTACCTGAAGGACTTTCAGCTGGTAGGGCAGAAAGCTTAGGTCAGCAGTTGGCCCCTTCCAACTCATCCCTCTTGGGTGTCTAACTCCTCTACTGCTATTTCTCTCCCTAGTTAATTGAACATTCAAAGGAAATAACTATTGATTGAATGTCAGTTGGCACTCAGCATGAACTCCCACCTCTTTTTATGAGCCTTCCAGTACTGCAGACGTCAAAAAGACAAGAAGCACATTTCAATGACTCCCTTGCAGCTAGGGTCCTGGGTGAGAATTAGGTAACACCAAGTACATACACTCACAAAGGAGGAAGTGGGGTGAAGCCTGTTTCTGCTGGCAAGTAAGGTGGTAGAAACACAGACTCGGTGTTCTAGTGTCTGCTCACCAGCTTCACAGATGTAGTTACGGCAGCAACAGCATCCTGATCCCAGCAATGGGTTCTTAGGTGATGGCCCTGAACTTCCACTCCTTCACCCTTTCCATTAATTATGTAAGCACCTAATTCCCTGTATGAAATCCCTTTCTGCCTAAAATACCTAGAGAGGTGGACTTCCCTGGTGGTGCAGTGGTTAAGAATCCACCTGCCTATGCAGGGGACACGGGTTTGAACCCTGGTCCAGGAAGATCCCACATGCCACAGAGCAACTAAGCCCGTGTGCCACAACTACTGAGCCTGCACCCTAGAGCCCGTGAGCCACAACTACTGAAGCCCGTGAACCTAGAGCCCATGCTCTGCAACAAGAGAAGCCACCACAATGAGAAGCCCGCGCACCACAACAAAGAGTAACCCCCGTTCGCTGCAACTAGAGAAAGCCCGCACGCAGCAAAGACCCAACGCAGCCAAAAAATAAATTAATTAATTTTCAAAAAAAAGTAATGTGCATGTTTAAAAAAAAAAAACCTAGAGAGGGACTTCCCTGGTGATGCAGTGGTTAAGAATCCACCTGCTAATGCGGGGGACATGGGTTTGATCCATAGTCTGGGAAGATCCCACATTCCACAGAGCAACTAAGCCCGTGCGCCGCAACTACTAAGCCTGCACTCTACAGCCTGTGAGTCACAACTACTGAGCCCTCGTGCTGCAACTACTGAAGCTCCTGCACCTAGAGCCTGTGCTCTGTAATAAGAGAAGCCACCGCAATGAGAAGCCCGCACACCGCAACGAAGAGTAGCCCGCACTCAACACAACTAGAAAAAGCCCACGCGCAGCAATGAAGGCCCAACGCAGACAAAAATAAATAAATAAATAAATTTATAAAAAGATAAAATCAAGTACCTAGAGAGCTTTGTTTTCTGCACTGGCCCTGGTGGTCCCCTCAACTCCTCAATACATCTGCCTTCTTGATGCCTCCCTCATCTACAGTAAGGTCTCGATGAAAACTCCAAATACATTGGAACAAAAAACTACAAGGCGTACTCAGTCCTCTTCACAAAGCTCACCTGAAGACCTAGTCCCTCCAAGCTTTGTGAAAGCGGGGCCAACTTTCCTCCCCTCCCCTGAAGCCTCTGTTTGCCTATCCCCTCATCTTCTCTACAGTGACTGCTTCAGGAACCTAGATTGTTCTCATCACCATGTCCTTTGGAAACTTGTCCTCTCTCTCCCCACTCTGATACAATGCTTCATTTCCTCCATCCTTACTTAACTTGGCGTAGGTTTCCACCCCCTAAGTACACTGAGACAGTATATTACACAAAAGGAAATCTACCCAGCCAGCGATTCGTTTCCTCATCACTCTCGGTGCTCGAGCGAACACTGGGCTCCAGCTGCTGCCGCTGACTCAATTAAGCTTAATGCCCAATGCCAGGGTTGCTACGGAAACCAGAAATAACATTGCAGGAATCCCTCACAGCCTGGGTGACTTTGGTTTCTAGGCTGTTCTACAAATAGTCTTTCTTGTAGCTGATCATTAAGATGAAGAGCAGTTAATAAGACAGCAAGTTTCATGATGATGAAATGATCAGACCTGATCGTCACAAAGCACTTAGGATATGCAAATTTTAACGCTGAAAAGGAACTTTAAAGGCTGGATTCAATTTCTGTATTCTGCAAATGGAGAAGGTCATGCAGGGTAAAGGTGGGGCAGCCTCCTGACTCTCGGGCCGCCCATGTTCCCTGACACCACACACATTCCCCATCCTGGGCAAGTTACTTACTCTCTCTAACCTTCAGTTTCCTCTTTTACAAGAGGGAGACAGTGACTGTACCTGCCTCAGAGGGGTGCTATGAAGATTAAGTAAGTGAATATGAGTAAAGTACTTAGAATGGTGCCTGGCACAAAGTAAGAGTCAAATAATTATTTTTCTTATTATTATTATTTCCACCTGGTATTGTGTTGAGGGCTGTATGGAAGCAACATGGCCATAGCGAAGAAAGCACTGCTATGGACTGGGAGTCCAGAGACCCATGTTCTGGTTCCCATTCTTCCACCCACAAGGTGACAGTGACCACATAACCTTCTTTTTTTGGAGGGGGGAGGGTGGCTATGTTACTTTGATCTCTAGGGTTGGACTAAATAATTTCTCAGTTCCTTTCCAGCTCTCGTATGCTATGGTTTTAAGTAAAATGAATTAAATAGGGATGTTCCTTGACCTTTACAAGTGGTTATATCCATATCTATAATGATAGCTAATACTGATTGAGCAACGATTATGTATCAATATAACGCTACATGCACTAACTCCTTACCGTTCACAACAACCTATTATCCCCATTTAACAGGTGGGAAAACTGAGTCTCAGAGAGTTTACAGTAATTTGCCCAAGGTCACACAGTTAGTAAGTAGTAGAATCAAGATTCAAATGCAGGAATCTAGAATTCATACTCTTGATGATTAATCTACAGGAAACAACAAATGTACACACGCAGCTACAGAAGGGTACAACCTGCATGACTTTATATCACATTAATGTTCCCTCACTGTAACTGTAGGTACTCTGCAGGCTTTACATAAATTCCCAGCAGCTGGTACTATTCAAGAAGGTTTTGGGAAACTTGGCACAAATAAAATAATTCTTAGTTCTTCATTACACTCCAGGGATGATCACCTCCACCAACATCCCTCACTGGGATGATGTTGTTAGCCTCCTAAACGGCCTTTGCCTCGTTCCTCTACAGACTGTTCTCAATCCAGCAGCCGCAGCAGTCCTTTAAACACAAGTGAGAGCACGTCACTCCTTTGCTTAAAACCCTCCGACGGTTCCCATCTCTCTCAGAGAAAAGCCAAAGTCCTAACAACGACTCACCAAGGTCCCCATGTTACTTCCCTGAGCCACGCTGCACTGGCATCGCTGCTCTAAACACTTCAGGCGAGCCTGGAACATTCTTCCCCTGGATTCAGCGACTGTCCCCTCACCACCTTCAAGAAAATGGCTTAACACAGTAGACAGGATGACACTAGTGTTGCCTACTTAAACTTCATTTCTCTACGAATCCGCTTCCTGCTTCCTTGCTAAGATCCCAAGCAGCGAGAAAGTGACCATGATCTCTGCGAGGACAGGTCCCATCCCCACCAGGAACAACTCCTTACTGGAAGAAGACAGTCTTGGTTATCCCAGTCTCCAGACGAGGTAGCTCGAGTAGGCACGCAATCCAGTTTTGGCCTATGGGGAGTAAGGGAAAGTCTACTGAAGATTTTGGTCTCTGATAAAAGGAGTGAGTGAAGGGACAAAAAAGTCCTCTTTCCTCCACTCTTATTCTCTTCCTGCCTTGACCATAACCATGGAAGGATGTGATGTCTGGAGCTGCAGCAGCCATCCTGTGATTATTAAGGCAGAAGCCTAAGAAAGGAAAGCCAATCTCCTGGGCTGAGGTCGCTTCAGCTGGAAATAACCCTGGCCTCAAAGATAGAGCTGAGCCACTGCCACGAACTGGGAATCACTGATCTCCAGACTTCTTGTGAGATATTCAAATATCTTTTAAGAAAAACACTGTTAGCTTATTCCAATTGCACCCTACTTAATACCCAGAGATTCCACTACTGATGCCAAGCCTGCTATAGAGTAGCTGCTCAACAAAAATGCGTTTGTTCTACGTATGAAGGAATGGATCTGATGGTACAACTTCTGACACTTTAAAAATAAAATGTATTAAACTGTTTTGCTAATTACACGTATTTTCTGAAATGCTCACGTAATCGATGTTTTAGACGTCCTTCTCTAAGATCAATATCTGATTTAAGGGTGAAAGAGAAAAAAACTGCTACTTTATATTTAAATCAGTAGGTGCTCAAAGAGATCAATAAAAATTAACAATACTAATAATATTAATAAATGTCATCTCTCATTCATTTATTCAGTACACAATTATTGTGAGGCTGCTACACCAGATGCTTTATACCCAGAGACGAAAAGACCTAGTTCCTAGTTTTAAAGATCTCACAGTAGAGTGGGAGCACAGAAGAGTTAACACCACTTTGCAATGTACAAATTGTGTTTTAAAAATAAACTTTAAAATCGACAATAACAGCAACAAGCACTTATTGAAAGCTAAGTCCATGCCAGGCTCTGGGCCAAGCCCTTTATCTGCATGATCGCATCCCATCTTCATTCCCGCTCTGAGGGAGGGGCCGTTATCACCCCCATTTCACAAATGAGACAACTGGGGTTAGGGTCGTTCTGCTACTTACTCATGGTCACACAGTGGAAAGCCAGAGCTCACACTTGTTCAAAGTTAGCTATGGTTATTTGTAAAACCAAGCTGACAAGGGTGGTGGCAGGTGTGGAAAGGTTCAGGAGCCATGGTTGATTGGAAGGTCAGTAAGAAAATGGGGCCATGGGACTGTCAGGGCAAAGGAAGCCATCTTAGGCTGCCTCTGCAGAACCAGAGGCTCCTGATCGAGAAACGACAGTTCAGGACACCATTCTGTATTTAAAGGAAACATAGGCAGGGTTATTTCTCCCTCCTGAACTTTAACATGTAAACCAAACTATCAGTTTAGCTTCTCCAAGGGATGTCCCTTTGGGTGCCCCCCAGACACTCCAACTGAACATGGTGTTTGAACTCACACAAGGCACTCCATGTTTGTTGAACAAATAAAAATATAGCTACTGTGGTTGTGTGTGGCAGTTTTACACTGCAGCGGTTTGCAGACACGGATTATGTCCGTCTCGTCTGTGTTTGGGGCTGGCCTTAGCTTCAGTGGCTGGTTGGATGGCTTTGTTCCAGCCCTGACTCAGTCTGACCACTGGCTGAGGCAAACGTCTACATGAGAGCAGCCCATGTGGTAGGAGGGGAAAGGGCTCCCCTGAGCACTAGAAGACTTGGTATTAAGCCCTGCTGCTGGTCAATTACTTCACCTTGAGCAAAAAGGAATATTTCTGGAGTCTGGTTCCCTCACCCTTAACCCTTATTTGTACGAGGGACTTCCATGGCAGTCTGGTGAAGCCCAGCTCTGTGAACGCTTCTCAGAATACAGTTGTTAGATGTCCAGAATAAAATGCAACACACACTAGGATGGGACTTAGAAAAAAAATGGAGAATAACAAGTGTTGGTGAGGATGTAAAGAAATTGGAACTCTTGTGCATTATTGGTGGGAATGCAAAATGGTGCAGCTGCTATGGAATACAGTTTGGCAGTTCTTCAGAAAAGTTAAACATAGAATTACCATGTTTCCCAGCAATTCCATCCACGGTACATATCCAAAAAAACTGAAAGCAGACACTCAAACAGATACTTGTACACCAGTGTTCACAGCAACGTTATTCAAGCAGCCAAAAGGTGGAAACAACCCAAGTGTCCATCAACAGATGAATGGATAAACAAAACGTGGTATATACATATGATGGAATATTAGCCATAAAAGAATGAAGTTCTGATACATGCTACGACATGCCTGAACCTTAATCAGACACAAAAGAACAAATATGGTATCATTCCACTTACGTGAGGTATCTAGAATAGGCAACATAGAGACAGAAAGTAGAAAGGAAATTCCTGGGGGATGGAGGGGGAGGGATGGGGAGTTATTTCGTAATGCGTAGAAAGTTTCTACTTGGGATGATGAAAATGTTCAAAACGTCCTGGAAATAGACAGTGATGATGGTTGCACAACAGTGTAAATGTACTTAATGCCACTGAATTGTACACCTTTTTTGGGGGCGGGAGGTGAAGTAGAAAAGAATAGCTTTATTACTTTGTCAGGCAAAGGGGGACACAGTGGGCTCCTGTCCTCTAAAAACTACGTGTCCCCTGTATACTTTAACATGGTTCAAATGGTTAATTTTATTTTATGTATATATTAATACAATAAACAAATAAATAAATCCAAAGGATGAGAAAGGAGGCCAATTATTTGAACTACAGTGCATCAAGATATTAAAAAGAAAAAGAATTGTGGATACAGTAACATACTGACTTTAAAAAATTACACTAAATAACAAGATCAAAAGACGGGTTACTAACTAGTGTAATTCTGAAGTAGTGGTGAGTGAAAGCACTATTCTGAGTTCTCTCTCACGACGATAATGTGCCATGAACAGATCTGTGGTCTCTACTGCTGAGACGGCACCGCTACTACTTTGTGGTTTGTGGTTTACAATTGTAATAGAAGGAAATGCTAAGTTGCAGTCAGAGGTTAGTGAAAAAGGATGTTATTTTTTTCTCATCCAAATTACGGACCCACTGACGTCTATCCAAGGGATCTTTGGAGGTCCATGGACCCCAGGTTAAAAACCTCTCAACGAGATGATCTCTGAACTCTCTTCTAATTAAAACAGTGCGATCTAGCGGTGATTTCTGGCTCATCTGAATATTATGGATAAATTAACATCTCTGATAAGTTTTTTTTTCTTATCTGTAGCTGGGGATTATTATAAAATCGGCCTCTCAAGGGCTTTGTGAGGGAAAGGGAGGTAAGGAAAGCATTAGGAGCTGTAAAGCTCTGTTGTAAATGCTAGGTAGTATCAGGGAAACCTAAGAGTCCATGAAGATGTCTGCCCCATCCCCTGCACACCCGTCCCCCAGGGCTCAGGGTTCCTTCAGAATTTTTGCTCAGATCTTTGTGAACTATGGGAACAAAACACTGGGCCCCCTTTGTTAAAGAATACCATGCCCCGTGCAAAAACATAGGTTTTTTTTTTTTTTTTTTTTTTTTTTTGCGGTACGCGGGCCTCTCACCACCGCGGCCTCTCCCGCTGCGGAGCACAGGCTCCGGACGCGCAGGCCCAGCGGCCATGGCTCACGGGCCCAGCCGCTCCGCGGCACGTGGGATCCTCCCGGACCGGGGCACGAACCCGCGCCCCCTGCATCGGCAGGCGGACTCTCAACCACTGCGCCACCAGGGAAGCCCAAAAACATAGTTTTATGAACTATAATGTATGCCAGCAGATTCGAAAATACAGACAAATCAGATCATCTTAAGGAAAATACCAATTATTAAATAGACTCAAGAAGAAACAGAAAACCTAAACCCACTAATGACTCTTAAAGAAATTGAATGAGTTGTCAAATATATGCTCTCTACAGAAGGCATCAAGCCTAGATGGTTTTAGGTGTAAGTTTTACTAGCTCTTGAGGACGTCTTCTCTCACTGATCCTATACAAATTTCCCCCCAGAAGACCCATGCCGCCTGAAACTGCGGAATGTGTACCAAACCCTAAAGACGCGTGTTCCTTTAATGAATGAATAAATGATAAAACGGAGGCAAATTATGAAACGAAACATAATGTATTAGAACTAAACTATTTTGGTAGAGAAAAACAGCTAGGTAAAATGCATGGTCTACCTATTCCTTTTCATTTTGGAGACAAATTCAAGTTTGATTGGAAGAGGGGAGTCAAGGAGCCTGCTACCTTCAGCGGCTGGGACAATCACACCCAGGACAGCCACAAGACACTGGCACCAGTGCATACGAGTGAATGGTACCGTGGGAGGAGGGGATGCTTCCCAAAGATATAAGGATCCTTCATCTTGCACCAGGCTTAGCACAGCGCCTGGAACATGGGGACTCTCTTAACATATTTATTCAATGAATGGATGGAGTAGACTGGAAGAAGGCCCAGTGTCAGGCCTGGGGAATTAAGAGCTGGAGATGGAAAGCAGCCTCTCACAGGCTTGGCCAGACCTGAGCCCCTTGGACAGGATTCCTCTGCAGTTTACTTCATGGTCCAACTTGACTTTAAAAGCCTCAGGGGCTCATCTTCCCAGGGTTTCCCATGGCCAAATGCCCCTCACTGCACCTACTCCATCGTGCCTTTCCAAAGGCCCCTCCTGGCTCTGAGCCCAAGCGGTCAGATGTTTACGTTCCTCCTGTTTCTCCCCCAGCCCCTTCCCCTGCACCAGCTCTTTGTACATCTGGCCGTCCAGCTTCCTCTTTGATGTTCTCACTCACTGACTGCCTGCGGGCTTACGATAACTTCTCCCTCCTCCTCCTTTCTTAGCCTCACCATCCTGTGAACCGCCAAAATACACACACTGCCCTCCTTTCTCCTTTCATCTTTCCCTATAAATCAGCCTCCTCTGGATATACTGAAAGGAAGCTTGTCTGAGCTAGTGGTTTTAATTCCTGGCTTTTGAAAGATCTTACCCGGACTTGGTTTCACATCCTGGCTAGACTGCACTGGTTTCCCATCTGCAGCCCAAGGACATTGGCTGCCCAACCCCCTGGGCTTGTCCAATCTGCTTTAAAGACTCAGAAATGTGGTAAATTAATAAGTACCACACCACTGAAGTCTTTGAACATGCTTCCCTGGAGTACGTCAGTAACAGTTATACCACCCTGAAAGGGAAGATAAAGGGAACAGAAAGGAAAAAGAGACTACTTAGGAACATGTCAGAGAAGACATACTGTCCTCCACAAACTGGGAAAGCAGGAAGCAAAGCAGCTTGTTACGGGCTGAACTGTGTCCCCAAAATTCATAAGTTGAAGCCTACTACCTCAGAACGTGACTGTATTTGGAGATAAGGTCTTTAAAGACCTTATCTTTAAAGGTGATAAAGATTAAAAGAGATCATTAGGGTGGGCTCTAATCCAATATGACTGGCGTCCTTATAAGAAGAGGAAATGTGGACGCAGACAGATACAGAGGGAAGCCCATGTGAGGACACAGGATGCGGGTGGCCATCTGCAAGCCCAGATGAGAGGCCTCACTGTAACTGAGCAGGACCCTATGGGGCCTTCCTGGGACAGACCCCTCCCTATATCCTCTGCTCTAGCTCCTCTCTGAAGTACCCAGATAATAGTATCTCATGCATATTTCCTGAGCTTTTCAGATACTAAAAACCACCACCCAAACAGAAAAACTTAACTACTTGATAATCAAGTAGCCCCCAGACCTTCTGGCACCTAAGGATTGATAATGTTGACCACCCTGCTACCTCACCATCAACAAATAAGGGAAGTGTGAATGAGCTGATCACATGCTCTGGGACGCCCCTCCTCACCTGCTCACCCGGCCTTTAAAAATGCTTTGCTGAAACCCTTCAGGGAGTTCAGGGATTTTTCTGGGCATGAGCTACCCGTTCTCCTTGCTCGGCTCTGCAATAAACCTTCCTCTGCTCCAGACTATGACGTTTTGGTGTTTGGCCTCACTGTGTCTCTGGCACACACACTTGCGTTCGGCAACATCACCAAGAATCCAGTCAGCTGGCACCTTGACCTGGGACTTCTGGCCTCCAGAATCATGGGAAAATAAATTTCTGTTGTTTAAGCCACCCAGTCTGTGTCACTTTGTTATGGCAGCCCTAATAAACTAATATACAACTCAAGTCTCCATAATATTTCCTCTCAAGAATACATGAAATGTTTATGGATTGATTATTCAGGCAACGTTTGAACTAACTCTCCTTGTATCGATAGTTTCAGTATCTAATAGACATTAAATATTTAGACATGAATTTTTAAAGTAAAGATGATTATTCTTTATAATCATTTCAAAAGAATATAAAATATCTTTTAATATTTTCAGTGGGGACTTGGAGAAAGATAGAGAAAACATTTCATCAAATCTGCAAATGATTCAAACTTGCTAAGTTAAGGAGGAAAAATAAATGAGTTGAGAATGATGAACCTAAATGAAGAAGATAAAATTTAATACAAAGAATTTTAAGTATTCCACTTAAGTTTAAAAAAAATAGTTTGGTATATCAGGGGTCCCCAAACCCTGGTACCAGTCCACGGCCTGTTAGGAACTGGGCCACACAGCAGGAGGTGAGCAGCCAGTGGGCGAGCGAGCGAAGCTTCATCTGCCGCTCCCCGTTGCCCCCACTGCTCCCCACCGCTCCCCATCACTCACATTACCCCTGAACCATCCCCCACCCCCATCAGTGGAAAAATTGTCTTCCACAAAACTGGTCCCCGGTGCCAAAAGGGTTGGGGACCGCTGTGCTATATGATACTAAGCCACCTGTAATAAAAGTTTAGTGACTTCTGTTGACTGCAAGCTCTACGTAAATTAACCAAAAAAGCTAAGGCAATATACCTGTAATCATTCTTTCACTCATTCGGTGAACATTGCCAGAAGTGAAACCCAGGTATTCAACAAATTATATGTTGCCATCACTAAAAATTTCGCAGTTTCTCCCTTGTTTAAAAAATGTTATTTCAAAGGCTCCTAAGGCAGATTTTTCTTGGAAACCAAATATTTAGCTTTTTTTTTTTTAATAGAGGAGAAAGTCCTTATCTTTGAGTTCATTTCCTAATTCTCCAAGCGCCTCCCCAGAATCCTGGAATGTGATGGTTTGCAGATGAGAGCCTTACTTAACCCCCTGCACACAAGGCCTTCCATATCCCTGAAGCCTGAGGAGCCAGTTCATTTCCGGGGCTAATCCAGGGGCTACAAAGTTTCATATGGAAGAAACATCTGTCTCCTTAAAAGCACAGGTATTGGGACTTCCCTCGTGGTTCAGTGGTTAAGAATCTGCCTGCCAATGCAGGGGACACGGGTTCGAGCCCCGGTCCGGGAAGATCCCACATGCCACAGAGCAACCAAGCCTGTATGTCACAACTACTGAGACTGCGCTCTAGAGCCCATGAGCCACAACTACTGAAGCTTGCGTGCCTAGAGCCCGTGCTCCACAACAGGAGAAGCCACAGCAATGAGAAGCCTGCGCACCACAACGAAGAGGAGCCCCCGCTCACTGCAACTAGAAAAAGCCTGTGCGCAGCAACGAAGACCCAAAACAGCCAAAAATAAATAAATAAATTTATTTATTAAAAAAAAGCACAGGTATTTGGGTCCGCGTCTCCTCTTTAAGGTCTTAACAAGTCAAACTCTGCCATAACACAGCCTTCAGAGAGCCCTTCATCTTCACTTTTTTTTTTCAAACTAAACATCCTCAGGTCTTTCAACTCTTTTCTGCATGCCCTGGCTTTAGAGACTTTTCCTCTTTGCCCATTTGTTGGTTCATTTTCTCCTTCTCTAGGAATTTACTGAGTGTCTGTCGTGTCCCTGGCATGTTACTAGCATCACCAATACAACACAGACATCAACGCCAGCAATCAATCACTACCAAGGCTGACAAGTACTGGGCTGGGACAGACGGGCATGCTGCGGGGATGTGATGTGGGGTACCCCAACCTAGAAGATTAGGGCTGCTTCCACATAGACCCGAAAGATGAGTCCAATTCGCTTGGATGAAACAGAGGAGGTAGGATTGCCAGAAAGGGTTTGAGCAGAGGAAATGTTATGTTGGCTTCTCCAACCCCGCCTCTGCTGCTCAGTGGTTGCACGACCTTGTGCAAAACATTTAACCTCTCTAAGCCTCAGTTTCTTCATCTGTAAAATGGGGATAATAATATCATGAAGGGAAGGGTGAACTGCCTAGCACAGTGCCTGGCACATAGTAGATGTTTCCCCAAAATGGGCAGCCATCGTTACCACTGTTGTCATTATTAAAATCAGGTGGGGAAACCTGGGACACAATTGGCTCCAGAGGGGTAAGGCTGTATGCCTCGCCCCCCAAGAACAGCAGTCATCAAAGAGGAGAAAAGAACGGTGGCTATGTCACCCACCGAGGGGACGTCCTCCACCCCATCCCCCCACATATACACACTGCAGGTGCCAAACACATGAGCAAGCTGAGGATCAAACATCCTGGAACCGAAGGAGGGAGTGAATGGAGAGGAAGCGATAATGGAAAGTTATGGAAAAGGCAGGGGATAAAGAGTTTACTAGAGAAGAGAAGGTGAGAGAGAGAATCTGTAAAAGAAAAAAGAATCAAGTTATACATTCATTGGGTAGGAAAGCTTTTAACTCTGTGGCTTGTTAGAAGTCAGATACTAATGCTTTTTGGAGTTTTCCCAGTATTAATCACAAGACTGGAATGAAGAATTCACTTCCTACAGTTTCTAAAACTTGAATGACAACAGAGACGTTAGTTTATACCTAAAACAGAGAGCACATGCAGGGAGGGATGAGATGAGATGTACTTTCTGCATCTGGGCTGAGCAGCAGCCATGACAGTCCCTCCATCAGGTCCGTAATTCCATCCCGACCGTATTACAGAGGATGCATAGAGGGGGACTGATAAAAGGGAGGGGGGTGATTTTACTTCAAAGGGTTTATTTTATTTATTTATTGTTTTGCGGTACGCGGGCCTCTCACTGCTGCGGCCCCTCCCGTTGCGGAGCACAGGCTCCGGACGCGCAGGCTCAGCGGCCATGGCTCACGGGCCCAGCCGCTCCGCGGCATGTGGGATCCTCCCGGACCGGGGCACGAATCCGTGTCCCCTGCATCGGCAGGCGGACCCTCAACCACTGTGCTACCAGGGAAGCCCAAAAGGGGTTATTTTTTAAAAAGCCTTTGCTACAGGACTTCCCTAGTGGCACAGTGGTTAAGAATCTGCCTGTCACTGCAGGGGACACGGGTTCGATCCCTGGCCTGGGAAGATCCCACATGACGCAGAGCAACTAAACCCGTGAGCTACAACTACTGAAGCCCGCGCGCCGTGCTCCGCAACAAGAGAAGCCACCGCAATGAGAAGCCCGCGCACCGCAACGAAGAGTAGCCCCAGCTCCTCACAACTAGAAAAAGCCCGTGTGCAGCAACGAAGACACAATGCAGCCAAACATAAATAAATATAAAAAGCCTTTGCTATAGTTAAGACAATTCAATAAGCTCTACGCATCAACCTTCATTTTTATAAACAGTTATAATGATAAAGACACACGCCAGCCACTGGATTCTTTAGATATGTGTTAATCACTGCGCTGTAAGAGGCTTGAGTCCCCCCCCCCCTTTGCTAACTCCCCTTAGGTAGAAAAATGTTAGCAGCTTATTTTTAAAGCCCCAGAAAGGGTTGATTGACCTGGCTTACAGTTTGCTTATACCCTCCAGCTGCAATTTTCTAAGCAAATGTTTTTCATCCTGCATCTGGCTCGTGCCCCACAGCACCTCTTCCTAAGACCTTTTCCTCCTGCCCATCCCCACCCCACCTCCCAGATTTCTCTTCTGCGAAGGTTCTCAAACTGAGGTCTCCAGAAATGCAATTTCTCAGGCCCCAACCCAGACTTACTGAATCAAACACTCCAGGCATGGGAACCAGTGGTCTGAGTGCAGCGAGCCCTTCAGGAGCTTCTGACACACAGTGAAATTTGGGAACCACTGTTCAGTTTCCTGATCCTTACCCCCACCCCACCCCGCCCCCCGCCGCCGCCTCCTGCCTGATTCTGTTGCCCCACTCTCTCTGTCTCAAAGCTTCTCCCTCTCACCTGCAGAGAGGGAAAGAAAGCCAAAGATTGCATGGGGGGCGGGGGGGAGGGTTCACTACGGGAACCAGAGAAGGGACAACTGGAAGGCGGGAATCGGTGATGTCACCACGCCCCAGACGAGACCTGAAGGATCCCTGACTTCAGCCACCTCAGAAGAAAAGCGGCTTGCCCCGGGTCGCTTGCTAAGAGGCTGAAACCATGCACAAGAGGATGAAATCAGCCACCTGTACGCTTCATCCTCTCAGGGGTCCAACACACGCGCGGAGCTTTCGCCGTGGGCGGGGCCAAAGCAGGGGCTCGAGGTCGGCGACCCCGGTGTTTCCCTTAGGAGCAGCCGCAGCTCCAAATACTGATGGGTATTTCCTCTTCTTCTCAAAACTCCTGGTCGGGGAGCCAGCTCGAGTGTGAGGTGCCTTTTTCTTTGCTCAAACACACATCTCCTGAGTCACGCATCCTCTCCTGGGGCGAGGGGCGGGGGCAGGGGCGGAAGGTCACCTTTTCATTCTAGGTTTTCAGAAGCCTTAACAAGTTTGCCAGATCGCTTTACTTCTCTTTGCCTTGGCTTCCTCGTCTGAAAATGAGATAAACCAATAACCACCTTGCAGTGGTTTTTTTTTTTAACAGATCAAGTGAGCTAGCTTGTCCCTGCTCACAACAGGGGCTCAGTACCTCCAGAGGTGTCATGAGACATGAAAAACAGTCCCTTTCTTCAAGGGTGTACAATCCGGTACTAAAAACAAGGCAAGTACAAAAATAACCAGAATAGGAATCCTCGGGTATGTGCCGTTATTACCCCTCAGAATAAGGCAAAGAGGGTTGACACCTTGGTAGAGGACCTGCAGTGCATGTGGCCCATCCCGGGATGGGAGGGTCCTGCCTGGCTGGCAGCGGGAGAAGGTGGCATTTGGCCTGGCCCTGGCTGATAACAAGCCTTGGCCAAGGAAAGATACTCCAGGTAGAAGGAATAGGGTGAACAAAGCCCTGGAAAGCTCAGGGAAGGAGACAAAAGTTGCATCCATGACAAAGTGGCTTCAGGGCATGTAAGACCAGTGGCCTCAATGGGTCTGTCCTTCCAGAAACCAGAAGCTCAGAGGGCTTCCGGCATCTGCTTTTCCTCCTTCACGGAGGGTGCCAACAAATGTCAATTAGGGGGATTGTTTCAGGATGTGGAAATTCATTTGCTGTCAGCCAATGCTTGAAAATGTTAATAATTATCAACCTAGGCGAAAACCTCCACTGGCAATACAGAGCAGGACATTCTTAACGCTCATGCCAGCCAACCCCTTCAGCCACATTGCTAACTTAGGCGGTTTCAGCTCCTCATACAAAACACATTTTTGCATTTTTACCCATGTTTTGATGTCAGGTTTCACTAGAGATGTATGCAGAACTGAAAATAAATGCCTCCTAATGTACTGTGGTTTCCAAGGAACAGAATTTGGGGCTGTATACAGTGAGTTCTTAGATTAGCTTTATTTTTAAGTAGTAAATTAACTGCTATGCAGAAATTTCACTAAATCCTGTGACCTCTGCCCTCGCACACCTCTGGAATTTTTCCTAGCAGAGTGGGTGGGGGGAGGGAGTGTCAGCTCCCACCATCCCTTGAACACACTATGGGGTCACCCTCCTTTCAAATTTAATTTTTTTAATATTAAAAAAAAACATGAATTCTTCGTGAGTGCTATTGATCCAAAAGGGGAATCTATTATAGGGAGAGGAAGTAGAAATAAAATGAGATAGGCTGGTAAATTTAGAAAAGAAAGCACATGTCAACAAGACTTGGTAAAAGACAGATGAAACAGGGGAGCCAGTGGGCTGAAGCGCAGACAGTTTGAGTGTGTCCTCTCATTCCAGGAGTGAGGGGAGTCACCAGTACAGTGGGAGTTTGGGCAAGGAGGGTGAAGGTTTCCAAAAAGGCTGATATGCCCCCACTGGTTGCCCTGGCGACAGGTCCACCCCCATATGACTGTGATATAGTAAAGAGAAAAATGTGCACAAGCAAAGCAGGCAGCAGTTAAGGATGGGAAGCAACAGGACTTCCAGTTAGCACCACCTTGAGGGGACCTTAGGGAAGAGTTTGGGAGGGGACGGGTGCCACTGATGCAGGATGGGTGCAGAGGGAAGAACCTGAAGGTTTCCATGAGCTTAGGCTCTGCGTACAGCACACCCTGCGGCTCCAACTCCACCAGCCAGCATAGTTGCCTTGAAGGGACTTTGAGTTGGAGAATGTGCTCACTGGTTTTCCTGGTGGCCTGGGACTGCAGGCTCTCCCTGCCCTTTGCCCCAGCCCTGGAAGGCTAAGGCAGTCCAGATGGCACAGTAGGGGGTAGAAAAGGAGTCAGCAGTGATCGCCACTGTTGTCAGCTGAGAGTCCTCCAGGGGCTCCCACCCCTGCAGCATGAAGCCCAGACTTTTCGTCGGAGCCCCTGAGGTCCTAAGTGAGCTGGTTCCCAACTCCTCTGGGCTTGTCCCCAGCTCAGACTACCTGCCTGACAGACAGGGTACCCTGATGGCTTCACCAGGTCCCGCCTCCGTGCTCCATCCTCACCCCTCTCCTGCCAGCTCATCTCCCAGCTCCACGTGGCCTCAACTTTCCCTAGGAACGTTTCCCGAAACCAGCCATTTACAAAGTGTGGTTTGGGGACCTCCTTCACAGGGTCCATGAGATCAAAACTATTTTTGTAACAGTACTAACGTTTGCCTTTTATACTCTCTCTTATGTGTGAACATCGTTCGAAATGTTTATTGATGTGGTTTTAGATTCCACATTGCAGTTAACCTTTAAGGAACTACCTTTTGTCAAGTTTTGGTGTTCTATCGGAGAATATCCATAATCACAAGAAAAGGCTATTAAAAAACGTCTTCTTTTTCTGACTACATGTCTGTGTGAGGCCATAGTTTCTTCATGTAACCCAACCAAAACAATATTTCATGAAAGGCTGAATGGATGAGAAATGAGAATCCAGCTGTCTTTAATTAAGCCAGACACTGAACAGATTTGCAAAAATGTAAAATCCCGCCATTCTTCTCACAATTTTTTCAATTTAGAAAATATTATTATACAAATATTTTTACTTACATTATGGTTAGGTTATGGGTTTATTATTGTTATTTTAAAATTAATTAATTTATAGGGGTTTTTTTGGTTTTTTTTTTTTTTGGCGGTACGCAGGCCTCTCACCATTGTGGACTCTCCCGTTGCGGAGCACAGGCTCTGGACCCGCAGGCTCAGCGGCCATGGCTCACGGGCCCAGCCGCTCCGCGGCATGTGGGATCTTCCCAGACCGGGGCACGAACCCGTGTCCCCTGCATCGGCAGGCGGACTCTCAACCACTGCACCACCAGGGAAGCCCCTAATTAATAGTTTTTAAAGTTCTCCATTTCAGTTTCTGATCCAGTAAACCTCAGTAGACTTAACCCACAAAAATAAAAGCTCTTTGGTATCCTCAATAATTTTTGAGTGTACAAGGGTCCTGAGACCACCTTCTTATACTGAGCCTACAGCAGGCAGAGTAGAGCTGTTAACTTAGCTATGCCTCTACCATTGCACACCGACTCCAGCAAATTAATGACCTTTTTACATGTCTGTCTCCCCCACCGCACAAGTGCTTCCTGATGGTGGTTGTTCTTTAACCCCCTCATGTCTGGCACAAAGCAGAAAGTCCAGATGAATGAATGAAGTAGAAGGGAAGCCCACACATCACAGGCTACCGCCCGAGCAACGTGCAAACATTCACAGGAGGGCAGATAAATATCTGCATTATTTTTTTTTTAACTGGCTCAAGTTGTTACTGGCCCTCTGACTTGAATTTAGACATAAATATAAATATTTTTTTAAAAATCAGAAAATTCAAATGAAAAATTAACCTAAGAAACAATTCTGCTTCTACTCTGTTAAACTTTCAGAGACACCCCATGTAAGCAAGTAACTGGGGAGATACACCATGCAGTGGATAGCACAAATACAGCCAAAATGATCTGCCACAAAAACAGTGACCAGGGCAAGGACCACAACAAGCATAGCTTCTCCATCTCTGTTCGCTGTCAAAGGTAGACCAAAAGCAGATGGCACTAGAGGATCCAGGCCAGAGTTGCGGTGTTGGCCTTTGGTTTCACGATTCTCACTCACTCACCCTGTTCCCAAGTCAAGCAGCCCTCCAGCATGTCAGAGAGCGGCCACGCCATCTCCTGGCGGGCAGAGATGTGCCACATCCCATCCCCCTCTTTGTCCCTGACACATTCTCCTACAAAATGAGAAAAGGGGAGGGGGGGATACTGGACGTGGGATGGATGCCCTTAGCAAAACAGGATCTTTTATCTCCGAAGACAAGGGGTTTCTACTTCAGAGCATGAGCTCAGGGTGAAGGAGAGGGCAGTGAATGCTGACAACTAGGGGATGCCCCGTGGCGGGGGGAGGGGGTATGAGAGTGTGTGAGTGTGTGTGTTTGTGTGCATGTGTGTGTACAAGTATGTGTCGGAGGTGGGGAGAGAAGAGAGAGAGAGAGAGGCAGGGGGTGGGGACGGCATGGGGGCAGAGATATTTGACACCAAGAGGAGTATGCTTTTCTGGCTAAGAGTGTAGAGGCTCATTCCGAAAGCATCCCCATCAGAAACCCAACTGTGTAATCGCTGCTGCTGATCTAGGAATCAGGCGTTTCCAGCTCTCTCTCTCTCTCTCTCTCTCTCCCCCACACACACGCCTACATATCTCCACCACCTCTGTCTTTCTAGATAGATAGATGATAGATAGATAGATAGATAGATAAGATAGATAGATAGATGATAGATAGATGATAGATAGATACATAGATAGATAGATGATAGATACATAGATAGATGATAGATAGATATGTTTATCATATGATGGTATATGTTTATCATCTTGAAATTTGTTTTTAAAAAAACTCTTTAGGGCTTCCCTGGTGGCATAGTGGTTGAGAGTCCGCCTGCCGATGCAGGGGACACGGGTTCGTGCCCCGGTCCAGGAAGTTCCCACATGCCGTGGAGTGGCTGGGCCCGTGAACCACGGCCGCTGAGCCTGCGCGTCCGGAGCCTGTGCTCCGCAACGGGAGAGGCCACGACAGTGAGAGGCCCGCGTACCGCAAAAAAAAAAAAAAAAAACCCTTTAATCAGCGTACTAAATATCCCCCAGTCCTTTCCACATTTGCAGAAGTCCTATGTTTATGTCACTATGGAAACAGATTCTCAAGAGACTAAAGACATGGAGGGCCCAGCATCATGGAGTCATTGTTTAGGTTAACACCGTAAAGATTCTGACCTCTCAAAACAGAGCTTTTGGTTCCTCTGGTCTCTGTCATTTCGGATGCTGAGGCGACCAGGCACTGGGCAGTTTTCTCAGTGGCCTTCACAGGGGGTGAGATTTTAGGGGGTACAAATATAAAACACAGTTTTGGAGAACAACTTCCTGGAATGATGGTTGTGGTAAAGCTTTCATTCACTGCATGACTATAATTTACATATATTAATTATCTGGCTTTCTCCTCACAAAAATATTCCAAGATCAGCATTAACATTCCCATTTTACGGATGAGGAGACTGAACCTCGGAGAGGTCACGTTGCCTGAGTGTACACACTTGGTCAGTACCAGAGCCAGGTCTATGAACTCAGGTCTATGCCAAAACCCACCATCCTTTCACTGGCCAGCCTTCCTGTTAACCCCCCACATCCTAGGCTTTCCAGAGCCCATGTTTAGAACCAGGCCCATACATCTATATTCTGTGTGTTTTCAGGACCTTTCCTTCCTCTTGGAGAAAGAAAAGGATTCACCTGAAGAAAACACGTTCACTGGGTGAGCCTAACAGACCTCTAACATTTTCCATTTCTAATATCTTTTTTTTTTTTTTTTTTCGGTACGCGGGCCTCTCACTGTTGTGGCCTCTCCCGTTGCGGAGCACAGGCTCCGGACGCGCAGGCTCAGCGGCCATGGCTCACGGGCCCAGCCGCTCCGCGGCATGTGGGATCCTCCCGGACCGGGGCACGAACCCATGTCCCCTGCATCGGCAGGCGGACTCTCTACCGCTGCGCCACCAGGGAAGCCCCCATTTCTAATATCTTGATTCCACCTCTCTCTTGTGCCGGCTCCCACCTTCCCCAAACCCGCCTGCTCTCCTTCTCATTCTGCCAGGCAGGGAAGCATTATTAACACAGATTAGCCAGACAAATCCAATAAAAAATTCTCAGAACACCCTTGTCCAGGTAAGTCCAACCAGGGCTTTTTCAGATAAAAACTCAGTGCCGTTGCTTATTGGAGACAAGTCATGAGCTTCAGATTAACTGAAAAGCTTTGCAATAGAAGAGGTTTAATTTCATTTGAAAACCCGTGTACAACCACATTCTCAACTCAGGATGCACTCATTGCCAATGAGATGCCCTCTCCCCCAGCACGCCCAACACGGGACCCAGTGCTGGGAGAGCTGCCCCGACGGACACCCATCCCCTGGTCTGGAGGTCCACCCTCGACCACCTCTTCCTACTTCTGTAGGTGGAGCCCCGTCACTCACCCAGGAGGGCCGTCTGAGGGTGGGTCCGAGCATGTCTCCCTCTGGAGATGGACCTGGAAGGAGGCCACTCCCTGGCCTCAGCGGGTAGGAGGAGGATCTGTCCGAGGATCAGCAGAAAGCAGCCCACCAGCATCTTTTCCATCTTCAAGAAGAGAAAGAGGGGCAAGGCTGTGACAAACACAATGGGAGAAGAGGGCGGGGCGAGGTTTCTCGTCTCCCTGAATGCTAGGTGCTGCAGACTCACCCCCCGCCTTTCCCCAGATCAGACAGGCCACTTGTACTGAAAATTCCATTTGTGTGTATGACCCTCAGACCCACTGGTAGGTTCTTGGATACTCTGAGCAGGGCGTACGTAGTTGAATTTTTTGTCACTGTAAGACTGAATGGAAAACTTGGGGGAAAAAACTCTACCCTGAAGTTTCTTTTCAATCAAGTTCATTATCAATTATTCATAGTCACATTCTATATCTTGGATTTGAAAAAGGAAAAACTACATCTGAGGATTCCAAGTAACAATATTTTCTTAGTCTAATAATAGTGGATGGTACAAATTAACATATATGTTTCCCAAGGAATACATATACAGTTGCATAAGATAGCATGACTTAGCCTCCTAGCCTCCCTGCCTTCCACACACATCTATTAAGAGGGAACGTGGTGCAGTGTTTTTAAGGGCTTGGACCCTGGCACCAGACCGCCTGGCTTTGAAGTGTCCTGGCTCTGACACTTGCTAACTGTGTGTGACCTTGGGCAATCTGCTTAACCTCCTCATGCCATGTGGGAATATGGTTAATTGGGTGACTTAATCCACGTAACGAAAGCATTCAGGGTAGTGTCTGGCACACATGGGGAGGCGAGGACAAGGAAACAAGCAACAGCGTTAGGGGACCAGAGAAGAATAGGATCAAACGCAACGTTGAGCACAAAGCTCTCGGATGCAGAAAGAATTTTGACTCTTGAGTTGAGCTTCAGATATCCACAGGGGTGAGGGAGTTTCAACCAGAGAAGCACACTCTTGACCAGACTTTACCCGTTTTCTGTACTGGTCCTGGAGAGTAGCTGGTGTGAAGGCTCTGGAGGAAAGATTCTGAGCAGGGAAGCGACATGGTCAGATCCAGGGTTTCCCAGGATGGCCAATCTCAGTGCTTCACATGGGATGAGAAAGGTACTTTCCACATGGTGAATGATGTTGCCTATTCTGCCTCGCAAACCCTCGTGGAGAAGGCAATATCCTGGGACTAGGTTTAAACGTATTTTTCTTCTAGTTTCTATCATTATAGTGGGTGTCATAGCAATTTATTAATTTATACAGATTAGTGAGGAGGAGGGAATATTTAAGGAGGAACAACATTTAAGGAAGATCATCTGCTGTAAAGTCTTTACTAAATCCTCATCCTGTGCTTGGCAATTTCACCCAGTTGATTTCATTCACTCTTCAGACGTATCTCGCATAAATCAGAATTATTATTTCTGCTTTTTATTTTATTTATTTTATTTATTTTTTTGCGGTACGCGGGCCTCTCACTGTTGCGGCCTCTCCCGTTGCGGAGCACAGGCTCCGGACGTGCAGGCTCAGCAGCCATGGCTCACGGGCCCAGCCGCTCCGCCGCATGTGGGATCTTCCCGGACCGGGGCATGAACCCGTGTCCCCTGCATCGGCAGGCGGACTCTCAACCACTGCGCCACCAGGGAAGCCCTATTTCTGCTTTTTAGAGATGGGGAAACTGAGGCTCAGAGAAGTTTAGTAACTTGACCTAGGTCACCCAGCTAAAGTAAGTAGCAAAGTTAGGATTCAAACCCAGGGTAAGAGGCTAATTTGCCAATTCACCGATGAGAGAAAACTTGATTAGCTGCAAGTCAAGTCCCCATAAGGCAATTCATGAAAGGCCATAGCTGTTTCACCACCAGAGGTGGAAACAGGGCAGGGCAGGGGCAGGGACCACTTCCTAAAACAGGAAAAAGTAAATAATAATTCAGTGAACTGTTTGCTCAGCAAACTGCTTTCAGGAATTGACCTGTAGATGAACCCAGGTCTGTCGACCTTCAAAGTCCACAGTTTTTCACACTTGCTGTGTTGAGCTAGCTCACTTTTCACTATGCATTAAAATTCTATTAAAAATAGCAGATGTTTATTCAGCACTTACTATGTGCCAGGCACTGGGCCAAGTGCTTTAAATTTATTAAGTCATTTAATTCTTACAATAACTAGAGAAGTTCAATAATTTGCCCAAGGGTATGCAGCTGATAAAGGGGTGAAGCTCCAGAGCATTGCTAGTTCATTACAGATAACTACTGCCCACCCCTTATGAACAAATTAACTCTTTACTAATTGGACTGTTCCCTATTCATAGCTTAATCTGTGAGATTCCTTTCTAGAAAAGGAAGAAAAAAGACTTTGCCTCTTTCTCTGATCTTAAACCTACTGTTTACTGTCAAGTTTCCTTGGTATTTATCACGTTTTATGTGACATTCTAAGTGTGTTATGTCATTTATATGTGATTTATTATCTTAATGATGTTCTCCTTCCTCCCATCTGAGCAAATACAAAGTCCGCGTTTATTTCTTTTAAAGTGTATACAACATGCTCTGAAGGCGCACGTCCATCCTGACACATCTGCAATTAAATCCAAACATTTAGAGCACGATGTGGTGGATAATTATCATTTTCAAAAAACAAATACCACTTCATGTGGCTTGGGTTTACTGTGGATTTCAAGAAGTGTTTGCATTTTCAAGTTACCATGGCCAACCAAAAGGCCCTGAAGATAGATGAGGGATAGGGAGTTAAAAAATAAACAGAAATAAACACTTCTAGCTGTCTAACCCTGAGAAGGTTACTTTCCCTCTCTCTGCCTCAGTTTCCTCATCTTTAAACTGGGGATAATGAAGAAACCTGATCGTTGCATGAATTATATCAGCTCATATATATGTAAAGCACATAGAACACTGCCTGGCACATAGTAAGTGCTCAAGAAGCAATAGTTACTTATTATTATTATCATCATTATGCAAGCAAACCAATTAATATAAAGTACACACTGCTAATTTTTGTCATACTGAGCCATTTAATGTACCTTATATTAACTTTGATGCTTACTTATGACTACTCTACTAAAACAATGACACACAAATCCATAATCTGAAAATACATGTTAGTATCTAAAAGTATTTAAAACTCTCTTTTTCAGAATGAAATAATGCCACTTGCAGCAACATGGATGGACCTAGAGATTATCATACTAAGTGAAGTAAGTCAGAAAGAGAAAGACAAATACCATATGATACCACTTATATGTGGAATTTAAGATATGACACAAATGAACTTATCTACAAAACAGAAACAGACTCACAGACATAGAGAATAGACTTGTGGTTACCGAGGGAGAGGAGGGATGGATTGGGAGTTTGGAATTAGCAGATGTAAACTATTCTATATAGAATGAATAAACAACAAGGTCCTACCATAGCACGGGAACTATATACAATATCCTGTGATAAACCATAATGGAAAAGAATATGAAAAAGAATGTATGTATAGGTATAACTGAATCACTTTGTGTACAGTATAAATTAACACAACATTGTAAATCAACTGTACATCAATAAAATATTTTTCTTAAATGTTCTTTTTTTTTCTTTTTTTAATTTTTTTTATGTTTGCGGTATGCGGGCCTCTCACTGTTGTGGCCTCTCCCATTGCGGAGCACAGGCTCCGGACGCGCAGCCTCAGTGGCCATGGCTCACGGGCCCTGCCGCTCCACGGCATGTGGGATCTTCCCAGACTGGGGCACGAACCCGTGTCCCCTGCATCGGCAGGCGGACTCTCAATCACTGCGCCACCAGGGAAGCCCAAATGTTCTTTTTTCAAAATGCAATGGCACAGCAAGTCACAGTTTGGTAGAAAAGATTTACAAAACATTATCTGATATATCATTTATCTCCAGACATAAGCTCTTATAACTCAACACAAAGACAAACAACCTACTTGAAAATGTGCAAAATATTTGAACACTCATATTGCCAAAGAAGACATTCAGATAACAAATAAACGTATGCGAAGATGTTCAACATTCTTAGTCATTAGAAAAATGCAAATTAAAAATCACAATGGGGCTTCCCTGGTGGCGCAGTGGTTGAGAGTCCGCCTGCCGATGCAGGGGACACGGGTTCGTGCCCCAGTCCGGGAAGATCCCACATGCCGTGGAGCGGCAGGGCCCGTGAGCCATGGCCGCTGAGCCTGCGCGTCCGGAGCCTGTGCTCCGCAACGGGAGAGGCCACAACAGTGAGAGGCCAGCGTACCCCACACACACACAAAAAAAATCACAATGACATTCCATGACAAATCCACTAGAATAACAAAAATTAAAAAGACTGATATAACCAAGTGTTGGCGAAGATGTGGAAAACTGGAATCCTAATACATTGCTGGTAAGAATGCAAAATGGTGTAGCCACTTAGGGAAACAATTTAGCAGTTTCTCATTCAGTTAAACATACACTTCCCAAATGAGACAGCACAGGGTGACCAACTGGTCTGGTTTGCCTAGAATTGCCTGTGTTTTTGCACTGAAAGTTCTTCATCCCAGAAAACTCAGTCCTGGGCAAACTGGGCAAACCAGCAACCTAGATATTTACCCAGAAGATATAAAAACACACCCACACAAAGACTTATACTCAGATGCTCATAGAAGCTTTCTTTGTAAAAGCTGAAAACTGGGAACAATGCAAATGTCCATATATTAACGGACAGATAAATAAATTGTGGTACATCCATACAATGGACTACTACTCAGCAGTTAAAGGAATGATGTAATGGGTGAATCTCAAAATAATTAGGCTGAGTGAAAGCTGCCAGACACAAAAAGAATACATACTGAACAATTCTATTTATATGACATTCAACAAAGGGCAAAACTCTGTGACAGAAAGATCAATGGTTCCAGGGGGTGGGATGGGAAAAGAGGGTCAGCTACCAAGGGGCAGGAGGGAAATTTCAGGGGTGGCAGAAATGTTCACATCATGATTATGGTGGAGGTTACATGGCTCTATACATTTGTCAGAACCCATCAAATTATACACTTCAAAGTGATGAATTTGATTGTTTTAAGTTGGACTTCTAAAAAGCTGTTTAATAGAAACTAAAAGAATGAGGAAAAGGATACTGTATACAAGTCAACGTAAAACCAGCATGGCAATATTCATATCAGACAAGACAGGCTTTTTTAAAAAAAACGCAATGGCAGTGAAACAAGAAAAAATAAGTCAGTACACGTAGCCCACATTAATCACTGTTTCTCAGGGAGGCATTTACAGCTGCTAGCATTTGAAGAACAGGAGCCAGATCCAGTTCCAACTGGAAAACAAAATGATGTTTGAGAAACAGTTCCTTTCACATATGGGCATATGAGAAGCATTGTTGTGCTGAGAAATAGAGGTTAATTCAATCAGAACAGATTCCATGAAGCATTTGGGGGCATGGAAAGAATGTTTTTTAAAACAATTAAACAGCTTTGACTTTTGTTCTAGCGATTTTTCTCCTCTCCATGAGACAATGAGTCTTTTCATTTAGCTTCACCAAGAGGGTGGGGCTGAGAGAGAGAGAAGGAAATTGTTCTAAGCATCGCTGTTTCAAGTAAAGCGACAGATGGCGTAGCATCCCATCAGAGCCAGCACTACGTGCCGTGGGCCTTGAGAGGAGAGGCCTGGCTCTGTCACGACACGCTGCGACCTCGGTTAGGTGATTTAACTCTCTGGGCTTTAACGAGTCAGCCATGAAATGAGAGGCGTGGTCTGGAAGCAGCGTTCCTCAGCCTAAACCAGACCACAGGCCCAGGACAGGGGCCCAGGACAGGACAACGCTGCTCCCCTGAGGAAGATGGGCATGACACCCTCTTCCTGCCCCCGCACAAGAAGACAAAGGAGCTAAAGCACTAATATTTTCTAAGTGCCTACTATGGGCCAGGCAGTGAGCTGGGCGCTTGTATATTGTTATCTCATTTGGCCCTACAGTCATTCTGTGAGGTGGACGAGGTCCCAATTTCATGGGAGGAACACCGGCGGCTGCAGATAGAAAGACACTCTCCAAGGTCTCAGAGCTAGTTAAGTGACAAAGCCAAGATTCTACCCCCGCCACCTCTCAGGCAGCCAGCCTACTTGCTAAAAAAGAGATTTTGAGTCCCCTCTCCAATTCTGAAAGTTCTTAGACATCATATTTAAGAGTTTTGTTCCTCAAAGGCCACTCCATTGGCACACCAAGTGTGCATACTAACTACTCTGTGTTCAATGAGAACCAGTCACACAGGGCTGGGGCCACAGCAGCCCCAGAGGCCTTCCTTCCTGTCTCCCACCTCAGACCAGAATCCCCAGCTCCCACAGGGCCGGCAAATGGAGCCCAACCTCCATTTAGATGTTGACATTTAGATGTTGACCTGACATTGGCTTTCTGTGACTTTCACTCAGTGGTCAAGGCCTGCTTGCCAGCCCAGCCTTTCCAGGTACAGACTCAAGTCCTTTCATGGTCAAGGTAACTCCATCTGCTCCGGTACCCGGACTGGAAACTCGGCCTCAGCTTCCATGTGTCCCTTGCATCACCACCACATTCATGGGTGGACAAGCCCTGGCTTTCCCGCCCCTGCTCCAGCCCTCCTGACGGTTCCTGCCACTGCAGCAATGCTCCAGTCTATTTCTCACCCAGACTTCTCCAGAAGCTTTGGAACTGCTCTTCCTGCCTTGGGTCCTGCCCCTTCCGTGCTCAGAACCCACCTAAGGCCTTACTACGTAACATTCATGTTCAAGGCCCTCCATGACAGACCACCGCCCGCCCTACAACCATGGCAGTCCCACGTGCACCCCAGCCCCTCTACCAGTGCCGAAAGAACTCAGATTCTTGTCCTAGCTGGGTGCCTTCATCCATGCTGGTCCCTTGGTCTGGTCTACCTTCTGTATTATTCAAAAACGCATTCATTCCTAAAGGCTCAAGTCACATGTCACCCACCCCCTAAAATGTTCTCCGATTTTCCCAGGAAGGATTGACTTTTCTACGCACCCCTGACAACGGGTTTGTTGTCTGCTCTAGCCCTGGGTTTTTGTTTGTTTGTTTTTGTTTTTTGGCCGCGCTGTGCAGCTTGTGGGATTTTAGTTCCCTGACCAGGGATCGAACCCACGCCACCGCAGTGAAAGCACGGAGTCCTAGCCACTGGACTACCAGGGAATTCCCTAGCACTGTGTTTCTTTTTCTTGTTTCCATATCTGTCTCCCTGCCTAGACTCTGAACTGTTCCTTGAAACCACACCCATGTGCTAGATGCTGAATTTCATAACTAAAGTTTTAGAAAATAGGTAAGTGTTGAATAAACACATTTATTGATCAACAAAAGATCAATAAATGTTGAATCAAACTGGCCCTAGTTCTGCACCTGACAACTGCCAAGGCCGAGCCCAGGTCTTCGTCTACATACTCTGTTTGCCTTAACGCAGGCAACCCCAATGGCTCTCTCCTATGATGGAAGGAGCCTCTGCCCCAGATTCCTTGGCCCTGAATACATAATTTTTAAATGATATAGATGAAATATCAAATATCTAGTTATAATGATTAAAGTATCCATTTACTCATACATGCATATTCAAAACATCTGAAATTACAAAATATATATTCACTTAGAAATAATGCTTTATTCATTAAAAATGTTTCAGAAAACAGTGTTTTCTCTCATGTCATAAAACAGTTTTCAAATGCTTGCCTCTCTAACATCAGTATTTCATCGACGCTAAAGATTTTTTTGTTTTCTGACATCTTTACTTCTAGGTTGTCTGAGAGACAGCACTTTCTGAATCCATACATGATGCTGTCACTGGAAATTTTATCTCAGACCACCAGTTCCCACTTATGTAACATGAAGACAGTTGTTGGGTTTTTTAATATGTCCTGGAGGCATAAATTCACCATCTCTGCAACTTACTCATTCACTGTGCTGCTCTTAAAGTATCGTTGCCAGTGTCATCCAGCCCTTGCAATTGTGAAACTGTGCCCAGAGGAATAATGACTAAATTTGAGCTGATTTTTCTTTTACTGTTTTGGTCATTGACTTCTACATGTATTCAAAATTAGCACACTGATTGAGGACATTTCAAGCTAACGTGTCTTCCCCCAGTAGTACTTTGTTCAACATATTTGACAACATATTCAAACTGACATATTTGTCCTCAGTTTGATTGAGGACATTTCAAGCTAACGTGTCTTCCCCCAATAGTACTTTGTTCAACATATTTCAAAGAGTTCCACATACTCTGAGAGACTTTGCAAGGACTCACATATACAGCAATTTCCTCTTTTCCAAGGAATCATTTTCTTAGGAAAAAAAACCCCTCACTTCATATTTTGGAATATATGGTCATTCCTACCTTATCTTTCCTCCCTTCCATTCAATCAAGCACCATGTTCTACCACGTGAGGTCTCGCATGCCTTCTCCCTTTTCCATCCATACCAAGGTCACAGCCCTAGGCTTGCCCCTTATTCATACCGGAGAGACTACAAAGGTCCTGGCAGACACTGCTGTTGCCCCCCAATATCCTCCCCTCCTTCTTTAGTAATAGAACCCTCACTTTTTAACTGGACACATAATGGGGCTGGAAAAAGACCAAGATGCCCAGTCTTCCCTTCTTCCCTATCAGGTGACTGCATGGGGGTTAGGGGGGATGGAAGTGGATGCGGCGAGTACAACTTCAGAGAAGTGTCCTTAAAGGAGGGGTGGGGGAATGACCGCCTTGCTTTTTCCTTCCTGCTGGCTGGAATGAGCACATCCTGGCTGGAAACCCACCAGTCATTTTGAACCACGAGGCACCATGAAAATGGAAGTCATGCTGCATGGTAAAAGTGACAGGGCACAAAACTGTGGGTCCCCGACCCCATGCTCACTTTGGACACGCTGCCTCCAGGCTTCTAGACAGAAATAAACTTCCTTCTTCAGGTCACTGTCATTTCTGTTTTTTGTATAACTTGGAGTTGATCATAATCCTAATTAACTGACTGTTTCTAAGTCTCTCCTATTGACGCCATCTGGCACTAGCTGAATTCAATCTTCCCAACATAATATCATGCTTATCATGCGCCTGCTCAAAAACTATCAGTGACTTCTACATACCAAGCCGATAAAATCCAGATTCCTGGGCTTCCTTGGTGGCGCAGTGGTTGAGAGTCCGCCTGCCGATGCAGGGAACACGGGTTCGTGCCGCAGTCCGGGAAGGGCCCACATGCCGCGGAGCGGCTGGGCCCGTGAGCCATGGCCGCTGAGCCTGCGCGTCCGGAGCCTGTGCTCCGCAACGGGAGAGGCCGCAACAGCGAGAGGCCCGCGTACCGCAAAAAAAAAAAAAAAAAAATCCAGATTCCTTAGCTTAGCACTCAAAGTCCCATAATCTGGCCCTGTCTTAACAATGCTAACCTCAGAAACACCCCCATCCATTCCACCAACACACACACACACACACACACACACACACACACACACACACACACACACACATTAACCCTCCATTCCAGCCCGTTAGCTCCATACAACGTCTCTTACTCACCGCTGGTTGGATTGAGTTTAGGACAACGGAGATACAGGGAGGGAATCACTCCCTTTCAAATTGAACTGTGAATGGAAACAACCTTAACAAGAGAACAGATACACTGTGGTGGAGGCATATAATGGGCTATTATACAACCATAGAAATGAGTGAATTACCGCTTGGCGCAATATCATCATAAACTTACAAACATAATATTGAACAAAATTAAATTCAAAAATGGACAAAATGAATCTACAATCTTAGGAATCGGGATAGTGGTGACACTTGAGGTGTCAGTGCACAGAAGGAGGCGTGAGGGGGGGATTGTGGGGTACTGGGAATGTTCTGCTGATTACTCAGTATGCTGACTGCAGGTTCATGAAAAAGAATCCAGCTACACGCCAGATTTGCGCACCTTTCTATATGTATGCTTCAGTAAAAAGTTGACTTAAAAAACAAGCAAACGAAGTTAGAAGAGCAGTTACCTTCAGGGGGAGGTGATAATTGGGTAATTGTGGGCACAAAGTGGGGCTTCTGGGGTGCCGATCTGGGAGATGGTCACATAAGAGTGTTCATTTTGCAAAAGAGCCATTGTACTGTTCCCTTATGGTTTGTGCATCTTTTTATATGTTCTTTTGATTAAAATTTTACTTAACAAGTGAAGTGTGCAGTACTACTCCTGCCACCCTTGCTCTCTGATCATGCCATGGACAAAGGGATTCAGGGAGAGATGTGAGCTGCAGCAGAGATTTTAGAGAGAGGCTAATGGGTGTCCTCTCTTGAGAGGGCTATTGTGCACATTCTGGAAGAGGTGTTAATAAGAATGAGGGTGCACAGCTGGTCCTGACCTGGAACTCCTTCTCAAGCCCTGGGGTGGGCAAAATAATGTCCCTCCAAAGATGTCCATGTCCTAATCCCCAGAATCTGTGGATATGTTACGTTACACAGCAAAGGGGAATTACAGTTGCTAATCAGCTGACTTTAAAAATAGGGAGATACCCTACATCAACTATACTTCAATTAAAAAATAGCAAAAAATAGTGAGAGCATCCTGAATTACCCAGGTGAGCCCAACGCAATCACCAGGGTCCTTAAAAACAGAAGAGTGAGGCAGCATGAGAAGGACTCAGCCTGACATTGCTGGCTTTGAAGATGGAAGGAGGCGACAAGCCAAGCAATGAGGGAAGATTCTAGAAGCTGAAAAAGACAAGGAAATGGATTCTCCCCTAAAGCCTCCAGAAGGAACAATTCACCCAGTAAGAACCATTTCAGACTTTTGACTTCCAGAAACATAAGATAATAAACTTTTTAAAAACTGAAGTATAGTTTACAATGTTGTGTTAGTTTCAAGTGCATAGCAAAGTGATTCAGTTATACATATATATATTATATATAATATATATACTTCCTTTCAGATTCTTTTCCATTATAGGTTATTATGAAATATCGAGTATAGTTCCCTGTGCTACACAGTAGGTCCTTGTTGTCTACCTATTTTATATTTAGTAGTGTGTATATGTTAACCCCAAACTCCTAATTTATCTCTCCCCCCTCACCCACTATCCCCTTTGGCAACCATAAGTTTATTTTCTGTCTGTGAGTCTATTTCTGTTTTGTAAATCAGTTCATTTGTATCATTTTTTGAGATTCCACATGTAAGTGATATTATACGATATTTGTCTTTCTCTGTCTGACTTAATATGATAATGTCTAGGTCTATCCATGATGCTGAAAATGGCATTATGTCATTCTTTTTTATAGCTAGGTAATATTCCATTGTACATATATACCACATCTTCTTTATCCATTCATCTGTGGATAGATGTATAGGTTGCTTCCAATAAACTTGTTTTATGTCACTAAGTTTGTGGTAACTTATTACAGCAGCAGTGGGAAACTAATACACACACTGTCTGGAAATTTCAGAGAGGTGGTAATTTTATTAGAGGAGATCTTGGGGATGGGGGCATTCTTTGTATTTCAGTGGAAATGGAGAAGGAGAAGGAGCTAGAAAAAATCAGCAAACACTGTTGATGGGGAAAAGGAGACCATTCTGAGGGGCTAGTGTTAAAAGCTGAGGGTTTGTCAAAGAAAGGGAGAAATTGTGAAAGTAGCAACTTCAGAACTGAGTTTGAAGCAACCCAGGGCTCACAAAAGATTTGACCTATAGCCTTGACCTCTGTGGTCTTGAGCTTCTCATCTTTAAGACAAGTGAAAACAAACTCACCTAACTGGGAAGGTGCAAGGATAAGCCCTCAACAGAAGTGAGATAAAATCCTTTGATTGGGATTTCCCTGGTGGTCCAGTGGTAAAGAATCCGCCTTCCAATGCAAGAGGACGCAGGTTCGATCCCTGGTCAGGGAACTAAGATCCCACATGCCGCGGGGCAACTAAGCCCGCGTGCCACAACTACTGAGCTCGCATGCCACAACTACAGAGCCCACTTGCCTCAACTACAGAGCCCACGCACCCTGGAGCCTGCGTGCCACCACTAGAGAGAGAAAACCCACATGCCACAACTAGAGAGAAGCCTGCACCCACAAGGAAAGATCCCGCATGCCTCAACGAAGATCCCACGTGCCGCAACTAAGACCCGACGCAGCCAAAAATAAAGAAATAAATAAATCTTTAAAAAAAATCCTTTGCTTTACATCATTTTCTCTAATAATAACTGTTTATTAGGCAGCATAATGCCCCCAAAGATGTCTATGACATAATCATCCCGGAATCTGTGAATATGTTACCTTTGTGGAAAAAGGGACTTTGCAGATGTGATTAAGCTAAGGATATTGAGAAGGAGAAATTAGCCTGGATCATTCAAGTGGGCCCAACGTAATCACAAGGGTCTTTATAAAAGAGAGAGGAAGGGGGGAGAAGGGGGAAGGGAGAGAAGAACTGGAAGCTGCTATGCTTTGAAGATGGAAAATACCAGGAGACAAGAAACATAGGCACCTTTCAGAAGCCAGAAAAGGCGAGGGAACAGCTTTCCCCCTAGAGCCTCCAGAAGGAACATAGCTTGTCGACACCTTGATGTTAGCCCGGTGAGACCTATTTCAGACTTCTGACCTCCAGAACTGAGGGACAATAAGTTTGTGTTGCTTTAAGCACTAAGTTTGCAGTCATTTGTTACAGCAGCAATAAGAAACTAGTACAATAACCTAAAATAGCAGTGGGGTATTCCAATGGGGATGGAGCCACGGTCTCCAACAGTAAAGTTTTCCCTGACAATAAATACTCTAGAAAGAACTTTCGAAAAATGTTAGCTAGCCCACCTGCTCAGCCACTGACTTTACATACAGACAGTTCGGTAAAAATCTTATTTTCAATCAACTCACTCCAAGCACTGGCAGATTAATTCACATTAATTATCTCATTTAACCCTTATAACAACACTATGACATAGATCGTATCATCCCCATTTGATGGATGATATAACTGAGGCTCAGATAATAATAAGTATAGGTAATAAATATTGAGCACTTACTCTGAGCTAGGCATTATACTAAGCACTTCATGTGTGTTAACTAATTTAATTCTCCCAACAATTCTATTTCCATTTACAGATGAGAAAACTGAGGCAGGGAGTCTAAGTAACGTTCCAAAATCCTTGCAGGTAATGAGTGGCAGGGCTGAGACTGGAACCCAGGTCCCTCAGGTGCCAAGATCAGGGTCGTACTCCCACAACCTCTCATCACTGTCAGCATCATTACCACCAATTACTGATAACAGCCGAGGCCTCTGGGATAGAGCCCAGCCCTGCCTTTCTCTCTGAGTCCCTTTCAGGGTCCTACCAGGTAAGGCAGTGGTGGCTGTCTAACGAGCCACCTGGCAGGGTTCAAAGACGACCTCACGGCTAGAGCTCCAAGTGGCAACTGGTCCCTTGGAAGGGCCTCCCTGGCACTGTTTATTAGCAGCAGCAATGACAGCCTCCACTCTCTCCTTGGCACTTCGGCCTCCCTCTTCCTCTGACCCTCCTGACTTATCCCCACATGTACATTACACAGGGGTGCCCTCCTGAGCCTCCCTAAAGACAGGGAGTCCCAGGAAAGGGCTCTCTTAAACACACATGCTAAAAACCAGAGGGGAGCCAGTCCCGTCCCAGGGATAGCATTCGAGGCTCTGGCTCACTTGGCTGGCCTTAAACGCAGCTGCTCACCCCTGAGTCCCAGCATGTCCCTTCTCACCTCCCACGCAGCCTCACACCCAACACCCTGCAGGCCAGCGTTTACACTGGCACTCCCTCTTCGCCCCAGGCAGAGCTGATTCTAGGAAAACTGTGGGATTTCTCTGCAGAACCTTCAGTGATCCTCTTATTCCTCATCTACCTTTCAAGGAGCAATCTTCTATTTCCTTTGCTTTAAATCTTGGGCCTCATTTCAACTACCTCTTGCTAAACAGAGATATATGGTGATGCCGGTAAGAGCTTAGAGCATGACAGCCATCTGAGGGTGTCTGAGAAGTGGACTCTGGTACGGCACCTCCAGCCAGTGAGCTCAGGCCTCAGTGCCTCCAGCTTGCCAGGGCCTGGACTCCTGAGCCCGGAATTTGTAGGAAAGAGAAGCCTGGCAACACAGAGGTCTGACTGAATTCTACTGGCAGGACTAAAAGTTTGGGCAGATAGGAAAACAGAAGGTGAAGACCCAACAGATATCTACCTGCATTCTCAACAGGGGGTTCTAAGGGACCAAGCTTCAGGGGCTGAGAGGAAACTTTCCAGACCATAAACCCATCTTGGAACAGCAATATGGTTTTCTGAGGCTGGGAGAAACAGGCAGGGAGGAACCGTGTAGGATGCACTCCTGAATGGAAAACTCCAGTTAAATACATGTAGATCACCTGCCACCCTCACGTACCCACAGAGGGCCCACCTTCCTGATTTGGAGAGGAAGTGACTGCTTGTAGGAACGCCTTGCTTTTCTGGAGAGACAGGTGATGGAACTAATCACCAATCTTAAAATGCCTGGAACTGTTCTAACGACTTGAATTCAATCCTCACAACCCTGTAGGTATTATCAACCCCATTGGACAGATGAAGAAAGTGAGGCATAGAGCAGTTGGGTAACCCCGAAGTTGCCAACCTGTAAGCTTCACTCACAGCCGGGGTCTGAACCTAAGCAAGCGAACCCCAGAGTCTCTGGTCTTGACCATACCCCTCCCCCACCCCTCCCCCACCCCCGCAGCGGGAAACCAATTAAATGCAACTTGGTGCAGATGCAGCCCATTTATGACGATTTGGGACTTGGTCAACTGGGTTTGTTCCGGGCGGGAGTATGTGTTCCCGAGGAGCTACCTTCCTGTGCACCTTCCTGTGCGTCCAGTCCAGGAGACGTTAACGAGAGAGGGTCCCCATTTTTCTGTCCTCTCTCCAAACTGCCCTCGGGGTTTCTAGCAACTACCACAAAACGCCCTCCCCTTTCTTTCCTTTCCCCGCAATGTAGGGAAGCTGGAGCTTTAGCTGTCCTAGAGAACCAAGAACAAAATGCAGATGACACGGGCATTAAAATAACAGCCGACAGAGGCGGGGAGTCGGAATCGATCCGCTGGCCAGCTGGACAGCAATCACGCCGCATCCCCGCTCAACAAGTCTCCCTTTCCTGGGGTCGGTGGAGGCCAGGTCTGGGCGGCCCCGCGGCGGGGCACAGCGCCCCCACGGGGCGCTGCGGGGTGGCTGCCACGCGCTGCGCCGGGCTCAGGGAGCTCGCGGAGCTCGCCCGGCCAGGGCGGCCCAACTGGCCCCGGCCGGGGGGTCCCGCAGCGCCGCCCTCCCTCTCGCCCTCTACCCCGAGGGGTCGGGAGCCAGGGGCCCAGGGCGGGAGGGGGCGTCCGACGGGAGGGGCCGCACGGGCCGGGGCGCGGGCCTTTGGGCGCGCCCGCGTGCGTGGGTGCCCAAGCTCTGTCTGTCCGTCTGTCTGTCTGCGCCTCGGGGCTGCGGGGCCAGGCAGGGCCCCGGGGAGAGCGCGCCCCGCTCACCTGCAGCCACCGCCGGCGCCTGGGAAGCGAGACAGGGGCGCAGACTCCCGGGTCTTCGTCGCTGGCTTCCTCGCCGCTCCGAGAGCCACGGCTCTCCTCGGGAATCGCTCGTGGGAGCCGAGGAAGAAGCCCGAGGTGCTGCCGCTGTCTCCTCTTTCGCCGCTTCCTCCGAGTCCCATCCCAGAGCGCTCCGCTCGCTCGCTGGCTGCCTGGGCGGCTCTGGGCCAGCGCCGGCAGGCGGCGGGGGAGGCGGCGCCGCGGAGGGTGGGGAGAGGGCCGGCGGGAGGAGGGGTGTACTGTTTGGGGATGGGGCAGGAGCGGAGAGGGATAGGCCGCGAGGACCGCCCCACCCTGCAGGCAGCCCCGGGAGCTGGGCACCCTGGCCGCACGCCCTGCCTGCTGCCACCTCGCTCTGCGCGGTCCGTCCCCAAGCCCAGGCGGGGATCGGACCCCGGGGGTCTGGAGCCGCACGCAGGCTCAGAAAAACAAGGAGCTTTGGGCTCTTGGCGGAGGGGAGTGGGGTGGGGAGCGGAGGAGAGCATCTCCTGGAGGGAGAAAGGCATGACGGGGGTCCTGTTTCCTGAACTGGGGGTCATGATCTACAGGAGGAGACCATCGATGAGGGTGATGAAGAAGAAAGTGTTGAGAATTGGGCTAACTGGTGACAAGTGCCAGGAACTGTCTTGGCAGTACCCAGAACACCGGTGCCAGTTCATATTAACAGAGCGCCCACTGGCCAGAAACCAGGCCCCTGGGTGGGGACGGGACTAAGGATGCCAGGACGGAAAGGAAACAAGGTTCCTACCCTGAAGGAGCAGAGAAAGTCTAGTCCAGGCAAGACTTTTGAAATTATGGGCAAAGATGTTTGCAATTTTGTGAAGCGGGGGGACGTGCCCTGAGAGGTCCCCAAGGGAACTTTGGAGGGATGCGAAAGCCAGGATTGGTCAGTGGCAGGGAAAGGGCTGGGAAATGCCACTCTACCAGCTCTCCCTGCTCCTGGGCAGCTGGGGGTGAGTGGGGTCGTTACAACAGGCTAGGACATCTCCTAATAATTGCTCCAGAATTCTAACCCCAAACCATTAACCCAACCACTCAGTTCAGGTTTTAACAAGCCGTGGGGTAGAGGCCGCAGAACTAGCAAGTTTCAAAACGTCTGGTGCCAAAATCTGATCATTTAAGTCCTCTTGGCTGCCTTTACTCTGAACCGTCGTCACTCCTATTTGATGATAGAGTTGGTTTCTGGAATATGAGTAAAAACCTTGTACAAAATCAATTTTTCAGGAAAGCTCCAGGTGGGTAATTAAAATCCTAGCCATAAGGCAAGGGGTCAACATACTCAAGCCATCGGGCAACTCAGTGGTATCCTAATGCCGAGAAAGAATCTTGGATTCATGTTCCCTCACGCTGCACCTTAGGCCCACTGGGCACTCTTGGCCGCCTGCACTGATCAGAAATAGTTTCTTTGTATGTCTTTGGGAGGAGGTAGGTGGAAGTCAGAAAGTAGAGGAAAGTCTTCAGGAAATGTTTGGTCTCTGAAGTCCTAGATCCCACCAATGAAAATCCTTCCTGAGTCTGGGCCAGTGAAAATCCCCTAGGAGCTGGGGAAGTGAAGTTACAGTTTATGGAAACTTACAGTTTAAATGTGTTGCCTTATTTCAAGACACCAGTATGATCCGGTAATTTAACCAGGAAAACAATAGTAATTCCGAAATCCTTACACATTTTGGTGAATTGTAATGTAGTAGTAACAGATTTCAGTGATTCTGGTGTATGCCGAGTAAGCTGGATGTTTCTCCCCAGGGAGTTCTATCAGAATTCTTCAGAAGAGGAAATTTCTGTACAAAGCATGCCTGCAGCCACGTCAAATAGGTCAGTGAGTTGTTCACCTCGTGGAATGACCTTCAGGTCTGCTGGAAAAAAAAAAAAAAAAAAAGCAGCAGCAAAAGCGATTTCAGGATCCAGAAATATCAAGTAAGGAAAAACAATGGCTTAGTTTCCCAGTTACCTTTAGGGGGAATGCAAGTTGATAATAATAAATGCTGCTGGGGAAAGCCCAAATTTGCCTTTTCTGCCGGAGGCCCTGCTACTGGCTTAATGTAGAGAACCTTATTCAGAAAAAGTATGATTTCTTGTTCTCAGGTGGGCACTCATACAAGCTGACAAGAACAAGGGTGTGTAGTATCTCAGAACTCATGAGTTAGAATCCACAACTGTTTAAATTACTTACACCTTGGTAGCTATGCTGGGTTCAGCTCACTTCTCTGTCTCTGCAGGGGGTCTACTGTGGAACAGAAGGAGGCTGCGGCGGGGGTGGGGGGTGGGGGGTGGGCGGGGAGGGGCAGTCATTTGACCCAGGCCTCACATTCATGAAGCCTCAAATATAGACTTTGGCCCTAAGCATTCATTTGTTCCTTGTAAATATTAGAACTTTTTGTTTTGCTTTTGTTGCACATTAGAATCCTTCCTAGAGGGCAGATTAAAATGAGACTCTATCAAAGAGAAGAGGACCACAATATAAGGAAAACAAAGAGCAGACAGGTTGGCTCACAGAACTCATAGCCTAAAATAACTTTTTTTGTTTTTTTTGCGGTACGCGGGCCTCTCACTGTTGTGGCCTCTCCCGTTGCGGAGCACAGGCTCCGGACGCGCAGGCTCAGCGGCCATGGCTCACGGGCCCAGCCGCTCCGCGGCATGTGGGATCTTCCCGGACCGGGGCACGAACCCGTGTCCCCTGCTTTGGCAGGCGGACTCTCAACCACTGCGCCACCAGGGAAGCGCTAGAAACACCAATTTTATTGACAAGATAGGGCCACAACGGGCAGCTCCACGGAACACAAATGAGGAAGAATCTAAAATTGCAATGTCACCTCACTCGCACCGTGTTTCTCTAGGTGACTGATGATGTTTGAGTCACATGTAAACTCCTGGAGCCCGTCCCTGTCCCACTCAAGCAGAAGGGCAGGATGTCTCACCTGGGAGAGGAGCTGTCATTCCTTTGGGGCACCTGCCAGTTGGTCAGAACAGGAGATAAGGTAGAGAGGGGGGCCTCCAGCCTTGCGTAAGGAACCCTCTGACATGGGGCAGTGCTTCCTTCCAGATGCCCCATCAATGTGGACAGCTAGTTCCGTGTCAGAGGTCCCCCTGAGGACAGGCTAGCTGACGGCACCATCATCCCAAGTGAAATGATTTCTAAATAAACATATGACCCCACCTTGGAAAGAGGATTCAAATGTTTTTATGTTATCCACACCTTAACTTGTTTACACATCTTCCTTATGCCATGCTGGGGAAGAGACTGAGCTGCTGTGGCCTTAAACCTGGAGGTTAGAGTGGTTTTTGTGGAATCAGGCTGATGACGCTACTTATCAAGTATGAGATAATAGGATGGAGTGGGGAGCCTTAAAACCTGGGCAAGATTGAACGGAATCTGACTCGTTTTCTTGGATATTGACAAGGCTGAAACACTGCCCGTCTCCCTGGAGACTAGTTTCCACTTTGGAAGTGGAGGATGGACCTGCTATGTGTGGAAGCATCACTCAGCAACGCAGACTGCTGCTTCTTGCCTCCTGAAGCCCAGGAATTGGCAAAGAGCCATCTGCTATTAGAAGCCAGTAGCCTCATTCCTGTGACACTCAGCTAACTGCCTTCTCGCCACGCCATTACTGAGTCTCTGTCTGCATCGGTTGCCTGGTGTTAAATCAGACTGCAAGATACTTGGGCAATGAGTACGTGTATCTGTCCTATAAAATCTTCCAGCATTCTGGCAAAGCTCAATAAACTCAAGAATAACAAAAATATCAGAAGAAAGAACGTGGCTTTTCCACGTTCTCTCTTGCTGAAGAAAATAACTGGAACATGGTTATTACCGGGATCCAACAGAAGGGGAAATGCTACAGATGGTCCAGTGGAAAGAATAAGGAATAAGGCAGTGAACTGCTGAGAGCCACAATAAATCATAAGATGGAGAAAAATAAGATGTAATGCAATGAAGTGAACAATGTTTTGTTGGTAGAGCACTCTCTGAAAAGAAGCAATGGAAATGTCTTGACTCATTTAAAACAAGAATTGACAAAGCAATTCCCAAGTATAGAAAGTGCCAGAACATTACTGGCTATATGTACACTAGCTCTGAACAAAAACATGTAGAAAAGAAGATGCAATAACCAAAGTGTGAAAGAGCTGAGAGTTTCTTTTAGCTAGAGCAAGTTTTAAGACAGCTCAGCATCCCTGGCCAGGCCTGATGAGAGGGTGCAGACCCTCAGTGCTTCACCGTTAGCTCCAGACTACCCATGGAGCTGAGAAGTTTGGGGGGAGAAGGGGGAGTGACTATTTATGGGTGTGGAGTTTCTTTGGGGGTTAATGGAAATGTTCTAAAACTGATAGTGGTGATGGTTGCATGACAGCGAATAATATTAAGAACCGTTAAATCATATAATTCTATGGCATGTGGATTACATCTTAATACATTTTGGTTTATGAGAAGAGGGCAGGTTTTAGTTCCGAGTCCTCATGCAAACACGTTTAGTCTCTTTTTGAATCAGACTGCTTCTCTTCCATGTTTGCACACCTTGCTTGGAACACTCTCCATCCTGGAACCAGGTCTCTCACACATGGGCGGGGGCGGGGGGGGCTTCTTGCCCCACTCCTCAGCTTCCCTTCCTGTGCTTTCACACACCTTTTCTGGAGTTCACACTCCTCCTCTGATAATTACTTTCCACTGCAGGACTTACCTGCTGGTGGGGACTTCTGGACTAGTGTCTGTGGTCCCCACCACAGAGAAATGCACAAGGCTTTACTGTTGCTTGAGATACTCTTGTAAAGGCTGCAAGACAAACATGCTTTATCACATACAGCCTTTCAGGGGTTCTATTTAAATCTGAAGTGCCCAGGAAGTTGAAGAACACATCAGCTGTACTGGCTCATGGGCTTAGTCCCTCCGTGGCATGTGGGATCTTCCCAGACCAGGGATCGAACCCACGTCCCCTGCCTTGGCAGGCGGATTCTTAACCACTGCGCCACCAGTGAAGTCCTGGTCACTGATTGTTTTAACAATACATTGATCTACTAGGAAAGGGAAAAGAGAAAGTTCAAGGGAGAGGCACATCTAGCAATTTAATTTTTCATTCAGAGCCCTACTGAATTAGGCTCACATAAAAGGCACTTGATCACAAGAATAGAGCTAAGAATGTCATTTCCTTTTGATTGCAAATTGTGGCAGAGCATCAGCTAGCCCCTCGTCTTAGCTGTCCTTTAATTTTCCTTCAGAGATCAATCCTTCTATTACCGTGTTGCTGAGTTCTACCCATCACCTTTACAACTTCTAGAAGTCAAGGCGCCCCCGCCCCACAGTAGACACGCTCGTAGGGTCTATGGAGGAGAGACCTCCCTTTGTTCCCTTGCACAGTCTACAGGAACGAGATTTTTGTTTTTCTCCAGTGGGCTCTTCTGGGAGAAGTGGTCTCTGTGGAGCTTGAGCCCCACTGAGTTGCTTTTTAAGAATTAGTCACAATAACCATGGGTGGGGTTACAGGTGGTTTTAATTCCTCTCATGCTTATTTTATTCCTATTCTAGTAACTATTTTTGAGTTCGTTCTATGTGCCAAACAAGTGCCAGGTGCTGGGGAAGGAACAGACACAGCTTCTGTCTGAGTTTCTTATCTATTGGGAGATTACAGAAGAGAGAAGCCACAGGAACCAGAGTGTAAAATGAGCCTTGATTGGTATGCTATGGTATGCTCTGCTATGGGACAACATAAAATGAATCTCTTCCAAACTAGTGGGTCATAGAAGGCTTCCAGAAGGAAGTGACTTTCAAGATGAGACCCAAAGGATGTTACTGGCTTTATTTTCTATTTTTTCTTGCAATACATTACTTATGTCCTTTTTTATTTTTATCTTTTAAATTTATTTATTTTTTGCGGTACGCGGGCCTCTCACTGCTGTGGCCTCTCCCGTTGCCGAGCACAGGCTCACGGGCCTAGCCGCTCCGCGGCATGTGGGATCTTCCTGGACCGGGGCACGAACCCGTGTCCCCTGCATCGGCAGGCGGACTCCCAACCACTGTGCCACCAGGGAAGCCCTAAATTTATTATTTTTTTTGGCTGCGCCACGCAGCTTGCAGGATCTTAGTTCCCCGACCAGGGATTGAACCTGGGCCACTGTAGTGAAAGCGCTGAGTACTAACCACTGGAATTCCAGGGAATTCCCTTATGTAATTTTTTAAAAACCCACAAATTTATAATGTTTCCTGATGCCCGAGTCAGACCTGGATTCACTACTAAGACGTTTAAGGAAGTTGGCTCTCAGGGACACAGATGATTTAGTGCATTAACCTCACAGGGTGGGAGAAAGCCTACAGCCGCACGGGAGAGGGCTGCTCTAGTCTGCCTCTACTTGAGAGGCGTGAAAACAGACCTTCTGGGGCGGGGACAATGAAGGTAGTTGGGTCTCACGGCCCCAGCTATTCCTCCAAGGTAATGCAGACACATTACATCACTGTTCTACTCCCTTATGATGCTTGAAAACTTACCGTACATAATCTTCTTAAAGATAAATCAGTGCAGTTTAAAATGGTGCCTAATTTCCTCAGAAGAAAACTGCTCACTTAAAACAATTAACCACTCTAAGACGCCCACCTCAGTTGATCTTTCTTCCTACCTGAATAAATTCTTTTTTTTTAAAAATTTTTATTGGAGTATATTGTGTTAGTTTCTACTGTACGGCAAAGTGAATCAGCAATACGTATACATATATCCCCTCTTTTTTGGATTTCCTTCCCATTTAGGTCACCACAGCTGAATAAATTCTTTATGATAAGAATTAAAAGCTGATATTCACAGAACACGATTCAGCCTAATTAAACAGAAAATTGACAGCTTTACTTGTGATACAAACCTCAAGTAAAAAAATCCACCCTAGGGGCTTCCCTGGTGGCGCAGTGGTTGAGAGTCCGCCTGCCAACGCAGGGGACACAAGTTCGTGCCCTGGTCCGGGAAGATCGCACATGCCGCGGAGCGGCTGGGCCCGTGAGCCATGGCCGCTGAGCCTGCGCGTCCAGAGCCTGTGCTCCGCAATGGGAGAGGCCACAACAGTGAGAGGCCCGCGTACCGCAAAAAAAAAAAAAAAAAGACCTAACGTTGAAAGAACTGAAGGAAGATCTTGCAAAACTACAATAGTGAAATAAAGATACATTTGTTTAGCTAAAATGAATACTGGGGGAAAAGTGACATCACACAAAAGCCACCACACAAGACAGTGTCCTTTGTGCTGTGTGCGTCACACAGAGAGCAGACCCAATGTTCCTTCCTTTCCCCAGAGCTGGGGTTTCCTTAGGTGGAGAGGCCACAGATGGGAGCCTCATCAGCTCTTCAAAAGGTCTAGGTTGGATGCCCCAAATTCAGGGTCCCAGGAATCCAGGAGCTGTTGTTGCATATGGCTTTTCATAGGGGGAGCTGATATGCCGCAGCACTGAGCTGTGACTAGCAGAAAATCTGACGGCACATCCCCTCCTAGGCTTTCCTGAGAAACTGGCTCAGTCCCTTGATGCTGGCTAATCACGCCCAATCTACCCGGGTCACACAGTTCCTCTCCAAACTTTATTGCAACAATACACCCTGGACATCTTGACACACACCAAGGAACATATATATTTGCTGAGTTGAAGAGGTTCCCATCTTAGTAAGTTTACTTAAAACTTGTTTTGTTTGTACTGCCAATGGCTTTTTAAAAAGTATGTGTAAAGTTTTAGATGGGATAAAATAATAAAACCTTAGTCCATTGTGCCGTTTTGAGCCAAACTCTTCA
This sequence comes from Delphinus delphis, assembly GCF_949987515.2. Lineage (NCBI taxonomy): Eukaryota > Metazoa > Chordata > Mammalia > Artiodactyla > Delphinidae > Delphinus > Delphinus delphis. The sequence continues at coordinate 42,336,599 of NC_082699.1, read as the reverse complement.
TTCTGAAGCAGCGGCTGTTTTGCCAACTAGGGTCATATTGATGGGTGTAGAGAGCTGAGAGTTTTGCTTTGAGGTAACTTCTTCTGGGTTGGCCAGGTGACAGTTTCTCTCTTCTGCTGTCTCCACACACCAGTCAGCAGTAGGAATGCGTGGGCTTCTGGGCAGAAGGTCGCAGATGTGGCTGGCTTCCATACACCAGAGTCATCTGGCAGAAAACCTGGCCAGCGTGCAAAAACACTTTAAGTGAATTCCATGGGTGTGGAGACATCCTTGCAACGCCTCCTTTTTCCTTCCCTTTTAGGACATACATACGAGCTGGCCAAAACTCATTCTACACAGCAGCAGGCACTACTTCTGGTATTGAAATGGCTCAATTTAGCAGGCAGTCCTTTGGCACGAGTTACATCTGCCCTCTCCCCTCCAGAACATAGGAGTCTGCCTATGTGACCAGAAGCAATGTTACTTAGTAACATTTAGGTCCGTTTCCAGACCGGCTGCAAAAGCTCCCGTATCTTTTCTTTTTAAATGGAAATAGTGTTTTTATAGTCTCATCGGTTTTCCTCTATCACAAAAGCTCCATTTGCACAGCAGGATTTTTTCTCCAATGGTGACCATTTCAAATACAATATATCCCCTCTATGGAGAAAACTTTAATGGTTACAGTCTCTAAAGGTGGTCTATTGAGAACATTACTGAGAAGTACTGTTGCTTAACGAACTGAGGGTGGAAAGACAAATGCAATGAGGTGTGGTTCAGTTTAGCAGTCAAACTAAACAAACGTTTGTTTGGGGCCAGAAGAGAGTTAAAAAACAAAAATGGGGGGAGAAAGGGAGGGGAAAGTGTCAGGCAACCTGTGGGACAACAGGATAGGGTGGGGCAGGGACAAGGACAGAAGCAGGGGAGATGCGGCACATGTGTTTATGTAGGAAGAAGGTGCAGGAAGGGGAGTGACTAGTCTGTTGGCCTGAAAACTTCCATGTGTTGTGCCATTCTGGAAACCTGACTGGCCTGTGCAGCGGAAGCTTGGTTTCTAGGGTGGCCAGACCCCATTAAGCCAAAAGATGTGTTTTCCTCTTCTCTCTGTCCAGCAAACAGACTTCAAACCCTCCCACGGGGCTGCTTATCAGTGGACCCACTTGCACACCTGGTGGTGCTGGACTGAATGTCCGTGACCTTAAAATAGGGTTTTGGGGGGTCAAGATGAAAACCCCGAGGAACCCTCAGTCAAGTGACCAGAAAGTATACAGGCACGAGAGCAATTGAGGTAATTGACTGTTTTGTTTCTCTGTAGACAACAAACTAGAAGAAAGGAGCAGGATATTAAAGTGGGGTTTAAAACACATTTAAAAGAGAGGTATATATCTGGATTGGCGATGACAAGGACACAGCGAATTGCTGAGTGTGCTCTGGGGGGGTCATTTTAATCCAAGCATCACAACCTCTCCATAGTGCAGACAGGAAGACAATTGCTTACCGCGTAGAGGTAAGTATGGGGGCAGCTTTGGAGCTCCGCCGGGTTGGTATGTCAGGAAAGCCCAGCAGCATCGTGACATCCTGGTGTCTGTGGTGCTACTGAGTGTCACGTGAACAAGAGCCTCTCCGAGGACCCTACGTAGAGTCTCCAAACCAGCACTCTTCTCCACCTGACCATGTGCCATTTTTCATATTGTAAAAAAAGCATTAGGCAAAGCACTGGAAAATCATGGGGAGTAACATGCAAATAACTGTGATTTCCTATGTGCCTTCCACAGGGATCAGTGAAACTACCTGATGGGCCTTCCCCAAACCTAACAGCCCTTCATGTGTTAATCTTCTGGGTATAAAAAACTTCAAGGAACAGCATTTCCGAGGTCGAGTTTACAAAGAATACTAATGAGATACACCAAGAGAAAGGACGGAGGCTGATTCTCAGGGATAAAAGTCATCCCCCTTGCCTCTTATTTTATTCTACATTTCCAAATTATCTGAAATACCCGTTCAGGAACAAGCCAAAGCCACTCTTATTTTAATCTCCCTTGGAACACAGTAAAATCTGAACAGCGTATTAGAACTGCACTGTGGACAGAAAGCAATCAATCCTATTCGAAGCAGCCGAGCTGGCAGAGCTTCGGCAGAGGTGGGTCAGGAATGCTGGAAGCTCGTGTCTGCTCCTCTCCATTTCTCTTGGCCTAAGATGCTCTGATTTTACCAGCACTGAAATATTAAAAAAAAAAAAAAAAACATATGTGTGAGACAAGCCATAAAACCTCCTCCTTAGGCCTCTTGCCCCACTTGGGCAAGAAGGGTTCCCAGGCACAATCACCAGAATCAAAAGGTGGTTTTCTTGGATGTGGGCAAATCTCATTTTAATTGCAAATGGCTCCATTTACAGCACATTCAATAATGAACAAACAGGAGAGCTGTGACTTTTGAACATGTGAATATATAAAAGTCTCTTGAAATTCAGGTAGTCAAGATAAGGGCATTTCACAAGGAAGCACCCCTGCCACCTCCCGTCTTTCCGAAGACCGTTTTATACTTATTTTAAAAGATGACAAGGCGTATTCAGAAGTTCAAAGTAGTAGGATGTGCCTTGCAGGGAGAGAAGAAAACCTTTTTTCAGATTGTTGGGTAAATACTATCAGCAATTCCACTTGACAAAGGCTGATGGAGGTCCTCCCTGAGTCAGGCTAGGACAGAACACTAAGTGAAAGGGGGCTCTGAGCGGGGCTGGGAAGGAAACTGCGAGAAAGGGAGAACCTGATACCACACAGTACCAACCAGTTCCCCTCTAACACTCCACGCCATGACCCCAGAGGTGGGTGCACAAGAGCAGCCTCCAGGGTGGTGACTGACTGTCCTCGCTGCCGGGAATTGACAAAGGGTCTCAATTTAGCCCGTCGACAAAATCCTTGACCGGGGAACCCAAACTGTCACTGAATTTAAATCATAAAGGATCTAAGGAAATTCTTGTTTTATTTATGTGTATATTTGGACTCCTTACACGATTCCTCTTCTCCTAAGGGCTTGTTCTATACACTGCAATGGCCTAAGAGAAGCACTGTATAATTCTGATTTTATTTTACGCTTTCAAAAGAGAAAGGAGGGAACGGAGAGAACAGTGTCACAAATTCTTCAACTCTGGGGCTCAGCACGTACAACAGACTCCTCGGACAGAAGGTTCATCCGGATTGTTGGCTAGTTTCAATGCCGAGGAAAGCCTAGGGGAGCCCACCGCACTCGCACAGAAAGAATTCTACAGTTACTCTATCACAGTGCTCTAGCTAAGCATATGTTTCAAACTACAGAGAGTCTCAACTTAACATCTAAAATTTTAAATTGTAGCATTTCAGCAACAGGTAAGCTCAGAGAGCTCGTCTCAGAAGTAAAATTGAAGAACTATTGCTCTGATGTATGGAAGTCAAACTGTCGCTCTCAGCTACGCCCCACTTCCAGGCTTAGGCAGACACGTAAGGTGGCGGCGGCTCCTTGGCGGCGCCATTCACAGTGGCATCATCGTACGGGGGTAAGAGCACCTGGGAAGAAGAAAAGACAGGGTTAGTGTTTAAAGGTACACACACATTCCCCTGAGCTTTAATTTTTTTTTTTTTCTTTGCGGTACACGGGCCTATCACTGTTGTGGCCTCTCCCGTTGCGGAGCACAGGCTCCGGACGCGCAGGCTCAGCGGCCATGGCTCACGGGCCCAGCCGCTCCGCGGCATGTGGGATCCTCCCGGACCAGGGCATGAACCCGTGTCCCCTGCATCGGCAGGCGGACTCTCAACCACTGCGCCACCAGGGAAGTCCCCTGAGCTTTAATTTTAATTGTACTTTTCCCATAACCTGTACCAATATCAATTTTCCAGCAAGTGGCTAGACTTTGATGAGAGACTTTTTGAATCCTTAAAGAAGCAGAGGGAAGAGACTTTTGGACCTTTCTGAGTTTTCCAAACTGTGTCCACTTGTACCTGGATGTCACAGTGCCTGGCGGGTCCAAAGGGCTGTGCCTCTAGGACAAGGAAGGAGGCGGTGGTGGCTCTGAAGAGGAAAAAAGGCTGCAGGGTGATGTGTATGTGTGTACACTCAAATAGGGCAGGCGCCTGATTGACCAAGGGGCCCCTCATGGTGATGCCTGAGCACTGGACTGGGAAACACAAGGGCTTTGGTACCAACCTGGACTCAAAGCAGGGCTCAGCCACATCTGATCAGCAACACCATGGGTAGGTTGTTAGCTAACCTCAATATCTATGCCTGCACAATTGGGATAGCTGAGAATTAGAGGTCTATAATACCTAACATACTGTGTGATACACACCTGACATGGCAAATGTTATCTGTAAACGGCTAGAGAGGAACGAATAAGTATCAGCATTAAGTAGATTAATAACGTTTCTGTTCACATTTCAAGTATAAAAACAATTGCATGTAATTGTTTATGAACCGTCAACCTAAAAAAACGTTGGCTGACTTTGGCTTCCTTCCTCCAAAACAGAGAGAATATCAACTTGATATGATTAGCCTTTATTCAGTCAACTAACATTTATTATACACCTACTATGTGACAATTCCTGCCCTTAGGAAATCAGAGATGAGATGAGTTAAAACCTTACTCAGCTTGGGCTTCCCTGGTGGCGCAGTGGTTAAGAATCCACCTGCCAGTGCAAGGGACACGGGTTTGAGCCCTGGTCCGGGAAGATCCCACATGCCGTGGAGCAGCTAAGCCTGCGAGCCACAACTACTGAGCCTGTGCTCTAGAGCCCGCATGCCTAGAGCCTGTGCTCCACAACAAGAGAAGCCACTGCAATGAGAAGCCTGCGCACCACAACGAAGAGTAGCCCCCGATCACCGCAATTAGAGAAAGCCCACGCACAGCAATGAAGACCCAACGCAGCCAAAAATAAAATAAATTAAATAAATAAATTAAAAAACAAAACAAAACCAAAAAAACACCCAGCTCAAGGGCTTTGTGGAAGGAGAAAGAATATTAACAAATGTAATAGAAAACAAAACCACATTTTGTTACTTTTTCTATTATGGACATTACTTAAAGTGGTAAATGGTTATCAATTTCATGACTTTTCATTTACTTATCCCTTTAGGGAGGACACTAAAATTCTCTTTTCAAGTTTCTGTTTTAAGTTTTTGTCCTACACTACTCCCCCCATACACACACACACACATCCTCTCTAACTCAACACAGTTCACTACTTAGTTTTCTCTTCTTCCAGTCTTACAGCTCCTGTCGGGCTGAAGCCCTGTCTTACTTAACCCCAGGATCGGGCCCAGGGCCTATTTACTAGCTGGAACTCAGAAGATGTCAGTCACATAAATGAGTGAGGTATCATTTAGGCTGGCCCTTGGAGACTGGACGGTTGGTGCTGGGGCAGGGGTGGAGCCCGGCATTCTAGGCAGGGGGCATCTGCATGGTTAGGGTCCAATCAGGAGACAGAAACCACCCAGTGGTTTGAACAGAGAAAGTTTAAAAAAGCATTATTAACAGGGGATTGGAGGTATGGAGAACTAACTAAGGGGGAAAAAAGAGATATCAGTGCTGAGCCAGGGTACTCAAGAAAGGAACAAACATGGAAAGGGTTCGCCTCCCTAAGGCTGGGAATCAGACACTGTTGGCTCAACCCCACTGGATGGTAGAAACGTTTCAGGCCAAGCTAGTGAACCACCTGCTGAGACACGGCTGCAGAGGTGCTGTTCACGGGGAGAGGGAGGTACCACCTGCCCTGGCAACTGCCTGAGATGGGGGTGCGCTGGGAAGGCCGTCAGGAAGAGGGAGTGCCGGTGCCGCTGCCCCGGGGGCCGCGGCCAGCAAGATCCGGATGCTGTACTGCACACACAGACCGGGGAAGAAAACACTGTCCTCCTCCAGTGCACTCTGCCCACGAGGCCAGATGGAGAGGTGGCTGGCAAAGGGGAGACTGTCACAAGGCCAGCTCCCAGTAGGCCGACCTGCGAACGTGGGACCTGCACAGCAGGAAGCGGGTAACTGGCTCAGCAAGACACGAGGACGCCAACGGGCCTGAGACTAGCTCCCCAAAGTGGCGGTGATGCTGCCCCTGTGTCCCGAGTCCTTCGTATCAGGCGTTACCCAATCAGAGTCAGGGCCAATGTTCGGCTGCTGGTGGTGCTAGAATGGAAGGAGCACCCAGGGCACGCCAGTCCAAGACCACGTTCTGTGCGTGCTCCCCACAGAACGAAACCATATGCTCTGCACCCAACAGGTCAGCACCTACCGAGGACGCAGAGGGCGCTGGGTCGTGCCCACACACACCGGAACACACCTCGCTGTCTGCTGAGGAACTCACACCCTGGAGAGGGCAGAGATGGGCGCAATGGTTAAGACTGAGCGTGATCAACTTGTGGGGGTAGATGAGATGTGAAAGCACAGACAGGGACAACTGATTTGGGCCGGAGGGCAGGGACGGTCCTCAGGAGGACACGTTGAATCAGGCAGACAGGAAAGAGGACAGCACTGCAGGTGGGGAGGCAGGAGCAGAGGCAAAAGGAGGGAAGCTGGAGGGAGAGCTCCTTCTGGGAACCGAGGGGCTGTGATGTGAATGCTTCGGGGAGAACGTGGTGTAGAAGAGGCGGGAAAGACAGGCAAAGGCCAGGACATGGAGAGGGCCTTGAGTCCACCTTAAGGAGCTTTTCCAGTCTTTGGCAGCAGTGTCTCCACTAGGAAGCCTACAAGTCCCAGCTCGAGCTGAGGAACAAAGCCACAGCCCTGGCCTCTGCGTCTGCACATCTGACTCAAGGACTGAGCCTCCAGCACCCATGTGTGCGCACGTTAGATGCGGTAACTCATAACCAGCAGAAAGAGCTGTGATCAGCAAGAGAAACATTCGATTGTGCATGACTGAGTGTCAGCATTATGCTCCCCAACCTCCCTGAACAATTAGCTGATTCCTATCTGTCATTATCCTTGGAGAAGTGACCCTAAAGCACAGTGGAGCTACTTAAAAGGGAGGGAAATCAGCCATCACATCCAATTTATTTTTTTCCCTGAGCAAAACGTAACACTCAAATTCTCCAAAATGTTCACAGATGATTAAACACAAAATTTTCTTTAAAAAGAAGAAAAAAGTCCTGCACATTTGCCTTTCGCTTGTTAAAAACTTATTTTCACGGCAGGCTTGGCTATTTATTTTCAAACTTGTTTTAAAGTTTCATTTCGAATCGTTAACATCCTAATGGCTTTTTCTCTCAAACATTCTATTGCCTTGGGCCCTTTAACCAAAGTCAAGATGCCTGGTGAAGACATTCTCCTTTCACTAAGATTCTGACACCCTCAGGCCTGTCTTCACCTCCCCATTACCACATACTAAATGCTGACCATAAAAATACTCTTCACAGAGCACTTCATGCTCCTTGAACTACTTTTATTATTTTTTAATTTAATTAATTAATTAATTTATTTTTGGCTGCGTTGGGTCTTCGTTGCTGCACATGGGCTTTCTCTAGTTGCGGCGAGCGGGGGCTACTCTTCGCTGTGGTACGCGGGCTTCTCATTGCGGTGGCTTCTCTTGTTGCAGAGCACGGGCTCTAGGTGCGTAGGTTTCAGTAGTTGTGGCATACGGGCTCAGCAGTTGTGGCTCATGGGCTCTAGAGTGCAGGTTCAGTAGTTCTGGTGCACGGGCTTAGCTGCTCCACAGCATATGGGATCTTCCCGGACCAGGACTCAAACCTGTGTCCCCTGCGTTGGCAGGCGGATTCTTAACCACTACACAACCAGGGAAGTTCTCTGAACTACTTTCAATGAAAAGTTCTCCAAACGGAATTGGTTTTAAATTCTGAAGTGACGGTGTCATCTTTTTTTATTATCTAAATGATGTTAATTTTTAATGATGATTTCAAGGAAGGGTTGGTGAAGTCAGGATTGCCATACTGTTTGTATTACAGTCTGTTAATACTGACTAAAAACACTTGCTACTGTCCTTTTCTTCTAATATCAATGAAGTACTTGGAAATCGGAGAAAATAACTATAGGGTCAATTAAGACAGAAGATGCCAATTAAGATGCCATACAAAACTGATTAAAACACAATGATTTTGGTCTTCCCTGGTGGTGCAGTGGTTGAGAGTCCTCCTGCCGATGCGGGGGACACGGGTTCGTGCCCCGGTCCGAGGGGGTCCCACATGCTGCGGAGCGGCTGGGCCCGTGAGCCATGGCCGCTGGGCCTGCGCGTCCGGAGCTTGTACTCCACAACGGGAGAGGCCACAACAGTGAGAGGCCCGCGTACCGAAAAAAATAAAAATAAAAATAAAAAAAATAAAGTAAAACACAATGATTTTGACATTTTTAGAAGCTGGCATTTAGTTAAGCCCAGTTTTTTATTTTAAGAACTTTAATCATTCACAATGAATGACCAGCACCTTCCCTGGTGGCACAGTGGTTAAGAAATCACCTGCCAATGCGGAGGACACGGTTTTGATCCCTGGTTCTGGAAGATCCCACATGCCACGAAGCAACTAAGCCTGTGTGCCACAGCTACTGAGTCTGCGCTCTAGAGCCCACGAGCCACAACTACTGAGCCCAAGCACCTAGAGCCCGTGCTCCGCAACAAAAGAAGCCACCGCAATGAGAAGCCCGTGCGCCGCAACGAAGAGTAGCCCCTACTCCCCACAACTAGAGAAAGCCCATGCACAGCAACGAAGACCCAACACAGCCAAAAAAATAAATAAATAAAATAAAACAATGAATGACCAAAAAATAATCTCTGAGGACTAAAATTATAGGTCATGTTCTCCTTCGCTGTCTGGTAAACAGCAGCTACTCAATGAGTCGATAAACACACATGCGTTATATATCTCAGCCGCGCACCACTTTACTTCAAGCAATATTCAGTACAACCAAAACTCTAATCGAAGTACAGACCCTGGGAGTTTGTCTTCATAGGATCTCAACCACAGAGCGACTGATGGTGGAACTCTCTTCCACACAGATGGAAAATCCCTCTTGTCAATGACCCCAGAAGGGCATCTGTTCGTTAGGAAGATTAGCATCCATCTATATATAGTATCTCTTAGGAGCTCTTATGCTAGGTGACATGTGCTGGTGGGAGAGCAGCTCAGCATTCATTTCAATTCAATTCAACAAATAGTCGAGGGAAACTTCATTCCCAGCTACATCAACATACAGAACAGTTGGAGGGACAAATAAATGAACATCAAAGGCTGCAAAATGTAATACCCTGGAATAGAAGTGATTCCAACTGGCCACAAATCTGCAAGCCATTAAAATTTGGAAAACTAATTCCATCAAATAGTAGGAAATAATAAAACGCTCAAGAGGAAAGAACTTATTGGGAAAAATAAGAAATGTTTGGATCCTATGGTTAGAGTTTTACTGTAATATCAGAGTTAAGGCACTAAAGGCTTACTTGGAATTGTACAGTTTGCTAGGACTACATTACATATAAGTCACATACGTGCCAGATTTTACGTGTGTGCATTTATTTTCCAGGGGAGGGTGTTCAGAATCATTAGATTCTCAAAGAGCCATCCAGAGATTCTGGGGTCCAGGACTGGGGGGTGGGGGGAGGGCAGTACAGGGCACAAGGTAAATTGCACCAGAAGTCTGTCCACTGGCCCCGCACCCTAATAAGGGTGAGGTAAGTTAAAATGAAATCAAGGCCCAGGATGACAGCTGTGTGGCACCTCATCCGCCTTGGAGCAGGAGAAGCTCCAGCAAAGAACGAGGATTGACCGGTTATCTCACAGAGTCAAACATTTGGAAAACACTGATAGGTAATTGACAGACCTGGGAGATCGGGGTGAGGTAAAAGGTCAAAAACTTGGCAGCTGAAAAAACAAGGCAAATGTCTGCTCGAGGAAAACAAAAATTGTACAAGAAAGGGAATGTACATGACAGAGCTGTGCACGGAACAACAGTCACATAATCAAGGTAAACATTAACTGGTGATGTAACCAAAAAATCTGATGTGACTGTATTAGGTGGATGAAGGCAGCAGAGAATATGGGGAGGAGAGTAAAAGTTCAATTCTATTCAACACCGGGAAGTCAAAAGGTATCTCAAATTGATCATCGAAAACTTAGTAACACAGACATATTATTTTAAAATATGTAGGTAGGTCTTCCCTGGTGGTGCAGTGGTTGAGAGTCCGCCTGCTGATGCAGGGGACACGGGTTCGTGCCCCGGTCCGGGAAGATCCCACATGCTGCAGAGTGGCTGGGCCCGTGAGCCATGGCCACTGAGCCTGCGCGTCCGGAGCCTGTGCTCCGCGGCAGGAGAGGCCACAACAGTGAGAGGCCCCCATACCGCAAAAAAAAGAAAAAAGAAATAAAATAAAATATGTAGGTAATGGAGGTAAATACAAGAAACAAGTAAGAGTTGACAGTGTTTACAGCTGGGGTGAAAAGTGGAGGATAGTCACGAGAATGGCAGAGGACCACTGAAAAATAAATCTTGGGAATTCCCTGGCAGTTCAGCGGTTAGGACTCAGCGCTTGCACTGCTGAGGGCCCGGGTTCAATCCCTGGTCAGAGAACTAAGATTCTGCAAGGTGCGAGGAAAAAAACGAGGGAGAAAAATAAATCTTTCACTAGCATGAGTTTTAGCTATGTACATGTAATGCTGTGTTAAAAATAAAAGTGATATTTTAAAAATAAAAGAATAATCATGGCAGTCTTGAAGGAAAGAAGTCAGTCATCAAGGGGCAACTTTCAACCTGAGGGCGGTGGGCAGGCTCATAGCTACCTCATTCCTCCTGCTTCTTGGCTGGTGGGTGACATGTGTGTTCGCCGTGAGCCCCTGCAGGGGTCTGGAAAACGCTCCTAACTTGCCCAAGATGCCCCTCTCTACGCCGGGAGGGGTGGTGGGGGCTGGACTCGTGCAGTTGAGACGCTAACAAAGCAGCCAGGGAGCACCTCGCAGGTGGAGGTCCCTGCCTAGGAGGTGAAACGTGTTTTCACGGAGCAGCTGGTCAGGACCTGGCCCCTTGCCTGCTTGAGACTCTCCTCCAGACCTGTGAGACCCCACCCGATCTAGGGTGCCCCAAATACCAATGGAAACTAGAGAACTACGATGCCACGAGGGGCCCCCAGGATACATGCTCTTCACGCCACTCATGCCCAGGCCAACAGCAGCCCAGTGTCTGGCTCTCTCCTGTCTCATTTATTTCCATGACTCCCTAGCACGGCAAGTTCATTACCAATCTGACTCCTTTTCCCTATGATTTTTCCCTCCTCAAATGTTCTTCTTTCTTTGTATGTCACTCCGTACAAAGCCCAAACAACCCCAAGCTCATGTTAAAATCACTTCCAACATGGAGATCTGAAATACTCTAGCCTCGATTACTCTCTTCTCCTCTGAGTTATGCTGTGCAATTGCAGTATGACAAATTAATTTTTTAAATAAAACCACCAGTTAGATATTTCCATATTCTTTATAGATAACATGAAGTCGTAACACTAGAAATGGCAGTAACTACAGTACAGCACTCTGAACTCAGACACAAAACCACTCTCTTAAAGCACTTACATAACTGGCTTATCAATTAAATTATATGCTATCTTGTACTATTATTAACGGTCTTGTAAACATTTACCTTTCTCCTCTCCAAAAAGCTTCTAAAAGGCAAGACTCTCACACTTCCATAGTCCTTTCTTAGCACTGGTTTTTAGACAGAGGTGTGTCCAAATTTGAGTCCTATCATTTCAGCTCTATGGCCACAGTCAAATTCTAGAGGCAATATGGGGTGGGGGGAGTCAAACTGAAATGAGACATGGGTTCAAATTCCAGCTGGGACGTAGCAACCCTGGGGTCCTGAGAAAGTTAGTAAATCTACCTGAACGTCAGCTTCCACACTTATAAAATGGAGACCACGATGGATACTCCTCAAAAGACTGTTAAGGATGTAAGGGAGGCGCCATACTTAATGCACTAAGTACAGGCTGAGCACTTCAGCGCTCAGTAAACGGCAGCAATTCTCCAACTGCAGCGAGATAACCAACGCGGTATGACTGTCCAACTAGTTCAACTACACACCTTCCTTCAGGAAGCAACACCAGTAAACACTACTCACAAATTGATTCCTGTGGGTCAGAAAAGGAGTTCCTCTTCCCTCTCAGGTGGCTGCAGGAAGTGTAAGAGGCTAACCACTTAAGCTGCTCTGAGCCTAACTCTTCCTTAACAAAAGTAACTGAATGATGAGAAAGGAGACAAAGTGGACACCATTTCTACCGCAGGCTGCAGGTCTGCGGAGCTGTGGGCACCTCTCACATAGTTATAGTTCTAAAAGCCAAAGTGAGTGTGGTTGAAACACCATGTCCGTCCATTCACTCCTCACCCCAGGACACCCGAGCAGCCCCCAGAGGGCAGCTGTTGTGCCAGCTGCCGGGGAGGCGGAGATGGAAGGCTGGAGGATGCCCATCCCAGGAGTGGGGGAGAGCGCACGTGAACTGTCCCAAGAGACCGAAAAACACCTGCAAAGGTGTAGGTGGTTTGCTTTAGTTAGAGACCTGGGTGCGTGAGTCGGGATTACAAGGGATGAGACTGGAACAACAGGCGAGATCCCAGCCAGGCTTGCAAGCAATACCAGGAAGTGAAAATTTCTTCTTTAACAACCAGCCGTCCTCCCCAGCGTGAGGGGGATGGGAGCTTTGGTGATGTTCATGTGTCAGAGCCTCCCGTGGGCATACACAGGTGTGTTTTTACAAAACCAGTTGCCCTTCTCTCCCCCTAAAGCACGGACAAATAAAATACCACTATAGGGCTTCCCTGGTGGCGCAGTGGTTAAGAATCTGCCTGCCAATGCAAGGGACACAGGTTCGAGCCCTGGTCCGGGAACATCCCACATGCTGCGGAGCAACTAAGCCCATGCGCCACAACTACTGAGCCTGCGCTCTACAGCCCGCAAGCTACAACTACTGAGCCCACGTGCCACAACTACTGAAGCCCGTGCGCCTAGAGCCTGTGCTCCACAACAAGAGAAGCCACGACAGTGAGAAGCCTGCACACTGCAACGAAGAGCAGCCCCTGCCCACTGCAACCAGAGAAAGCCCACACACGGCAACAAAGACCTAACACAGCCAAAAATAAATAAATAAGTTTATTTTAAAAAAAAATACCACTATAAATGGAGACGTCTTTTTCCTTTTTTTTTTTTTGGCTCCTTTGTGGGGCAGTGGGTAGGAAGCAAGGGGCACAGTATTCATGAGAGCACAATAGCTCACGAGACCCACGACTGTTGATAACACAATCAGTAACAGTCCCTCAAAGCTGCTTCACAATTAAGATGAACTTGGCAGAATGAAGTTATCACTCCACTCCCTTCTCTGGCCTCAAGAAAATATCAGAACGCAAGACTGCATAGCTGAGACTGATGTTGTTACAGGGATAATGCTAAAGCTGTCCTTATTTATTCAAAGGACAAAAAAAAAGCAAACCATTGGTAAACTGAGATTTTAAATACTAACCCGCAAGTCACAAATGACTGTCATAGAGCAAAGTGGAGTGACATCACAGTTGAGAAATGCTAAAGTTATAAACAGCAGAGCCCCTGAAGACTTCTAAATCCAGGGATGACAAAACCAGATTTATGTTTTAGGTCCATCTGACAGCAACAGAGAGAAAAAACTGAAGAGAAAGTAGAGTTCAAGGCTAGAGGCTAAAAGCCTAACTCTAACAAGTTTAAAGATGACCCCTCAGTTACAGGCTTGGGTGATTAGGTGGACATTGCTACCATTCACTGGAATCTAAGAAAAGAAGCAGATACGGAAGAAACAGAGTGAGCTCTGCAGTGTGATCCTCTCTGGAGATGACCACAGGATGACTGGGGACATGGGCACCGAGCTGATCTGGGTCACAAAATCTAAGCTACTTCCTTCAAGTCAGTAAAAAAAAAAAAAAAGAGCAAGACAAATGATTTGTTAAATACTGTTCATTCATTTCATCAACAAATGCTGGTCGTACTATGTACCAGGCACTGAGGATACCACACCACTGACACTTGTAAGGTTCGAGCCAGCAGACAGCTTATGTGCTAGGGGAGGAGTCTGATAAACAGAGTTTATCTTCCATGGCGAAGTGCAGAGCTTCTCAACCGGTGTCCATTCACAACAGTGTGCCATATAAATGCTGCAATTTTCTGTTTGCCACCATGTTGAGAAGACTGGGGTGCCCTGGGGTAGCAGCCATGGACTGTGGAGTCAACCGTGTGGGCCGACAAAATTCCCAACTTGGAGGCCTTGGGCCAGTCACTTCTTTAAGCCTCAGCTTCCTCATCTGTAAATGGGGACGAGACCAGTCTGTCTCACAAGGTTAATGAAATGAATAAGCCCAAGTTATGTGCTTATTATTAGCACAGTACACGGCAGGCACTAAGGCTCAACAAATCTGAATTTTATTCCATACATTTGTGAAAGGATGAGATGGCTTGCTGTATTGATCAGGATACAAAATAAGACAAATGAATGTTAAAATGACCCAGAAACAAGGCAAAATAGAGATTTTGGGGGTTATCAAGTTTTTATTTCTATATATGGATGGATGGATACGTATATACATATTTTGACAAATAAGTATAGAGAGAGAGAGGGAAAGAGGTAAGTAAGGGGGGTGTGTGTGTGTGTTACTTTTTTTCTGGCAGTAAACTAAAACAGGACTTTATAGAATGGATCTTTGTATAAAAGATAGTTTCTTATCTTTGCATAAGAGCCTTAGCTGCGGTTTTTCAACACGTTAGCAACTATTTTGCAAGTGAATTATTCTCTTATTGATTTCCACTATAGTTTGTTAAATATAAGCTGGATTTAGAAGTGCTGGCAAAATAATAAATACGGGAGAATGAAAACTTTCTCAGGAAAAAAAATATCCTTATAAAAAGGACCAAAAGAGAAAAAAAAAAAAAAAAAAAGGACCAAAAGATTAGGTGCTGCTCTTTGCCATTCCACTTGCAGGAGGGGAAAGCTCTATGCAGGCCCTAAGTAGGGTTATTAAATCCCTTGGGATGGTTCAAATAGTCATCTACAAACACCTAGAAAACTCAGCTTAAATTGCCACGAAGGCTGGGGTCTGTGAACGATAGGGGCCAAACCTGGCCCGCTGCCTGTTTTTTTGTATGGCCTGAGGGCTCAGAATGGTTTTCACATTTTTTAAAAGAAAAACGTTTCGTGATGTGTGAAAATTATATAAAACTCAAACTTCAGTGCAACACAGCCACGCTTACTTGTGTATGTATTTTCTACAACTCCTTTCACACTACAACAGCAGGGGTGAATAGCTATGACAGAGACCATATGGTCCGCAAAGCCTAAAGTATTTACTATCTGGCTTTTACGGAAAACAGTTTGCCTCCACCTGCACAAAGGAAAAGCATTACCCTGAATTCTGACCTTGGAAGATGTGATAATATCAGATGTGAAAGTACAAAGCCCCAAAACAATCGTGTCATTTAGGGGCACTTGAATCTTCCCATGGTCCATTTAAATTAATCCCAAGTAGCCAAAATATTTTTTTCCTTTACCATTTGTTACACCCCTAACAGTCTACGATGTACCTTGTTTAAAACAGGCAGCATTTACATTGACACCACATTTGCCTACTTAGATGTGAGCTTCCTTTACTCGGGCCGAACAGGAAAGGGGAGATAGGTGAACCATGAATCTCCAAGATTAACTGAAACAGCCATCTGGGCATTTGCGATAGGATCATCGCAAACAGGAAGTTTGGGCTTAACTTTTTTTTTTTTTTTTTTTTTTGCTGTACGCGGGCCTCTCACTGTTGTGGCCTCTCTCGTTGCGGAGCACAGGTTCCGGTCACGCAGGCCCAGCGGCCATGGCTCACGGGCCCAGCCGCTCCGCGGCACGTGGGATCCTCCCGGACCGGGGCATGAACCCATGTCCCCTGCATCGGCAGGCGGACTCTCAACCACTGCGCCACCAGGGAAGCCTGCCTGGGCTTATCTTTAAGGCATTTAGAATAACTGTTTCCAAACTTTTAAAATAACTCCACCTATAATATACACCAGTAAACACACACATACACATAACCATTTATTTCTGATTCTAATGTACACATTTTTGCACATTTTAACGTCTGAATTTAGGCTGTGCCTTGTAACTAACAGCACCTAACGATAAGAAGCACCTAAGATAATGGGTGCAATTTACAACCAATGGTATCTTGTACTCAATTCAACACACCAGGGGTCGGGAAGAACAAAAACAAATTTGGAAGATCCTAGTGAAACCTTCCCCCACCTACAGAAGGAATAATTTCCAAAGACAAATAAGGTGGAAAGTAATTGTATCCTCAATTCACTGAAGAACCAGTATAAACTGTCCTCACCTGATTTTATAGGAGGAAGTCATTATTTCCCTTAATTCTCAGCAGAGAAGCTACTCAAATTCTCTCACAGATTATACTTACAATATAGAATTCTTATTTCAAATCTTCCGTATTGGGTCAAAAATCCTCACTGGTGAGATATTTGGGCAGGAAACACCAAAACAATACCATGGCCCAAATTGAAAGCTAAGATGCACTAAAATATCTAATGTTCAAATAAATATATCTGAAGTAACTATATTTAAAACTATATATCTTTATCAAAATCAGTATCTTAAGAGCTACATTTTTATCTAAAATAAAAATATATAACTATTGAGGAAGTAGAGGGAATGCCCTATCACAGGCATCTCAGCTGCTTCCTGTCCCCCAGGCCTGAATGTGCTGCGCCACCTTCTGTGCACATCTCTTTGGGGATGGGGTTCTACCCTGTGTGTTGCACGGGCTGCCAACCAGGCCGTGCTCAGCTGACTGTGCTCAGTGGCTGCCAGGGTACTTTGGCTGGAAGGACTGCTCAGAACCTCAGACTCCCATTTTACCTGTTCTCCTTCCCCACACACTTCCCTCCCTCGAATTAATGGAAAGGGAGAAATATCTTCTGCTTTGTTTTCTAGTATTCAAGAAACCAATCGCGTAATTTCCTATTACCATCTAATCTGTTGTCTACAAGCTTTGCTTTCTCATAGCTGTAACTGTAACACAAACTTCTATGTTCTTTTAAAGCATCATAAGCCTTTCTTCTGCTGTTACACTGCTCATAATTTTTATGGCAATAAGGAGATTTTATCAAGTGGGCATACCCCTATTTAATCAAACTGGTTCCCAACTACTAGACAGTGAAATTGGATACTTTTGCTGTTAAAAAACAATGCCGCATGAATATCTTATACACGTTTTTTTTTTTACTAATTCCTTAAGATACATTCCCAGAAACTTTCTTAGAATGTTGAAAAATACAATTCAATGTCTCCTTTGTCCCTAGAGTAAAATCAACACGGATTCTATTTTGGACATGTGGGATAAAATAAGTCAAGTGCCGAGTGTGTTTTAAAGTAAAACACAATGAAAATAGAGGATGATTTTATAATTGATTCCCTGCAAAGCTACTCTAAATTTTTCTTACTTGCTATTATAGGAAGATTACCATTGAGCGATTGATTAATATCCTTTATTCATGTTCACAGTGAAAACTGGGTCTATTTGAACCGTTCTTCCAGAACTTTTAGGTGTCAATTATCTATGTGTTGGTTTGACCGCTCCAGTTGTTCTCTGGATGAAATAACTGGAAACTTATACGGGTCAGAGATAATTTCCATCAGATTAGTATATTTTTTTCAAAAGCTGTATTTTACTGAAGGAGGGAAAGAAACACGAGCTGAGTTAACATCGCACACTGTCAGCTTGCAGCATGGAATACGTTAAAGCAGGGGAAACGCTTTCCAGCGGAAATCTCAGCGGGCATCCAGTCCAATCTTATCCACGATGCTTTTCTATCAGAACCAACAGCCAAGTCTGTCTGAAGCCATGTGCCCATATGAAGCTATTAGGAAAATGCGTGGGGCTGAGTTACAGAAGGGAGGGCTATCTAACACAACAAGGGAACTACAAGGACCTACTGTATTGCTCAATATTATGTAGCAACATAAAAAGGAAAAGAACTTGAAAAAAAATAGATATATGTATATGTATGTATGAATGAATAAATAAATAAATAAGGCAGCTGCCTTGGTGTCACCAAGTTTACTTCTAACTTTTCTTCCACCTCTTTCTTTAATCCACCCTCCCATTCCTTCCCCTGAGCTAGAGAGCAAAAATAAGCAAACAAAACGAAAAGTCTCACTGCTTTGGAAGTTTGTGACTTGACCTGAGAAGAATCATCAAAATGAATTACTTTCCTGCTTTACTGCTGCTTGTCCTGGTCAATGCCCTGCCAGCAGCAACAGGGAAGAACACCCAGCCCTGGCGGCAGTCTGCACAGATGACAGTCTAGGAGGAGGGTGGCGGGTAAAGAAAGACCGGAGCCAGGCTGCGAAGGTTGTGATCCCCCCTCCGCTCCCCGGGCACGCATGAGCTGTGTGACCGTGGGAAAGTACCCACTTGGTAATTTCCTCTTTTGTACCCAGGGATCTACTTCAAGGACTCTTGTGAGACTGAGTTCATATATAGAAAGCCCGCACCGCAGATCCTGGCAGATGGCAACCACTACCTAAGTGTCTGGGGAGAAACTCCCAGTACAAAAAGCTACAAAGCGGGAGATAGGACAGATGCAGAGAAGAGCGGAACCTCACCGGAGTTCTTCAGCGCTCGGCTGGATGACACCTGTGGGAACACCGCTAAGGAGATGAGAGAGGGTCAGTTAACTTTCAAGGTCTGGTCCTACCATTCGGGTGAGTGATTTAACGTTTCAAGTCACAGTCACAGACCAGACACATCCTGGGGCTTCATGCTCACTCCGTGGCCCCTCACTATCAACTATCGCTGCTACGTCTGACAGCCCTCTTCAAATCCTCCCCCTCTTCCTCAGGCCCTCTGCATCAGAACTGCATGGTCTTCATCACTGTAGTGATCTGGACAACGGAAATGGTCTCCTGGCTGCTCTCTCTGCTTATCTGGGATGTTACCCAGTCTATTATCAAAACCTCTCACATTTTTTAAATTAAAAAAAAAAAAAAAGCAAAAGCAAAAGCTTAGATCATACAAACTACTAAATTACAAGTGAAAAGAGATATCTAAAATTGAGGTATTATGAATAAGATGTCTCTCTTGTATTCCAGTACTTACTAGGCCAGAAGCTTCAGAGCCAATAACTCACAGGCTGGAGTTTCAAATCCTCTACAAGTCCTGTAACTGGAGAGCCTTCTTCGCCCCCTCCCCACCGCCTCCTGGACCCCCTGGTTCATACAGGCAGGTGACAGTGGTGAAAGGTGTATTTTGTGAGGTATGTTTAACGTACATGAATCTGAAATGCCCAGGACTGAAGGAGATCTTCAGAGCCAGCCTCATTACCGCCTTTAA
The DNA here is from genome assembly GCF_949987515.2 of Delphinus delphis. Lineage (NCBI taxonomy): Eukaryota > Metazoa > Chordata > Mammalia > Artiodactyla > Delphinidae > Delphinus > Delphinus delphis. The sequence continues at coordinate 42,317,285 of NC_082699.1, read as the reverse complement.
ACGAAGGCTTCCTCACACAGTTTCTGAAAATCAGTTATGACTTTTCTGAAGAATCTGCAAGATGATGACTATACATTCATCTTGGTAACAGTCTAGTTTCTCAGATATGAAGGAACTTCTGAAGTCTAAAAAATCTCTCCTGCTATCAATTTAGTTCATTCCCTCCCCTTCTGTCTCTGGGGGTGGGATGTGGGAAAAGAATAAACACAACTCATGTCACCTGGTCAAGAACTTGTTTCTAATCACATGTAATCTATGCCTAGGAAGTAATGAACAAACTCATTTTTAAAAGCAGCAGGAGGGAAAAAAAAAACAATGGAATTTTTTATGCACAATTTTTGAAAGTCATTGAGAGGACTACTAAATAAATCCACCCCACCTCCAACCCTTGGCAGTCAACTGAGAGTGTTTTGTGGCTTTCTGACAGCCCAAGGTCAGCCTTAATTAATCTCATCCTCTCAGGGATATCTACAGGGAAATGACTGCTGGGGAGATAATCTGGCCTTCACCACGTCACTGACTTTTTTCTTAACTGTGTTTTTCAAGCAGTCAGGATCAAAAGGCAGCCCCACACAACAAAACACTTTTTTTTTGCCATGCCACATGGCTTGTGGGATCTCAGTTCCCGGACCAGAGGCTGAACCTGGTCTCAGGCAGTTAAAGTCCTACCCACTGGACTGCCAGGGAATTCCCGGCAAAACACTTTTTGAAGTCAGAACAATAAACCTGTATATAGTGTTTACCAAGATTAGCACCTGCAATATGATATGGCATAGCGGACTCCACGAACTTTAAAATTTTCCTATTTATCCCTAAATAGCCATTTTCCTACATTGCCCAAGACTATGACCCTTTTATCTGAAATCAGAATTTCGGATACTACTTTGGATAAACATTCATCTCACTGCTTTTAAAGTGCCCCAATTGATTCCCTCCTCATGGATTTAACGCAACACTGGGTACTGCCACGACTCAAGTCTGCACTGGTATTAGCAGATTAAAAGGATTTTTCAAATCTCGATTTGCATAAATTTTAAGGTGAAAGAAATCTGTTTCTACTATTTAGTATTTTAATACATTTTTCCTCTTAAGGCCAGATTTTGATGAAGGTAGGGGAGAGAATGTGGTATTATGTAATATATATCCAGAATGTGATTTCTATTGAATACAGTGTTCTAAAGGGAAGGTTGCATCTCTCCAGGGTACCTAACCGTGTATGGCAGTGACTCAAAGGGACACCATGGGATATTTTAAATTTCCAAGGAAAACACTACAAAGCCTGTTAGGTACTACACTAACTACTACTCTGAAGTTGTCTTGGACCTGACTACTTAATGAAGTAAACAGCTAGGTATATCTTCTGGCCTAAGGGCATCATGAAAAAAATACCAAGACCCTAAGAGGCATTATGAACTAACAGAGTTTGTGACCTCTCTGTCTTAAGGCATTTCTTTCAAAGGTTTTTGCTTTGGTTTAGTTAGGAAACTGGAGCAATTAATCCATAGAATGATCTCCAATATATAATAACGCTATCTATTCTCCCTGAGTAGTATTTGGAAAAGTAGATACCTGGCTAATAATATGTGTACTGTTTTAGAGAAGAAAAAAGCAGCACATTTATTTTCTACCAACAAGAGCCCCGGTATCTTTCCACAGAAGTCACCCTGAGACTCTTCAGCCTGGGAGAAAAGCCATCTGGCTTAATACTTGATAGGAAGTGAAAGACACAACGTGTCTGTGTGGATTCCCCATAAAGACATGGACAAAAGAGAAACATACATGATGACACACTATGAGGATCTTAATATAGCTATGGAGACCAGGGAAAATGACAGAACTAGATCATTCCAGGCCCCACTTAGGATCTCAGAGTGAGACTCCAGTATTTTTTTTTAATTAGAACTCCTTTGGTTCTTGAACTCCTTTAGTACTAGTCAAAACAACCTTTAAATATGCAGAGCCCCTCTTTAAAAAAAAAATCTATTCTCCAACCCTAGAAATACAGATTATGGTCTCTACTGAAAGGAAGCAGGGGTCCTTGGAGAAATAGCTCCAGGTGTGGAACAGGATATGAACAAGATGAGCCCAGAACGGCAAGGAAGCGATCACACTACCAGAGTTGTGTAAAAAGACTCAGATGCCAACTTGAAGACGCTCCAACTGGGCAAAGACGGCATAATTAGGACACTCATAAGGATGTTAGCTATGGTGTAGCTGTTCAGAGGAAGATTTTGGGTTTCCCCTTAGAAAGTCTTAAAATAGGTATGGAACAGTAGGTAAATTTTCTTTAGGGTTACTGATAAAATTAATCAAAATAGCTGTACTTTTCAACGGAACATCCCCAGTTCTTCTAATAACAGGCCTCTTTTCATTAGTTCATTTATTACATTAAAAAAAAAAAACCCTCACTGGCCATCACTAGAGAATGATGGACCAACTTGTCATTTTGAAAACTGATAAAGAGAACAAAAGCACATATATTTATCATTGTCCCAAGTACCACTGGGTAACGAAATACTACTCAAGGGAAAGTTTCTCTTTATAGAAATATTCCAGCTAATAAATGAAAAGTGATAGCATGTCATCATATTGCAATTCCTAATGAATTGATGATATCAATGGTTGCTGACATCCCAGAAAGACAGAATCAACCAGACATCACCTGCATCCTGATGGAAGAAAAATTATCAACTATAAAGCAATCTTACAAAAAGAGGAAAATGGGAATATAAATATAGGAAGCGTTTAGATCCAACTACTAATTTACTGGAAATACAGAGATCTATATTATAGGTATGCAATCAGTAAAATCTAGTTTGTGGGCCAGTTGTTTCTTTAAAAAAATTACAAAGTCTTAAAATGCATACTGACCCACAGATCGGGTTTCAAATAAATTGCTAGGAAAATTAACAGGAGTCGATTGAAAATCTAAACACTCACTGGATATATTTTATATTAAGGAATTATTATTTTAGATATAATAAGTACTCTTTAGAAAAATATCCACAATATCATTATTTTTTAAATATTTATTTATTTATTTTGGCCGTGTTGGGTCTTCGGTGCTGCGCACGGGCTTTCTCTAGGAAAGTAGAAACAAATCATCAGTTTCCTTATCTTAAAAATGGCAAGTTGGGGCTTCCCTGGTGGCGCAGTAGTTAAGAGCCCGCCTGCCGATGCAGGGGACACGGGTTTGTGCCCCGGTCCAGGAAGATCCCACATGCCGCGGAGCGGCTGGGCCCGTGAGCCATGGCCGCTGAGCCTGCACGTCCGGAGCCTGTGCTCCACAACGGGAGAGGCCACAAAAGTGAGAGGCCCACGTAACGCAAAAAACAAAAACAAAAACAAAAAAGGCAAGTTGATACAGAATGACTGAGAAGATAATGACCAATAATAATTATCATCAAGCAATTCCCCAGGACCTTCTGTCAACACACAAGGAAACCATCACAGCTGGCACTAGTCCATGGTCCCAAACCCTAGTTACTACAAACTACTGCCAAGCTGGAAGCCTTTCTGAAGAAAGGTCTATTATTAGAAGAGCTAGGATGTCTAGCTGGAAAGTACAACTATTTTTGAGTGTATGTTAGCCTAAATACAGCTTACCTGCTATCCATACCTAACTTTGAATCTTTCAAAGGGTGGAAAATAAAACTTCCTCTAAAAAGCTAGTTGGATGCATTTTAGGGACTCACTCATGATTCTTAAATTCTCTAAGCACCCCAATTTCTACAATTTCAGAATATCCTTTGATTTCAGGTGTATTTATACAACCCAGCCCTTCCACCTTGCTTCTATTAAAAATACACATAACCCTTCAGAAAGCAATGAAAAAACAACCACCAGAAGTATACCAAACAAACACATGTGATATGGGCATTATCTTCGCTGAGATACTTTTCAAAGATGGTAGTTTTGTAAGTCCCACACATTCATAATATTTAGGATGGGGCTCTAACATACCTCGCTTGTTTAGCAGCTCAAACTTTCTAGACTTTTCATTAGTTCAGCAGGGCAATAAAAGTACTCTGAGATATCTTTTTAAAGAAAAAACAGAAAGATACTGATAGATAACTAACACTCAGAAACTCAGAGAGAAGCAAAAAATTCTTTACACCAGTAATTTCATCAAAATTATAGTAACTGTGAACAGTTGTTTCTTTAAAGAGATGTACTGACCCAAGAGGGATTCTCTAAAGGGTTAGTAGGCAGGATGTGTCTACTGTGATCAGTGCAAAGGATTCTGCACGGCCCCCAAAGGGCCCCCCAGCACCTGGGCACGCTGGGTTTGTACATCTGATCGCGGCAGAGCCTCCTCTTAAACCACTGCTCATGCACTTCTGATTCAAACCAACGATTCCTTGCTGAGGACTTAAGAAAACTATTCATGTATAACACGCTTTCTCTCAGAAACCCCACAGAGATCTCAGTGATATCAGCTTGCACCTGTGTATTTAGTATAAAGTCTGAAGTTGTTTTATCCCCATTTTATTTATTTATTTATCTATTTTTGCGGTACGCGGGCCTCTCACCATTGCGGCCTCTCCCGTTGCGGAGCACAGGCTCTGGACGCGCAGGCTCAGCGGCCACGGCTCATGAGCCCAGCCGCTCCGCGGCATGTGGGATCTTCCCAGACTGGGGCATGAACCCGTGTCCCCTGCATCGGCAGGTGGACTCTCAACCACTGCGCCACCAGGGAAGCCCTATCCTCATTTTATACACAAGGAAGTCAAGTCAGGGACAGACTAAATTACTTCAGTAAGGCCACAGAGTAAGCAAGTCACCACAATTTAAAAAACAAAACCAGGGCTTCAACCAGCCACAACTACTGAGCCTGTGCGCCACAACTACTGAGCCCACGTGCCCACAGCCCATGCTCCACAACGAGAGAAGCCACTGCAATGAGAAGCCCACGCACCGCAACGAAGAGTAGCCCCGATCGCCGCAACTAGAGAGAGAAAGCCTGCGCACAGCAACGAAGACCCAATGCAGCCAAAAATAAATAAATAAAATAAATTTTTTAAAAAAATTAAAATAATAAAAATGCCCAAAAACCAAATATAAAACTCCATTCTAGTTTAGAACAGACACACCATTTATATTTATCCAAAAAACCAAATATAAGACTCCATTCTAGTTTAGAACAGACACACCATTTATATTTATCCTTTCATCTGTCCTGTCCATTCTGTCCCCTCCAATCCTATCCACCTGGACCCATCCCACAGGCTCATGTCACCCAACCTTTCCATTAACCACTCCTCGAGCATTTACTTGTACTGAGCATCACACGTGGTGATGGAGACACAAAGAGATTAGTACCTAGAGGACTTGTACTTTTACCACGAGCCAGGCGAGATAATTACATAAAGGACAAATGATTTTGAGGACTCTTCCAGTGAAGGTATGTTTCTCAAAATCATATTTGATAGGTTTAAAAAAGTTAAGTATGAACAACTAGTGGCAGAACACAGATCATCTAAATTCTTTTGCTAAGGTTTTCATATGCGGGGAAAGTTGGTTTTTTGTTTTTTGTTTTTTGCAGTACGCGGGCCTCTCACTGTTGTGGCCTCTCCCATTGCAGAGCACAGGCTCCAGATGCGCAGGCTCCGCGGCATGTGGGATCTTCCCGGACCGGGGCACGAACCCATGTCCCCTGCATCGACAGGTGGACTCTCAACCACTGCGCCACCAGGGAAGCCCGATGTGCGGGGCAAGTTTTAAAGATACAGTAATCTCTGCCATTCTTATCTCTCTACCTATAAAATGACATTTTTAAGTTTAATTTCACATGTCAAGTGAGATAGTATAGTCAAACTATGCAGAATTGATACCTAGAATTACCTACCATGTTTTTTTTTTTAAATAAATTTATTTATTTACTTTTGGCTGCATTGGGTCTTCGTTGCTGAGTGTGGGCTTTCTCTAGTTGTGGTAAGCGAGGGCTACTCTTCTGTGTAGTACGCGGTCTTCTCATTGAGGTGGCTTCTCTTGTTGCGGAGCACAGGCTCTAGGCACATGGGCTTCAGTAGTTGTGGCACGCGGGCTTCCGTACTTGTGGCTCACGGGCTCTAGAGCACAGGCTCAGTAGTTGTGGCGCACAGGCTTAGTTGCTCCACGGCATGTGGGATCTTCCCGGACCAGGGCTCGAACCCATGTCCCCTACATTGGCAGGCGGATTCTTAACCACTGTGCCACCAGGGAGGCCCTACCAAAGTTTTTTAATAATGCAGGTTTAAGATACGTAAATGTTGGGACTTCCATGGTGGTCCAGTGGTTAAGACTCCGTGCTTCCAATGCAGGGGGCCTGGGTTCAATCCCTGGTCAGGGAACTAAGATCCCACATGCCACTCAGCCAAAATAAAGAAAGATACATAAATGTGGAGAGGCACATATATTACCTATTTGTAATATTTTTTTAAATGAACCAGAGTTGAGCCAACTAGATTTTAATGTCTTGTAAGGAAAACAAAACACATTTCATTCAACTATGAATCCTTTGATGACTAAGCAGCTCATGAACATGTTTCAACAACAGTAAAAAAAGCAGCAAACACTAGAAATATTTATAAGCCGTCGTATAGTGGATGTGTGGAGATCTCCACGTGAAGTGACGTCACACCTACCGTAGTGTCATTGCTGGTAACATAAACCAGGACGTCAGAGGAGTTCCTGCCATTGATGTATCGGTAGCAGTTCCAAACACAGCTAATCAAGTAACCCTGTAAGTAAGTAGTGATTGTTAGAGATTTAATTTTCAAAGTTCAGACAATTTACAGTATCATCATGGATAAAGCCATATTGCAAAATGTTCATTTATATAAATTTTAAACACACATTAACTCTACTAAACCGAGAAGGCTTTAAAATTACAAATGTTGGATAGAGTAGCTTTCTGGCCAAGGGTGATACTGTAGCCTTACTACACAGAAGGTGACGGGGAAGGGTGGGGCTGAAAGGAGAAAGAGAATTTCCAAGAAAAGGAAGTTGAAAGGAGCAATCGCCGCAAACATTTACTGCCCCCAAAGAACAATCAATTCATTAGCCGATTCTCATCACACTGTAACTCTGGGTCTTTCGGATCGTTATTCTGTATCATTATATATGATTTTATAATACAAGTCAACTTAAAAAAAAAAAAACGTTCATAGCACATTAATTTGCTCTGTGATCAGTACAATTCACTAAAACATTTCCATTTTCACAATGAAATATCCAAAGAAGATAATTAAAATTAAGGTCCAGAATAAAGACATGCTGGAAATAGAAAGCATGAGCTCATGGGAGATGTTTAAAATACGAAGTCTTTGTACTTTCATTCCAATCATGTGCAATCAGATTAAAACAAAATGATTTCAAAGCCCCTTTCTAGCTCTGAAATTCTTTGATTAAAAGGTTAAAGATGTGGAAAAAACGGAGCCCTCCTACATTGCTGGTGGGAATGTAAAACGGTGTTGCTTTAGAAAACAGTCTGGAAGTCCCTCAAAAGGTTAAACAGTTAAATGTGGGGACTTCCCTGGTGGTGCCGTGGCTAAGAATCCGCCTGCCAATGCAGGGGACATGGGTTCGAGCCCTGGTCCGGGAAGATCCCACATGCCGCGGAGCAACTAAGTCCGTGCACCACAACTACTGAGCCTGCGCTCTAGAGCCCACGCGCCACAACTACTGAAGCCCACGCGCTTAGAGCCCACGCTCCACAACAAGAGAAGCCACGCAATGAGAAGTCCACGCACCACAAACAAAGACCCAACGCAGCCATAAATAAATAAATAAATAAACAAACAGTTAAATGTGACCCGGTGGCTCCACTCCAAGGTATATACCCAAGAGAAATGAAAACATATGTCCACACAAAAACTTGTGCACAAATGTTCACAGCAACATTCTTTGTAATAGCAAAAGAGTAAAAACAATCCAAATGTCTGTCACCTTAGGACTGGATAGACAAACAAAATATTCCATTGTATGGTATATTCATACAATGGAATATAATTCAGCAATAAAAAGGAAGTTCTGATAACATGCTACAGCACGGATGAACCTTGGAAATGTCAAAGAAGCCAGTCACAAAGGACCACATATTATATGATTCCATTTATATGAAATGTCCAGAAGAGGCAAAGCCATAGTGACAGAAAATAGATTAGTGGTTACCAGGGGATGGGGGTAAGGGCAAACGTCATATGGTAAAAGTGTTCTCAAATTACATTGTTTAACCACAGAGCTGTGTTTATACAACTCCGTGAATATATTAAAAACCACTAAATTGTACACTTAAATGGGAGAACCTTATGATATGCGAATTATATCTCAAGAAAGTTGTTTTATAAAAAAAGAAGACATTTAACAACAAAAGGAGTGCTCGTCAACACTTTTCAGAAGTGAGGTAAATGTTCTGTTGTGAACTCACAATGCTGTCTTAAGCTGCATTCATACTTTTGTTTTTTTTTTAATTTATTTTTGGCTGTGTTGGGTCTTCATTTCTGTGCGAGGGCTTTCTCTAGTTGCGGCAAGCGGGGGCCACTCTTCATCGCGGTGCGCGGGCCTCTCACTATCACGGCCTCTCTTGTTGCAGAGCACAGGCTCCAGACACGCAGGCTCAGTAGTTGTGGCTCACGGGCCTAGTTGCTCCACGGCATGTGGGATCTTCCCAGACCAGGGCTCGAACCCGTGTCCCCTGCATTAGCAGGCAGATTCTCAACCACTGCGCCACCAGGGAAGCCTGCTGCATTCATACTTGGTGGTGATTATTTCCTACAGTGAGACTTTCTGTGATAATGTTAATATGAAAATGCATAATGCTATTTTAGTAAAGTGTTTTCTGAATGGCAATAATCTGAAACCAGAGATCAACAATGAGAAAGAGATGGGAAGGGCATTTTTCTTGAACAATATGTTGAATTTACTCAAATCTTCAGTTTACTCAACAACGCTCTTGCTTCTCTATTAAAACAAACAAACAAACAAAACCCTGGACTCATTGAGAATTTTAATACAAATAAAAAAGGAATGCTTGGACATATTCTGTTGTGTACTATGTAAGAAGTCATCCATTATTTTAGCAGTGAACAGAAGGTTCTTTTAAGACAAGAACTCTTTCTGATGTGAGGCCTCCAAAATGACAAATCTATAACTGAAGGTTAAACTGCGGAGGGGAAATACCCAGTGTCTGGGGTCCCATACACCCAGTCAGCATTCTTGAACGCCCCCTGCAACACCAGGGGCGTTCACCCACTAAACACTCTGATGGGAGAAAAACCTGGCCTATTGTCTCTAAACTCATTTCAAGGACCAATAATTTATTTCAATGACCTTATTTCCTATTTGACATTTCTGTAATCTTGAATAAATTAAATATTTGGTATATTTCCCAAACAGACTTGCACTGACAAGAGTACATCCATCAGCTACTTGCAGAGCTAGGTGGTAAGCGTTGTTCCCCTTACCAACTAAGGACAGAGAAAAACTGATACATGTTGTGATTTGGGTTCCCAGGGAATCACTAGTGATAAAACTTATTAAAGAGTAACAGTGAATTTAGGTTGTGAGAGCTACTAATCAGGTAAACTGTTATGTGAAACTGCAACACATATATGTGTTCATATTTGTTTAAACTAATAATTACTGAGTCTCCACAAGGGATAGAATCATGAAGGCAGGGTCTACGTTCTCAAGGAAATGCAGTCTGGTTAGTAGAGATACATACATATATAATGAAATATTAACACATTACACACAGGTTGGAGACAGTGCTGTGAACCATCTATAAGATGCCTTTTATTAGGTCATTATGATAAATAATATTGTCTGCAGTTGATAAAAGCACCACAGACAGGGCAGGGATTTTTCTTATTCACCACCAAACCCTAGCAGCTAAAACACAGCCCGGCACACAGGAGACCCTCAGCAAATATTTACTGAATAAATAAATGAATGATGCATCTTCCCATCCATTAGCTCAATTAACCTCACAGTTACCCTTCACAATGTTTTCTTAGCTATTACTGCTACTTAGTAAATGAAGAAACCAAGGCTCTGGTCACATAGCTATATGGCAGTGACACAAGGTAAATCTAGGTCCTCTGACTCAAATCTCAAGTAAGCATTTCCAAGAAAGATGTAAATGCCGACACAGTTAAAATGCCTTTTTTGAGCGCAGTGGGAGGTGCCGGCTTCTGGGTAATGGCACAGGGTAGCTTGGTCAGACTAACCTTCTTCCAGGTAAAAATGATAAAGTCTGGAATAAACACACACAGACACACAGACTCTATTTGAAGGCAGGGCTGAAGGGCCCAAAACAGGCAGAAGCTAAAGGGGAGTCTACCCTTGAGTGGCAAACTGCAGTGAGTGGGATTTGAGGGTCTGAAGCCTTTTGCCAGTGGCTCTGCCCACTCTCCACACAGCTGGTGGTCTGACTAAGAAGCCAGGAAGTTGGGGTGTTGAGGTAGGAGCTGCAGGGGCAGGAAGCCTCAACATCCGTGTATAAAATTCACCCAAATCCTTGACCACTAAGCCACACATGTAGTAACAAGCCATGCAGAGCATGTTGTATGGAGGGCGCTGCAGACCTCACTGACTTTCAATGAATCACTTTCTTCCTACTCCTCTTCAACACATTACCATTTAAAATGACTTTTCTCCCTAAATGCAGCTTCTTCAAAACTCACCAAGCTTGGTTTTTAAAGAATTCGGCAATTTTATGCCAAAATAAAGACAATGAAAGATGTTAAGAATTAAAAGTTCAAGGTTTAACTTAAGAATTTTCTACTTATTACTAGCACACAAGCACAAATTATAATGATGTTTTTATTATCAGGTTTACAAAGATGAAAAATAGCACTCGACGGATGAGGGTGAGGGAAACGTGGCAGATGAGAGTGTTAAGGCATTCAACTTTAGGGGAGATCAATTTGACAAACTATCAGAAACCTTCAAATTATGCATACCCTCAAATTTCAGGAAATAGATCTTGAGAAAATAAATGTATAAGTATACAAAAGATGTAATTAATTTAATATATTCACTGCCATACTATTTATAAGTGAAAAAGTAGGAACTATCTCAATGTCCAACAATAACTAATTTATAAAAATGATAAATTCATAATAGACTGTTACAGAATAATGTTCAAAATCGATTACATTTTTAAAAACAAATTACAGGGACTTCCCTGGTGGAGCAGTGGTTAAGACTTCACGCTCCCAATGCAGGGGGCCCACGTTTGATCCCTGGTCAGGACACTAGATCCCACAAGCATGCCGCAACTAAGGAGCCTGCGTGCTGCAACTAAGGAGCCAGGCGAGCCGCAACTAAGGAGCCCACCTGTTGCAACCAAATATAGTAAATAAATAAATAAATATTTAGGGAAAAAACCCACAAATTACAAAAGAATGTATTCAGAGACTTGTAATGGATGCTACGGTACTTAATACACACCACATAAATGTACAACATTATATTATTTACATCCAAATAGATTTTAGAAGAACCCTGGGTTGGCCTGTGGAAGTCTGGTTAGTGTTTATCTCTCTCATATAGATAAGAGAAGGAACAGAATTGTGAGGAATTCAAAAAGCAGTTCAGAAATCTAAAACAAGATAAACTAACAGCAAGTTTTCTTACTTCTTTAGCATTCATGAATACATTTAGTAATATTTAGACCGTAAGTAAAATCTTCATGCTTACCTTAAAAGTCAAGATAATGCTGATAAACAGAAGAATAATAAGGACCAAACAGGTAGGATTCACTGACATGATATCATCTTTGTAAGGAAAATCAGGAGGCTACAAAAGAAAAGTACCTCATTAGCAAATCTCATTAACGATCCAGGATTCTATTCCATAAGCATTAACCAGATGTGCTTATCAGAAAGCAATTAATTAAAGCAGATAGTTATTATTTAAGGACAATACAACATTTCTAGTCTACCTCTACTAATGAAAAAGCTATAAACAGTGTGATGGGGAGAGGCTAGTCTGTTCTTAATTCAGGCAGTAACTCTCAAAAAGAAAATTCAGGGCTTCCCTGGTGGCGCAGTGGTTGAGTCTGCCTGCCGATGCACGGGACGCGGGTTCGTGCCCCGGCCCAGGAGGATTCCACATGCCGCGGAGTGGCTGGGCCCGTGAGCCATGGCCGCTGAGCCTGTGCTCTGCAATGGGAGAGGCCACAACAGTGAAAGACCCACATAACGCAAAAAAAAAAAAAAAAAGAAAGAAAGAAAGAAAGAAAGAAAAAAAATTCAGTGGAAGATTCATGAGACGTAAAGACCTAATTCTGCCCTCCAACCATATAGAAAGTTAGAAGTCAATGGTCTTTACAACTCCTCAAAATTTGGATTTTCTGCAAATTCTGGACCATTCTAATGGGCTGTGTAGGGCAAGGGTTGCAGAACCCTATTAAAATAGTGTCTTCTTAATATAGAGCATTTTTGCTGATGCTACTTCTCCTCAAAGAGCAGAACCTTTATATTAGTAGGTTTTTACAGCATTTTAAAAAAATCAAAACTATTATATAGAATGGATAAACAAGGTCCTACTGTATAGCACAGGGAACTATATTCAGTATCCTGTGATAATAATCGAAAAAGAATATGTATATACATGTATAACATCACTTTGCTGTCCAGCAGAAATGAACACAACATTGTAAATCAACTGTACTTGAATTTAAAAAAAAAACGAAAAACAAAAAAACACAAGTCCTACCATCTGACCATAATGATTAACTACCAGGTCAAAAGAAACCCTTTTAGCAGGACTGAAATCTGCTACTATGGTTCACGGGAATGACAGGATGTCACCGTGAATCTCGTGCTCAGCACTGATCGAAGCTCTCATTGCAAACGGATCGAAGCTCTCATTGCAAACGGATCGAAGCTCTCATTGCAAACGGCTTACACAGTGTGCACAGAAGGCAGCCCCGTGTGTGGTCACCCTTCATCTCCCCTCATCACCCACTACTATGTGTCTGGATCCCACGTGAGCAGTATTCCCAGACATAACAAAGGAGAAAACTTGTGACTCGTGCCTGGCTCCTCCTCCCCAGGATGAGCCTCGCCTAGTGGTTTTCAGAGTCTCCTTTCACTCTGGCAAAATACCTAAGTAATAAAATCTAAGTCACTTTTTGTGATCAGCTCATCAAACTGGCCCCTGCCCTTGGAGCCTAAAAAGGCTGTCTGTAGTACTGACCTCAAAGGGCAAAAATAAAACAAACTGGGGCTTCCCTGGTGGCGCAGTGGTTGAGAGTCCACCTGCCGATGCAAGGGACACGGGTTCGCACCCCGGTCCGTGAAGATCCCACATGCTGCGGAGCGGCTGGGCCCGTGAGCCATGGCCGCTGAGCCTGCGCATCCGGAGCCTGTGCTCCGCAACAGGAGAGGCCACAACAGTGAGAGGCCCGCGTACCGCAAAAAAAAAAAAACAAACAAAAAAAAACTGATGTTATCTACAAGACCAACACAAAATCATATTGTTTCCAGGAATGTGGAAAAAAAACAACAACCGCTATTACAGTGGAAATATATGAGCCTTTCCACAAAGATCTTTACACTCTTTCCCCCAGAAAAGTGAACGTGGTCTCTACATCCACTTAAGACCAATCAAAACACACACATAACTTACTTTAACTGTGTTTTACAAGACTCCACATAAAAAGAACGGGCGCTAGGATTAAGTGGTGCCCTCTAGCAGCCTTCTCAGACAAGCCTCCCCAGATTCACTGTATATCTCAACTTGTCAACAGGAGGGGCAACAGCAGTGGAAATTTAATGTCCCCTTTCAGTGCCGTCTCTTAGGCACTGTAATAACCTGCAGGTCTCGCTCTTCCAGCCCAGACTGATCTTCAAGTCGAACATGCAGAAGATGCCTACTTGTATTATTTGGTTTATAATTATAAATAAAAGTAGATAGTGAGTTTTTAAACTCCTATGAGGATTATTGTGAGCACCACCAATATTATGACTTTACAACTGGGTACGGAGTGACCGGACAATGCAGGTGGAACAGGAAGTAGTGACTGAACAATGCAGGTGGAACAGGAAGTAGTGACTGAACAATGCAGGTGGAACAGGAAGTCTTGGTAGTATCCTGAGTGTTCTAAACGCTGGCCTGCACATTAGCCTTTCTCCTCCTTATAAATCTCCAAATACATGGGATGGAGCACGCAATAGACTCAAGTAGTCAGAACTGGCATGTGACTTGCCTTGGTGTCCCCTTACTCCAACCCACCCTCTCCCGGTCCCCTCACGTGATGGGCTCTGTGGAGACTATGTTTCCTCCACAATTCCAGGACGATTTTAGGAGCTCAGTGCCAGATCATTATTACAGAGTAGAATTCAAGTCCTGAAAGACAGAGGTAATTCTACAACCTGTTCATCACATATAACACTTAGCTGTTATCACAAGAGATGACACATAAAATTAGCACATGGGAAATAACACCACAATTTTCTTGACACTACACTCTACGAAAACATAGATCTATTTCTAAGAAACAAAAAGAAGCTATTTCTTACAACAATGACAACCTAATGCTTTGAAGGAGCAACACACTGGAGGCTTTTCATACTAGGTCTGTTGAGTACTAGTCACGTGCTCTGGGCCAACTGCCAAAAGATCACAAACTCCTGTGGCCACACTTCCTACCTGGCTCCATCCCCTCCATCCCTCTTTTCCACTGAACTTCCTGACCTCCATTTTCACATCGTTCCTTCCCCCATGCTCAAAAACTACTATTTTTTTTAAAAGGAAATATTTTATTTATTTCTTTATTAATTTTTGGCTGCATTGGGTCTTCGTTGCTGTGCAGGGGCTTTTTCTCTAGTTGTGGTGAGCGGGGGCTACTCTTTGTTGCGGTATGTGGGCTTCTAATTGCAGTGGCTTCATTTGTTGTGGAGCACGGGCTCTAGGTGCAGCGGCTTCAGTAGTTGTGGTGCATGGGCTTAGGTGCTCCATGGCATGTGGAATCTTCCCGGACCAGGGCTCGAACCCGTGTCTCCTGCATTGGCAGGCAGATTCTTAACCACTACATCACCAGGGAAGTCCTCAGAAACTACTATGAAAACTAAAGACTGAACATTCTATTCTCTCCATTTAAAGCATTCTAAGATTTTGAAGAAATTAAATTTTAAGGTACATAATTTAAAACACAAAGATTAAAAAATGTGAAGGCACAGAAGTACTCTAATCTCACACCCTCCACGAGCTTCTTAATAGCCAGCCACCAATATTCACTCATGTGGTCACAAAGGACATTTAATATTGTAGAAAACCAGCCCCAGAAAGATGTTTGGGGCTTCCCTGGTGGCACAGTGGTTAAGAATCCGCCTGCTAATGCAGGGGACACGGGTTCGAGCCCTGGTCCAAGAAGATCCCACATGCCGCGGAGCAACTAAGCCCGTACACCACAACTACTGAGCCTGCGCTCTAGAGCCCATGAGCCACGACTACTGAAGCCCGCATGCTTAGAGCCCGTGCTCTGCAACAAGAGAAGCCACTGCAATGAGAAGCCCGCGCACCGCAACGAAGAGTAGCCCCTGCTCGCCGCAACTAGAGAACGCCTGCGCGCAGCAACAGACCCACCTCAGCCAAAAATAAATTAATTAATTAATTTTTTAAAAAAAGAAGTTTGAAGAAGAAAGGGGTTCTATGGTCAAATAAGTTCAGGAAACAGTACATGGTAGAGTTCCACTTTTCCCATACACAGCAGACGCAAAAGGCTATCATCCTCTGCTGATAACTGAACAAACTGCATTTTACAAAACTAAGACAATTAGTAAGTAGCTTGTAAATTAGGCAGGCACCTCTAATACCATCATCACCAACTTATCTACCTCAGGGGGTTATGTTTTCCCAAAAAGCATTCTAAGAGATAAGAAAATCTTATCTTTATTCAAAAATCTCTAATCAGTAACTCAGATGCAAGTGAGCCACAAATTAATATGTATATGTATGTTTATCTCTACGTCTTTTGTATTTCTATCTTAACCAGGTCTCCCTCACGAAGAGACATAGTAATTATAAAGGTCACATACCAGCTGTCGTATGTATTCCTGGATGGAGTTTGGATAAACAAGCACGGTGACTGCAACCAAGGTGTTCAGGGCAAAATCAAAGATCTGGTAACAGAAGAAGGGGATGATCCAGGCCGCGTGTTGCTAAACGTAAGACAGGACAGGATGTTAACATTTAATATGTTCAATATTACAAAACAATATTTTTTTGAATTCAGAGAAATCTTTTCTTAATCTGAAGGGAAACGGAGGAGTAGAAATTCATTAAAGCAGGTCATGATGGCAACTTGCTAAACCAAACAAAAGCAGCAAACCAACAAGCCTCAATGAACACACTTCTGAGACTGTAACATTGGTTTTCCACGTAACATTAGCAAGAGATGTAAACTTTTAAAGATTCTTACAGGAAACTGAGAACGATCATTCCTCACTTCTTACAGATAGCTGCACAGATTACATGTGTAAGGGACCAAGGAAGAGGCCCAGGACCTTATTTCTAAGCTGCTTACCTTGTATGCTCCGTAAGTAGCCATTGCACAGATCAGGATCATGAGAAGAGAAATTGCGATAGCAATGCACATGTCTGCAAAAAAGTTTTTTTAAAAAAAGAAAGTCAGTAGTAGCTCCACTGTTTTAACATTTTTAAAAGCCACTCCTCAAAGGCATTTTGTTTATAAACCAATTATAGACAAGAACTTTATACTAAGTTAAACACCAGAGTTCCTTTGGAATCTGAGACGACCATTGTTAAGGGAAGCAAAGTGCCTAAAAGATTTTCTCCCTAAATCACACATAGGTCTATATTAAATATATCTATAAATATATCTATGTATATATATATTTCAAAGTTTGGTCTTCTGGTCCACTGAATTATATATATAACAAAAGAGGTATTCTTTTTCTTATCAGGACCTTTATGTCTCTGTTTAGTCTAGAGCCCGCCAACCTCTCCAATCTCCTCTCATCCCATCCCACACTTTCCTGCTCACTGTAATCCAGCCATACCATTTAGTTCACTAAACACAGCCAAATCATCCCATGCCAGGGCCTCACATTTGCAGTTCCCACTGAACAGAAGTAATGTCGCTCATATTTTCACATGATTGGCTCCGCCTTTTTAATCATTCAGCTCAACACCTCCAAGATCTTCCCTGGCCATCCTAGCTAATGTGACCCTCCCAGTCATGCCCACGTGGCTGCTGCATTTTCTTTACGGCATGTTTCACTACTATCTAGCTCATTCGTGTACTGTCTGTCTCTGCTAGAGGAACCTTCCTGAGGAAAAGGAGCTGCTGCTGTGTCTTGTTCACTACCGCAAACTCAACACCGAGAAGGTGACAGATGCCGCATGTGCGTGCTGAGCACTTGTACTGTGGTCAATCTGCATTGAGATGTGCCGTAAGATTGAAATGTACTCCTCATTTCAAGGACTTAGTATCAAAAACAAAAAAATCCCATTAATGATTTTTATACTGATTACAAGCTGAAATAATATTTGGGATATACTGAGTTAAATACATTATTAAAGTTAATCACCTGTTTGTTGTTACCTTTTTAAATGAGGCTACTAGGAAATTTAAAATTACTTGTGTGCTTGTATCATATCTTTGTTGAATAGAGCAGCTCTAGTACAAAGCCTGTTTCACAGTAGGTACAAACTGAAGACTTATTCTGATTAGAAGTACAGTATATCTGGGTTTCTGAAGGTAACGTGTAGAGTTATAATCAGGCTAAGACAGTACAAAAACCCTTGCAGTAAAGTATCTGTATAGTGCTGACAGTTTCCAAGGCATTTTCACAGATACCTCATTGAGTCTTCATTACTCTGAGGTAGATGTTACTGTGCCCAGTGAATGGATTATGAAAACAGGGCTCAGAGGTTATGTAACTTGCTGAGATAGCATTTGCATCAAAAGGCTAAACTATGACTAATCCAGCTCTTATGATTCAAAGTTTTGGCTCTCTCTGCTATACGATGCTGCTTCTACTTAAGCTTTTAAATACTGACCAAATGAACCAACCTAGGCTGTCGCTTGCTACAGGTATTTCTCCAAAGGAAAGCATTCCAGTTCTAGAGCCACCCACACTATATCCTCAGCTTCGGAGATGAGAGGATATTTTAAGCAGGTTTACAAACAGAATCATAAGGTCAAAGTACTTTCTGTGTCAGATGTATATATATCAACAAAGACCATTTGGCACCTTAAAAAAAATGAAGCTTCCTTAAAATGGTCTCTAGATTTAATGCAGTACATTTATAATAAAGCTGATGACTTTTACTAAAGGAATAAAAATTTGACTCTCAAAAAAAAAGAAGGTTATAAGAGAATCAAGAGATAATTAATACTAGTCAGTACTTACAACAGCATGATTTCTCTCAGGATACATATATATATTTTATAGTTTACTTTATAATTTTAATGCTAAATGAACTCACCTTCCCTTATTATGAGGGAAGAGGTACCAACAAGGACATTTCACGTATGCCTCATAGTATTTTTGCCGGGCAAGTAACCTGCCCAAGGTTGCCCAGCTGGCAAGTGGTGGATGAGCTATTCTACCCCAGAAGTTTAACTCCAGAGGCAATGCTCTTAGCCACCATGCTACCCAGCTGCGAAGGAGGTAAAGCAAATGCAGTAGTGGAGGTCAAAGTCCTGGGAAACCAGAGAGCCTCCCTAAAAGGAGTGGACATTCTTTATTATGTGCAAAGCCTATCAGAACTTGTAGTAATCTCTAAAACTTGATTGAACTCAGGCAGAAATTTATTAATTTTCTTTGTCTTACTTTGACGGTTTCCAAATTCTGTACAAGCCTATTTTATAATGAGAAAAAATGAGTTTTATAAAAGCTAGCCCATTAGAGGATACTCTTTGACTCCCTCATAGCTCTTAAGAGAAATAGAGAGACAGAGAGAGAAACAAGCAAACAAAAAAATCTAAGGCTTTATTTAAAAATAAAAATATAGGGCTTCCCTGGTGGCACAGTGGTTGAGAGTCTGCCTGCCGATGCAGGGGACATGGGTTCGAGCCCTGGTCTGGGAGGATCCCACATGCCGCGGAGCAACTGGGCCCGTGAGCCACAATTACTAAGCCTGCGCATCTGGAGCCTGTGCTCCACAACAAGAGAGGCCGCGACAGTGAGAGGCCCGCGCACTGCGATAAAGAGTGGTCCCCACTTGCCGCAACTAGAGAAAGCCCTCACACAGAAACGAAGACCCAACGCAGCAAAAATAAATAAATAAATATTTTTAAAAAGAAAAAAGATATATAAATATAATGGTTACATTAATATTTATGTTATAATAAAATTTATATAAATTATCTTTTATATTAATATTAGGCATATCAATAAAACCTTTATTAATATAAAATATTAATACAGAATAAAACACTAAAATCTTGAATAATTTTATGTCCTATTCTGGAAAAAAAAAGAAAACCACTCCAGAACAAAATCTCACATAATCATTAAAATTTTTTAAATTTCCATCTTCTTCAAAGAATATAAATCTCAGGAGAAATTTAAAAGGCACAAATAAAACGAAAGTCATAAAGTATCCTATCACCACTCACAATGAGATACCACAGAAAAAATGTTAATTTGAGATGAGGAAATTTTCAAAATTCTAGTCCTATAAATGACTACACCAACCACACTGAACAGACTGAATATATCACAAGCATGTCAAATAGCTTAGGCAGGATCAAAGCGTAAATCAAATAAAAACACAGAGCAGAGAAGATAAAACAGGTTAATGAACCTTGTATCTCCTAGCAACCTAGAGCACAAGTCAGCTCCTCTGAAGCAGTGTGCGGCATACCATGGTGAACATGAGAGTTACTCTGAGGAATGAAAATTCATTTATTTTATAATTATGTCAACAGGCAAATGAGTAACTGGTCCTACTAACAATATAGGAACGTTTACAATCGGTAAAGTACTGGTCAGTGACAGGAATATCCTTTACTTATTCTTTGCACAGCAGCTCCACCAACCAAAGTCAGAGCACACTGTGGGCAAGTTGTTTCCTAAATTAAATTCCTGGCTTAATGACTCAGTTCTAATTGGAAAAGGTTCCAAAGAAAAGCTACACCACAGGCCACAAAGGCATAATTAGAAAGCATTTCCTGATACTTAGTCAATTAATCATTGAAATAGAATAGGCATATAAAGGAGTTCCCTGAAATGCCTTTGTTAAAATAATCTATTTCTAATTCTACTCTTCCTTAACACTTCTTGGGTTTGTGTCCTTCCCATAAAACTGGTAGCTAGATAGATAACTAGCACCTGATTTATGCTCCACATCATACTTGCCTAGTCACGAGTCATTCTTATGGCTCAATTTTCGGCCATGTTTTTGGCTCATGAAAACAAACAGTATTTGGGGTATAGTTTCACCATTAAGTCTAGAGGAGAACTATTTTCAGGTGAACTCACAGCAACAATATGAGCTACTGAGAGCAAAATACAAAAGCCCTCAACCCCTGCGGGGGTAAACACAAAACCCAGGTAAGTCCCTCCTATGGGGCCTCACGTTCTGAAGTTGAAAGCTTGGGGAAGAATAAGCATAAGGCACTGATTTTATTCCCCTAAAACAGAAGCAAAGCTCTAATATACTTTTTGTTATTTGTGTGGCAATTGCTTGTAACTTTTTATTGAAGTAAATTCAGATAGAAGAGGGGTTTCTTGTAACTTGCTAATTTACAACTTTATTCTTAAACCCCGAATTTATTTCATGAATACTAAATAGGTGTGTAACATGGGATAAAAATGTGAGGCTGCAGAGATTAAGAGGACATAATCTTTGCTCTCAGATGCTTAGCATCTACTAGGAAGGGATGGAAGAATTCAATAGCAGATAACAGATGACAAGCTAGGGGAGTTCAGAGGGGACAATATTTTCAGCCAAGAGAAACAAAAAAGAATTTATGGGAGGATGTGGTTATTTGGGCTGGGTCTTTTTTTCCCCTCATAAATTTTCTGTATTAAGATATAATTCACATTCTATAAAATGCACCCTTTTAAAAAGCATATATATAATTCAGTGGGTTTTTTAGTCACAAAGTTGCACAGCCATCACCACTAATTCCAGAATATTTTCATTCTCCCAAAAAAAACCCCTCTATACCCTTAGAAGTCACTCCCCATTCCCCCCCACCCTCCAGCCCCTGGCAACCATTAAGGTACTTTCTATCTCTTTAGATTTGCCTATACTGTACATGTCATATAAATGGAATCATACAATATGCAGCCTTCTGTGTCTGGCTTATCTCATTTAGAATAATATTTTCAAGGTTCATACATGTTGTCAGGTGTTAAGATTTAAACTATAAGTTACAAAGGATTAGTTAGTTAAGTAATATACGGAAAATGTCAAGTTCAGAGAATCTCTGTTAACTCCTCACTTTCTAAGATAAGGAAATTAGCTCCTGCCAGCTACTCTCATATTGAGAAATTTATACTGACATAATTAAGTCTCATAAAGGTTGCTTATATAAAAACAGAAAAACCTGGACTTCCCTGTTGGCGCAGTGGTTAAGAATCCGCCTGCCAATGCAGGGGACACGTGTTCAAGCCCTGGTCCAGGAAGATCCCACATGCCGTGGAGCAACTAAGCCCGTGCGCCACAACTACTGAGCCTGTGCTCTAGAACCTGCGAACCACAACTACTGAGCCCGCGTGCCACATCTACTGAAGCCCGCACACCACAACAACTGAAGCCCACGCACTTAGAGCCCGTGCTCTGCAACAAGAGAAGATACTGCAATGAGAAGCCCGCGCACCTCAAGGAAGAGTAGCCCCCGCTCGCTGCAACAAGAGAAAGCCCACGCGCAGCAACAAAGACCCAACGCAGCCAAACATACATACATACATAAATAAATAGATTTAAAAACAGAAACAGAAAAACCAATAAGGAGTATTTACATTTTTTGTAATTATGGTCACTGAAGAACCAAGATGTGTGACTAGACCTTAAGAGAAGGAAATAAAATAAATTTAATAAAAAATATTCATGATCTATTTGGAACAATTCTGGAAACATTACTGCTGGACACTAAAGAAGACTTGCACAATTGGAAAGGCATAAGTTTTAATTAGACTTTTTAAAGATTTCACATCTCTATAAACTTACTAAAAATCATGAAGTTGTACATTTTAAATAGGTAGGTTTTACAGCATACAAAGTATAGCGCAATAAAGTCGTTTTTCAAAAAAAAAAGATGTCCAAAATACAACATGGAAAGATGTTGCTTCTCCCTCAGCTGATCAACAAATTTAACAGTCAGAGATATACAGCAGTATTTCCTGACAACTGGACATGTGGTGCTCAAGCAGATTTCTGAAGAAGAAGGTAGGTTAGCCCTACCATATACTACACGTATTTGCAGGAGAGGTGGTGAGCTGGCACCAAGCTCTCATTCCCACCTTCTGAAGTGCCTTCCTATTCTGCAGAGGCTAGAAAGCTAAAATCTACGTTTCCCAGATTCCCTTACAGCTGGGTGCTGGAAGCATACAGGTTTTCCCAATTAGACGCAGACACATAACAAAGACTCTTCTGACCAAACACCTTAGGCTCTACCCTTGGCCCACTTAGTCAAGTTTTGGCAAGAATTCTACGGAGTTAGTATACCTCACTCTTGGTATCCAATGACTCTGATATCTGGTCAAATTCCTTATTTTTCACCCTCAATAGCATATCACCCTGGTCTGCCTTTAGCAAGAATCCTGTTGAGTTATCTAGCAAGAATCCCCCAGCCTTGATGTTTCCTCTTAGTGATTTTCCATTCGCTGACCTCCACCCTGCTCCTTGGCTATAAACCCCACCTGTCCTTTTTGGAGGGGGAATTGAGCTCGATTTTTCTCCCCTACTGCAAGGCCCCCACTACAGTAGCCCATCTTGAATAAAGTCTTCCTTATCGTCTTTATCAAGCATCTGAATAATTTTTTCATTAACACAGTAAAGTTGAAAAAGCAAATCTCAGAAGAAGGCGTACTGTGTGAATCCACAATATAAAGTTCAACCACGTGAAACTTAAACAATAGATCACTGAGTGATACAAATATACATGGTAAGTTTATACAGAAAAGCAAAAGAATGATAAACAGTTCAGAAGAGTGGCAGCTATCTCCAAGATCAGAGGGGCTCTTTCGAAAGTTAACGTAAAATTCAATTCCTCAAATCAAGTTGTGGGTGCACAAGTACTTACAATTACTCAGCTTATTTTATAAACATTGTTTTACACTTAATCAATATTTAATAAGAGGTAATCCTATAAAGAATGAGGAACTCCAAATTATTGTTAATGAAAACAGCAAGATAGGTGTTCACTGTATAGCAAACTTTTCTGAAAGGTTTGAATTTTTTCAAAATAAAGATTTGAAGTAAAAAAAAAATGATCCTGGGCTTCCCTAGTGGCGCAGTGGTTGAGAGTCCGCCTGCCAATGCAGGGGACGCGGGTTCGTGCCCCGGTCCGGGAAGATCCCACATGCCGTGGAGCGGCTGGGCCCGTGAGCCATGGCCGCTGGGCCTGCGCGTCCGGAGCCTGTGCTCCGCAACGGGAGAGGCCACAACAGTGAGAGGCCCGCGTACCGCAAAAAAAAAAAAAAAAAAAAAAAAAAGATACTAATACTAAATCTATGTTAAATTGTAAATCACATCCTATTTCAAAACCACTGAAATGCAAACAACAACAAAATGCATCATCAGAGAAGCAGCACTGGACACCTGTGCTAGTTTAGTTCCTGCTCAGTCGCTAGCAAACTCAAACAAATAAGGAATTCTACAGGCTTAATGTATCTAATTTTTAAAAAGTCACTTAGTAAAGTGTTTTTTTTTTTAATGGTTTTCTTGTAGGCAAAGTGGGGAAATGTCCACCAAGTTTGGTTAAGTGGAACACTGGATAAGGAGGTGAATGATTCTACCAGATGTCTTCCATTTGTCTTTCCAAACCCACTCTCACCATCCAGTTATCTGCCCTAGCAGGCACACAGGTATGGGCCATCAACAGGCTCCCTTACCCTGTGGCGTTAGCTGAGTTCACTCAATGAGGAGTCCAGACAAGGGATCAGAGAGAGGAAGAGGCTGGCCCCTGCTGTGAGGCTGCCTCGGTTGGCCCCGGACCAAAAAGGTAGCATGGCTCCTTATAAGGAGTTCAACTCTGTATGACGCTCATTCCCAGCTCTAGTAGCCACTGCCTCCCATCTCTCTTTCAGATCTAGGGATGGTAACAGCTGGTCTTGATTAAGCAAATTACTCCACCGTCCCTAGTGGTCTTCTTACACCTCCATCTTTGTAAAAAGATCTTGAAAATAAATATTCATTGAATTATCCTTGTAAAAAAATAAGATGTTGTCAAGGTGTAGAATATGTAACCTTTTGAGCCGTGTGACTTAAAAGATAAAGAGATGGGACTTCCCTGGTGGTCCAGTGATTAAGACTCTGTGCTCCCAATGCAGGGGGCCCGGGTTCGATCCCTGGTCAGGGAACGAGATCCCGCCTGCCGCACCTAAAAGAGCCCACATGCCACGACCAAGACCTGGTGCAACCAAATAAATAAATATTTTTTAAAAAAGAAAAAAGCTGAAGAGATGACAGGATGGAAGGATGGGAGGGTAGAGGGATGAAAATAAAGGGCCAGGATGGTCCTGTGGCTCCGCTCTCCCGGCTGTCGCATATGTATGTCTATTTCCTCAAGACACTGGCATGTCACGCACAAGTGGACAAGCTCTGCAGACCAAGTGCCCCGCTGGTTTGAGGGTATGTGAACAGACAGCAGGTAGGCAGCCTGGGCCTTTCCCAATGTGGTGCCAAGAGCCATATGGAATGCCTCAGCCGATCTTCTTTTCCCTTCTGTTTCTTAGTTTGTATTACCAAAACTTTCAAACATACACAGAAGTATAATGAATCGCCAGCACCCATTCTGTTTGGATTGTTTCATCTCTTCGCTTCTGTCCATTCTACCACTGGTGGAAAGCTGGACTGTTTCCAGTTTTTGGCTATTACAAATAAAGCGACCGTGGCCATTTTCATACATGGCTAATGATGGACACAAGCATTCATTTACTGGAGGGTACATACCTAGGAGTGAAACTGCTGGGCCATAGGGTGGATGTATATCTATATAGCTTTGGTTTTCCCAAAGTGGTTGAACGATTTACACTCCCAGCTGTAGCTTGAGAAATCCAGTGGTTCCAAAGCCGTATCAACAGGTGGCACTGTCAGTTCTGTTCATGTTGCCATTTTGAAGGGGTGGAGTGACTCACTACTGTGCTTGTAATTTGCATTTCTTTTACAACTAATAATGTGGAGAATATTTTCATGTGCTTATTGGTCATATGGATACCTTCTCTGATGAAGTTATCTGTTTTTCTCTTCTTGACTTCACCCAGAACCACTGACTATAAAGACCATCATTTCTCCAATAAATGCAGTAGTGTTTTTATCCTAAACCAGGTTCCTATATACAGTAAACAAATTCTTCATTATTTTTATGGCCATTTCCTCCCCAGGGCAGGTGAATAAAGTAAGTTTGGCTTGAATGACAAATTTTTTTTTAACTTTTTTTTTCCCAAATGTATTTATTTATTTATTTATGGCTGTGTTGGGTCTTCATTTCTGTTTGAGGGCTTTCTCTAGTTGTGGCAAGCGGGGGCCACCCTTCATCGCGGCGCGCAGGCCTCTCACTATCGTGGCCTCTCTTGTTGCGGAGCACAGGCTCCAGACGCACAGGCTCAGTAATTGTGGCTCACGGGCCCAGTTGCTCCACGGCACGTGGGATCTTCCCAGACCAGGGCTCGAACCCGTGTCTCCTGCATTGGCAGGCGGACTCTCAACCACTGTGCCACCAGGGAAGCCCCTGAATGACAATTTTGCTACAAAATGAATCAGAAATTAATTTGATGATCTGTTTGGCATTATGTTTGGCTCTGACACTTCCTGCTACAGTTCCTTGCCAGTCCATTAAAATTTCACAAATAAAATTTCATGAAATCTACTTATTTGAATTTTACCTGTTTCTCTTTGCCCCCTCACGTCCTTTTTCCATTCCAGAATCTAATCCAGGGTCTTGTACTGCATGTAGTTGTATCTCCTTTGTTTCCTCCCATCTATGACAGTTCCCAGTCTTTCCTAGCATAGTCAATTTTTGATTACATAAATATGTTTATTTGTAAATTATAAATATATATTACAATTTTTTGTATATAAATTACGTAAAAATACAAATGTTGAAGAGATAGGTGTTTTTAAAAAGAGAACTCTTTATATTTTTTTCTTTATCCCAGTGGATTCTCCTCTATGCCCCATTTTAATATAAATCATAGGGATCTGACTTTCTTCTACCAGATCATTTTAGGAAAAGATCACATGGAAAAGTGAGATACACTCCTGCTCTGTCCTTCTGGATAAAACCTTGAGATGACTACCACCATTCCCAAAAGATATCAACTTAAAATTTCTATACACCAGGAATTCCCTGGATGTCCAGTGGTTAGGGCGCCGCGCTTTCACTGCCGAGAGCACGGGTTCTATCTCTGGTCAGGGAACTAAAATCCCGCAAGCCGCAAAAAACAAAACAAAACAAAAAAATTGTTATATACCATAACTTTCAAGCACAATTCAAAGCAATTGATTGTACCCATTTCAAGGACTATTTAGTTGTATCCTCGTGTATGTTAAATATAGAAAGGTTTGTCAGCCATGATGATGTTTGACCTACAAAGTTCTTTTTAAAAAGAGATCAAAGGGCTTCCCTGGTGGTGCAGTGGTTGAGAGTCCGCCTGCTGATGCAGGGGACACGGGTTCATGCCCCAGTCCGGGAAGATCCCACATGCTGCGGAGCAGCTAGGCCCGTGAGCCATGGCCGCTGAGCCTGCGCGTCCAGAGCCTGTGCTCCGCAACAGGAGAGGCCACAACAGTGAGAGGCCCGTGTACCGCCAAAAAAAAAAAAAAGAGAGAGAGAGATCAAAACATATGAAAGGAAAATGTAAGAAGAAAGTTAAAAAAAGATTCACTCACATGAATGAATATTCATCCTTCTGTATCTTTTTAACCATGCAATTTAAATGATCAATAGGTAGTGCTAAAAGTAATTACAAACTATTCATTCACTTCTTTCAAATATATGAAATATCAGAGAAACTGCAAATGCACTGGAATTAATATCCAGGTCATTACAAAACAATTACTATTGTAAGGTCTTGA
Organism: Delphinus delphis; assembly: GCF_949987515.2. Lineage (NCBI taxonomy): Eukaryota > Metazoa > Chordata > Mammalia > Artiodactyla > Delphinidae > Delphinus > Delphinus delphis. Next base: position 42,290,072 of record NC_082699.1, on the reverse strand, counting down.
GTACCAGTAAGCCTCCGAGGTCAGGTAAATTAAGCCCATACTGTCAGACAGTTCACCACCCAGCTTAATCTCTGGCAATTAGAAAAAGGCAGGCAGTGTGACTATTTGATTCAGACACAACTGAATCATTTAAAACTTCTTTGCTAACCTCAATTACTTAGAAAGGGAATCCTGCTACTGGAAACAGTGAAAGGTAACTGATTTTTAAACGTCAATCAAACATTGTATTTAGAGGTTATATAGTCTTTTAACTCAGGGGAAGGAAGGCAGAGAGATATTAATTTAATATTAATGGAATTCATTATCTTTCTGGAGGAATTCATCAGGGTAACAGGGTTATTGAGAACAGAGGGAATGAGCAGTGTTACAGCAGAAGTCACGTCTCAGTCTGACAAGGTCCCGAACCCCAGGATGATACAATGCCTTGGTATCTACTAGAAGCAATGGTGGTAGGAGATGATGGACACAAAGCGTCTCCCGGCTTTGCATTTACTTCACTTCCAGCTCTTCTCAGGCTCCTCCTCCTGGCCTCTCATGTCAGGGCTCCTTCAGGAAAAGTCTCTTTACTATCTCCCTAACGTAAATACCATTTTGAAGCTTATGTCCTCAAATTTACCTCCGCCCAGATGTCTGGTTCACATATCAAACTACCTTTTTAATCTCTCCACTTTAATATATCTAAGAACAGTGAGTAAAACAGTGAAATACACTGAGCCCTTATTATGGGCCACACCCCATTCGAAGCATTTTTCGTACACTAACATATTTAATCACAACAATCCCACGAGGTAGATAACTACGATCACCCCTGTATTCAGAGGGGGAAACCAAGCCACACAAACGTCCGTAACTAGCCCAATGTTATCACAGTTCACACATGGCAGGGTCAGGTTTCAAACTACGGTCTCCGGCCTCAGAGCCACACTCCTAGCAACTATGCTAAGCCACTTAAATCAATCGAGGGGCTTCTCTGGTGGCGCAGTGGTTGAGAGTCCGCCTGCCGATGCAGGGGACACGGGTTCGAGCCCCGGTCTGGGAAGATCCCACATGCCGCGGAGCAACTAGGCCCGTGAGCCACAACTACTGAGCCTGCGTGTCTGGAGCCTGTGCTCCGCAACAAGAGAGGCCGCGATAGTGAGAGGCCCGCGCACCGCCATGAAGAGTGGCCTCCGCTTGCCACAACTAGAGAAAGCCCTCGCACAGAAACGAAGACCCAACACAGACAAAAATGAATATAAAAATAAGTAAATTAATTAAAAAAAAAATCAATCGAGTCTTCTCCAAGGTGTGTTCCCATCTCCTGACCCTAGACTCTCTCACCCCAGTAAGGATGCAGACCATATATACTCAAGTTGAAAAGTAGGAGTCATCTTTGATTCCTCCCTTTCCCTCACTGCCCATACCAGGAGTTCTGTCAATCCCACCTCCAAACCCACCCTCTTCCCCATCCCCAGTGTAGCCTGGATCGCAGAGAAACACCCCCCAAACCAGTCTCCAGGCCTCTGTACTCACACACCCAGTCCCCTAAATGTATCCTCTACTCAGCAACAAAAGGGATCTTCTGAAAACACAGATCAGTTCATAACCGCAGAATTACTAAAAACCACTGAATGGTTTTCTCACTCCGAGAATAAACTTCACAAGTCTCACCCTGTCTGTTGAATGCTCCTAGTCATTCCCTAAAACTGCATCTTCAGCCCCTCTCCACGTTACTCACTTTGCTCCAGAAACTTTTTTTTTTAAATGCACTGAAAGTTCTGCAAAGCCAATGAAAAATACATTTGCATGACCTTTTGTTTGGGATTGTGCACAGCTCTGCCCCTTTCAGTTAGCATGGACACAGCTTGACTTTAGTTGTATGATGTTTAGGTTTCCATGATCTTAGAGCTGGGGGCCTAGCCTCCTTTCTGCACACCCCACATCCACATCCCTATGTACATTTCTATTTATCTGGAAAAAGCAACAAAATAATCATCAAAAGGATTTCTAGAATGGAGAATGATCACCTCCTGGAAGAACGGTAAATACTGAAACATAATAGAAAACACAATAAGATATGTAATATCATTTGACCCTTCCTTCCTGCCATTGACTCCCTCTCCTAGCCAAAAGGCCCAGCGTAAAAAGATTATGACAAAGAAACAATTTTAAAAAATGGCTGAGTTAACATTAAGATGAAAAAAAGAAAGACAAAAGAGAGTTTAATGAGACTCTTACACTTAGAACAGAGACAGAATACATGCAGCACGTAAATATTTGTTGTTCTGACTTGTAATGATGGGAAGAGAGTTAAGGATCAGTTCAAATTGGCCCATGAATCAATATTTGTAATTTAATAGGAAGAACTGGCAGCTGGATTCCCTGCCCTTGAAAATACCAAAATATCTACAATAGTTGTCTGATGTACTTACTGGCATCGTCCATGAACTCAAAGTCACCCCCGAGTTCAGAACTTGAAAAGTGATACTGATCTGGATCCGCCAGGGCACTCAACAGAATCAGCAGTACCACGGCGTTGATGATCTGCAAGAAAGAAAAAAATGTAAGTAACCCCAGTATATGGTCCTTAAAATAGAACATTACATTGACCACATGGAGTTTAACTTCAACAGCTGGTGGCCTTTCAACACGAAGCCCCACCCACTGAGGGAGCAGGCAAACATTTCCTTTTTTAAAAAAAAGAAAAATTATTATTTATTTATTTATTTTTGGCTGCTTTGGGTCTTTGTTGCTGCACGCAGGCCTTCTCTAGCTGCAGCGAGCAGGGGCTACTCTTCGTTGCGGTGCGCGGGCTTCTCATTGCGGTGGCTTCTCTTGTGGAGCATGAGCTCTAGGAGTGTGGGCTTTAGTAGTTGTGCCTCACGGGCTCAGTAGTTGTGGCTCGTGGGCTCAGTGGTTGTGGCTTGTGGGGTCTAGAGCGCAGGCTCAGTAGTTGTGGCACGCGGACTCAGTAGTTGTGGCACGCAGGCTCTAGAGTGCAGGCTCAGTAGTTGTGGCGCCCGGGCTTAGTTGCTCTGCAGCATGTGGGATCTTCCCAGACCAGGGCTCGAACCCGTGTCCCCTACATTGGCAGGTGGATTCTTAACCACTGTGCCACCAGGGAAGCGCCAGGCAAACGTTTCTGAGGCAGAGACACTGCCAGCCCATTCATGCAGCCAAGGGCACACGGCTTGGTGTGCAGTTGGCTTTCACCTCACTGTCCCCTGGGCCGGGCACCCTAGAGCAGTGAACAAACATGCAGCAGCGCTGACGCCAGTGGTTGGAAAAACTCTCCAGCTAGCCACGCACGTGCTAACGAGCTTGTTCAGGCGACCAAACATTTTGCACAGGTTCAAACAATAAGAACTTTGAGCCCATCCAGGAAGCAGTGTCACAGAATGAGTGCAAAGCTACTTAGTGGCAGACCCTTACTTCTGCAGGAGCACAGGCAAGCCGCTTTCTATCCCAGGCCCCCATTTCTGTCTCCTAGAAACTGCTGAATATATTTCTCTCGGGAACTTCAAACTCACCCCATCAAAGTGGAAACCATCTTCCTTAACACCTCCCACCTCTGCTCCTACTTTCCTGTTCTCTATCTGACAAAACAGCATCACCATTAATAATTAAAAGTGGAAAACACTCAGGCACTGCACTAAGTGCTTTATGTGGAATTTCTCTCTTAAGCCCTCCAATAACCTAATGAAGTAGGTGCAAAATTATCCCTGTTTTGTAAATGAGAAAACTGAGGCTCAGGGTTAAGAACGCTGCCCAAGATCAGGCAAGTAACAAACTGTAGAAACGGGGTTGGGATCCAGGAATACCAATTCCAAAACCTAATCTCTTAAATCTCCTGTTGTTCCTCAAAACCTGATTATCTTCGGGCTTCCCATCTTCCTTTTCCCTTACATCCATCCAACCAAGTGTGAGATTGACAATTCCACTGCTGCATTTCTATTTCCTTTACTCTTCCTAACTGCCCGGGCTGCTTATACACATATGGACCAACTGTGACAGGGCTAGAGGTTGGGGGGCAGGTTTTCTAGAGTCTGGTGAGGCTCGGCTGAGACTGGGTTGTTATTTCTCCTTTGTTCTAAGCTGAGAAACTTGTGATAGAGCTCTACGTTTCACTCTTGTCAAAACTGAGAGAAAGATGAATAACCTTCATCTTTTATACAGAGAAAATTCTTTTGCTAACAACAGTAACTAAAGGCATTTCCTACTATAAAAATCATATTCGGAAATACCTACTTACAGAAGAGGTTCAAATGGGGAGTCAGGTTATTCCTTTTACAAAATACCCACTCTAGGGGCTTCCCTGGTGGCGCAGTGGTTGGGAGTCCACCTGCCGATGCAGGGGACGCGGCTTCGTGCCCCGGTCCGGGAGGATCCCACATGCCGCGGAGCGGCTGGGCCCGTGAGCCATGGCCGCTGAGCCTGCGCATCCGGAGCCTGTGCTCCACAATGGGAGAGGCCACAACAGTGAGAGGCCCGCGTACCGCAAAAAAAAAAAAAAAAACCCACTCTAGAATCCATTTTGAAATGGCAATCCCAAGGGGTTGTTTTTTTGATTGTGGTAGAATCTGGAATGACCTTTTTTTCTTCCTCTGTTTTCCAAACTGTCTAATATGGTCTGATTGCTTTTTGAAGTTATAATAATGAGAATGGCAATTTTCCAGAGCATACACATATATGACTAATTTAAATAGATACCACAAGCTTGTGGTTAAAACTTTTTTTACGTTCAGAAAGGTATATAGTGAAAACTGAGTCTCCCTCCTATTCCTATCTGACGGTCACCCTCCCCACAGTGGCTACTAGAACTGCCAGTTTTTTGTTTCTCTCCAAAGAGCCAAGCAACTTCACAGCACATTTTAAAGCGAGTATGATTAGCAAAACTGTAGTTGAAGAAAAGCTTTCAGAACATATCTGAAGCTTAAAGGAAAGTATGAGTTAGTTCCACAACGGGCAGACGATTTAGCAAAGAAGTTCTTTGACAAATCATCAGGTTTTCTTGGCATTCTATTCCCTCTATATTCTTTTTTTTTTTTTTTTTGCGGTATGCGGGCCTCTCACTGTTGTGGCCTCTCCCGTTGCAGAGCGCAGGCCCCGGACGCGCAGGCTCAGCGGCCATGGCTCACGGGTCCAGCCGCTCCACGGCATGTGGGATCTTCCCAGACCGGGGCACGAACCCGTGTCCCCTGCATCGGCAGGCGGACTCTCAACCACTGCGCCACCAGGGAAGCCCCCCCTCTATATTCTTATCTTTGGAAAAGGCAGACCAAAGATCATGTACTGAAATGAGATAAAATAACCTAAGAATGTGTTTTGAAAAGTTAAGCACCAGACAAAGGCAATGTGTTTACTGCTGTTATCATAATGCGGTTGTTTTTTAAGGTTTGGAGAAAAAAAAACTCAAAAAACCAACACATAAATTTGGGGTTCATGGGTGAAGCTTTAATGAAGGAAGGGGTGGGGTACAGAGGGTAAGAGAGAAAAATGGCCAGGTGAGGCAGGGCAGTGAACCCAGTTAGGAAATACAAGCCAGATTTAGGGATCCTTTAGGGCTAGTTACAGAGTTTGGGTTTTATTCTAAGTGCAACAAGAAGCCAATGGAGAATATTAAGGAAGGAAAGAATGTGATCTGTTTGGGGTTCAAATGAGTACGTTATGTAAAACACCTAGAAGGGTAGCTGGCATGTAACAGTGACTCAAATTAGTTGCCTTACCTCTTCAAACCTTAACAAGAACCATATAAAAGCTCTCGGCTGGCATCAGAAAGTTACCTGGTCCCAGATCTCCCGAGACAGTGCTACGCAGCTGCTTTCCTGTCCTTCCAGTTCCAGTGGGCCTGTCAAGTCTTGGTCAACTTGTTATTACCCCCTTGCCTGCTTTACTTATCATAACACTTCCCCTAGCTGCCTCCTAGAGTAGGTACTTTGTTAAGTGCTTAGGAAAGAGCCTCCCAGGATTCACAATAGGTTAAATAAATCATGCACCCAAGTAACACAAAGCATGAAGCCATAAACACAGCAAGACTTCACAGAAAGAATAATGGAGAGTCAGAGAGAGATACTACTGAAGCCTGAGGCTGAGACCAGAGTTCGCAGGGAGGTGCAGTGGACCTGGGAGCACTTGGACAGGGACTGGGACAGATGAGAAGGTTTGGGAACCCAAGAGGTGTAGAAAAGAACAATTTCGGGATTCCCTGGCGGTCCAGTGGTTAGGACTTGGCGCTTTCACTGCTGGGGCCTGGGTTCAGTCCCCGGTTGGGAAACTAAGATCCTGCAAGCCACAGGGCGTGCCCCCGCCCCCAAAACAAACAAACAAATAAGAGAGAAGAACAATTTCAAGTATGAGTAAAGCCACTGGGACAGGGGCCTGCGCTGAAAACAGCAAGCAGTTCGATTTGGTTAAAGCACAGTAGACAAAAGGAAAGTGCTCGGGGATGAGACCAGAAATGCAGGCTAGGGCCAGATGGCAGCGAGTCCTCAAAACCAGGCGAGGAATTTGAGCCTTTATCCAAAACGTTAATGAAGGTTTTTGAGGAAGGATACGAAGTGATCAGAGCTCTCGTTAGGAAGATCAAGCTAGAAAAGGCTGGGAGGCTAAAACGGAAGCAGGAAAGCATTCTAAAAAGTACTGCAATAGTCTGGCTGAGCAGTAATGAGGGTCTGATCCACTTCATCTCTAAATCTCATGACAACCCTGTCAGATTGTCATCTTAGGCATTAGTTTGAGAGGTTACTTAGGTCCTACGTGTGGAAGAGTCAAGGTGTGAATCTCAAGGCCTTTCCGCGTAGAGGTGGAATTATCAGACACACAGGAAGTGACGAGCTGCAAGGATAAAAAATGAAGCAAAGGAGACTGAAATTTCGAGCCTGGGTGACAAAATCTTGTCATTATCAGCAATAAGGACTATGACAAGGTTGATTTTAGGTAGGAAAAGTACTCGCAGGCTGTCCGAATAATCATGTGTTGGCTTGTCCGTCTGGCCTCTCAGCCTCCTTTTTTTATTCAGCCTTTGGTGCTCAGGCCTGCCCTCCATGTGTGTTTGCCTACCCCAGTAGGCAGATTTTTAAAATGTATTATAAAGATTCCCCCCCCCCGCCCCAAATTCAATGAGGTCCTTCTGATTCACCTTGCAGGCCACAGTGCCATCCTTTTGGCATGTCTCCCTCATGGGTGATAGATTAAATCAAGAAACCACCACCACTACACGTTCTGTCTCATATTACTGAAGACGTTTCGCCTGCCCTACGTGGTGCGATTACTGTTACGCCGCTCTACAGACGAGGACTCTCAGACTTTGGGGAAACCCACACAAGGTCATGACATTTTCAGCTGACACTCAGTCATGGGTCCTTTGATTACAAATGCCACACATGCTCCTTCCAGTAACCCAGGTTCCGCCCCAAAAGCCACCGCACCCGGCTCACAGGCCCTGGCTCACAAGCCCTGGCGACTCTGCTCACCAGTCCCCTGGCAGCAGGCTCAGAATTCTTTCCAAGGGAGTGTTCCAGACAGCCCAGCCACTCTCAAGGCGACAGGAAGCTGGCAAGCAGAGTGAAACCGACTTGCGACCCCAGCAGAAGCATCCTCAATTTCCCTGAATGGACTTGGTCAGGTTCTGATCTTCACTCTCTGAGACACCACTGTATGTATTCTCTCAGAATGATGAGAAAGATGTCTGGACAGTGAACAGAAGGCAAAGGATGGTCCTCTAGCACAGGCCAGAAAGAAGGCTGTTCAAAGAGCCACTAGGAGACTTGGTGGGGGGGGGGGGAGGGGTGGACAGGGAGAACAACTGTGTTCCCTTTTATGCCCTAAAGAACATTCTGCATCTCTGAATATGAAGAGACAGGCCTAGCCCAGAGCCTAATTTAGAATGGGCTATGGGGACCTAATCTCTGTGCATAAGGAAGGATCAAGCACTAGGGGGTTAGAAGGCCAGCGTCCACAAAAGAGGAGAAAATATAAACTGCAAAATGGCTAAATTAATTTTTTAGGGCAACAAACATGATGCTCTTTGTGTTCTGATATGCTCTGTTCATTAGGTCTATTAGTCCCTATTTGTAACCATCCTACTCCAACAACTTGGATAATCATTAAAAATATGCTTTGGAAGACTGTTTAAAACATTCCCTGTTTAGCTTCAATACATAAAAGAATACTTTATTCGTACAGCTATTCACCAAAGACAAAATTGAAACTCATAAAACAGAATGTCTTTTCTAATGAAAGTGAAGAGGCCGTAACAGACTTAACCATTAGAATATAAATTTTGCATTCTACTCAGGAACAGTGTTGCTATATTGTACTTTAGAGTTAATTTTTTCTTACGAAATAGCAATACATTTAATACACCCCAAAACAACTTTTGAAATTAAGACAAAAAACATACACTTTTAGTTTGCACACATGGCTTGCAGTTTAGAACAAAAAGCAGCTAAAGTATAACTTGATAGCTAAGTTTTTAAAAAATCTTGTCAAAGTAAAATAAAATGCAATGATATAATCTAAGTACTCTTAGACGAATGTTTTGTAATCATAATGCTGAATTGTTAATGATTTCTCCTTTCCACACATAAAGTGTATGCCAGAAATATTCATTACTATGAATCTAGGTAATGGAACATTCTTGAAGGTGACATTAATGTCTGATATTGTTACTTTTAGCTAAAAGAAAACAGTATTAGATTACTTCAAAAGTAAACAGCCTCTGAAGATCATTGTTCTTAAGCTATTCTCAAAGTAAACTAATGAAAAGATTTATCTAGTGAATTAACTGTCGCTAATGTAAATACAAAAATATCTTTAAGATTCTATTCCTGTTTGCATACTTCCTTTAGAACAAATATTAAAATTACCTGAGAGGGACTTCCCTGATGGCACAGTGGTTAAGAATCTGCCTGCCAATGCAGGGGACACGGGTTCGAGCCCGCGTCCAGGAAGATCCCACATGCTGTGGAGCAACTAAGCCCGTGCGTCACAACTACTGAGCCTGCGCTCTAGAGCCTGCGAGTTGCAACTACTGAGCCTGTGTGCTACAAATGCTGAAGCCCACACACCTAGAGCCCGTGCTCCACAACAAGAGAAGCCACCACAATGAGAAGCCTGTGCACCGCAATGAAGAGTAGCCCCCACTCGCTGCAACTAGAGAAAGCCCACATGCAGCAACGAAGACCCAACACAGCCAAAAGTAGATAAATAAATATTAAAAAAAAAAATAAAAGATTATCTGAGAAACTTTCATTTAGTTTCTAAACAGCTGGTAGGGGGAAAAAACTAGGCAAAGAAATATTCTCAGGTAAATAACGAAAGAATCAAAGAAAGCACCTTTTGAAATTTTACTAAATTTTTTAAACATTTTCACAAAAGCTCTCTGGTGTTTCTGTTATTAATTTAAAGTTTGTTCCTCAAGACAAGGATGTTCACTCTTGCCACTTTTATCCAACATAGTTTTGTAAGTCCTAGCTACGGCAATCAGAGAAGAAAAAGAACTAAAAGGATTCCAAATTGGAAAAGAAGTTAAACTGTCACTGTTGGCAGATGATATAATACTATACATAGAAAACCCTAAAGATGCCACCAGAAAACTACTAGAGCTCATCAATGAATTTGGTAAAGTTGCAGGTTACAAAATACATACACAGAAATCTGCTGCATTTCTACACACTAACAATGAAAGATCATACAGAGAAATTCAAGAAACAATCCCATTTACCACTGCATCAAAAAGAAAATACCTAGGAATAAACCTACCTAAGAAGACAAAAGACCTGTACTCTGAAAACTATAAGATGCTGTTTAAAGAAACTGAAGACAACACAATCAGATGGGAAGATATACCATGCTCCTGAACTGGAAGAATCTATACTGTCAAAATGACTATACTACCCAAGGCAATCTACAGATCTGTAGATTCAATGCAATCCCTATCAAATTACCAATGGCATTTTTCACAGAACTACAATAAAAAATCTTAAAATTTGTATGGAGACACAAAAGACCCCAAATAGCCAAAGTAATCTACAGAAAGAAAAATGGAGCTGGAGGAATCAGGCTGCCTGACTTCAGACTATACTACAAAGCTATAGTCATCAAAACAGTATGGTACTGGCACAAAAACAGAAATAGATCAATGGAACAGGATAGAATGCCCAGATATAAACACACACCTACGGTCAATTAATCTACAACAAAGGAGGCAAGACTGTACAATGGGGGAAAGACAGTCTCTTCAATAAATGGTCCTGGGAAAACTGGGCAACTACATGTAAAAAAATAAAATTAGAACATTCTTTAACACCATACACAAAAATAAGCTCAAACTGTATTAAAGACCTAAATGTGAGACCGGACACTATAAAATTCTTACAGGAAAATATAGGCAGAACACTCTCTGACAAAAATCACAGCAATTATCTTTTTCAATCCGTCTCCCAGAGTAATGGAAATAAAAACAAACAAATGGGACCTAATTAAACTCAAAAGCTTTTGCACAGCAAAGGAAACCATAAACAAAACAAAAAGACAACCCACAGATTGAGAGAAAATATTTGCAAATGATGTGACCAACAAGGGATTAGTTTCCAAAATTTCCAAACAGCTCAAGTGGCTTAATATCATCAAAACAAACAACCCAATCAAAACATGGGCAGAAGATCTAAACAGACATTTCTCCAAAGAAGACATACAGATGGCCAAAAAGCACATGAAAAGATGTTCAACATCACTAATTATTAGAGAAATGCAAATCAAAACTACAAGATATCACCTCACACCAGTCAAAATGGCTATCATAAAAATATCCATAAACAGGGACTTCCCTGGTGGCACAGCGGTTAAGAATCCACCTGCCAATGCAGGTGACATGGGTTCGATCCCTGGTCCAGGTAGATCCCACATGCCACGGAGCAACTAAGCCTGTGCACTACAACTACTTAGCCCGTGAGCCACAATTACTGAGCCTGCATGCCACAACTACTGAAGCCTGTGCGCCTAGAGCCCGTGCTCCACAACAAGAGAAGCCACCACAATGAGAAGCCCATGCACCACAGGGAAGAGTAGCCCCTGCTTGCAGCAACCAGAAAAAGCCCGCAGGCAGCAATTAAGACCCAAAGCAGCCAAAAATAAATAAATTTTAAAAAATAAAATAAAATTTTAAATTAAAAAAAAAATCCATAAACAATAAATGCTGGAGCGGCTGTGGAGAAAAGGCACAGCTCCTACCCCTCCTCCACTGTTGGTGGGAATGTAAATTGGTACAGCCACTATGGAGAACAGTATGGAGGTTCCTTAAAAAACTAAAAATAGAGCTACCATATGATCCTGCAAGCCCACTCCTGGGCATATATCCAGATAAAAACATGGTCCAAAAGGATACATGCACCCCAATGTTCACTGCAGCACTGTTTACAATAGCCAAGACATGGAAGCAACCTAAATGTCCATCAACAGAGGAATGGATAAAGAAGATATGGTACATATATACAATGGAATATTACCCAGCCATTAAAAAGAATGAAATAATGCCATTTGCAGCATCATTTATGAACCTAGAGATTGTCATACTGAGTGAAGTAAGTCAGACAGAGAAAGAGAAGTATATCACTTGTATGTGGAACCTAAAAAGAAATGATACATATGAACTTATTTACAAAACAGAAACAGACTCACAGACTTAGAGAACGAACTTATGGCTACCAGGGGGAAGGGTGAGGGGAAGGGATATTTACGGAGTTTGGGATTGACATGTACACATTGCTATATTTAAAATGGATAACCAACAAGGACTTACTGTATAGCACAGGGAACTCTGCTCAGTATTATATGTAACAACCTAAATGGGAAAAGAATTTGAAAAAGAATAGATACATGTATATGTATAACTGAATCACACTGCTGTACACCTGAGACTATCACAACATTGTTAATCAACTGTACTCCAAGGTAAAATAAGAAAAAATTTTTTTAATTGTTTGTTCCTTGTAACTATACTTTGACTTATCACCAAGCCTTCAGTTACTTGTTTTGTTCAATACCTTTTGAAGGAATAAAAATAGCCAGTGTTTTAACTACATAGGCAAGATTCTAGGAAAAGGAAATTAGCATCCGAAATGTGTGAGTCCACAAACCACTGCTACCAAAAGTGTGGTAGACCTGCAGCTTCAGCATCATCCCCAGTGTGTTACTAATGCAGACCCACAAGACCAACTTCAGACCTAATGAATCAAAAGTAAATGTTGGGCTTCCCTGGTGGCGCAGTGGTTGAGACTCCGCCTGCCGATGCAGGAGACACGGGTTCGTGCCCCGGTCTGGGAAGATCCCACATGCCGCGGAGCGGCTGGGCCCGTGAGCCATGCTGAGCCTGCGCGTCCAGAGCCTGTGCTCCGCAACGGGAGAGGCCACAACAGTGAGAGGCCGCGTAACGCAAAAAAAAAAAAAAAAAAGTAAATGTCAGCAAGACTGACAACTGACCTCTCAGCAGCAAAGCAGAAGTCAAGAGACGTGGAAGGAGCTTCAATGTGTTGAGACAATAACTCTCAACGAAGGATTGAAATATCTTTCAAAAACTCGAGTCAAATAAAGATATTTTCAGGACTTCCCTGGTGGCACAGTGGTTAAGAATCCGCCTGCCAATGCAGGGGATGTGGGTTCAAGCCCTGGTCCAGGATGATCCCACATGCCGCGGAACAACTAAGCCCATGCGCCACAACTACTGAACCTGCGCTCTAGAGCCCGGGAGCCACAACTACTGAAGCCCTCGAGCCACAACTACAGAAGCCCGCACGCCTAGAGCCCGTGCTCTGCGACAAGAGAAGCCACCGCAATGAGAAGCCCACGCACCGCAACGAAGAGTAGCCCCCGCTCGCCGCAACTAGAGCAAAGCCCGCGTGCAGCAATGAAGACCCAACGTAGCCAAAAATAAATAAATAAAATCTATGTTTTTAAAAAATAAATAAAAATAAAGATATTTTCAAAGAACAACTGTCAGAGTTTGCCACCAACAGATTTCACTAAAGGAAAATGTTTAATATGTACGTCCGACAGAAGGACAGTGATCCTAGACAGCAGGTCTGAGGTGCAAAAGAAAATGATGGATCACGTACTTTCCACATTTAGGGTATTAAAATATCCATTTTTAAAATAAAAATTAGAGTGACTGCAAATAAAGAGAGAAGATGATGGACAGAGGTGTAAATATGTGGGTAACTCTAAGCAAACATTGATTGTACAGATCAGTGTCTTGGGTGAGTTTTTAAAAAAAGACACTAACATACAAGAAATGACCAGAGTTAAAGGACTTGTTCAAAAGAAAGGCAAAGATATTATTAAGTCTAGACTCTGATAAGTACATATGTTAAAATTTCTTGAGCGAACCACTGAAATAATAGAAATAAAAAATAGCAGATAGGCAAAAAAAATGGGTAAGAAAAAATTCAGGTAATATGAAAGATGGCAACAACAGACAGAAAAACAGAAACAAGGAGTAATATAAGTCCTAATATATTAACCACTGTTAACGTAAATGGGCTAATTTCTCCAGTTAAAGACAAAGATTGCAAGGCTCCCCAACACGGCCACTCATCCCCAAACTCTCTCACATGTCTTACATTCTCCTTCACAGCACCTATCACAATTACGTTCCAATATTTATTTGTGATTACTAATTAATATATATTAATTACTGGTAATTTCTTCTTACTAGACCATAGATTCCACGTTGGCAAGGATTGAGTCTATTTTGAATCACCATTGCATTGCCAGCACCTCACACATTTCCTAACACCCAGGAAGTTCTCAAATCTGTTAAAGGAGGAGGAAAGAAGGAAGGAGGGAAGAAGGAAACTGGATACACAATGCCATTCCTTCTAGGCATAAATATTCTACAATGATTTTCCTTTGAGATGGGAAGTCCTTATCCATAAGCACAGTTACAGTTTTCTGATCCATAAGCTAGCTGCATTTGATTTCTTACATAGATGACTATGTGTTTTCATACTGAAAATGCTATCCATGTACCCTCATTTTATCTTTAAAATAATTTTTAACAATCAATTAAAAACTCCATTAAGCAGCACACCTTGGGAGAAATGCATTTGTGTTTGAATACTACTTAGTTTTATCCATATTTGCAACTATTTTATGACTTGCTTAAATTGTTTTGTGATACTTTTTAATATTTCCAATTGTTTATTGTTAGAATTTTTAACTCCAATTTAGAGAGGAAAACTGAAGTACTGAGAGCCAACAAGTACTGTTTTGTAGACTGGAATTAAAGCCTCCTATAATTACTACTGGGTGCCCACTGGGCAAACAGGATCTCAGCAATAAGGCTGCCGTTAGGTGTCACGTCAGATGAGTAGATGCCCCTGGAATCCCTGGAATCCGTTCTCCCCTTCTTTCACAGTAATAGGCTTATCTGGATATATCAATGCCCAGCTAAAGATAATATCTCCTAGCTTCCCTTGCAGCTAGGTCGTATGTCTTGTTTCTGGCTACTGGGATATGAGTGACAGCAATGCATACAATTTCCACGTCACATCCTTAAAAAAAATGAAGCTGCTTGTCCTCCAGGTGACTGTTCTCCTTTCTAGCAGGCCAGAACACAAACATGGTGCTGATGAGATGTCTCCAACCAGGCAGACAAGGATAACGGAAGCAGCCTCCTACATCCAGAGGAGTCAGCACATTTAGGATGGCACAACTGCCCCACCAGCCTGGGTAGTCTCTGGATGGCCTCACGGAACAAAGCTTGCCAATCCTCCCTAACTGTTAACACAAGCGAGAAGTAAACTGCATTTCTGCACCTCTGTTCACAACACTTTATCTATACCATAGCAAATACAGAGGTTAAATATTAACACAAGAGAAAAGACCAGATTATCAGAGAATCCAATGCCACCTTAAAAGGGGGGGTAGGGGGGGGGCTTCCCTGGTGGCGCAGTGGTTGAGAGTCCGCCTGCCGATGCAGGGGACACGGGTTCGTGCCCCACCAGTCCAGGAAGATCCCACATGCCGCGGAGTGGCTGGGTCCGTGAGCCACGGCCGCTGAGCCTGCGCATCTGGAGCCTGTGCTCCACAACGGGAGAGGCCACAACAGTGAGAGGCCCACGTACTGCAAAAAAAAAAAAAGGGGGGGGGGAAGGGGGACACTTATGGCTAGATCAAAATTCAGACAACAAAAAGTACTATCAAAGAAGCAAACCCCTCTTGCAGCACAGCTGGAAGAAGACACTGTCGCGGCCTGGAGACTTGCTCCTTTTAGTACTGAATGCTATCTCTTTTCTGAAGCTGGCCTCACCAGGCTGTCTTTAAGAAAAGCTATTAAGTACTCAAATCACTGACAATCATAATTTAGTGTCCTCTACAGGAAAAGAATACATAGGCCTCAGGATAGGAGTATTCATTTCCATGAGGATTATATTTCCCCATCAAATATTAATAAATTGGCATTCTGGTTTCATGTGTCAGTCTACTATAAGTTTAGTCAGTGTGAATCAGCCATTCAACTTTAGGGCATTGACAAGATCCAATCTCTGGTCCAGCAAGGTTGAGGAAAGGCCAAACTCTGATGCGTCCCATCTGGCCTTACCCAGGTAACCCCCCACTAAGTGATTCTTTTCTTTCAACCAATAACACCTCCACTTCGGCAGCCCCAAGCCCTCTACTGTTAGTCAACAAAGATGTCAGCACCTACCTGTACCAAGCGTTATTGCTTCACCATGGAACCAACTAGCTATGTAATTTTAGCAGCTCAAAGGTTAATAAAAACACTCAAGCTTATTTTTAATAATAATTTGAAATTATATTTCCTCAAGCAATTTTTGGCCCCTACATATGTCCCTGAGAAATAATTTTCCCTTGGAAGCTGCAGCTGCAAAAAGGCAACTCTAAACCTTTAAAAGTTTGTTAGACTGGGAATTCCCTAGTGGTCCAACGGTTAGGACTCTGCACTTCCACTGCAGGGGGCACAGGTTCAAATCCCTGGTGGTGGGGGGCGGTGGGGGGGGGGGAGTTTGTTAGGACCAAATGAAGAAGTGTGATCTCTGCTTAATTTTTATTTTGCTTCAGGTAAAAAAACAGTTTACAGCTGTTTAAGAACTCTCATCAAGGCTCCAGAAAGCTCTATTAAAAGAGCCAAGGGAGCTGGGAGGAAGTGGAGAAAGCACCCATTATTTCCACTAGCATCCCTTTATGAACAACAGTATATCTGCCACAACGGGGGTGCAGTGGGAAGGGAAAAATGAGTCCTCTTCCTTCATGACAAAGATTCAACAGAAGTTGACAAAACAAATAGATCACACATTTAGTTAATATACACATCACGGTGCAAAACTCACGTTAACCACTTTAACACTTGATGCTTTGTTAGTTCATTAGACGTATCTAAAGTGGGACCCAGAGAGATTGATATTAATAAACACTATGATGGCAATCTTTATTTCTTGGTCTTTAAAATGTTCTGATGAGGGAATTCCCTGGCAGTCCAGTGGTTAGGCCTCGGCACTCTCACTGCCGAGGGCCTGGGTTCGATGTCTGGTCGAGTAACTAAGATCTCCCAAGCCACGCGGCATGGCCAAAAAAAAAAGTAAACGGTTCGGATGAATACCTGTTAACACGAGATAAAAGTTTAAAAAGGCGTTAAATACCACTGAAATCTTCACCAGACAATATTTCATAGAACTCCCCTTGATCCTTTACATTTGGGGGTAGGGAGGCCTATACTTTTAAAAAGGGGTTCATGAGACATCTCTCAAAAATCCAGTAACCCTCTCTGTCCAAATCTGTTCGATTCCTGAATTCAGACGTAGAAAATCTGGATGGCAACGGTATCACTGACTAACTGATCAAAGTTCCCATCCATATTATTTGCATCATTAGCAAATGAGAGACCTATGCTGGGAAGAACTGACATTGCTCCATCTCCTATCTGGAAGGCTGTACCACACCCTGCCTGGTTTCCCAGCCATCTATACAAGAGCCTGCCCTTTCAATCCTCCTTAAAAACTGCTTTCACCCTATCACACCTGTTCATAATTCTTCAGTGCCTCCCCACTGCCTACAGAATAAAATCCATACTCTTTAGCTTATAATTTCAGTCTTTTACAATCTAATACAGTAGGGAAAACATTAGGTAGTAAGGATTACAGAAATATTATGAATTAGCCCCTATTTTGCCCTGGACTTACAGACCAAGTTCAAGAATCTGACAGCTGGAAAGAAACTATTAATCTTAAAGGAGCATATCACCACCTATCGTGCCTGACCCCAGGGTTGCTTTGAGGTCTCAATAAGAACAAATATGAAGCCCACTGAAAACTATCAATCACTCTACAAATGCAAGATGTCGGTTTTACTATCCAGTATTACTATACAGACAAAAATCAATAGTTATTGCACCAGGACTTACAAAAAGAACCCACCAGGCTTGGGTACACAAGCAAGCTGTGACTTTCAAAGTGAACTAGTTGATTATTTGACAGGCCAGGTCATAAAGCCAATGAGACCAGCTACCCTGAGCTCTTTCATCCTTTATAATCTGATATATGGCCAACTCCCCTATGAATAACGCCTGGCACAAAGAAGCATTCAGTATGTACTTGCTGAATAACTAACCTCCTAAAACACACCTGGATTATAATAAAAAGGATGATATGCACAAAGGGGTACCTATCCCAGGTGTCAATGACAGATTCTTCCAACTACCAGGACCATTTTTTTTTTTTTTTTTGCTGTACGCGGGCCTCTCACTGTTGTGGTCTCTCCCGTTGCGGAGCACAGGCTCCGGACGCGCAGGTTCAGCAGCCATGGCTCACGGGCCCAGCCGCTACGCGGCATGTGGCATCTTCCCAGACCGGGGCATGAACCCATGTCCCCTGCATCAACAGGCGGACTCCCAACCACTGCGCCACCAGGGAAGCCCCAGGACCACTTTTAAAAACACAATAAGAAAATTACCTGATAAAACGATGAAAGAAACTACAAAGCAAAAAGTATGCTTGAGTGTATAGGGAGAAACTCAGGTCCTGATGGCAAAACACATTCCACAAGAAATGCGGGCTTTAGCATAAAGAGTATAGCAGGGATTTTTTATTGTATTATTCTCCAAACATTCTTTCCTCCTCCTCCCAGTAACAGTCTCTGATGCCTCATCCCTCCACTCTCAAGCTGGTGTTTTAAATTAATCCCATCTCTGGCTCACATCTCTCCTAGTCAATAAATAGTTCAAGGGAAGCATATCCCAGACCTAAATTCATCAGTATAACTCTAGTCACATAACCCTGGCCTATGTGGCTCAGGGGTGGACAGATAACTTACATTTATCAAATCTGAATGAATCTCAGGACCCAGGGCTTAAGTACTGGCTGGCCATTTGTATCCTAAAGGAAGATAACCTGAAAGGAGAAGGGATGGGAAAAAGGGGGAAAGGGGTGTGGTGGAAACCACTGCACTTGTTAATTGTGTAAGCCAATTTAAGTTGACTTGAAACACACAGGTCATGAAATACACACATCTCCCTGATACAAGCCAACATTTTTTACCAGTAAGATAACAAGCTCATATTTGTGCTTGAGAAAAATACCTCTGGAAATTGCATTTGTAATGGACTGAAAAAAAATGGATTATTGATGGCAAGGCTAGAAGCAGGGAGACCAGTTATGATTCTATTATAATAGCCAAGTGAGTGCTAATGAGAGCCTAAACGAGGGAAATGGCAGCAAGAATAAGAACAGGACAGAATAAGGTAATCAGAGGTTGAGCAAAAATCAATAGGACATGGAGACGGAATAAAGGAAGAGATTCAGATGGCAAGGGGAACAGAGGCAGCTAAACTGGGAACTGTAGATAGAAGGTGAAAGAGATGTGGTGCTCTAACGACAATGGTGCTCCAATGACAAAGGACGACCCTGCCTGAAAAGGTTTCAGCATTACACCCACTACCGGACTCTTAATCTCCCTCACCACGTTGCCATGGTTATGAAATTCCTGAGCCCACCTGGGCAACTTGGGACCAGTCTCAAATAAGGACCCACGTGGGCAACGGGACCTGTCCCAAATAAGGAAAGGTATATGCCCTGTCCCACTCCCACCCTATAGAAGGAAGGTGTATGTGCCTTGACCAATCAGGAAACAAAATTTTCACCTCGGACCATTCCTTTGCTTTCTGGCTATAAAAATTGATCAACAGCACATGTTTGGGCTTGACTCTCCCAGACTGTTAGGAAGTCGGCCTGCTCTTCTGGCAGCGACCCTTCCCTCTAACAAATTCTATGTTCTTTACATTCTGCCTTGTGTCTGGAAATTCTTTTCCAACCCGTGTTTGGACCACGACAAGAGAGACTCGAGTATGTGCAAATCTGGGGAGAAAGTTAATGGATTCAGGCTTAGAATATTAAGTTTTGTTGAAGAAGGAGAGGAAACCTCAGAAGCCTGCATAGCAATCATTCTACTTTAAGTATTTCTTTCATATCACGATCCCTCTGGAAACCGGGACAAGTCAGTCCTCATTCTCTGTGAAGATGGATAGGCACCTTACTTGTCTTTCTAAAAACATTTGTAGCTATTAAAGGTTATGTGATAAATCAACTTTTTTTTAGGTTTAATGATTAAACTGCCTTTTAAAATAAACACAAACCTCTACCTCACATCGTTAACACAAAACTTAGAGATAGACCACAGATGTAAATATAAAAGCTAAAGCCATAAGGCTTCTGAAGAAAATATAAGAGAATATCTTTACAACTTCAGGGTAGGCAAAGATTCTTAGAACACAGAAAGTACTGACCATAAAAGAAAGCAATGACAAGTTGAACTTAATTGAAATTAAAACCTCCAGTTCATCAAAATATACCATTAAGAAAATGAGTGGGCAAGCCACACACTGAGAAAATATTCACAAGGTATATGTTTAACAAAGGACTGGTATCCAAAATATAGAGAGTTCTTACAAATCAGTAGGAAAAAAAAAGACAAAACCCAATTTAAAAAATTGGCAATCAGTAGCACTTCACAAAGGAAGATATATAATTAGCCAAGAAGCAAAGATAAACTGTTCCACCTCATTAGTCATAAGGGAAACTCAAACTAAAGCCACCAGGAGCTACCACTACACGCCCACTGAACTTCATACACTGATGCCTGGAGTGTAAAATGGCAACTTGGAAAACACCTTGGCAGTTTCTTACAGAGTTAAAACACACAACGGGGCTTCCCTGGTGGCGCAGTGGTTGAGGGTCCGCCTGCCGATGCAGGGGACACGGGTTCGTGCCCCGGTCCTGGAGGATCCCACATGCCGCGGAGCGGCTGGGCCCGTGAGCCATGGCCGCTGGGCCTGCGCGTCCGCAGCCTGTGCTCCGCAACGGGAGAGGCCGCAACAGTGAGGCCCGCATACTGCAAAAAACAAAACAAAACAAAACAAAAAAAAACCACACAACAACCAGGAATTCCACTGCTAGGTATTTATTCAAGAGAAATAAAAACAAATGTCCACAAAGTCTTTTTTGCAAGAACGTTCAGAGCAGATTTATCCATAAAAGCCCCAAAATGGAAAAAACCCAAATGTCCATCATCTGGCAAATGAATAAACAGACTGTGGTATATTCATACAACAACACTCAGCAATAAAAAGGTACAATCTATTGATACACTCCAAAACCATGAATGAATCTAAGACATTATGCTAAGTTAGAGAAACCCAATACAAAAGAATACATACAGTAGTATAATTCCATTTATATGAATAGGCAAAACTCACCTATGGGGTCGGGGTGTCTGTGGAGGGGTATACTGGAAGAGGCACAAGGGAACTTTCTGGGGCTTTGGAAATGTTCTCTAAGGGTGTGGGTTACAAAGGTGCATGCATTGGTCATGTCAATGAACTGTACACCTAATATCTGTGATTTTCACCATATGTAAATTATGCCTCAATTTAAAAAAGGAAAACTTAAAAGAAAGCAAAACAAACAGATCTCTAATACAAATACCTGAAATCAATATGCTTTTTTTATTTACTGGACTGAAGGAAACCTTTATAATTCCAAGGCAAAAACAAAACACACACTCAACTTTTAAAAGGTTAAACTGTGGAAACAGCACAGACCGAAACATCACTCAAACCACAAGCCAATCTTAAGTAAATCACCTAAGGTCTCTTAGCCTCAGTTTTCATCTATGAAACGGGAATAAAAAAATCTACCTCACCCAGACATAAAAATTAAGCTTATGCAAAGCACTGCAGAGAGGGGACTTCCTGGCAGTCCAAAGGTTAAGACTCTGTCTGCACTTCCACTGCAGGGGGCGTGGGTTTGATCCCTGGTCGGGGACCCAAGATCCCACATGCGGTGCCACGTGGCCAAAAATTTTAAAAAGTTTTTAAAAATAAAATTTTAAAAAAAGCATTGTAGAGAAAAATGTTGCCTACTATTCCAGTTCTCCAAGGATCAAGCCATTAGCCACTGTAGTCACCCACTGACTGTGGGCCTGAGGGGAACTCAGGATGGAGACAAACAGGAAGCAGTCTGTGCTTCCGATGCCTGCCCCAAGATAGTGAAGATACATATCTAAGGAAAAATTTCAGTGACCCCAGATTCTTGCATCTTCCCATACATAGAAAAGCACTAAAATCATCAACTTGAGACGCCTGTTCTTTGTGATTAATAGTCACCTTTTGATTTCGACTACAGGTTTTTTCACAGGAAAAAATTCATATATCCTGGCTCTTCTCCTCCCTTACCTCTTCAGAACGGTTTCTCAGAGCTGAGAGGCTGTCTTCTGGGTTACCTTACACAGTAAGACACTGAATAAACTCAACTCACAGTTCTTACGTTGTTCGTTTTGGCTTTTTTCAAGTCAAGATATCTAGGGAATTCCCTGGCGGTCCAGTGGTTAGGACTCTGTGCTTTCACTGCTGAGGCTGCAGGTTTGACCCCTGGCCGGGGAACTAAGATCCCACAAGCCGTGGGATGCGGCCAAAAAAAAAAAAAAGAAAAAAAAAAGATATCTAGTATAGTCCCTGGAACACAGGACCTTAGTAAATGATCATGGTAGGAAACAATTAGAAAATGTGTAAAAAAAGATCCACTTTGCCTATCCTTTCTAGTGGACTCTTTTTTGAATACCTATCTATACTCCTACCCTTCTGTTTTCCTGAAAACTCTCCCCCTTTCTGATAAGTAACCCCATCTCAGCCAGATGGCTGGTGGAGTGAGGGGGTAAGGTAAGGAGGAAGAGATGCCTTATTCTTTGGCTCCTTCATCTTAAAAACTGTCATGTTAATCAATGTTTTGGATAACCAAATTATATTCAAAGGTATGAGGGAAACTCACTATTTTTTTTTAAAAAAGTTTAAATTGTTTTGTGAAATGCAAAAGACTTATAAAGATGACCGGCAGGTTTCCCGGATATGAGGTTTACCTAAAGCGGCATTCTTATTCACATTTGCTGGAAAGCTTTCTAATTACCTTTCACAAGGCCATATATTTCCAAATGCTAAAACGTGCATACCAATAACTACTTTCCCCCAGAAAGCATGCTCAAGCCATAGGCAGAGTACGTGAGTGCTCTCCTTTTATCACACCAATACTGGTTAGTTGGATTACAGCCAACAGCAGGGCTCAAAGTAGATTTATCTTTCCTGTAGATCATGTAGTCCACTTGCCTAATGCAGCGCCCTAGATTTTACAAATTACATTCACTGATGTACTTGCAAGTCTGCAGATTTAGACATTTTCAAGGAGGACACAAGACATGTGTATAAAATTATGTCTTGATCATCAATAAAAGCACTATTTCGAAGCCACCCACTAGCCTTTTAAATTTCTGTAAAGATTTCTTTGCTTTTAGCAAAATCAGGGTTGAGCCAATACGCAGATGTTCTATCTGCATTCACACCGCACAGTAAGAACCCACACACACCAAAGATCTGTTTGAAAGCTTTTAAGGCCAAATATTTCTATTGTGTGGCCTGTGATAGGCACAGACTAAAGGAAACTTGAAACTATAAATAGCACAGAGAACGCCATGTGGGGCGGGGGGACGTTCTGCTTAAAATGACACAACAAACGAGTTCACGATTCGGCAAAATGTCCATATATATCAAAAAACTGAATTATGAACTGACCAAAAAACTATGACGACTAAGAAGAATTTATTCCCACCGAAAAGTTCTATATGCCATCTTATTACCACTTTTAAGGTGTTTCCTCATCATGCAGAGATATTCACTGCAAAAAGGCTCGGGTCTAACTCTCCATCATGATGTGACCAAAACCGAAATGCAGTGGAATCCGACTCAGTGCAGTCTTCGGGGGGCCAACAACCAAGCGGGAGCTGGCACAGGGCAAGATTCCCTCACTGCCCCTGATAATCACTGCTCCCCATACAAATAAGATCTTAAAAGCTCCAACCTAAAGACAAACCAGATTTGCCTCCTCCGGTGTCGGCTAAGAAGGTACAGGGATCATCTGTAAAGGGGCAGGAAAGCCAGTGGGTGTAAAATGGCTGCCCCGGGCAGATTGAAACGCAATAAATCACAGGCAAATCCCTTCCTAGAGTAAGGGCTTTACAACAAACGTGTGGGTAAAGAGCCCCGAACCATTTCCACTCGGGATGTGAAGGTGCGCAGGAGACTGGACAGCAAACCCGAGGCCAGATGCGGGCTGGGAGAATAGGCACGCGGGCCCGCAACCCGGGCCGACAACTGGGGGTAGCACGAGGTGCCGATCACCGCCTCGACGTTTGTCGGAACCCGTCGAAACACAAAGCCCAGCGGGTGCTGCTAAGAAGAAAGGAAAGGAAAGCACGTGCTCCGCAGACCGGATCGGAGTTCTCTGACCACCGAGTGCACTTTCACCGGAAACCGCGGACCTCCCCACGGCCGAGCCGGCTCCCAGCTGAGAGCTTTCCGGCGCTCCCTGCCCTGGGCGCCCCCTGCCTTCCCGCACCCCCGAAACGCCCCGAACTCCCGGCCCTGATTGCACCCCTCGCCACAGGTTGGCTGAGCCCGGGGCATCGCTGACCCGCTCGCCCGGAGAATTAAGTTTCTAATAATATAACTTTAGGCGGATTAGTGCTGGCATCACCCAACCCCGAAGCCGCACCGGGAACCAGCTAGAGGTCGTGAAAAGCGAGGCGGGGGCGCGGGCCAGGGTCCCTGCGAGGTGCGGGGCGCCCGCCCTCCTCCCTGGCAGGTGCGCCCCGGGGCTCGCCAAGGCCCGCCGCGCTCACCAGGTACCAGACGCCGAGCAGGATGGTGCCGGTGCGGACATGGCAGCACAGGCAGCAGCTGTTGGAGTAGAACCGCGTCCAGGGGGCCACCATCTTCATCGCTCGGGCCGCCGGCGCAGTGGCGCGAGCGCGCGCCCAACTTTGCAGGAGCTTCAGCCGCGTTGGTCCGGGCCCGCCGCGCGTCTACTGCCGGCTCCTCGGCCGCTCCCGCTCGCGCTCCCAGCCCCGCTCGCCGCCCGCCGGCCTTTGCTCCGCGCCTCCCCCGATAGCTCGGAGCGGCTGCCTCGGCCGGACCCAGCGCTCGGAAGGCTGCGGGAGAAGGAGGAGGAGCAGGAGGGGGCGGAGCGGCTCGCGGACCACGTGACGGGCGCCCGGGCCCCGTGATGTCACCGCGGGCTCCGGCCAGCTGCTGGCGCCGCCGGCCCATTGTAAATAGATAAATCATCTTGCACTCTCGGCCGGTCGCGTAGTCGGCCCCCAGTGGAGTTCCTCTTTCATTTGGTCGTTTGTGTAACTCTGTCATGGATTCGAGATTCTTTTACAGTCTAGTTGGTTGTGGGGTTGTTTTCTCCTTCCACTTGTATCTTGCAGATAATCTGTAGGTGCCATCACTGTTATCTTGTAGACTGGATGGAGGGGGGAGAAACGATAGGGGTGATTCCAGCCAACTGCAGTGCTTTGAAACACTGCTGAAGCTGCCGAGAGCAATTTGTCTCCGCTTCCCAGCTCAACTACTGTGGTAGTAATCTTTTCCCAGAAAACAGGCTGCGTGTCAAGGACATCCTTGCTGTGCTTCAGGTAGCATTTTAAATCATAACTGCAGCTCTAAACAATCATCAAGCCTATTACTGCCACACGGTCTCTGTGTAAGTGAATAAGGTAAGGAGTCCCGGGAAAAAGAGAACGAGGCGTGGCTTTCTTGACATAAGAGAAGCCATTTTTGGCCTAAGACATTTTGTGATCTAAGACTAACCACAGTGCTTGTCCTTGAACAGGCCTCAGCAATAATGATCTTAAGGGAACACAAGAACAAACTGTTATCAGGCAAGAGAAGTAACGATAGCAAAGATAAATCAGTTGTAGGACTTCCCTGGTGGCACAGTGGTTAAGAATCTGCCTGCCAATGCAGGGGACACGGGTTTGGGAAGATCCCACACGCCGTGGAGCAACTAAGCCTGTGTGCCACAACTACTGAGCCTGCACTCTAGAGCCCGTGAGCCACAACTACTGAACCCACGTGCCGCAACTACTGAAGCCCAGGCGCCTGGAGCCCGTGCTCCACAAGAGAAGCCACCACACTGAGAAGCCTGCACACCGCAACGAAGACTAGCCCCCGCTCGCCGCAACTAGAGAAAGCCTGCGCGCAGCAACAAAGACCCAACACAGCCAAAAATAAATAAATAAACAAATAAATAATAAAAATAAATTTCTAAAAAAAAGAAGATAAATCAGTTGTAAAGACTCCCAGTTCTGTTTCAATGGTAAAGATTAACCTGAAACACTTTCTTAAGCTGTTTCGCAGAATTTAAAACCCCCCTCGAGCGCTCAACCACCCTCTAAGGGATGATGATGTCGACCTTTTCTGACCCTCAGGACTTCAATCAACTAAAGCTTGGACTCTGTGGCCGCCAAGCCGCTTCATGACTATGCATGTACCCTTAGCTTAAAATTTCCCCAATTTTGCTATTGAGAAGACACTGCTTTGGGGAAGATTCCCCAGTGCTCTCCTTACTTGCTGCAAGTAATACATCCTTCCTTTTCCTGATCTTTGTTTTGGTTGTCTTTCAGCTCCACACCCACCAAGAGGCGAACCCAGTTTTGGGGGGTAACATCTGCAAGACCCAGCACAGCGTGTTAAGAGATACTGAGAGATAGGACTCCAGTTTGGGGTTATTTCCTCCCATTTAGTGTTTGGTCTGGAAGAGCCCTTGTCCTAGGTTAGCCTCTAGTAATCACTGTGTAAGCCAAGCATCTCAGTTAAGCACTCAAGATTTTTTTTTAAATAAATTATTTTATTTATTTGGGCTGCCTTGGGTCTTTGTTGCTGTGCACGGGCTTTTCTCTGGTTGGCAAACGGGGGCTACTCTTTGTTGCAGTATGAGGGCTTCTCATTGCAGTGGCTTCTCTTGTTGCAGAGCACGGGCTCTAGGCACACGGGCTTCAGTAGTTGTGGCACATGGGCTCAGTAGTTGTGGCACATGGGCTCAGTAGTTGTGTCTCGTAAGCTCTAGAGCACAGGCTCAGTAGTTGCGGCACACAGGCTTAGTTGCTCCACAGCATGTGGGATCTTCCCAGACCAGGGCTCGAACCTGTATCCCCTGCATTGGCGTGTGGATTCTTAACCACTGTGCCACCAGGGAAGCCCCCCGTAAGCTCTCTGAAATACAAGATTCCCTTGAACCAATGAGTCATTTGCCTAATGAATCTGCAATTCTGGTGGGGAAGGCAAAGTGGGAGCTAACTATGGGAACTTGCTGGGAGTTGGAACTTGGAATGCAGTACACCCCATCCAGATTCTCTATTTCCATTCCTTCTCAAGCACTAATGCTTGTCTTAGAGCTGGTTCGAAGTGGCTATGAGCATGATTAAATATTAAATGGAAGATCCCAAACAGAAAATTATCTCTAATGTGGAAGAAAACAGAACGTTGTAGTGAGAAAACAAAACAAAACAAAGAAAACCCTGAGATCTTCTTGTTTGGTATTTCTGATTAACTCCCACAATGATGTTGTTGCTGGACTGAATTTGGGGTCAGCTTACCCACGGCACAGCAAAGCCAATGTACCGACACCGGATGGTGGTGAAGGAAAGGACAGCATTTATTGGAGGTACCAAGCAAAGAGTATAGGCAGCTCATGTTCAAAAGTCCCAAACTCCCCAATGGCTTTCAGGGAAGGGTTTTTAAAGGCACCTTTTGGGATGAGGGGCGGAGGAAGCATGACCTTCTTCTGATTGGTTGGCGGTGAGGTAAGAGGGTGATGTTTCAGGAATATTAATCATCTGGGGTCTACTTAATCACTATCCTCCACCTGTGGTGGGGAGGTGCGTCTTAGTTTCTGCATAACAACTTGAAGATTTATGTCAGATTGTTAAGGATGTCCCTTGGGGGGAACTGGGATTCTGCCTTATCACTGAACTATTATTATTTTTCTTGCTGAACTACTTTTCCCTTGTTTCTGCATTCCCTCACTTCCCTAATTGGTTAGTGCCTGTGCCTGCTCTTTGGAACTCAGGGAAGGCCTAGGAGACTAAAACCTTCTTCTACAAACAAGAAACGGGGGACATGGAGGGGTTTTTGTACACGGGAGGGCCTCACAGGGTCCTACTCAGTTTCGGTGTTCATTATTATTTCTGATTAAGGGCCCATGTCTGACATCTCTGGGGATGACTCTGGGGTCCCTTGAGATCCATGTTTAAGCTACACAATAAGAATGTGACAGCTTTACAGGCTTGTAAAGCTAACCGCTCTTGCACTTAAACAGCCTTATCTCACATTCCTCTTCCTTCCTATATAACCTGTCTTTAAGAAATTTAGATCCAACCAGTTTTTCTCTTGCTCCAAATCTGAAATGAAACTTTGACAATTACTCTATAATAGTCTTAACTTGAGGGCTTCTCAAATCTCTTCTTTTCTAGGACAAATTGTATTTCAATCCATCTGTTAGGAATCCAAATCACCCAATGTTACTTTGAGTGGTGAGTGTTGGTAAGACATACAGACATAAAGGCTACAAACGTTAGAACATTCTGCTCCCAGCGCTATCGTCTAGCTTAGTCCACACGTCACTGTGATGTTAGAAGCTTGCCAAGTATCCTTACAGGTACAAACAAAATGCAATGGGAAAACGGAGGGATTGATTACATTAAAACTGTGGGGAGTTAGTGTTTTGGTTGGGCCTTGCAAAGGGTGAATAGAATGTAGACTAGGAAGGTTGAAGGAAGAGACACTTTAAAAAAAGATTATTTTATTGAAGTAGAGTTGATTTACAATGTTGTGTTAATGTCTGCTGTACAGCAAAGTGAGTCAGTGATACTTATATATACATTCTTTTTCATACTCTTTTCCATTGTGGTTCATCACAGGATATTGAATATAGTTCCCTGTGCTATACAGTAGGGCCTTGTTGTTTATCCATTCTACATATGATAGTTTGCAAGAGACACTTGATCTGGAAGTTGTATAGAGCCAGACAGTCCTTTGGGGGAGGGAAGGTCTCACTTGAACTACCTCCATGACCTCAGCAAGCAGCTGTCTCAGGAGAGACCTCAGTACTCCTCTTAAAGCGGAGAAATTCAAAGAGCTACTATTTAACTCTCCTGGAAAGGAAAAAGGGGGCTCGACACGTTCCCTCAACGCGTTGGAAGGGGAATCCACGTGCCTATGCCAGAGGGAGCTGTGGAATGTCTTCTTCAATAATGAAAGTACTGCTCTCCTAGGTGAGACCAAAGAAAACCTCCTAGGTCTCCTCATGCACTGTCCACATAAACCAGGGACCCATTCATTCATTCATTCACTCATTTCATGGGAGGGAACTTATTTTGTACCTTCTTGGAGCTAGGCGTGCCTGTCACCTCAGAAAATGAAATAGTCTCTGTCTATAAGGAGCTCACAGTTTAATGAGGGAGACAGAAAAACAAATAGAAAAACATAATAGCAAGATAAGTGCTAAGATATTCGTAGCACGGAGCGCTATGAGAATCCCAGATCTCAGCTTTGCGAAGGTCAGGGAGGACTTCCCAGAGGTAGTGACAGCTAAATTCAGAATTATAAGATAAGTTGGAGTTAGCCAGGGAGAGAGACAGAGGACCACCCTGGGCAGGATGGGAGCAGGATATGCAAGTGCCTAGTGGCTGGTGAGCTCTCAAGTTTAGAAGCAGCAAGTAGTGCAATAGCTGGGGCTTAACATTTGGAGGGAAAGGAGGAAGAAGAGAGATGGGGCTAAGGAAGTTTTAGGGGCGTCAATTTAGGTAGGGGAGGTAACAGAAGATGAAAAGCTTTTCGTGCCATGTTCCACTGAGGTTTGGAGTATATTTCCTTAGGGAACTTCTGAACCACTGAGGGTTTCATAAATATTAAATCCATATGACTTGAAAAATTGATGTCACGAGCTTAAGGTACATACAAATGAGATAGGCAGGACCCTCTACCTAACTTGTGGGTCCAGTGCAAACTGAAAATGTGGTGCCTCTTGTTTAAAGGGTATTAAGAATCTCAAGATGGCAACAGTGGAACCTTAAACCAAGTGTGGGCCCTTTAAAGTGTGGGACCCTGTGCTACTGCCCGGGTCACACACCCACGAAGCTGGGCCTAGAGGTAGGTCCCATATTTCTCTCAGAAATTAAAAACCAAACTAAACAACAGCAAAAAAAAAAAAAAAAAAAAAGCGGTGAGAGCTGTCTCTTGTTTCTGTCAAATGACAAAGAAGTGCTTCATGGAGGCTGTGATCGATGCCAGTTTTATAGGAGTGTATGGAAGCAGATGTGGATGCCAGACGATTCATTAAGGAATCTGGATCTTGTCCCAGTCAGGGGTCAGGACTGTGAAGGTCAGAATGTGAAGCTGGCTTCAGCCCTGAATTGTAGCCAAGGTGGAAGTCAAACATCGTGATTGACATGCTCTGAGATCCATGTAATGAATTATACACTTATTAAAGCACACATTTGGGGTTTGGTCAGCTTCTGGACTGGGGGTTGGGAGAAAGAGAGACGAGGACACAATCCTTGTCTCCAAGAAACTCATAGAGTAGTGAAAGAGACAAGGTGGACAGAGGGCTACATTAGTGGTGGGTAGTACGGCTGACAACAGAGCACAGTATTCTGATCAATAGTGATATTAACATGGTACGTTATACAGTTTATCAATGTTTAAGGATTTGGAGTGCAATCGAATGCCTCTGTACCCATCAGAGCTCAGTCAGGAAAACAGAAGCCATTCTAGACCCTTTACACAGAGGGAAAGTAGTCAGGGAATTGGTTGCCGTAATAATATATTTCACAAGGGCCATCTTGACTCAGTTTTGAAGACGTGGCTGAAAACTCTCCATTCATCTTCTCTCAATTGCTAAGCCCCCACCCAAACTACTTGCCTTATCAGGCTCTAACACGCATGTGTTACAATACGCACTTACCCAAGGCCAGAGGCCCCAGATACCTAACACCCAGGGTGGTGCTTTCTTCCTTAGGTCCACAGAGTTATTCAAAATACCTAATCCCCAGGAAGCCCTCGAAACCTTGAACCCCACCCTGCCTGCCATACATAAGCCACCTCCTACAGTTCAGCTCGCTGTTACCCTGTCCCCAGGTGGTCCTGCCTGGTTGTCTTCTCTCCTCTGGCGCTTTACGTAACAGAATTCTGCCTGTCATCTCTCTGAGTGTCATTGTGTTATGTCCCACCAGTGAAAGAAACCTTACATCTTATATCACAGTTGCACCCAGATGAGAAGGCAGACAAAAGACAGTGAGGCAGCACAGATATTGGCAAAAATAAGAAGGAAACTGCCGTCACCTCTTGGCTAGAGCTGTGACCATGGTGGGAGGGGTGGAGCGACACAGGTGGCACAGATGCCTTTAGCCAGGCTGCCGCTGGTGGAAATGCCTCCCAAAGCAGAGAGAGAAGGGGACTGCCTTGGCATCTCCCCTCCTGCCATCCTCCAGGCTTCTGCCAGAGCTTTCCGCTGGCTGAACTCCCGGAAACCAGCTGACAAGGAGTCTGGGAGACATACTTTCCTGCTTATGAAAACAGCAGGGGGTACTCCATGTTCACAGCAACAATATTCACAAAAGGAGGAAGCAACCCAAGTGGCGTCCACTGAGATGAATGGATAAACAGAATGGGAGATATATATATACACACATATATATATATTCCATTACATATGTATAATGGATATTATTCAGCCTTAAAATGAAGGAAGGGACTCCCCTGGTGGTCCAGAGGTAAAGAATCCGCTTTACAATGCAGGGTGCCCGGGGTCCATCCCTGGTCAGGGAACTAGATCCCGCATGCTGAGGGGCAGCTAACCCTGCATGCCACAACTACTGAGCTCGCACACCTCAACTAGAGAGCCTGCCTGCCACAAACTACAGAGCCCACGCGCCCTGGAGCTGGCGCGCCACAACTAGAGAGAAGCCTGCGTGCCACAACGAAGAGACTGTGCTGCAACCAAGACCCGATGCAGCCAAAAATAAATAATAAATAAATCTTTAAAAAAAAAAAGGAAGGAAATCATGTCATGTGCTACAACACAGGTGAAACTTGAAGACCTTATACTAAGCAAAATAGGCCAGTCACAAAAAAAGCAAACACGTGTCAAACTCATAGAAACAGACGTAGAATGGTGGCTGGGGGGAGAAGGAAATGGGGAGATGTTTTTCATGAGTAGAGAATTTCAGATTTGCAAGATGAAAAAGTTCGGGAGATCCGTTTCACAATAATGTGAATAGACGTAACACTGCTTAACCATGGTTAAGATAGTAGATTTTGTGTTATGTGCTTTTGCCCATAATAAAAACCATGTTTTCAAGGAATGAAGTTCTGATAGCTGCTACAGCATGGATGAACCTGGAAAATGTTAGGCTAAGTGAAATAAGCCTGTCTTAAAAGGACAAATATTGTATGATTCCACTTAAGTGAGGTATCAAGAGAAGGCAAATTCTTAGAGATGGAGAGTAGAATAGAGGTTACCAGAGGTTACAGGGAGATGGGCAGCTAGTGTTTAATGGGTACAGACTTTCTGTTTGGGATGATGAAAAAGTTCTGCAAACAGTCATAACAGTTACACAACACTGTGAATGTATTTAATTCCACTGAATTGTACACTAGACAGGGTTAAAAGGCTAAATTTTATGTATACTTTACCACACCCGCAAAAGAGCAGGGAAGGGGAATGGAATGAATTGAGAGCAATGCGACATCTAACCCTGAAATGTTTTCAAGTATAATTTCTCTTCTTTCACGATCTAGAAAGGCAGAATCTTGCAATGCCTTAGGTCTTGAAGTAGGAAGACCGGTTAATCTCCTCTTTTTCAGTTTGTAGAATTTTGTAATCAAAGGGCATGAGTTCAAGACATAATTTGCCAATGGCTGTGTCTTTGGAAGAGTCACTTAATCTCTCTGATTTTTACAAAATGTGAACGATAATCCTACTTTTAGGGTTGTAAGGAGGTTGTTACAGAATAAAGCATGTTACATGCCTGGCACACGGTAAGCGTAGTAAACGGTAGATTAGACAAAATTTACATTATGTAGCACCTGCTAGTGTTTCACATGTATTAGGTAAAGCTCACAACAAACCATGAGCTAAGTATTAAAATCCCCTTTTTTTCAGATGAGAAAACTGAGGGCCCAAGGCTTTAAGTCACTTGCCCAGTGTCTTGCTGCCAGGCGGTGTCGGCACCAGGATTTGGATCCAGGATGGTCTCACTGCAGAACTTGAGTGCACTATGCTCTCCGTGGTGTCCCTTAGACACTATCCTCAGGGATTTACAATCTGAGGAAAAAGAGCACATGTGCAAAGCACTAAATAAAAACATCAGCCAACACAGGGAGCCCCTACATAAGACGTTCCTAAAAATATACACAGGAAACTACAATGTCCAAAAGTTGATGCAATAGTTTCTGTTCCCGGAGAGTTAAAAACCTTTTGAATCACAGCTTTTAAACACAAGTTTTGTTGATATTGCTCTAGCTCTTTACAAGTTTATTAATGTGTTTCCTTCACAGATGAGCAGAGTCAATTAGCTTAGATTGTCCGGTGAACCTCTGATTGAGACGTTCACAGCTCTGGCATACCTGAGGATCCTCTCCAGTGTTTTAAATTATGAGACCTGTGTTCCTTATGACTCATATCGGCACTTTAATTTTCCATTTTCCGTCCATGGTTATAAATTAATAAGGGCTAAAATGCAATAAAATATTTAAATGCTTGTACCAAGGGTTCCTTAAGAGGGCAGCACTGCAGAAACTGGCTGCATCAGCAGGTGAGATCACAGAAAGCTTGTTTGTCAGCTGAGAGTTGAAAGTGCAAATTTAGCAGAAGAAATGTTTCCTAAGGGAATGGTAGATTGTGTTACTGTCCTGTTCACCCAACAGACTGGTTGCCTCTCCGTGGTGCCCCTCCCAACAGGAAGATTAGCCGTCCTTGCCCTCTTGAACTCAGGAGTCCCC
Source organism: Delphinus delphis (assembly GCF_949987515.2). Taxonomy (NCBI): domain Eukaryota; kingdom Metazoa; phylum Chordata; class Mammalia; order Artiodactyla; family Delphinidae; genus Delphinus; species Delphinus delphis. Next base: position 42,256,696 of record NC_082699.1, on the reverse strand, counting down.
ACGTGACTTGCTTTGGCCAATAAAATACAGTTAGAAGCCAGGTGGGTGGAAGTTTTCAGAGTTAGATGATGGTTACCAGGTTATTCCTCTTCTACCTGGAAACAGGCAATGTGACAGGTTAAGACTGCTGCATCAGCAGTCCCAGAGTGAAGATGACATGGATCAGACCCACAGTCAATCCACCGTGGGCATGTTGTGTGGGCAAGAAATGACTTGTGGGGTTGTTAGCACAGTGACCTTGCCCATCCTGATAATACAGGGTATCAGTGTACCACAGATGAAAATGTGGGTTGTTGCACAAGCAGAGTATTAAAAAGTAGTGGATTAAGTGCCCAGAAGTGGCACCTTACAACAAAGGCACCAGGCAATGGGCTGAAAGTTTCCATAGGAGACTGAGGCAAACTGAAAGGCTTTGTAGAGGAAGTGGGACCTAATGTGAGCTGTAAAGGGAAAGGAGAACTTAGACAAGGGGGTGCTTCACCTCTTCTCTGTCCTATTTTAATTGACTAGCTATGCATTTTCAAATAGCAGATAATCAAAAGGCCAACAAAAGGAAAAAGAAGGATATGAGAAGTTTTTATTCTTAAGAAAATGATTCGAGTGATTCGAGAAAAGTAAGAAATATTCACAGTCATGTAACAATGTTTGTATCTGTCACTCAGATTTCATCACTTTCTAAGATGTTGCCATCTGTGCTTCTGGTTTTTTCTAAAGAAGTAAAATATTACAGCACAGAGAACTCTATTCAGTGCTCTGTAATGACCTATATGTCAATGGAGTCTAGAAGAGAGTGGATATCAGCCATATGTATGGCTGATTCACTTTGCTGTACAGCAGAAACTAACACAACATTGTAAATCAACTATACTCCAATAAAAAAATTAATTAAAACAATTTTTTAATAAAATAAAGTATTACAGACTCAAGCTTCCTGCATACACCTCCCTGATCCTATTCTTCTCCTTTAAAAAGCCTATAACTTGGGACTTCCCTGGTGCTGCAGTGGTTAAGAATCCACCTGCCAATGCAGAGGACATGGGTTCAAGCCCAGCAACGAAGACCCAAAGCAGCCCAAAATAAATAAATTAAAAAGTTCCTGTCTGAAAGAGTTTAAGGTAAAAGATTTCAATTGTGTGGACCACTTCTGTCTGAAACTAAGATGTCTCCTCCTAACAAGCTGAAAACGCTTTCAATAAAAAGCTTTAAAAAGAAAAGCCTACAACTCGGTAAATTAGGCATCTTAAAAAGCTAGAAACCATCAAAATAAAAATCCCACTTAGAAAAACATACACTTAAAAATTTATTTATTTATTTTTGGTTACGTTGGGTCTTTGTCGCTGTGCGCGGGCTTTCTCTAGTTGCAGCGAGCAGGGGTTACTCTTTGTTGCCGTGTGCAGGCTTCTCATCGCGGTAGCTTCTCTTGTTGCAGAGCACGGGCTCTAGGCACGCAGGCTTCAGTAGTTGTGGCACTTGGGCTCAGTAGTTGTGGCTCGCGGGCTCTAGAGTGCAGGCTCAGTAGTTGTGGCGCATAGGCTTACTTGCTCTGCAGCATGTTGGATCTTCCAGGACCAGGGCTCAAACCCATGTCCCCTGTATTGGCAGGCGGATTCTTAACCACTGCGCCACAAGGGAAGTCCCAAATACACCTTTTTGATGGCAAAACTGAGAAGCATACATCTAAAAACAATGAAACACAATTTATTATATCTGGGTATAAATACCAGATAATCATTAAAAATGCCCCGGCCAGAAGAGGGAACTGAGGGAAAGATAAGACAATATTTAATGACTACATCGCTATTTATCTAGTTGTCCACACAACTGGGAAACAGTATTATCCTGGCCTTTAAGGATTTAACAGGATCATGACATTTCAGAGTGAAAGCGTTTGGAGCTGACTTGAAACCAGTGTCTTCATGTTACACTTGAGAAATTGGCCCAGAGAGGTGAAGCAACTTGCCCAGGGTCACACAGATAATCTGTGTCAGAGCTAGAACTTTGTCTCTGCATAGCATTACCTTCCAAAACTGGTGAGGAAGGGAGACTGGGAGGGGAGGACCAGCTCTCAGTCGGTACAGGGTCCATGGGGGCTTTAGGAGGTGTGAGAAGAGCAATCCTGAGGTTCTAGAGGCAGCGCAGTGAAAAGGGAGGGAGGAGCCGCCATGTGGAAAGAGCCGGTCTTCCGGGGGCCCAGAGACCATTGGAAGTCAGGAGAGGCCCAGTGAGTGTGTCCCAGACCCATGGCCTGTGGTGGTTGTCTGAAGGCAGTGTTGCCTGCTGGCGTCACCCTGACAACCAGGAGCTTCACAGGAAGGCTGAGTGGTCTTAGGACTCGGAAAGACTTACAGTGAAAGTGAGTTCTTAGGGCCTCGGGATTCTGAGGGTCCCAGGAAAGCTGTGGGACAGGGAGGTCGCTGCTTCTGCTCCCTGTCTCTCTGACCAAATCATCCCTGGGCATTGTTGTTGGTGGTATTTAATTTAATTAAATTAATTAATTTATTTAGGAATTTTAGTACACACTTTCATCTTCATAGGTGTGTTTTAGTTTTGCTTTTATAGTCTGAGGGAGATTTTCTGTCTTTTTTTTTTTTAACATTGATTTGTTTATATTTTGCTGTGATTTAAATAATACTTAGAAACAAAGAATGCATTTAAATTTCATTTTCTTGAAATGAGGGATTTAGATTAAGCAAATACTAGGGAAGTTTTCACAAGGGTGTTTTCATTTAGTGAGTCAACCATTTTGATCACATCAAGCAATCCCTCCTCACCTATGCCGAGTCCCTTGCTACCCAGAGGATTTAACACATTCCCGAGATGTGCTTGAGAAAAGGCTGAGGGCACTTTGTTTATGGAAATGTGTGGCAGCTTCTCCTGCTTTCCCCATGGGGAAAAAATCTGCACTTTAAAAAATGAACTGCGCTAATATCCATGAGTCCACACTGATGTAAATAAATGATTGAATAAATAAATAAATGAGGGAGAAGAGATAAATCCCCTGGTGCAGAAAATTCCAAATAATTGACGTGGATGTTTCGCCCACAGGGACGTGGAGCATAGCTCTCACTCCGTTAAGTGTGGGCTGTGCAGAGTGACAGCATAGAAAAGAGCGCAGCATAGAAAGTGGGGGAAGCGTGTGACCTGGAGAAACATGACAAACACTACCCCAGCCAGGTGGTCAAGGGCAACATCAACAGTGATAAGTCTTATTGATGGCCTGTACCTACCCTTGAATGATGTAATGAGAAGGGCACTTTACCTCTGTGCTCGTCATCCCCCAAACCCCTGACCCCAGTCTCATTACGAGAAAAGCGTCAACAAATCCCAAATGAGATTCATTCTATGAAATATCTAACCAGTACTCCTCACGACTGTCAAAGTCATCAGAAACAAGGAAAATGAGAAGCTGTCACAGCTAAGAGGAGCCTAAGGAGATTAAAGTAAATATAATGCGGTACCTGGATGGGATCTTGGAGCAGCAAAAGGACATTAGGGAAAAACCAAGAATATCTGAATAAAGTATGTACTTTAGTTAACAATAGTGTACCAGCATGGGTTCTCTAATTGTGACAAACGTACCAGACTACTGTAAGGTGTTACTGATAGGGGACACTGAGTGTGGGGTATGTAGGAGCCCTCTGTATTATATTCATAATCCTTCTGTACATCTAAACTGTTCTAAAAAATAAAGTTCATTAAAAACAAAAATAAAAAAGTGAACTGTGCTGTAGTGAGAGAGGGAATTATTTTAAAACCATATCAGAGAAATTTCTTGAAATACTCAGGTAATCATTAAAACAAAACATTTGAAGAACTCAATTTACTTTAGCATCACCTATGCCAAGTAATTTAGCATCATCGTCTTTACAGAGAGAAAAGGATGTTTTGTGAGTGGATGAAAAGATGATAAATATACATTTTAATAAATTAAATGAATCCATGATACTCCTCAAAATGTCTCTTGCTTATCGTGCTGCAAATGCTCCCTTTAAATCCCTGGTAAATTTATATAAATAGTTTTTTATTGGCTAAAGGACTTAAAGCAAAGAAATATGCCATTTTCAACTTCAAACATCTTTCTCATTTAACTCAGCTCTTTGCTGCCTTTTCATTAAGCCTTTATTATTCCAATGCAGACTTCCCTGGTGGCGCAGTGGTTAAGACTCTGAGCTCCCAATGCAGGGGGCCTGGATTCGATCCCTGCTCAGGGAACTAGATCCCACACGCATGCCACAACTAAGGAGCCGGCGAGCCGCAACTAAGGAGCCCACCTGCCGCAACTTACACCTGGTGCAACCAAATAAATAAATATTTTTTTAAAAAACCTTTTATTATTCTAATAAAAATGCTCATTGTGTGACAGTTTTCATTCTACAGTTCACTTACCTTTACAGTTTTCTAGGAATTGTCTTTTGGTAACAGTTCCCCTGCCACGCCCCTCTTTTTAAAAAAATGTAACATCAATACATTCTTCATTGTGATCTCTCAAGATTTGACACTTCATGTGCAAGATTGGAGGTTATCATGAAATATTTCAGAAACTGAGAATTCAGTAAATATTTGTTTTGTAGTGTTTGAGAAGAAAAACATATCCACTTTTAAGCAGCCAGTGGCAGTCACATTGCTATTTGGATAAGCAGTTGAGACCATTCCTCGTTTCTTTCAGGTTTAGGGACAGTGGTGAGCAGACCAGGAGGAGAGCTCCCTAATACTCTGCAAGAGATCAGGAGATGGCCTCACTGAAACATGGGACAAAACCCTCAACTCTAACGTTAAAAACTCCAGTATGGTGCTCGGGTTGGGCTGAGATTGGGCCAGTAGGACTTCCTCGTGTGAATGGCGAGGGGGCCCTTTGGATCAGCCGGTGGAGGTCTTTCAGTCCATTTCCACAGCATTTATTGCTAACTACTTTGCACCACATCCCTGGGACCCAAGTTGATTAAGACACAGGTGGGGCTTCCCTGGTGGCGCAGTGGTTGAGAGTCCGCCGATGCAGGGGACACGGTTCGTGCCCCGGTCCGGGAAGATCCCACATGCCGCGGAGCGGCTGGGCCCGTGAGCCATGGCCACTGAGCCTGCACGTCCGGAGCCTGTGCTCCGCAACGGGAGAGGCCACAACAGTGAGAGGCTCGTGTACCGCAAAAAGAAAGAAAAAAAAAAAAAAAGACACAGGTGCTCCCCCTTCCCTGAGTGTGGGAACCAGTCAGGGAAAGTCATATCCAAGGCTGCTCTCACTGTGAGACCCAAAGTCACCAGGCCCTGAGTCACATCGGTAGCACTAGTCCCAAGCTTCTGCCCTTGCTTCTGTGGGGACCTCCTCCCTCTTTCAAGTCCCCACCCATCAACCTGAAGGAAAGAGGAGCCTCTCCTTGCTGAAAACCAGCCTGTCAGCTTCAGGGTTCTCACGTCGCTCCCATCCCCACACCCTTCCTCTTGCTCCGATGATGCTCGCTGGTTACAAAGCAGCCCAGAGGAGCCTCACTGACATCTAGTCCCAGGGCGGTGCTGCCGTTGCTTCCAAACCCCATTTGTCTGGCGGGAACAGAGCAAGACTGGACTCTGCCCAGAGCTGGGGGGCTGTTCCCTCTTCACTGGGCTGCCCTGTGGTCTTGGGCCCCAGCAGGAGAGTTTCCTTGGCTAGTGGATCACTAGTATCTCAGAAGAACAGCTCCCTCATCCTCTAGAGACAACTGTTCCACGAAAAACCCAGAGATCTCCAGAAGCACAGGCATCGGTGTGTCACTGTGGCGTCTTCTCTCAGGTGGGACTGAGGGGCCCCCTGCGATGGCCTGTCGGGTCTCTGTGGGTGGCCAGTCTGCTCAGTAGCCCACGTGGATGGTGGACTTGATCCATAGGGGGTGGCACGGGGCCAGAGAGGCTGTGGAAGAACAGAGGCTCAAGGGAGTGCTTCCGTCATCAGCCTGAAAGAAGAATCACCCAGGAGGATGACTGAGAGGCTGAGGGAAGATGGAAGGTCCGAGGGCCTGCGTGCGGGTGCAGGTGGGGAGACGGGTGAGAGATTGCTCGTGTAGAAGCAGCGTTGAGCGCGGGCACAGAGGCGTGGGGCGGAAGGTCCCAAGGGGAGCCAAGGGGCTGAGAGGCAGGGACTCGGATGGGTGGTCATCTACAATGACGGCAAACGGGCTAAAGGGGAAAACTGAGCCAGGGGCTGGAGCCTTCAATTCCATGTGGAGAGACACCTGGAACTTGGTAGATGCAGGATGCCCTGTACCTGGGTGGGTGTGCTCTGCCCACCTAGGCAACCTGGAGCTGAAACCCAGCCCACACTCCACTGGAAGGGCCAGGCGCCGTGGCATGGGGCTGTGTTTAGCCAGAGGGAAGGCACCCTAGTGCAGCCCTGGGTGGCTGACCACGATGCGGCAGGGTCAGAGGCATAGTGGGATGGCGTGGACCTCAAAGAATGGGGGGCTTTTTACGAGAAGGCAGAGGAGAAATAGTGTGGAGTAGCATAAAGAAGGGAGGAGAATGCCCCTGCCTCTGGCCCTGTGACACTAGATTCTTCTGGTTAATAATAATAATAAAATAGTAATAATAATGGCCAACATGTCCACAGCTTACTGTATTCCAGGCACTGTGCTAAACTACTTTATACAGAAGCTCAGTTCATCTTCACAACAACCTTCTGAGGTAGCTACAATTATTAGTTCAATTTCATATTGGGGAAACCAAGGCACAGAGATTGGGTTACTTGCTCCAGCTCAAGTAGGTAGGAATCAACCCCCAACTGTCTTGACTCCAGAGTTTGCCCCCCTACCCGTGATACTAACACATAAGGTCTGCTTTCCTCCAGAAACAGCTCACAAAACTTGTTTTCTGTCCTCCAGATTGACAAAGGTTGATCCCAGTTTAAATCAACTCTAGTTTAAAAATGCAAATGGGAATCCAAAACTAAACTTTATTTCTTTCAAGACAGAGAAGGCCTCAGTTGACTGTGTTTCTCTCATCCTCTAGCTTTGCTCACTTGGCCCTTTGCCTCCTTTCCCACCTTACGTTCCCCTCTCCTCCTTACGCAGCCTCTCTGCAGGGCTCAGGTGTCAGCCTGCTCTACCTTCTGCATCTTGCCTTCATTACAGGATTAGCACTAACTCTATAGCCTGTAGTGTCGTCTACTTGGTTTTGCTGATGTAAAAGTTTGCCATTGAGCTCCTTCCTCTAATTGTTTAAACACTTGGGCGGTATATGTGCAGGTTGATGGGGCAGCCGGCAGCGTGGCCTGCGGGGAGGAAACGGAAATTGCAGCTGTAGCACTTGGCTCTGAAACCTCAGACCAAACACACATTCAACAGTTACTGAGTGTGTAGCACGTGCCAGGTGCTCTCCTGGATGTAGATGAATAGGAATTCACCAAACCCAGTCCTTCCCCTCTGCACACATGTGTAGACCATATTTCCCAGGTTTCCTTGCTGTTGAGTGAGGCCTTATGCTTGAGTTTGGGCCATGAAATATGGGTGGAAGTGATGTATGCTTCTTTCAGGCCCCGTCCTTAAACAGCCCTCATATAAGCCTCCACTTTCTCTCTTCTCTGAACCACCACCCCGCCAAATTTTAAGTTAGAAATTCCTGCTAGTGGAGCATATTAGATTTTTTTTTAATTGGAGTAAAATTGCTTTACAATGTTGCGTTAGTTTCTGCTGTACAACAAGTGAATCAGCTCTATGTATAACTATATCCCCTCCCTCTTGGACCTCCCTCCCACACCCCCCCATCCCACCCATCTAGGTCATCACAGAGCACCCAGCTGAGCTCCCTGTGCTACACAGCACGTTCCCACTAGCTATCTATTTTCCACATAAATAGCAGATTTTAGACAAATACTTGGTTGTTCATGCACTTAACTCTGTGATTTCCAATGCTGGCCCTTGGAAGAGATCTGTTGGTTAGGTGTTGCTGAGACAATTAGACCTGAATTAGCACTTTTTATACTGAATTCCCTCCAAACACATTTTTAGAGTTTGTTTGGCTAACCGAGTGATGATTGAAATAAAATACCGTTTTGCCGAAATCCTGCTTTAGCTTTTAAGGTTCGTTGGATTCTCTGGCAAAATAAGCACTTGTCTCACACGAAGAAACAGCCTTAATGAATTCTTTCGTGAAAGGTGATTTTACTGAATTCTAATATACAATCATTAGAAGGAAAGGAATAAGATTATTAGGGAAACATAACAGGGTATACATCACCGAATTGGGCCGACACTTACTTCCAGATCCAAGCGGCAGCTGGGAAGTCCCGAGGGACAGCAGTCTGGAGCCCCAGTTGGGAAGGGTCCCGAGCAGTGCGTCCACCCCACGGGTAAGACTTCAGTTTACAGTTCTGGGGGCTTTCGCTTCAGGCCACAAACTGATATCATCAGTTTGCGTGCAAAAATGCAGCTCTGGATTCACTTTAACAATGCTGTTGCTTTCACCATGTGAGTCACAAGATTTTCTAGACCTCGGGGGACTGGCCAGGTCCTCAGGGCTCAAGAAATTCCAAGACCCATTCCCCTTTTTACCGTAAGCGCCATTTGAGTGGCTGGCAGCAACTGTTAGGTGTGCAAGGAGGCGCGCAGTCCAGGCAGGGTCACAGGTCGGACAGAGGCCTGCTTCTGCCTCTGAAGCTTGAACAAGACTACTTTATTCATTTTCCCAACAAATACCTAAATATCATCTGTCTCCTATTAAGTCAACTACTCCTTCCATTATTTATTCCATTTTTATAAACACAATTCCAAAACAGTTTATACTGAAGTCTTAGTCCAATCTTATTTCAAACATTTCTTCCGTGTTATGAGTAATATACTTGGTTACTGGACAGTAAAGCATTGTTATCCCCATAAAACTTTTTTTTTTTTTTTTTTTTTTTTGCGGTACGCGGGCCTCTCACTGTTGTGGCCTCTCCCGTTGCGGAGCACAGGCTCCGGACGCGCAGGCTCAGCGGCCATGGCTCACGGGCCCAGCCGCTCCGTGGCACGTGGGTTCTTCCTGGACCGAGGCACGAACCCGCGTCCCCTGCATCGGCAGGCGGACTCTCAACCACTGCACCACCAGGGAAGCCCCCCATAAAACATTTTGCTACATAGGAAAACCTTCTAGATTCTGTGACCTTATACCATTTTTTCCCTGATGCTGTAATTCTCAGATCACTTATTGCAGTTACTTTTCTTTTGGATTTCAGGGAATGTATAAAGCTTGTAATAAAAAGAATAAACACTGTTCATCTTGATACAGCTTTCTTCAAGAAGTCCGAACATTTCAAGGGAAGGGTTATAAAAGATGAGATGAGAGCTGGACAGACAGCAGCTGAAGTCAGACGGAACTCCTAAGTGTTTGGAAGCCTGTGTATCCACATCGATCTTATTTAAAAGATGGTCCATTATTGTGGCGTTAGGACAGAAGGTCAGAACTCCTCTGTGCTTCACTCAGCTCTCAGTGTCCTGGCCGTGAACAGGTCGAATGATGTCAACCATCAAATGAAGATAATTGTAACAAGAAGGCAAGATTAAGAGACGTGGAATAAGATTGTTTGCACCCAGAGCAAAATGTTATTTTTCGGTCTTTTTTGTCAATCAAAAGGAATTGCTTTAGGGCTTCCCTGGTGGCGCGGTGGTTGAGAGTCTGCCTGCCGATGCAGGGGACACGGGTTCGTGCCCTGGTCCGGGAAGATCCCACATGCCACGGAGCGGCTGGGCCCGTGAGCCATGGACGCTGAGCCTGCGCGTCCGGAGCCTGTGCTCCGCAACGGGAGAGGCCACAACAGTGAGAGGCCTGCGTACCGCAAGAAACAAAAACAAAAACAAACAAATAAAAGGAATTGCTTTAGACCTTGACCATCATGGTTTATCCTCCCCCTGGAGTTTGATGGCCTTGTAGTTCTGGCCTACCCAGACTTCTGCTCACAAAGCGCTCCCTAGTGTGATTTCTTTCTTTCTTTCTTTCTTTTTTTAATTGAAGTATAGTGGGTTTACCATGTTGTATTAGTTTCAGGTACACAGCAAGGTGATTCATTTATACATATATCTATTCTTTTTCAGATTCTTGTCCATTATAGTTTATTACAAGATATTGACTATAGTTCCCTGGCTATACAGTAGGACCTTGTTGTTTATCCATTTTATATACACTTGTATGTATCTGTTAATCCTAAACTGATTTATCTCCCCCCTTCCCCCTTAGTAACCATAAGTTTGTTTTCTATGTCTGTGAGTCTGTTTCTGTTTTGTAAATAAGTTCATTTGTATCATTTTTTAGATTCCACATATAAGTGATATCATATGGTATTTGTCTTTCTCTGTGCTACTTACTTCACTTAGTATAATCATCTCTAAATCCATCCAGGTTGCCGCAAATGGCATTATTTCGTGCTTTTCTATGTCTGAAATACGATGCGATTTTTGAGTGCGGGAGCTCTGTCTGAGCCAAGATCATTTAGGTGGCGTTCGTTTCACTGTGCGGTAACCTGGAACCTTCCCTGCATCCTCGTCCCTACAGCCATAGTTCTCACCTGGGGTCACGCCGCAGCCTTAGGGTGACCAGCTGTCCCTGTTGGACCGGGATAGCGGGTGGAGAGAGAGGTTCCTGGAATGCAGAGCTCCCAATGCTAAAATTGGGAAAGTCCTTGGCAAACCAGGATGGGTGCCTTCCCCTGAGCAGCCTCCTACCTACCTCTCCTCGCATTCAGCTAGTTCCCCTCTCTGATCTGTTTTCCACAGAACAGCCAGAAAGATCAGCAAATCTGGTCATGTCACTCCCGTGCTGGAAAGCCTTTGAATGGCCTCCTAGCATCATCAAAGCTAAGCCCTTTAACCCGGCATCCGAGGTCTTCTTTAGGATTCTGCCCTGCTGTCTCCCTGGCTGCCTCGCTCATCACTGCTAGCGTCCCCGCCCTGCCCTCCGGGCTCCAGTGAGCTGCACTGTCAGATCAGCTACACCCACTTCCATAGCCCCTGCGTGAGGTACACCTTTCCTCCCCGGACCTTCTTCACTCACGCTGGTCCCCCTAACCAACACTCTTCCCCACCTCTTTGATTTGTCTGCCAGCGTCTTGCCTTTGATGTTACCTCCTCAGGGAAGTCTTCTCTGATTTACCCTATTTGAGTTAGACGCCTTTATCCTTAGGATGATTTTTGGCTACTCATCACGGAGGCCTGACTACTGTGGCTTAACAGGGTAGAAGTTCGATTTCTCTCTCATGTGACATGAATGTGGAGATAGACGGTCCAGGGCGGTTTGGCGGCTTTGCAGTCACCGGGGACACAGGCTCCTTTCTGCTCCCCCTGTGCCAGCACGGATCACCTCATGGTCCGGGCTGACTGCTCCAGGCGTCGTGTCCACATTGCAGGTGAAGCATTTTAGATTTTGTATTTGTCTAATTGACCTCCATTAATCATAAGACAAAACTAACGGCCGAGGTTGTTTGCATCTCCCCTGTGATCCACTCTGACCCATTTCCTTTATCTCACTCTCACACACCAAGCCAACATTTCCCCTGCCCTAATCAACCTGGGGCCAGGTGCCAGACAACTTAAGCCCCAAAGCCCACTGGAATTATTCAAGGAGCCAACATTAAGCTTGCCTTTCCCTCGGAAAACACAATAAAGGCTGCGGCCTGTGCTTTCCCCTTGCTCCTGCTTCTGCGTCCTGACTGAACCTGCTACTTCTCCACATGGCCGTGGCGGCATGTTGTGCCCCCGCCTCGTGGGAGGTGTGAGTAGTAAGTTCTTCTTCCAACGGCATTAGCCTCTCCACGTCATCACTCAGTATCCTTTATAAACTAAGACCCAGACACAAATCACAAAGTAAGTCAGATCCCTTCAAGCAGCCTTCCCTGGCCTGCATACCACTGCAGGGTACTAACTAGTCTGCTCCCCGCAACTAGCTCCAGAGGAGGCTGGGAGGGTGCAGTGCTGTCCCAAATAAATCAGGCTCTGTCATGGGGAACGTGTGCTCTCCTGGCCTGAGCGCACATTTATCTTCTTCTCCCACCATTGCCTGCTTACTTCTGTGATGTCTCTTTAAGGGCAAGTTGGTAAGATGAGGGATTGATTTGTGATGGTACCTTGTTGACTGCTGTATCCCTGCACCTAACACAGTGCCTTGAACATTGGAGGTGCTCAGCACTGCAAAAGGAAAGTAGAGCTGTTGACTGTTAAGTTGGGAACAGAGGCGACACAGGTCTGCATCATTAGCTTAAGCATACCTTCTTGATAACATGGGCAACACATGTGACGTGGATCCCTTTATATATGTAGTCACTGAAAAAAAAAATTTTGAGCACCTGAATCAGGCTGATTCCTAGTTCTAGGTGCCAGAGATATAGCACTGAGCTAAACGGACACGGCTGTCTATTCAGTACTATGTTTAGAATAAATTCCTGGCAGCAGATCTGAGCCTTGCTGGGCTCACCTTCCTCTTTCCTTCAGAGTTTAATGCTATGCCTTTTACAGTAAGTATTCAATAAATCTCAATCGAGCTGCTGGTTGAAACAAGAAGGATAAAGTGGGAGATTTTAAATGTCCTCAATCATCGCAATTTCCTCTTTAAAATGTTACTTGGTCATTCTTCCCTTTGAAGTTTTACAGCCCTAAAGAAATGAACAATTGGATAATAAGGGCTGGATATAAATTCTTTTTTTTTTAAATTAATTTATTTTGGGCTACATTAGGTCTTCATTGCTGCACGCAGGCTTTCTCTAGTTGCGGCGAGCGGGGGCTATTCTTCGTTGAAGTGTGTGGATGTCTCATTGCGGTGGCTTCTCTTTGTTGCGGAGCACGGGCTTCAGTAGTTGTGGCTCTTGCGCTCTAGAGCGCAGGCTCAGTAGTTGTGGTGCTCGGGCTTCGCTGCTCCACGACATGTGGGACCTTCCTGGACCAGGGCTTGACCCCTTGTCTCCTGCATTGGCAGGTGGATTCTTAACCACTGCGCCACCAGGGAAGTCCCGAGCTGGATATAAATTCTAATTCTCTTTCCTGGAATGTATCTTTGTAACACTCTGTACTGCTTTCCTTTGAATTTTGGATATTGTAGAAATTTATGCAGAAGAGGTTTTTAGAGTGAGTTGAACCATACAGCATCACACAGTATTTTCTCTCCTGGTCCCACAGCCTCAGGTTGAAGGTCTGGCATGGCATGAAAGCCCCCAGCCACCATCACCTCTCTGTATAGATTCTTTAAAGACATTTTTCCTAAGCCTGATATCTGAGAAAATAAGTACACCTCCAACTAGTTATTGGAATAAAAGTAATATTTTTCTATTTTTAGTCATTTATATACATTTTTCAAAAATGTTTTTCTCTGCTCACCTGCCTTTCTTATGATAATGGTGACAGAAGTGAATGAAAGCAGTATGTCCTAACTTGGGGGTCTCTCAGACAATATATTACCAGTTTAATGGTGTCAATGCAAGTGGAGTATAAACATGAAATTGAAGAAATTCCCTGGCGGTCCAGTGGTTAGGGCTCCGAGCTTCCACCGAAGGGGTCATGGGTTCGATCCCTGGTTGGGAAACTAAGTTTCCCGTGTGCCACACTGTGCGACCAAGAAACAAACAAACAAAAAACATGAAATTGAGTCTCTCAAACAAGATACCGCCATTTTTATGCATTAGTGTCAGAGCAGTGGGATCTGAACACAGAATGGTTTCTTTTGCTCCATCCATGACTTCCTTCGTCCATTTCCTGTTGAATCTTCCTTTCCTGTCCTTTAGAGACATCCCTGGAAGATCCATCATTTCACAGTCACTTTCAGAAATAAAAGTCCAGTCTCATTTATAGCTCCTGTTTAAACTTTACTTGGGAATTCCCTGGAGGTCCAGTGGTTAGGACTCCACCCTTTCACTGAGGAGGGCCTGGGTTCAATCCCTGGTCGGGGAACTAAGATCCCGCATGCCGCGAGGTATGGCAATAATAATGATGAAGAAGATGATGATGATGATACACTTTATCCCTTGTTCCCTCCACTTCCTCTCCCCACCTCCAAGCACTCCCCAGGCTTACGGCTTGCGGGTGTGGAGGTAGGTGGAGCTTGCTCTGTGCTTTCTCTTCTTTCCTCTCCCGCCTGGAGTGGAGGGGGGTGGGGGCTTGCGATCTACCCTGGGGATTCCCCGCCCTTCCTTCTCCAATTTCCACAATGTGTGAGGGTAGCCACCTGGGAGGGAGACGGGTTCTGAGTCTTTTTCTAACTGGCTACTGATCCTCTCTTGGAGGCTGTGATGGTTAATTTTATGTCACCTCGGCTAGGCTATGGGGCCAGTTATTTGGTCAAACACAAGTCTAGATGTTGCTGGGAAGGCAACTTTTAGCTGTGATTAACATTTAAGTCAGTGCACTTTGAGTAAAGCAGATTACCCTCCGTAATGTGGATGGACTTCATCTAATCATTTGAAGGTCTTAAGAGCAAAGACTGAGGTCCCCTCAAGAGGAAGGATTCTGCTTCCCAGCTGCCTTTGGACGCAAGACTGCAAACTGACTTCTGCAGGATTTCCAGACTGCCAGCAGGCACTGCCAGTTTCAGACTTGCCACCTCCCACAACTGCATGAGCCAACTCCTTAAAATAAATTTCTCTCTCTCTCAGAAATGAGCTATCAAGCCATGAAGAGATACAGAGGGACTTAAATGTATATTACTAATTGAAAGAAATCAATCAGAAAAGGCTACCTACTGTATGATTCTAACTCTATGATATCTGGAAAAGGCAAAACTATGGGGACAGTAAAAAGATGAGTAGTTGCCAGGGTTTGGGGGTGGGGGCTGACTAGGCAGAGCACAGAGGATTTTTAGGGCAGTGAGAATACTCTGTATGATGCTGTAATGGTGGAGAAATGTCATACGTGTCTCCAAACCCGTATAATGTATAACACCAGAGTGAACCCAAAGGGAAACTGTGGACTTTGGGTGATAATTAAGTATCCCTTGTCCTCCCCCTGAGTAAATGTGCCACTCTGGTGGGAGATGTTGATAATGGGGGAGTCTGTATGTGGGGGGACAGGGAGTATATGGGAAATCTCTGTACTTTCTGCTCGATTGTGCTGTAAACTTAAAATGTCTCTAAAAAATGAAGTCTTTTTACAAAAATATTTATTTATTTATGTATTATTTATTTTGGCTGGGCCAGGTCTTAGTTACAGCACATGGGCTCTCTTAGTTGCAGCATGCATGGGGGATCTAGTTGCCCAACCAGGGATGGAACCGGGGCCCCCTGCATTGGGAGCTCGGAGTCTTACCCACTGGACCACTAGGGAAGTCCCTAAAAAATGAAGTCCTAATTTAAAAAATTATTTTAGAAAGCTCATATACATATTTCCCCTAAAGGCCGTCAACTGATTGGATGAGGCCCTCCCACACAATTACACACACACACTCTGCTGGTTCTGTTTCTCTAGAGAACACTGAGAAGGGTTTTTCTCTGCTTTCTCTGCCATCACTGACTTGTTTGTGTCAAGGGCCTCCTGGTGCAGTACAGGGACCCATATCTTCAGAAGAGTTTCTCTGGGAGCCCCTCTTTGTTTTGGCTGGGGTGGTGGTGAAGGACCTCCACCATCCACCTCACAAAGAGGGCAGGGGAAGCCTGCTCTGAGCCAACAGCCTTCTACTCTTGTGACTCTTCCCAACTCCCCTCCCCGGTCTTCTTGGGTGGGCTTCGGGGATCGACTTGATGGGAGGGCAGAGACCAGAACAGTGCCCTGGTGATGGCCATTCTCTTTAGAACGCGTGGTACTTAATGCCCCTTGGTTCTCAGCTGGAGGCCTCAGTAGTCGATTCCTCAGTAGAAGTCAACTCAACAGCAATTACAGTAAGTTTCCAGGATGTGACCAGGAATTCCTTGAAAAAAAAAAAAAAAAGAGTTTCAAGTCCAAACATATTTAGGGACAACTAAGTGAAACAGAGTTAAACACTTTTTTTAGATGCAACGTTTCTCTGAAACTCTAATATGCTGATATGAATGGCAGACTACAAAGGGAGAATACAGTATACTGAAATTCCTAAACTTTGACTCTGGAACACAATTTTGAGACTCAAGTAGTAACTCCCCTACAGTGGTCACACAACACTGGCTTGAAAAATAATGAGTTAGCAAGATGCCTGAGATGCTGGTTCGAGTCCTTCAACCCTCACAGCTGCACAGACTCTCTGGGATTTGAGACTATTACTTAAAGTTCCTTAAGTTAGCTTTTGTGAGCATCTGAGATAGCAAACATAAAGCCCCTGCTATGAAATAGATGTTACATACATGACAGCTATGACTGGGGATAAGATCTGAGATTTGTGGACTTGGAATCAACTCATACTCCATCCTACCATCAGTAAGTATATTTTACTGATGGTGCTTTTGTTGTAAGAACAATCAAATGTGTGATGTGCTATTAAGTCCAAATTCTAAACTGTGTTTTAAAAACCTTTCTGCTATAATCATTCTTTACTGGGACTTCCCTGGTGGTGCAGTGGTTAAGACTCCGTGCTCCCAAGGCAGGGGGCCCGGGTTCAATCCCTGGTCAGGAAACTAGATCCCACATGCGTTCCGCAACTAAGGGTTCACGTGCCACAACTAAGGAGCCAGTGAGCCGCAACTAAGGAGCCCACATGCTGCAAGTAAGACCCGGCATAACCAAATAAATAAATACATAATAAAATTATAATCACTCTTTTTCTTTCCAAGCTTCAAAATTGGTACGTGGATGAAATCTGGCGCAATTTTCCTAACTCCAAGAAGATCTGAATAGTTTTTCTACTGGTCAAGTCGACTTTAAAGAGATTGGTGAAGGCAGGACTTCCCTGTTGGCGCGGTGGTTAAGAGTTCGCCTGCCAATGCAGAGGATATGGGTTCGGGCCCTGGTCCGGGAGGATCCCACGTGCCATGGAGCAGCTGAGCTCATGTGCCACAACTACTGAGCCCGCATGCCACAACTGCTGAAGCCTGTGTGCCTAGAGCCCGTGCTTTGCTAGGAGAGAGGCCACTGCAGTGAGAGGTCCGTGCACCGGGGTGAAGAGTGACCCCCCACTCTCCGCAGCTGGAGAGGGCTCACGTGCAGCAACGAAGACCCAACGCAGCCAAAAATAGCTAACTAAATTAATTAATTTAAAAAAAAGAGAGATTGGTGAAGGCACAGAGAGTGAGTTAAATAGTAGAAAACTCAATTTCCTATTACAAACGTGCAATGAGTAAATACAGTTTCCTAGAACAAACAAACAAGGAAAGCCCAGACCTGACAAGCCCTGAGATAAGAGGGACTGAAATCTAGTTAGATTGCTTCCCTCCTCTGTCCAGGCCCCATTCTCACTTGGCAAGAGGGGGTAGTGAAGGCGAATTGTTTTCTTCTTCTGGGGGAGGTTGAAAAGGAACTGCCTTGTGATGATCATTCAACACCTACTCAGACCAGGGTTTGGCCAGATGTGATAAAATCCCTTTATCTTTACTTTTATGCCTTATGAGACAGTATAGATTGGCTGAAAAAAATAGTGTTTTTCGTTTTTTTGCAAAAACACCTTTGATTTATGTGATTTACGTGATGAAATATTTTGGGCTCCATCCCTACATTATGGCCAGATGTTTACTGCCTTACACAGCATTGATGAAAGCTATACAATACTTATTCATCAGAGTTGAAATTCTCAGAAAGAAAGCTTCTGGCAAATAAACTATTTAAATTTACGATGATAATAGACAGAGTGTGTATACACTTTCCAAGAAGGTCTTTTACCTGGAACTGACCACTGTTTATATTGTTGATGACTTCAAGCTCTCTGACTTGTAATATTCTCCAGCGCTTTGTCCTTACGTGAATAATAGAAGGGTAGGGTGTCAGTGCTTTCTCTTCACACACCTAACATCAGGCCTCAGAGATTCTCAGTCTCTCAAGGATGTTGCTGTTAGAAGTACGTGTTCTTGAATTTTTTTTTTTTTTTTTTTTTGCGTTATGCGGGCCTCTCACTGTTGTGGCCTTTCCCGCTGCGGAGCACAGGCTCCGGACTCGCAGTCTCAGCGGCCATGGCTCACGGGCCCAGCCGCTCCGCGGCACGTGGGATCTTCCCGGGCCGGGGCACGAACCTGTGTCCCCTGCATCGGCAGGCGGACTCTCAACCATTGCGCCACCAGGGAAGCCCTGTTCTTGATTTTTTATAAGTCACCCACCCCCGCACCATGCGGCATGCGGAGCTTCCCCAATCAGAGATGGAACCCGTGCCCCCTGCAGTGAAAGCTCGGTGTCTTAACCACTGGACTGCCAGGGAAGTCCTTGTGTTCTTGATTTTCAAGGCTCTGTCAAAGAAAGAACTTTATTATTTATTTACTTATTAATTTCTGTGATAAGAACACAACATGAGGACTTCCCTGGCCGTCCAGTGGTTGAGACTCCGTGCTTCCACTGCAGGGGGCAGGGGTTCTGTCCCTGATGGGGGAACTAAAATCCCACATGCCATGTTGTGTGCCCCCCGCAAAAAATAACACAACATGAAATCTACCCTCTACTTTTGTTTTAAATTGATTAATTTATTATTTGTGTTTTGGCTGTGTTGGGTCTTCGTTGCTGCACGCGGGCTTTCTCTAGTTGTGGCGAGCGGGGGCTACCTTTTGCGGTGCACGGGCTTCTCATTGCGGTGGCTTCTCTTGTTGCGGAGCACAGGCTCTAGGAACACCAGCTTCAGTAGTTGTGGCGCACGGGCTCAGTCGCTCCGCGGCATGTGGGATCTTCCCGGACCAGGGCTTGAACCCGTGTCCCCTGCATTGGCAGGCAGATTCTTAACTACTGTGCCACAAGGGCGGTCCCAAAATAAAGCATTTTGAAAGTTTTAAAAATTGTATACAGTTAAATATGTCTATCTTCTCTTTTACAGCTTCAGGGTTTCCTATTCTTGGTTAAGAACATCTTCCCATATAAAGTGATATGTCAATTATTTCTCAATGAAACTGAAAAAAAATTTTCCTTTATAAAAACAAAGAAGAAAAGAATATCTCCTCCACTCCTGGGTTGTACATGTAGTTTCCTGTACTGTCTTTTAAGATTAAACAAAATTTTTTTTCAGTCTTTAATCCAACTGGGATTTATTTTCATATAAGGTATGATGGAGCCCAGCTTTATTTTCTTCCAGCCAGATAAGTTGTGCCAGTACCATCTATTAAAGAAATCAACCTTTTGCCACGAAACTAAAACACCACCTAAATTGTATACAGAATTCCCATGAATATAGGAATGTATCTCTGGATCCCCCATCCTGTTCTTCCAACTTATTTGACTATCTTTTTGTTGACAACTTATTAAACTGCACTGGTATAATGCTCAATAAATTTTGAATATCCTTTATGCTTGGAGTTGCTCACACAGCCAAAATTCATTGTCTGGTATCCCTTGCTGCTTGACACACATGGATATGACCTTGCCCCTGCCCAACACTAAGAAAGGAGGGAGGAAACAGGAGGCCTGGGCAGAACCCAGTTGTGGAGGCATGGCCTGCAGCAGCAGCTGAGTCAGGAGTTGCGGTCTGAGCATCCTCACGGGAGCTGGTGGGCGGGTTGTTTCTGCTCCAGCAGACTATGAGGCCAGGTGTTACTCCTGGTAGGTTAAGGGAATCTGGATGTCTTGTGCTTCCTTTTCAGCATAAACTAGCCAGAGGGGATTCTGGGTTTTACAACTAAGAACCCTGATGGATACAAGTCATTTAAAATTTTATTCTTGTAACTGGTATTCATGAGGCGGGTCCCCCTGCCCTCTCTTGCAGCTGCTCGCTACTTTTTCTTACATCAGTTTTTTCAAATTATTTGTTTCCATAGTCTTTGAGGTACTTGAAAAATCTGTTTCCATCTAACTGGAATTGAACTGAATTTATATATTTGGGAAATATTGATATTTTTGTTTTCCAAATAAAGAATGATGGTTTTTCATTTGTTAGATCATTATTCTGTCCTTCAAAAAGACTACAGTTTTCATTTGGTCTTGTATCTTTCTTGAAACATTTATTTCTAGATATGGTAGTTATGGAAATTCCCTGGTCATCCAGTGGTCAGGGCTCGGCACTTTCACTGCTGGAGCCCTGGGTTTGATCCCTGGTCAGGGAACTAAGATCCCACAAGCCATGAGGCGTGGGCAAAAAGAAAAAAAAAAAAAAATCATAGGGCTTCCCTGGTGGCGCAGTGGTTGAGAGTCCTCCTGCCGATGCAGGGGACGCGGGTTCGTGCCCCGGTCCGCGAAGATCCCACATGCCGCGGAGCGGCTGGGCCTGTGAGCCATGGCCGCTGAGCCTGCGCGTCCGGAGCCTGTGCTCTGCAACGGGAGAGGCCGCAACAGTGAGAGGCCCGTGTACCGCAAAAAAAAAAAAAAAAAAAAAAAAAATCAGTTTTCGTTGTGATGTAATTGGATTATTTTTTCCATTTCCTCTTCTAGGTGCTTATTCTAGTACATAAAATTCTATTGGTTTTGTGGATCTGCCACTTTAGTGTAGTCTTTTCTTAGTGCTCATAAGCTTTTTATTAGAATCTCTTGGGTTTTCTAGGTATGCAAACAGGGAAAAATGATCTCTCTTCTTTGATGTATCAATTTAAATATTAAAAAAAATAGATGGTTTCTATGTTTTTTTTTAAATATTTATTTATTGGGCTGCGCCGGGTCTTGGTTGAGGCACGCAGGATCTTTTGTTGTGGCCTGCAGGATCTAGTTCTCTGACCAGGGATGGAACCCGTGGCCCCTGCATTGGGAGCACGGAGTCTTAACCACTGGACCACCAGGGAAGTCCCAATGTAAGCATTTTTTTAACTGTTCATACCTAAGACAATGTTGACCAGCAAGAAACCCTGCCTTGCTCTGACTCTAATGGATGTGACTTTAGTATTTCACCTACTTCAAGTTTTTAAAATCTAAATTTGGAATAGCTGTTGGATTATCATACTTCTTCAGCTTAGTGTCATGATCATGTACTTTTTCTGCTTTAATCTTGCGATTAAATGAAATGTTAGATTTCCTGATATTATACCTGTTTTATTCTTCCGATAAATTTCTGGATTTTGATTGCTAATAATACAAATGTCCCCCGGTTTCTGGCATTTGGATGCCCCTTTCCTAGTTCCAGTGCTAAGGTAGGTTTTCTTCCATTGTTCATTATTGTGGTCATTTCAGTTTTGATGAGAAATGGAAATAGCTCCAAATTTTCCCGGCAATGTATTTTTTAAATTATTGAAGACAGTTTAGAAGAGAAAGAAATCATTCATAATTCCAGGGTCTTAAGCAGCTAACAGCTCTGGTTGTCCTGCCAATAAACACCCTTGTGGTGTTTTTCAGAATGTCTGCAGCCCCTTCAGCAAACTTCGCAAGGAACCCTTGCCCTAAGGACACACGCTGCTCTTCTGAACCCTGGGGGAAGCTCCTGTCTAGAAAAGAGCCTCGCTATCCTCTTTCCCTGTGGAAAGGCTGCCATGTAAACCGTGCACTACTTAACTCCGAGGGCACTATTCACGTTCAGATTCACTGTGCGTATGCATATTTACTACAATTTCCCAACAGATGTCAGTGGAGTGACTCGAGGAAGCAGCAGCAGCGAGGCTGTCATGACAGCCTTCCAAGACCAGGTTATGTGTTACCTGGGACCCCTACTCAGTTGTGGCCCCGAAAAGCTGTGCCCAGCTGGGCGCCTGAGAGTAGCTATTTTCATCCATGCCTCCACAGCCCGCCCCTACACCCCGCCTCAGTCCTGTTACCTGACAACAACAAACAGCAAGCTCACCCCCAAGATCCCCCTACGGGTAATGTTCTATTTCTTAAGCAGAATGGTGGTTTCAGAGGTGTTCATTTTATTATGCTTTATAATTTATGTACATGTTACATATATTCATTTTGAATGCTTTGATACAATAAATAAAAAAGGAAAGCACACATACAAAAAAGAATGCCATTATCAGGGGGATGACCTTGAATCTGCTTAAAATTTTCTTCAGATTAGCCTATTCATGAACCTCAGTATTGTTAATTAGGTAGGTAGCAAACATCTTACAATGCACCTCATATACCTTTCTTGATGCTAGGATTAGAAATCATTCTGTTAAAGTATTTAGAATAGTTAAAAGTGCCTTTTAATTTTTTAAAGATTACGTTACGCACCAGGGTAACTTCTACTGAAAACTGTTATAGTCTATACTTGCAGTGTAGGTGTGAGAGCAGGCTGCTCAGTTTTTTGAAGCCTCTGGGTCTCTAGGATTTCAAGCAGTCACTGAGTGGCAGAAATTTCTTCCACAATCTACTACATATAAGTTGAAACATTACTAGCTGCAACTCTGAGTAGCATCCGAGATTTAAAATTTTCCGCTCAATCGGAAAAGCTAAAACCTAACCTCAGAAGTGACGCTTGGCTGCAGGATATACACAACGTAGTCAACCCTGTGACAGACCACTAGCTGTTCCTGATATCCACTTCTCTACTGCTTCCTCAGTAATGAATCCTGAAATGTTACTTTGGCCCATGACAGCCCAAGAGAAACACTATGACTTCCCATCCTCCTCTGTAGCTAGTAGGATCAACTGACTGAGTTTGGGTGGATAAGCCTGTGTGGTGTGAGTAACTTGAAGAAGTGTTCTTAAAGGAGGGGAGCAGAAATGCTGAGAGGAGGTTTCTAGCTAGTGCAGCTGCCTGCAACCGTGACACGAAAGCCACGTGTTGAGAATGTGGAAGGGCAACACAGAAGGACCTTGGATGCCTGGCCCTGCAGACTGTCAGAGTAGCCCTGGCCTGCTTTCTTGGGCCTGCTTTCTCTCTTTTTTTTTCCTACATGCAAGAGAAATAAACTTCTATATTAAGTCACTATTGTTTAGGACACAGCCATACTAATACATAATGCCAAATTTGAGTTTAATTTCCTTAATTTAAAAGGTTGATACAAGTGATACACTACACCTGGTGGCAGTTACATCTACTGCTAAGATGATATAAGATGGAAGCTGTTTCCCACAGAGAACACTGTGTCACGAACAGGGACATTTCAAGAGATGTTTCACTCCAAATACTTGACTTGCCAGTGGTAAAGCCTGCAAGTACAACTATGGTTTCAGAGCATCAAGAACATTTGAAACATTTAGAACCTATAGTTTAGAAACATCAAGAACATCAAAAAGTCATTGCCTTTAGACTAGCTTAGGATGCGAAGTGCCCTCCCGTAAGAGAACTGTAAAGAGCAACTTAAATCAAAAATGGTTTGTTTTATTTACAATACTCAATGCATTTTACAAATAACATATTTGCATTCCCTAAGTCTTTTGGAAAGTAATTCCAGTTTGTGCAATGAGCTTATAGGAACGTCTTAAGACATCTGTTAGACATCCTAAATTCTAAATTTTGAAAGATATTTCACACTCTATTAATAGAGGACTGTTTGTAATTAAGAAAAACTAAACTCTGTAGTTAAATATTGCCCTTCAATTATCTTTAACCCAAGTACAAACTGGATTAGCCTATGAAATAATACCATTAGATTCAGATGAGTCATTCCCACTGCCCGCCCAATAAAATGCATGCACAAAGTAAACACGGTCAATTACATTAATGACATTTTATTTCAATACTTGATTTTTGGACTCTCTCAACTATTGTTTTGCTCAATTCAGGATACAGAGAGGTAGGATTCCAGTCTGGGGAATTCCTAACCCACTACTCCCTGCTCCAGAACAGGGAAGGATTTTCATTCAGTTAAGTACGGGCAGACAGGTCAGGATGAGAGAGAGTTTTAGTAGTTTCTCTAGGAGGCTTTGTTTGCTAATCAGAACAAGGGTCCCCTCCAGCCCTGACAAAGCCTGAAGGGATCACTTATCTCCCTACTAGTGGTTTGGGGAGCATCTAATCCAAGCCTCCAAAGGACAACAGGCTCCCCTCTCTCCCCTGAATCATTACCTTGATTTTATTGCCTTCTGAGTTTATGTTGGAAAACAGTTCCTCTGTTCAGATGCCAGAAACTGCTTTCATGTCACATAAACAACTTTATGGAACAAGTGAAGAGCGATGAACAATGATACTTTGTGCAAGAGTTTGCATCTCACTCATGTGTAAGAGAATGAACTTACTAATTTTATCACTCATAGCTGCCATCTCTTAAAAGATAAAAATCCATGCCCTAGTTCTTGAGCCAGAGAGAAGGGACAGGTATCTCCATCCTGGATCCACCCCAATTTAGCAGTGCACTTCTCCGTCTCAACACTGAATCTGCCCTCAAAAGATGGTGTTTCTAACACTGGTGTTGGTGGTTGAATGAGAGATACTAAGCTGGAGAAATAAAGTCCGACATTCGACACAGCCAACACAATTCTAAAATAAAGAAATGGTGAGGTAGAGTTGAGAGAGTTCAATTCAATTTGTTGAGCATAGATCTTTTGGCACATTCTAAAATTACACAGACTCCCTATTCAATTCTCCTTTGTGATACCTTTACAAAGTGCTGCAATGTAGGAATCCTTGGATCTCTTTAGGAAGCATCTATATAAAGCGAACAGAGCACAGTCATTTGAAGAAATCCACTCCTGGCACTTTAGCTTATTTACCCCGCCCGATATTGAAGCAAATAAAAACAATGCTATCCATTTGCTGAATTTATTTAAACAAATCAATTTAGAAATATAGAATTAAACAAAACTTCTGACATGTAAACATACCGCCATGTTCCTGAAACAGATGTTAACACCTGATAAAAGTTAATAATCACTTGTTAGGAAAGCTGTCCATTAATAAGGCCAGTCTTCAGCAAAACTAAAAGCATTTTGTTTCTTTAGCTTTCCTAGTGTGACAATGCAATACTATCAAACCACAGTCAAATATAATAAAGACAAGATTGGATGGACAGATCAGTACCATTGGTTACAGCTGTTAAACAGTTTCATTCTTGGCGCCACAGGAAAACAATTAAGCCAATCACATCGAATAAATCATGGCTTTTTTTCTTTATCACAATTCACTAAGTGATGTTAATCATGGTCCTTGTCAAACACGTTTGGTAAAGGCTATTTACAGTGTACATGGCTGAGCATGCACTATTTATAGTTACAAAGATACCTGCCAGTTTATTACAATAGAATTACACAGTGCCTGAAAATGGTGAAACATCTCACACATCATTTAAATCAATACAGTTTCAAGCAGGAAACGTTCCTTATTTGATCATGATTGCAATAATTACATGAAAATTCTTATAAAAACACGAATCCCCTTCAAGAAATTGATGCATATTCTACGCACTACAGGTTAAGGCAGTAAAAAAATGTATTCCTGATAACTGGAGGTCTTGACAATGTCAATTAAAGCTGTCTGACTTTAGTTTTTCATTCTCCATCATATAATCAAAGTTCTGTCTGTATAACTAGTTTGTGAAAGATTTCATTTTTAAAGTCAAAAAAGTATTAGTAATGATGAAGAGTTGGTGCTGGAAAAAAAAGTAATTGCTAGGGAAAGGAAAAAATGTAAGGTGGATTTTGCCTGAAAGTTTTCAAATCATCAACAAGAGCATTATTTGTGAGTCTGAACCTTAAAAGTATAAAACAAATATATAGTTTACCTTTCTTAACTTAAAATATACTGTACTTTGAACAATTCAAGTAAAGTAAGACTATCAAAAATAACTTCATAAGCCATACAAGTGTCAACTGCATTTTGAATGTTTTAAGAACTTTTTAAAAATTGTAAACTAAACCATGACAGTTTAGTTAAACAAACGATAAATGACTTTTTATTTGCACTTGTGATTTCTTTAATACAAATTGCTACCAACAAATATGTAAAGATATGGCAGATTATGCATTTGATCAAAGCACTTTGATTTAAGCATAAAACAGATTCAAATGGTTTAAGTTCCGTGCATAAGATCCAAGAAGCTGCCTACGAATATGTAGGCAACCCTCTCTCTAATCAGAATCCTTTATTCCTCAGCTGCAGATGAGACAGGGCACAATCTGTTGTAAACAGGGCACTGTTGTAAAACCAGGATAATATTCTTAAATTAAGATCGTTCTTGTTAGATTGAAAAGACTTTCCCCAAGTGTCTTCCAATTCTGCTGACCTCTTAATTTCATAAATTAACTTTCCTTTGATTCCATTTTTACGGTGGTTGTGTTCACAGTTTTGTTTTAAAAATTGGTTTAAATTTATATAAAACTCTGTACATGTTCACAAATTATTGCATAAACAGCATAATCTTCAAGACAGTGTTTGCAAACACATGTCCAATTCAGGAAAAAAAATATTCACGTTTCCCGTCTGGCTTTTTTCTTCTTTTTTATTTGTTTGGGAGATTCCCAACTAGTTTCAGACTTGGCTAAAAGGGGGGGAAAAAAAAGAGAGAGAGAGTTAGGAGGACAGTAAATATTGTTCTGTTTCAAAAATATGAAAGTAGTATCAATAAAAACATGCTTTGAGATCCACTAACGATGCCTCACATTTTATGTTTACATTTTCAAGTTCTAGTTACATGTTTTTCAGGATATTCTCTGGCTGCCTTCCTCTTTTCCTTTCCTCTGTATTATTTGGTTTAACGATATGGATATTATTTCACCAGTTTTGACCTAGAAAAACCATTGTTTAAAAGACTCAATCTAAGTAATAAAAGTGAAAGTGGGTAAAATGGACACTAAAGGTAGCTAAAGGGAGAAAAAGAGGTGGAAAAAAAAGGGCACAGAACAATTTGCAGTCTCAAGAACATGTGCACAGAAAAAGGGAGGGACTGGGCAAGTAAGGGCAGGCATAGCCCTCCTCTGTGTATGTCCTTGGCCACCTATTCTTGCCTGAAGTGATTTCAGCTCCCTGGTCCTCCCAACTGAGGTCCACAAGGGTCCAAGGAATCTTCACAAAGGAGGAAAGGGATGCTCTAATAAGTAATCCATTAGACTTTTAAGATAGTAACACTTATAGACAGTACAGAGAACACCAAAAGAACCAAAAATGAGAATTACTTACTCTGTGAAGGAGGCACACTATTTTGCTTAGTATTCGACTTGGATTTATCTGTTTCTTGTAGCATCGGTGGCACTTGGGAAGAGCTCTTGTCAGAATCACTTTTTGATGAAATAACAGATGGCTCGGTAGAAATAGCAGGTGGAAGAGTCTTGATAGGCTATTTTGAAATGAAATTATCTTAGATTTTCATTAAAAATTTCAAATAAAAATAAATATCATAGTAATACAAGAGGCTGTATAGCAGTAATATGAACATGGTTGCCAAATAATTTATCAGCAGAAGCGCTACAACTCATGCCTGCCCTCTAGTGACACATAACCAAATAAGTCTTTATTTACAATATCCACAAATACAGGTTGGGATAAAAATGGATAAATGTGTAAAATCACAAGATGTTTACTGAATTTCACATGAGTGAATAATTCCATTTTCATTAACTTTTACATTTTTCTTTTTCATTACAAGTAACAGGATTTTTTTATGTTTTGGTATTCAATGCTTCTGCCCACTTCCCACTAACTCTCACCTCCTCAAAACCTTTTCATGTGAAGGCAAAAAGAAAATAGCACATTTCTGAACTACCAGTAGGTGATACTCCCTTTTGTTCTTCTCAAGAGTTAGAGATATCTCAAACAGCAGCAGCAATAGGTTCAGTTTCCTCCCCAAGGAAAAAGATGGCCTCAGATACAGCAGACTATGGCTACTAGAGTCTTATCTATTAAAGCAACTAGTAAAACTCAGGTCCAAATCGTCAGAGTTTTATTGAGTCTGGTAGTGAAGTCATAATGCGTAGGGCCTGAACTCTTGAATCTTCCTTCTCCTCTGCAACCTCTGAGCAGAGAGGTAAACTAACTGTTTTGCCTGAATGAGGCCTGACTGTTAATGAATGTTCAGGACAGGTAACAACAGAAACTCCAACACCTACAGTGCCTTGAGGCTGTAACAGATGAGTAAGAGATCATCTCACCCTTTAGCTCTACCTGTGATGATTATTTTGAATACAGAAACAAGGGTAAGTCATGCTTCTCTTGCCCCTTGTTCTTCCAGGCTCCATGGGTTCAAGAAAGCACAACGGGAAAGGAAACAAGAGGCAGGTGTGCACCCAGGTAACTACTAGAATTCCTTCTTCCTATCTCAGGTATCTGAAGCTGCATTTATGTTGCTTGGTTCAACTTTAATAATGTTTCCTGTATTTATTTCATACCCAAAAGTTCAGTACTCATTTTAAATCTCTTTCCCCCCCATTCTCTCACTTACCTATATTAAATCACAGAAGGACTCAAATATCCTTTACAAGATAGCTTCTGAAAATGACTTATTAAGTAAAACATCAAAATGTCATGTGACCCTTTGCAGTCTTACTATTAAATTTATGTATGTATTTTTTAAAAAATTAGTTTATTTATATATTTTTGGCCGCGCTGGGTCTTCGTTGCTGCACGTGGGCTTTCTCTAGTTGCGGTGAGCGGGGGCTACTCTTCATTGTGGTGCGCGGGCTTCTCATTGCAGTGGCTTCTCTTGTTGTGGAGCACGGGCTCTAGGTACGGGAGCTCTAGAGCGTAGGCTCAGTAGTTGTGGCTCACAGGCTTAGCTGCTCTGCGGCATGTGGGATCTTCCCGGACTAGGGCTCGAACCCGTGTCCCCTGCATTGGCAGGCGGATTCTTAACCACTGCGCTATGAGGGAAGTCCTATGTATGTATTGAGACTGCATTCTTTTATGTCAAAATACTCTCAGGGAATTAAAAGCATCAAGTCCAAATAGGAAGTATGGTTAAGATTTTTAGTACCAGACTGTTACAAATTCTTTCTCTTAACAGTAATTCAGGTTCTTGTGTAAAGCTGTCTCATTAAATATGTAGCCTCCATAGAGGCAGAGATTTTTTTGTCTGCTTTGTTCTTTGATGTGTCCCCAGAACCTTAACTAGTGTGTGGCACTGTGGTAGGTTCTCAATACATTTTTTGAATGAGTATATAAACGAATCATGCAGAATTTCATGGTCATTCATATTTCTTATATTTCTATATGATATAACTTACCAAATTAGAAATCAGACTTTTAAAGAGCTATGGTCTTTGTGTCACTGGTCTAGACCTTTTGTAAAATGGTCCCTTCTGACATATCAAAATTTTCCACAGAGGCACACAGTTCAAGATACTGTCAGCAAATTTTAAACAAATGCTACATTCTGAGAGGTCGGACCATAGTCGTTTTATATTATGTGCATGCTTTTGGGAAAGTGGAACCAGTCACATTTTCTGTAAGCCATCTATCCCTTGTATGCCTAGATATTTAAGAAAAAAATACAGTCTAGTGGTTCTCTCTAGTTTTGCATCTGATAGTTATGGGACTTGGGCCAACTTATTCAACTTC
Organism: Delphinus delphis; assembly: GCF_949987515.2. Classification (NCBI taxonomy): domain Eukaryota; kingdom Metazoa; phylum Chordata; class Mammalia; order Artiodactyla; family Delphinidae; genus Delphinus; species Delphinus delphis. The sequence goes on along the minus strand of NC_082699.1, from coordinate 42,227,422 downwards.
TCTAAACTCATTTATATAATGGGTTGTACCTTTCTTGTGGGGTTGTTGTAAGGGCAATTTGGTGTATTTAAAATGTTTAGCATGGGCCTCCATAAAATATTACTATTAATACAATTCTCAAGTCATCAAAATTTTATTCCTTACATATCAGAAAGTTACCTGGCTATTTTTTTTTTTTTTTTTTTTTACGGTATGCGGGCCTCTCACTGTTGTGGTCTCTCCCGTTGCGGAGCACAGGCTCCGGACGCGCAGGCTCAGCGGCCATGGCTCGCGGGCCCAGCCGCTCCGCGGCATGTGGGATCTTCCCGGATCGGGGCACGAACCCACGTCCCCTGCATCGGCAGGCGGACTCTCAACCACTGCGCCACCAGAGAAGCCCTACCTGGCTATTTTTGATGAGCGCTTCAGCTGGATCACTAGTGCTTATGGTCTTCAAAGAAAAAGCTTTTTCCTGTTTTGGACGGACCTTAGAGGTATTCACTGGGAGCTCTTCTCTAATCTCTTTTTCTAATTCTTCTGTGTCCTACAGAGAAAAGTAGTGCATTAGATGATACAAATCACTCATTTTTTTACTAATTAAAATCTATTTGGTTTATAGTACTACTGTCCAGAAGATATTCCAAGAAGATAATTTTATTTCAGAAACTGCCCAAATGGCTTAAAAGAGCATAAAAAAAAAATTATTCAAAGAATTTTAACCATAGGTACATATGGAATATACGTTCACCATCCCTGCTTTCCTCAGGGATTTAAATCAACTGTGAATTAAAAAACAACACACTCACGTCCCCAAATGGGAACCATTTAATTTACTAAACCAAACAAGTATTTTTTTCCTTTTATAAAAAGTACACGGGGAATTAGGTGCTACTTTAAGACTTTAGAAATAGCATTTCACTTAATGATTTCTTCAAGGAATGAAATATTTATACATAAGTGCATTTTCTAGATAAATTAAGCTTACATAGTAGAAAGGACACAGATAGGAATTTCAGTTTTGGCCATGCCACAACCTAGCTAAGTCAAGGACAAATGCTTACGTCAAGGACAAATCTTTGATTTCCCCAAACTGCAGTTTCCTCAACTGTAAAATAAAATTTGTGTAGATAATTTTTATGGTCTTTTCCAAGTTTGAACATTTCCATTCTTAGGTCTTCAAACTTTTTAAAAGACATTACATGCTTAGGTATGTGAAGTAAGTATGAATTAGAATATATTAAATAGGACTATCATTGTGAATGGTAAGGAAAAAAAAAATTCCAAAACGTAATCATTTATGCATAGGCTACTCTGTGCTATGTACTTTACACAAAACTTCACGGATATCTCATTTAATTCTCAAAACAATCTATGCAGTTAAGGAACTTGTGCAAAATACAACAAACAAACAAAAAAACAACTCAGTAAATGGCAGAACTAAAATGTGAATACAGATCTGACTCTAAAACCTGTATACTTATTCACTATATTTAAAAAACAGATCAAACATTTTTTAAAAAGGAATATCAGAATACCAAAGGAACTTTCACAATTTAATGACCTTTGCCAATTAATCTGAAATTTAAGGAATACATCTACCCCACAAAATTTCTTTTAAAAGGAACTCACCTAATCTACAAGTCAGAAAAGCAGTATTAGTAAAGTCCATAGTATGAATCACAGAAATCCAGAAAAAGTTTGGCTAAATGGATTTCAGATAGTATTACTAAACAAAGTATGCCTATCAATAACACTTCTCATCAGCTAGTTCAGCTAACAAGAAAAGCACACCTACTGTATAGTTTTTGTTTTTATGCCCATTGATCTTAGTTATGTTAACCTTAATGCCCATCTATTATTACTGAGAAAAAACTAATACTGATAATGGAATGGTATCATTTATGAAGGGTTGTGCTCCCCACAACAAAAAAGAACTGAACACATACTTCTTTAAAAAGTCACGCTGAAACTTTTTCCAAATAGAATAAGTAGGAAAATTACTATGTAGCCTATCCTCTAGAAATTCTGGTTATCTCCTACATTTAAAGGAATGAAAACAATTAGCCACATGGTTGTAAGTAAGAAATAAGATTTTCATAAGTTGTAATGTAATAGTGATAATGCTTTCAAAAACAAATCCATGCATATTTCCAGTAATCTAGTACATTTGAAATTAAAATCTTTGTTTTCATCTATATAATGATCTAAAAATACTTTCCCAGATAGGAAAAACCAAAGAAAAGAAAAGGAAAATGTAGGAGTGATATAAATAGAAAGTTTCTGTTAGAAGCCAAAAAATCAGGAAAGGATACCAAGTCGAACAGCCAGCAAACTCAAAGTCAAGGGAAAGACTCCACTTGTTATGCACATGGTTCTTCTAAATGTGCTAAAATTCTAATTTGCTAAATTCCATTACTCAAAGAATTTCTGTATGTGTGAAATACTGTACCCCCTGTTCCATTTCATCATAATATAAACTAAAATGCATCTAATTTAGAATTTTAGTTATTTGCTTTTGGTTTATACCTTTGATATTTTCTTTAAAGCAATAACATTTTTATTACAGTATGACACATAAAATGTTTAAAACATTCTATGACTTTTCAAATGCTTCTCAAGTAAATTTGATGTCTCACATGGTGTCTTTATATCTCTACATTTTCTCAGCATCTGCAAATTATCTTTTCACAAGTCAGCAGTAGGTGCTTAATGAATGATGTCTGTTGTTTTATACTTTACCTGTGCAGGAGAGTTATCTTCACCTTGCTTCTTCTTTTTCTTTTTCTTCTTTTTAGATTTCCCTGTTGGAAGAGCTCCCTCTCCCTTTTCTTTATCTTCATCTGAAACCTGATTTTAAAAGCAAAAATACTGAAGTGAACCAACTGGTTAAGTTTTCATTATTCAGAAAATTATTATGAAATAATTCATTAGGTGCAGTCTTTTTCTCCCAAATTCTAAATAAGAATTAGTAACAATAAAACTGATCTGAAATCACATACTCAAAAAATAACAAAAGTGCATGGAACTTCACTCTTCTATTACAATAAACCTCTTTTTCTTACATCTTTCATCACTCACTACATGATCAATTAGACAGCTGTGTAAACCTTGGTTTTTAAAAACTCGTTTCTTAGGTAATTCATTTTATTTAAACACAGAACTATTTGCATTAAAACTGAACTTGACCCTGTTAAGAGAATGACAAGCTACAGAGTAGGAGAAAATATTTGTAAACCACATATCCAACAAAGGACTTGTATCTAGATTATATAAAAAAACACTCAAAATTCAACAATAAACAAATAAACAATCCAATCAGAAAGTGTGCAAAAGATACAACAGATATTTCACAAAAGACATTAGAAATGTTCCGTATCTTGACCATGTCAATGCCAATGTCCTGGTTTTGACACTGTACTACACTTTTGCAAGATGTTACCATTGGGGGACACTGGGCAAAGGGTACAAGGGATTTTTCTGCATTATTTCTTACAAGTACATGTGACTCTGGGACTTCCCTGCTGGTCCAGTGGGTAAGACTCCGTGCTCCCAATGCAGGGGCCCTGAGTTCGATCCCTGGTCGGGGAACTAAATCCCACATGCAGGCCACAACTAAGAGGTAGCATGCCGCAACCAAGAAGCCTGCATGCGGCAACTCTGAGCCCACATGCCTCAATGAAGACCCAGCGCAGCCAAAATAAATAAATAAATAAAATATTTTAAAAAGTACATGTGACTCTATAATTACCTCAAAAGAAAAGGCTTAATTAAAAAAATTGAATTTGAGAAGGAATGTCATTGAAAATAATATTCTGCATGACAAGAATAGCAAATTAGAATTGTTAAATTAGTATGAATGATATTTCTTCACACATACCATATAGCTGAGTTTTCTATGGAAAAGTGCTTTTAGATTATTCTGTACAGATGACAGCCAAGATTCTTAGACTCTACTTAACGGGAGAGATGATATAGCTAACTTGCTATTTCTCTGCTCAGCACCATAGTCATTAGGATGATTTTGGAGGTCTCATGAACCATCAAATAGTTTACAGAAATTACTAGCAGATGGAAAAACAAAACCAAACCAAATCCTGCACAAATCCTGCTAAACTTAGCTAAGAGACTTTCAGTCCAAGTTGGCTGCTAGTTGTGGAGAAACTTCCACAGAAGTTTTTACCATAGGCTCACAATGATTAAAATGTCATATGAAAAGATGCATCCTCTGAAGGATATTCAGGTCACAAGAACTCTGGTCAGTCTGCTTCTCAGCCAATTTATAATCCATCCATACTGTCTATGGCTGCTTTTGCACTAATGCATGGCCCTTTAAATAAAAGTTTGCTGACCCCTGCACTAAAATCTCTCCTATCATTAAAATACAAACGACCCCAACAAAACCCTTCATCATACTACAGTTTGCTATTATCCACTACTTCTCCTCCATCCATACCCAAACTTGCTTAAGAAAAAAAATCTTAAAAAAAATTTTTATTTATTTATTTGGCTGAACCAGGTTTTAGTTGCAGCATGAGGGATCTAGTTCCCTAAGCAGAGATTGAACCTGGGCCCCCTGCATAGGGAGCACGGAGTCTTACCCACTGGACCACCAGGGAAGTCCCAAGAAAAAAATACCTTATTATTTTTTAACCATCATTTTACTCAACTTACTCCGACTGGCTTGTAGTCCAAGGTTTCTAATCAAACTGCTCTAAATTACCAGAGAACAAATGTCTCAGCCTCTGTGTCCCAGAACTCTCCTCCCTCAGTTTCTTTCATGGGTTAAAAGTTGGGAGTTCCCCAGATTTCTATGCTCATTACATTGCTCTTTTCAACTCTATAAAATTTTCTACACATTTCACTCACCCTCAAAGTTTTAACAACCATATACTAATTACTTCCAAATACAAATCTTTTCCCAAAGCTTTAACCTGTTGCAACCAACTTTTCTTAGGCATATCTACAAAATACCTTACATCTAACACATCCCAAACTGAACCAACCATCTTCCCCCAATTAACTAGCTTTTGCTTTCTCTGTTGGAAGCACCACTTTCACCATCCCAGTTACCTAAGCTACCATTCTGGAAGTCATTTTTTTTTGTTTTTTTTAAGAACAATTTTTTTAAAAAAATTAATTATTTATTTATTTTTTGGCTGCACTGGGTCTTCATTGCTGTGCATGGCTTTCTCTAGTTGCGGTGAGCAGGGGCTACTCTTCATTGTGGTGCGCGGTCTTCTCTTTGTGGTGGCTTCTCTTGTTGTGGAGCATGGACTCTAGGCGCACGGGCTCAGTGGTTGCAGTATGTGGGCTCTAGAGCGCGGGCTCTAGAGCGCAGGCTCAGTAGTTGTGGCAGATGGGCTTAGTTGCTCTGCGGCATGTGGGATCTTCCTGGACCAGGGCTCGAACCCATGTCTCCTGCATTGGCAGGCGGGAAATCCAAGGTTTTAAACGTGACATTCAAGGGCTTGCAGAACCTGGTTTCTGCTTCCCTTTCCAGTCTCATTTCTGATCACTCTTTGCTACACATTCTGCTTTAACCTCTGGGATGCCTTTGCTAAAACGCCGAAGTGCTTCCATAATACCTAACACATTATAACATTACTTTTATCTTCCAATGTGCCTGTCTCCCTCCTCTCCTCCCTAACTAGACTGTAGGCTCCTCGAAGGCAGTAATTGTGTCTTGTTTCTCTACTAGCACAATACCTGACCCATGGCAGATGCAATTAATGTCTGTTGAATAATAATGGCCCTAGTATCTTCAGAGCCTCTTTGACTTTTCACCCTTCTTTCTATAACCAACCAGTAGAAAAGTTCTATCAGTAGCTTAATGACTCTTGTAAATAACCACTTCCATTTATTTTTCAAAGCTATCAACTTAGTTCATTATCTCCTCCTGATTCATGAAATCAAAATAGTATAAAATAGCCTCCCAAACCAGTCTTCTCATTTTTGCTATATCCAGCCTAATTTTTCTTTTTCAAAAAATTTATTTATTTAGGCTGTGCCAGGTCTTAGTTGTGGCACACAGGATCTTCGTTGCAGCACGCAGGATCTTTTTTAGTTGCGGCATGAGTGATCTTTTTATTTTTATTTATTTATTTGTTTGTTTGTTTGGCTGGCTGTGTTGGGTCTTAGTTGCGGCATGCGGGATCTTTGTTGCTGTGTGCGGGATCTTCGTTGTGGCACATGGGATCTTTTTTTAGTTGTGGCATGCGGGATCTTTAGTTGTGGCATTTGAACTCTTAGTTGCGGCATGTGGGATCTAGTTCCCTGACTAGGGATTGAACCTGGGCCCCTTGCATTGGGAGTGTGGAGTCTTAGCTACTGGACCACCAGGGAAGTCGCGGCATGCGGGATCTTTTAGTTGCAGCATGAGGGCTCTTAGCTGCAGCAAGCAAGCAGGATTCTAGTTCCCCAACCAGGGATCAAACCCCGGCCTCCGGCACTGGGAGCTTGGAGTCGTACCCACTGGACCACCAGGGAAGCTCCCAGCCTAATTTTTCTAACCCTAGCAATGATTAGGTTATCCCTAGTTTAAAAGCTGTCAGTAGGTTCTCATTACTTCTAGAATTCCATAAAAATGTGGCAAGGTATATATACCACTCATTTCATCTATTTATTCATTTACTGAATGTGAATCATGTTTTGTAGCTCTAGTTTATAGAGCTACAAAATTAAAACTTCACGGTCCCTTTCTTTAAGGAATGAAGCCTAGAAAGGGAGACTGACGTACAAACAATTGATCCTACCACCAATTGATTCCACACGTGTATTATACCTCTCCACCAAACATGTTACTTTCCTGCCTTGGTCCCTTTTTCATAAGGTTCTCAGTCTTATCTTGCTATGAAGCTTTCCTTTATTTTTCATTGAGAACCAATCTACTCTTCTCTAAACATAATAAAAGTTGGTAGGCTGTTATAATAATTCTGATGAGGACAGGAATTGTGCGTCTTTTTTCTTATCAGTATATAATAGTGCTTTCCACATAGTAGAATCCTCAATAATTTGTGGAAAGAAGAAACAGTAATGGAGAGAAGGCATGTGGACATAAGATGACTGAAGCAAATATGATTAGAATGTCTCTCTGAAGCAACTCTACCCCTGGATATATTTGTAATACAGAATGTAACCCTTAATTCCAATACAGTTGGTTGCTTAAACACCCACTAATCCCTTTACTCACTTTTTGATCATCAGGAATTGGTTCCTGGGACTTTTGAAGTGAAGCTCTTTCTTCATCTACCCAATTTCCCCACTCTTCTGCTGGCGCATTCCAATCAGAGCTGGGATCAGCAGAAGACATACCATCTAAAATTTAACAGTGTCAATTAGGTATCTGTCACTTCTGCCAAAAACTAAATGCAAAACCCCAAATTCCTTATGTTGAACTAAGCTGTAATTTTAAACTACTGCTCTTCTTCCTCCCAAGTACATTTTAAGGGCTAGGAAAAATACCCAATAACATGACGGTAAAAACCTTTACCCAACTTCTGCTGGGCACATTATATGACTAGATGGAATGTCTAAGAAACTCCAGAAAACTTATGAATTAACCATTTATTCCACTCTCGCTACTTCCTTTATTATCAAAGGAAGTTTATCCCCTGAATTTGCTTTCTTTTCACTGTTTATGTGTAACTTCATCTAGGACTTGGTCATTTTTTCTGATTTGTCCCCTCAGGGTGTAAAATGAGTCACTCTCTAACAGCAGTGCCGAAATCACGCTCTTCCCTCCTTGTGAACTGTTTAACATTAGGTTCTTCTTCAAATTCACCAAGTCATGCACAATAGTCAACCTCTTCTTTTTCTCCTCTTTTTAAAAAAATACTTTACCTTCTTATATTTTTTCAGATTATTCAATGCTACTTTTATCTTTCCAAAATATATGAGTCACTTTCAGGGCTTCTATCACCCTCTTCTCAAGAAAAAAAAATTTTTTTTTTTTGAAGAATAAATTTCTAATCTAGACTTCCAAATTCTTTCACGCTAGGAAGCACTGAATTTTTACCTCCTTTGGGAAGCTATCACTGGCTTATTCTAAAAGAGAAAAACAATCTTTGGCTTTACCCTGGTTAGATAAGTAGCTCTCAAAATTAATTCTTCCCTCCTCTCCCTGGACATCATACACATCCATATATACACCTATAATAACTACTTAATGTTAACATAACAGAACTTAGACTTTATTTCTAAATGGTTAACAAGTCATTCTAACATTGCTCTTTATTGAAAAAAACTCCAACCTTTCCCCAATTAATGCCAAATGCTACTTTTATGAAATATTAAATTCTTAAATATACACTTCAGTCCATTTCTGGAATTTCTGTTCCATTCATCTATTCCTGTCATACAAAATATAACTTGTAATATATTTTATTATCTAGAACAACAAATCTGCCTGCATTACTCTTATCTTCTTCACTATTCTTATTTTTCCACATGAATTCTATTATTTTTGTTTAGAGGGGAGGTATTATTATATGACCTCATGAAGACTTAAAAAAAAATCTATGTTTTGGATAAATATATTGTGATCTGGGAAAATGCTCATAGAATAAAAATCATAGACAAAACTGCCTGTGCAACATGATCCCAAATTTATAAGAAGAAGAGACAAAAGAAAAGAATACATTAATAATAGATACATCTTAACAACGGAGTTACAGGAATTTCATCTTATTAAGTACTTACTAAATACTAGAACTTGAGCTAGACAGATAACAGAGGTACAAAAATGAGTATGAAATAATCCCTCCCCACATGGAGCTCGCAGTCTGTCTACTCAGGGATGAAGATAAGTAAGTACAACAATTAAGTACAGAGTGACAGATTCTGTCATGGGAAGTGCGAAAAGGGAGAAGAGGGGCTAAACCAGTAGAGGATGGGGAGAGACTGAAAACATCATAAGCAAGAATTTATGGTCCAGTAGAGGAAAAACATGGAGTGATTACAAGTGTGAAATGTGTTACAAAAAAGGAAGTTCCTTCATATATTTCTAAATTTACTACCATGAGCAGGTATCCAGAGCCAGTATTACACAGTAACAGCATAGAGGTTAAGAGCATGGACCTTAGAACCAAACAGACCTATATCTGAATATTGCTCTACCATTTAATAACTATGTGATTTTGGTCAAATGTCTCAATCTTAATTGGCTATGTACCAACTTCATAGGATTGTTGAAAGGATTATATTAGATACATGTAAAGCAGTTCATAGCAATGCAGTAAGTGCTCAATAAATGGTACCTACTGCTTTTAATATATCACTGATGACATTAACGATAGAAAGACAGTTTCTAAGCTATCAGGCATACACAATTAAGAATTTATTTCTCCCAATCCTGATAAATCTCTCAATAAGATACACTTGGTTATGTTTTAATGCAGAAGTCATTTTTATAAGTAAATATGTATGTAGTATGTGACCTCCCGTACTAGTAGTATGGGACTTCCCTGGTGGTCCAGTGGGTAAGACTGTGCTCCCAATGCAGGGAGCCCAGGTTCGATCCTTGGTCGGGGAACTAGATCCCGCATGCATGCCGCAACTAAGAGTTCACATGCCACAACTAAGAAGTCCACATCCTGCAATTAAAGATCCCGCATGCCGCAAGGAAGATCCCGAGTGCTGCAACTAAGACCCAGCACAGACAAAAAAAAAAAAAAAAAAAAGTATCTAGTAGATGTCTGGAACCAATTGCTCATCTTACACCAAGCATTCATTAAAAATATTATTAGGAGATTTGAATGCCAAAGCTGTCAACTGTTTTGCTTAAACCTCACAAATAAGAAACCCAGATTTGGAAAATTGCTGTCCATAAGCCAGGTCACTTAGGGATTCCTGTCGGAAAAAAAACTTTATTTTGTCAAAAAAAAAAAAAAAGTTTAAGTGAATGGGCACTATTTAACATATAAACTCTTTTCTTAATAAATACGGTGGTGGTGGGGGGTGAGGGATAAAAATCTAGTAAAGTACTCGGTAAAATTATCTTTTTTTGTAAAAGGCTTAGACAGCCATAAAGTTTGAGGAGTAACTGTAGTCTATGTTTCAACTTCTATCAGAACATTAATAGAAGCATAAATCTCTACAGGCTTTATAAAGCTTTATTGTGATTTTTCCACGTTTACTGATTTCAGGTTGGTTTTTATATAATTTTTAAATTAACTGGGATCAAATAAAACTACTCCCCCCCACCCTCCCACCGCCCCTCACCCCCGACCTGTGGGATTTTAGTTCCCCAACCAGGGATCTAACTGGGGCCCTTGGCAGTGAAAGTGCAGAGTCCTAACCAGGGAATTCCCCAAATAAAACTACTTTAAAACAACAGATCAATCAACTAAGCCTAAAAATTGTCACCAGGAGACAACGCATAATTCTTAAGGTTCATGGGCCTAATGAACCTTAGTTTATTAGCACCAAGTATACATATACTTGGTGCTAATAATCTTAGTTTCCTTGAAACTATGTAGTACAGTTTCATTCATAGCATAGTTCCCTCCATTTATAGAGTAATTTCTCATTTCTTAAAATTCTCCCATTAGTTTGCCAAAGTCTTTCCAAAGAGCTTTATATTAGCTGTCTTTTCAAAATGGTAAGGAATTTGTCTCTCTATTGAATTTGCTTGTGAAATAATGTTTTAGGTTTAAGCATCCCGTAGCTATTTTCCTTTTTATCTCAGTAAGAAAATGGTTGTCAGCTGTTTCTGGTCAGAACTTAGTTCAGCATTAACTTTAATAAAATAAAACAAATATGTTAGAAAGAATTTCTCTAGTGTTTAAACAGACAATTTACAAATTAACCCCACTGAGTAGACTAATTATGCTCCTAGAAGAATATCATCAATAGCATCACAGCACTTACTGAATATTTACAATGTATCAGGCAGTGTTCTAAGGGCTTTATAAGTATTATGTCACTTAATCCTCTCAACAAGTCTGTGAGGGAAGAAATATTATATTTACAGATGATGAAACTGAAGCACAGAAAAACAATGAAGCTAAGATTCGAACCCAGGTAGTCTGTCCTCAAAGCCCATGCTCTCAACCCATTCACTATGCTGCCGTTAATTCTTTCACTCTGGTGTGCCAACAAAAACAAAATTCTATTCAACATCTGACTTTTTACAGGGGTTATGACGATATTGTTCCTTTATGATCAAGATAATTGAATGATTAACATCTGTCTTTAAAAAACATTACCTTCTGTACTTTAGCATCTTTAACTTTATTAAACAATTTTTTTTGGTCTCAATGCGTGGCATTCGGGATCTTAGTTCCCCAACCAGGGATCAAACCTGTGCCCCCTCTAGTGGGAGCGCAGAGCCTTACCCACTGGACTGCCAGGGAAGTTCCAGCATCTTAACTTTATATTCAAGTGCTTGGGTAAATTCAATGCCTTTCTGCTAGATAATGATGTTTATGCCTCAAACCAGAGGGTCAATATATTAATCGTATCACATTGTTAAATGTAAAGATAGTATATATATACTTTGTGGATTAGTAATCTCAAATACTTCATGCATTCTATAAATTTAGAAGGAATAACTAAATTCACTGAGTACCAAAATTAGCGACATTAAAGAAGATAACACAAAAAATAAAATTCACAGAGAAAATGAGGTTAAAGAGTAACTTTGGACTGAAAAGACTGCCAATACAGCATAACAAACAAAAAAGGCGGTCTGATACTTATTACTTAAGTACAGAGTCCCATGGATATGTTTATTTCAGTCTCTTATTTATCAGCCAATTGTGTTTTTCATTATCACAAGAATAAAAAGATAGAAGTAGAGCTATTCTTTCCAAGCAGGGAAGCCTAGAGCCCTGTTTGCTCCATTTTCCTCAGCTTCAACCCACAGCTGCCCAAGACAACTCAGTGCTATTTTCTTACAATCACTCCTCAATTCTATTTTGCATATAGCAGCTCATTCTTCCCGAAGTACAGACTGTTTCCTCCCCCGCCCCCCACAAAACAGTGCTTCACATCCTTGTAATACTTTGTATTTATCTGATACTTTATAATTTTCAAAGAGCTTTCATGTTCACTCCCTCATTAAAACCTCATAACACTCTATGGAAGTAGATATGAAAGATTATTTGCTCTGTTTCACAGGTCAATTAATCTAGATTCCAAGATAAGTGACAAAGTCCAAGACATATGAGGTACTATGTTTTTTTTTTTTTTTTTTTTTTTTGCGGTACGCGGGCCTCTCACTGTTGTGGCCTCTCCGGTTGCAGAGCACAGACTCCGGACGCGCAGGCTCAGCGGCCATGGCTCACAGGCCTAGCCGCTCCGCGGCATGTGGGATCTTCCCGGACTGGGGCACGAACCCGTGTCCCCTGCATTGGCAGGCGGACTCCCAACCACTGCGCCACCAGGGAAGCCCGAGGTACTATGTTTTAAAGTCAGGACTAGAACTAGGATCTACCTTCTAAACTAGTACTCTGACCCTTGGCTCCCTAATACTTAGCCAGCAATTCAAGGCTTTTCACAATATGGTCCTTCCTAATATACCTTTCCAACCTCACCTCCCTCAACTGTGCTTCAACGAATCTAACAGAGACTAGTCTAAGACTAATCTTTGGATTGTGTTGCAAGCATACCTTCATGATTACAATCATCATCGAGGTTGTACCATGCAGTGGTTAAGAACATGAACTCTGGGGGCCAGACTACCAAAGTTTGATACTAGCTCTTCCACTTAACTGTGTGGCTGGGGAAAATTAGATAACTTTTCTTTACCTCAGTTTCTTCAACTGGAAAGTGTGGGAAAAAAAAATACCTACCTCACAGAATTGTACTAAACAAGCTAATAATATGCATAAGACTTAAACCATCTAGATCACTGCCTGGCACAGTCAGGTGTTTGATTTTATTATCATTAGTACTATTGAACACCTGTGTATAAAAAACTGCACTAGATACTGAGGATAAGGAAAGTCCTGTTTCCAGAGGGTTTTAAATTCTAACATTTAAGGTTGTGGGGAAAAAGAAAATGTTTTTTTTTTTTAAATGAAGATGGTATGAACTTTCTGAACATAAAAACCATATTCTTCCTTTTCCCTTCCTCTTTTTTTGTGACTCTTGCCTTTAACTTTCCTATGCTTCTACTGGAAATGAGACTAAGAAAATGGTTTTCTACCAATATAAAAACGTGCATACCTCATGAATTCAAAGCCATTCCTGTATATTCTATTTACTCTATTATATTAAAACTAGGAAAAGAAATAGAACATTCATTTAAAACAATTTAAAAACTAGACAAACTACAGAGCAATTATAAGAAAACTTCATGTTTAAATATTGCCTCAGTCATGAAAAGTGAATTTAGTTTTAATTCTACAGGTATTCAATAGTCAGTTTACAAGTAGTATACATTTGGTATTAAACTATATTACTATGACCTAAAAGGTGAAAAATTAGGATTAAAATTAAAACATAAAGCATGAATTAGGGTGTTAGAAAGAAAATTCTGAAAACAAAAACAAAAATAAACTGATAATTTTTAAAAGGACATACTTAACCCAGACCATTCATCATCGATATATGGTTGATTACGGCTAACATCCCACTGATAATCAGAAGTGGTAGACTGAGAAACTGGCTCAGCAGTAGACCCTTAAATGAAAACGAATGCAATAAAATTAAAAATGGAATTTTCTAATGATGTTTCATAACAATAGTTCTATACTTTGCACACGAAGACTTAATTATTTTTTATTTCTCCTAAAAGGAAAACTGCAGACATCAGAAAAAGAGTTAAGATAAAGAAAAGCAGAATTGAGGGTAATTTTAGATTAAGCACGATAATCACTGGATTGAATTCACTGATCAGAAATATATTTTTTCCCTAGTACCAATCCCTTAGATTTTGTCCTTTATAATATATACTTCAAACCAGGTATCTACAAATTTCAAGAAGTCAAAGAAAAATTGTTTTATTTTTCTTCTTCATGAAAAATAATAAAGCATAAAAGAAATACTGGAAATTTCAGGGTATGCCTCTATCCTTAGAACCCTGAAGGACACAACTAGAAAATGTCTGAGCTTGCTAGAACCTTCTGCCTAAGAAAAAATAAAAGAAATAGATGACTATCTAGAGAGGTAAGGCAGAAAGAAGCCAAAGAGAATAAGACAGTTGTGCTGGTGGTTTAGAGACCAAGGTAAGTTCAAGTGCACTTAAAAGCAAGAGAATATTATCTTCTAAATTTTTTCTGTTTTTACTTTTTTAGGAGGTGGGGAATAGGTGGGGTGAGTGGGGTCACACAGTCCTTTAGCAATATGATGAAAGCTGTGGTTGGACTACTGTCCAGGACTTACACAAAGTTTTGCATATAAATTAAAGGATGCCAGGTCAAAAATCCTTGGCTCTATAGCCATAAATTCGTTTTAGAATAGAAATGTAAAGCAGTGGTTTTCCATCAGGGATTTATATACCCCAGACCTTCTGAATCAGAATTTGCACATGTTTTGGAGTCCTTCTTAGGTGACTGTGATATTCACTTTGCATTCAGAGCCACTGATAAAGGGTTAAGAAGAATACCTGTTAGTATAAAAGACACTTCCCCTCACAAAAGTCCTTACTCACTTATAAATTTTCACTTGGTTATAGATGATCTTACTAGCCTTCCACTAATATGCTTGAAATATACTCAAAACAGTTATATATTTTAAATATAAATTTTGACAAATGGAGTAACCCTATAAAATTCATATATAAATAGCACATTAGCTGCTTAGAAAGACTACAGTAACACTGTTGCTATTTCTTTAGCAGCTTTCTCTGAATATATGAATAGAATAGCATCTGTGTTGTACAAAGTCACCAAATGAAGGAAGAAATTAACTTGTACCTCTGGAACTAAAATGTAGCCTATGAGACCAAGGGTTGGCAAACTACAACTCATAGGCCAGATCTAACCATCCCTTTTTTGTATGGCCCATGAACCAAGAACAGTTTTTATATTTTTAAATGGTTGAAAAAAAAATCAAAAGAACAATATTTCAGAACCAGACACACTCATTTGGTTTATGTATTGCCTCTAGCTGCTTTACTGCTACAATGGCAGAATTAAGTAGTTGCAACAGAAGACGGTATGGCCCACAAAGCCTAAAATATTTGCTATTGGGCCCTTTACAGAAGAAGTTTGCTGACCTCTATTCTAGACTAGGTGACTCCAGACACTGTGGAACTACAAGATTAGTACTGGGTCCATGAATTCTAACGTGAACTAAACATTACAAAACTAAATGTGTCCCATGTTTATGTAGTATTTGTTAAGTATATATAGCATTTATATTATTAATAAAAGGCATATCCATGTAAGTAATGCTGAATTATAGTAGTTTAGTAGTAATAATGAATTTTCTAACTCAACAGATACTCAGAGGGTCCACATAACCCGAAAGCTATAAACTCATGATGAATAAGGGCAGATAGAAATAAAATGCCAAACTGCAAGTAGAATTATGGTAGGGGTAAACTAGTAACAGAAGAGTGTCATGACCTTGAAGGGAAGGCCTTCTATTTGCATTCGTCTGTGTGCCAACACACTTTCAGTTAAGTTAGGCCACAAAATCTTCTGATCTCCACCACAGAAAGGAACTAAGCCACCTGCAGGTAAGAATTTAGGTCTTTCTTTATTAAGGCCTCTGCTACTTTATACTGTATATCTATAATTTATGTGGATAGCAGTACTTGACTCTGATTATTTTTTTCAAATAGCAAGTGCTAAAGTTAAACAGAAAATTTTTTTGTTAACTAAATGAAAGACTGTTTTCACATACCAGAAACAGCAGAGTTAAGTGTGAGAGATGCAAAAGAAGCAGAATTCTGTTCAGAGGTATTCATTCCCCTATCCACACTAGACCAAGCAGCTGTTAAAATAAAGAACGTCACTTGGAACCTTCAATTTGCAATGAAACTTGAAAGATACGTACAGATTTATAACTATGATAATAATATTTAAAGATACCCTTAGAAATCAGAACCACCTAATATGGCAATAGCTACCATTTATTGAATGTCTATTATGTACTGGGCTCTTTACACCAACTACTTCTAATCCTTAGGGCAGCCCTGCTAGGCAAAGTTTCAGAGCAGTTAAGTGACCTGCTGACAGAAAACACCCGAGCCATGACTGGAACTTAAACCTACTTTCCAAGCCCATGTTCTTTCTCTGCTACAGCAAGCTACACGATCATCTACCACAATTAAGCTACTAGTTTGGATGAGGCACTGAAACTTGGTACTTCACACTCATTATAGCCAATCCTTACAACTACTTGAATATGGGATTCACACAGGTTAAATAACTAGCCTAATATCCATAAAAGCTTGTATGTGGAAAAATAGGGATTCATCCCAAATAGGTCTGTCTGAACTAGGAACAAGCTCATTCCACTACACCATGATATCTTCTCAACATTTTAAAGCAATTGCCTACTTACGTATGAGTATTTTAAGGAACATATATACATCCATGAGACAAGTCACATCTGTCTCTTCTCAGCAACTCACTGCAAACCTCATTTAATATAGTTCCCTTTCAATTTCAATAAAGGTCCTAGTCCATCTAAGCAGGAACTCTAATCTGCTGCTTAAGTTTGTCTACAGCAACATTAAGCAAGTACTACCAACTAATTTATGTACTAATTATGAAAATGCTACATAGGTTTTGTAAGTAAATTGCAAATATCTCAAAAGGTCATTGTTCTTAAGATTACTTGATAAAATTTGACCATTTCTTTTATTAAGTGTGAAAGGATGCTTTATTAGCATAGAAATTTATGCTTTTATTACTGCTGAAAACGAGGCTAGGAATTTAGGGATTGTCTCTTCTTCCAAACAAATCTTGATATTTCTACACAATTTCTGGACATTGCAGGGGAAGAGGGGAGGACAAGCTGAAGAACAATATTAGCAAATGATATAGAGTCTGCTTCTTAGGGATGTTAGTCAACATGAGTTTTTCTAAGCTTACAAGTGATGGGAAAAGCAAGTAACATGCAAAGAAACAGTTCTTTCTACTTAAACACTAAAAACTCTGTAATGTCTATTGCTCCCCCAAACTAAAATAAACCAAGCAAAACATATCTGCAACAAGGACAACAGAAAGGATTATATGTTTAATGCACAAGGAATTACAACTTAAAGCACAAAAAACAGAGGCCATTACACAAATGGGCAAAGAACATGAACAGACAATTTACAAAAGAAACAGAAATGATCAACAAAGTTGTGAAAAACACTCAACCTCATTAGTGATTTTAAAAAGTTAACCAAAACAATCTATGTATTTTTTCCTTATCAAATTAGAAAAGATTAAAAAAATAAGAATACTCAACCTTGGTAAGCATATGATAAATGGCACTCATACTGATGCTGACAGGATAAATTAGAATTCTCCTAGAAAATACTTTGACAACATGTCGTAGAGTAAACATTCATATTTCCTTTAATCCAATAATATCACTTCCAAGAATCTATCCTAAAGAAATAACCCCCAAACAAATATATTCAATGCAACGTCATTTACATTTCTTTAAAAAAAGAAGTTATTTCTCCGATAATATGGGAATAGTGAAATAGTTTATGCTATGTTTATACAATGTATCACATGGTCATTAAATAAAATACAGAAAGTAAAGAAAATGTTTGAGGCACAATATTAAGTGAGGGAGGAGGAACACAAAAATGCATGTATGATTTGGATTGTGTAAAAAAACCAAAATGAAACCCACAGAATTGTACACAGGAAAGAAAAAAAAAAAAGGACCATAAGGAAATATATGGTTGTCACTGGGTAATGTATAACAGTGGGTTTTTCCTTCTCTTTTTGCAGTTTTCCATATTAAATATGGATTTCTTTTCTATAACACATGCACACACAAACACACCTGAAATTAAGTTGCTTTTAACTCGATGGCTCTCAACAGAAATAAGCTTCTCACTACTAGTCTTTATCTTTAGAATCCAGGGGAAAAATTAATTACAAATAGGCATTTTGTAGACTGTAAAATAGTATATAAATTGACGCTATAAACTGTATCTCCATTTACTACTTTTATTTAAACTCAATAGTAGAACTGTTGAAATCAGTCAAAAAGTCTGCTTACACATTACTCTTATTACATCACTAAAAATACACAATTATATCAGTTAGCTAAACTGATAATCAAATGTGATAAAAGCAAGTGAAATAATTAAATAAAGAGTAAATAATAAATGCTATTATTCACTTATTTAGTTCCCATTTTGCTCCATGTGAAGGATGTGAGATGAGTTAATCTATATTCTTTCTGTATAGCATGACTAATTTTTCTACTAATGGATCTGTTTTTCATTCTTGGAAAATTTTAAATGTACCAGATAGGCATTTTAAACAAACTTAAAATTTTCTAACAGTTCTTACCAATGCCAGAAAATATTGATCGGTCACTCCAACTCCTTCCCCAGTCTTTTCCATTTGCATTAGCATCTCCACCGTCTTGACCCCAAGCAGATGGTTCAGTTTTCCTCTTGCCTGCAGAAGGAGGTGAAACAGAGTTCCACTTCTCCTCACCTGCACTGATCTGTGAGGAGAGTTTTACAGACTTTTCATTCCAGCCTCCTCCATTTACAGTGAGGTTTTCATTCAATCCTGAAGAAACTTAAAGAAAAGAAAATAAAGATTAAAAATGGATACATGACTCCCTGTTAAAACTGGGATATTTTCAAGTTTCTATAATTGCTTGATTTATATTTATATTTTTATTTATCCTCTAAATAGCTCAAGCTTTAAAGATAAAATGAAGAATTTAAAAAGTGACATGACCACCATGGATGACTGCTAATTTAAAAACTACGAGTATGTCTGAACTTAATATATATACTAATTATGTTTTCAAAAGCAGACTAACTTGCTCAAAAGAAGTAAAACAGAGCAAAGAAGAAAACACATATTCTGGTATACTCAGAATACTCACCCACTAAGAACATAAAGACTTCTTCTTAGTTACATGCGCTTTCCTTAAAAATATATATAAATATATATATATATATATATATATACATACATACACACATATATATATATAGTATAAGGCAGTGATTCTAAAACCTGGCTGCACATTAAAATCAAATGAAAAATTTCTTGGGCTTCCCTGGTGGTGCAGTGGTTGAGAGTCTGCCTGCTGATGTAGGGGACACGGGTTCGTGCCCTGGTCCGGGAAGATCCCACATGCCGCTGAGCGGCTAGGCCCGTGGAAAAAAAAAAAAAAAAGCCTTGAAAGAAATGAAAAATTTCTTAAAAGTAGACACTGGAGCCTCAGCCCAAACCAATCAAAATCAGAATCTCTAGGGATAGAGTCCAGACATCATTATGTTTGTGTGTATACATTTATATGCAGGTATATGTACACATGTGTATGTATTATCTGTGTGGTGTATATATATACACACACACACAAATACACATAGGTGTGTGTATGTAAGTACATGTTTCTTTTTATATACGTGTGTGGTTCTCTAAGCTTCCTAGATGGCTGTAATGTGTAGCCAGGATTGAGAACCATGAGAATGAAGGAAGCTGACAGTGTTAAGAACAAGCCTGAAACGAGAAGGTGCTTCTTCATTTGTGAATTTACGTTTTACTACACTTTAGTTTTTAGGAAAGGTGTATCATTCTCTACTTAATTCAATCTTTATCATAAACTAGTAAATAAAATATATTTTCTATTTGTGAAGTACTGCATAACTCTATACTATAGTCCATTTATTATGAAATATGTGATACTGTTCAGGAAGCAGTTTAGAAGATTATAGGTATTAAGGCTTCTTATCTAATTTCAGGGGTAAAGTCTTTTATCTCATATATGCCTATATCAAACCCAAGTCCGGAAAAAAAAAAATCTTTTTCTCTATTAGCTTAAACAATGCAAGCAAGAATCAAAATTGCATATAAACTATTAACTATTAATTGCATAACTATTAAAGAATGTTTTTACATATAGGGGAGAGGGAGAAACAACTAGAATATACCAAAGACTGTTAGAAGTGGGAGTGATTTTTCTGTTTATCTATTTTCTAAAACCTCTGAACTGTGATTATGTTACTTTAGTAATTAAAATCATTTCTAAGCCTTTTTTTTTCTTTCTGTGTCATTCATGTGAGGAAAGAGACATACATATAAGTTTCTATCTTGATGGGCCTTCAATTTAAGTTACATGTAATTTCTCTCACCCTGAAGTGTAGAATCTCCTTTTCCAGACTTAAAGTTGCTAACTTGAACATTTAGATGAGAATCACCTGGTTGAAATAGAAATAAAATTTATTTAATACTAAATAGGCCACTATGCACATTAAGTTAGGAGTAACATACAAATTAATTTTTACTAATTATTTATCATAAATTGCTCCTTTAAGTACTAAAGTCTTACACTAGAAAAGAGCCACTTTTTACTCACAGCATATTTCACATGTCCTTAAGGATTTGAGCTCTCTAGTTATCATATTCTTAGTCAACTAAAATGCCAAAAAAGGACCTGGAAAATTGCCCAAGTATATATAGAGTCTCCTGTTCTATAATGGTTATCAAGATTCTTTAAAGTAGGAATTGAAGAACTGGGCTCTGTAATTGGATTCAACTTTGCCACCTCTCAGCAATACCAGCTAGGTGCCTTTTCAACAATCCTGGAAGCAAACACATCAACTTAGAAGAATTTTGCCAATATTTGGAGCAGGACTTAGGAAATATGGCAAGCGGTAAGACTACATGTTATAACAAAGATACTATTTCTCTGACACTGAAAAGCATAATGATCACAAGGTATCAAAAACCCAGCATGACATAGGATTGTGCTAGCAAGGAAGGCATGCACAAGACAGTGAAAAGTAGTCACCAACAGAAACACTACAGCATGGCTAATATGTGACAGTGAAAATGGATAAGCAGAAGTCACTGCTGTACCACAGCAATAAATTCCACCAAATCATCAAGCAAAAAAGTAAAAGACACCAAGGCTAAGACAGAGGTTTGGAGACAAGTGGGAGGTGCTGGCAATTAATGAAAAGGTGAAGGAAGAAAAGTCAATGCCTGAAGCAAGATGAACAGCATCACTCTGTAGACTGATGTCTCCAGGGTAAAAGTGATGGCAATGTAAGAACTATCAAGAAGCCATCAGTATTGGATAGTTTGAACATGTGAAATACTTGGGAAGAACATTAGCTCAATAATGTTTGCAGTTCCAGTCTAGCTTTATCAAACACCTACAGCATTCTCAAAAAGTTGGGGTGCTAAGAAATCCAGATAGAACCTGTATTATCCAGAACATGCTTGTTTCATCTTGGAATGAAAAGAATGGTGACAAGTCATTTCATTTAATGAATGTCCACTATAAGAAATGGAGATGTTAGGGAGTTGGGGCAAAGCAATACACGTGAGAAAAAAGCAGCAATCATTCTCTCATGTGACAAGGCAGAAAGGCAATTTTAATTTAACAGGCCATTCATTAGGCAGTATGTGACAAGTAACACTGCTGGTATCAGGTAAACCAATACGTGGTCCACAGTACTCTCACGAAGAAGGGTATATCAGCACAATGATGTAAGCAGTTTAAAATAGCCAGATTTTGACGTAATGATATTTTGTACATCTGATTAAAAGGAGTTGGATTTGATGTATCACTCTTATGTTCCACTAATATACCTTTATTCTTCTTGGAACCAACAGGAAATGATGCAGTTGTAACTTGCTCGGTGGTAACTGTGATGGTATTTTCTATCCCAGGGATAGTTGAATCCAATGAACCAGAATCAGACTGCACCTTATCACGTTTACGCTGCTGTCGTTTCTCTCTGTGACTAATTTTAGTTTCCCAGGCTCCTGACATAGCCCCAGAAAAAAAAACGTTATTCAGTAAGGGGAAGACAAAAAAGTTGTAGTTTTGGGGGGAAAACATGGTGGGGCATCTGAAGTATCATGATAAATTTAGATATTAAACTAAAAACCAAGAGTGCTGATTATACTAATTTATCCTATGAATTTATTCTAATCTCGCTGTTCTAGGCAGCTAACTGCCATTATTTATTCTGGTAATTTTTATTAGATCTGTCATCTATGGTTTAGAAAAAATTGATGTAAGTTATCGTGCATATTTTTTATCTTGCTGGATAGTACTAGTAGGGGACTGTTATATATACGTACTAATAAATGGGTTTATTAGGTGAGGACAATAAATGGCTTACTTAAGAATTTCGCACCCAGCCTTCTAGGGATGGTATATTTAAGAACAATGGGAAAAAAACCAAACCACGTTTCTAGGAAACAAAGACAAAATGAACGGCTTTTAAATTGCTCAAGATATTGGGCTAGACCTTAAATTTCAAGGCAGTTCCCTTCAAGGAAAGCATTGTTAGATACTTAAATAATTTAGGGGAAAAACGTGTCTCCTAACAATGTCACAGATGTGTACATTAAAATCTATAGTTATTAAAAAGAAGAGCCAGATAAAAGATTAAGCGAAACAAATGCAGCTTTTATGTAATGCACCTTGGTAAAAAAGGATTAAAAATTTTTCTACAGTCCTTTCACTTGCTCAAGTACCTTCATCAACTTCCTTTCCATCATGGCGTGAACTGTTTTGCACTGCTTTAGCATCTGACTTTGATTTCTTCTTATTTTTCTTTGACTGAAAGTAAAATAGAATGTTACTTAATATTTCATTATGTTTTTGAAAAGGTAGGAGTCAGTAAAATACATAATAAAATGTATGATGCTGACAACCAAAAAAATTTAATGTTTGATTAAAAAACTTAACGTATTAAATGGCAATAATAGTATGAGGTTACCATTTATTCAGTGGTTACTATATAAGTACGTTACATTCAATTCTTTATTCCTTAAAAAAAGCTCACTAGAAAGGTATTATTCCCATTTTAGAGATTAGGAAACAAAGACTTAGAGATGTTAAATAGGCTGTCTGGGTTGCATTAAGTTAATAAATTAGGAAATAGGTCTATCTGGCTCCAAAGTCTGTGCCCTTAGACATCATGCTATCCTAACTTACATCATAAATAAGGTACTATAACATGATGTTTTCAGAGCAATAAAACGAAAACCTATTGCTAGTGGTCAGAAGGAAAATGATGTACTTGATTATTGGTTTCTTGATTTCGTAAAGCAGATTGTTGGCATACTCTTCGTATAACAAATTAATGAGTCAACTGTACAAAATAGGTAATATTTTGTCAGTTTCCAAGCAGTGTGAAAATACCTAAGATTTGTATATGGTAGATGTGTAGTAATTCATTAAAGAAAAAACACCTACACATACACAAGATATGGACATTTTTGGAATGGCTTTCCAATTCCCTTTGCTAATATTTTCTCCTCTCAAAAGGTTACTAAAAACTTCATGAAGCCATGATTTCTATATTTAGATAAGTGTTTCCAAAAGAGAACTAATATTTAAAAATATAGATTTTATTTATACTTCGTATTCACTCATTTAACTATTTACCGAGATTGGCTATGTATGTATTATTGTGCACTATCTTAAAGTTAAGTTTACAACTAAAAAGAAATAGGGTAAGCAGTAACTGACAGTTTGAGTAAGCAATAAATGATAGCTAATTGCTTCTTATCAAGAAACTACTTGCAAATATTCTCAAGTGGCATGGGAATACATAAAAACTATTAAAATGTTTTCTTACGTTCCCCATAGTTGATATGCATCTGTTTCTTTGCATGTTCTCATTATCATTAACATGTATCATGTTTAAGGTACTGGTTTATTACTTCTACCAAACCAGGCTCATAGCCACTTAAAAAAAATTGAGATATCTTTTTCAGTGTAGTTCAGCGGTTTTCAGTATCTTCGAAGTTGCACAACTATCACTGGTATCTAATTCCAGAACATTTTCATCATCCCTAAAAAGAAACCTGGGACCCATTAGCAGTCACTCCCTACTACCTTTTCCCCACTGGCACCCACCACTAATCTACTTTCTGTATCTCATATCCACTCTTAAGTAAAGATGTAACACACTGAGCATCTATCAGTTACAATCTAGAGCAAGGGTCAGCAACCTTTTTCTTTTTCTTTCTTTTTTTTGGCCATGTGGCTTGTGAGAATCTCAGTTCCCCAACCAGGGATTGAACCCACATCCTTGGCAGGGAAAGCGCAGAGTCCTAACTACTGAACCGCCAGGGAATTCCCAGCAAACTTTTTCTCTAAAGGATAAAACAGTAAATATTTTAGGCTTTGCAGGCCGTATGGTTCTATATGTAGCAACCAAATAATTCTGCTGCTGTAACATTAAAGTAGTCATATACCATATATAATTAAATGGGTGTGACTGTGTTCCAGTAAAACTGCATTTCTAAAAATAGGAATCTGGCTGAATTTGGGGGTCAGAGTTTGCCAACCCCTGGTCTAGAGTAGTACTGTCCAACAGAAATATAACCCAAGCCACGTATGTAATTAAAATTTTTCTAGCAGATATTAAAAAGTTAAAATATGTAACATTAATTTTTATATTTCACCCAACGCATCCAAAATACTATCATTTCAAAATGTAATCAATATTAAAACTATTAATAAGACAGTACGAAAAAGAATGCTAAATAGCCACACGTGGCAAACAGCTACTATATTGGACAGTCACACCTACAGAAACTAAAGTAAGTACCCCCCGCCTTACAGATAAGGAAACCTGAGGCCATAAAGAGATTATATAACTTGCCTAAGACATAGGGTTAAGTGTTGAAACCAAGACTAAAATCCAGTTCTGACTCCAGAGCCTTGCCTCACAAATACTTTCCTTTCTGACTCTCTACATATAATGCCAAATATAAATTCAATCATGTATTAGCTATGTGATTTAGGGTTGAATCACTCTAAATCCTTTTCCCCAACTGTCATATGGGACAAAAACTCCTACTAACTTCACATAAGGTTCTTTTAAGGATTAAATAAGATGTGAAAGCAGACTGCTGACTACAAAGCCACATGCATAAATCAGCTTTTTTTTTTTAAAAGAGGGAAGCTATGGAAAAAGGACAGGAATTACATTCACACTGAAATATACTGTGATTTGTCATTAAACTAAAATCTGCAGAAAAGTAAGGGAAATTATCTTGATTTAGGCTTCCATCTTGTTTGATTTTATACTATTACCTTTAAAAGTAACCTCACTTTAAAAGTAACCTCTCACTCAGATGAGACTTCGTAACATAATATACTATTAAAAGCTTTAAAGTGGGCTTCCCTGGTGGTTTAGTGGTTGAGAGTCTGCCTGCCGATGCAGGGGATGTGGGTTCGTGCCCCAGTCCGGGAAGATCCCACATGCCGCGGAGCGGCTGGGCCCGTGAGCCATGGCCGCTGAGCCTGCGCGTCCGGAGCCTGTGCTCCGCAACGGGAGAGTCCACAACAGTGAGAGGCCTGTGTACCGCAAAAAAAAAAAAAAAAAAAAAAAAAAAAAAAAAAAAAGCTATAAAGTAAATATGTATACACACTACTAATTGACCCAGCCATCCTACTGAGGTGAATGTCTTACTTCTGATCAGCTCCATTACAGCTAACAGTTGAAGGAAAACTGAGAACGTAAGTTCTGCCTTCCTGTTACCCATAGTCCTTCCCCCCATTGTTGTCAGGCTTCACTATGGAGCTGGGTGGATTACTAAACTAGCCTCTCCTGAATGGTCTTCATACAATCAAGATTTATTAAATACCTACTATGTGTCAGACATTGTTTTAGGAACTCAGTATACAGAACTAAATAAAACTTTCTACTTATAGAAAGTGTACTATACTAATCTAATAGGAGAAACAGACATGTAAATGAGACATTAGGAGAAATTCTTATCTTCAAGGGCTTCCCTCCCATTGCTCATCTCCCAACATATCTATACCAGTCCAATTAATTTACATTCCCATTTAAAAACTCCCTACCATTTTCTACCATCTATAAAGTCTAATAACTTCCTCATATGATACAGGTCTTCCACAAATTAATCTCAACTGTATATTCTTTTATTCACATATACAATCATTTGGTTCCAACACGACTGTCATCTCTAAATATTCTTGTCTTTGCCCAAACGTTACTGACCATGAATTCTCTCTCAAAATAAAGTACGGTAGCCTGGGTGCTTAGGGTGACTTTCCTTGTACCCTTTACCGTGTACCCCCTCCCTCCCTCTACTGATGTCCAATGCCTAAAATGATGTGCATTATTTTTTCTTAACCCAGCTCAAGTTCCACCCCATTTGCTTTATCTCTGTCATCTTCCTCTCCCCAATTAATTAATTAATACCTTTTAACATCCTAAATAAGAATGCCAATGACTATATATAAAACATGAGTAAAGCTTAATATTTTGATAAAAAATAGTATAAACAGAAAGCCTAATATTTTCTTCCTTCATCCCAATGGATCTTCTTATGTATTCCAATTTGGAGAGTACAGTCTTTAAAGCACATGCTAAAGTAGTTCTAAGACTGTGAGTAATTTGCTCTCAAATTCACAGAACTTAAATATAAAAAAAAATGAACTGGTTATCAAAGAAAACACACAAAAATAACTTCCATAATCAAGCTCATCTTTTAATCTTAACATAAACGAACACTCCGTAATATTAGACAATACCCAAATAAGTGTTATCATGTATTAGAGTGGCAAAAGGTATACCTTGACAACAAAAGCAGATCTATTCAAATGGCTAACTGCTCTCTTAACAGATACTGCTATTTTCAAGAACTGCAAAGTATAAAGCAAGGCAGAACAGTGCCCAATTAATGCTGAAAAGATTAACTTAGGGAGTATAATCTAATATTTGCATTGCAACAAAACTATCAGAAGAGGAATACTGTACAAATTTTTAGTTAAATGATACTTTATTTTGCAATTAGCCATTTACACACAAGGTAAATTGCCAGGTTCTGAATGTAATCCTTATTCAATTTATTAATGCTCTAATCTGGAAAGTACTAGTCCTTAAAATTTGGGGGAACTGACCTCTCTAATACTTACAGCTCTGTAATCATCTAAAGTCTCTGCTGGTAATGTCAGGAGTGATAAAGTAAACAGAGCATGAAAAAGAGGAATGCTGAGTATTTTCTAAAGGTTAGAAATGGATACTAGAGTGCTCTGGTCTGCTGACTAGTGGCTGGTGTATAAGGTTTTTCATTAACTCACAGCAAAATCTTTTTTCCGAGATTTTTGTTCTTCTTCCATTGTGTCAAAATTCCTTTCTTTTTGTAATGGTGACAGTGGTTTTAAAAATGTACTTGTATAATATCACTTATATGTGGAATCTAGAAAAATGGTACAGATGAACTTATTGGTAAAGCAGAGTCACAGATGTGGAGAACAAACTTACAGTTACCAAGGGGGGTGGGGGTGGGACAAACTGGGAGACTGGGATTCACATATACACACTACTATTGTATAAAATAGATAACTAATGAGAACCTACTGTTTAGCACAGGGAACCCTACTCAGTGATCTGTGGTGACCTAAATGGGAAGAAAATCTAAAAAAGAATGGATGCGTACATGTATACGTACACATACACATATACATATACATGTACGTATAACTGATTCACTTTGTTGTACAGCAGAAACTAACACAACATTGTAAAGCAACCATACTCCAATAAAAATTAATTTTAAAAACATCAGCAAAAAAAATAAACAAATTAAAAAAAAATGTACTTGATGGGATTTCCCTGGCAGTCCAGTGGTTAAGACTCCGCGCTTCCACTGCAGGGGGTGTGAGTTCGATCTCTGGTCAGGGAACTAAGATCCCACATGCCAGGAGGTGCAGCCAAGAAAATAAACAAAAATAAAAGTGTACTTGACAAAATTAAAAGTTGTCAGTGAAATTTATTTTGAAAAGTTTTAGCAATTGCCACTTGAAAAAGTCTGAAAACCATTGCTTTAGGATCAATTTCATCCACTTCCTGCCTAAATGTGGCAAGTCCCTAATTTTATACTGCTCCACATTTTGGCACTATTTATTTTTCTCACTTGTCTCAAACATACAGATGAGTTGGGCATGGTTAAATGGCAAAGGATGAATGGTCCAAGAGGCATACGAATTCCATTTCTCTACTCTGTCTGAACTAGCAGTTTACTTAATCTTAGTACCTTGGTGACACAATATTAGGATGAGATTAATTATGAAAAGTATTACAAACCTTTTAAAAAGTAGACAGGCTTGCAACTGATTTCCCCCATTTTGGGGAGGAGGTATGATTTAAACTAGACTCAGCATCTCTCCACTCACTACTACTCTGATACATTTTTTTTGAATGGAAGTAAGGAGTAGAGATGCAGGTGCGAGGAAGTGCCCACAATGAGCACTTTACCTCTTTCTCCTCACCCTGGTTAGTTATTTTCTTTCACAGCGTTTAACACCACCTGACTTTAGAGACTATACTTGCTTGTTTTTAGTTGTTTTCCCCACTAAACTTCATAAGAATAGTGACTCTTTTATCAATCATTTTATCCTGTTTTATCAACCATTATATTCCTTGTGCTTAGAATAGTATATCCTGCATATAGAAGGTATTCCATTAATATTTTGTTAATCAATGAAAGAACCTAAAATTAGACTGCATTACATATAGCCCTGTCTTCCCAACTCTCACTCTCCCCCCAAATAAAATCTTTGAGCTATTACATTTGTATACTTGATTCATCATCCAAGCCATTAAATTATTTAAATATGTTTGGTGTGAGCTCATAAGTTATGGAACACTGCATAAACAGCATGGTTATCAACTCATAATCTTAAAAAATTTACAAGAAACCTTTCTTAAGAACTTCTTTTATCTAGCCCTGAACTCTTTCCCAGATTTGGTTCTCACATTTCCAATAGCCTAAACTAATTCCACTTGGAGATTCCACTTCCATTCTCACTTCAATCATAGCATTATAAAATACAAATTCACCATATTTCACTTTTGATCCCCTCTTGCCACTATACAAGCAGGTATCATGGAAAAATGATGCGTTAAGGCAGAAGTCCTAGTCCTGGTCTCAGTTCCACTATTCATTAGGTGTTTAGACAGAAAAGTCTATGGGCAGAAATGAGGCTTCTCTGGTAAGATATTCCCACTTTTATTTAAAAAACCACTTGGTTTGCCTTAAAGAAGTTCTTGAAAACTAATTCCTTGGGTGAAACCCAAGAAATCACAAAGCTATAGACTGCGGCACAAGGGAGCCTGGAAGGTCAAGAGTCCAAGACCTAGAGAATCAGATGATATTAAAGCACTCCAGATAATGAAACATTTTAATGAAACCAAAAGACTGTATCAGGAGTTTAAAACAGGGGTTCAGCAAAAAAAGGGACCAGATAGTAAATATTTTAGGCTTTGTAAACTATAAGGCCTCTGAACTTTGCTGTTGTATTGCAAAAGCAGCCACAGACAATAAACAAATGAATAAGTGTGTCTGTGTTCCAATAAAACTTTCAACAATAGGCAGAGAACCTGATCATGGCTTGCCAATCCCTGGTTTGAAACTACAGTTTCTAAGATGTATTATGGAACATAAAACAAATGTATGTAAGCTCCCTGAGCATGCAGGTTTTTCTCTATTTTGCTAACTGCTACAGTTTATGCCTGTATAAAATCTATGCTGCCTCAGAATAATTTTGTCTTTGGTCTTCTAAACACTAATCACTCAAACTTCTTGGTCATAGGATACTCTTTTCTACTCTTAAAAGGTATTGAGGGGACTTCCCTGGCGGTCCAGCGGTTAAGAATCTGCCTTCCAGTGCAGAGGACGCAGGTTCGATCCCTGGTCGGGGAACTAAGATCCCACATGCCGTGAAACAACTAAGCCTGTGCACCATAACTACTCAGCCTGCAAGCCACAACTACTGAGCCCATGTGCCACAACTACTGAGCCCATGTGCCACAACTACTGAAGCCTGCATGCCTAGAGCCTGTGCTCCGCAACAAGAGAAGCCACCGCAATGAGAAGCCCGCACGCCACAACTAGAGAAAACCTGCAGGAAAAGACCCAACACAGCCAAAAATAATAAAATAAATAAACTAAATTTCAAAAAAAAAGGAAAAGAAAGAAAACCAAAGTGTCTGGAGCTTAGAGAAGGTAAGCAGTAAGAAAAGAGACTTGAGCCACAGTGCCATTGGATTATGTTCAAGATTGTCGAGTAATAACAACGGGAAATCATGAAGGATTTTAGGTAGAGGAAGGAAAAAATATTACATTAAAACTTGTCAAGTGGTAGTTTCTTAAAAATTGTTGCAAATGTGGAATCTGAAACTACATCAATGAGCTTTCTATACTTTACTACATTAAAATCCATTGGTCTACCTTGCACCTTAAATGAATCTTTTATACTTGTCTACTTTTGTAACATGTAAGCATTGAGCATTTGGAAAATACTGATTCACTGAGTTACATACATCTTCCAAAAGGTTAAAAAACATTCTGGGGGGCTTCCCTGATGGCACAGTGGTTAAGAATCTGCCTGCCAATGCAGGAGACACAGGTTCGAGCCCTGGTCCGGGAAGATCCCACATGCCGGGGAGCAACTAAGCCCGTGCACCACAACTACTGAGCCTGCGCTCTAGAGCCCATGAGCCACAACTACTGAGCCTGCCGCGTCACAACTACTGAAGCCTGCGCGCCTAGAGCGTGTGCTCCGCAACAAAAGAAGCCACCTCAATGAGAAGCCTGCGCACCACAACGAAGAGTAGCCCCTGCTCGCCACAACTAGAGAAAGCCCGCGCGCAGCAAGGAAGATCCAACGTGGCCAATACATACATATATACATAAATAAATAAAATTTATTAAAAAAACCCCCAAAACAAAAAACATTCTGGGGACTTCCCTGGTGGTCTCCCAGTGGTTAAGACTGTGCGCTCCCAATGCAGGGGGCCTGGGTTCGATCCCTGGTCAGGGAACTAGATCCCACATGCATGCCCCAACTAAGATTTCTCATGCCACAACTAAGGAGCCGGCGAGCTGCCACTAAGGAGCCCTTGAGCTGCAACTAAGGAGCCCGCCTGCTGCAACTAAGACCTGGTGCAACCAAACAGATAAAAACAAACAAAGAAACAAAAAACCCCGATCCATTATATACAATATTAAAAAAAACCCAACACATTTGTTAACATCACTGCTGATCTCATCAGAAATTCATTAAGTTCTGGGATGTTGTCAAGCTCATGGTGGTAGACACAAATTTTCCAAATTTCTAATTTTCACTTGGCAACAAATCATTTTATCATTTGCAACAGTACTATCAGTTGTTTTCCTTGAACTGTCTTGATTATTTTTGAGAAAATGTCTACAAATACCCAACTCTAAATAACCATGGTCTATCAGTTGTTCTCTCAAGTAAAAATGGAGTAACAAGAAATAAGTGGCTAGTCCAGCTTGCAACTCAACTGCACAGGTGTTTTTCCTCAAGGCAACCACTGTTTTTCAGTATAGAGCATACTTTATGCATAGTTCCTATTTCATCATACAGAATAATTAAACGGCATGTATTCAGAAGTCAAGATTTAATAAAATGAATAATGATCATTTTTTCAGATTCATCAAGGATACTCTTAAGTGGAATTAGCTTTTTTATTTTTTTTTCCCCAAGTAAGTGGATTGCAGTAAAGAATTCAACTACAAGTAGCTTGGTGTCACTGCCTTTATTTGTACTAAGGCGTCAGTAGTTTTACTCACTACTGCTTTTGCACCATTAATGCAAATATTAACACAGTGGAAAAGACAAACAATGTCTTAATTATTCTGAAAACAGTTTTGTCTTCTGGGACCCAACAAAAAGGTCCCTGGAACACCTTCACAGGGGTCCACGGACCATACTTTGGGAACTGCTACCTCAAAGAAATTGAGAGAGCATTACTTACTAGCTATGTGATCCTGGGCAATTCATTAAACTCTTTTCAATGAGCTGTATAAAAAAAATGACACTACCCTCCTCCCTGTGCATTAGGATTAAGAGATGTGAGAACATTTTGTACTCTGTGTAGCATCACGAAAATGTAAGAACTTGTTAATATTTATAATGAATATTTCAGTAGGACACCACTGACTTTGTCTAAAACAACCTGATGGTGACCAAATTTTATACGTTTTTGCTTTTGCTATTTTTCTTACTAACCATCTTTACACTTCTATCTTAATTCAGACCTTTACAATCACAGATGCAATGCTGATTTGTTAATCACAAATGTTGCTGCCAGCTGAGCATATCTAAGTTTTTATCATACCCCACCCCATCCTGACCAGTCAAACCTGTCTAGGGCTTTCCCTTGAGTCTGAATATGTTGTTTTATTTCAGCTGAACAATGACTGACTGTATTCATTTGTTTCTCTCCCCTGCCAAAATTGGCCTCCCCACTTCTACTACTCACTGAAATACCATCCCCATCCTCAAGAGTCCAATTAAGTCAATCTTTTCTGGCTACCCAAATAGGATAATCTTACTTCTCTGAATACCTGGCAGTCAAGGCCGCATGTTACCTGGTATCTTATCTTATGCTTGCCTTTCATTAACTAGACTGTAATCTCTCTGAGGGTAAGTACATCTTACATTTCTCCTTATTCTCTTCATCATCAAATAGCACAATGCATTCAGCCTGGCTAATGATCCAATGTATACTCTACTAGACACTAGCGTCAATGAAGCATTAACCTTCATATCCAAATGGACCTGGTAGCTTAACTTGCTTTACAGACCCAATATCTATAGCTCTTGTCATATACGGTTTTTAGACAGTTTTATCTATAAGGCTTACTCAAGTGACAGGACAAGGTATTCAATATCACTGCATATGGGCTTCCCTGGTGGCACAGTGGTTGAGAGTCCGCCTGCCGATGCAGGGGACACGAGTTCATGCCCCGGTCCGGGAGGATCCCACATGCCATGGAGCGGCTGGGCCCATGAGCCATGGCTGCTGAGCCTGCGCGTCCGGAGCCTGTGCTCCGCAACGGGAGAGGCCACAACAGTGGGAGGCCTGCGTACCGCCAAAAAAAAAAAAAAAAAAAAATCACTGCATAGAGTGCAACTGCTTTACGGGCAAACCGTATTTCTTAAAGTGCCTAATGTGGCTCTGAGAGGAAAACAAATACATGATAATATATATTTAGGTGCATAAGTAGACGTAAGATGTTTATTTACGAAAAAAGACAGTAAGAAGTCTTAAAAAAAACCACCACATATTTAAAACACACAAAAGCATACAGCACAATAGCATAAAAAGTTAACTGAAATGAGAGTCACCTGGACTGAACCAAGTTAAAAAGCATAAATTCAAGATGTAGGATTGCGAAAAGAAACATTAAGCGTGAGTGGTAGCATTTATTATTATGCAAAAAGTCAAATCAAATAGGCGACAAACCAAAGGTAGAAGCCTTGCACTAAAAAAGCAACGCAACTGAAAGGAGGTGGTTCTGTCAAGTGATTAAACAGCGCATGGGCTTTGGCATCAGAATGAGCTGGGTTCAAATCCCAGTTCAGAAACTACGTATGAACTTAGAGAAATCACACAATCCCTCTATGCTTCAGAGCCCTTATCTGTAAATGGGACTAATGCTATTTGCCTGGAAGAGTTTTTGAAAGGACCAGAAATAATACAGAGCAGTAAAAAAGCACAGACTTTGGAGTCAGGTTTGGAGTCAGGTTAGTCTAGGTTAGAACTGACTGTACTTTTAAAAGCTTAGGTAACTTAAGCCTCACGTTTCTTATTTGTAAGATATGATACCAACTCCTCAGCATTCTTGCAAGGATAATTAAAGTAACATGTATAAATATTCTATAAAGTTTTAAAAGTACACCCAGTAAGTGCTCAATAAGTTGTCCCTACTATAAGTAAATATATTCACTTATAATTAAATAATTATGTACGAAGTAAATATGTACGATATATACACAGACCTCACCTTGCACAGTGCCTGCCATGTTTTAGATACTTAACAAATGTCAACCATTATAATTACTTCCTAGCATAAGAGATTTCAGAATGATTTAAAACTTTAAACTATGGTTTTACATCCTGATACATACAATCTATATATAATTAATCAATCAGAGATGAATGGTAGTTGATTAATTATTCCAACTACAGATTTTTCAGGATAATTCAGGGAGTGGAAGCAGGAGTTAAGTATAAAATGCTCACTAGTAGAGAGAAAGCCCAGGAACAAGGAAACACTAGATGGGAGAAGTATACATCTACATTAAGCATATAAACTATTCACAGTGTAAATTCACAATCCCTAAATTGTATGCTTATTTGTTAATAAAAGTAATTTACTATTTATTTTTCTGCCAAAGGCAAAGTCAGACATATATTTAATTCTTTCCCACAACCATCCTTCATTTTAAGCCATCCTACCTGCAGCTGTCTTGGCCCTAGACCAATTTCACCGGGTTACAGGGCAGAATTGATCTCACCAGTTCTTCAGTGGTATTTTGAAATTATGAGCATTAAGAAACTGTACCAACCACTTCACACCACTACTCTACAGGGCTGGAGTTGTGGCACCTTGTTTCCTAGAAACCACTTACCTACCTGTGGTTTTTTGTTCGTTTTCCCTGAAAAGGAGCTATGCATGCAAGGGTTAAAAAAAAAGGGGGGGGGGAGGTTGCAACTTTTAATGTACCAAAAAGAATTAAATAAAAAGTCTCTCGCCCACAGCAGGAGGTACCACTGTTAACAGAGTCTTGTACATTTTGCCTACTTACAAACTAAATTAAGTCAAATAAAAACGGGATGGTTCTAACACTGGCAACTGGAAAATGAATAAAACCCCAGGAATGTTCCATTAACGAGGTATAATAGATTGTCTTATTTGAAAACTTAAGAGTGTACATCCAAACCTTTTAATAATGACCTGAGTACAGAATATTTTCCTTTGTTAAACAAATTCAAATTGTATCTAGTAAGTAGATGATTATGTCGCTGTCACAATAGAAATCTACATTAACACTTAATACCATAGAACAATTTTGCCAAGCTTTCCATGCCAAAAGTGCACTATTAACAAAGGTATCACAATTTTGTTTTCCAATAAGAGGTATGTTACATATCTGGAACCTTACTCATATAAAAGATGTTCAAGTCATGAATAAATTGTTCCTGGCAAAATGAAAACTTAATAATGTCACAGCAATGTTTAAAATACTTGGTGATACATCCCTCCTTAACAAACAAACAAACAAAACCAACTTACTTAAACCTCCACCACCCATCCATCGCTATGATAAATTCAGATTTTTAGCTTTCCTTAAATGGGGGTGTACATGTAACATTTTATATGTCACTCTCTTTATTAAGAGCCTTGCATATAATTTCACATGCTCCCAACTGACCTTTTCATTTTTCTTGTGTGTCTCTAATGGCTGCTTAGCTGCTGCACTCCGAGGAGTTCGGACGACCTCTTCCTCAGCCACTTCGATGGTCCGTCCGTTTGGCTGCACAGCAACAATAATGGATTCTGTTATCAAACTGCTTGGCAGAGCAAATCAAAGATTTGTACTCAGGACACAGAATATACAACAATCAAATTCTACCCCTGACCCAAATTAAAAAGATTTTTGTACAGCTGTGTTATCTAAGACTATTGTCCCTAGGAACTACATCTTGTAATATAATAAAGAATGAACTTATAAGCAAAACTGTACCACAAATTTATTTTCTGATTTCACCCAGGCATCAGTACCTCCAACAAAAAATAGTGGAATGGAAGCAGGAAAAAGAACTAAATTGTCTTTGCACTCTGACCACCAATTGGCTGTGTAATCTCAGAGTATTTCACTCGTTATCTTTGAGGTTTTTTCTACATCTATAAAAGTGATAGGTCTGATCTATTCAAAAGTCCACAAACTTTTTTTGGTAAAGGGCCAGACAGAAAATATTTTAGGCTTTGTGAGCTATGGAGTCTCTGTTGCAACTACAAAACTCTGCTACTGTAGCACAAAAGCAGCCATAGATGATATATAAAGGAATGAGTACCTCTGTGTTACAAAAAACTTTACAAACACAGGTGGAGGGCCAGATTTGGTCCATGGACCACAGTTTGTTGGTCTCTGTATTAGATAATCGCTAATGTCCCCTGTAATCTTACAATCTAATAGCTCTACTATTCTAGGATTAAGAAGCTTTACTAACCCACTGCCACATAAAAAGGCTACCTCAGTTTTCCTAACAACCCCAAAATAAAATGACAGCACTTAGAGGTGTTCATGAGTAGAATTAAGTCTCTGAACACCAATTCTGGCTTTTAATCAGAATCACCAGTTTGGGTTTTTTTTTTTTTTAAATGAAGCATTTCTGAGCCCCATCACCAGAAATATACTTAGATTCAGAACTTTGAAGAAAAGGGCCCAGGTATCTCCCAGGTATCTGTATTTCTAACCTCTTCTTTCTGGATCTTACTACTACTTTTCACTTGCCCATTCTTCTCATATTCAACACAGTAAGTTAGTAAATCAATATACTAGTTTAAATTGCTTTATTTCTACTTCTTGCAGAACAGATTTCCACCAGATTACTTATTACAGCGGAGTTATAGTAACAAAAACAGTATGAATGTTCAAAGTTTTTCTAATGTGACATTACCTGCATTTGTGCAAAATTATCAGGGATATGCAGTTGGAAAGCGAAACCATTAATATTCCAAAACCCAATCTGCAGGCTTCCCAAAGATTTATGGCAGAAAAATCCAAACAAAAGCTGTCTTTTAGCTGATTAAATTCCTAATTAACTCAAATTTAATATGCTGAGTCTTAAGCAACTTGGTAAAGTCAGACAGCTAATGTTGAAACCAAGTGTCCTCACTCTCGGTTTGGTTTTCTTTGCTCTGGGCTGTTTTGCCACAATGCTGTCTCTTCTCATTTCTCTGTGTTTATGTATATGGGGGGGCAGGGAGGGGTGGAGGAGACAATGCATTGAGAAAGGTCAGAAACCCCAGAAAGGAATTTGGGCTTAGAGCCATATCCACACCAGGAACATAAAACTTTATTTAATTCTACTTTCCCGTATCACCATCTTACTTGTCAGTTCTCGTATGCCATTTCTTATTTCAGACTAGTCAAATTTACTTTTTCTGATTTTCTGGGGTCATCCTCACCTTTCCATGTAAGATTTACTCCAACTGACCAATCTTACAGCTCTAAGTCCACAGTTTCCCTCTCTTCACGTGGCAGCTCACAAGCCTCACATCTATGAAACTTCATTTAACTAATCCCTTCAGCAAACTATCATAGTCACTTATATGATACCTCCATTTTACTCATGTAAATGACTAAATTGAGTCATTTTAATTTATATAGTAACTGTAAAAAGGTGAAATTAAGTGGTTAAAAACTATCTTAAAAACCGCTAAAAAGTTCAATGCAATTCCTTTGAGACAACTGCAAACAATGCTGATAGAGCCTCCCAAATGAAAGATGAAAAAAATCTTTCCTTCTGGACATATACAAAGTCTGAAGTCCTCAATCAGTGACCAGCAGAGGAACACTCAGTCTCCATTTCATAGGCTCTGCAATGATCAGCAAGCCAAAGGTGGTCCCACATTCCAACCTGTGCCAATTTTACTTCCTTCTTTGCAACAACTTATGTAGCGGCTAGAACTGCAGCTCTGGCCTATGCAGATTTCCCAATTTTCCACTAACTTTTGGGCTTTATATAGGTCTCATAACTATTGGGGTTCCGTAAGTCACCAACAGCTCCCCACAAATGCCTGACACCATGAAATAATAAGCCCCCTATCCCAAGGGAAAAGTCAACAGCATTCTTAGGTAGCAGGAAAAGAGGATACACTTTGATGGTTGTGCCTCTCCTTACCTATCAACAGCACTAATCTGATCTCTACTAGCTGGTCAAGGAAGCCTTGTCCTGGTAAAGCATTAACCACATTTAAATTAGCAAATCCCTAAATGGAAGCATATTATGTAGATCTGCTCACGTGAAAAGAACTAATCGCAAACTAACACTTCAAATCCAATATGACTTCCATGCTGGGTTTTACATGAAAGTATCTTCTCTGATCATAGAGACTTTATAATATATATGGTGCTGTTTCTACAGGTTAGAATTACATGGGCCTCTTGCTGTACCCCGGTTTAAAATTCTCTGGAAAATTCTGAGGTGTTCCCCTCCAGGGCCAACCAAAGTTAATTTTATATACAGCATGCAATCTATATTTTAAATTAGACCACCCCAAAATGTCCTTCAAATTTGGTGAAAATCAACCAGTAACAGAAAAATGATATAATCATTCTTTACATGGATAAACTTGTAGATAATGCCATGTCAGCCTTGTTATTAAACATTCCCTCAACTCCCATCCCAGATCCTTTTAAAAAATACATTCACAAAAGAACGTGTGTGTGTGTTGGGAGGGTGATAAGGCAGAATGAAGACACCTAGCTGACAATCAGGAAAATAAAATGGAGGAGGGGGCCACACAGCAGGGGAACAGGGTCTTATTTGATAACTACTCAATAAAATTCTTCACATTAGTCAATCTCCAATTTACTAATTTCATAAACATTTATTAAGTAATTAAGTACAAGGCATCACATAGGGACCTCAGGGTCAAGGACATATGAAAGGAATCTGCCCTCTGAGAGTTTTAAGGTTCAGAATAAGAAGATATGCTTAATAATAGACTTCTACTCCATTTGAGTGGCCTTTATATATCTGTTAAACTGATTCTAAATTGCAGAAGAATCTATAGCTAAGGTAAGCATATACAAGGTTTAACATTTGACACTTCTAAAATGAAAGCATTTAGAATCCTATTTCCACTTAGTTATATAAATTTTATTTTTAGCTACGAAATGGAAAAACCATGACTTCAAATTACTTGGAAACTTCTTAAGTTTATTTATTTATTTTTTAATTTTTTAAAAAAATTTATTTTAGGGGCTTCCCTGGTGGCGCAGTGGTTGAGAGTCCACCTGCTGATGCAGGGGACACGGGTTCGTGTCCCGGTCCGGGAGGATCCCACATGCCGCGGAGCGGCTGGGCCCGTGAGCCATGGCCACTGAGCCTGCGCGTCCGGAGCCTGTGCTCCGCAATGGTAGAGGCCACAGCGGTGAGGGGCCCGCGTACCGCAAAAAAAAAAAAAAAAATTATTTTATTTAGTTTTGGCTGTATTGGGTCTTCATTGCTGCGTGTGGGCTTTCTCTAGTTGCAGCAAGTGGGGGCTACTCTTTGTTGCAGTGTGTGGGCTTCTCACTGCAGTGGCTTCTCTTGTTGCGGAGCATGGGCTCTAGGCGCCTGGGCTTCAGCAGTTGTGGCTTGCGGGCTCAGCAGCTGTGGCTCGTGGGCTCAACAGTTGTGGCCTGTGAGCTCTAGAGCGCAGGCTCAGTAGTTGTGGCACATGAGCTTAGTTGCTCTGTGAAATGTGGGATCTTCCTGAACCCATGTTCCCTGCACTGGCAGGTGGATTCTTAACCACCGCACCACCAGGGAAGTCCACTTCTTAAGTTTAGAAACTAGAAGGGCAGTCTACTAACTACCAAAAAAAAAAGTGAAATATGAAAAGACTACGGGCTTTGGAATGGACAACCTGGGATTAAGGCCCAACTTCCATATTTAATCACTGTGACTTTAAGCATTTTCCTTGACTTAACCCTCAACTTCATCATCTGTAAATATGAAGAAAATATGTAACTTGTCTTATGTAAC
The DNA here is from genome assembly GCF_949987515.2 of Delphinus delphis. Lineage (NCBI taxonomy): Eukaryota > Metazoa > Chordata > Mammalia > Artiodactyla > Delphinidae > Delphinus > Delphinus delphis. The sequence goes on along the minus strand of NC_082699.1, from coordinate 42,187,761 downwards.
TTGTTAAAGTGACAGTAAATGAGAAAACATGTGGAAGCATACTTTACTTGCTCAAGAAACAGTTTCTCTCCTTCAATATCCTTTCCTCTCCAAAGCTATGATGACCCATAACCTCATCCCATGTTCCAGCACTCAAGTCATTTTTCATACTAGCAAGCTCAAAATAAACGTTAAGTCCTGGTGGTCAAGACAGCTAACAAACTGTACATGTATCCAATGGGCCCAATGCTCCAGACACAAATTCTTTTGGGAAGTTAACAGAATACAAATGATGAGTAAATGTATCCTCTCAGAGGCTAAAAATAGTCCAGGCTTGCTCTAGAGACATGTCATACTATCTTTCTTTTTTAAAAAGCTGCTTACAGTTTCACTGTTTTCTAAAAAAATTACACAATAATCATTCATGTTCATTCACTCAATATCCAGTAAGTGAACTCAGTAGAGTAATATGCAGAACCCTTAAAACCTTGAAACAAAGACAAGTGAGGCACGATTCCTGCCCTTGAGAAGCTTCGACCAAAGCAAAGGAAGAACACAGGTATACAATAGCACACACTAAAATAACAGACAGGGCTTCCCTGGTGGCACAGTGGTTGACAGTCCGCCTGCCGATGCAAGGGACACGGGTTCGTGCCCCAGTCCGGGAGGATCCCACATGCCGCGGAGCGGCTGGGCCCGTGAGTCATGGCTGCTGAGCCTGCGCGTCCGGAGCCTGTGCTCCGCAACCGGAGAGGCCACAACAGTGAGGGGCCCACGTACGGCAAAAAAAAAAAAAAAAAAGTCCACATAAAATAACAGACAAAAGATGTACTCTGCCTCCCCCCGCCCCGCCCTCCACCCGGCCCCATTCCCCAGCCTCTTTAAGGAGAAGAGTATGAGTTTTGAAGGCAAGCTGAGACCACGGTTGAATCCCAAATGTCTATCACCCTGGACAAGTTACTACTTCACCGGAGTCTTAATTTTCTTAGCTGGAAATTATACTGAGCATACAGGAAGCATAAGACTACATATTATGTCCATGATAAAAAAAAATAAAGGCAAGACATCATGGAAATTCAAGAGATATCATCTTTAGCTGATAGATCTAATAATTTCCAAGTATTTGCCATGTGCCAAGCACATGCATTATCTCATTTAACGGACAAGACTAAGTCTTTGTCAGTTTCTTAGTTTTAGTTGTGAAGAATGCTGATACATATTCAAGATAGAATAATTTCTTGTCATTTATGTGAAAACACAAATTGTGTGTTTTTTCCTGCCAAATGTTGTGCACATATCAATTACGTAAACTAAACATACACATAAACTACAGCTTCAGTCACAGTAATTTACCAACTTATTTTTAAATTCACCTCCAATTTTAAACTCCTAAAAACTAAGAGGATAATCTTACAAATATGGCCTATAAATCAAATTTGCAAAATCTTGCTATATATCCTGAGTTATTTCCTTTAGGGTAAAGATCCTTGTGCCTTCTCAACAGCTAGCCAAAACTAAATCCTCTTCAGGGATTTCAAAACATCTCTTTGTTGACTGCATCTGGGATGCTCAGGGCTACTTTTATAGGTTAGAGAGATGACATTCAATACCTATCACATGGCCAAATTATTCTAAAGATGATTTCTGAAACGGTAAATACAGTTTTGGTTTTCAAGGCTTTATGTCAGATGGGTACTGAGATAAGGATTACAGGTGATACAGCAGACACATATCCACGTAATTCTTTCTCAGATCCTGATGGATGCGTTCTGGAATACTGGCATTCTGTGGAACAGTTTGAAAACCACTAGCATAGCTGGAAAGAAAACAGAGTAAATTTAAAAACTGGAGAGGAATTCCCAGGTGATCCAGTGGTTAGGACTCGGTGCTTTCACTGCCAAGGGCCGGGTTCAATCCCTGGTCGGGGAACTAGGATCCCACAAGCCATGCGGCGCGGCCAAATAAAACTGGTCAGATAACACCAACTCCTCACAGAGATCCTATGATTTTGTTTGAATAGTAATAATAGTAACAATCATTTAAAAATGTTTTCAAGGCTCTCACAACCTTGAGAAGTAGTACATTCCTCAATAAAGCCAAAGTGCAACAAAAACAAGTGTTCGGAGGGTTTATTGCTGCTCTTGGTATTTAAGATGAGCATGACTATTTAAGGTCTTTTCTGTCAGAACTATTGAAGGTCTTTTCTGCAAGGCCTCTGGCAGAAGAAAATGACAGGATGAAAAAGTCCTGTCATGTAACCAAACAAATAGAGGCAAAATTCTGGAGATTCTGTAAAGGTCATTATAATTTTCAGCAGAAACTTCTGATTCTAAAAGTAAAATTTAAAAGCAATAAAGTAATTCACTGAGAAAATTAGATTTGTTCTCTGAATGCAATATAATATCCTGGAACATGCTATCAAAATGGGAGGTTAAAAAAAAATCAGAGAGGTATAATGGAAATAACAGTGAGTTCTTAGACTAGAAATCAGGATATTGTTTTGCCTTTGAAATGCCTTTGCTCTATGACCTTGAATAAGTCACTTAATCTCTCTGAAACTCAAGATTCCTTTTGGTAAAATCAGGAATGTTTGTTTTACCTATCACTCAAGATTTTTAAATCAAATGAGTATTCTTCTAAGAGTTAAAACTAAGGGGACTAGTGACTTAAAGGGAAAAAGAAAACCCTGTAGATGACACGTAACTTTAGTAATACCTGGGATGACATGGCAAAACTACCACCTATGAATAAAAGACATAATTCTATTGAGAATATCTTAAAAGACAAATTTATTTAGCCCCGTAACAGTTTAGATTATTCAACTAAACAGTGAGATGTCATTTTAGATACTTCATTCAGCATTTAGTTTAACAAATAATTATCAAAGGCTGTTATATGCCAGTCACTGCTTGCTATCCCATATCAAGGCTTATAATCTAGTGGAGAGAAAAGACCCTGAGCAAAAGTAAATGAATAAGTTACTAGACAATTTACAAACTACAATAAAGGAAACACATATAAGAGGTTAAGACAGAAAATAAAAGGGGATGCCTATTTCAAATAGGGTGATCAGGAAAGCATTTTCTGGGAAGGTGAGTTTTAAAAGTGAGATCTAAAGGCTGATTAGAACAGTGGGGTCAAGATGGTTCCAGAAGTGTTAATAACAGCTCATGTAAAGGTACTGGGTTGTGAGAGTTTGAAGAACTGAAAAAGATTACTATAGGTGAAGGTAGCAAATGAGAGGAAACCAACTCAAAACTGCTTAGGAAAAAGAGCAGGTGTTGGGCCATATAGGAAAGAAGTTTAGATTTTAAATGCAAAAGCTACTGAAATGTTCGTTTTAGACAAGATTGTGGTTTTTTTTTTTTAGCAGTACACGGGCCTCTCACTGTTGTGGCCTCTCCCGTTGCGGAGCACAGGCTCCAGACGCGCAGGCTCAGAGGCCATGGCTCACGGGCCCAGCCGCTCCACGGCATGTGGGCTCTTCCCGGACCAGGGCACGAACCCGTGTCCCCTGCATCGGCAGGCGGACTCTCAACCACTGCGCCACCAGGGAAGCCCCTGTGACTTGTTTCTAAAAAGACTCCTTACTAGGGTGTCGAGGAAGCACTGGGGGCAGCCAACAGGAGCTACTGCTGTACAAGTGAGTTAAGGTGATAATAGCTGGACTAAATATATGTTTTGGAGATAAAACTGATGGTACTTGCTGAAGGATTAGGATATGAGGTGAAGATGAGGAGGTAAGGAAAAGAGAAGAACCAAGAACGATTCTTAGATTTTTGGCTTGTATGACTGAAGGAATGGCAGAGTCATTTACCATTTATAGAAATGGGGAAGACTGGGAGAGGGCAGGGAATTATAAGCCCTGTTCTGGCGATGTTAAAGTTTTTGAGACAAACATCAGGTTTCTAATTGAAGAAATTCAGTGTACATCTAGACATGAGGTTTTGGAGATGAGAGGAATAGTCCAGTTACAGACACAGGCAAATAAACAGTTGATCACCACTATCTGAAGATTCCATATTGGAAATTTGCTTACTCACTAAAATTTATTTCTAACCCCAAAATCAATACTTGTCATTCTTGGGCATGCACATAGCTGTGAAAAGATCTGAGTCATCCTACAAGCACATTCCCAGGCAATGCTCTGCCTTCTTGTTTCAGCTCATAAAAAATATAAAATAAACATAAAAAAAGAGAGACTAACTCTAGCTGGAGAGCTAGAGAAGGCTTTATAGTAAAGGCAGCAATGTAGCTGGGCCTTGAAGGATAGGTAGAAATTGGTAGAGATACAGAAAAAACAGGCCTTTTAGAAAAAAATAATATGAATAGAAAAAGATAATATGAATAAAGAGACACTGACGTCTAGCTAATGGTAATGTCTTAGGGGTAATGGTATGAGATAAATCTAAGATGGGGTTAGATCATGAAAAGGCTTGAGTGCCATGTCACTGGATCTTATTCAGCAGGTGCTGAGGAACTACTGAAAAGATGTGAACTTGAAAGTCACATGATCAGAACTGGGCTTTAAAAGATTTAGCTGGCATGAGTGCGTAGAAAGGATTGGCAACAAAGGGACTGGAAACAGGAAAACCAGTTAGGATGCTTAGGACAGCCTAAGCAAAAGGTAATAAAGTCCAAAAGCAGGGCAGTGGCAGTGAAACTGGAAAAGAAGTAATGACTACAAAAGACACAGCATACTATTAGAATGATTTATTGGCTGTAGAAAGATGGACCTTACAAAATTGTAGCCAGATGAGGCAAACACAGCCATTTTCCACTGTAAAAATAAAAAGGTGGCTCACATGGAATTTACTAGGCATGAAAAATAGGAGTATGTTGCATAAATACTTTGGTGGGACATCTTACTATATTATGCATTCAATAATTACTTATTGACTGCCAGCACCGTGCAAGGTTATACAGTAGCAAACAAGACAAAACACTACTCTTTTATTTACTGAGCTTATAGATATTAACAATCGCACTATGGCAAATCTTTATGAAAATTCCTAAACTAATATGAAAAAAACTTGTCCACTAAAATGAGTTTTCTTTGACGATGATCTTGGTTACCTGCTTCCAGTTGAAATTCAAAGCAACAATTGTTAAGGATCAGTTATCTGAGATCTTACATCCATCCATATCACTGCACAGATTAAGTCAAGCAAAAAATATTTACTGAGTGCCTATTTAACACTCACAATGAACTAGGTGTCATGAAAAATACACGTATGAAAACAATGATTTCCAAAAATGCCAAGAGCTAAGCCCAGTGAAAAGTGCTGCCCCCTTCATCACTCCCTTCACTTTTAACAGGGGAACAAACTGCAATTCATGCCCCCCAAAACTTATGGCAAGAAATTAGGGGATAAAAAGCAAACTGATATAAGAATTAAAAAAAAATGCTTATGAATAGATTTTAAAAAGCTAAACAACATCTATTCTACAAATAAAAGAAGGCAACTAGAAACAAATTTTGAAAATTCGAGTTGTAAAATTTGGAATGATTTAAGAGAAAACTAAAAAGGATGGACTGAAAGGACGAAAATAAAATATTTAAACAAATATGGAATGTCCTTTTAAAAAACTGCAGTAGTTGACATCACTGATTCCACTTGAATCAGAATTAAGTATATCTTAAAATGTTTATCAGAATGATGTAGTAATAAAAGATGGATCATAAGATTAAACATGACTCCATTTAGAAATCTCTCTTATACTATGGATCTTACGGCCCTATTGCAGGGAATGATTTTCAAACTCATAGGCAAGGGAGCTTGTTAAAAATGCAGATTCCCTGAACCCAGTTCCACAGATTCTGAATTTACAAGATATGTAGTAGGACTCAGGAATCTACACCATTTAACAAGCATTCGAAGTAACTCTATTGCAGGGACTTCCCTAGTGCTCCAGTGGTTAAGCCTCCATGCTTCGAATGCAGGGGACGCTGGTTGGATCCCTGGTCAGGGAACTAGGATCCCACAGGCCGTGTGGCACGACCAAAAAAACCCCCAAAGTAAGTCTATTGCAAGTAGTTAGGGTTAACACGCTGAGGAATCCTGCAGTGTTTTAACTCAACTAAGATCTTCAATTTATAAACAAGATAAGCTAATCGGAGCATGGTTAAATGCCTTACTCAAATTTAGAGGTCCTAATTCCTGCCAGGCTGACAGAGTTAAGTCTTCCTCCCCTGAGCCATTGCTGTTTCTTCAGTCTCTCCCACTATCCTGCTCCTCCCCACTTTCAAAGTCAAATTCTGTGATAAGGTTTTTCCTGGCCACCTGGGCCCACACTAGGGTTTTCTGATATCTTTTTCCACAACTGGAATAAGCAGCTCCCTGGGGAAAAACTAAGCTTTTACTTTTGTATTTCCTTCACTGTGAGACATATGAATATTGTTTTCCTTTTTACTGCCTTCAATTTGCAAGCAGTATCCTGCTTTTCCCCAAGTAAATATTTAGCACAGTGCAAACCATATGAGTACTAACTAAATAAATGGAAGCTTATATTTCTTAACCCTATAAAGCAGTGTTTTTCTAACTTTGGGTCACGCTTCATAATCAAATATGAAACCAATTTAGTGGGTCACAAATATCATTAAAGAAAAACAAATAGAATAGTTTGATATATGTGTGGGGGGTATTGCAATGTAAAATGTTTTCACTGTAGGTTGCAAAAACATTTGAAAGCCAGTTTTGTGCTGATGAACTTCTCCAACACAACTTTACCATTAGGTAGGCAAATACGTTTTCTCACGTGATTAACATTCAACCACTCCGTTAGTCTTCCCATTCTCCACTCCCCAAAGATAATACTGGATTTATTTATTCATTCCCCTTTCCTTAACTCAAATGAAAAGGAGAAGGAATAAGTACTAAGTTTGATAAGCATATTTCACAGCTCAAGTTCCAAAGGAGCCTGTCTGTGTTTCTTCTTCAGATGGGTCATCCAAGTGTTGTGATGCACTTCATGTGGGCTCTTGGAGCACCTGTCTCTTGACCCAAGTCTATCTGAAATTCCAGACGTCCCAAACAGGGCTTTGAAATTTTCACACCCTGCTTCATCCACACTGGTCCTAGGCTTATTTATGTATGTGTTTTTTTCAAGATCACCTTCTTTCCTGTCTTGGAGCCAGGTTCTTTATTTCCACCATAACATTACTTTCTGGTAATCCTTGATACTCTCTACAAGTTTAAATATAATTACCTATGTTCCAAGTCACTTGTATTTTCTCTTTTCCTAACCTAAGGTGGTATTCACACTGACAAAGTTGTATCCTTTTCCAGGTCTTGCATGTATCTTGCATCCTCTTAATCAGCAAGTCTAATCTAGACCTAATAATGCAGTAACTGTGACCTGTCACATCTCTACTACAACCTTATCCTTTGTACTGTTACCAACCATACTCTCATTACTTTAGCTTCAACTCACATCTCACTTCCTCCAATAACTTGCCTAAATGCCTCCAATGCAAATAGTCTCCCACTCTCCAACCCTCATTTATACTGCTCACACCTCTACAGCACCTGTCAGTCTACAAAATTTTAGAATTATTTTTGAATCTGTCTCCTGTATTAGTTTCCATGCCTGACTTTAACTCTCGCTGTATACTTCTCAGTATCCAGCAAAAATCAGAGCGCAGGTCACACAGTATTGTACTTTATCGTACTGAAAAAGGGAAGAGCTAAATCCAGTGGCTATAAAAATAGGTTAGGAGCTGCTTCTCATTTTGCACACCCTCCATACCCTGTTCAACTGCACGGTACTTTCTTTTTTAAATGAATAAAACCATGAACGTTCCAATGGGAGAACCGCGGGGAAATGGCCATAAAGGCCGCAGAAATGAAACGCGAAGGCATGCTAAAACAGCTGTGATGCTCTCTGCATTTCCACACGTGGCCCGGTAAATCGGTGCCGGAACGCCTCGCGCAGCCTGCGCCTTTCTGCTCTGTCATCCCTTTACTCTATTTCAAAACGCCCACACCGCTCCGCCGAACTAGCCTGAGCGCTCTCTCGGGGGGCCCCGGAGCCCCGAGTACCCGAGAAAACAGACCCCCCTCTTGCCTTGCTCCAGGTCCGGCCTCCACTTGCCACAGGCACCGGAATGAGAGGGGGCCACCGTCTCCCTTCAACAGTCCCAACTAAAATGGAAGCGCGTCCAGACCTGGGTACCTTTAAGCCTGGAGTCAGCCCCGGAGTCTGCAGGCCGCCGTATCTCCCCATCTCAGTGTGACCTGAGCCAGGCTCTGCCTCCCCGGCGCAGTCTTGCCACAACTTCCCCACCGTCAGGTCCCATCAGCCTCCGCACACACATGCAGCCGACCCAGCAGGCCTCGGGGACGTTGGCATGTCGTTCCGGCGGTCAAGGTTCCCGAAAATGACCTGACCGCCGGGCGCTTCTATTTAAACATACCCCACACTGTCTAACTTCCTTCCTCTACACTCATCTTCCCCACCGGTCCCATGCTTCCTGAGTTTCCACCGTTCTCCAAGAAACGTGTCCACCGATCACCTCCTCCGCCTGGGGAGACTGCGTCCCGGCTCTCGACTAACCTCACTCTTTTCCTTTTCCATTCCCGGCTGGGGCGGCTCGCGTTTGGCCTCCCGCAAGCTCGAGGAGCTCCACGCTGGCCCCTCGCCCCTACTCTCCCGCCACTCCTCCCCTACTCACTTTGGGCTTCTCCGGCAATTTCTTCCGGTTCTTCTTCTTCTGCTCCTCGCTCCTGAGATTCTTCAGCACGCCTAGGTCGTCAGCGGCCGGGCCCGGCGCGGCCGCCGCCTCCTCCCGCTTGCGAGGCGGGCTCCTCCGCTTCTTGCGGGCGCCGGCGCAAGCCGCGGCCCAGCCGTAGCCGAGCAGGAAGAGCAGCAGGAGCCCGAGCGCGCCCATGCCCACCAGGATCACCCAGCCCGGGTACCGTTTCGGCTCCAGCCCCAGGTCGAGGCCCAACTCGGTGCGCAGAAAGCCTAGGCCGACCGAGAGCATTTCCTGCAGCCGGGCTGAGCCCTCCTCGGCCTGCTGGGCCAGCTCGTCCAGCCAGCTCCGTGTAGCCATCTTCCCTCCCGTCAGGGGCACTCGCAGAATGACGCCGGGGCGCAGAGACGCCGTGGAACAGTCAAGGGAAGCAAGGTAAGGCCAGGCCGGACCGCCTCAGGCCGAGCGCATTGCGGCCGCCCCTCGCGCCGGAGCCGGGGATCGGCCGCTGCCGCCGCCAGGAGGACAGGGGGCTCCCAGTGCCCCCCGTCAGCCTCACTCCGCCGCCGCCAGGAGGAGGGGGGCGGCGGGAGGGAGTGTCTCCAGCGGCGGCCGCTAAGCGGCGTCTCCGCGCCAGGGCCAGGCCCCGCTGTCCTCCCTCGGCGGAACAATGGCGCCTCCGGCCGCGATCCACGCAGCGAGCGTAGACTAGGAGCAGGGCAGCGGGTCACGTGGACGCCGATGGGCGGGGCGTGGGGTGTCACGTGGGCGCGGGCGAGGTCGGGCGGGGCCGGAGCCGTTAGAGCTAGCGCGCCGCGGCTGCAGTTGGCGGTGACCCTTTCGGGCCTGGTGGCGGCGCCGAGCCTTGGGGATCGGTGACTCTGGGCGGGTGGCTGGGAGGGGTTAACCGGAGGAAGTCTTTGCGGGATGGCTGGTGGCCCGGAGCTAGGAGACGTGGCGCTTTGAATGAGTCCAGGGGAGGGGCTCTCGGCGAAGCCTGGGGGTTGTGGGGTGTGGAAGAGGGCGAAGAGTGAGGAACCGGGTCACGGGGTCTGGGTCAAAATTGCCCTAGTAGCTCTCTTTTCTCCATTCTGTTTCTGGTAGTGGTGTCGGGGTGGAAGCGGCTTTTTCTCCCTGGGTCACCGGAAACTAGATGCTTCCAGGTGGGCTCAGCCGAGTCTGAAACCGGTCACTCTTCTTTGAGCGCGTAGGTTTAGTTCACAAATTGGGTTTGTCTCTTCACGGCCAACTTACCCACCTTGCGTGTCTACCATTTGCCTGCCTGGGTAGGGCGCTTTTACGTGGTTTCTCTCCTTCGCTCTTGCTCTCGCTGGTATTAGTCGCCAGAATTCAAAAGTTGGAAAGCCCGTGGGCAGTATTCTTTTCCTACTCGTTTGTAGCTTTAATAAGAAATAAGAGGCATACTGGATTGTGTTTTACATGTAGAGGTAGATTCCTTGTTGCGTTTTATTTTAAGCTTTTGGGCAAGATCACAAAAGGAGTTTGCAGAATTCTGGGGGTTTTTTTTGCTGTGTTGACCATATCTGGGTAGCGTTAGTAAGAAATGAATTTTCAGATCTCAGTTACAAAGATGGTATTCGGGGCTGCCGTAGGGTTTTCAAGTTACATTTCCCTGTAAGGAAACTGGTGTTTTATCATTAAATGATAATTAGCATGTAAGCAAGTGTCTTAAGTGAACTAAAAACAGGCTTTCTCAAAGAATAGAAAGTAAATAATTGGTGATTATTTAATTGGTAAATAATAAAAATAAACTGCTACTCTTGCGAAGCTTTATACAGACTTATAATTAAAGGTTGTGTAAATTACAAGGCCAAAACTTAGAAGATGTCATTGGAACTACTTCATCTCTAAAAGGTTCCAAATTCCACTTATGTTTATGAAAGTAGATTTATCATTCTACATTTATGTTTTGGTTCCACAGACATGAAGGATGATGACTTTCCTAAGAAGTTCCACTGCCCATTCTAGGTTAGCACCTGTGGATTTATGAATTAAGCTATTATACAATAATAGTAGCTGGGTTTGCCTGTTCTTTTGGCAGCCTAGCAAGTATTGATTATGTAAAATCCTGTCATCTTTCTTTTTCCGTGACTCTCCTTTGATCTTAAAAATAAAATGTTTATTTTGGTAATACAGGTATAATCATTTTTCATATATAACTTTGTAGTCATCTTTTTAAGTTTTTATTTTAAGAACAAAAATGGAGTCATACACTGTTTACTGTTTTGCATTTGATGTGGTCATGAACATTCATGTCACTTGATAAAGCCCACCTGATGAAGCTCACCAGGAACATACCAGTAGCCCCACAAAGTTAGGTTTATTAACTTGCAGCAGAATGAAGTTTAGGTAAAATTTAAAGGAAGGAATGCTTTGAAAGACAAAGCAAGCTGTGTCTAAAAGAGTTACTATCAGGCCTGGCCTAAGTAAACTCAGAATCCTAATTCCTTGGACATGGCAAAGTTAAGAGAAATATAAAACGTCATTTCTGAAACCTCTTTCCTGGAGGCAACTGGGTTGGGAATGAAAACTGCTTATTCTGAGAGTCAGAGTGACCCATACAATGGAATACCACTCAGACATAAATACATGCAGCAACATAGGTGAATCTCAACATAATTACGCTGAGTGAAAGAAGGTGAAAGAAGCCAGGCAAAAAAAGAGTATGTACTGTATGACTCCATTTGTATAAAACTAGAAAGTGCAAACTAATCTATAGTGACAGCAAATCAGTGGTGACTTGGGGAGGGGAGTGGGACCAAGAAGCAGTGGGAGGGAGGGGTTTAAAAGGGGCACAAGGAAACTTTGGGGAGTGATGGCTATGTTATCTTTATTATTATGGTTTTATGGGTCTGTGGGTTTTATGGGTTTATGTATGTCAAAACTTACCAAATTGTATACTTTAGATATTGTAGTTTATGTCAAATATACCTCAATAAAACCGTTCACAGAAGTTTTTTGAAAAATGACCCATGTGGAACAGCTGTGTATAGGGGTGGCATGCTCCATGCTCGCAGATAGGATTTTTTTTTAATGATATTTATTTATTTATTATTTGGTCGCACCTCGCGACTTGTGGGATCTTAGTTCCCTGAAACCAGGGATCGAACCCTCGCCCTCGGCAATGAAAGTACGGAGTCTTAACCACTGGACTGCCGGGGAATTCCCACTGATAGGATTTTTAACAAAGTTTTTACCAATCTGTGATTTTAAGGTTTCTCAGCACTATATCCATTTATTTATTTATTTATTTTTGGCTGCATTAGGTCTTCCTTGCTGCGTGCGGGCTTTCTCTACTTGCGGCGAGCGGGGGCTACTCTTTGTTGTGGTGCGTGGGCTTCTCATTACGGTGGCTTCTCTTGTTGCGGAGCATAGGCTCTAGGCACATGGGCTTCAGTAGTTGTGGCTCGCGGGCTCTAGAACACAGGCTCAGTATTTGTGGCGCACGGGTTTAATTGCTCTGCAGCATGTGGGATCTTCCTGGACCAGGGCTTGAACCTGTGTCCCCTGCATTGTCAGTCGGATTCTTAACCACTGCACCACCAGGGAAGTCCTCAGCACTATATCCTTGATGTTAATTATCAAAAAAATTTTCTTTTTTACAGGTTTGCATAATAAATATTCACTTATTCTATGATCTGGTTCTACTGTAATTTATTTAACATAATTTATTGTTGGATAGTTAGGTTATTTACAAGTTTTTTTTGTTTTTTTGCCATTAAGTGCAATTCTGTCATGAATATGCTTGTAACTAAATAGCTTTGCGAATATCCGTAGTAACTTTTTAAAATCAGTTTTATTTTATTTTTTAAAGAATTAAATAATTAATTAATTAATTTGGCTGTGCGGGTCTTAGTTGCAGCATGTGGGATCTTTCCTTGCAGTGCATGGGCTTCTCTCTAGTTGTGGCGCTCAGACCCCAGAGCACATCGGTTCAGTAGTTGCCCCACGGCATGGAGGATCTTAGTTCCCCAGCCAGGGATCGAACCTGTGTTCCGTGCATTGGAAGCCGGGTTCTTAACCACCAGACAGCCAGGGAATTCCTCATGATAAGTTCTTGAGGGTAAAATCCTGGCACTGTCATTGCCTGAGGCATAGCCCACGGTATGTGATTTAATGCTTAGTTTGGAAGTTTTAAGAGACCTGAAGAAGTTCTACCTAAGGCCTCTCACTTCATAGAAGAGAAAAAGGAAGCTTCAAAGGGTTAGGGCTCGTACCACAGTGTCAGGGTGGCTGAGCTCATAGTAGAACCCAGTCTTCCCTGTTCGTGACCCCTTGGTTGCTCCTCTTCTTCATATACTCTGTGATCAATTCTTGGGATTAGTGTGTGTTTGTTTTCTCCGACTGCTGTAACAACATTCCATAGACTAGGTAGCTTAAACAACTGAAATTTAGTTTGTCACAGTTCTAGAGGCTGGAAGTTCAAGATTGGGGGCCAGCATGGTTGGGTTGTGGTAAGGGCTCTCTTCCTGGCTTGCAGATGGCCACTATCTTGCTGTGTCCTCACATGGTGGCGAGAGAGCCAGTGAGCTCTCTAGTGTCTCTTATAAAGATGCTAATCCTCTCAGATCAGGGCCTCACCCTTACGACTTCATTTAACCTTAATTGCTTCCTTAAAGACCCTATCTGCAAATATAATCATGTTGGGGTTAGGGCTTCAACATATGAATTTGGGGGGAGGGGGACACAAACTTTCAGTCCATAACAATGCAGGAAGCTTCCATTCAAGTAGCTTAACTTTCAGGGCTGATGAAAGAAAAATGCTGATTTGGGTCTTTAAAATGGAGGCTATTGACATTATGAACTCCTGGGTCACAGGATTATATACCTAGGAGGAGGATTTTTTTTAAAAAAATTATTTTATTTTTGGCTGTGTTGGGTCTTTCTTGCTGCGCGCAGGCTTTCTCTAGTTGCGGCGAGCCGGGGCTACTCTTCATTGCAGCGCACGGGCTCTAGGCACATAGGCTTCAGTAGCTGTGGTGCGCAGGTTCAGTACTTGTGGCACATGGGCTTAGTTGCTCCGCAGCATGTGGGATCTTCCCAGACCAGGGCTTGAACCCGTGTCCCCTGCATTGGCAGGTGGCTTCTTAACAACTGCACCACCAGGGAGGTCCTAGGAGGAGGATTTTACAGTAAAGCAGGGAATACAGTTGAGTGTGCCAAGAATTTGGAGATATGGTCAGGAAAGGGTTACCCTCAGAATAAATTTTGTAAGAATTAGTAAATAATAAAGTTCTCTGCAGATGTATGCTAAGCTGAAAGATAGTTTATGAGTGTGTTGCTGAAAGGGCCAGGATACTTCCAAGCCTCTTTAAAAGATTGGAGAATTTGCTAAGAACCTGGGTGGAACTAAAAACTGGTTGGGGCATGAGGGCAGGGGCCAGGGGAAGCAGAAAAGACGGTGAATATGGTAACAAATATGAAAGTTGTGGTGTATCCATTCAGTGGAATGCTGTGCAACAATGAACATGTCCAAGGACACTCATTGCGATACCATGTATGTAAAGTTTAAAAAATAGGTTTATAGGGCTTCCCTGGTGGCGCAGTGGTTGAGGGTCCGCCTGCTGATGCAGGGGACGTGGGTTCGTGCCCCAGTCCGGGAAGATCCCACATGCCACGGAGTGGCTGGGCCCGTGAGCTGTGGCCGCTGGGCCTGCGCGTCCGGAGCCTGTACTCCGCAGCGGGAGAGGCCACGGCAGTGAGAGGCCCGCGTACCGCAACAACAAAAAAAATAGGTTTATAGATAAAGATGTAATACCATGCATGGGAATAATGAACACCAAGTCAGAATAGTACTCATTTGTAGGGAGAGAGAGAGAGAGAAATGGGATTGGGGTGGAGTATACACGGGGCTACAAATGAATCTATAGTGTTTTTATCTCTTAAATTAGGTTATGGGTAAAAGAGTGCTCCTTATCTCTACTTTTTGTATGCCTGAGATACTTTGTAATTTAAGTGACAAAAATTAAATGAGAGCTTCCCTGGTGGCGCAGTGGTTGAGAGTCCTCCTGCTGATGCAGGGCACACGGGTTCGTGCCCCGGTCCGGGAAGATCCCACATGTCGCGGAGCGGCTAGGCCCATGAGCCATGGCTGCTGAGCCTGCGCGTCCGGAGCCTGTGCTCCTCAACGGGAGAGGCCACAGCAGTGAGAGGCCCAGTACCGTACAAAAAAAAAAAAAAAAGAAATAATGGCATTCTTTATTAAAACAGTCAGGAATATTGATGATTAGTAGTAACATGGTTAGAGGTTTAAAACAGAAAAGAAGATGTGTGTCTTTGGAGAATTTTGCTTCCCTGGAGCTGAGGGCTAGTATTAGAGAATAGTGCCTGTCTGGTGAGAATAAGAGTAATAGGATTTCTTAGTCAGCTTGGGCTGCTATGTAACAGAAGACCACAGACTGGATGGCTTAATCAACAGAAATTTATTTTCTCATAGATCTTGTGACTGGAAGTCTAAGATCAAGGTGCCCTCAGGGTTGGTTTCTCCTGTCTGCTTGTCTGGTAGACAGCTTCCTTCTCACTGTGTGTTCACGTGGCCTTTCATCTGTGTGTGTGCAGGGGGAGAGAGAAATCTTTGGTGTCTCTTCCTCTTCTTATAAGGACACTAGTCCTATTGGATTAGGGCTCCACCCTTATGACCTCACTTAACCCCAATTACCTCCTTAAAGGCAGTATCTCCAAATGCAGTCACATTGGGGGTTAGGGCTTCAATGTAGGAGGTTTAGAGGGGACACAATTCGGTCTATAACACAGGATAAGACCTGGGATTGTTCTATAGAGCAGGGGTCCCCAACCCCTGGGCCATGGGCTGGTACCGGTCCACGGCCTGTTAGGAACTGGACCACACAGCAGGAGGTGAGCAGCGGGCAAGTGAGCAAAGCTTCATCTGCTGCTCCCCATTGCTCACGTTACCGCCTGAACCATCATCCCTCCCCTCCCTCCACCACCCCTGTGGAAAAATTGTCTTCCATGAAACCGGTCCCTAGTGCCAAAAAGGTTGGGCACCACTGGGGTAGAGTCTTTAAGGGCAAGAATACCATAAAATTGATTTGCTGGTATCCCTGGCTAGAACATAAGCTCCATGGGGGCAGGAAGGGCATCTTACTTGTGTACTGTGGTACCCCTAACACTTACTGCACTGCCTATTAATATTAATATTTGATCAACTGATGAATTAACAGATGTGGTGATTGGAGAGTGGGGTGGAATGGAGGTTGTTGCAGTGGTCTGGGATGTGAGGGACCAAGTGCCTAAACCCAGTGGAAATGAAGTGAAAGTGTGACAGTGAGTGACAGCAAGAAGGTGAGATAAAGGGGAGGGAAGAATCATGGATGACCGGCATTCTGTTTTTGCGCAACATGATGATCACTGTTCCATTAGTGGAAAAAAGAGAAGTTGAGAGAAGTTAATTTATTAGCATGAATCCTCATTTTGCAATGAGATACCTCTTAAGACTTATTCATAGTTTGTAAAACTGAAAGTCCTCGTAGTTTCTTCCAGATATTCCTTACGGCTTCTTTGAACTCTATGTGATTTCTTTCTCATCCATCAACATTTAGGGCTTCTATTTTCTGACTTACCTCTCTCACCCAATTTTGGTAGCCCAAAAAAGAATTAGAAAGAGTAGAAACACACATTTCTTCTCCTCTTCTAATAATACTGCTTCTATCTTCACTGTCTTTTATTTGTGGTAGCCATAGTAGAAACAGAAATTATGGTCTTATTGGGCATCACAGTGAAATAAAACTTCTAGCACTAGTGCTCTTTATTTCAAAATTATTTCTCTTTTTCTGACTGCTTCCTTATCTTTATAATTCTCAAAACTCTCTCACTTAGTTCTCTAACTGAATTATTTATGAGTGCAAATTTGTGTCTCATAGCAATCTACTTTCTGAAATTGCTTGTAGTTACAACGATCTCAGTTTATATCAGAAACTTTTTGAACATGTCCATTATCTCTTCTGAGCAAACTATTCTTAGCTAACTTTAAAACCGAAACTGAAAAGGTTGTTAAATATAGATTGAGAGTAATTTGTCTGTATCTCCTAAGAGGATTCAGCAACAGGAAATCATTTATCTTGAATGACTGGAATGCTTTCTTCTAGTTTGTGCTTTAGTTGTTCCAACAAGAATGAAGTTCAGTATTTAGGTGCACTTTCCCTAACAGACTATGTTAATGGTTCTTTGCGAGTAGACAGCACTGTGCATAATCTTGAGAATAGGGTTTGTTCCCTGAATTTGGAATTTATAATTGGCTGATAAAATGACCATTTTGAACTATCATATGATGTTAACATCTACCAATTTTAGCAAAGTTACCATCCCTCTTTGTACAGAAATATGTATAGTTCTTTGAATGTTTTGTTGCTCCTTGATTGAAATACTCTGCAACAGCTAGAGAAAATGAAAGTGCAATTAGTAACCAAAAGCATAAATTCTAAATGTAATACAAGTGGAATTGTAAAGTGTTTCAATTAGGATACACGATGAGCTGCTTTAACAAAGACTTACAGGGGTTTAAACAGTATAGAACGATATAGAATTTAAGTCTGATTAATTTCTCACATAATATTGATATGTTGGCTCCTTCCATCCTGCAGTTCCACCAATGGCCCTAAAATATTAACCTCATCTGCTTGGTCCTAGATGGCTTGTCAACACATCTAACTTTTAGGCACTAAGATGGGAGAAGAAGGAGTAGGATGAAAAGACACATCTTCCATTTAAGGGGCGCAACCAGAAATTGTGTATGTCACTTCTGCTCGTATTCTGTTGGCCAGAACTTAGTCATATGGCCAAACATAGCTACAAGTTTTACAAGCTAAAACTCAGGGTTTTACTTCTTAAGGGAACGTGAGAAGATGGATACGGCATGCCAAAGGTTGTGACACTTCGGTCAGATGAGCACTCATTGGACTAAGCTGGTTGACTGTGGATTCAACTGTGAAGGAAAAAAGAAAAACAAAATTATATATCATAAGCAAAATGTAGACAATATGTCAAAAACCGAGTCTAGAAGATGAAGTTTAATTAGCTATTTTATATATCTTGTGGGTCTCAGCAATGGAAATGCTCCTTCTAACTTGCAAGTCTATTGTTTGACTTTCAAATCTTTGGACTTTGAATTTATTTAGAGTAACACACTTTGTATGAAAACAATGAACAACCTATGTGTATGGAAATTTCTGGCTCTCCTTTGTTCTGAAATATTATGGTTGAATCAGTGTTACTGAGTAAGCCAAATGCTTTGAGTAGCCAAGTTTCAGTTAAGAGTATAGTGTGGTGGGTTTCACTAGCTGGAACTTCTCTGTTGAACCTTAGAAAATGCCTTGACTTTGTGCACAGGGAAGACTGTCATCAGGCGTCGTCAGCGTCCACCTTAACCACAGCTGCTCTGGAGGAAAGTAGCATTCTCTCGTCTCCTGGCCAGTGCTCTGCTGTGGTTCTGTGAGCCTGTCCGGGAAGAGGGAGAAGAGAGCAGCCTGAGAGCAAGTGAAGTGCCCGGAAAGCATGGGGCTACTTCCCAAGTAGACCAGAGAAAAAGATGATTAGAAAGGTCAGGGGTCCCACCTCAGTAGGGAGAACAGTCACATGATGCTTCCCTGCTCTGGTTCCATTTGAGAGCATCAGAAGCTCAGCAGGTGGTGAGGGAATGACCAGTGTTGGCCACCTCCTGAAACACCAGAGTCACAATGGCTTGAGAGGTTTGATACCAGACCAGGACTAAGTAGCCATATGCTTGGGCTTCTTTGAGGATTCCTCCAAGTCTTACCTGGACGTATTTCACTTAGTTGTCTGTGATAGCCCTTGGGGACCTCTGAAAGTTTGAGATGCCATAACTTCCTTCTGGCTCCCGTGGCATGAGTTTTCTACCACTGAAGGCATTCCTTTAGGTTAAGCCATAGAGGTGAAGATGTGGTCTGTGAAAGCCACAGTCTCTTACGTCTTCTGGGAGGGCAAGGAAGTGGGATGTTGTACCTCTGGTCTTCTTTAGCTCATAACCAGTTATAACTGACCTGTTTATCTCATTAACTGGTTGCACACTGGGAGTAAGAGAAGTTTGAGTAAGTACGTCAGCAACAATACAGTCTGATGACCATGGGCTGTTTTGAGGGCATTAAGCTAAGGAGGGCAGGGCCTGGGTGCTGCGTTGTATAAAGGTGAGTACCTGGTGGCTGTGCATCAGAAAAGTAGGAACAGCACACAAGTTTCATCCAGTGAAACATATTCTCCAAGGCTGCTCCTGCTCTGGCTTCTAGGCTTAGAATGTCTGGGCTGGAAATAACATACATTATTATGGTAGCCTGAGTCATGGTGGTTTAATATATTAAATATTTTCCCTCTAAGGATTCATAATTTCTTTTAACTAGTTATATCACTGCATTTTTGGTACCATAATCTTTAAAAAGATATATTGTGATAATTATGAATTTGGGTAAGACTTTTATAGTGTGGGTATGGCCAAGAGCAAGCCTTTGATGAGCTTAGTGTATCTCTATGAGAGACCTATGAACAGTATAGAGCTTCAATGGTATGTCCCTATCCAAACTAAACAAGTTAAAAAAAACTCTACATTTATTTATGTATAAATACTTTTATAAACCTTCATGGGATTAGAGATGGTTCCTTTAATAATGTAAGCGAAGCTGTCAGTCAATGGAAAGTTCACTGGACCTAGATTCCGAGTTCCTAGGTTGTTGTCACAGGTGTTGCTGAAATGATTTTGTTGTGTTTTTAATGGATTGTTTACGTGGTTAATAATTTACAATGAGAAATACACCTTCAGAGCATTCATATCTATTGACCAAGAGCCTAATCAGGGTATTTGGGAATAGGTATAATATTATTTCTGATGTAGTTTCTCGTGATCTTAACTCATTTTTTTGTACTATTAGAGGTTTGGATAAACCTTTAAGGCTCCTTTCAATTCTAAAAATTCCTGTTGTATGTTCTGCATTATAGAAAGGAGAAGCCCCACGTAGAACTTAGAAAGTAGATGGTTCAGTGTCAGGCACTGTGATAAGCACTTAATGTGCATTGTTTCATTTAATCCTTGCAATTTATGAAGTAGGTATTATTATCATCCCCTTTTTACAGATAAAGAAACTGAAACCTTACAGGCTTTACATAACTTGTTCAGTGTCCCACAGCTAGTGAGTGGTAGAGTCGAGATTTTGAACACAGGCCTGTGGGACTCCAGAACCCGGGGACCGCAGTGTACACCTCTTAACTATCATACAGTAGCAGGTATTAAGGAATGTTTAACTACCCAAGAGCAATAAATAGTCTGACCAAGAATTTTTACTTTTTAACAAATTATGCATCAGCAATATGTCTCTAGATATTTTCTGTTCATAACATTATTATAAGTTTCTAAGATTTGAAAATAGGGTAAATTGACCTCTGGATACAATGGCAAGATAAATCCAGATTAAACACCCTTCCTCCAAATCTAATGAAATGAACAGAAATAGTGAAAAAAAAAAAAAGGCAACAATTTATGAATGGCATCCAAAGAAAGGAGAATAATTTTACATCATAAGCTTCAAAAAGTGATGGCTAAGGAGCGTGTGAGAGGTTTGGGGGGTAGCTCTTTTCTTCACACCCACTCCACAGGAATGGTATTGAGAAGTCTGATAATTTTTATTAATGCCTATCAAATGGATGTAAGCAGTCTGAGGGAGTGAGTAGGGAACCCTGGGAAAGGTAAAGGAAAACGCTTCAAGTGTAGCCAACCATACTTACACCTTTGGGGCCTTGACAGGGGCAGGAAAGGCCTCCATGGCATCTGAACTTCCAGGTCCCTGTGGGGAGCTGGATGAATGAGAGAAATATACCCACAGCTGGGTGGGGTGGGCACTGGTGCAGGATGTTTAACTGGACTTCACAGGAGAAATCAGAGGCTCCTCCTGACCCAGTGTGGGTCACCCCTCACATATTACCCACCATGACCTCAGGCTAGAGATAAGTGGATTGAGAGCAGCTCCAGTACATTAAATTATCTCCAAATGGGGCAGACTGACTGATCCTAATTAGGACAGAGCTATCTAATGAAAAATGAAAAGAAATGGAATGGCAAGTAAGCAAACTCATTAGAGTAGGAAAAAGAAGGAAGAAAAGAATGAAAAGCAAAAGAACAGAACATGGTATTAAAAAGACAGGCGTTTTAAGGGGGAGAATGGGTTTTTAAATAGAAAAATATACCCTCTCCAAACAAACAAAAAAGATTTCTTGGGAGTGCTTTAAGGTATAGAATAACTTTATAATACTATTTTATCATTTTTTAATTTATTTTTGACTGTGTTGGGTCTTCGTTGCTGCCCACGGGCTTTCTCTAGTTGCAGCAAGCAGGGGCTACTCTTCCTTGCGGTGTGCAGGCTTCTCATTGCAGTGGCTTCTCTTGCTGTGGAGCACGGGCTCTAGGTGTGCAGGCTTCAGTAGTTGTGGCACACAGCCTCAGTAGTTGTGGCTCGCGGGCTCTAGAGCACAGGCTCAGTAGTTGTGGTGCACAGGCTTAGTTGCTCCGCGGCATGTGGGATCTTCCCGGACCAGGGCTTGAAGCCGTGTACCCTGCATTGGCAGGCAGATTCTTAACCACTGTGCCACCAGGAAAGTCCTGAGAATAACTTTATAATACTATTATTTTATAGAACTAAGTCCTCCAAATGAGGTAATAAAAAAACAGAATGAAATGAACATGGAAATTTCTGTGCTAAGGAAACTGAGACCCTACAGAGCACCATAATACAGTTAATATATAATTTAGGAAGAGCAAGGAACAGGATGGACAGTGGATGAAAATAAAATTAGTGACGTGGAGGAAATGCTTGCAATAATCAGTGAATGCAGAGAAAAAAGACAGAGATTAAGATATGTCAAAGACAATATGGAGGACAGAGACCCTCCAATATAGACAACAAATGGAATAGGAAAAGTAGCTAGATACTTAAGAAGTAAACTTTCTCTGAAATTAACAAACTGACTCCTTAGATATGAGGGCACATTGTATGCTAGAAAAAATTGGTACAGCATCATAAACATCAAGACATACTTTGGTTAAGTTATTGACATTCAAGGATAAGAAAAGAAATTTTTAGCTGTTCAGGAAGACAAAGTAAGTCACGTATAATGAAAATTAGGCTTGCCTTAGACTTCTCAGCCATATTCAAGGGCAGAATGCAATGGCACAATATTTATAAACTTCTGAGGAAGAGAAAGTGTAACCCAGCTGAACAACTGGATATGAAGTCAGCAAGTAGGTTTTCTCAAACATGAAAAAGCACAGGGAAAATAGTGTTTAGAATCTAGTGTGTAAGAGATATAAAACCTACGAATCCTCAAACAAACGAAAAAACCACTTGACATTGAAATTCAGCCAAGGAAATGAATGAAGAACAAAAATTTTAAATTGGGGGATCTTCCCTGGTGGTCCAGTGGTTAAGAATCCACCTTCCAATGAAGGGGGACATGGGTTCGATCCCTGGTCAGGGAACTAAGATCCCACATGCTGCGGGGCAACTAAGCCTGTGTGCTCTAGAGACCATGCGCCACAAATAGAGAGCCCACGTGCCGCAACTACAGAGCCTGCGTACTCTGGAGCCCCTGCACCACAACTAGAGAAAAGCCCTAGAACCGCAAGTAAGAGCCCGCGCGCCGCAACTAAGACCTGACGCAGCCAAATAAATAAATATTTTTTAAAAAAGAATTTAAAATTGGTACAAGAACTAGAAATGAGCACTGGATCCATTTTTAAAAAGAACAAAGACTGAATAACTAGGAGTACCACTGTTACAGAACACAATGTTAAACCTGGCAGAGTAAAATGTCTCATAAGCATTGAAAAATGGAAAGAGGGAAAGTGTAGGTAGGAGAAAAAACAGGAGTGTATCATCTCATCTTTCACAGCAGAGAGTCATGCTATCTAAAATTTAACCTCGTAGTTAAAAAAGCGTTTCCAAACCTTTGATGACTTTTATAATCTCTTTGCTTAACCTGAGAGCCAGCAAGACAAGCCGGCATGTGTGTGCCAGAATTGCCCGCAGCTATATTTTGGTTTTGTAAAGGGTGGTTCAGTGTTTTTAAATATTTTAAGATTTGAATATCTTTAGGTGGGGGCAAACTTACCAGTCAACCCTTATTTTCCACCTTCTTATTTCACACATTTAGGGGGCTGCATGGCCCTGCTGTTGGAGGAGCCTTTAGGAGCTAAAATTTCATGCAGTGAAGAATCATTTATCTGAAGTTCAGTAATTCCTAGAGTAAGATAAAATAATAATCGACCAATAGATACATTCTTCTCACTTGTTTTGTAAAACATCTTTTTCTCTGGCATAACAAATGGTATTTTCCCTGCTCTATAATGACAGAAATCTGTCTCCTGGCAAATGGAAGCACTACTGCCCCACTTTTTTCTTATCTGGACTGCAACCAAGCCTTTGACTCCAGTGCAATCGTGAGTGATACACAGGGAGTGATCACTGTGTAGGAACACTCCAAGGAAACTTCTTATGTGGTGTCTCACTCTATTTAAAGCCACGTGGGCTTAGCTGCTGTCACCTCCTAGCTATTTCTTTGGTTCGGTTTTAACTTTCAGCCCTTTAAATAGTGTACAGATTGAGACTGAAACAGCCAGAAGAAACAGCTGATTGGCTGTGAAGGCCCCCTTGGGAGCTTCTGGAGCTGGCCTTAGAGGCTGAGTTGGTCATTCTAAGAAAAACTGTGTGGACAGCCCTAGGGTCTACTCTGATGGCTTTAGGAGGGGCATCTGATGGACGTTGGAAGGACTGGTACTCCAGCAGGAGACCATAGATTAGGCACTGAAAAAGAACTGCAGAATTCGTAAGTTAGAATTTCCATATACAGGTACTGTCGTAGTTCTTCAGCAATCTGCTGAAGACAAAAGACATTACCTTCGAAAAGCAAAACTAACCTTTTATTTAAATTAAATCCTGCAGTAATCAAGAGAGAGATGCCTGCCTCTCATAGAGTTTTGAACTTCTAAATATTTCCATATTTTGAAGATATTTCATGGGAAAGAGGGAAGGCTGGACTGAATAATAGTGGCAGTGAGAATTGGCGTTGGGGGGTAGGGAGTGGGGCAGGAGGGGGTAGGTATGAGCCCCACTCCATTCTCACTGCCATTATCGTACAGTCATAACATGTGAAAAGAAGAACCAAAGGCTCATACCATGTGAAAGGCTCCATTCTATATCAAAGGAAGAACCAAAGTTTGGTTCCTGATTGGATATGGGAACAGAGAAGGAATCAAGCTTGATCACTTGAAAGGCGGGTAACATTAACCATGAGCAAGTTGAGGGTTTTAAACACAATGTGTTCTCACTTGCCCACTTACTGCTTTTGCAGGTAATACCATTATAGAGCATTGCCTCTGATGAGATGAATTTCCTCTGTCTCAGCAGTGCTTACAATGACAGGTCTCTTAGGATAAAAGCACCATCTCTGAAAGCACCATGACAAATTACCCAGTGCAGATGGGCTTCTTGTGCTTAACAATTTTGTTATGGAAAAAAAAGTTCATGAATTTGTGTAAAGCTGACCACACTTCACCTATTGATTAACTTAAAAGTTCAGCTTTTAAAAGTTCAGCTTTTTTAAATTGCTTACAATGCTTCAGGCATATATATGGAATGATATATTTTTCAACTGTTTGGATACTGAGAAGAAATCTCAATGGAAAATTTCCCCTCATTCTGTGTGCCATCTATGACATCCTTTCAGTTTATACCTGAGTGCTATCATGCATGGAAAGTACTATCCACATTTGCTTGTATTTAAATAATGTCCAATTTATTATAAATTGGGAAAATTCATTTTTCTTAAGCTTCTAAATCCTATTTGTTATTTTGTTAATAAATCTTGTGAATTTTTGTAAAAGTTAGGAAAACTCGCTTTCGCTTGCTTTTTAAATCGATGTTCCACTAAATTACAAATTCAACAGATTGAATTCCCCTAAACAAAACTAGTGTATTAGCTTCCTGAGACATTTCAAATTACTATTACAAGTTTAATACCATCAAATCTATGATGCCATCAATTGTGAGATGCACCATTATTTCATGTAGTATCATGAAAGAAAAGTACTGCCAATGCTATCTTACCACACTGATTGTAAGTCACACTCAGGTTGCAGATTTGTTAAAATGAGAAAAAAAGTGCATCTTGGAATTGATAAACTGTTGTATATCTGAATATCGCGAATAGTACAAATGCAGGGCATTTCACTTGTTAGGTTTGAAACAAACAAAATCTTTTTTTAAGGATTTAAGCAACTCTTGTAAGTCTTGTAAACACATTAAATTAATATACATGCTATGGCCTGAATATTTGTTGCCCCCTTCTCCCCACAATATTCATATGTTGAAATCCTAACCCCTAAGGTGATGGTATTAGGAAGTGGGCTTTTAGGAGGTGATTAGGACATGAAGGCAGAGCCCTCATGAATGGGATTAGTGCCCTTGTAAAGGGGGCCCAAGAGTCCCCTTACCCCTTCCATCTGTGAGGACTCAGCAAAAAGTTGGCCATTTACAAACCAGGAAGTAGTCTCTCACCAGACACCTAATTCGCTGGCACCTTGATCTTGGACTTCCTGACCTCCAGAACTGTGAGAAATAAATGTCTGTTGTTTATAAGCTACCCAGTCTGTGGTATTTTTGTTATAGCTTGAACAGACTAAGCACAGATTTCTAAATGTAGTATATCGTAAGTGTTTAAATACTGTTTATAAATGTAAACAAATTCTGTTATGCTTTCTAAAATAAGTAAAAAAAGACAGATGGAGGGACTTGCTTGGTGGCCCAGTGGTAAAGAATCTGCCTTACAGCCGAGGGGATGCGGGTTCGATCCCTGGTCAGGGAACTAAGATCCCAAATGTCCCAGGGCAGCGAAGCCTGTGTGCCACAACTACTGAGCTCGTTGCATGCCTCAACTAGAGCCCGTGTGCCCTGGAGCCTGCGCGCCACAACTAAAGAGAAAACCCTGCATGCTACAGCTAGATAGAAGGCTGCACACCACGACGAAGATCCCGCATGCTGCAACTAAGACCTGATGTAGCCAAAAATAAATAAAATAAATAGGTAAATAATAAATAAATCTTAAAAAAAAGATGGAAAATTTCAGTAACTCATAAGGCTAATATGTCAGTTTCTGTTATATGTCGGATTCTCTTAAACATTTCAAACACCTTAAATGGCAAATACACCAAGATTTTCTTGATGTTTAAAAACTGATTCCTAAACTTAACACAAAAGAATTAATAATGGTTTGGTTACTTCACATCATTCTTCTTATTTCAGTCCCTTCATAGTATTATCAAATCACTTATCCAGTGAGCATACTTACCATGTCATTTGCATGGGTTACTGGTTCTCAAAACACCCCAACTGGATTATAAATTAGATCCAGTGGTTCTCAAACTTTTTGGTGTCAGGACCTTTTTATACTCTTTAAATTTATTGAGAACCCCAAAGAGATTTTGTTTATGTGGTTATAACTATCAATATTCACTATCATAGAAATTAAATGTGAGAAAAAATTTTAAATGTTACTGATTCACTTAAAAATAACAGTAATAATCCCATTACATGTTAATGTAAATAATACATTTTTATGGGGAAAACTATTTTTTCAAAGCATAAAAAATTCTTTAAAAAATTAGGAAGATGGCATTGTTTTACATTTTTATAAATATTTTAAATGTCTGCCTTAAGTAAAGAAAATTGGATTCTCATATCTGCTTCTGCAGTGATATCACAGGTCATGTAGCCTCTGGAATACTTTACTGCATACTAGTAAGAGAATGAGAGAGACAAAGGCAAGAACATATTAGTTTTATTATAAAGACAGTTTTGACCTTAAATCCCCCTGAAAGTGTCTCAGACACCCCTGGACCACACTTTGAGAACCACTGAGTTAGATAATAATGAGTTAAATAATCAGGCCAGGACTTGGGTGCTACATACGAGGATAATTCTACTGAAGCCACAGGTTAACAGGCTGAGCTTCCTCTCACAGTAGATTTGTCTGCTGTGCCAATGAGGGTAAGTCTGTGTCTTTCATCATGTGTCCCCTGGGCATCTTTCAGTCTTCATCCCTCCTTAATTTTTTTCAACTTTTCATCAGCTGATTTAGGAAGTTGGAAATCTTTTTGCTGCATGATTAGAACTTACCGGCCCCTGAACTCTCTCATCTAGATTGTAATACTCTCCTTTGCTGTCTAGTTGGACTGTTGACCATAATTCTGTAGTCAATTTATTGCTAGGGCCTAAAGTGCTATTCTCTTGCAGCTAATATCAAGCATCCAAACACCACTACGTTGTGTGAATTCAGCAGAAGCTGGATGCCCATGTGTTAGAGAAGCTGTAGAAGTAACTCCTTCATTAGGCAGGAAATTGGGCTAGACCAATGATCTCAAAGATTGTGTGCTACTGTTCCTTCTCCTATCAACCCTGAAAAACTGCAGGCTGCTCTGAGGACCACTAGAGATCAAGCTGTCTGTTCTCTTCCCTGGTATTCAGTCTCTCCTTTTCCCTTTGTAACAGAAACTCAGTTGTGTTAGATCCTTACCGTGTCCAGTTAAAAAGAAAAAATTCCCTGGATCCTTTGCAACTAGGGGTGGCTTCATGACCTAATTCTGTCCAATGAGATGTAAGCAGAAGTGCATGGGTGAGGGCTCTGGGAAAGTGAGTATTTCCGTTATAAAAAAAGAACACACTTAGAAAATTTGTGTCTTTTTACTTCTTCCTTTCCAAAAGGTAGATGTAATACCTGGGGATGGGGTAGCCCTTGTATGACCATGAGGAAGAAAGCCTCATGCTAAAGACTGAGCAGGAAGCTAAAGGAGACGGAAGCCTTGATGATTTCCTTGAGTCAATGCATGAGGCCTGGTTTACATCCTTTTGGACTTCTTTAAGAAGAAGAGTCCTTCTTTAAGACACTGTAATTGAGTTTCTGTTACATGCAGGCTAAATGTGCTCTTATTTGTCTAATCCATCTGCTACTCACTAGTTGTGGCAGCTGGTGCTTTAGCCTGTCATCTCACTACTTGAGTGTTCTCGAAGAGGTTAATACCATGGTCCAGGGCAAAGAGTAGCTTCGGCACCCACCAGTAGAATCCTGGCTCTGTATCAGTGGCCGTGTGACCTCGGGCAAGTTACCTAATCCCTCTGAGTCTAAGTCTTCTTATCCATTGAAATGAGACTGAGATTTAATATCTCCTGGTTTTTGTGAGGATTAAATGAGGGAACAAACAAAATCCCCAGCACAGTGCCTTATGGGCCAAGGTAGGTACTCAAAATGCGCAGGCTCCAACTCTCTCTTCCTGTTACGGTAGTAAATCAGTTCCATTCATAATATTCCAGACCTATCTCCTACTAGTTTGAAGTTGAATAACAAAAATAGAGCAGGATTTTGATATACTAATACTTAGGCAAATATTTGTACAGTAAGTCAGATGGGGGGACCTGCCTGTGACAACTGGCAGGGTATGCAGATGGCAAAGGTGGTGTCCTGATGATCTGTGACAACACTGAATGGTGACCCTTCAAGGGTAGGAGATTAATAAAGATGATGATAGTAGCTAATATTTCTTAAGCACCTACTAAGTGCTAGTCACTGTGGTAAGTGTTTTACATGCATTATCTCGTTTTTAACACTCAAGAACTATAAAGTAGCTGCTGTTATTATCTCCAGTTTATGGATAAAGAATTGGAAGCTTAGAGAGGTTAAATAATGTGTCCAAAGTCACCCAGTGGTAGAGTTGGGTCTAGACTTCAGCTCTGTCCAACTCCAAGGTCATACTGTTATCCACAGCCAACTGATGCGATGTAAATCAGTGGTGAGCTGCAGTTGGTAGTGAGAGCATGTCATGCACATCTCTTCTCAAATCTGTGTTCAGTGAAGTCACATTGGTAGCTTGAAATCAGCCACGGTGAGTGTATTTATACCACAGAAATTGGTAAATGCTACAAATCAGGTTTTTCCTCGACTTCCCTGCCCTAAGAGCTGGTTGTTATGCATTTACCAGCACATGACTGGATGGAATATAGCTGTTTTTAAAAATCTGTGATTGGGAAACAGTGAAACTGGTGAATAGCAGACATCACAGCATCAAATAATTGGGGGCAGGGAAGCCTCTTGTACATTTGTCCTGAGTTGTTTGCCAGGTGAGATAGATTCCTGTAAACAGGGGAATGGGAGAATGAATGATCCTTGGAGCTACAGAGAGAAAGGAGTCAAGCTGGAGTGAGGGTCTGAGGATCTCAAACAGAAGTATGCAATGTACATTTCCCCACTTATTCCTTGATCCTCTTTTTGAGTGCTGGTACTTCTTATGTGTCACATATAGGAACATAAATAAAATAGAATCCCTTTTCTTGTGAAGCAAACATGTACACAAATAATTACAATGTAATGTGAGATAAAGTAATAAAAAGCTGTGCACATCAGTTTTTAGTGAGGTGGGAATTTATTTGTCAAAACTACTGCAAGTAACGTTTTTAGTGCTTCACGGATCTTCTGAGGCTCCTTTATTATGATGGATTATGTTAAAAAAAATAAAGCCCCAGGTTATACAGACGTTGTTGTGTTCTCAAGCCATGATGTTAACGTGAACAGCAGTAGAGACCAAGGTACCCCATTAACATATGTTTGTCCAAGTAAGTTGGTGAAGACGGCCAATTTTAGCTTTCTGAGGGTAACTTTCTTCTCCTTTTCAGTAGCCTTCATGTTGTCTTCAGGTTGTCAACTGGGAAATTATCTCGTATGTCGTTCTTAATGTTTATTGACAGACTGCTTGCCTATCCCTACTGTGTACCATTTCTGTCACTGTGTTGTTTAAACACACTTTTAGTCTTTTAACTTCAACTTTTGAATAAAAGGATTTTTCTGCTGCTAAAGGGACTTCAGCAAACTGTAATAAGCCATAATGGAAAAGAATATATATTTCAAGAGTTTTGTGAGATAATTGTTAAACACAGCTATTATTAAAAACTTAATTATACTCATGTATAATTAAATTATATTAAAACAAAGATAATAAATATTCAAAGTTCCTTGCTCCCTAGGTTTTTTTTTTTTAAATCTTCTGAAAATATTGAAAATATAGCTACCTGAAGGCCTGTTCCGCAAGTTTGTCCCAGAACACAGAGTGCCTCATTCCTTTATTTATTTATTTATTTGATGTGGACCTTTTTTTTTTTCCCACACACACACACTGTATTTTATTTTTACAAGAGATAAATAAACTGACACCAAGCATTGTAAATGGATGACCACAACAAAAGCAACAATGTTTGCAATTACCAAACACGAAACACACTCATACTATGTCATAATATTGACATTCAGTCCAGGAATCCTCCACTGTAACAGCTCCTTTACTTTGCAGTGAAAATTGATTTGTATATGTTTTGTCTCTGAGTCCTTGTGGGATTTTTTTTTTTATTCGAACAGAAAGTCACAAAAATTATAATCATCCTCATCAGTTCACTCAGTCCCATGTAATTAATTTTGTTTTCATCTTGATCTTTTGTTAGCACTCTTATGAATTCATCAGTTTTCCATTAGAGTTCTGAAAATGCTTATTCATTCAGTTCAGCAGTATAGTCCTTTACCAGAAACCTGTACTTGTCAGAGGATGTGGACCAGTTTTTTAAGTCTTTATTGAATTTATTACAATATTGCTTCTGATCTATGTTTTGGTTTTTTAGCCCGGAGGCATGTGTGAGTTTAGTTCCCCGACCAGGGATCCAACCCGCACCCCCTGCATTGGACGGCGAAGTTTAAACCACTGGAGTGCCAGGGAAGTCCTGCTCCCTAGTTATTTTACTACATTATACTATTATTTATGCTCCTGAGCTTATTTATGTCTCTATGGTGAAGAATTAGGTTAACAGTGTGCTACTACTGCACATCTTTCTCCAACTCAACTCTGTTCTCTGTGTACCAGGATGTCACACTGGTAGCTTGAAACTGGGCGTGGCGCTCTCATGGAAATTTAGACCACAAATCTGCAAGTGCTACAAATCAGGGCCTGATTTATTGTTTTGTTGATTGTTTTTTAAGCATAATTTCTGTGAGGATATGGCCGAGGAAGAATAGGCATGTTGTAGTAATGAGTGAACCTCAAAATCTCAGTGGCTTAGCACAATGAAGTTAATCTCTTGCTCACAGAAACCTTGATGAAATTGGTGACTTTCCAGGGTACTGTCCTCCTTGTCGTGATCTGCCACTCCAGGCTGCTCCTCTCTTGTGGAACTTCATCTCAACACATGACCCCCATGACCATCATGGCAGGGGAGGAAAGAGCTGGAAGGCGGCGCTGTCTCTAATATGCTTCCTCCTAGAAGTGACACATTTCTCCTCTCAGCCCATTGGCCAGAACCAATCACATGATCCTGTCTAATTGAAAGGTCGGGTGGAAAATTTGGGAGACAACATGGATATTCTATCAATACTAAATATCTCAGTGAGGTTTCTGGTAAAATAAATACCCAAATTTAGCTTCCACTTTTATATTCTCTCATAGCACCCTATACTTTCCTTTTTAGGAGTTATCAGAATTGTCATTGCATTAGTTCCTAATATCATATTATGGTCTAATTGTCTGTTTAGTAACTTGTCTCTCCCAAAGCTTCATGTAGGCAGGGGTCATCTGTCTTATTCATAGTTGTCTTCCCAGTGCCTAGCACAGTGCTTGCCATATAATATTTTGGTTTGTCAAGTTTACTGCTATATTTTTTAGGTGAATGAATAAATATATAACCTACATTGCTATAGAAAATGTACATAATCTACATTTCCTATAGTAGGGAAGAAAGTTATGTAAGTGAGTGATACATAAGTGCTTTTAAAAATTGAAAATAAGGATGACAGCACTTACATTATCAGTAATCCCACAGAGTGATGGTGGAGTTGATTTGCTGTTATAGTTCTTTTAACAATTCAATGTGTATTATTCCTCTGATTGCGTACAAAATATTGACACATTCTGTTTAGTGGAAAACACTGATAAAATAGAAGATCTACTACAGCAATTTAAGATGTTCTAATTTACCTACATTTATGCTACTGTATGTTTTCTCAGTTTTCATTAAAAATTTTTTTAACCCCTTTGGGTACTATTGGAGCATCTATGTGGGGTGTTTTCCCTCTAAGTTTTTTATTTTATTATTTTTTATTTTTTGGAACTAAGATCTCATAAGCGCCATGCGGCGCTTATGGGATCTTAGTTCCCTGACCAGGGATTGAACCTGTGCCCTCAGCAGT
Source organism: Delphinus delphis (assembly GCF_949987515.2). Classification (NCBI taxonomy): domain Eukaryota; kingdom Metazoa; phylum Chordata; class Mammalia; order Artiodactyla; family Delphinidae; genus Delphinus; species Delphinus delphis. The sequence continues at coordinate 42,155,783 of NC_082699.1, read as the reverse complement.
GAAAGCACTGAGTCCTAACCACTGGACCGACAGGGAATTCCCTAAGGTTTTTACTTTTTACAAAGAGTATTTGAATTAAACAGTGATTGATTCTGAGTTTACTCTTTTAATTTGTTACCTTTTATTACCATGTGACAGACTTGAAATTCAGTAAAACCATGATAAACAACTCTGTTTTTTTATCTTTCACAATGGGGAAAGGGCTATTGAAAATCTATACCGCACACACTTTCTCCATGAATCTAACAAGATTTAAAAATCACCTTTTTGGAACAAAATTGAGTTATTTGTAATGAGGTGGATGGACCTAGAGTCTGTCATACAGAGTGAAGTAAATCAGAAAGAGAAAAACAAATACCGTATGCTAACGCACATATATGGAATTAAAAAAAAATGGTACTGATGAACCTAGTGGCAGGGCAGGAATAAAGATGCAGATGTAGAGAACAGACTTGAGGACACGGGGTTGGGGGGAAGGGTAAGCTGGGACGAAGTGAGAGAGTGGCATTGACATATATACACTACCAAATGTAAAATAGATAGCTAGTGGGAAGCAGCCGCATAGCATAGGGAGATCAGCTCTGTGCTTTGTGACCACCTAGAGGGGTGGGATAGGGAGGGTGGAAGGGAGACGCAGGAGGGAGGGGATATGGGGATATATGTAAGTATATGTATAGCTGATTCACTTTGTTATACAGCAGAAACTAACACCCCATTGTAAAGCAATTCTACTCCAATAAAATGAATAAATAAATAATCACCTTTTTATGATCAAATATTTTACCTCTGGTGTCTGAGGAATCCTTGTGATTATTGTAACTTTGTTTCTTAGAAAAGAGTAAAGAATTAGGCTGGTTTCTTACTGTATAAAAAGCTATTTCCTCCCAAAACAGAATGTTTAGGAGAGATAAGAGTTTTCAACCTCAAACCTGTATATTTATGTCAGAGACTTAATGTCTGGGTCGTTAAATACAAGCAGAATCATAAAGATAGCTTTTCCAAGTTACAGTCAGGGGAAAAGATAATATTGCCCCTAAATTAGACAAGGTTTGATAAACTCCAGACCAATTTTTAAAAGCTTGGTAATAAGTCATTCTAAGCTTGATTTACTCTGTTTCTGAAAAGCCTTTCTTAATATCTCGACAAAACACTTTAATTCCCTTGAGGTGGTGGGTGATTTGGAGTTGATGTTAACTCTTTAACCTTACTAGTAGTTCCACAAGTACTATAAAAATGGACAAACAATCCAGTGCTAGTGTCAGCCTGATCAATGTGTGGCCGACACTTTTTTTTCTTCCAGATGGTCTCACAGGCGGGCCAGCTGGGCCACTGCCAGCATCTTCTGATTGCTATTGGAAATGGACCAAACTTTATACATCAGGGGATCTAAGAAGCAGACTGTTCTCCATTGTTCACATTCTTCTATTCAAATTCATATTCCCTTAAGGACTATATGTCCTTTTGCCTGTCTACAACTATTATGCCTGCTTTTCCCTCCCTGAAAGGCTCAGTAATACTTTTGGGGGGATAATGTGTTGGCCTAAATAGGCCTTTTATTGAGAATAGAAGTAGTGATACATTTTCCTTGACATGGCTTGGACATGCTATTGTTTTCCCAATTATTTTTGTTATGTATTTTGGAGATTTAAAATTTTTTTTAATGACTGAAACCTACATGCTTACTCTCCCCAAGGACTACTTCTGTTCTCATTTCATGCAAACCCAGACACACAACTCAGCAGCATTATACGGTCTTTAGAAAACCCACTATAGGATGGTGGTTAATAGGGTGAATTCAATCTTTATTCTGGCTGTGGGAACTTCAATATGTTAATTACCCTCTCTAAGCCTCAGTTTCCTTATCGCTAAAATAGAGATGATGGTAATAGTACTCACAAGGTTGTTGTCAACATAAAATTTAAAAATTCATGTTAAGTGTTCAATAAATTGCAGCTATTTATTAGTGGGCAGTATAAAGCTTAGAAATATTTTTCATTAAAGAATAATTGAAACGTATAAAAGTAGAGAGAAAAGTACAGTGTACCCACATGTACTCATTTCCTAGTTTCAGTGATGATTATTTTGTGGTCAGTCTGATTTCATCTTATTTCCCATTCCTTTCCCCAGTATTCATTTGAAGCAGATCTCAGGTTTCATATCTTTTTACCCCTAAATACTTCAGTATATGTTTCTAAAATATAAAGAGAAGCCTCATGTCTTTAAATATTATCAGTAACCTCATAAAGTGATGATGGGCTTGATTTGCAGCTATAGTTCTTTTCCTTTAGCAATTCGACATCTATTATTACTCTGATTGTGTACAAAATATTGACACTTCCTCTTCAGTGGAAAAATTGATAAATAGAAAATCTATTTTCTATTTAAAATAAAACCATAATAACATTATTAATATTGGTTAAAATTAATTAAATTTATAAAATTTTAATAAATTCCATTAAATTAATAAAATTAATACAAAATTTAATGTCATCAGCCATCAATCCACTGTTCAAGTTATTAATTTGAGCTCATAATTTAAAAAATATCAGTTTATTTGTTTGTATCTGGATCCAATTAAGGTCTACACATTGTTATTGTTGATACTGCTCCTAAGTCTTTTTAATCCATGGTTTTCTTATCCTCTCTTTGCTTTTCCCCTTGCAGTTTAACTGTTGAAGAGACTGGTCATCTGAATTTTGCTAATTGCTAACGCCTAGTGTGTAGCATGTTCCTTTGTCTCTTATGATTCTTGTGAACTGGTTGTTAAACCTTTTTTTCTTTTTTCTTTTTTTTGAATTGAAATATAGTTGATGTACCTTATTATTTAGTTCCAGGTGCACTACATAGAGATTTGACATTGGCATACATTATGAAATGATCACCACGATACGTCTAGTAACCATCTGTCCCCACACAATGTTATTACAATATTATTGGCCATATTCCTTATGCTGTATATTATATCCCCATGGCTTATTTATTGTATAACTGGGAGCTTGTGCCTTGTAATCCCCTTTACTTATTTCACCCCACCCCTACCTCCTCCCCTCTGGCAACCACCTGTTTGTCCTCTGTATCTATTTTCTTTGTTTTTTTTAATATTTGTTTATTTATTTAATTTTATTTTTTTGGCTGCATCTGGTCTTAGGTGCGGCATGCGGGATCTTCCATTGTGTTGCGCAGGCTCCTCGTTGCTCTGGTAGGCTTCTCTCTCTTTGTGGCCTGCAGGCTCCAGAGCGTGCAGGCTCCAGAGCACGTGGGCTCTGTAGTTGTGGCATGGGGGGTCTCTAGTTGTGGCCCACGTGCTCAGTAGTTACGGTGCGTGGGCTTAGTTGCCTTGCAGCATGTGGTATCCTAGTTCCCTGACCAGGGATCGAACCCACATCCCCTGCATCGGAAGGGGGATTCTTAAACACTGGACCACCAGGGAAGTCCCAATTTTCTTTGTTTTTAATTAAAAATTTTTTAATTTAATTTTATCTTTTGTAAAATAACAGTTTTTAAATAAAAAATTCTTATTGAAATATAGTTGATTTACAATGTTGTGTTAGTTTCTGGTGTACGGCAAAGTGATTCAGTTTTATATGTATGTATATATATATATATACACACACACATACATACATATGAATATATATATTCATATTCTTTTCCATTATGGTTTATTGCAGGATATCGAATATAGTTCCCTGTGCTATACAGTGGGACCTTGTTGTTTATCTATTTTATATATAGTAGTTTGTATCTGCTAATCTGAAACTCCTATTTATCCCTCCCCCCTTTCCCCTTTGGTAACCGTAAGTTTGTTTTCTATGTCTATGAGTCTGTTTCTGCTTTGTAAATAAGATCATTCATATTATATTTTAGATTTCTTACATAAGTGATATCATGATATTTGTCTTTCTCTTTCTGACTTACTTTGCTTAGTATGATAATCTCTAAGTCCTTCCATGTTGCTGCAAATCTTTGTTTTTTAGATTCCACATATAAGTGAGATCATATGGTATTTGTCATTCTCTGTCTGACTTATTTCACTTAGCATAATACCCACTAGATCCATCCATGTTGTCACAAATGGCAAGATTCCATTTTTTAATGACTGAGTAATAATATTGCATTGTGTATATATACCATATCTTCTTTATCTGTTCATCTATTAATGGATACTTTGGTTGCTTCCATATCTTGGCTATTATAAACAATATTGTAATAAACATTTGAGTGCATAAATCTTTTGGAATGTGTTTTGGGTTTTTTTGAGTAAATACCCAGAAGTAAATTTGCTGGATCACATGGCAGTTTTATTTTTAATTTTTGAGGAAACTCCGTACTGGTTTCCATAATAACTGCACTAATTTACAATCCCAACAACAGTGCACAAATGTTCCATTGTCTCCACATCCTCGGCAACACTTGTTATTTGTTGTCTTTTTGATAATAGCTGTTCTGACAGGTGTGAGGTGATATTTCATTGTGGTTTTGATTTGCATTTTCCTGATGATGAGTGATGCTGAGCATCTTTTCATGTGCCCGTTGGCCATGAAAAAATGTGTTTGGAGAAATGTCTATTCAGGTCTTCTGCCCATTTTTAAATCAGGTTGTTTGTTTATTTGATGTTGAGTTGTATGAGTTCTTTGTATATTTTGGGTAATAAACCTTATTGGATATAGCATATGCAAATATCTTCTCCAGCTGCATTTAAAAAATTTATTTATTTATTTATTTGGCTGCGCCAGGTCTTAGTTGTGGCATGTGGGGTCTTCGTTGCGGCATGTGGGATCTAGTTCCCCGACCAGGAATTGAACCTGGGACCCCTGCATTGGGAGCATGGAGTCTTAGCCGCTGGACCACCAGGGAAGTCCCTGCATTTTTTTTAAAATTTATTTTTGGCTGCGTTGGGTCTTCGTTTCTGCGCACAGGCTTTCTCTAGTTGCGGTGAGAGGGGGCTACTCTTTGTTGTAGTGCACAGGCTTCTCATTGTGGTGGCTTCTCTTGTTGCAGAGCATGGGCTCTAGGCGTACGGGCTTCAGTAGTTGTGGCGTGCAGGCTCAGTAGTTGTGGCTCGCAAGCTCTAGAGCGCAGGCTTAGTAGTTGTGGCACAAGGGCTTAGTTGCTCCATGACATGTGGGATCTTCCCTGGCCAGGGATTGAACCCGTGTCATCTGCATTGGCAGGTGGATTCTTAACCACTTCGCCACCACGGAAGTCACTCCAGCTGCATTTTTGCTTTGTTGATAGTTTCCTTCACTGTGAAAAAGCTAAAAAGTTTGATGTAGTGTCATTTGTTTATTTTATTTTTTGTTGTTTCCCTTGCCCGGGAAGACATAGCCAAAAAAATATTGCTAAGACTGATGTTGAAGAGTGCACTGCCTATGTTGTCTTCTAGGAGTTTTATGGTTTGGGTCTTACACTTAAGTCCCTAATCCATTTTGAGTTTATTTTTGTAGATGGTTTGAAAAAGTAGTCCAGTTTGATTCTTTTGCATGTAGCTGTCCAGTTTTTCCAAGATGATTTATTGAAGGGGCTGTCTTTTCCCTGTTGTATGTTTTTTCCTCTTTTGTCATAGATTAATTTACCAGATAAGTGTGGGTTTATTTTTGGGCTCTCTATTCTGATCCATTGACCTATGTGTCTGTTTTTCTGCCAACACCACACTGTTTTGATGACTGTAGCTTTGTAGTTTAGTTTGAAATTGGGGCACATGATACCTCCAGCTTTGTTCTTCTTTCTCAAGATTGCTTTGGCTATTTGGGGTTTTTCATGTTTTAGTACAAATTTTAGAATTTTTGTTTTCTGTGAAAAATACCTTTGGTAGTTTCATAAGGATTACATTGAATCTGTAGATTGACTTGGGTAGTATGGTCATTTTATTTTTTTTATTTTTTAAATATTTATTTATTTAATTTATTTATTTGGCTGCACCAGGTCTTAGTTGCGGCATGCGGGATCTTCATTGCCATATGTGAGATCTTCATTGTGGCATGTGGGATCATTTTTTTTTTTTAGCCATGGCATGCATGCTCTTAGTTGTGGCATGTGGGATCTAGTTCCCTGACCAGAGGTCGAACCCAGGCCTCTTGCATTGGGAGCATGGAGTCTTAACCACTGGACCACCAGGGAAGTCCCCTCATTTTAAAAATATTAATTCTTCCAGTCTATGAGCATGGTAGATCTTTCCATTTGTTTGTCTCATCTTCAATTTCTTTCATCAGTGTCTTATAGTTTTTTAAAAATTTAATTTAATTTAATTTTTAAATTTTTTGGCCATATCACACAGCTTGTGGGATCGAACCCAGGTCCCCTGCAGTGGAAGTGCAGAGTCCTAACCACTGGACTTCCAAGGAATTCCTCTGTCTTATAGTTTTCAGAGTACAAGTCTTTTTCTTTTTTGGTTAGATTTATTCGTAGGTATTTTATTCTTTTTGATGAAATTGTAAATGGGATTGTTTTCTTAACTTCTCTTTCTGATAGTTCATTGTTAGTGTATAGAAATGCAACAGATTTCTGTATATTGATTTTGTAACCTGCAACTTTATGGAATTCATTAATTAGTTTTAATAGTTTTTTGGTGGGGTTGTTAGGATTTTCTATATATAGTATCATGTCATCTGCAAACAGTGACAGCTTTACTTCTTCCTTTCCAATTTGAACTCCTTTTATTTCTTTTTCTTGTCTGATGTCTGTGGCTAGAACTTCTGATACTACGTTGAATAGTTGAGAGTGGGCATCCTTTTGTTCCTGATCTTAGAGGAAATGCTTTCAGCTTTTCACCATTGAATATGATGTTGACTGTAGGTTTCTCATATATGGTCTTTATTGTGTTGAGTCATGTTCCCTCTCTACCCACTTTGTTGAGTGTTTTATCATTAATAGATGTTGAATTTTGTGAAAAGCTTTTTCTGTGTCTATTGGGATGATCATATGATTTTTATTCTTCATTTTGTTAATGTGGTGTATCCTGTTGATTGATTTATATGTATTGAACCATCCTTGCATTCCTGGAATAAATTGCACTTGATCATGGTGTGTATGTTTGCTTCCTTCCCCAGGTTAGGAAAGTTTCAACTATTATTTCTTCAAATAAGTTCTCTGCCTCTTTCTCTCTTTTCCTTCTGGGTCCCCTGTAATGTGAATGTTAGTACACTTGATGTTGTCTCAGAAGTCTCTTAAACTATCCTCATTTTTTAAAATTGTTTTTTCTTTTTTCTGTTCAGTTTGGGTGATTTCTACTACTCTGTCTTCCAGATGGGCTGCTCCTTTCCTCTGTATCATATAATCTACTTTTGATTCCTTCTAGGGTATTTTTAATTTCAGTTATTGTATTCTTCATGTCTGTTTCTTCTTTTTATTTTCTCTTTGTTGAAAGTCTTCATGTGTTCATCCATTCTTCTCCCATGTTCAGTGAACATCTTTATGATCAGTACCTTGAACTCTTTATTGGGTAGGTTGCTTTTCTCCACTTAACTTAGTTTTTCTGGGGCTTTGTCTTGTTTCTTTGTTTGGAACATACTCCTCTGTCTCCTCATTTTGCCAAATTCCCTGTGTTTCTTTCTCTCTCTTTTTTTTTTCTAAAATGCTTAATGTGACGGAAAGCACAAGGGTTTCTCATTATTCTTATTTATTTATAAAATTTATGTGTTTATTTATGGTTGCATTGGGTCTTCATTGCTGTGCACGGGCTTTCTCTAGTTGCGGCGAGTGGGGGTTACTCTCCGTTGTGCTGCACGGGCTTCTTGTTGCAGTGGCTTCTCTTGTCATGGAGCACAGGCTCTAGGCACACGGGCTTCAGTAGTGGTGGCTTGTGGGCTCTAGAGCGCAGGCTCAGTAGTTGTGGGGCACAGGTTTAGTTACTCCGTGGCATGTAGGATATTCCTGGACCAGGGCTCAAACCTGTGTCCCATGCATTGGCAGGTGGATTCTTAACCACTGCCACCAGGGAAGCCCCCCTGTGTTTATTTCTATGTGTTACTTTTAGTTACATTTCCCAGTCATGGAGATGTGGCCTTATGTAGGAGAAGTCCTATGGGGCCCAGAAGCATGTTCCCCTGTGATCACCAGAGCTATATGCTCTAGGGGTGCCCTCTATGTGAGCTGCATGCACACTTCTACTGTGGTGAGACCAACTACTGTGGGTGCACTGGTAGGTGGGGCTGGCCCCCTGCCTGGCTGGCTGTGAAGTTGTGCCTTGTGCAGTGGCTGCAGGCCCACTGGTGGGCAGGGTAGTCTTCCTGCATGGTTGGCAGCACAGCCGTAGTTCCAGGGTGGGGCACAGGACTGCTCCTGGCCTGCTGGTGGGCAGGGTGGGGTCCTGAGCGGCTATCTTTGTGGGCCTGGGAGGGCTTGGGGCTGGTGTTGACCTGTTGGAGGGCAGGCCTGTGTCCTTGCACGGCTATATGCAGAGCTGAGGGGGCTTTGGGCTGGTGCCAGCCTGCTGGACAGAGGAGCTGGGTCCCTGCATGGTTGTCTGTGCAGCCTGGGAGGCTCAGTGGTAATTAGATTTTGAGGCTTTGTCAGATTCAGGTTGGAGTTTTCAGCAGGACCACTTCATAGATCACATGGTCGCTTTACCAGAGGTACCTGATGTCTGGTTGTCTCTTTGGGATGACATTGATGGTTAGTGCCTAGATCCATTAATTCACTTTGAGTTGCAGAATGGTGGTATTCTAATTCTGTCATTCATTCTTCCTTTCTTAGCTGGAATACTATTTGGTTACACAGTGGTACAGTTTACATAGGAAAGTCAGGATAAATGCTTGATTGTCTTTATCAATGCTCAAAATAATAAGCCAGTTCACTAGCATCCTCCAGTAGTGACCAATATGTTTTATTTTGCTTTAATATCTTTACAGACTCATGAAGTCAGCATATTTGTTGTATTTAAATCCTTTTCCATTATTTTTTGTATTGATGCTCAGTGGTTCCATCTTTGGTCAAGTTGATGCCTGAGCCCCACTGACATGACTCTATAGTCTGACAACTTCTCTGTTGTCTGACAAGATGTTCCAAGCTCATCCTTTATTTCTCTGCCCCTAGAATTAGTCCTTTCTAAGGAGCCCTTATTTCTTTCAGTGAAAATAGTATTTCAAGTTCACAACTGGGGCACTAGGGTGCTTATTTCTACTTTTTTTGGTCTTTGTTTCTAGAACTTCTCATCAGACAGAGCTGGGAAATATAGTTTTTGTTTTAAAGATAAAATGAATCATTTGTTCATACTGATACTTCATATTAAATTCATGACTACAGGATTTTTACTTAATCTCTTCTATTTAATTTATTTATTTTCTGTTCATGCTAAGATCCCCAGTTCTCAATAATGCTGGGTATGAGAGAGTTTGAACATCACATATTTACTCTCATTTGCTTTATCCCAAGTTATACACACAACAGCCTCAGACACTGACAGTTCATACTCTAAAACTTTGAAGATTGTCTTATTAGTTTTTGTTCTTAACAGTCCCTTCTATCCCTAGGGTGTATCCCACAGGGGATGTCAGTCAAATTACTGTGTTTTTAAGTCATTTAGAATAGCCCCTCTCTGGTGGTTATGCCACCATCTGGATATACAGTTATGTTCATTTTTTCCTTTCCTTTTTTGTGAAGGATTGCTTTTTCTCAATTTAAGTATCAATTATTTAAATATTTACATGTTCCCAAAGTTAAATCTACCAAAGTGCATCGAAAGAAGTCTAGTTTGTGTGTGTTTCTTCTCTACCTCATTTCCTCCTTCCTTCATAGGAAGGAGGTATTATTATTTTTATTTTATGATTATCCTTTTGTTGTTTTAAAATATAATCATGTATGTTTAAAAAATATAAGCAAATATATTTTTTATACTGTGTTTCCTTATAAGCCTAGCGTACTATTCTTCACTTAATATATCCCACAGCTTATGATAGACTTCTAGAAACAGGGCCGCTAGATATAGGAAAGATAGATTTGAAAGCAGTAGGGCAGAGGAAGGTACTGGGAGAGGAGAAAAACCTCCGGTAGGAGCACGCTGGGATCTAAATTCCTAAGGTTAGGGTTAGGGTTAGGGTTAGGGCTCCAGGCTCCCCATCTCTACTTGCTCTTTTTATTCTGCAGAGCTCTTTAGGGCTCACTCCCTCCTCCCTCCAAAGCTCCTGACTCCCCCATCCAGCAAAGACTCAGATATCAGGACCCTCCCATTGGAAGCCAGTGGGAAAATAAATCCATAAGTAAACAAACAAATACATATATATATTTCAACTGGATATATTATATATTTTAAACCCATTTTTGATCTTTAAAATGTATAACAGCAAAACTCAAATTGTAAAGCCAATGTAAATAACCAGTAGAGATAAACATCTCTACAATTTAAAACTTCTGTGTCTAAGCCATTGAAATCTGTGGTCTTGGCTCATAGAGAGAAAAATTATTTTTTAAAAATGTCTAATTGATTGGGAGGTAGGAATATTGTCCTTTAAGAAAACTCCGTAGAAAGAAATCAAGTTAAGAGTGATCACTCACATCAGCAGTTTTCAGCTTTCTTGTCCCTCTTGAAAATCTTCCTCCGGCTAAACTACTTTGGTTGCCATCCTAACCAGGAGTTACTTGCTCATCTCGATTTCAGTGCCATGGACACTCGCTTCCCACGTTTGGAAAGTCTTCTGTTTCCATCCACTGCTTTCATCAGCAGTTGGCTTAAAACTCACGTTCTCCAGGAAGCTTATCTGACCCAATCCACTCTATTAGGATCCTTTCTGTATCCCACATGCCTCAAGTTTAGAGTTGTCAGATTTAGAAAATAATAATGCAGGATGCCCAGTTAACTTGGATTTCAGATAAAGAGCAAATACTTTTTTCCTCTTCCTTTTAGCATGGGACATGCTTATACTAAAAATTCTTTGTTATTTATAGAATTAAAATTTTAACTAGGAGTCTTGCACTTTATCTGGCACCTCAAGTTTAAAGGTCTTAAAAAACAAATCATCTCCAAATATTGTTACACTTGATTATTATGTTGCTTTCAAAATTTTCCATGAGTTACTTTATGTGTGTGTTTCGCTTTCTAAGTAGATGACAAACTCCTTGAAAGTGGAAGCTGTGTCTTCTGTGTTTGGAGTTCATCTCTCCCGCACTTTGCTCTCCACACCATGCTAGTCATCAGTTCTGAGCTAATGTTTGATGAATGAATAAATCCTCAAAGTGAGTTTTTTTTTTTTTTTTTTTGCGGTACGCGGGCCTCTCACTGTTGTGGCCTCTCCCGTTGCGGAGCACAGGCTGCGGACGCGCAGGCTCAGAGGCCATGGCTCATGGGCCCAGCCGCTCCGCGGCATGTGGGATCTTCCCAGACCGGGGCACGAACCCGTGTCCCCTGCAGCGGCAGGCGGACTCTCAACCACTGCGCCACCAGGGAAGCCCCGAGTGTTGTTTTTGATTAAAGAGAGAAGTCTTTGAGTTAAACATAAAATACTATAAAAATAATTTAAACTATTTTAAAACCAATTCCTAAGGTTGATTTAGAATAAAATCAGAAACTATTATTAACATTATTAATGATTTACATTCTAAGATTTTTATCAATGAACTTATATGAACAGCTATTATTAAACATATTTATAAAAGTTGGGTCAAGTTGTGAGTTCTTTGTGTGAGTAGAAGTTATTTTCATTTACTGTATCTTATCCTTGCAAAGTTGTACCATTATCTTACCTGCGATATACATTTATATTAATTAAATTTGGTAGCTGCTTCTTGCTTCACTTAAAAAAAATTGTAGTAACAGTTGCTTCTAATCGCTTTAATCACTAAGTCAATGCAAAAAATTGCCTTATGCCAGAGGCAGTATCTGTTGCGTCATGCTCTCAGTCAGCAGTGCTTGAGCCCTTTTGAATCAGCAGAGGGAGCCAACTTCAGTTTTGCTGCGAAGTCACTGCCTTCTAGTTCCAAAGGTGCAAATGTAGGGGCTACTATGTGAAGGCCATTTATTTGTTCTTAGTATGGAGAATGAGGGCATAGATAAAAAAGCTAATTGAGATAACTCCATAACCAGCAGAAGTTTATGTTGCAAATTGAGTGGGGTGCAGTTAAAGCTAATGCCATGAATTACAGTAATGAAAGCAGTGTAATTTGCTGTTAATTCTCTAAACAAAACAATCCCATGCATGTCAGGATTTTGACACTTTAATCTTGGTTTCTGAAGGCGCTAGCAAGGTTGTAAAGAGAAAACCTAAGGGGAGGCAGGTTTCATCACTGGGACAAAGGATACAGAGCAACAGACAAAGGAAAAGGAAGGGGGTTTGAGGGGTGGGCGGAACAGGAGAGGAGCTCTTCTTTTTATCTAAAAGGAACAAAAAGGGAAATGGTGTTTAAACACACACACACACACACACACACACACGCGCGCGCACACACACACACACACACACACACACACACACACACACCAGAAACAGTGCGACCGGAGGGAACCTAACAGCGGAATTCAGTTTTCTCTAACAAGGAGTGGTTTGGGGCCTGTGGAAGAGGAAGTAGGGGTTGAATGGAAGGAACCCTTTTTAGTCCACCTGGAGGGCTGGCAGGGGTGGGGAGGGGTGGGAAACCAACACAGCCAGGCCAGAGCAGAAAGCAGTGTTGACTGCGGCTTTGGACTAGCCTGGGCGGGGGAGGATCCTGACAATGAGCTAGAATTAAGGGTGGGTATAAAAACGTTCAAAACAAGCTCTGGTGAGGTGAGAGGTGGAATCAAATTTAAAAAGAAAGGAAAAAGGAAAATTATTAGAGAGATACGCTGTAGACTTTATTTTAAAACAGTGATTTTTTTTGTTATTAAATAAAAAATTGAAAAATTATTTTTCCTAGAAATGTGGTATGGAAGATTATAGTTATAGATCTCCATGCATTTGAGCATACAGAGCCATCATCAGAATTTTTTCCCCCAAATTGCTAAGAGCTTTAATTAAAATATCACCTGTGATCTCACCACCCCAATATTATAATCATTGTAACATTTTGATATGTATCCTTTTGGAAAATGCATATGTCCACATATAGATATATTGGATATTTATAAAAACATTGGTATCACACTATATGTAATAATGGTAGCTAAGGCCTGCTGAGAGCTTAGTAGATGCTAAGTGCTGTTGTCAGGGCTTTCCCTGTAATACTGTATTTAATCTTCACAACAACCTGGTGAGGTAGTAATATCATTCCTATTTTGTAAATGATGCCCAGAGAGGTTAAGAAACTTGCTCAAAGTCACACAGTTAATAGTTGGTACTTGATCACTGACCATCTGACTCTACAGGCTTTTAATCCTTATAGCAAATTATCTTCCATATCAGTATTGGATAATCTGCTTTCTTTTCACTTAAAAATAACATATAACGGACATCCTTTCCTGTCAATACAGAACTTCATCATTAATAAGTCATCATAATGTATCAGTCCTCCACTGATGGACAATTTAGGTGGTTTCACTTTTTTTGCTAGTATATACATACATCTCTGTTCATTTATTCCATTATTTTAATAATTTATTCCTAACGGTGAGATTTCTAGGTTAAATGCTTTTTTGGGGGTAACACTGTGATTTCATTTTGAGAAAGAATTTCAATGAGCATTCCACCAGCATTGAGTTCTGAAGGCTTTGGGAGCTAACCTTGAAGTTGTACTCACATGTCGGAGATTCCCTGTTGCCACCTAGTGGCACCATCTCTAAATTGTTAGTAGCAACATTGTGTGATCATTCAAGAACTCTCCTGGGAAGATCTTGAGCAAAATGTCCTCACTTTTTCATTATTATAAATAATACTGTAATGATTAAATTTATTCATATTTAAAATCACTTCCTTAGGGAATAGAGTCATAGACATTTTATACATTGTCAAAAGGTATAAACATTAATTTTTTGTCTTATAAATGTAATACATATTATAAATATAATAAAGAATGAAAAATCACGTTGAATTATAAGAAAAAAAATGCCCTGTAATTTCATCAGCCAGAAAAACCACTTTTTGGGGGCCATTTAGGTAAATTTTATTTTAATATTTTAAAAAACAAAATTAGTGTTATAAGTGTCACAATTTAATAACCTGCTTTTTTTTTAAAGTTCATGTTTTGGGGAGGGGTTATATCTTACTGATCTGACCGCCTCCTGGAGTTCTCTTTTTTTTTTTTGCTGTATGCGGGCCTCTCACTGCTGTGGCCTCTCCCGTTGCGGAGCACAGGCTCCGGACGCACAGGCTCGGTGGCCATGGCTCATGGGCCTAGCCGCTCCGCAGCATGTGGGATCTTCCCCGACCGTGGTACGAACCTGCATCCCCTGCATTGGCAGGCGGACCCTCAACCACTGCGCCACCAGGGAAGCTCTCTCCTGGGGCTCTTAAGATCAGGAACTTTGCCTTATTTACTATTGTATTAGTAACACCTGCAACAGTGCTTGACAAATACTGGTTGACCAAGCAAGTTTTGCAAGAGCTGAAATAAGCATGTCTTTTTCTTTCCTTTTTTCCTCCCCATTTTTATGAGGTTAAGTCTCTCAGGCTATGGAATGCTTGATCCCATCTTAAGGGGAAATAGTTTCAATATGTTTTTTTAAAGATTTTTTTTTTTGATGTGGACCACGTTTAAAGTCTTTACTGAATTTGTTACAATACTGCTTCTGTTTTCTGTTTTAGTTTTTTGGCCGTGAGACATGTGGGATCTTAGTTCCCCGACCAGGGATTGAACCCGCACCCTCTGCATTGGAAGGTGAAGTCTTAACCACTGGACGGCCAGGTAAGTCCCTATTTTCAATATTTTAATTTGCTGATTATCTTGGGCTATTCTTAACTCTGCTATCCCTCTTCTTTTCCCTTACTGTTTTCAGTAGTCAGGTGGCATGAGAGACAAAAGGACCTCCCAGATGAGTGTAGTTAGAAAACTTGCTGTGAGAGAGAAGTGGGCACCCAGGTAATTGAGTGGGGAGAACCTGGGGCTGGAGGTTCAACCAATATGCCCTCATGGTTGCCCCTGAACCAACCTCTGGGTTACCTGGGGTGTAAAATGAAGGCGCTGGCCTCTGGGGTCCTTTGCAGCCCGAAGGGTGTGGGAGTTGATGATCTTAATGTCTGCGTGTGGCGGGTTCAAGGGGGGCAAGTGTCATCTTGAAGATAGAGGCAGATGGGTGAGGAATGAGGCACCAGCAGAGAAAGGGGGGGCAGGGCCGGCTGTGTGCGTGTGTGACCTGCTCTGTGACACAGGCCCCTACTGCACGCAGGAGGACCCCTGCTTGGTTTACTTTAAGTTCTGCTTTGGCCATCCTGAAAATTTTTAATAGTTTTTGAAAAAGGGACCTCACATTTTCATTTTGTACTGGGCCCTGCAAATTATGGGTTGTGGTCCTGGGTAGGGAAAAGGATGGAGGCGGAGGCACAGAAGACAAGAGAGATGTGGCATCGAGGGGAGAAAGAGCAGAATGTGAAAAGAAAGGGGCATGGTATCCCCCCATCTAGTGGCTGCCACCCAGGTGTTGAGTCCCCAGAGTCCCCCACCAAATGCTCCACCAGTTACCTGAATCCTGGGGTGCCTTTCAGCCTCCTTCATGTATTCCATAGCCCCTAATCAGCCATACTTTCCAGTATCTACTGTTCTCCCCCTTCACAGAAAATTATTGTCAGGCAGCCTTCGTTAAGAGGAGTCATTTTTTGGGCTTCCCTGGTGGCGCAGTGGTTGAGAGTCTGCCTGCCGGTGCAGGGGACACGGATTCGTGCCCCGGTCTGGGGAAGATCCCACATGCCGCGGAGCGGCTGGGCCCGTGAGCCATGGCCGCTGAGCCTGCGCGTCCGGAGCCTGTGCTCCGCAACGGGAGAGGCCACAACAGTGAGAGGCCTGCGTACCGCAAACAAAACAAAACAAACTCAAATTAAATGACGACCATTTAAAAAAATAAAAAAGAGTAGTCATTTTTTTTTTCCTGTGAATTCAGCAGAATTTGCACCTTAATCCACTAAATATTTTGAGGTATAAGCTTATGTCTACTTTGCCTGCCTGACACTTATGCTCAGGCCTGAAGAGTCGGGAAGTTAGAAAACATCTATCAAGTGTGTGCACCTTGGCTGAAGGCAGAGAAGCCACGCCTACCTGCTCAGGCGTTCTTTGTCTCACCAGGCACAAGAAAGTCGGGAGAGAATCCAAAGGCATGCTTTCAAGAGTTTGTGGCAGCTCGCTCTTTGCAGAGGGAGTGAAGCTATGCAGGCTGGGTGACAGCAGCGTGGAAGTTAAAGTAGGCCTGGAAAGACACAAAATATGATCTCTAAATTTAATCAGTCATTTTTTTACAGAATCGCAGACATTTAAATCTCACAGCTGAATTTCCACATTACCTGCGGGCATTGCAAAGAATTGAGGGGTAAGGTACCATGAGGTATTATTAATTTACAAATAAGTATTATTTACTTACCTTCAACAACATGCCAGGTGCTGTGATAGGAGCTTTAAGTAGTTTTTTGCATATAATCCTCATAACAACCCAGTGTGGTAAGTCGTTACTGGTTTTATTTTACAGATTTTAATCTCAAATACAGAGATTAAAAATATGTATTAGGTCTCAATAGTAGAATCAATATACAGAGAGCTTTCTGAAGGCAGGGAAGGTGGTCCTTAAGGGATATGGAAATAGCTATATTCCCATTTATTTGATTCATTCCTAGACAAGTAAAATGACTTATTCGAGTCTTCAAGGTCCTACTCTGGCCATCGAGTTTCCTCTGACCTTATGTCTGGGAGTCAGGGCCCTGGGGGTAAGACTTCTTAGACCTCTCATGTTAGACTTCTCAGATTTCCCCCATTTGAGACTTCCCATCTCCCAAAGGAACGGGTGGAGCAAGATGGTCTGTAATGGGAAATCATTATTACCTCTCTTTCCTCATTAGCCTCTAACAGAAATTCAGTATTTCCTTCAATTACAAATACAGACCACAAACCACAGTTTTATTAGCAGTATTTGAGACTTAAAAAAAATTTTTTTTGTATACATCATGTAATTAATTTATTTATTTTAAAATTATTAATTTATTTATTTTTGGCTGCATTGGATCTTCGTTGCTGCGCGCGGGCTTTCTCTAGTTGCAGCGAGCGGGGGCTACTCTTTGTTGTGGTGCGCGGGCTTCTCATTGCGGTGGCTTCTCTTCTTGCAGAGCACGGACTCTAGGCGCGCGGGCTTCAGTAGTTGTGTCACGTGGGCTCAGTGGTTGTGGCTCGTGGGCTCTAGAGCGCAGGCTCAGTAGTTGTGGCGCACGGGCTTAGTTGCTCCACGGCATGTGGGATCTTCCTGGACCAGGGCTCGAACATGTGTCTCCTGCATTGGCAGGTGGATTCTTAAGCACTGTGCCACCAGGGAAGCCCCTCTTTTAACCATTTTTTAAATGTACAATTCAGTGACATTAATTACATTCACACTGTTGTACAACTATCACCAGGTTTTAAAAATATTTTGTTAGCTATATATATATTTTTATAAATTTATTTATTTTATTTGTGGTTGCGTTGGGTCTTCGTTGCTGCACGTGGGCTTTCTCTAGTTGCGGCGAGTGGGGGCTACTCTTCGTTGTGGTGCGCGGGCTTCTCATTGCGGTGGCTTCTCTTGTTGGGAGCACGGGCTCTAGGCGTGCAGGCTTCAGTAGTTGTGGCTCGCGGGCTCTAGGCACACAGGCTTCAGTAGTTGTGGCTCATGGGCCTAGTTGCTCCATGGCATGTGGGATCTTCCCAGACCAGGGCTCGAACCCGTGTCCCCTGCATTGACAGATGTATTCTTAACCACTGCTCCACCAGGGAAGCCCTGTTAGCTATATTTTAATGTAATAGGTTTCCTTGTGATTGTATTTGTTTTATATGCTTAAAAGCATTCATCTCGGAAGGAGTTAATATGGTTCATCAGACATCCAAAGGGCTCTGGGACACAAAAAAGGTTAAAAATCCCCAATCTATAGGCTCTTTCCACTTTTAACATCCTATGACTATATGAATCTAAATCAATCCAGCTTTCTTTTAATAAATGGGGATTATAATGTTTCTCTGCCCTATCTACCCTTGGGTATTGCCACTTAATGCGCTTTTTGTCGGTGCTGTAGGGTACGCAGCAGGCAGGCAAGCCCCAGCACTGCCCTCCGCACAGCATTAGTATTCCTGGACAGTCTTCAGCATGTGAAGACCCTTGGAGGTTCAGGACTTGGGGTCATCCAGGAGCCCTGTCTCTGAAAGCCTCCAGTGAATGTGGCTGTCAGGACGCGTTCTCCGCTTCACTTCTGTGCCAGAATCAGGCCAGGGAACCGTAGACCAGTAGGTATTTGCTTCCCCTGGGCCATTCTCAGGATGGGCCGCATTAGCTGGTGAGTGTGAATCACCCAGCAAGTGATATAAGACATTTGATATAGTTGGGAAGATACCCATTTGTTCAGTTCATTCCTTTGTTCAATCATCTGTTCAGTCATTTAATAAAAATTTACTGAGTGCTTATGTATGTGCCAGGATACTTCAGTGAAAAAAGAAAAAAAAGGCCATAGGGTTTGCCCTTATGGAGCTTACATTCTAGTAGAGAGGAGGGAAGGGATAGACAATAACCAAAATAAAAAAAATGCACTATATAGCATATGATGACGATGAATTCTGATAAAAAATGAAGTAGGGAAGTGCTGTTGGGGATAGGTTGTAATAATTCCTACCAATGGGAAGTGGGTTGACTGAGGAGGAAGTACACCGTGGGTAGCAGAGACCCTTCTGCTGCCTTCCCTTTTGGGATATGCCTGCCAGCAGAGAACATTTGTTCCCACTTGTTTTCAGCCACGTGTAAACCTTAAAGGCCCAGTGGTGTGGGGAGCACTCCCTGAGGGGATCCAGCGTCCTCTGTGACTTGACTGGATGAGTCTCCAGGGGGACTGGGGATCCTACATCTAGAGCCAGATTCTCTATATTAGCTTTGTCAGTTTTCTTATTTTTAAAAATTAAAAAAAAGTATTTATTTAGGGCTTCCCTGGTGGCACAGTGGTTGAGAGTCCGCCTACCGATACAGGGGACACGGGTTCGTGCCCCGGTCCGGGAAGATCCCACATGCCGCGGAGCGGCTGCGCCCGTGAGCCATGGCCGCTGAACCTGCGCGTCCGGAGCCTGTGCTCTGCAACGGGAGAGGCCACAACAGTGAGAGGCCCGCGTACCGCAAAAACAAAAACAAAAACAAAGAAAGTATTTATTTATTTGGCTGTGCCGGGTCTTAGCTGTGGCACACGGGATCTTTGTTGCAGCATGCGGAATTTTTTTTTTTCAGTTGCGGCATGTTGGATATTCAGTTGCGGCATGTGGGATCTACATCTCTGATCAGGGATCGAACCTGGGCCCCCTGCATAGGCTGCGCAGAGTCTTAGCTACTGGACCACCAGGGAAGTCCCTACCAGTTTTAAAAGTGATGTTTTGGTCTCCACATGCGGATCCTTTAATTTCTTCGTTGTTTTAGAACATAGGCAGGGAAACGGGATGCTATTTGTTGGTGTTCCAATCAACTCCCCCAGTGTTTTCGTATTTGGGTTTTTGATGCATTTCTTCCCTTCTGAATGTGAGTCCTCCAGGGCAGGAAGGATATTGGCCTTTTCCTCTGCCTGGGATATCCCTACTGTGCCTAGGATAGTACTTGGCACAAAGAATGTACTCCATAAATCTTTATTTACTAGATAAGTTTCATGTAAAGTACAGTAGCCATTGAGTTTTGGTTGTGGATTCATCGGAAGCTTACTGTGCTATAGGTCAAATGAACTGAAAGGGCAAAGGCATTTTTTGTCTGAAGCTGCCCCTATTAACCCATAACTTATTTAAAGGGATAATAATACTTTCCATGGAACATATATTTAACACAAACCCTTAGACATTATGAAATCTTTTCTAAAAAGCAGGATATTAGGTGATCTTTTTTTCACACAACTCATGTTAACTTGACAGCTCCCACAATTAACATTGTAATTCACTTGTGAAGCCCAAGGTGAGTCAGTATTTAAGGTTTCTACCATCACAGCATTGAGTATAGCCTGGAATGTAAAATAGTACATGAGATATTTCAAGAGCTTCAGATATTTGACAACCAATTATGTAGCAGACATGATGCAACTACTGTATACACACAAAATACATTGTGCTGGACACGGGCTTACACAGAGATAAATAACATACACCCTCAACCAGTGAGCTCCTAGGGGCTAGGGTTATGAAATAATGTTAGGGCTTATATGTACCTAGCACTATCTTAAAGGCTTTTTTTTTTTTAACACATTTAATACAACAACCTGGTAATTTAGCTGCTATAACATTCCCCACATTTTATTGAACATGTAGCAAGCAGCCTTGGGAGATATACTGTCTCCCTTTGGAGCAAAGAGCAGTTTCCCTGAACTCAGGGTTCCTCTCCTGTAACCACACTGCGTGTGCAGGTTTTTGCATCTCCCTGTGGGAACCGGGGCTCAAGGAACCAGTGTAATACATACTGATTCTCTGGCTACTGCAGTTGTCTTCAGTAATAGACTGTCATTTGTTTCTGACCCAGGAGTTTCGTGTATTCTGCCGGCATCTATGAAAGTATGGCAGGCTAACTTGCTAGTTTGCAAGTAGGGCAACATCTCAGACCCTTCCCAGTTCTTGATGTTCACGAAGGGGGAAATGGAAAGACAGATGGTTCAGGAACTTGCCCAAAGTCACTCTGCCAGTAAGTGGAGGAGGTGGGATCCAGACTCTTGCCGTCTAGGGTAGCCGATGAGCTTACTTCCAGGCATATGTGGTTTGAGGTGCCTTGGGCCATCTAGCTGGTGCTATATCCAGTAGGTCTTTGATCATACATGGAGGAACCCAGAACGTAGGCTCTCATTTGGGAACCAGTCACATTAATGTTGTTGCCGAGATGATGAAGTGGGGATTGAATGTATGGATTCCTCTAAAATCTTGGTTACGGAGAGACAGAGATAGCTTGAATGCTAGAGAAGGACATAGAGGAAAAAATCACTTATTTATGAATTTTTAATTGGACGCAGACCCGAACATGTAAAAATATTGTTGGAAAAGAACCACTAGCGGGATGAGGTTGAAGGTAGAGGAGAGGAAAGTTGGTGGAGTCAGTGCCCTAAGGAAATGGAAACTGATGAAACCCAGATCATACATTTTCCACTGAGGTGGGAAGGAAGGAGGGAAAGATAGGTAAGGTGCTGATAGGTGTGTAGATATCTGGATGGCGTAGGGAGTTGAGGGAGTCCTTCTCTAGAATTGGCTAGATCACTGCTAAGAGGAACGAGGAAGGTATTGGGGTGGGGCTTCAGGAGAACAGTGTAGGTTAGAGCGAGAAACAGCAGGTGGAACTGTCTATAGACCATTGACTCTCCTATGTTTGGCCCAATGCCTTGCACATAGTAGGTGAAATTAAATGAATTGAATTAATGAGTAGACACGTGTAGAGGGATTCTTAGGCAATGTACTGAGGTGCTGGTTGAGGAGACCACCTTTCTGCAGAGGCTAGTTTCTGAGATGCTGAGTTAGATGGAGTTATGGGCAGGGAACAGTCTCCTATTTGGTGACTGCCTGCAGCCGCTAAGTAGGTAGCACCCAGCCCACCTGCTGAGAGATAGCAAGACAGTCAATCCTGGGCCCCAGGCAGGGCCAAAGTGGGGATCAGCTGGGATGGGGAAGGAATAGTACAGCTTGAGTTCTCCGCTTTGACCACTCTGGATGCCAAGAGGTTGAAGCCTGGTCATGTCTGGATTCTAAGCATATTATAGAGCAAACAAGAATTATTTGTCATGATGTGCTCTGAGAATAAATTCAATGATATGACCTCGTTCCAAATGGGATCAGTTTTTATTTTTAATGTATTTATAGACTTGAGGTTCAGGCTTCCAAGGGAATGAGATAAAGGGATAGAGGTCAATAAAGGGGGTGAGAAATACAGCTCAAAATGAGCCAAGGGGCATTCCATTTTAGAAGAAATGTGTCTGTGACTGGCCAGAAAATGAAGATAATGGTTGTAAAGAGAAGACAGTCATGAGAGAAAGATTTGAAGTAACTTTCCATTACTTGGCAATGTTTTTAATTTGGCTACATCTGACACCAAGAGGTGAGGGAGAAAGCCAGCCCATAATTCTAAAACTAAATTAAAACTGCTCCTGAGGCATCTGAAGATTTTGATTTTGGAGAATAATTGGTTTTTGTTTCAGTTCACACAAGTCAGCAGGCAGGGTGAAAAAAACACGGACCTGCAGCAAAGCATTAACCTTCCAAGCAGTGGGTTTTGGTTTCCATAAGTGCAGTGTAGGAGGAAACTCTACAAACCTTCTGCATCTAAGCTGAAAGGGTGCTGTACAATTTAAATGTTCAGGAACCTCCACCCACACGCATTTAGCAGGTGTCCAAGGATACAGCAGCTCATGGTCTTGACCTGCAGTGAAGGACAGAGTGATAGTATGTCTCAAGAGAGCTATTTATAGGACACTAGTGCATGTCATTTTCTTTAACTATCATCTACTCTTGATGTTTGGGGGCTCTGCCATTTATTTCAACATTAAATTATAGGTTTTTAAAACTAGACCATTGTGCCTGACCATCCAGTGGTTTCCTATTACTCACCTGTCACTGCTTGGGAAAGTCATCTGAGGAAATGTAATGAGATCACTGGGGCAACCCCTTTTCCAGGCTAATTATTCCAGCACTCTGTATTGCATTGTTATTTTTAGTTTACTAACATTAGCTTTTTTTCTTCCTAAGGAGACTTGAGTCCACTCAATTTCCCTAACTGTCAAAGATGCAAATTGCAATTTTATTTATTTTTTCTTATTTCCTCAGAAACTATAACCCTCATGCCCAGCCCCATTTTCTCTTTTCTCTTTTTTTTTTTTTTGATTTTCTTACAGAGCAGGGATTAAATCTGATCACTGCAAGATGACATTGCAAGAGCAGGCTGGACACATTTTCAAGTGGCCAGGCTTTTGCAGGGGAAGGCTACTGGGAAGGGTGGCTTCCATTCATTCAGTGGGGCAACAGCTCTGAACTCTTCTTCCGGCTCTGGCCCTGACACCTCTCCAATCTATTCTCAGTCCAGCAGCCAGGGTGATCCTGGTAAGACATCAGTGGATCGTAAGAGTCCTCTCCCCCAAACCCTACCCCATCTGTCCCCCCCATTCCCTCCTCTTTTTGCTGTTTTCCCTCCTTCACTCTGCTTCCCCCTGGGACTTTCTTACCGTCCCTCAAACACACCAGGAATGCTCCTGCCTGAGGACTTAGCCCTTGCTATTTCCTCTTCCTAGAATTCCCTTTCCCCAAATTCATATTTTTTTTTCACAAGGAATGTGAATAGTTTTATTTTTGTAAATGTATTAAAAATTCTTTCATTTTATATGGAGCCTAAAATTTGAAAAAGAATAGATACATGTATATGTATAACTGATTCATATTGTTTGCTGTCTCGCACCCTTAAAGTCTTTACTCACCGAGGCCATCCTTGACCATTCTATTCTTATATTGCAAGCCCCTCCTCCAACCCTCACCTGGAAATCCCTCTTTGCTGTCCCTGTGTTCCTTCTCTCCACAGCACTTATCACCAACTATCACTACGTGCATTTCTTTTTTATTTTTTCATGTCTGTTTCTCCCCACCAGCATATAAACTCCAAGAAGACAAAACAGTTTGTGTATTTTGTTTATTGCCGTGTCCCTACCGCTTAGAAGAGAGCCTTGAATGAATCGGTAAGTATGTTACCTAACTAGTGACATGTTTCAGGAAGCCTACTGACATTTTATAAGGTCATCCCTTAATACTGCCTGGAATCTCCCTTCTCTTGGTGTGCCGGTGGTATCCTTCCACAAATAGAAACCACAAATGCCCATAACCATCCCAGAAAAGAGATACAGAAGAAACACAGAAGCACAATGGATTGTTAACGTATGTCTATGTTTCTGAACACTTGGAAAATAGGTCATTCATAGTCTTTCCCATATAGTTAAGAACTCTATTAGCACCATTAGCAAGTTATCGGCAGTGAGTTGGAAGTAAGTCTGTGTGTCATAATCTTTCCCCAAATAAAGGGTACAATTTTAATAGCTCCGAAAGATGTCTTTGACTGAATTTGTTCAACTTGGCTTTATTTTTTGCAGAAGTGATTTCTCTGTATCAGGGATCAATTTTTCAACTCATTCAATATTTATTAAGCAGCTTCTATTCCAAGCAACAATATCATGCACTGTGTTGGAGTTATTTCATTTATGAACTTCTATTAGCAGTCTTGCATTGGGGTATTTGGTTTCTGCTGAGCCAGGCCCTTGGTAAAGGTGTTAATTATTTTCCCTTTTAAGAATCCCCAGGAGGTTACACCTGTTAAAAACAAGACAACAGGCCCCAAATGGAGTTGCTTATGCTAAGCCCCACATCATCAAACTGAGACTTGACTTAATTACAGTTTTAGCTTTCCCAGAAATGGAATCTTTTTATTTTTAAATTTAAAAATTTTTCTCTGCATTGGGTCTTTGTTGCTGCATGCGGGCTTTCTCTAGTTGCAGCGAGCGGGGGCTACTCTTCGTTGTGGCGCACGGGCTTCTCATTGCAGTGGCTTCTCTTGTTGCGGAGCATGGGCTGTAGGCATGTGGGCTTCAGTAGTTGCAGCTTGCGGGCTCAGTAGTTGTGGCATGTGGGCTCAGTAGTTGTGGCTCACGAGCTCTAGAGCGCAGGCTCAGTAACTGTGGCACATAGGCTTAGCTACTCCGCGGCATGTGGGATCTTCCTGGACAGGGATCGAACCTGTGTCCCCTGCATTGGCAGGCGGATTCTTAACCACTGCGCCACCAGGGAAGTCCCCAGAAATGGAATCTTAACCCAGTCCATCAGGAAAGGCCTGATCAGCACGAGTTAGGTAATCTGCCTGATGTTCCCTGCCATTTCCCTAAAGGAAAGTGACCTTACAATAACCAACCTGCTTTTTGGCCTAGTATAATTTTCTTATTCCTGCTCCATTCTGACTATAAAAATCATTTTGTACAGCTCCTAGGAGCTCCTTTCTATCTGCTAGATGGGTTGCTGTCTGATTCATGAATTGTTGAATAAAGCCAATAAAATCTTTAAAATTTACTCAGTTGAATTTTGTTTTTTAACACACCCTTTGCGAGACGCAGTTCATTCTCCTGGGGAAGGTCTAGCTTTTTGGTAAGTCCCAGTCTTGGTCTCAAACGTCTGTCTTGCTTCCACCAAATTCCCAAAGAAACCAACAGATAGGATTTCCCCAGAGCAGCTTCTGCTGTTCTGTGTTTATACGCAGTCTTTTGTGGGGATATATATTATATATATATATATATATATAATATGTATATATAAAATTCTCTTTTGCACCAGTTTACTCATTGCTCTTTCAGGGACTGATGGGTTCCAACTGTGATTTGCACTCCCTTCTTTTTAATTTATTTTATTGAAATATAGTTGATTTGCAATGTTGTGTTAATTTCTACTGTACAGCAAAGTGATTCAGTTATACATATATATACACATTCTTTTTCATATATTTTCCATTATGATTTATCACAGGATATTGAATATAGTTCCCTGTGCTATACAGATGGACATTGTTGTTTATCCATCCTGTATATAATAGTTTACATCTGCTAATCCCAAGCTCTCAATCCATCCCTCCCACACCCCCTGCACTCCCATCTTTTATTTAAAAATTTTATTTATTTATTTATTTAGGCTGCATTGGGTCTTCGTTGCTGCACACGGGTTTTCTCTAGTTGCGATGAGCGGAGCTACTCTTCGTTGTGGTGTGCGGGCTTCTCATTGTGGTGGCTTCTCTTGCTGTGGAGCACGGGCTCTAGGCACACAGGCTTCAGTAGTTGTGGTGCAAGGGCTTAGTTGCTCCGTGGCATGTGGGATCTTCCCGGGCCAGGGATTGAACCTGTGTCCCCTGCATTGACAGGCGGATTTTTTATTTTTAACATCTTTATTGGAGTGTAATTGCTTTACAATGGTGTGTTAGTTTCTGCTGTATAACAAAGTGAATCAGCTATACATATACATACATCCCCATATCTCCTCCCTCTTGCATCTCTCTCCCACCCTCCATATCCCACCCCTCTAGGTGGTCACAAAGCACCGAGCTGATCTCCCTGTGCTATGTGGCTGCTTCCCACTAGCTATCTATTTTACGTTTGGTAGTGTATATATGTCCATGCCACTCTCTCACTTCGTCCCAGCTTACCCTTCCCCCTACCCGTGTCCTCAAGTCCATTCACTATGTCTGTGTCTTTATTCCTGTCCTGGCCCTAGGTTCTTCAGAACCACTTTATTTTATTTTTTATTTTTTTTAGATTCCATATATATATGTCAGCATACGGTATTTGTTTTTCTCTTTCTGACTTACTTCACTCTGTATGACAGACTCTAGGTCCATCCATCTCACTACAAATAACTCAGTTTTGTTTCTTTTTATGGCTGAGTAATATTCCATTGTATATATGTGCAACATCTTCTTTATCCATTCATCTGTCAATGGACACTTAGGTTGCTTCCATGTCCTGGCTATTGTAAATAGAGCTGCAATGAACATTGTGGTACATGACGCTTTTTGAATTATGGTTTTCTCAGGGTATATCCCAGTAGTGGGATTGCTGGGTCGTATGGTAGTTCTATTTTTAGTTTTTTGAGGAACCTCCATACTGTTCTGCATAGTGGCTGTATCACTTTACATTCCCACCAACAGTGCAAGAGGGTTCCCTTTTCTCCATACCCTCTCCAGCATTTATTGTTTGTGGATTTTTTGATGATGGGGCAGGCGGATTCTTAATCACTGTGCCACCAGGGAAGTCCCTCCCTTCTTAAACATAATCAACATATATTCAGTTTCATTCATTCATTCTAGTATAGTAGTTAAGCATGTGGGCTTTGGTGTGCCAAGTACAATTTTCAGAACATTGAAAATCTAACTCTCATACAAGTATAGAATGAACATGTGCCACACATTTAATTAACTCATTAATGAGGGAAGTAGCAGGATGGTAAACCTGGTTCAAAGGATTACAGTTGGGACAGAAGTATTTACAGTCATTGAAGGAAAGAATGCTGGAATGAGACTGCTGTATTAGATGCAAAATGAGCTAATCTCCTAGAGAACAATACAGCTGTAACCTCTGGAGTTATCTTTTTCACTAGAGAGAAGCTCACTTGCCCTGCTATATGTCAAGAATCATTTGAATCACCCTCAGCTTTCTACAAGTTAATATCTACTCTTACAAAGTTGTAGACTATCCTAATCAATAGTAAAGAGCGAGTCATTAGGGTAAACCCCCTAGAGACTAGGATAATTCTGGAGTGGCTCTGTAATGGTCCAGCATGACATTGAAAAGATGGGCAGCCATCCTTTGTGTGTTTCCAAGTTTTGGATATTTTTGTCTTCACAGTTAGTTAGGCTGCCTGGATTCAAATCCTAGTTCCCATTTCCACTAGCTGTGACCTTGTCCAAGTTATTTAACTTCTCTAAGTCTCAAGTGTCCTCATCCGTAAAGTGGGGATAACAATAGTTTCTACCACATTAGGTTATTGTGAGGTGTCAATGAGCTGATCTGTTTGAGGACAATAGAATAGAATAGAATATAGTAAGTGCTCAATAAGGCTTAGCTACTATTATTTATATGGGCACTAGGCTGAGCTGCAGGTAATCAGGGCTTGTGTCCTCTATGTCCTGGCCTTATAAAGGAGAGAACTGTGACCCTAAGGCCATCACAGATTTGGTTGTAGCGGTCAGAAGGAGTTCATGTCATTTAGGAGTTTCAGGGAACTGTCAGCTCCAGCCTGTGGTCAGAGTGGCTATTGGCAGTCCAGAGCAAAGCCTTGGTGGAGGCAAAGATGGGGGCCCATGTGAGAGAAATAAGAGGTGGAACAAACAGAAAAGGAGAGCTGAGGGCCTGTTATTACTCACAAGTGGGGCTACTGAGCTAGTAGACATCTGAGTTTTACTTTCCTCCTTTACCTTCTTCCTGTTGAAGTCTCCATTGCATGTACTAGGTACTCTTCTCGTACTTTTCTTCAAAGTTGAATATGATATAGTCCCTACCCTTAGGGAGTTCATAGACAAGCTTAGGAACCCAATGTGACCAACTGTTACAGTATGTATATAAAGTACCTGCCTCACGTGAGAGATGTGTCTGCAGAAGGAAGGCTTTTTACTTCCTCACGTTGTTCCATCTGGTGGCCTGGACCACAGAAGGGTGGCAGTGGAGTTTATGAATGTATTAGCAGAGGTCTAGCAATCGAGGGGTATTATGGGTTGAGTTGTGTACCCGCAAGACATATGTTGAAGTTCTAACCCCCAGGACCTCAGAATGACCTTATTTGGAAATAGGTTCTTTACAGATGTAATTAGTTAAATTAAGATGAGGTCATACTGCAGTAGCATGGGCCCCTAATCTAACATGACTGGTGTCCTGATAAGAAGAGAAAAATTTGGACACAGACATGCATAGAGGGAAGATGATTCAAAGGCACATAGGAAGACAACCTGTGAAGATGGAGGCGTTGGTTGGAGCTATGCAGCCACGAGCCAAGGAATGCCTGGGGCTAACAGAGGCTGAAAGAAGCCAGGAAGGGTCCGCTCCCAGAGGCTTTGGAAGGAACATGACCCTGCTGACACCTTGATTTCTGACGTCTAGCCTTCAGAACTGTGAAAGACTACATTTCTGTTGTCCTAAGCCACCCAGATTGTGGTACCTTGTTACATCAGCCCTAGGAAACTAAACAGCTTTTTTTGGAGGTGATGTTATTTATAATTGCCTCAAAGTTTGCATTAAAAAATCATAGAATAGGTAAACATTGATATAAGATTTATAAAGCACAACTGACATACTCATTTCTAGAATGGTTTGGTCAAAGAGGAAGATCCATGAGACCAAAATGACAAAGAACACGAGGTAACGTTCACTGAAGGCTTGTGATGCCCACACTCTTCTAAGTGCTATATACAGATTAATTAATTTACCTTTTTAACAACTCCTGTGAACTAGGTATTATTATTATCTCTGTGTTACAGATGAGGAAACTGAGGTATGGAGAGACTAGGTAATTTGCCCAAGGTCACAGTTCATAAGTAACAAGACTGGGATTTAAAACCAAGCCGTCTGGTTCTGGAGCTTATGCTCTTGACTGTGGCAGTGCTGGACTCCTTTACCTGGACTTCAGGGACGGGGGAAGGGACATAAACTCACCAGCAGCCCACTACCCTCATAGTCACAGCTGTTCCTTCCTGAGTGGCTGCCCTCAAACACTCTCCCTCCAAATGCCTCCTGGAGCTACCTCTTCTTTTCTTTTTCTTCAACAGATTTAAAAAATGAGATGAAATTCACAAAACATAAAATTAAGCATTTTAAAGTGAATTCAGTGGTATTTAATAAATTCACAATATTGTGCAACCACTACCTCTATCTGGTTCTGAAACATTTTCATCCTCCCCAAACCCGGTACCCGAGAGGTGGCCACTCCCCACTCTCCCCTCACCCTGGTTACAGTTGGGACAGAAGTATTTACAGTCTTCTTTCTATCTTCTTTCTATCTCTATGGATCCACCGATTCTGGACATTTCATATAAATGGAATCTTAAAATATGTGGCCTTTTGTGTCTGGTTTCTTTCTACTGGCATAATGTTTTCGAGGTTCACCCAGCATGTATCCACACTTATCCTTTTTGATGGCCGAATAACATCCCATTGTATGTATGTACTGCAATCTATTTATCCATTCATCTGTTGATGGACATTTTAGGTTTTTTTTAACCTTCAGCTATTGTGAATACTGCTGCTGTGAACGTGAATGTACACGGTTTGTTTGAGTATCTGTTTTCAATTTTTTTGGGTCTATACCTAGGAGTGCAATTGCTGGGTCATATATTATTTCTATGCTTAGCTTTTTGACCAAGTGTCTCTTCTTGTTTCTCATTTTTCCATGCTGATTCCTCATCACAAAACCCTACATGGAGTGTGGGGAAGCTGAAAATCCCACAACAGGCCAAAGAGTAAGGTCAGGATTAAGGAAAGGCTAGGAACACGCCCACATTAATCATCCTTTATTTCATCTGTCACGCTTATTATGTGGGACTATTTTCAAGTTTTGGGAAAACAGACTAAAAGTTTGCTCTTTAATATTGAATCATAGAACTTTCAGGCTGGAAGAGACCATAGAGGTTTTCCAATTTGGTGAATTTTCAAACTTTCCACGGCTGACTTCTCTCAGGCCTCATGGGGAGGGCCCTGGGTTCCTCCCATCTCCCATCCACCCCTTAACCATACTGGTTAGTTTTTATTTCTCTTACATTTTGGACTTCTGAGTAAGATTTCACATGAAGAGCAGAGGGATAATATTTTAAAATCTAAGTTGTTTTTCGTTTCTGGTGTTTCTTTATATCCCTGGGTCCTTGACCCATTCAGTGAGCTTGACTTTCTGTGTTCATTGCCTTAGGAGAAGATGATTCAGAGAAAACAGAGGGACAAAGAATGGAAAGCATTCTTTGGTTGTAAATTTCAAAAGCCTGGGCTTCCAAAAGGGCAGATTTCTGTGTGTAGAACAGAGATTTGGGAAATGAGGAAAGGCAAAGACTCCTGCCTGAGGAAGGACTCAGATCTGGGAGAGGGGGAAGAGGGGTGTAGTGAATTGTGGGAGGTCCCTGGGTGAGGGACCAGACTCTGATAGGTGCAGAGTCAGTCAGCATCTAGTGACTGCCAGGCTCCCCTGGCACATAAGCCATTGATGAATGGCTTACCTGTGTTAGGTATCAAAGGAACCAAGTCTCCACTGGAGTGAGCACTGTGTCCTCCATAAGGAGGAGCTTCGATTATGGATTTCTTGGTGTCTGGCAAGGACTCCCTTTTAGACAAACATGTGCATATCATCCAATGACGAGCACGAGGCCCTCCATCTATGTCCCTGTGGCATGTGCGGCTAGCAGCCTATTCAATTTCCATGCACCTCCTTTTCCTTGCTGCTCTATCTCCAGTTTGGTTTGGGGGGCAATGTGCCCATCAAAAAATTCCCAGGCCTTCCCTGGTGGCACAGTGGTTGAGAGTCCGCCTGCCGACGCAGGGGACACGGGTTCGTGCTCCAGTCCGGAAAGATCCCACATGCCGCGGAGCAGCTGGGCCCGTGAGCCATGGCCGCTGAGCCTGCGTGTCCGGAGCCTGTGCTCCGCAACGGGAGAGGCCACAGCAGTGAGAGGCCCGCGTACCGCAAAAAAAAATTCCCAGGCTTCCTTCAATGTCATGCGGATAGTTGTGGCCAATGAGATGTGAATGAAGCCTTCCATATTCCACTGGATGAGGCTTCCAGGAAAGCTATAGCTTTCCTAATAGAAATGGACAGACTCAGCTGGCATGGGCTCTTTGCCCTCTCCTGTCCCTCCTTTTCCTGCCAGACGTGGAGACATGATGCCCAGAGAGGCTACAGACACTTTGTGACCCCTTGCTGAGGATGGCAGAACAGAGATGTAGAAGGAGCCTGGTCCCTGAGCAGCTAGCTTTGAGCTGGGCACCTGCTACTCAGTTTCCTTGTTACATGAGAGAAATAAATCCCTCACTTAATCTACTGTTTAGCTCCTGAAACAGGTAACTGAGCACACTTGGGCCCCATGACTCTGACTTCATGTGGACAGCTCCAGTGGGAACACCTGTGCCACATGCATGAGCCCCATCCCATGACTGATGGGGGTCATGGTTCTGGAGACCTGGAGAAGTGGTACGGTGTGGAAGGGAAAATCCCCTGAACTTGGGTGAATCCAAATGGAACCCATTTGCCATCTCCCTAGAGCCAGGACATTGATAGACTTTCCGCTTCCATTACAGAAGAACAGGTTCACTTAAAAAGAAAAAGTAAAATCCTCTGTTCCAGTCTAGCCCTCTCTCATTTTATGAGGGAAGAGAATGAAGTTTAGGGGCAGGAATTGACTTGCCCAGGATCCCACAGGTGGCTAATGGGGATTGGAAGGTAGGTCTCTCCCACACCCATCCTTTTCCCACCAACAGAGTGGTTCCAGTGCTAAGTTCCTTTATATTTTGTTTTGTTTTCTACTAAGGCGATCAGCTGAATATCTGGTGTGCCAAATTAGTGAAATTTGAGGGCTTTTGAATGAAAGTAAACAAGGATTAAGTAAATCGAATAATTTACGAGATCCAGATGGTAATTAAAAGGATTAAGCGTGGTATTTCTAAATGACAAATAGTTCTCTTAATTATTAATTGCCAAATTAAATGCAACAGCCTCATATGTTCTCATATTCTGATTTATTCATCAATGTACTTAAGAGAAGTGGAAAACATAAATTAACCGTACGTAAATTTCTATATTCATGAGCAGATGCAACAAGACAGGTCCCACTAGTGCAAAAGGGCTACAGCTGACATAGAACTCCAGTTCGGGGCAGTGTTGATCCCATGTGACTCTCTGCCGCTAAGAAATGGTGTCGTGATCTGGAAAGCTAGAGCTGAAGATACAGTGCTTTCCCATGGAGTACAGTTTATGGACAATTGGTTGGGAAAACAACCATGAAAGCTTTGAGACTAGCCCTTGGTAGGTCTTCAATATCTGCGCGTTTTATAGGGAACTCCCTGAGGGAGTGCCTTTGGATTTTGGTAGAGTACCCTCTGGTGGCCAAATATTTTCCTGCAGGTTTTTCCACAGGAAAACTAAAACAAAACTGTATGATGAGAGTAATTTTGGAACCACCGTTTTTGTGGTGATTCTGTACCTCTTTTAGGAAAACATTCCACTGCTTCAGATATTTTATGTTCAACAAAATTTTGCTAAGTCTCAACCTGGATTGCCTTTGATGCTGTTTCAATTCTCTACTTGGTTTTTCTTCAGTTGAAGAATGTAGTGACGCTTCTCCAAGCCCCTGAAATGCACACTTTCAAATTCTGCATTTAAAGACCAATTTAGTGGACCAAATGGAAGGAAGGAAACAACTTCTCCTACCTGCAGTCAGTGTAAAAGGAAAACTTGCTACCATTCCTGTGGTCAAGTTTTATCTTCTGGGTTAATTTAATCTAAAAATGATTTTCAGTGTATGTGAGAGTACTTGGAAAACTGTCAAGTTCTGCACATATGTAAGTCTTATCTGCATCTCTGTCGTCTGTCTCAAGAGGCTAGGAAACAGGACTTCCCTGGCGGCACAGTGGTTAAGAATCCACCTGCCAATTCAGGGGACATGGGTTCGAACCCTGCTCTGGTAAGATCCCACAAGCCGCGGAGCAACTAAGCCCGTATGCCACAACTACTGAGCCTGCGCCCTAGAGCCCGTGAGCCACAACTACCGATGCCCATGTGCCACGACTACTGAAGCCTGCACGCCTAGAGCCCGTGCTCTGCGACAAAGAGAAACCACTGTAATGAGAAGTCCGCGCACCACAACAGAGTAGCCCCCCGCTCTCCACAACTAGAGAAAGCCTGCCTACAGCAACAAAGACCCAACACAGCCAAAAATAAATAAATAAACAAATAAATAAATAGACTAGAAAACAGTCACCGAGCTCAATTGTAAAGGCAGAGAATCCTCAGCCAGAAGGATGGAAGATCATTCTTTCATTCCCTCCGCAAACATTTATTAAGCACATGCAGTTAGCAAACACAAAGAAGTTCTTAAAGAGCAGGTAGTCTAGTGAGGAGAGAGAAACATCACCAAATAGTTACTGTGAATGAGTGCTTTTATAAGACAAATTCCCTTAACGTTAACCATAACACAGAACCACTTTTAACCCATAGAATTTGGACATACTGTCTAAAGACATACACCACCTGGTAACAATTATACATATATATCACATAAAGGAAAAAGAACTCACATCTGTTAATCATGGAATAATTCATTGGTTCAGATCATACCTTAACATTTCCTTTTATTCTGCCATTTTCTGAAATAACAAAAAAGAATACAGACATATCAAAAAATGAAAGAAAGAAGGAAAGAAAGAAAAGGGGAACGTTTCCGTGGCAAGCTCAGTGTCTGGCACACGGTAGAGACTCAACAAATATTTGAGAAATGAACAAATATATTACTAACAAGACGGGGGAAGGGACTGTTTTGAGTGGCTTCTGTAGCTGGTGGCTACAGAAGGAGACTGGGCCACATCTGTGACCAGGAGCCCTTTGGAGGAAAGGTTTTGCTTCTTGTCTCTCAGGGTGATGGATGAAAAGAGTGACCAGTGGTCCTTGGACAGGGGCTCCTCTGCTGAGCCAGGGACAAAGTTCACACGCTCTACACGCAAACTCACACACCTGTCTTTTCCCATTGATCTCATATGATAAGCTCACAGTTTGCCTGGCTGGGTACAAGGTGCAGCTGAGAAACAATGGCTCCTTCTGGGGTGAGGGTGTAGCTCCTGTGTTGCTCTTTCCCTGCTAATTTACACAGACCAGGTCCATAGTCCCTTATTCAAAACCCCTGGGTCTGCCTCTGTTTTGGCCTTCAGCTGCTGTGGGTTTTAGAAAAGTAAAGCAGTGCACATGTTATATATAATTTAAAGCTCTCAGCACAGTCTGGGGAAATACCCCTTGACCTAACACATTAATATTTGTGCAGAAAAATATGACCATTCATACTCAGCAGGATCGATAAAAAATGTACAGAGCCTCATCCGTGTCAGGTCAGGTTTTGCCGGCAAATAGACTTTGATGACAAAAAAAAGAAAAGAAAAAAGAAAAAGTTTTCAGAGTTTTTTGCGTTTCAGAAATGTGAATAAGGTTGTGGGCCTGTGTTCGGTCTTTCTCAAAGTGCCACCTTCCAAAGGTTCATTATTCATTTTACCGCAGAAGCACATA
Source organism: Delphinus delphis (assembly GCF_949987515.2). Taxonomy (NCBI): domain Eukaryota; kingdom Metazoa; phylum Chordata; class Mammalia; order Artiodactyla; family Delphinidae; genus Delphinus; species Delphinus delphis. Next base: position 42,120,986 of record NC_082699.1, on the reverse strand, counting down.
CGTGTAGCGCTTCAAGCTCTTCTCGGTAATTTCACGTTCTGACGTGTTTATTCCACATGCCCATCCTCTCCACATAGCCTAACACATAACGGGTGCTTAGCGAGTTTTTGTTAACTAAACAAACAACAGTCTTGCAAGATAAAAGTTATGATAACAGTAGTTTACGGCTGATAAAACCAAGCCCCAGGAGGTTGAGGGGCTGGGCCTAGGGTGACTGGCATCTTGAACCCCTTGTGCTTTGTCCTCACATCCCTGCTGGTTTGCACACAATGGGCCTGAGGGGTTGTAAATATACCCAGGTTTTAAAAGGAAAAGAAGCTGGGTCTGAAGCCGGGGTTCTCGGCAGGGGGCGATTCTGTCTCCGCTCCTGGGGGCTGGGTGGGGGAGGATTTAGCAATGTCTGGAGGTGTTTTTGGTTGTCACAACTTGCCGGGAGTGCTACTGGCATCCGGTGGGTAGAGGTGAGGGATGCTGCTAAACAGCCTAAAACGCACAGTCCTGAAAGTTAATAGTGCTGAGGTTGAGAAACCTAAAGTTTCTAAAGGTATCACCCAATCAAGCTTAATTCAGAAAAAGCCCTAATCAAACCTTTTGAATTAGGACAGCATCCGATTCCTGTTGCTGTCACAGCCTCTCCATTACTTTGTGCAAACCCCTTACCTGCCCTGAGGCACCAGGCAGGAACTCGCCCAACCCCTTCTTTCTTTTTTTTGTTTTGTTTTTGTAAAACACCTCAAATGTTACTCATGGTACGAAATTATTTCATAAGCACCGCGTTGGTACAGAAAAACACATAGCCTAGAGCGCATCCTTTAAGACCAGAATAGCCAAGTGAAAAGTCAGTAGAGATTCTTATTTTTACTTGAAAAATAAAAATAAAAGCAACAACCACAAAAAAACTAAGGTGCACACTGGGAATTGAACAACTATGGTTTTTCTTTCGAGGGATGTGACACCCATGTTTTCTGGTCAGTAATGTTCTATCAAACATTGTACTAAACCAAACCAATCCAGGCAGATAGATGACCAGTGAAGCTGTTTGCTATCTCCTACTTGTACTGAGCTAGACCAGAAGAACACTATCTTGGTGGGATTATTTTGACAGCGAGAAGGAAGTGCAGAGCCCCTATCCCAACAGAAAACCTAAGGAGCTGATTTACACAGAAAGGGTTTTAAGCAAACCTGCACAAACACTAGCATGCTCTAAGAAAGGAAACCTTTTAGACTACTTCCAGCATATACTCATTGTTGCCCAGTAAAATAGGAATACCAACATAGAAAGCATTTTTGCTTTCATAGCACTAACAGCTAGAAAGCACAGCATATAATACTTTGATCTTGAAGTGGGTAATCACAGAAGTTCCAAGATTATATCCACTAGGTTAGCCAGAGTATTCATCTATAAAAATATTTTTTCAAAAACACGTAAATGAGTTATAGAAACAATGGGACTACATCAGGACCAGCAGAAGACAGTGATACAAGGACTACACATATAAGACTAGAAATGGATTTCTTTTTTTAAAAATAAGCATTTATTTTTGGTTGCGTTGGGTCTTTGTTGCAGTGCACAGGCTTACTGTGGTGGCTTCTCTTGTTGCGGAACATGGGCTCTAGGTGTGCAGGCTTCAGTAGTTGTGGCTCATAGGCCCTAGAGTGCAGGCTCAGTAGTTGTGGCGCACAGGCTTAGCTGCTCTGCAGCATGCGGGATCTTTGCAGACCAGGGCTCGAACCCATAGTCCCCTTCATTGACAGGTGGATTCTTAACCACTGCGCCACCAGGGAAGCTCAGACATTGATTTTCACATGTAGCTTTTAGGTAAAGGACATCTCTTTAAGTTGATTTCTACAGCCAAGACTAGCTGTGATAGTAGCATTTTCAGAAATCTTGAGATGGGCAGCTAGCTTGAGTTAAACTCTAGATAAACACTCCCAGTCAAAAACCCCATAGAGGCTGCAGGACTGAAACTCTGACCCATATAAGCTGTGAGTGCACAAAAAGCCTGGTGGGACATGCAAGGCCCGCTGGGCAAGAGGGCTGGTGATGGTGGGTTCTCCCAATATGGACACGCTAACATGTATGCTGGGAAAGGGCCCCCCAGGTGGAATGCTGGGCTTGGGCTTGCTGCAGGAGCCACTCAGAAGCCCCTGAGAGAGGTGTCTACTCCGGGAGGAGTACTAGGTTTACTGAAGACAAGAACGTGTCCCTGGAAGGTCAGGTAATTTTCTTCTGACCCATCAATACTTAACATTAATGAAGGGTTGCAGAACAGTCAGTCTTTCCGAGATGTATTCTTCTGACGTCATTAGCCAAAGCCTCTCCCAGTCTATTCGGCTGGTGATGTCCAGAAAGATCCCAATACCTGGAGGTGGGACTTGGGGCCGCATATTGTTCTGGGAACCTGGCAATGAAGATGATTTGCGCAATGAAGATGACTTGCACAATGAAGTAACCACTAAACCGCAGCTTAAGTCCAGCCCTCGGCCTTCTTTTTCTGCTCGAGAGTCCAGGAACATTTCCTTAAAAGCCAGAAAATCCGTAAACGTGAGCAGCATGTCGAAGATGTCACTGGCCACTTCATCTTTATGGTGCTGTAAAGTTGTAGTGAAAGCCGCCATGTTAAATCCAGGAATCCGCTCCAACAGCTCTTCTATATACTTTTCTACCAAAGAAATACATTCGTTAAAAACAGGCGTGTAGGTGAGCTTCTCCTCTTCCGTGTCTTCAAACTCCTGGTAGTAAATACTTGTCCGTGAAATTCCTCTGTAATAAATGGAACTCATCATCCATGATAATGTCCTCTAAATATCCAACCACAGCATCAAATTCTGCATCAGAGGTGGAAGAGAAAGCGCGAAGCTATCTTCCTCTATGGTGTCCATCGCCGCCGCCACTGTCTAATCCACCGGGCGCGAGCGAGATGGCCGCGGGCCTTGTACCCCACCCGCGGCCCGGGCCCGGGCGCAGCCTCAGCTCTGCTCCGCACACACCCAAGCGGCACCGGGGAGGCCTCGCCGCCGAGGCCACTCCTGGCTCATGGCCCAGCCGGGTAGCGCATGCGTGCGAGGCCTGGGCCTCAGGCTCCCTGGCTGCGGCCACGTGCCGGCCGCGAAGTCCGGCCAGGCCTCACTAAGCTCGCCACTGCCGCCAGCCACTCCTGCTTTCTTACACCCTACAAACCGAACCATTCTCCTTCCCGCCAACTGAACGAATTCCTGACTTGGGAACAAGATATTTTGAAGTCCCAGCCCGAGGACCGGCTGGGCTACTGGCCCAAGAAGGAAAGTGAACCAACAGACTTTTCTCTCCTACACTTAAAGTAATTCAAAACCCAAAGTAACAAAAAGAATGGCTTTATAATCAGAATGATGAGTTTATATTTCTTGTTTCTTCATCACTTTGTTTTAGGAAGCGAGGAAAGAAAAACTCTTGCCCTTGGTAACTAACTTTTGAATCACCAGCAGAGGGCAGGCATTGCTCACCTAAAGGAAACCCGGAGTTGCCCGTCTGCGTTCAAGTACAGACTGAAATGCCAGTATCCGCAGGAGCCCGCTGCTGGATCAACTCCATCTCCTGGTCGTTTTCTTTCTTTCTTTTTTTTTCTTTTTTTGGCTGTACGCGGGCCCCTCACTGCTGTGGCCTCTCCCGTTGCGGAGCACAGGCTCCGGACGCGCAGGCTCAGCGGCCATGGCTCACGGGCCCAGCCGCTCCGCGGCATGTGGGATCTTCCCGGACCGGGGCACGAACCCGCGTCCCCTGCATCGGCAGGCGGACTCTCAACCACTGCGCCACCAGGGAAGCCCTGGTCATTTTCTTGATCCCTGTCACAAGTGACACGATTAAAGTCGTCTCACGCAGTTATAATTCTGTATCAGGAAAGATTTGATTTCTTCTCCTTTTGGGAGACAACTACGTTGAGGTGATGTGAAAATCTTTCTTGAAAAAAAAGTATTATTTTTCCTAATTAAAAATAAAGCCTAAGCATTGAGGAAAATCAGAAAAAAATATAAAAGCACAAAGGGAAGGAAAATTTCACCTCCCAGAGATGATCCCTGTTGGTTTGCTTTTTGGAGCTTTTTCTTCTAATCTCTTTTCTATGAACACTTCTGAAATGTATTTGCAGCAGTAACACACGAGGGGTCCTAGACACACTGATAAATGTTTAAACATGCCGTGCTTTCTCGCCTCTGTGCCTTTGCTCACCCAGCTGAACTGGAGACACAAATCTCTGAAAATCCAAATCCAGGATAGTTTTGAAAGTCAGGCTCAAATGTCGTGCTTGATTCTCCCCAGCTGGAATCGATTTGTTTTCTCTGTATTTTTTGTGTCACTCTGTTTATGACTCTCATGGCAATTACCATCTTTTGCCTTGTATTATGATTTGTATGTACAGTTGAATCTTCCTACTAGGTAGGTCTAAATCTTTTGAACGTGGGAATATCAACTTCATCTTTCTACCCTCCATAGCAGAACATAGGGTTATCACGTAGTAAATATTCATAAACATTTGTAAAAAGGAGGAAGAAAGGAAGGAAAGATGGAATGCCATTTATAATGCCATCTGGTGGAATATTTCTCAGAGTAGAAGATTCGGAGTTGAATTGTGTCTTCCAAGATGATATGTTGAAGTCCTAATACCCTGATACCTGTGAATACGACCTTATTTGGAAATGGGGTCTTTGTAGATATAATCAAGTTAAGATGAGGCCACGCTGGATTAGAATGGGCCCTAGACCCAATGACTCTAAGGAAAAGGATATATGGTCACAGAGGCCCACAGAGAGGGGGGATGACCCTGTGATGACCAGGCAGAACTTGCCATGATGCATCTACAAGGCAGGGATTGCCGGCTACCACCAGAAGGTGGAAGAGGCAAAGAAGGATTCTTCCCTGGAGTCTTCAAAGAGAGCATGACCCTGCTGACACCTTCATTTCAGACTTGTAGCCTTTAGAACTGTGAGAGAATAAATTTCCATTGTTTTAATCCGCCCAGTTTGTGGGGATTTGTGACAGCAGCCCAAGGAAACAAATGCATCATGTTCAGAACTCTTAGTGACAACAGTCCCCCCAGGAGTGAAGGGAAGTTCCATGGATATTCGGATGGAAGTCAGAATTCCAAGGAGATATAAGGAGTTCTTGGTGAGAATCAGACAGAAGTGGGTTTCTAATGGGTTCAAAGGTAGGTTTCAGTTGTTTCTTGGCCAAAATTTTAGCACAGGCTCTCCGTCTTTTCCCTTCATTTATTTTATTTTTCCCCCGCTTCATTTATTTTTGAAGGCATTTGGCCTGACTGAAGGTCTTTGAAAAACATGGCAAAAGTGAACCATCTGATTTCTTCCGTGTCATCAACGGAGTATTTCTAAATGCATGTAATGGTATTGGCATCTTCTTATCTCCTAAGTAGTTTCTGTTGTATCACGATATATTTGAAAGGATGATGTGAAAAGCTAAAATATGGTACCCACCTAGCTCAAACTCTTAGAAGGGAAGGATGGATTTTCATGTGCTGCAGCCATTCATTTATGTGTTATCCTAATTAAGGTTCTTATGGATTCTGAGGGTTAAATTATAACTGGGAAAATATTGCCAAAGTAGGGGAATGGAGTTTCCTCTCTGAAATAAGCCCAATTGTTCCCTCTCACCCCCACGACTCAGGTAACTTAGATTTTATGGTCCAAGATAGGTAGATCAATTCTTAGAATAAAACGACTTGCTGGGAGGTGTAGGTGAGACTGCTTGGTATATGTCATCATCTCTCCCCATAGTAGGAAACATACGTCAGCAGACGTCTAGACGACTTTCCTTGGGTTCCCATGGTAACCTTCACATGCCGCCAGAATGGCAGGAATAATGATGAAGATGATGGTGACAGGGATAACAATGCGTCACCACTGGAACAAAAACAATAGCAAACACTATTTATTCCAGAAAGGATTTTAACCTAGCAGTGTCTGGCACATAGTATCCACTCAATGAAAGTGCTGGATGAAAGGAAAACATGAATGAATGAATGAGAGGAATTGAATCCCTTATAGCAGTGCCCTTTATTGCTTTGCGACTGAGTTTATTTCTGTAATTTCCTACCTCGACGTCTGGGAGTGAGGGAGGCTCAGTAGATACTGACAATACATGGCCAGAGCTGTTAATTTCAAGCAGTAATGAGTTTTGGTTTTTCTATATCATCTCCTGTCTCTTCAGGGTCACTGGCTCCTGAGCATATTAGGGCTGGGATTTGATCCTAGACAAAGATTTCAGGGCTGCTGTGATACATTGTCTACAAAACCAAAGGCAAGGGACTTCCCTGGTGGTGCAGTGGTTAAGAATCCACCTGCAAATGCAGGGGACACAGGTTTGAGCCCTGGTTTGGGAAGATCCCACATGCTGCAGAGCAACTAAACCCACGAGCCACAGCTACTGAGGCCCGCGTGCCTAGAGCCCGTGCTCCACAACAAGAGAAGCCATCACAATGAGAAGCCTGTGCACCGCAATGAAGAGTAGCCCCTGCTCACCGCAACTAGAGAAAGCCTGTGCGCAGCAGTGAAGACCCAACACAGCCCAAAACAAAACAAAAAAACACCCAAAGGCAACTACATTGAACGTTAGCAGTGCCCATGACATTTCTGCTTTCAGCTTCTGGTAAGTCACTGGATTAAGTTTCTATTGGCTAAAAATAATATTGCCATTTGAGTATTTCTTGACCTTAGGATCAATGCTAATTGATTTATTCAACAAATATTTTTTGGATACCTACTATGGGCCAGGTGCTTTTAAGGCACTGAAGATTTTTTAGTGAACAAAATGCCTCCATGGAGCTGAAATTCCAGCAGGAAAAGAGTAATAAGAAATAAGAGTGTAAAACAATATCAGGTGTTGGTCATACTATGAATCAGAACAGCAGAATAAGAGGATGGAGAATGTTGGCGAGGCAGGGATCTCTATTTTATTTTATTGTTTTAATTGAAGTAGAGTTGATTTTCAATGTTGTGTTAGTTTCTGGCATACAGCAAAGTGATTCAATTATACACATATGTATTTTTTTCATACTCTTTTCCATTATGGTTTTTTTTCATATTCTTTTCCATTATGGTTTATTATAAGATGTTGAATATAGTTTCCCGTGCTATACAGTAGGACCTTGTTATTTATCTGTTTTATACATAGTAGTTTATATCTGCTAATTCCAAACTCCTAATTTATCTCTCCCCCATCCCCTTTCTCCTTTGGTAGCTGTAAGTTTGTTTTCTGTGTCTGTGCAGGGGTCTCTATTTTAGACAAGGTGGCCAGGGAAGGCTTCTCTGAAGAGGTGACACTTCAGCAGAGACTTAAATGAACTGAGAGAGTGAATTGTGGGAAAATCTTTGGGAAGAACATTCAGGCAGAGGGAATGGCATGTGAGAAGACTCTGAGCTAGGAATGAACTCGAGGTGTTTGAGGAGCGGTGTGGCTAGAGTGAAAAGAATAGGTCTGAGAGTTTAAGGAGATGAGGTTGCAGGGTACATGGGGGCCTATAGAGCGTAGGAAAGAGTTTAGATTTTATTCTGAGTGTGATTGGGAGCCACTGGAGGGTTTTGAGAAGAGGCATGACATGATCTGGCTTATATTTTGAAAAATAAAAATCCCTCAGGCTGCTGTGACTGTAACAGAGAAGATTTGAAGCATGGAGTTTAGCCAGGTGGCCACTGCAGCAGTTCAGGGAAGAAATCAAGGTGCTCAGACCAGGGTGGTGCAATGTGGTCTGTTTCTGGGCATGTTCTGAAGGTAGAGGCGGTGGGACTTGCTAACGAATGAAGTGTGGGATCTGAAGGCATGAGAGAGATGTCAAGGAAGATTTCTAGGGTGTGGGTGGGTGTATACTTTACAGTTATGGGGGAGACAGGGAGAGACACATTATGAGGAACAAAGTCAAGATCTGTTTCAGCTATGTTAAGTTGGAGATGCCTATTAGACTTCTGAATATCATATTCTTCTGATAAGTTATAGATGTGTGTGTGGGTGTGTGCATGTGTGTAAAATAATATGAAGAAATGGGATGGAATTAAAAGAGCACTGGACACGATGTCCAGAAGCCTGGACCCAGCTGTAGGAAAAAGAATAAAAAAGCTATGTGACGGTAAGCATATAACTTAATTAACTTCTTGGGTCTGATTGTATCTTTAAAATGAAAAAGTTCATTAAGATGATCTCTTTCGGGGCTTCCCTGGTGGCGCAGTGGTTGAGAGTCCGCCTGCCAATGCAGGGCACGCGGGTTCGTGCCCCGGTCCAGGAAGATCCCACATGCCGTGGAACGGCTGGGCCCGTGAGCCATGGCCGCTGAGCCTGCGCGTCTGGAGCCTGTGCTCCGCAACGGGAGAGGCCATGATAGTGAGGGGCCCCGCGTACCGCAAAAAAAAAAAAAAAAAAAAGATGATCTCTTTCTACTATTTTCAAATCCTGTGATTCCGGCTTGTGGTATTTCTACCATATAACTCTAGGCCCTTGTAGAGTAGCTTCCCTGTTGCCCTAAGAAGGCTATCAATGTCCTAAGCTTTTCCTGAAGGCATGCTTGTCTGGGCAAAGGAGACAGTGCTTTGACCCATTCATCATTCTCCATCACCAATAGTTGGAGCATGATGAATCCATGATAAAGAGAGTTTTTAGTTAATGTACGTTCTCGTTCTTACATAATGGGTGCGTTGTGGTTGTTCTGTACTTAAGATGTTACGCTGTGGACCTGTTATGAGGGAAGCCACCTCCATTGCATGGGAGGAAAGGTTTAATCTCGAGTGAAAAAATGCATTTAGACGAACACCACATCCCACCTCTAACATTTACTACATGGCCCCCACCTTAACTGTGAACTCCAGTGGGCTTGCCTCAGTTTCGTATTAGTTGACTGCTTTATGTACGTCACTTGGCATTGCTGCTGAAGCGCTCATTGAACTGCTTCCTTCATTGCCTTCTAGATCCAGATAACCCTCATTCTCTGCTTACTTCCCTGATCCTTTCTTTCCTGTGTCATTGTCATTTGCTGACCTTTCCTTTTCCTCCCCATTCCTTGAAGAATGGACTCTCTCCATAAGGTCCTGTTCCTGGTTTTGTGTTTATTCCCTTTTCTTTCTGCACATCCTTCCTGGACCATATTATTTTCTGCCTCGACTTCCTCCACCACTTGGATAACATTGATTCCTAAATCCTCAACTCTGACCTCTCTTAGGAGCTTCCTATTTTCAAATGATGATTAGGCATCTTTGTTTGTATGTCTTCCACATGGCAGATCTAAAATCGAAGTAATTATCTCCTCCCTCTTCTCCCAAACTGATTTTTGTTCTCTTGTGTTCTGTATCTTGCTTAATCCCATTATCGAATCATTCAAGCCAGAAGTCTCAGAGTCAGCCTTTTAACTTCCATCTTGTTCGTTGCCGTAGTCAGGCTCCAAGGTGGCCCCCAATTATCCTCACCTCCTGCTGTTTGAATCTTTTTATGGTCCCCTTCAACAATGTATCATGATTGCTTTGTGTGACCAAAGAATATACTAGAAGTGATGGTGTGTGGCTTCTCAGGTTAGGTTATAAGAGAAAGTACCACTTCACCTTATTCTCTTTTAGGGCACTTGCTCTGGGGGAAGCCAGCTGCCATATCATAAAGACACTCAAGCGGCCCTATGGGGAGGTCCATAGGGAAGGAACTGCATCCTCTTGCCAACAGTTAGCATCAACTTGTCAGCCATATGAGTGAACCATCTTGGTCATGGATCCCCTAACCCCACTCAAACCTTCAGATGGTGTAGCCCTGGACGATCTACTGACTGCAACCTGAGAGAGATCCTGAGCCAGAACAGCTAAGCTGTTCTTGAACTTCCTGACCCACAGAAAATTTGTAAAATAATTGATAAAAAAATTATTATTATTTTAAGCTGATACACTTGGAGTAATTTGATATAAAGAAACAGATGACTAAAATATTTATAAACCACGTTTTCTTAATCACTGAATTCTTTTTTTTTTGTGGTACGCGGGCCTCTCGCTGTTGTGGCCTCTCCCGTTGCGGAGCACAGGCTCTGGACGCACAGGCTCGGCAGCCATGGCTCACGGGCCCAGACGCCCTGCGGCATGTGGAATCTTCCCGGACCGGGCCACGAACCCGTGTCCCCTGCATCGGCAGGTGGACTCTCAACCACTGCGCCACCAGGGAAGCCCCATCAGTTACCTTTTAAAAATATCAATCTGATAATGTTATTCCACTCCTATATCCTAAATCAGTCAGGATAGCCTGAAGTTTTGTTGCGGTAATAAATAGTCTCCAAATCGAAGTGGCTGAGACAACAAAGGTTTATTTTTTACTCCTGCTGCAAGTCCACTGTCATTCATTGTAATCACTCAGGAACTGAGGCTGACAGAAAAGCCAGTATCTTAAGATTGCTGGTCACTGGCTGGAGGTAAAAGAGAAGGTGGCAAAGCATGCACTGGCTCTTAAACGTCCATGCGTAGGTGACCCCCGTCACTTCTATTCACATGTCATTGGCCAAAACAAGTCATATGATCACTTCTAACTTCAGGTGGGCGGGGAAATTCTATCCCATCATGTACCTGCTTAAAACTTTGACTGGTCCCACACTGCTTTTGTTTATGTGTTTATTTATTTTCTTAGAAGTATAGTTGATTTATAATGTGTTAATTTCTGCTGTATAGCAAAGTGACTCAGTTATATATATATATATATATATATATATATATATATATATATATATATACACTCTTTTCCATTATGGTTTATCACAGGATATTGAATATAGTTCCCTGTGCTATACAGTAGGTCCTTGTTGTTTATCCATCCTATATATACACTAGTTTGCATCTGCTAATCCCAAACTCCCAATCTTTACCTCCCCCCCGACCCCCACCCTTGGCAACCACAAGTCTGTTCTCTATGTCTGTGAGTCCACATTGCTTTTAGACTAAAGTCCAAATCCCTTTGCAGAGTATGCAAGGTCCTTTGTGATTTGGGCGCAGTCTACGTTCTCAACATCAACTCCTCCCACTCTCTACTTTTCACCCAATGCTCTGCTCCAGTTACACTGAATTGCTCTCATTTCTAGAACATTCTATGTACTTTCTTGCCTCTGTGCCTTTGTACATGTTGTTAAATGTGCCTGGCAGACAACTACTCATCCTTCAAGGCCTTATTTTCCCTTCCTTTATGAAGCCATCCCAGAACTCCCTAAATAGTCACTCCTTCCTCTTTGACCCCACTCTAATTTGTAAATATCTCCATTATAGCATACTTTTCAACACATCACAGGGTAGGAAGTTATTTATTTCTATATCTGTCTCTTCTCTAGTCTAGAACTCCCTTAGGGCAGGACCAGTGTCTTTACTCACATTTATGTGGCCATGCCAAGCACAGAACCTGGTGTAGCTTAAGAAATATTTGTTGAATGGGGGCTTCCCTGGTGGCGCAGTGGTTGAGAGTCCACCTGCCGATGCAGGGGACACGGGTTCGTGCCCCGGTCCGGGAAGATCCCACATGCTGTGGAGCGGCTGGGCCCGTGAGCCATGGCCGCTGAGCCTGTGCGTCCAGAGCCTGTGCTCCGCAATGGGAGAGGCCACAACAGTGAGAGGCCCGCGTGCCGCAAAAAAAAAAAAAAAAAAAGAAATATTTGTTGAATGAATGCATAAATGTTCTTTTCCACAATCCCGGGATATTAATCATATACCCTCTACTCTCTGGTTCATGTACTTTAAGGGATTTCTGCCATCTTATTTCTTTCCCACTATGTCATTTTATATCTCCCACTTTCTAATAAAAGACTGACTCTTTCACTTAAAAACCCAAGAAGTCTGTTAGTCATACCCCATGAATTCCCTAAGTAGCTCTGATTGAACTCTCACTTGTGATTCCCGACTAATTTCAATCACATTTAATGCCAGTATTTATTGCACTCTTTATATGCTGGACACAGTGCTCGGTACTGGGGGACATGAAGACAAATGATAGTGTCTGTGCTCTTTGAATCTTGCACCAACATACTCTATTTCACCCACACCTTCGTGTGTACAGTGAGATCTGATTAGGTGCCTACATAGAGGGGGTTAGCTAAAGTTCCTATTCCCGTTTTTTTCTCACTGTAGGATCCATATAGTCCTTTAGTGGGAAGAGTCTTCCTTCCCACCATCTATTAACATTCAGGCTGTTACTTGGCAGTGTTGGCCACTTGAATTATTAACCAACAGAAACAGATTAAATAAAAATTTTAGGACAGGAAACTGGAATTTGAGATGAATACATTTCATAAATCAGAGTGAATTAGGAATGTTCTTCACCTGGAGTGATATTACGGTGTGGGGTGGGGAGTAGCTGGGCACCTTGAAATGTGTCCAGTCTGAATTGAGATGTTCAGTGATTGTAAAATACACAATAGATTTTGAAGATAATACAAAAAATTGAGAATCCTATAATCATTTTTCATACTGATTACATATTGACGTGATAGTATTTTGGATATATTGTGCTAAGTAAAATGTATTATTAAAAATTATCTGATCAGTTTCTTTTTTACATTTTTAATGTGGCTACTAGAATATATCAAGTTACATATGTAGCTCACCTTTAGGGTTGGCATTACATTTACAGCAGACAGCCCTGGTCTAGAAGTTAAACATCACCCATTCGGTTGGTTGTTGCTTCCACCTTCCTTCTTTCCCTTCCTCCCTCCTCCCTTCCTTCCATGCCTCCCTTCCTTTACTGAGCATCTTTTATGTTCAGGTTCTGTTCTAGTCTCTGGGTTCTTTCTAGCAACGTCCAATTTAATGGCAAAGAAATTCAGAGAAACAAATTATTACACTCTAGTGATAAGTACTTTCTTAGGCCATATATTGGGGGTCCTTTGGGGGAGAATTTGATTCCCAGGAGCTGAGGAAACTTGAGCTGACTTTCAGTTCTGCCTGCAGCCTTCTGTGGGAAATGGCTGCCCCCAATCAAACCAGTCTCTATAATTATGGCTCTAATTACTCACCTAATACTGCAAGGGAACAATGACCCTTTCAGTCATGTCAGGAGTGGAAGGAGAAAGAAAAAGGAGCTCAAAAATTGGGACTTTACAGTGTACAAAACACTTGCTCTGGGCTTCACATGTACCACCTAACTTCATCCTCTCCACAGACCTTTGGACTATGTATTACTGTAATTACAGGTAAGGAAACCAAGGCTTAGACATATTCAGGAACTTGCACATCTCACCTTGGCCAACTGTCTTCAAAGAGGCATTGGATAATTGGGTGTGGCTGGCTCAGTGCTAATCCTTCACCAAAATGAGGGAATTGTCTTATTGATCATGAACTAATAATATCACCTCATACACAAAGGATATTTCATGGCTTTAATTTTTTTTTTAATTTTATTTATTTGTTTTTATTTTTGGCTGCATTGGGTCTTCGTTGCTGTGCACAGGCTTTCTCTAGTTGCGGCGAGAGGGGGCTACTCTTCGTTGCGGTACGAGGGCTTCTCATTGTCGGGCTTCTCTTGTTGCGAAGCACGGGCTCTAGGCACGCAGGCTTCAGTAGTTGTGGCACGTGGGCTCAGTAGTTGTGGCTTGCAGGCTCTTCAGCACAGGCTCTTGAGCACAGGCTCAGAAGTTGTGGCACACGGATTTAGTTGCTCTGCAGCATGTGGGATCTTCCCGGGCTAGGGCTCGAACCTGTGTCCCTTGCATTGGCAGGCAGATTCTTAACCACTGTGCCACCAGGGAAGCCCCATGGCTTTAATTTTTAAATCTTTTCCTTTATTATTTTTTTACCTTTCATTTTTCTAAAATTGAAGTATAGTTGATTTATAATCTCATGGCTTTTAATATCCATGATCAATTTATAGTAATTTTGGTCCAGCTTCCTTATTTCAACAATTCTGCCATTTGGTCAAATGTCACTATCAGGATCCTAGTGAGTTCTATTCTATCTGTTATCCATCTTTCCTGTGCAAGTTAACTTCTGCTTTCATCTCAGGAGTTTTTCAGTTGTAGTATATTACGTCTCAGATGACAGAATGCTTTCTATTAATGGGAGAGAAGAACTCTCAGAGGCCTTTACCTTTTCACGTTAAGCTCCTATTTTCATTTTGTTTCTATCAATTATTATTTCCTTTCACGTTTTTCAGTTTGAATAACCTATTGCTACCAACGATGAATATTGCCTGAGAATGTTAGAGTTAACCATGATTTTAGCTATTGTGAATTAATGAAAATGATTTTTACATTAGTACTGAATTAGCTGAATGGAATTAGTTCCAAGAAATAAGTCTAGGACCTTTAATTCATACCTCCAACACCCCAAAAATCATCCTTCAGAAAGTGTCTAGGAGTAAGGTATTTTAGGATAAGAGCACTGGCCAGACACTCGTGATCTGGTGTCTGTCTGGTTCTTTGTGTCTCTGTTCTGCCGTCCTCAGTGTTGGTTGCATCTTCAGGCTGGCAGCAAAACGGCTACAACAATATCAGGCAGCCGTCTAAAAAGAACAACCCACAGAACCTTCCAGTGGCTCCTTATGGAGAATGAGCGAGGGCCCTTAGCAGACTTTTTCTTGCACCTCATTGGCCATCACTGGGTCATTAGCCCGTGCCTGAGCCAATCACTCCGAAACAGTGGCATTAACCTTGGTGGGGCTGACTTTGGTGGGAGTCACCTTCCCCTGAGGCACTTGGCTGTTACACCTGAGCAAAATTATGGTTCTGTTAGGAAGGAAGAGAAAAAGAATGGGTGTTTGGTAGGCAATAGTGGTGCCCACTCCAACAAAGCCAGCACAATTCAATGTGATGCAGATGATAGGTAGTTATTTTGGTGGACTGTGGTACTACAAGGAAACACTAGTGTTAGTGACTTGATTATCAGGATAGTTAAGAAAGCCATAGTGAGTAGGAGAACACTCCATAGGCACTGAAGTTTCATAGTCAAGAATATGGTTATATATAAAATTGCAATGTTGTTGTTCTGCTGATGAATCCAGGCCTCTGCAGGGGAAAACAGATGTTTAGAGCAGAGTTAGAAGAGAGAAGAAATGAATCCAAGTTCTGCTGCCTAATATTCAGGTGTTTCATCAACTTAGCTGCTTGAGTACCTGGAGAGAAGGCAAGATGCTCTGAGTCAGATGTTTACACATAAGTAGTAGGTCAAAAATAAGTTAGCCTTTTGTTACATCATGCAGCCTGGGGTGGTGTTTAGTCACATCAGACTTCTTATTTATTCACGTTAACAGTAGGAACTAACAGGACGAGTGTAATAGGTGGGACTGGATCCAGACCACACTTGGGAATAGTGGGAAGTTCTGCAAATTCTTGATTATTCACAGCAACGGATGAAAGCAAGAGCACAGCTAATCTAAATTGGCAGTCAGAAGGGTTTCTTTTTGGCAACTATGACTTGCATATGAATATGTGTGTTACCTGCTGTTTTGTTACTAAAAAATCTGGCTCCAGAATTAGAAATCTCTCCATTTCCTCCCTTCTGCCCTCCTGCTGCTCTTTGGACCTCTGTTTCACTCAGATGGAGTAACCCCCATGCCTCTGCAGATGCTGGTCCTTCTTAGAATGCCCTTTCCTACCTTGTTCACCTGGCAAATTCATGCTCCTCTTTCTGGATTCAGATCAAGGGTTTGGAAATTCTCCCCCGCTAATGATTTCCTGCCACTGAAGTGACTGAAGTGGTCTATTGTCTTCAGAATGTCTCCAGCCTAAAAAGAAGCTCTTCATCTTCTTTGTCATCAGAAGGATGACAAACTGTCCCAGTTCACCTGGGCCTGGGCCTGATTTTCAGTGCTAAACTCACAAAAGTTCAGGGAAAACTGTCATGAGTTGGTAATCCTAGGATATCAGCCAGTTAAGAATAAGGAGAAAAGAGGGACTTCCCTGGTGGTGCAGTGGTTAAGAATCTGCCTGCCAATGCAGGGGACATGGGTTCGATCCCTGGTCCAGGAAGACTCCACATGTCGCGGAGCAACTAAGCCCGTGCACCACAACTACTGAGCCTGCGCTCTAGGGCCCGCGAGCTACAACTACCGAGCCTGCATGCCACAGTTACTGAAGCCAGCATGCCTAGAGCCCGTGCTCTGCAACAAGAGAAGCCACTGCAATGAGAAGCCTGCACACTGCAATGAAGAGTAGCTCCCACTCGCCGCAACTGGAGAAAGCCCACACACAGCAACGAAGACTCAACACAGCCAAAATTAAATAAATAAATACATTTATTTTTTAAAAACTAAAAGAATAAGGAGGAAAGAGAGTCAACAGGGGTTGGGCGGCAAGAAGCAGTAGGCGAGGTAGAGGGTAAAACGGTGCCAAAGCTCTCAAGAATCCCTCTCCCTCAAACTTCAAAATTCATTACTCTGTTCAGTCTTTGAAAACAGTGAATGAGAACAGTTTTGAGATGGAGACAATTAACAAGGTGTTGGTCTTTTTTAAAAATCTTTTTATTATTATTATTATTTTTTTAACATCTTTATTGGAGTATAATTGCTTTACAATGGTGTGTTAGTTTCTGCTGTATAACAAAGTGAATCAGTTATACATATACATATGTTTCCATATCTCTTCCCTCTTGCGTCTCCCTCCCTCCCACCATCCCTATCCCACCCCTCCAGGCGGTCACAAAGCACCGAGCTGATCTCCCTGTGCTATGCGGCTGCTTCCCACTAGCTATCTATTTTACGTTTGGTAGTGTATATATGTCCATGCCTCTCTCTCGCTTTGTCACAGCTTAACGTTCCCCCTCCCCATATCCTCAAGTCCATTCTCTAGTAGGTCTGTGTGTTTATTCCTGTCTTATCCCTAGGTTCTTCATGACATTTTTTTTTTCTTAAATTCCATATATATGTGTTAGCATATGGTATTTGTCTTTCTCTTTCTGACTTACTTCACTCTGTACGACAGACTCTAGGTCTATCCACCTCATTACAAATAGCTCAATTTCATTTCTTTTTATGGCTGAGAAATATTCCATTGTATATATGTGCCACATCTTCTTTATCCATTCATCCGATGATGGACACTTAGGTTGTTTCCATCTCCGGGCTATTGTAAATAGAGCTGCAATGAACATTTTGGTACATAACTCTTTTTGAATTATGGTTTTCTCAGGGTATATACCCAGTAGTGGGATTGCTGGGTCATATGGTAGTTCTATTTGTAGTTTTTTAAGGAACCTCCATACTGTTCTCCATAGTGGCTGTACCAATTCACATTCCCACCAGCAGTGCAAGAGGGTTCCCTTTTCTCCACACCCTCTCCAGCATTTATTGTTTCTAGATTTTTTGATGATGGCCATTCTGACTGGTGTGAGATGATATCTCATTGTAGTTTTGATTTGCATTTCTCTCATGATTAGTGATGTTGAGCATTCTTTCATGTGTTTGTTGGCAGTCTGTATATCTTCTTTGGAGAAATGTCTATTTAGGTCTTCTGCCCATTTTTGGATTGGGTTGTTTGTTCTTTTGTTATTGAGCTGCGTGAGTTGCTTATAAATTTTGGAGATTAATCCTGTGTCAGTTGCTTCATTTGCAAATATTTTCTCCCATTCTGAGCGTTGTCTTTTGGTCTTGTTTATGGTTTCCTTTGCTGTGCAAAAGCTTTGAAGTTTCATTAGGTCCCATTTGTTTGTTTTTGTTTTTATTTCCATTTCCCTAGGAGGTGGGTCAAAAAGGATCTTGCTGTGATTTATGTCATAGAGTGTTCTGCCTATGTTTTCCTCTAAGAGTTTGATAGTGTCTGGCCTTACATTTAGGTCTTTAATCCATTTTGAGCTTATTTTTGTGTATGGTGTTAGGGAGTGTTCTAATCTCATACTTTTACATGTACCTGTCCAGTTTTCCCAGCACCACTTATTGAAGAGCCTGTCCTTTCTCCACTGTACATTCCTGACTCCTTTATCAAAGATAAGGTGACCATATGTGTGTGGGTTTATCTCTGGGCTTTCTATCCTTTTCCACTAATCTATATTTCTGTTTTTGTGCCAGTACCATACTGTCTTCATTACTGTAGCTTTGTAGTATAGTTTGAATTCAGGGAGCCTGATTCCTCCAGCTCCATTTTTCGTTCTCAAGATTGCTTTGGCTATTCGGGGTCTTTTGTGTTTCCATACACATTGTGAAATTTTTTGTTCTAGTTCTGTAAAAAATGCCAGTGGTAGTTTGATAGGGATTGCATTGAATCTGTAGATTGCTTTGGGTAGTAGAGTCATTGTCACAATGTTGATTTTTCCAATCCAAGAACATGGTATATCTCTCCATCTATTTGTATCATCTGTAATTTCTTCCATCAGTGTCTTATAATTTTCTGCTTACAGGTCTTTTGCCTCCTTAGGTAGGTTTATTCCTAGATATTTTATTCTTTTGTTGCAATGGTAAATGGGAGTGTTTTCTTGATTTCACTTTCAGATTATTCATCATTAGTGAATAGGAATGCCACAGATTTCTGTTTATTAATTTTGTATCCTGCTACTTTACCAAATTCATTGATTAGCTCTAGTAGTTTTCTGGTAGCATCTTTAGGATTCTCTATGTATAGTATCATGTCATCTGCAAACAGTGACAGCTTTACTTCTTCTTTTCCAATTTGGATTCCTTTTATTTCCTTTTCTTCTATGATTGCTGTGGCTAAAACTTCCAAAACTATGTTGAATAATAGTGGTGAGAGTGGGCAACCTTGTCTTGTTTCTGATAATAGTGGAAATGCTTTCAGATTTTCACCATTGAGGATGATGTTGGCTGTGGGTTTGTCATATATGGCCTTTATTATGTTGAGGAAAGTTCCCTCTATGCCTTCTTTCTGCAGGGTTTTTATCATAAATGGGTGTTGAATTTTGTCGGAAGCTTTCTCTGCATCTATTGAGATGATCATATGGTTTTTCTCCTTCAATTTGTTAATACGGTGTATCACGTTGATTGATTTGCGTCTATTGAAGAATCCTTGCATTCCTGGAATAAACCCCACTTGATCATGATGTATGATCAGTTTAATGTGCTGTTGGATTCTGTTTGCTAGTATTTTGTTGAGGATTTTTGCATCTATGTTCATCAGTGATATTGGCCTGTAGTTTTCTTTCTTTGTGACATCCTTGTCTGGTTTTGGTATCAGGGTGATGGTGGCCTCATAGAATGAGTTTGGGAATGTTTCTCCCTCTGCTATATTTTGGAAGAGTTTGAGAAGGATAGGTGTTAGCTCTTCTCTAAATGTTTGATAGAATTTGCCTGTGAAGCCATCTGGTCCTGGGCTTTTGTTTGTTGGAAGATTTTTTATCTCAGTCTCAATATCAGTGCTTGTGATTGGTCTGTTCATATTTTCTCTTTCTTCCTAATTCAGTCTTGGAAGGTTGTGCATTTCTAAGAATTTGTCCATTTTTCCAGGTTGTCCATTTTATTGGCATAGAGTTGCTTGTAGTAATCTCTCATGATCTTTTGTATTTCTGCAGTGTCAGTTATTACTTCTCCTTTTTCATTTCTAATTCTATTGATCTGAGTCTTCTCTCTTTTTTTCTTGATGAGTCTGGCTAATGGTTTATCAATTTTGTTTATCTTCTCAAAGAACCAGCTTTTAGTTTTATTGATCTTTGCTATTGTTTCTTTCATTTCTTTTTAATTTATTTCTGATCTGATTTTTATGATTTCTTTCCTTCTGCTAACTTTGGGGTTTTTTTGTTCTTCTTTCTCTAATTGCCTTAGGTGCAAGGTTAGGTTGTTTATTCGAGATGCTTCCTGTTTCTTAAGGTAGGATTGTATTGCTATAAACTTCCCTCTTAGAACTGCTTTTGCTGCATCCCATAGATTTTGGGTCGTTTTGTCTCCATTGTCATTTGTTTCTATGTATTTGTTTATTTCCTCTTTGATTTCTTCAGTGATCACTTCGTTATTAAGTAGTGTATTGTTTTGCCTCCATGTGTTTCTATTTTTTACAGATCTTTTCCTGTAATTGATATCTAGTCTCATAGCGTTGTGGTTGGAAAAGATACTTGATACAATTTCAATTTTCTTAAATTTACCAAGGCTTGATTTGTGATCCAAGATGTGATCTATCCTGGAGAATGTTCCATGAGCACTTGAGAAAAATGTGTATTCTGTTGTTTTTGGATGGAATTCCTATAAATATCAATTAAGTCCATCGTGTTTAACGCATCATTTAAAGCTTGTGTTTCCTTATTTATTTTCATTTTGGATGATCTGTCCATGGGTGAAAGTTGGGTGTTAAAGTCCCCTACTATGAATGTGTTACTGTCAATTTCCCCTTCTGTGGCTGTTAGTATTTGCCTTATGTATTGAGGTGCTCCTATGTTGGGTGCATAAATATTTACAAATGTTATATCTTCTTCTTGGATTGATCCCTTGATCATTATGTAGTGTCCTTCTTTGTCTCTTGTAATAGTCTTTATTTTAACGTCTATTTTGTCTGATATGAGAATTGCTACTCCAGCTTTCTTTTGGTTTCCATTTGCATGAAATATCTTTTTCCATCCCCTTTCAGTCTGTATGTGTCTCTAGGTCTGAAGAGGGTCGCTGGTAGACAGCAAATATATGGGTCTTGTTTTTGTATCCATTCAGCCAATCTGTATCTTTTGGTGGGAGCATTTAGTCCATTTACATTTAAGGTAATTATTGATATGTATGTTCCTATTCCCATTTTCTTAACTGTTTTGGGTTCATTATTGTAGGTCTTTTCCTTCTCTTGTGTTTCTTGTCTAGAGAAGTGCCTTTAGCAGTTGTTGTAAAGCTGGTTTGGTGGTGCTGAACTCTCTCAGCTTTTGCTTGTCTGTAAAGGTTTTAATTTCTCCATCAAATCTGAATGAGATCCTTGCTGGGTAGAGTAATCTTGGTTGTAGGTTTTTCTCCTTCATCACTTTAAATATGTCCTGCCAGTCCCTTCTGGCTTGCAGAGTTTCTGCTGAAAGATCAGCTGTTAACCTTATGGGGATTCCCTTGTGTGTTATTTGTTGTTTTTCCCTTGCTGCTTTTAATATGTTTTCTTTGTATTTAATTTTTGACAGTTTGATTATTATGTGTCTTGGCGTGTTTCTCCTTGGATTTATCCTGTATGGGACTCTCTGTGCTTCCTGGACTTGATTAACTATTTCCTTTCCCATATTAGGGAAGTTTTCAACTTTAGTCTCTTCAAATATTTTCTCAGTCCCCTTCTTTTTCTTTTCTTCTTCTGAGACCCCTATAATTCGAATGTTGGTGCATTTAATGTTGTCCCAGGTGTCTCTGAGACTGTCCTCTATTCTCTTCATTCTTTTTTCTTTATTCTGCTCTGCAGTATTTATTTCCACTATTTTATCTTCCAGGTCACTTATCCATTCTTCTGCCTCAGTTTTTCTGCTATTGATCCCCATCTAGAGTATTTTTTTTTTTTTTTTTTTTGCGGTACACGGGCCTCTCAGTATTGTGGCCTCTCCCGTTGCGGAGCACAGGCTCCGGACGCGCAGGCTCAGCGGCCATGGCTCACGGGCCCAGCCGCTCGGCGGCATGTGGGATCTTCCCGGACCGGGGCACGAACCCGTGTCCCCTGCATCGGCAGGCGGACTATCAACCACTGTGCCACCAGGGAAGCCCCCATCTAGAGTATTTTTAATTTCATTTATTGTGTTGTTCATCGTTGTTTGTATCATCTTTAGTTCTTCTAGGTCCTTGTTAAACGTTTTTTGCATTTTGTCTATTTTATTTCCAAGATTTTGGATCATCTTTACTATCATTATTTCGAATTGTTTTTCAGGTAGACTGCCTATTTCCTCTTCATTTGTTAGGTCTGGTGGGTTTTTATCTTGCTCCTTCATGTGCTGTGTGTTTTTCTGTCTTCTCATTTTGCTTATCTTACTGTGTTTGAGGTCTCCTTTTTGCAGGCTGCAGGTTCGTAGTTCCTGTTGTTTTTGGTGCCTGTCCCCGGTGGCTAAGGTTGGTTCAGTGGGCTGTGTAGGCTTCCTGGTGGAGGGGACTAGTGCCTGTTTTCTGGTGGATGAGGCTGGATCTTGTCTTTCTGGTGGGCAGGTCCACCTCTGGTGGTGTGTTTTGGGGTTTCTGTGGACTTATTATGATTTTAGGTAGCCTCTCTGCTAATGGGTGGGGCTGTGTTCCTGTCTTGCTAGTTGTTTGGCATAGGATGTCCAGCACTGTAGCTTGCTAGTCGTTGAATGAAGCTGGGTGCTGGTGTTGAGATGGAGATCTCTGGGAGATTTTCGCCGTTTGATATTATATGGAGCTGGGAGGTCTCTTGTGGACCAGTGTCCTTAAGTTGGCTCTCCCACCTCAGAGGCACAGCACTGACTCCTGGCTGCAGCACCAAGAGTCTTTTATCCACACGGCTCAGAATAAAAGGGAGAAAAAGTAGAAAGAAAGAATTAGTAGAAGTAGAAAGAAAGGAGGGAGGGCGGGAGGGAGGAAGGAAGGAAGGAGGGAAGGAAGGAAAAAAGAAAGAAAGAAGATAAGTAAAATAAAATAAAGTAAGATAAAATATAATAAAGTTATTAAAAAAATCATTAAGAGAAAAAAGAAAAAAAAATGGACGGATAGAACCCTAGGACAAATAGTGGAAGCAAAGCTATACAGACAAAATCTCACACAGAAGCATACACATACACACTCACAAAAAGAGGAAAAGGGCAAACAATCATAAATCTTCCTCTCAAAATCCACCTCCTTAATTTGGGATGATTCGTTGTCTATTCATGAATTCCACAGATGCAGGGTACATTAAGTTGATTGCGGAGCTTTAATCCACTGCTTCTGAGGCTGCTGGGGGAGATTTCCCTTTCCCTTCTTTGTTCTCACAGCTCCCAGGTGCTCAGCTTTCGATTTGGCCCCGCCTCTGAGTGTAGGTCGCTGGAGGGCGTCTGTTCTTCACTCAGACAGGACAGGGTTAAAGGGCAGAGGCCGGCGTGACGTTGCACCAGCCTGAGGCGCGCCCTGCGTTCTTCCGGGGGAAGTTGTCCCTGGATCCCGGGACCCTGGCAGTGGCGGGCTGCACAGGCTCCCCGGAAGGGGGTGTGGATAATGACCTGTGCTCGCACACAGGCTTCTTGACGGCGGCAGCAGCAGCCTTAGCGTCGCATGCCTGTCTCTGGGGTCTGCGCTTTTAGCCGCGGCTCGCGCCCATCTTTGGGGCTCCTTTAAGCAGCGCTCTTAATCCCCTCTCCTCGCGCACCGGGAAACAAAGAGGGAAGAAAAAGTCTCTTGCCTCTTCGGCAGCTCCAGACCTTTTCCCGGACTTCCTCCTGGCTAGCCGTGGCGCACTAACCCCTTCAGGCTGTGTTCACGCCGCCAACCCCAGTCCTCTCCCGGCGCTCCGACCGAAGCCCGAGCCTCAGCTCCCAGCCCCGCCCGCCCCGGCGGGTGAGCAGACAAGCCTCTCGGCCTGGTGAGTACCTCGGCACCAATCCTCTGTGTGGGAATCTCTCTGCTTTGCCCTCTGCACCCCTGTTGCTGCACTCTCCTCCGTGGCCCCGAAGCTTTCCCCCTCCGCCACCCGCAGTCTCCGCCCGCGAAGGGGCTTCCTAGTGTGTGGAAACATTTCCTCCTTCACAGCTCCCTCCCACTGGTGCAGGTCCCGTCCCTATCCTTTTGTCTCTGCCCTACCCAGGTACGTGGGGGGTTTCTTGCCTTTTGGGAGGTCTGAGGTCTTCTGCCAGGGTTCAGTAGGTGTTCTGTAGGAGTTTTTCCACATGTAGATGTATTTCTGGTGTATCTGTGGGGAGGAAGGTGATCTCCGTGTCTTACTCTTCCGCCATCTTCCCGGAAGCCCCCCAAGGTGTTGGTCTTTTCCCATTAAAACGTGTGTATTAGAAGTATCAGGGCTTCCCTGGTGGTGCAGTGGTTGAGAGTCCGCCTGCCCATGCAGGGGACACGGGTTCGTGGCCCGGTCCGGGAAGATCCCACATGCCGCGGAGTGGCTGGGCCCGTGAACCAGGCCGCTGGGCCTGCGCGCCCGGAGCCTGTGCTCCACAACGGGAGAGGCCACAGCAGTGAGAGGCCCGCGTACCACAAAAAAAAAAAAAAAAAAAAGTATCACTGTTACCTGGAAGCAATGACTGTTGAATTGCCATGATCACTTAGTCAAGCACTTACGAGGTGCTTAATGAGAGCTCAGTCTCCACACCTGTCCTTGTAACTTATTCCCCACTCATCCATTCATTTATTCACTCAGCAGACATTCACTGAGTGCCAGGCACCGTGTGGGGGCCATCAGACTGGAGGAGCCCTGGCGACAGCCCTGTCTCCACCAGGAGCTGACTAGCAACTCCTGCCTGTGCATCTTCGTGTTCATAACTGATGGGTTTACTGTGCAGGAGGATCTTGGTGGGCTTCCCTAGCAGTCTTGGGAATGAAATAGTGAGCAGGCAAACCTTGGCAAGTTTGACTATAGCTTGGGACCACAAGTACTGTGAGATACCAAGGAAAGAACATCGCCAACTACAGTTCATCCTCAGCTTACATGCAGTTGTGAGAAATGAAAAGCAAATCATTCTTCGGGTTAACTCCACAGCTCCTGTCCTCGTCGCTTCCCTCTGTCTACCCCCACTGAACTATGTGTAGCTCCCTGAACTTGTCTGCTTCTCTTTGGCTTCTAGGCCCTTTTGTGGTCTATTTAGGTTTGCTTGAATCATCCTTCCCACTACAACAGCAGCCCCTACTCCAATGAAGTTTCATCTTCATCATCACCTTCTGTAAACCTGCCCAAATCTTTTCCTTTGTGGCCACGAGAGCCCACGGTACCTGCCCCATTGTAGCATTTATTACACAGTATTGAAGTTACTTATTCAGTTATATGTCTTTGTCACTAGATTGTGAGCTTCTGGAGGCAGGATTGTGCTCTGCTTACCGCACAGCAGGTGCTAATAAATATTTGTTGAATAATTGAAGGGGAGAATAAAATAACATTTCCCTAAAACGATAGTAAACATATGTTCCATGATTTTTGAGGTCAGCTGACATATTATTCTGGTTCAAGAATTATATTCAAAATATTGATTACTACTGAACTAGATCATCAGTTGGAATAGACCCTGGCCCAGTGGGGCTGGATTAAGGTGCTGGAGCCCCAGCTGTGCCAGATGTTAAACTTTTAGTTGCTGGATCCTGGGGAGGTGAGGAGACCCAAGGAAAGAGCCTGATGTTGGAGTGGGGGAAGGGGCATGATGGAAAGATGTTTATTTGCCCATTGATACTGAAGTATTTTAATATTTTAATCACTGTCATGGTCATCCAGGTGCATTTGGGTCACATTTCAGCCCTGGTCAGATTCATTTTCTCATTAAAATGGATGCTGTAGAGTTTGTAGCAGGGAGAGAAAGGCTGCATTTTAAATCACCCCAGTTTCCCCTGGTGGGATGCTCTGTGTAATCTTATCAGATATGTTCATGCATGGGGAGGACTCTTTATTCAGTTTCCATGGCAGAGCAGAGAAACTAATGGTGGAGTTAGTAAGCCCCGTGCTTTGACAGAAGGCGGAATGGGGTGGGGAAGCCGTGGTGGGAATGTTGGCAGCCATGCAGTATTGGGGCCTGCTATGCCCTCGGGAGCTTTCCAGAAGATGCCGACCTTTAAATCAGAGTTTTGAAAACAGACAAACAACGCCTGAGCTGATTTTTTTCAGAGCCTGAAAGTGCCAAAGTAAAGTGTGAAATCATTAAGAAATGAAGACACTTGGATATATTTGAAATCTCTTTGTGTTTCCAAAGACTTTAAAATCTGCCTTCATTTAATTTAGCCATAGGGAGATGGCTGGTAAAATCTCTCGGCCTATTTTACTCAAGCACTGAATATAGAAAGGTGTTTAACTACAACTTGGATGCTAATGAGTGCAAATTTCAGCAACTCTGCCACATTCCCCAGTGAAACTCTGATTTAAAAGAATTATACAAAGCCATACTTTCTAAGCATAAGGGATTTCCCAGGGAAAGAGGTAGAGTTCAGAAAGTGCAGGTTTGTGTTATAAAGCCTGTTTTCTACCCATTTCAATATATGCTTTGAAAACACAGGAGTATTAGAAGCAGAGGAGAATGTAAGATCCAAGTTATGTACTGAAAGATCCTGGGGAATAGCTTCTAAGGTATAATAGGATGTAAGATGGTAAGAGATTGCGTCAGCTCTGAGAGCACTGTCCCTGATTAAGAGCTCAAATCTGACAGCCGGGACAACTGAAACAGCTGAATGAAAATAGAATCCCCAGAAGAATCTTTGAAAAGAAAATAGGACAGAAACCCAGAGGCATATACAGAAATTGCTAAAGGCACCATGTAAAGAAAGGTCACAAAGAATAAATGAACATGGACTAGGGCTTCCCTGGTGGCACAGTAGTTAAGAATCAGCTTGCCAATGCAGGGGATACTGAAGCCTGTGTGCCTAGAGCCCGTGCTCCGCAACAAGAGAAGCCACTGCAATGAGAAGCCTGCGCACTGTAATGAAGAGTAGCCCCCGCTCACTGCAACTAGAGAAAGCCTGCACACAGCAACGAAGACCCAACACAGCCAAAGATAAAAACAAATAAATAAATTAATTAAAAAAAAAAAGAACATGGAATAGTGAAAGGAAGGGGAAGACCAGAAAGGAGCATCTCATTAAAATTTAATGTGAAAGGGACTTCCCTGGTGGTGCAGTGGTTAAGAATCTGCCTGCCAATGCAGGGGACACAGGTTCGAGCCCTGGTCCGGGAAGATCCCACATGCCGCGGAGCAACTAAGCCCGTGCGCCACAACTACGGAGCCTG
Organism: Delphinus delphis; assembly: GCF_949987515.2. Taxonomy (NCBI): domain Eukaryota; kingdom Metazoa; phylum Chordata; class Mammalia; order Artiodactyla; family Delphinidae; genus Delphinus; species Delphinus delphis. The sequence continues at coordinate 42,094,281 of NC_082699.1, read as the reverse complement.
TGCTCTAGAGCCCGCAAGCTACGACTACTGAGCCCACGTGTCTAGAGCCTGTGCTCTGCAACAAGAGAAGCCACTGCAATAAGCCTGCGTACCGCAATGAAGAGTAGCTCCTGCTCCCTGCAACTAGAGAAAGCCCACGTGCAGCAATGAAGACCCAACGCAACCAAAATAAATAAATAAATAAATTTATTAAAAAAAATATAGTGTGAAAAACTCTGCTATTTCTGCTTACTGTGACTTATACAGAGGAAATAATCTTCTGTGCAGGCCACAATTTATGCTCAAAGATGTTCACACAATGTTATTTATCATAACTCAAAAGTGGAAATCATCTTAAAAGTCAACAATAAGGGGCTTCCCTGGTGGTGCAGTGGTTGAGAGTCCGCCTGCTGATGCAGGGGACACGGGTTCGTGCCCCGGTCCGGGAAGACCCCACATGCCGCAGAGCGGCTGGGCCCGTGAGCCATGGCCGCTGAGCCTGCGCGTCTGGAGCCTGTGCTCCACAACGGGAGAGGCCACAACAGTGAGAGGCCCGCGTACCGCAAAAAAAAAAAAAAAAAAAAAAAAGTCAACAATAAGAGAATGATTAAAGAAAGGCCAGCATGCCTATAAGATACAGTGTAGCATACAGCCATAAAAAAATGTTCTTTGGAAGTTTTTACTGAAGTGAAAATATTTGTGGCATCCACACAGCTTAATCTCACCCATGTAAACAAACAAAGAATTTTTTTTTTTTTGCTGCAGGTCAGTTCATTGAAATAGTTTGTTTTTCTCCCTATAATTTTTCCTTCTCCCCACTTTGAATTAGAAGGCAGATTTTGTCATTCTTGGCCTCAGAGATCTGAGCAGCAAGCCGAAATAGTCTGAAGTCAATTACCTTTCAAAATATTACTTTTATAATCAGAAAATGGCATAAATGTTATTTAAAAATACTACTAACAAACAGTCCCACTTTAAACATCAGGGGAAAAAATTATGCAATGCCATTTGGCAAAATGGTGCATACAGCCTACTCCAAAGTAGCCACCTGGGCTGCTGACCCCGGCTGGCCTGGGGCAGCTGCTGCTGCTACGTCTGCCGAGGACAGGAAGGCTGCACGAGGCCTCTGAACCCTGGGGAAAGGATGAGGCATCCTCATTCTTTCACAGTGGTTGCTAAACAGCACCTCAACTTCTATTAAGAGTGACTTTGATCTTGTAATAAACTATAATGGAAAAGAATTGAAAAAGAGAAATATAGATATATACATGTATATGTATAACCAAATCACTTTGCTCTACACCTGAAACTAACCCAATATTGTAAATTAACTATACTTCAATAAAAAAAATAAATAAAAAAGATAGACTTGGAGCATTTATTATGTGTACATATAACATATTGGGAGAGCCAAGAGTGATAAATGCTGTTACCATCCTTCTATTTTTTTTTCAACTTTTATTTATTTATCTATCTATTTATTTATTTTTGGCTGAGTTGGGTCTTTTGTTGCCGCGCGCTGGCTTTCTCTAGTTGCGGTGAGCGGGGGCTACTCTTTGTTGTGGTGCGCGGGCTTCTCATTGCGGTGGCTTCTCTTGTTGCGGAGCATGGGCTCTAGGCGTGTGGGCTTCAGTAGTTGTGGCACGTGGGCACAGTAATTGTGGCTCGCAGACTCTACAGCTCAGGCTCAGTAGTTGTGGTGCATGGGCTTAGTTGCTCCACGGCATGTGGGATCTTCCCAGAGCAGGGCTCGAACCCGTGTCCCCTGCATTGGCAGGCGGATTCTTAACCACTGCGCCACCAGGGAAGCCCACCATCCTTCTATTAACCACCACTTCCATGATAAGACCTTGCGGTACTTCCTGAATCATCTACATTGGCTCAGTACAGGTTTAGGGTGAAGTACATTTTGTTGTAATCCAATTCTTTCAACATTGGTAATTTAGGTAGCGTCTGAGTCACGACTATTAACTAGAATAGTGGTTTCCAAACTTTCTTTTCAACAGAGCAACAGTACATTCTTCAAATCCAAGGTTATATGAAGTTTAATAAAAGTTGAGTTGCTCTGGTAAAGTGGTGATGAAGAGCCCCCAGGATCCCCAGCTCAGCCATACTTCTTTTCCTACAAGTTATCTCCCCCTCTTCACCCAGGAGGGCCCGCAGAACTCCCAGTGCTCTGTGAGCACAATTAGAAAACCACAGAACCTCAGTATTTTCATGAGAATGGGCTTTGTTCTAACCGTACACAGAAGAAAGAGATCCTACAGCTATGGATGGTCTAAGCTTATTACACATTACCGTGGCTTGTGGGGAGGTAGGGGAAAGAGAAAGAAAGGGGTATCTCTCTTAACTGGGAAAGGTTTAGCAGTCCCCGGACCCTTTCCCTCCCCTAAACCTCATCATTTATGCTTTTCTTTGGACTCTGAAATCTGAGAGTGAGATAATACTGCTTTATGGAAAGCAATGTAAAATTAAATGAACCCCCAAATTTTCGTATATTCCAGGGTCAACCGTACATTTGAAACACGAGAAAGAAAAATGCTCTAACAATGTTGCATCAGAAAGCCTTTGAGTTTTTTTTTAGTTTTAATTTTTTAATTTTTTAAACATCTTTATTGGAGTATAACTGCTTTGCAGTGGTGTGTTAGTTTCTGTATAACAAAGTGAATCCGCTATATGTGTACATATATCCCCATATCCCCTCCCTCTTGCGGCTCCCTCCCACCCTCCCTATCCCACCCCTCTAGGTGGACACAAAGCACCGAGCTGATCTCCCTGTGCTACGCGGCTGCTTCCCACTAGCTATCTAATTGACATTTGGTAGTGTATATATGTCCATGCCACTCTCTCTCTTCGTCCCAGCTTACCCTTCCCTCTCCCCATGTCCTCAAGTCCATTCTCTGTGTTGTCTGCGTCTAGTTTTAAGATTCATTTGGCATGACAAATTTCTTCCCCTTTCCTCTTTCCCCAATTAAAGTCAGATTTTCCAGGGTTCCTCCAAGCTCATTTACTAACTATATGGCTTCAGTGGAGAACAGTGGAGGCTCCTGGTGGACAGCCTAGCCTGGGTTCTGGTGCAGACAGAGTGGAGTCTGCATCCTGCCCCTCGCTTAGGAGCTTGGTGTCGGGGAGTAAGCTGTAGGAGCTTCAGTTTCTCCTTGTGGAGGGGGAGAGTAAAAACTTATTTCAGAGGGCCGTTGTAAGGACAATGAGATGATGCATTAAATGCCTATCACAGTGCCTGGCATATTGGAAGTGCCCAATAAGTATTTATTATTATTGTGATTTTTGTTTGTGAGCCTCTAAAACAGTAATGAAAAAAAATACCACGGCTGCCCGTTAGAATCACTAGGAGTGCGTTAAAAACTGTAAATTACTGATAGCCCAGACCAATTCAATCGAAGCTTTTGGGCTGGGGCCCAGGCATTGCTAATTCAAAAAATCACCTCAGTAATTCTAATGTTGACAACCACTGGGCTGAAATATACAGCTGTGAGTGAGAACACCTGATGGTGGAAGAGAGCGGATTTGGGAGCAGGAAGGAGCCTATGGGGGACCCACAGAGATGCTCGCCTCCTCTGATCTGGCGTGTGTGTGTGTGTGTGTGTGTGTGTGTGTGTGTGTGTGTGTGTGTGTGTGTGTGTGTGTGTGTGTGTGTGTGTGTGTGTGTGTGTCTGCAGGGCGACTGGTGACTGCGAGGGAGGGAAGAACTGATTTCAGAGAGATGCTTGGAGGCAATGGAACCAGTCGCCGGATCTTAAGTGTGCATGGCCCTTTACCATTTTCAAAGTGTTTCCCCATAATTAAGCCGTTCAGTCCTTTCAGTAACCCCGTGAAGTACACAGGGCACACGTTATGCCCAATTAAAGAAAGGGGAATTGAGTTACAAACAATTAGGCCCTGTAATTTCAGTCAAACAGTGCTTGACACAGTCAGGAGGATTTCAGTTTTGGACTTCGTGTCAATAACAAACCTTAGTGCTACTTTTGGGCCCAAACTCCCGGAAGTTGAATAAAGTTTGTGAATGGGAGACAAATACATTGCAGGATGGGTTTCAAACGACTTGTGTTGAATATTCCAGGAAAAGTTGACCTGAGTATACATGGTGCTCTCAGTGTCCCATGTAACTTCTTAGAAGAACCTGTTCCAAAGTCAACTGTGGTCTGGAGAACAGCAAAATGCTTACACACATATGTACCCACCCACTTCCCCCAGGGACAATATCCCAGAATTGGATCCAGCTCTTAGGTACTCTGTGGCCCACTACTTTTCTGATACTCCAGCCCTGTTTATTAGTCCAGCATAAACTATCTAATTTCCCTAGGGGATCTGTTGCAACTTTAAATGTTGTAAGTAGACAATGGGTTTACGGGAATCGCCTAACCAGGCATTGCATCTTGATTTGTGGTCTTACAATTGGTTTTGGAGTTGATCTGGATTCAAAGAAGTGAGTGACCACAGAATCAGGATGTGGGTTGGTCTTAAAAATTAGGGTGGATGTTCATTCAGTTACAGCCTTCTGGGAACTAGCTTATTTTGTATCATGAAAGAGAACATCAAGGTGTTTTTTTGTTTGGTTTTATTTTGTTTTTAATGAGACTTGGTTTAGTAATTTATTCGGAGACTTCAAGCTACATGTGAGATCCCCCAGGACCTGAAGGTATGAAGGGAAAACTATTTAAAATCATGTTTCAGTCAATGCTAGTGAGAGAAATATTATTCAGAAAACCTCTGTGTTTCATCCTTAGGGAGTTTTTTTCTCATGAGGATCTCAGAAACATAGAGAAATGTCAGGTTTATATCTTACTCTCTGGATTCTGAGCAAGGTAACCATTACCACAGTTTTGATGAGCTGTCAGGAGAAAAGATCATCACACACAGATAAGCTGAGAAGTGTGACCGTGGGGTAATGTCACCTTCCTTCTTTCTGGTCCCCCAATATCACCCTCCTTCCTGCTGTAGGACTTTTGACAGGCTCTCACCTGTGCCTCTCTTGTTGTCTCCTAGTTAGCTCCTAACCAACTGTTAAGGGTTGAATTGTGTCCCCCAAATAGGTATGTTGAAGTTCTGATCTCCAGTACCTCTGAATGTGATCTTATTTGGAAATAGGGTCATTGCAGATGTAACTATTTAAGATGAGGTCATACTGCAGTAGGGTGGGCCCTTGGTCCAATATGACTGGTGTCCATAAAAGAAGGTCTTGAGAGACACACAGGGAGAAATACCATGTGCCAATAGAGGCAGATACTGGAGTGAGGCAGCTGCAAGCCCAGGTACACCAAGGATTCATCCATCTGGCCACCACCAGAAGCTAGGAAGAATCTCGGAGGGAACAGGGCCGTGCCGACACCTTAATTTTAGGCTTCTAGCCTCCAGAACTGTGAAAGAATAAACTTCTATTGTTTTAAGCCACCTGGTTTGTGGAGTTTGGTTACGACAGCCGTAGGAAACTAATACCCCATCTTGATCTGGGTTCAAATGTCACCTTTGGAGAAGCCTTCCAGATCCTTCCATGGCTTAGAATGCATTCTGCTGCTTTATGGTCCATTGCTACCTCTAGTTTTCCTTCTTAGCACTTATCACATTTGGCAATTACTGCAAGGTTTATCTCTTCTCTTACACTGTAAGTGCTCTGAGGGCAGAGGTGATGTTTCTGGGACTCATCATTGCATTTCCAGCAACTAGGCTTGTACCTACCATTAGCATGCATGCTCGAAATATTTGTTTAACAAACCAAAGAATAGTGAGTAAATTCTAGTGAAAAATTCCATTTCTAGCTTTTCAAAATTATCAGGATGCTAACACTTTAAAAACAGAAATTTTCTCGTTAAATTCATTTTATCTGAGAGAAGGGATTGCTTTTTTGGAAGTTTGAAACCCAGCCTTTTCATACTTATAATATTTTTCTTCAAAGTACTGAAAATATATTTAGGCTTTCTTCTTTTTTTTGCATATATATATATATATATATATATATATATATATATAAACATCTTTATCGGAGTATAATCGCTTTACAATGTTATGTTAGTTTCTGCTGTACAACAAAGTGAATCAGCTATATGTGTACATATATCCCCATATCCCCTTCTTCTTGCGGCTCCCTCCCACCCTCCCTATCCCACCCCTCTAGGTGGTCACAAAGCACCGAGCTGATCTCCCTGTGCTATGCAGCTGCTTCCCACTAGCTATCTATTTTACATTTGGTAGTGTATATATGTCAATGCTACTCTCTCATTTTGTCCCAGCTTACCCTTCCCCCTCCCCACGTCCTCAAGTCCATTCTCTACGTCTGCATCTTTTTTCCTGTCCTGCCCCTAAGTTTGTCATAACCATTTTTTTTAAGATTCCATATATATATATGTTAGCATACGGTATTTGTTTTTCTGACTTACTTCACTCTGTATGACAGACTCTAGGTCCATCTACCTCACTACAAACAACTCAATTTCGTTTCTTTTTATGGCTGAGTAATATTCCATTGTAAATATGTTCCACATCTTCTTTATCCATTCATCTGTCAATGGACACTTAGGTTGCTTCCATGTTCTTGCTATTGTAAATAGAGCTGCAATGAACATTGTGGTACACGACTCTTTTTGTTTTTTTAATTTAATTTTTTATACAGCAGGTTCTTATTAGTCATCCATTTTATACACATCAGTGTATACATGTCAATTCCAATCACCCAATTCAGCACACCACCACAATACCCCCCCACCACCCGCCACCACCGCTTTCCCCCCTTGGTGTCCATACGTTTGTTCTCTATATCTGTGTCTCCATTTCTGCGCTGCAAACCGGTTCATCTGTACCATTTTTCTAGGTTCCACATATATGCATTAATATACGATACTTGCTTTTCTCTTTCTGACTTACTTCAGTCTGTATGACAGTCTCTGGATCCATCCACGTCTCAACAAATGACCCAATTTCATTCCTTTTTATGGCTAATATTCCACTGTATATATGTGTCACATCTTCTTTACCCATTTATCTGTCAATGGGCACTTAGGTTGCTTCCACGTCCTGGCTATTGTAAATACAGCTGCAATGAACATTGTGGTACATGACTCTTTTTGAATTATGGTTTCTTCAGGGTATATGCCCAGTAGTGGGATTGCTGGGTCATATGGTAGATCTATTTTTAGTTTTTTGAGGAACTTCCATACTGTTCTCCATAGTGGCTGTATCAATTTACATTCTCACCAACAGTGCAAGAGGGTCCTCTTTTCTCTACACCCTCTCCAGCGTTTACTGTTTGTAGATTTTTTGATGATGGCCATTCTGACTGGTGTGAGGTGATACCTCATTGTAGTTTTGATTTGCATTTAGGCTTTCTTTTATATAAATAGTTTTTAACATGGAAACAGTGTGAAAAAGCACTTGCTTAAATTGTTTGACGTCTCCCTCCTCCATAAAATGCCATTTAGAATATATTTTGAATATCCTTTTCTTGAAGGATTCAACACTTAAGGGAGTAACAAGGCCATTCACTGAATATGAAATGAGTCAACAAGTTGAAATTATTTTCCTTGCCTTTTCCTCAATGCCTTTTCCTTCCTCCTAAGCTGCTGTGAAAGATTATAAAGTATCTTCCCAAAGCTTCATATTCCCTTTAGACCACGTGTAAAAGTTACAGGGAGCATTTAGAAGACTGAAAATAGGAGGTTCAGCCATAAAGCAGTAATTGAAATAAGTGTGTCTCTTCACCTTCAGGTATTTAATCCTGAATTTGTTAAAAACATTGTTCTTTTATTTTGGAAGAGTTTCTAGAACTTTCAAGAAGACTGGTCTTATTACTATATTGTAATGTCTGGTTTTGGAAGAAAAAAATAGATATCCTCTTTATTTACTTGTGTGATCTTTATCTGATTTTTGACCATTTCCAAGGATGGAAATTTGTCCATGATGGGGAAATTTGAAGGGCAGGATCCTGGTAGAGGAGGATGAGAGAGTTCAGCAGTGTCAGCTGTGGTGCCTGAGGAAGTGCTGGGGGTGCAGGGTCAGCATGGATGAACTTGAACTCCCGTTGTTGATGTTGAGCTAGTCCTTAACTCACTTGAGTCTCAGTTTCTTCACTTATAAAACGAAAATAAAATTGCTAAGAAGATGCCTTTTGACAATACATATGAAAATGCTTGACCACATATTAAGTGCTCTGAGGATATGAATTGAAACTGAAGTTAATCAGATATAATTATACTGCACACTTTTGTAACACCACTTACAAATACTTTTGGACACCTTCTGTTATTTGAGATTTAAAATAGTCTAAGCCAGCTGAGCTAGGCATTAACCTACATGATAAACAAGATAAAGTTTCTAGTGTCATGGAGCTTATGGCCTCGTAGGAGAGAAAGACAAATAAATGGATAATTTCAACAGTAAGTGCAGTGATAAAGACATGGATGAAGAGTAATCACAGCTGACAGACATTTAGTGAGTGTTAGTAGGTGTCACATACTTTACCTTGTACTTTATGTGTGTTATCGCATTAAATCCTTGTAATCAACCCATGAAGCAGTAATAATTATCTAGGGGACTTGCCCACAGTTACACAGCTGGCAAAGGATGATCCTGGTACTGAAATCTAAGTGTATCTCTTGAATCTAAGGCTTGATTACTGCACTTGGCAGTGACCTCATAGGTGTTCTGGTTTTATTACTGTGTAACTTACCATTTCAATCTTAGTGACATAAAACAACAATGATTTTATTATGCTCATGGATTTTTGTGAGTCAGGAGTCTGTAAAAGGGTACAGCAGCAATAGCTCACCTTTGCTCCATGGTGTCTGGGCCTCAAGTGGACAGACTGAAAGGCTGGGAAAACTCAATAGCTGGGGGCTGGAAGGCTAACTTACATGTCCCGTGGTTGATGTTGGCTGTCTGCTGGGACCTCAGCTGGGGCTCTTAGCCAAAACACCCACATGTGGCCTCTCCAAGTGACTGCTTGAATTTCCTCAGAGCATGGTGTCTCGGTTTCAAGAGCAACCATCCCAAAGAGAATCAGGCTGCAGCTGCACAGCTTTTTATAACCTAGCTTTGGAAGTCACACAGTGTCATTTATAAGCTCCACTCCCACCCTATATTTAAGGGGAGGGAGCATACCACCATTCTCAATGGGAGGGGTATCAAAGTCATATTGTAAGAACATGTGGGATTAGAAAATATAGTCTGCCACAATCCACCCTCTGACCACAATAGTTCACATTCCTCCCACATGCGAAATACACTCATCCCCTTCTCCAAGAATTCCAGGTCTCATCCCAATGTGGCATCAGCTTGAAGTCCAGGATCTCATTATTTAAATCAGATCCAGTGTGGATGAAGCTCTTTTGTTCAGTGCCTCTGGTGGCGTTTCTCTGAAGGCCAGAGAGAAGTTATCGACCCTCCTGCTTCCCATCCAATACACATTTGTGGGACAAGAATTAGCTAGCTGTTACAGCACTCCCATTTGAAAAAGGGAAAATGTGCAGCACAGAGCAGTTACTGGTCCTTAGCAATTGTGAAATTTACCTGGCACTTGTTGTCAGTTCCTTGACCATCTGAGTTATCCTTCCTTTTCTATAAGAAACTGCTGGTGTTTGTCACTGAGTAGTTCTTCTAGCTGATTTGCCACCAATAGCAGGTCAAAAATCAAAGGCCTCCTGTCTCTGTCCTCTGAAGTCAAATCTGATATACTTCTTTAAAAGATTTTGCAAGTTTCCTGTATCTCTATTTACTCTATTAGACAAAAGCCATACCCATGAAACTCTTTGAGATAAGCCACGCCCCCCTCAGGCTCCCCTGGAGGCTAATGTGGGACCATGTCCTTATGGTTCTTAGGAGCCATATTGTTTAACAGAGAGAATCTGTGAAGTATGTCTTTAAGATCCTTAGAAGTCCTGTTGCCTGTTTGAAATATTCTATGAGGTCTGAACAAAGGATTTTAGAGTCTCACCCTGGATTTGATCTTTGGCCTGAGGTCCTTTCTTAATTTAAGTGTTGTTTGCTGCTGGAGAGGCTGGGAATGAGAAACATTTTATATTTGAACCTTTGCTCCTTTATATTTAACATTTCATTCTTATTTTCTCACATTTTGTCATTGGAAGCAAGAAGAATCCAAGTGCCATTTTCAATAGTCTGCCTAGATAACATAAACCACAACAATATCTTTTTTGATCCGTCTCCTAGGGTAATGGAAATAAAGACAAAAATAAACAAATGGGACCTAATTAAACTCAAAAGCTTTTGCACAGCAAAGAAAGCCATAAACCAAATGAAAAGATAACTCACAGAATGGGAGTTGCAAATAATACAACTGAAAAGGGATTAATCTCCAAAATATACAAACAGCTCATGTGGCTCAATATCAAAAAAACAAATAACCCAATCAAAAAATGGGGAGAAGACCTAGATAGACATTTCTCCAAAGAAGACATACAGATGGCCAAGAGATACATAAAAAGATGCTCAACATCTTTAATTATCAAAGAAATGCAAATCAAAACTACAATAAGATATCAGCTCACACCAGTCAGAATAGTCATCATCAAAAAGTCTACAAACAATAAATGTTGGAGAGGGTGTAGAGAAAATGGAACCCTCTGACACTGTTGGTAGGAATGTAAATTGGTACAGCCACTATGGAGGACAGTATGGAGGTTACTTAAGAAACTAAAAGTAGAGCTACCATATGATCCAGCAATCCCACTACTGGGCATAAATCTGGAGAAAACCATGGATCAAAAGGATACATGTACCTCAATATTTATTGCAGCAGTGTTTACAATAGCCAAGACATGGAAGCAACCTAAATGTCCATCGACAGATGAATGGATAAAAAACATGTAGTACGTATATGCAATGGAATATTACTCAGCCATTAAAAAGAATGAAATAATGCCATTTGCAGCAACATGGATGGACCTGGAGATTACCATACTAAGTGAAGTAAGTCAGGCAGAGAAAGACAAATATCATATGATATTGCTTATATGTGGAATCTAAAAAAAATGATACAAATGAACTTATCTACAAAACAGAAACAGACTCACAGACTTAGAGAATGAACTTATGTTACCAGGGGAAAAGTGGGGGGGAGAGGGATAGGTTGGGAATTTGGTATTGACATGTATGCACTGCTATATTTAAAATAGGTAACTAATAGGACCTACTGTATAGCACAAGGAACTCTTACTCAGTACTCTGTAATGGCCTATATGGGAAAAGAATCTAAAAAAAAAGTGGATATATGTTTATGTATAATGGATTCACTTTGCTGTACACCTGAAACTAATACCACGTTGTAACTTAACTATACTCCAATAAAAATTAAAAAAAAACCTGATGGTGTTTTCTCAATTGTCATATGAAGCTAATTATCCCTGCCTACTAGTAGAGTTGAAAAGGCTAGTAAAATATGTATAAAAGTATTCAGAAAAATTTGGCCCCCAGTAAATATTTAATTAGTAATTATTAGTAATATTGAAAATATTATTTACTGTTAATATTGCTATTATATTTTCACATTAATCTTAATGGTGTATATTTGAATGCATTTATACTTATCATGTTGATGCACCTAGGTGCTTGCTGTTTTTATGTCAGTCCTTAGTATATTGAAGACATGTTCTGGCAGGATGGGTGTTCTTGTGCTAAGTAATATCTCTGGTGTATACTTAGAAGGAGAAAAGTTATACCATTTTTCTTGCTCTGAAAATTTCTATCTCTTTGTTGTAATAAACAAAACCACTCATTTGAAAAAACAAAAAGATAACCAACAAGGACCTACTGCACAGCACAGGAAACTCTGCTCAGTACTCTATAGTAACCTAAATGGGAAAAGAATTTGAAAAAGAATAGATACATGTACATGTATAACTGAATCACTTTTCTGTATACCTGAAACTAACACAGCATTGTTAATCAACTCTACTCCAAAATAAAATAAAAATTAAAAATTCTGCCTAGAAATCTCCTAACCCTGATCATTGAGTTCATTAGATATATTTCCCAGTTTCCACATTACTATGTGACAATGTTGCTAAACTTTCTATCTGCATAAGAAGGGTCCCCTTTCTTCCAGTTTCCAGTAACATTTTTTAAAACGGTTCCTTTAATCCCTCACCAATAACCTCCTCAAAGCCTTATAGGTTTTCACCAACCAACCAGTGCCAAAGTCAATGCTATACGTTTTAGGTTTTATTTTGGCAGCACCCCACTTCCAGGTATCAAAATCTATTTCAGATACTATTGCTACACTACAAATCATCCTAAACTGAGTGGCATAAAACAGCAAACATTTTGTTAGGTGGGTCAGGAATTCTGAGCAGGCATAGATCTCTTGTCTCAGTTTCATGAAAGTTTGGAACTGAGACAGTAAATGTCACTTGGCACGTCTTGACGGCTGAGGGTAGCATCGGCTGAAGGCTCATTCACTCGTATGTCTAGTAGTTGATGCTGGCTGTTGTCTGGGATCTTAGCTGGGCTTGTCAGCTGCCCACCTACACATGGCCTTTCCCTGTGACTACTTGGGCGTCATGGCTACGCTCCAAGAGTAAATTCTAAAGAGAATCAAGAAGAAACTGTCACATTTTAAAGATTTAGCTCCGTGAGTCACATAACATCTCTTCTACTCTAGTCACAAGCCTTCTCAGATTCAGGGAGAAGGAATATGGACCATTTCTTGATGGAAGAAATGTCAAAGTTATTGAAGAATAGCATGTGGATGGGAGATACTGTTGCAACCATTTTTGGAAAATATACTCTGCTGTGATTGAGAACTATGGGATTATAAAGAATGAACACCTGAGGATTCCAGAAAAACTGTCAGAGGGAGATCACTTCTGATCTAAGTTTTAAAGGGTGAACTTGGCAAGAGCCAGTATCATCATGTTCCTAACTTGATGGCAAAGCAAATGGAGTTATATGAGTATAACCTAAATTTTTATGGGTATAACCTCCTGAAGTGACTGCTTTAAAACAAAAACACATTTATTTACACAAGTTATATTGCATTAAGAATGTCCACTTTTGGGCTTCCCTGGTGGCGCAGTGGTTGAGAGTCCGCCTGTCGATGCAGGGGACGCGGGTTCATGCCCCGGTCCGGAGAGATCCCACATGCCGTGGAACGGCTGGGCCCGTGAGCCGTGGCCGCTGAGCCTGCGCGTCCGGAGCCTGTGCTCCGCAACGGGAGAGGCCACAACAGTGATAGGCCCGAATACCGCAAAAAAAAAATAAAAATAAAAAATAATGTCCACCTTATAGCCAAAGTCCACACTAAATAGACGTTTAACAATAACCTGTAAATGGTAAAAACAATCACTGCTTCAAGAGATATAATTCAAATGCATTGGTAACAAGGAGCTATAAGGAACTGATAAAAAATAAAAAGAAAATTCAAACAGGAACATCAGCAAAAAAAATACTATAGGAGGAAGAAAGAGAACTGAGAATCTGCCACAGTACGATGGAGAGATATTCAAGGCTGCAGATTAAATGGCTCTACAGTTTGGGGATAAATACAGCCAGGACTGGTCAACATCTAGTACAGAGGGATGACATCGAATCTCCCATTAACAGCTCTAGGTCACTGTCCCCTTAGCACTGTTCTAGATGGGGTTGTCTATGTGATACATTTTCTTGTTCAAATAATAGTCTGATAGTGGATGGAGGGCCATTTGGATGTCTAAGTGCCCTTCTAATCTTCTGCCCTTTCAATGGAGCTTTGTAGTCAAAACTTCTCAAACCCTTATCTCATCTTTCTGCCCTATCTTCCACCCTACCTTGGCCAAATATTTATTTATTTCTCTTTAAATTTAATTTTATGAATAGCTTTAACATTCACATTATTCAAAAAATCAGAAAGTATCAATGGATTTGCCATGAAATTCTGCCCCCCCCCCACTTCTTGTCCCTGGTCCACTTCCTCATAGGTAACCACTGTCCTTGGTTTCTCGTGTATTGTTCTAGAGTTTCCTCATGAATAGATAAGCAAATACATACACAGACTTTTATTTTCTTCCTACCTACCTTTGCTCCACTGCCTTTTTTAAACACCAAAGATATGTATATGCATATGTATCTTACGTAACCTGTTCTGCATTTTTCATTTAACTACAATTTCTTGGAGATTTTTCCCCTCATATAATTATATGGTGAGTTTGTCTGTCTGTCTGTATGTATATATTACAGACAGTAAGAGAATTCTTCTTTTTTTTTTTTTTTTGGGCGGTACACGGGCCTCTCACTGTTGTGGCCTCTCCCGTTGCGGAGCGCAGGCTCAGCGGCCATGGCGCACGGGCCCAACCGCTCCGTGGCATGTGGGATCTTCCCGGACCGGGGCATGAACCCGTGTCCCCTGCATCGGCAGGCGGACTCTCAACCACTGCGCCACCAGGGAAGCCCTTTTTTTTTTTTTATTTTTTAAGCAGAGGTCTTCTTAGAAGCCCATATGATTTAAATTTATTTATTTATGGCTGTGTTGGGTCTTCGTTTCTGTGTGAGGGCTTTCTCTAGTTGTGGCAAGTGGGGGCCACTCTTCATCGCAGTGCGCGGGCCTCTCACTATCGCGGCCTCTCTTGTTGCGGAGCACAGGCTCCAGACGCACAGGCTCAGTAATTGTGGCTCACGGGCCCAGTTGCTCCGTGGCATGTGGGATCTTCCCAGACCAGAGCTGGAACCTGTGTCCCCTACGTTGGCAGGCAGATTCTCAACCACTGCGCCACCAGGGAAACCCAGAATTCTTAAGCCTCATTTCATTGGAATTATTGAATAGAATATATATTATTGGGATTAGGACCAATATGAGTTTGAAACTAACCTTTTCAGTTTAAAAAATTTTGATTCAGATTAAAAATTCAGTGTAATATTGGGCAAGTTCCTTGATCTTTTAGAGTCAGTTTCCTTCTCTGAAAGTGGTGACAATAATACCTTGCAGCCTTGTGGTGATGCCATCAATAAAAGGCTAGATACAGATGGCTTAGAACATAGTAGATGCTCAACAAAAACTGCCTATCATTGTTATTTCATCACCTGAGTTTGGAATGACACTGATTGTTCTTCAGGTCTCCAATAATCATCCTGATCTGGTTCTGGAGGGACTTAATGATTCCCTCCTAAACAAGTTCCATCTCTATTCTGCCAGGCACTTTGTAAATCAAGTTCTATAAGCCCTTGAAGGCTTCATGATCTCTGATGTGCATCAGCAATGCTGTGCAGGTATTTGGTGGTACTCAAAGGGAACAATGAATGATATCAGATCTTAAATTGAAGCTTGTGTTATGGCTCAGATGAGCTGGCCATTGTGACTTTTTAGCCCTACTTCTTCACCTTTTCCTGTATCCATGCCATTTGACATGTGACTTTGAAGTTCCCCTACTAAAGGAATGGAGCATATTTCCCTGTCACTTGATTTTGCGTTGGGCCGCGTGATTTGATTTGATCAATAGAAAAAGGTGGAAGTGATGGTGTGTCACTTCTTTTTAAAGAGGCCTTGTGTATTTCCACTCTCCTTTATGTATTCTACCATTGCTGTGAGGAGAACATGTCTAAATTAGCCCTCTGGCCCTAGGAGGATGACAGAAGACATGTGCAGCAGAGCCAACTCAGATGAACCATCCCAGTCAGACAGCCTTGCTGGTCCCAGACAACCCACAGATGTGTAAGTTAAACAAATGGTTAATGGTAAACACTAAGATATTGTGGTTATTTGTTACACAGCAATAGCAAGCCAATACAATTGCACTTCACCAAATGCTAGGAAAACGTTGAAAAATAATAGGAAATTCAGAAGCCACAATTATTTGAGGACTGATTGATCATGCATGGACAGGGTAGGGGTCAGGGAGATTAAGAAATGAAACAGTTAGGTATGTTACAGTGCAGCTAAACAGGAATGAGGAGGGAGTATATAAACCATCTGCAAGCATTTGAAACACAAATAGCAGGGCTGGGCTAAACAGTCTACTGAGCTCCAAGAGGAAAGACTTAGGAAAAAATGCACTAATGCTGAGCCAACAAAAACTTAAGCTGGGCCCGGAAAAAGTCTTCCCGATAAGATCTGCATCACTTCTGCTCCTGAGGAAGGATTAGGGGCCCCCTTCCTTTCATAGTTTTAAATTTAACTGAAGAAGAAAGAAAAATATTGTGGAAATAACCTCTGGCCAACTGGATGGGGGCTAGAATCCACAGTTCAGCAAAGCTGAGCATCCAAATCTCATTACACAGATGGGCAGCTATCCTGTCCCCAGTGATCTTCCTGCTGTCTAATTACATCAGTCTGTGAATTTTAGACAACTTAAAAGAGGAAATATTAGAAATCATCTCTTGACCCAGAACAACCTCTCCTTTAAAACTAGATGTAAGGCACAAACAGACCTGACAAGGAGTCCAGGTTAATGCGCTTTGGGTCAGAAAGGAATTGGACTAAAGTCAGGTTGGCCTTTTAAAAGCTGGCATACAGCCTGGGACTATGGTTGGAGCACGGACGGCCAATACAGGCTGAGGCCTCATTGCTATCATTGCTAAAAATGCTCGGACAGGCTAGTAAATACTGGGCTGAGAGGGTTTTCTTTCTCTCTTTTTTTAAAAAAAATGTAACAGCAAGATTGTACATTTCGGGGGAAAGTAATTCTACGAGAAGTTCCTGTTCCTTGGATAAATACAGACTTTCAGTGCTCCAAATGGCCATTCCAATTTCTTCTTCAGGAAACACATTTTATTCTAAAAGACCCATTTAGAAGTCTCTCTTGCAATCTGGAGAGTCGAATAGTCTGTTGTTTATACAGAAATGGATTTTATGGGAGTGTTGACAGGGCTCTCTTGGTGGGAAGGAATTCACAGGAGGACAGGATGACATAATGTACCTTCTTGTCATTAGCCAAGAAGGAAGTGCTCTGTCTTTGGCTTTATCAGGGGCTGGGTCTGTGTGAATAGCTTCTCCTGGTATTTGTAATAATCTACCTCATAATGCTTTAAAAATAATTTGGATTGACTTCTGTTGACTTCTCACAAATGAATTCCTTCCAGCGTCTGGAAATAGGTAGGTGGGAGAGTTGGCACACTCTCCTTCCTAATGTTGATTTAATTAAAACAGTGTGGTTCCCTCTGGTTGTTTTCTCTGATCTTCTTCAGGATTAATTTTCTTGACTTTCATGAATTAATACAAAGAAATAGAACATTTAGAAAGTAGTTAGAGCAGTGTAATTCCTAGGGGTTAAATATTTTAGTAACAGCAGGGAAAGACTAGATTCTAGGCCAATTGGTAATGATTCTGGAATGTAGATTTACACATGTGTGGGAGAGCCTTTGCTATGTGAGTGATAGAACATGCGCCTATATTTGTATATATTGGAAATACTTTAATCTTCTGTTCTCATTTTTTAAACAGAAGTACAGTTGATTTACAAAATTGTGAACAAGTGG
Organism: Delphinus delphis; assembly: GCF_949987515.2. NCBI lineage: Eukaryota > Metazoa > Chordata > Mammalia > Artiodactyla > Delphinidae > Delphinus > Delphinus delphis. The sequence goes on along the minus strand of NC_082699.1, from coordinate 42,076,893 downwards.
AGACAATCTCTACACTTTAAACAGTGACTACTTCAAAGTCACACGGTAGGTGAAAGAGTTGGAGGTTTCTGGAATTAGAAAAAATGTTCTTATCACAAATGGGATACACTTTTATGATAGAATCAAATGAGCAAAAAGAAGGACACTTAAATCATCCATAATCTCCCCGCCCAATGAGTGATGAAATCCACACGTGGCAGGGAAGACTTCTTCTCCCGGTGGTCTCCACCTCTATAGGCAAGAGGGAAGCAGGGTCCCGAGAACTCTGTAAATGCCCCTTCCACTTCCTTCCCTGCAACTCTCACAGCGTTAGCACCTCTCCCTGCCTTGAGACCAGCAGGATGACTACTCCTGGGATTACTTATCTCAGCTCACCCCTCATTCCCCAGGATATTAATGCCTGTAAGGCTCTGTGCACCCCCTTCTCTGACCTCAACTCCCTACTCTCGCTCCCCAAATTTTCAAATCCGCTTTACTGTGCCCTCTGGAACTCAAGGTCAGTCATCAACCTTCTTTCTCCATCCTCTTCTCTGAAGTTTCCCTTTGCCATCTTGCTCTCACAAGTGAACTCTGTCTCCCCTGCCTTCCTCTCATGTGGTGGCTGCTTTCTTTGGTATACTCTTCACACCACAGAGCCTGGAGATGGGTTCCATCTCCTCCTGATGCTTCTCGCCATGTCCAGATCATTCTCCTTATCTTCTCCTGAAATTCCTAGCTTTGCATTTCAATCAGTTTGTAACCGCTGTTTCTCCCGGGACAGACATCTTCCAACCCTACCTCCCTCTGTTCCTCATTCCTTAAAGCATGTTCAATGTCATGCTTCCTCTGAGGACTAGAAGCATTCACTATGTCTTGGGGTTTTCAACATCTGCATAAATAACTATTCCAGGACCCTCACCTCTCAGTTCGTTGGCTTCCTCTCCTCCAATGATCTTGTCCTCCACCCTGTCTCGGCCTCTACATCCTGGCCACACCCTAGACCTCACCATTACCAATGACTGCCATGTCTACATGCCAGTTTTTTTTTTTTTTTTTTTTTTGCGGTACGCGGGCCTCTCACCGTTGTGGCCCCTCCCGCTGCGGAGCACAGGCTCCAGACGCGCAGGCTCAGCGGCCATGGCTCACGGGCCCAGCCGCTCCGCGGCATGTGGGATCTTCCCGGACCGGGGCACGAACCCGTGTCCCTGCGTCGGCAGGCGGACTCTCAACCACTGTGCCACCAGGGAAGCCCTACATGCCAGTTTTAAGCAAACCACTCTGATGTTCTCTCTGCAGTTCACTCCCTCCGGTATCCCAGCGACACAACTTCTTCAGCATCACTGGCACCAACAGTCCATCGATCCTCCCAGTTTTCACCGTCTCTCACAGCCTCTTCATGTCCTCACCTCCCCCCTTACCGTACTTGGATTTCATGGTCCAAATGACATTACTCCCTCATATCTACTCTTTTTTTTTTTTTTTTTTTTTTGCTCGGGTCTCTCACCGCCGTGGCCTCTCCCGTTGCGGAGCACAGGCTCCAGATGCGCAGGCTCAGCGGCCATGGCTCACGGGCCCAGCCGCTCCGCGGCATGTGGGATCTTCCCGGACCGGGGCACGAACCCGCGTCTCCTGCATCGGCAGGCGGACTCTCAACCACTGCGCCAGCAGGGAAGCCCCCTCATATCTACTCTTAATTTCTTTTCTTTTTCTCCCTTCATCATATTCTCTTGGCAAAACCCTGTTTAAATCCAAGTCTCCACTGATTCTGTGTCTGTTCAACTGAGCATGGCTGGTAAAGCTCATGATTATGCTGACTGGAGCCCTTTCCAATTTATGGCCACTAACCTCAAGTGGGCCTCTGTTGCTGCCTGGCAGTCTCACTACATTTCCTAGCTCATTTATACTCCTGCTCCCTGAGTGAGCTATTTCATATCTTTTTTTTTTTCTAGTTTGAAATATTTATTGCTGAATAACATACTAAGTGAAGGGGGGGTTTGCTGATGATAATGGAAGGCACTTTATGAATTTTCCCAGTTAATCTTCTTTTTTTTAAAATTAACATCTTTATTATAGTATAATTGCTTTAAAATGGTGTGTCAGTTTCTGCTTTATAACAAAGTGAATCAGTTATACATATACATATATCCCCATATCTCTTCCCTCTCACGTCTCCCTCCCTCCCACCCTCCGTATCCCACCCATCTAGGTGGTCACAAAGCACCGAGCTGATCTCCTTGTGCTATGTGGCTGCTTCCCACTAGCTATCTATTTTACCTTTGGTAGTGTATATATGTCCATGCCATTCTCTCACTTTGTCCCAGCTTACCCTTCCCCCTCCCCATATCCTTAAGTCCATTGTCTAGTAGGTCTGCATCTTTATTCCCGTCTTGCCCCTAGGTTCTTCTGACCATTTTCTTTCTTTCTTTTTCTTTTACACTCCATGTATATGTGTTAGCTTACGGTATTTGTTTTTCTCTTTCTGACTTACTTCACTCTGTATGACAGATTCTAGGTCCATCCACCTCACTACAAATAACTCAGTTTCATTTCTTTATATGGCTGAGTAATATTCCATTGTATATATGTGCCACATCTTCTTTATCCATTCATCTGTCGATGGACACTTAGGTTGTTTCCATCTCAGGGCTATTGTAAATAGAGCTGCAATGAACATTGTGGTACATGACTGTTTTTGAATTATGGTTTTCTCAGGGTATATGCTCAGTAGTGGGATTGCTGGGTCATACGGTAGCTCTATTTGTAGTTTCTTAAGGAACCTCCATACTGTTCTCCATAGTGGCTGTATCAATCTACATTCCCAGCAGCAGTGCAAGAGTGTTCCCTTTTCTCCACACCCTCTCCAACATTTATTGTTTCTAGATTTTTTGGTGATGGCCATTCTGACCGGTGTGAGATGATATCTCATTGTAGTTTTGATCTGCATTTCTCTAATGATTAATGATGTTGAGCATTCTTTCGTGTGTTTGTTGGCAATCTGTATATCTTCTTTGGAGAAATGTCTATGTAGGTCTTCTGCCCATTTTTGGATTGGGTTGTTTGTTTTTTTGTTATTGAGCTGCATGAGCTGCTTATAAATTTTGGAGATTAATCCTTTGTCAGTTGCTTCATTTGCAAATATTTTCTCCCATTCTGAGGGTAGTCTTTTTGTCTTGTTTATGGTTTCCTTTGCTGTGCAAAAGCTTTGAAGTTTCATTAGGTCCCATTTGTTTATTTTTGTTTTTATTTCCATTTCTCTAGGAGGTGGGTCAAGAAGGATCTTGCTGTGATTTATGTTTATCTTTATTTTAGTTTTTATTTCCATTTCTCTAGGAGGTGGGTCAAAAAGGATCTTGCTGTGATTTATGTCATAGAGTGTCTGCCTATGTTTTCCTCTAAGAGTTTGATAGTTTCTGGAATTCCAAGGATGGAATTTAGGTCTTTAATCCATTTAGGTCTTCAGTCCATTTTGAGCTTATTTTTGTGTATGGTGTTAGGGAGTGTTCTAATCTCATACTTTTACATGAACCTGTCCAGTTTTCCTAGCACCACTTATTGAAGAGGCTGTCTTTTCTCCACTGTATATTCTTGCCTCCTTTATCAAAGATAAGGTGACCATATGTGCGTGGGTTTATCTCTGGGGTTTCTGTCCTGTTCCATTGATCTATATTTCTGTTTTTGTGCCAGTACCATACTGTCTTGATTACTGTAGCTTTGTAGTATAGTCTGAAGTCAGGGAGCCTGATTCCTCCAGCTCCATTTTTCATTCTCAAGATTGCTTTGGCTATTCGGGGTCTGTTGTGTTTCCAAACAGATTGTTAAATTTTTTGTTCTAGTTCTGTGAAAAATGCCAGTGGTAGTTTGACAGGGATTGCATTGAATCTGTAGATTGCTTTGGGTAGTAGAGTCATTTTCACAATGTTGATTTTTCCAATCCAAGAACATGGTATATCTCTCCATCTATTTGTATCATCTTTAATTTCTTTCATCAGTGTCTTATAATTTTCTGCATACAGGTCTTTTGCCTCCTTAGGTAGGTTTTTTCCTAGGAAGGACTTTTAAAGCAGTCTGCCGAACAGGCAATAGCTTTTGCACTCCAAAGGATGGGCAGGAAATGAATCAGAGATTTGTCCCACTTTCTTTTCCCTGTCTTATATCCCAACAGGCTTTTTGCCCCTGTAAAAGTAAGTTTTGCCACTAATTTCTCTTTCTTTTTCTGGATTCTTCCTTTTGATTGATTCCTTTACTGTCCCCACTCTTTGACTTCTTTTTTTTTCTTCTAGTTTTATTGAGATATAATTGGCATACAGCACTGTGTAAGTTAAGGTGTGCTGCATAATGATTTGACTTACACACATCATGAAATGATTATCACAGTAAGTTTAGGGAACATCCATCATCTCATATAGATACAATATTAAATAAATAGAAAAACATTTTTCCTTGTGATGAGAACTGTTAGGATTTACTCTCAACAAATTTCATATATAACATACAGCAGTGTTCATTATATTGATCATGTTGTACATTATATTCCTAGTTTATCTTATAACTGGGAGTCTGTACCTTTGACTGTCTTCCTCCAATTCCCTTCCCCCCACCCCCTCCTCTGATAACCACAAATCTGATCTCTTTTTCTGTGAGTTTGTTTGTTTGTTTTCAAAGTATAATTGACCTACAACACTATGTTAGTTCTTGTTACACAACATGGTGATTCAATATTTCTATACATTTCAAAATGATCACCATGCTAAGTCTAGTTACAATATGTCACCATACAAAGATATTACATAGTTATTGACTATATTTCCCATACTGTACATTTCATACCAGTGACTCATTATTTTACAACTGGAAGTTTGTACCTCTTAATCTCCCTCACCTGTTTCTTTCCTTCCCACCCCCCTCCCCTCTGGAAACCACCTATTTGTTCTCTGTATCTATAACTCTGTTTCTGTTTTGTTATCTTTATTCATTTGTTTTTTAGATTCCACATATAAGTGATAACACAGAGTATTTGTCTTTCTCTGTCTGACTTATTTCACTTAGCATAATACCTTCTAGGCCCATCCATGTTGTTGCAAATGGTAAGATTTCATTCTTTTTGATAGCCTAGTAATATTCCATTGTATACATACACCCTATCTTCTTTATCTGTTCACCTATGGATGGGCACTTAGGTTGCTTCCATGTCTTGGTATTGTAAATAATACTGTAATGGACATAGAGGTGGATATATCTTTTTTAATTAGTGTTTTTATTTTCTTTGGATAAATACCCAGAAACAGAATTGCTGGATCATACAGTAGTTCTATTTTTAATTTTTTTGAGGAATCTCCATGCTGTTTTCCATGGCAGCTGCACCAATTTACAGTCCCACCAACAGTGCATGAGGATTCCTTTTTCTCCACATCCTCACTAACATTTGGTATTTGTGGTCTTTTTGATGATAGCCATTCTGACAGGTGTGCTTTCCATTTCCATTTCCCTGATGATTAGTGATGTTGAACACCTTTTCATGTGCCTGTTGGCTATCTGTACATCTATTTTGGAAAAATGTCTATTCAGGATCTCTGCCCATTTCAAAAATTGGGTTGTTTATTTTTTGATGTTGAATTGTATGAATTCTTTGCATATTTTGGGTATTAACCCCATATTGGATATATCATTTGCAAATATCTTTTCTCTTTCAGTAGGCGGCCTTTTCATTTTGTCGATGGTTTCCTTCACTGTGCAAAGCTTTGTAGTCTGATAACCCCGTTTGCTTATTTTTGCTTTTGTTTCTCTTGCCCATGGCAACATATCTAAAAATACATTACTAAGACTAATGTCAAAGAGCTTACTGTCTATGTTTTCTTTTTTTTCTTTTTCTGTATGCGGGCCTCTCACTGTTGTGGCCTCTCCCGTTGCGGAGCACAGGCTCCAGATGCGCAGACTCAGCGGCCATGGCTCACGGGCCCAGCCACTCCGTGGCATGTGGGATCTTCCCAGATTGGGGCACGAACCCGTGTCCCCTGCATCGGCAGGCAGACTCTCAACCACTGCGCCACCAGGGAAGCCCCTGTCTATGTTTTCTTCTAGAAGTTTTATGGTTTTAGGTCTTACATTTAAGTCTTTAATTCATTTTGAGTTTATTTTTGTGCATGGGATGAGAGAGTAATCCAGTTTGATTCTTTTGCATGTTGCTGTCCAGTCTGATTTCTTTTCTTTCCTCTTGCATTGCTCTCTTTTCTTCTTTTTTAAAAATTTATTTATTTTTGGCTGCATCGTGTCTTCGTTGCTGCGCATGGGCTTTCTCTAGTTGCAGCGAGCGGAGGCTATTCTTCATTGTGGTGCACGTGCTTCTCATTGCAGTGGCTTCTCTTGTTGTGGAGCACCGGCTCTAGGCGCGTGGGCTTCAGTAGATGAGGCGCGTGGGCTTCAGTAGATGTGGCACGTGGGCTTAGTTGCTCTGCATTATGTGGGATCTTCCCGGACCAGGGCTCGAACCTGCGTCCCCTGCATTGGCAGGTGGATTCTTAACCACTGCGCCACCAGGGAAGTCCCTTGCATTGCTTTCTGAATTGTCTTAGGCTTATACCCACAAAGGGCTGATGGATTGACTTGCACCTCACATCTGTATTGAATCTTACGGGCTTGCTCCAGGTAAAGAGGGTCTTTCTCACAATAACCATACACCTCCCACCACAAACTGATAAGACCATAGCTCTTGATTCTAATTCTTTGAGCTGCATCGGGTCAGAGAGGCATCATAAGTGTGGCATAAGCTGTTGCTTTGACCAAGAACTTTCACGTTTGATTGGTCCCGGTTTTCCTGTACTGTCTGTACTGACGGGGAACAGCCTGGACTACATTTTCAGGCTTCTCAAAGTGAAGAAATGGACCTAAACTAACAAGATGAAATTGAACAGGGATGTATGTATATGAAGGGGATTGGAATATGGCATCCCAAAATATGCCACTTTGGCATAAGGATTACTATGAGATGAAGGCAATTAAGAAACAGCAGAGGCAGGAGGAGTTTTCTGCCCCTCTCTGTCTAAAAGCAGGGCATAAATTTCCCTTTCATAAAGTTAACATAAATTTCCATTTGTAAAGGTGTCTCCCTCTTCCGTATCAGGAAGAGAATGACTCTTAATCACTCTAGACAACTCTTGTCACTGGAGAGTGTCGTGGTCCGAGAGTGGGTTGGAAGAAGAATTTCCAGACGTGAAGTATTTTAGAAAAGAGTGAGTTTACTGAGAGCAAAGAGCAGAGCAGAGTTAATGAGGGCGCTGCAAGTACAGCGGGCTGACTTCCTGATAGACCAGGGAGAGCTGACCCCCTTTGTGGGCTAGTAGCACTTTTATAGCCTCAAGACAAAGAAAATTCCAGCTGGCAGAATGGCATTAGGTGATTGGTCAGGATGCTACAGGGTTACTACATGGTGATTATTTTGCCTAAGATGGAGTCAGGGGGCTGTCCGGTTTAGATTAGGAGAGCCCATGGCAAGAGTTGCCATGTGTCCTTGATGTAGGTTGTCGTTGATGTAGGGCTCCACAGAGAGGGCACCAACTTGAGGCTGCATACAAACCTTACTAAACAACACTTATCCACCATTGGTTTCCTCATATATTTTCCTTCACACAATTTACCACCCCTAGGCTGCCCTTTTTTTGTCTAGTCACTTCTCTGCAATTTACCACCCTTTGTTAAAATTGTATATAAGCTTCAAAGTCTAAATGCTTCTTCGGGTTTTTCACTTCCTTTCTGTGACCCTCTTCCCCACCCCATGCTTGTAAAATTAAAAAATTGACATCAATAAAATAGAAATGCTTTTTTTCCTGTTAATCTGCCTTTTGTCATTTTAATTCAAATGCCCCAGCTGATACCTAAGAGGGTAGAGGAAAAGTTTTTTCCTTCTCTACATATGTAATGTTCTGAACAAGGAGCCAAAAAATTTGCTACATGAATTCAGTGACTTAGCTTGCGTCAGGGGCAAGGAAAAAAAAACTAGTCAACAGTAATATCAGTGTTATTCAGAAGTTTTCTTTGCAGTTCCCCATACAAGTTAATGTCCATCTTAGCCTAGACTAACATAAATAGCTTTAAGAGCGATCCGTATGAGCTAGAGCTTATTACAAAGACCAAGATAGAGAATGGCCTGTGTACTAGATTAATTGCAAAAATGTCCCCAATCTTTCAACCTCCTCCCAGTTTCCATATAGTTTTCAATTTGAACATGCAATTTCTTCCATCAAGAGGTGAAGTCTATTTCTTCACCTCTTGAATCAAGCCTTGTAATGTTCTTTGGACTGTTTAGAAAGTGGCAGAAATGATGGTGAAACAGTTCTGAGCCTAGACTTTGTGAGCCCTTGCACATTTCCATGCTTTCTCTTGGAATCATGCCTCTACCAAGTGAACAAGTCCAGGCTAGCCTGCCCAAAGATGAGAAACACATGGCCTAGTCACACCCATCACCCCAGTTAAGAGTCAGCCAACTGCTTCACATGAGAAGGGACTATTGTAGACCAGCCAGTCCCCAGCTGACCTGGCAGTTGGCTGAAGATACATATATGAGTTCTAGATAAGAACCATCAGTTGACCTGTAGACTCGTGAGCTATAGTAAATGGTTGTTTTTAAAACCACAAGTGTTGGTTTGTTACACAGCAATAGCTAACTGATACAGCGTTGAAAGCACATCTTATAAAGAATTTTTAAAGCAACTAATGATTTTATACTTGTAGAAGAGAAGAGTTATTAGGAGGGCATGACAGCCCTGGAGACTGTGATGCCATAGACACCTACAGGAACCTAAAGGCCAGAAGACTATGGTAGCTAGCAGACTTGACTAATGACAGAGCAAAGAAAAGTGACTGCCTAGGGAGTGGCCTGCCCTCCCAGTCTGTAGGAACAAAGGATGCGTATTTCTGATACATCCAGTGTGAATTACAGCCTGGAGCAAGTTTACAGAAACTCTGCTTGAGAGGGTAGCTTGGAGGGTGTTAGGATCCTAAGGTGTTAGGGTGCTGAGGGATGGTAATTAAGTGGCTGGCTGGAGGGAGTATCAGCTGTGTTAAGGGGATTGTGTGAGAGATCATGAGGGAAGTCTCTGCTGAACCCACCAATACATCATAAACAAGAGTCCAAATGGCACCAAGGCCAAAACACAGTAGTACCTCTCAGGTAAGCTCTGTCCCTGCCCTTTACTATCCCTCCTCCTACTCTTCAACTCTGTGGGGGAGAGTCCACCTGGTGCGTGGAGGATGAGGGGTGGATGTGCTAGACAGGTAAATACAACGCAGAGAACTAAGCACTGTTTGATCATGGCAGGGCAGGTAAACACTATAGAATAAGTGACCACGTCTTTCCCCCACTGCTCCCTTCCAGCCTGAGCTGGCAGAGGGGAGAAATCTGAACTTCAAAGAAAGTCTGCAGCATTGTCTACTACACAGGAATAGGCACCTACCAAAATGAAGTTACTTGTGACTAGAAGTGATTGGAGGACTCTGTATTATCTAAGAATTTGCAGATAAGATACAGGCTTCCTCAAGATCACATCTATGGGAAGGGGGACAACCAGCTGTAACTTAGGAGTCTTCCTTATTTGGTTATTCCATATACACAGATGTGTGAGAGATATATATTCCCTATATATATTCCTGTATGTTGTTTATTATTGATTTTAATAGATTTTTAAGAGCAATTTTAGATTCACAGCAAAATTGAGGGGAAGGTACATATACTCCCTGCCCCCCCACACACACAGCCGCCCCCCACTACCAACGTCCCCCGCCAGGGTGGTACATTCGTTACAACTGGTAAACGTACACTGACACATCCTAATCACTCAAAGTCCATAGTTTACATTAGGGTTCATGTTGTGCATTCTACAGTTTTAGACACATTTGTAATAACATGTATTCTGTAGTGTCATACAGAGTAGTTTCACTGCCCTAGAAGTCCTCCGTGCTCTGCCTGTTTATCCCTCCCCACTAACCCCTGACAATCACTGATCTTTTACTGTCTCCATAGTTTTTCTTTTCCCAGGATGTCACGTAATTGGAATCCTACAGTGTGTAGCCTTTCCAAATTGGCTTCTTTCACTTAGTCATATGCATTGAACTTTGCTCCATGACTTTTCATGACTTGATAGCTCATTTCTTCTTAGTGCTGAATAATATTCCCTTGCCTGATGTACCACAGCTGATTTATCCATTCACCCGGTGAAGGACATCTAGACTGCTTCCAATCAAGGATACTGACATAGATAATACTCATTAGAAAACTACAAGTAATTTCTAGCTGCTTTTGGAATGCTTGATAAAGTTCCTTCACATCTTTATTTTCCTAGTGTGCTTTTGTTTAGACCAAAGTTCAAATTAAATTTAACTTAGCTAATGAACTTGTCACCAGGACAGTTGTAAGCGGTAGACCAAGGTTAAACCTGGTCCAACGTTAAAAAAAAAGTTAATGGATAATCCACGGTTAACCAAGATTTAACTGTTATTGAAATATACAACTGTTTTATTCTCACACACATGAAAGGCAAATACAATGGCTTCAAAATATTTGTCCAGTGTTTCAATAAATTCTTCTGCACCTATATAAAAAAAATGTACCACAGATTATTTATCCATTCTCCCAGTGAAGGGCATCTTGATTGCTTCCAAGTTTTGGCGATTATGAATAAAGCTGCTATAAACATCCTTGTGCCTGGTTTTGTGTGGACATAAATTTTCAAGTCCCTTGGGTAAATACCAAGGAGTGTGATTGTTGGATCGTATGCTAAGAGTATGTTTAGTTGTCTATGAAACCACCAATCTATCTTCCAGAGTGGCTGTACCATTTCATATTCCCACCAACAGTGTATGGCAGTCCCTTACCTTCCCTGGGGCATGAACAGTGTCTGGGCTGTAAGGAAAGAAGTTGCGTTTTCCAAGAGGGAAAATACTTAGAGGGTTTTTCAAATACACTATCCCTACTACAAACAGGAAGATTAATTGAAAAGAGGGTGGTCGAAAGTAAAATGTCCTTGGGGGAGGGAGCGGCAGAATGCTCTCCATCAACTGCCTGGTGGGTAGGGCTTCTGAATGCTCCGCTCTGCTAGCCGGCCCAGCAAGTATTATGTTCTTTCAGCTACATTGATCACATTTCTCTTAAATTCATGAGACCGGCTCACTTCCCTGATGATTATTTTTTCTTTATTGTTTTGCTCTGGGGGACCAGAGTAGGAAAATGGCCATGTTTCCTTTTGCATAAGGATAAACAGATAATACATACTGTTAGTGTTTAATAACCAAGATCTATAGACTCAGCCCAGGGTGATAAAGCTCTATGATTTTTTAATTCACTGTCTTTCACATCAATCCTCCTTCACCACCACATCATCAATCAATCAGATTGTTCTTGGAGTTCTTACGTTACCATGGCAATGCCTTCCTACACAGTTAAAAATAAAACTTCTGTGTTCCTGCTGAAATTTGGAGAGGGCAAGAACCTAATTGCCTGGCGGTCCTCACCATGGGAATTCTGGTACCTCAGTCAAAGGCAAGCCAGTCACTTTGTACTGGAGAGTGAAGATGAAGGGCAAACACTGAGTTGTGTCTCTGTCTCCTGGGCTTGTTCCCATGACAAAGCGGGGCTGCCTCTCGTTTTGTGGTTTTCATCACAGTGGTGGTTTTCATCATAGACCCACTGGAGACTTCTCGGTTCTTAGGCTCGGGGACCATGACAGATATATTCTAGGCAGTTTGGCAAATCTGTGGGGAAGAAGGGAAGAGAAGTCAATGTGGAATGCAGGTTGGGAGGCTTAACTGCTCTCTTGGACACTTTAGACTGTTTTTTAAGGAAAAGATTTCTGCAGAGATGCTACCTTTATTTGTGTTCCCCCAGATACAGAGCCTGAGACATGGATTCAAGGGCAAGTAGTTTATCTGAGAACATTAGTGGGGGTGGGGTGATGGTGGAAAAGTAATATTGAGAAGAAAAGATAGCTAATAAGGGTGTTTTATTAACTCAGCCACCCCAGTGGGTGACTAGGGCTTAATTTGTCAGGGAAACTCTGAGAAATAGGATAAACACTTGCCTTTGAGTTATCCTATCTGAAGAGTGAGGAGCTGGATATTTACATACTGACTCCTAAGGTCTTTGGTTGAAGTCTGCTCTCAAGCATATTTCTTCCTAGCACCTCTGTTCTGCCACATGATACAGAGCAGCTCTTTGGTTCTATGAAATGCCTGCTGGCACAGATGCAGACACCTGCAGTCAGAGGTCTGTGGCTGAGGGATAACGTTGAGACACTGATACACCTGTATCGATAGTGTCAGCTACAGGTGTTCAGATTGGGAACTTCCTTTTGGGAAGTCAAAGAAATTCTATGGAAGCGAGCTTATAAGAACCTAATTATAGTGAGGTCCAGAAATAGTGAGTGTGAAAACAATAAAAGGACAGAAGGTGACTTCAAAAATTGTTTTAGTTAGTATTTTTAAAATGGATATTTTCCCGTAGGATACCAGATCTTTCAATGGACATTTGAATCTTCACTATCATAAAAAAGTCTCTTCATCCTCAGCCAGGGTCTTGGAATTTTAGTTCTTCAAAATCAGGCATTTAATCCCCAAATCCCCTCATGTCACCGCATCAATATAACCACCTTCCCTAAGTATGCTCTGCCTTTTAATTCTGCTCCTTTGAAACGTTCCCAAAGATGACTCCTGAGAACAGCATCTGAGAATAAAGTGACTGAAATAACCGAAACACGGGTACCCAGATGAGGGATAAAAGTGCATTTATCCAGAGCCTGCTATGTGCCAGGCACTGTGCTACATGATCTCCATAGATCCTTTCCTCTAAAACTCATAAACACTCCATAAGGAAGGTGTTATAATGACGCCATTGTACAGATGAGAAAACAAAGGCACAGTAACTTGTTAAAAGTCTCACCTCTAGCAGATTTGGGAGCTAGGATTCAAATCCAGGCTGTCTGTTCCTGGAAAATATGTCTTTAATCAACTTCGTTATCTGTTTTTTTGTGTGTGTGTGATACCTCTTTGTAGTGTTGATTTGCATTGCCCGCTTGTTTGGTTGGCCTAAAAGGGTGTATGCATTTTGCCTGAATATATTCAGGAAAAACACATACACCCTTTTTGGGCAACTGTATCCTTGGCGAAGTTCAGCCGCTTTCCATGTGCTTTAAGGGCGAGTCCAATCTACTTCTTTTCTTTTTTTTTTTTTAGTTTTTTAATTTAATTCAATTTATTTGTTTATACAGCAGGTCCTTATTAGGCATCAGTTTTATACACATCAGTGTATACATGTCAATCCCAATCGCCCAATTCATCACTCCCCCATCGCCACCCCCCTGCTGCTTTCTCCCCTTGGTGTCCATACGTTTGTTCTCTACATCTGTGTCTCTGTTTCTGCCCTGAAAACCCATTCATCCATACCATTTTTCTAGGTTCCACATATATGCGTTAATATACGATATTTGTTTTTCTCTTTCTGACTTACTTGACTCTGTATGACAGTCGCTAGATCCATCCACATCTCAACAAATGACCCAATTTCATTCCTTTTTATGGCGGAGTAATATTCCATTGTATATATGTACCTCATCTTCTTTATCCATTTGTCTGTTGATGGGCATCTAGGTTGCTTCCATGACCTGGCTATAGTAAACAGTGCTGCAATGAACATTGGGGTGCATGTGACTTTTTAAATTATGGTTTTCTCTGGGTATATGCCCAGTAGTGGGATTGCTGGATCATATGGTAATTTGATTTTTAGTTTTTTAAGAAACCTCCATACTGTTCTCCATAGTGGCTGTATGAATTTACATTCCCACCAACAGTGCAAGAGGGTTCCTTTTTCTCCATACCCTTTCCAGCATTTGTTGTTTGTAGATTTTCTGATGACGGCCATTCTAACTGGTGTGAGGTGATACTTCATTGTAGTTTTCATTTGCAATTCTCTAATAATTAGTGATGTTGAGCAGCTTTTCATGTGCTTCTTAGCCATCTGTATGTCTTCTTTGGAGAAATGTCTATTTAGGTCTTCTGCCCATTTTTGGATTGGGTTGTTTGTTTTTGTAATATTGAGCTGCATGAGCTGTTTATATATTTTGGAGATTAATCCTTTGTCCGTTGATTCATTTGCAAATATTTTCTCCCATTCTGAGCATTGTCTTTTTGTCTTGTTTATGGTTTCCTTTGCTGTGCAAAAGCTTTTAGTTTCATTAGGTCCCATTTGTTTATTTTTGTTTTTCTTGCCATTACTCTAGGAGGTGGATCAAAAAAGATCTTGCTGTGATTTATGTCAAAGAGTGTTCTTCCTATGTTTTCCTCTAAGAGTTTTATAGTGTCTGGCCTTACATTTAGGTCTGTAATCCATTTTGAGTGTATTTTTATGTATGGTGTTAGGGAGTGTTCTAATTTCATTCTTTTACATATAGCTGTCCAGTTTTTCCAGCACCACTTATTGAGGAGGCTGTCTTTTCTCCATTGTATATCTTTGCCTCCTTTGTCATAGATTAGTTGACCATAGGTGCGTGGGTTTATCTCTGGGCTTTCTATCTTGTTACATTGATCTATGTTTCTGTTTTTGTGCCAGTACCATATTGTCTTGATTACTGTAGCTTTGTAGTATAGTCTGAAGTCAGGGAGTCTGATTCCTCCAGCTCCATTTATTCCCCTCAAGACTGCTTTGGCTATTCGGGGTCTTTTGTGTCTCCTTACAAATTTTAAGATTTTTTGTTCCAGTTTCGTAAAAAATGCCATTGGTAATTTGATAGAGATTGCATTGAATCTGTATATTGCTTTGGGTAGTATAGTCATTTTCACAATATTGATTCTTCTGATCCAAGATCATGGTATATCTCTCCATCTGTTTATATCATCTTTAATTTCTTTCATCAGTGTCTTATAGTTTTCTGAGTATAGGTCTTTTAGCTCCTTAGGTAGGTAGGTTTATTCCTAGGTATTTTATTCTTTTTGTTGCAATGGTGAATGGGATTGTTTCCTTAATTTCTCTTTCTGACCTTTCATTGTTAGTGTATAGGAATGCAAGAGATTTCTGTGCATTAATTTTGTATCCTGCTACTTTACCAAATTCATTGATTGGCTCTAGTAGTTTTCTGGTAGCATCTTTAGGATTCTCTATGGATAGTATCATGTCATCTGCAAACAGTGATAGATTTACTTCTTCTTTTCCGACTTGTATTCCTTTTATTTCTTTATCTTCTCTGATTGCCATGGCTAAAACTTCCAAAACTATGTTGAATAATAGTTGTGAGAGTGGGCAACCTTGTCTTGTTCCTGATCTTAGTGGGAATGTTTTCAGTTTTTCACCATTGAGGACGATGTTGGCTGTGGGTTTGTCATATATGGCCTTTATTATGTTGAGGAAAGTTCCCTCTATGCCTACTTTCTGGAGGGTTTTTATCCTAAATGGGTGTTGAATTTTGTCAAAAGCTTTTTCTGCATCTACTGAGATGATCATATGGTTCTTCTCCTTCAATTTGTTAATATAGTGTATCACATTGATTGATTTGTGTATATTGAAGAATCCTTGCATCCCTGGGGTAAATCCCACTTGATCATGATGTATGATCATTTTAATGTGTTTTTGGATTCTGTTTGCTAGTATTTTGTTGAGGATTTTTGCATCTATATTCATCAGTGATATTGGTCTGTAATTTTCTTTTTTTTGTAGTATCTTTGTCTGGTTTTGGTATCAGGGTGATTGTGGCCTGATAGAATGAGTTTGGGTGTGTTCCTTCCTCTGAAATTTTTTGGAAGTGTTTGAGAAGCATGGGTGTTAGCTCTTCTCTAAGTGTTTGATAGAATTCACCTGTGAAGCTATCTGGACCTGGACTTTTGTTTGTTGGAAGATTTTTAATCACAGTTTCAATTTCATTACTTGTGCTTGGTCTGTTCATATTTTCTATTTCTTCCTGGTTCAGTCTTGGAAGGTTATACCTTTCTAAGAATTTGTCCATTTCTTCCAGGTTGTCCATTTTATTGGCATAGGTTTGCTTGTAGTAGTCTCTTACGATGTTCTGTATTTCTGCAGTGTCTGTTGTAACTTCTCCTTTTTCACTTCTAACTTTATTGATTTGAGTCCTCTCCCTCTTTTTCTTGATGAGTCTGGCTAATGGTTTATCAATTTTGTTTATCTTCTCAAAGAACCAGCTTTTAGTTTTATTGAGCTTTGCTATTGTTTTCTTAGTTTCTATTTCATTTATTTCTGCTCTGATCTTTTTGATTTCTTTCCTTCTGCTAACTTTGGGTTTTGTTTGTTCTTCTTTCTCTAGTTCCTTTAGGTGTAAAGTTAGATTGTTTAGTTGAGATTTTTCTTGTTTCTTGAGGTAGGATTATACTGCTATAAACTTCCCTCTTAGGACTGCTTTTGCTGCATCCCATAGGTTTTGGATAGTCGTGTTTTCATTGTCATTTGTTTCTAGGTATTTTTTGATTTCCTCTTTGATTTCTTCAGTGATCTCTTGGTTATTTAGTAACGTATTGTTTAGCCCCCATATGTTTGTGTTTTTTACGTTTTTTTCCCTGTAATTCATTTCTAATCTCATAGTGTTGTGGTCAGAAAAGATGCTTGATATGATTTCAATCTTCTTAAATTTACTGTGTCTTGATTTGTGACCCAGAATGTGATCTATCCTAGAGAATGTTCTGTGTGCACTTGAAAAGAAAGTGTAATCTGCTGTTTTTGGATGGAATGTCCTATAAATATGAGTTAAATTGATCTGGTCTATTGTGTCATTTATAGCTTCTGTTTCCTTATTTATTTTCATTTTGGATGATCTGTCTATTGGTGTAAGTGAGATGTTAAAGTCCCCCACTATTATTGTGTTACTGTCAATTTCTTCTTTTATAGCTATTAGCAGTTGCCTTATGTATTGAGGTGCTCCTATGTTGGGTACATATATATTTATAATTGTTATATCTTCCTCTTGGATTGATCCCTTGATCATTATGTAGTGTCCTTCCTTGTCTCTTGTAACATTTTTTATTTTAAAGTCTATTTTATCTGATATGAGTATTGCTATTCCAGCTTTCTTTTGATTTCCATTTGCATGGAATATCTTTTTCAATCCCCTCACTTACAGTCTGTATGTGTCCCTAGCTGTGAAGTGGGGCGTAGGGCACACTAGACAGCATATAGATGGGTCTTGTTTTTGTATCCGTTCAGCAAGCCTGTGTCTTTTGGTTGGGGCATTTAATCCATTCATGTTTAAGGTAGTTATCGATATGTATGTTCCTATTTTCTTAATTGTGTTGGGTTTGTTTTTGTAGGTCCTTTTCTTCTCTTGTGTTTCCCACTTAGAGAAGTTCCTTTAGCATTTGTTGTAGAGCTGGTTTGGTGGTGCTGAATTTTCTTAGCTTTTGCTTGTCTATAAAGTTTTTGATTTCTCCATCAAATCTGAATGAGATCCTTGCCAGGTAGAGTAATCTTGGTTGCAGGTTCTTCACTTTCATCACTTTAAGTATATCTTCCTTCTGGCTTGTAGAGTTTCTGCTGAGAAATCAGCTGTGAACCTTATGGGAGTTCCCTTGTATGTTACTTGTCATTTTTCCCTTGCTGCTTTCAATAATTTTTCTTTGTCTTTAATTTTTGCCAGTTTGATTACTATGTGTCTCAGTGTGTTTCTCCTTGGATTTATCCTGTATGGGACTCTCTGTGCTTCCTGGGCTTGGGTGGCTATTTCCTTTCCCATGTTAAGGAAGTTTTTGATTATAATCTCTTCAAACATTTTCTTGGGTCCTTTCTCTCTCTCTTCTCCTTCTTGGAGATGTGAATGTTGTTGCGTTTAATGTTGTCCCAGAGGTCTCTTAGGTGGTCTTCATTTCTTTCCATTCTTTTTTCTTTATTCTGTTTCACAGCAGTGAATTCCACCATTCTGTCTTCCAGATCACTTATCCATTCTTCTGCTTCAGTTATTCTGCTACTGATTCCTTCTAGTGTAGTCTTCATTTCAGTTATTGTATTGTTCATCTCTGTTTGCTCTTTAATTCTTCTAGGTCTTTGTTAAACATTTCTTGCCTCTTCTCGATCTTTGCCTCCATTGTTTTTCCGAGGTCCTGGATCATCTTCACTATCATTATTCTGAATTCTTTTTCTGGAAGGTTACCTATCTCCACTTCATTTAGTTGTTTTTCTGAGGTTTTATCTTGTTCCTTCATCTGGTACATAGCCCTCTGCCTTTTCATCTTGTCTGTCTTTTTGTGAATGTGGTTTTCGTCCCACAGGCTGCAGGATTGTAGTTCTTCTTGCTTATGCTGTCTGCCCTCTGATGGATGAGGCTATCTAAGAGGCTTGTTTAAGTTTCCTGATGGGAGGGACTGGTGGTTGGTAGAGCTGACTGTTGCTCTGGTGGGCAGAGCTCAGTGAAACTTTAATCTGCTTGACTGCTGAGGGGTGGGGCTGGGTTCCCTCCCTGTTGGTTGTTTGGCCCGAGGCAGCCCAACACTGGAGCCTACCTGGGCTCTTTGGTGAGGCTAATGGAGGACTCTGGGAGGGCTCACGCCAAGGAGTAATTCCCAGAACTTCTGCTGCCAGTGTCCTTGTTCCCACGGTGAGCCACAGCCACTGCGCTCCTCTGCAGGAGACCCTCCAACACTAGCATGTAGGTCTGGTTCAGTCTCCCCTGGGGTCACTGTTTCTTCCCCTGGGTCCCGATGTGCACACTACTTTGTGTGTGCCCTCCAAGAATGGAGGCTCTGTTTCTTCCAGTCCTGTTGAAGTCCTGCAGTCAGATCCCACTAGCCTTCAAAGTCTAATTCTCTAGGAATTCCTCCTCTCGTTGCCAGACCCCCAGGTTGGGAGCCTGAAGTGGGGCTCAGAACCTTCACTCCAGTGGGTGGACTTCTGTGGTATAAGTGTTCTCCAGTCTGTGAGTCACCCACCCAGTAGTTACGGGATATGATTTTACTGTGATTGCACCCCTCCTACCGTCTCATTGTGGCTTCTCCTTTATCTTTGGATGTGGGATATCTTTTCTGGTGAGTTCCAGTGTCTTCCTGTCGATGATTGTCCAGCAGCTGGTTGTGATTCTGGTGTTCTCACAAGAGGGAGTGAGAGCAGGACCTTCTACTCCGCCATCTTGGTTACTAATCCCTCATTATCTTTTTTCTTCCATTAGTTCTTCCAAATCAAAATTGATGTTTTGGGTTGACATTTTTCAATATTCAGATGGACTGTATTACAAGCGTCTTGGATTATTAGGACTAACCTACCTGCCCCTAACCATGCCAGCTGGCCCTGGTCAGGAAGCAGTGTCACTTCAAATCAGATATTCAAGGGAAGTGTACCAACATCCTCCCCCACCACCTGCCCACCAACACGCACACACCCACACCCACACACAGAGGCAGATTACTGGTAGTATTTGTTCTTAAATATTTCTTTCTCTCATGTCAAAGTTTGTTTTGTATTTCAATTCGTCCAGACCACTAAGAAGATGCTGCTTGAGGACAGTTTGTCTCTGGCTCAGTGAACCCTGGCAACCAATCTGCTGGAGAGGTGAAAGTTTCTTTCCATAGATAAAGCAATATATATATATATATATATATATATATATATATATATATATATATATATATATGTATGTATGTATGTGTGTGTATATATATATATATATATATATACACGTATGTATTTTATTTATTTATTTTTTGGATGCAAACATATGCCTCTTTATTTCTAAAGGAATTTCCAGAATATTAGAGCAATATATTTTAATTTATCCTCTTTGGGTGTGGAAAGAGTGACTTAGAATACTATCTCAGGTAATGAACCATTTATTTTAAGGGGACCTGCACACAGGAAACCAGGGAAAACCGCAGAGCCAGGCAGGAAAGGGCAGGGCACATAGACTCCAGACAGGCGGAAGGGTCTGAATTCTAGAGCTTTGACACCGATGTGCTTTCGGCCCCACTGCAGGCCTGTGCCTTGATCCTCTCTCTGCTCAGTTTTCTCATTTTTATCTCCATGCACGTCTCCGCTTCATATCTTCTGCTTCTTGTAGCTTTTTCTCTTTGTTTTGCACATGGAGCAACAGGAATCCTGGCTTCTATTTTATCATGATCTTTCAACTGCTCTTTCCACAGTTAACTGCCCTAATCTCAGTATTATATTTTAGCTTAAATGATGAAGGGAGAGTATCAGAGTGGACAAGTTTATGTTTTCAATGACTGAGCCACGTCATAAGTTTTAAGTGGCCTGTGGTTTATCGGACTTTAAGTCAAGTGACTGCCCCGGTCTAGTTAGCTTTGGCCAGGTCCACGTGGTAGGACCCTTTCAGCAAATGTGTCCACAAGGGCTGTGGGCAGGACAGGCAGGGACCATGACTGAGATCCTCTGTGCTTCTCTTTGATTTTCGTAACCAAATGGCATCTTGTTCCCTGCATTTCTGTTATTGAAAGCACATGGATCTCACATCAGGCATCAACAGAACTACAGATACACTTAAGAGAATTCAGTCTCAAAAGCACAGCCATGATATTTTGTATTTGAGGAAGGTAATCTAACAGAATTTCTAATCATCTAATATTCTAGAGTTTCCAGGTTCTCCACATCAGATTCTAGCATCAGAAAATCACAAACCTGGATGTCATTAGTTTACTTCTCTGCAGAAATGCTATCATAGAAATAGACTTAATATTATGCCCTTGGGGTTTAATATAAGAAATGATCACATGACGAACATGTTTGCATCTTTAAAATTGCTTTAAAAGTTGCGTATTACTGTTCTGTAATGTTCTTTATATATGGATTCATGCAATAATTTTCTCTTAGATTTTAGTCCCAAGGACAAAAACTTTGTTTCTGTTTTAATGAGTGAGGATTATATAATTCACCGAATTTCCTATTTCCCTCTAGAAAAATCTAAAGTAAAATTTAGGACTCGGCTATAGTAATTCTCCTTAGTCTGGGTTTCATATAATAATATTCCTCCTCACAGTACATACTGTTTATATTTTATCCTTATTTTAATGATTGAAAAGTATATATGTCTGTTGGCTAAACCACTTCAAACACTTTTTTTAAAAAACATCTTTATTGGAGTATAATTGCTTTACATTGTTGTGTTGGTTTCTGCTGTATAACAAAGTGAATCAGCTATATGTATACATATATCCCCATATCCCCTCCCACTTGTGTCTCCCTCCCTCCCTCCCTATCCCACCCCTCTAGGTGGTCACAAAGCACCGAGCTGATCTCCCTGTGCTATGCGGCTGCTTCCCACTAGCTATCTATTTGACATTTGGTAGTGTATATATGTCCATGCCACTCT
This sequence comes from Delphinus delphis, assembly GCF_949987515.2. Classification (NCBI taxonomy): domain Eukaryota; kingdom Metazoa; phylum Chordata; class Mammalia; order Artiodactyla; family Delphinidae; genus Delphinus; species Delphinus delphis. Next base: position 42,055,627 of record NC_082699.1, on the reverse strand, counting down.
CTCACTTCTTCCCAGCTTATCCTTCCCTCTCCCTGTGTTCTCAAGTCCATTCTCTACATCCGCATCTTTATTCCTGTCCTGCCATTAGGTTCTTGAGAACCATTTTTTTTTTTTTTAGATTCCATATATATGTGTTAGCATATGGTATTTGTTTTTCTCTTTCTGACTTACTTCACTCTGTATGACAGACTCCAGGTCCAACCATCTCACTACAAATAACTCAGTTTCGTTTCTTTTTATGGCTGAGTAATATTCCATTGTATATATGTGCCACATCTTCTTTATCCATTCATCTATTGATGGACATTTAGGTTGCTTCCATGTCCTGGCTACTGTAAATAGAGCTGCAATGAACGTTGTGGTACATGACTCTTTTTGAATTATGGTTTTCTCATCAAATACTTTTTGAAGTAGCTAGAATGCAAGTAATATATATGATTCAGTACATACTCTGTATTAATATTGTTGCTTTGTAAATTCTAATGATTTCAGGAAAATATTTGGTGTTTTACTGAATCTCCAGACTAGTAACTTTTTATGCTCTAACATGTAGTATATGAGATACTAGTTACCACTGTGCTTCATCTAGTGAGCAAATGTCTGCAGGGCTCCTGGAGCAATCTGATGATGTACTTGTGCTGTAGAAAACTGGAATTAAAGAGAGTTCACACAAAGATTTTTATTGAAAGGGGAAGGGCTGAAGTTGGTAGCTACTGGTGAAGAATTATTATTAGTTTTTGGCCAAGCCACGCGGCATGCAGGATGCACGGTATGGGGGATCTTAGCTTCCCAACCAGGGATTGAACCCATGCCCCATGCAGTGGCGCGGGGTCTTAACCACTGGACTGCCCGGAAAGTCCCAGTGAAGGACTATTCATTTCCATAAAGGAATCAAAGAAAACTTGAGAGTAATTGGCCTTTTATAATTGATGTTTCAGGATGATAGAAGCTTTTGCTAGTTACTTAAGTATTTTCTTGTTTCGCATTTCTTACGTATGTTCTGGAGTGGTGTTTTCATTCCAGGTACTTTAGCAGCCAGCTGGAAATTTAGTGAATCAACAGTTTGTCTACACAATGTCAATAATGGATTAATGGATTTTTTTCCCCAACTAATATAAACAGGGCAGTTGTTTTGACATTGATAGATACAACTCCACTATATGATTTTAAATAAGTACATGGAAACATACACTTTCCGGAAAGGAAGCCTCTTTCTGGAAGGCAGAAAGCCGTGTGGTCTGCCAGGGTTATAAGCCTGTTTTCCACTAAGTGTTTTTGGGGCTTTGCATTAAAATATGAGCTGTAGCAATAGCACCAACAGAAGGGATCGTCTGTGTGACGTGCATCTCTGTGGAGTGGTGTTTTCTGGGCCCCTGGGCATTCTCTGCTTTTGGATTTAGTGGCATGTCAGTGAATTCTTATTTGGAAGTTGCCAAGTCTTAAAACCTTCAGACCCTTTAGCCGCTGTCCAGCCCTCCGTGGCCTTGATTGGTCCTCAGTCAACCTCTACGGCAGGGTGAATTTGACTTGTGGCTCTGGGGACATTTCTCCATGGCTGCTTTTTCTTTTCGGCTCACTTTGGAGGAGCTAGTGCAGTTACTTTGGCACCTGAGTCTGTAACCTTTCCTGAATTTCTCCTTCACGGCCTCTTGTCACACACTCAAATCTCAAAGGCACATGCTAACTCAGCCCAGATGCCAAGAAGATCCATCCCCAGCTGGGCCATCTGACCCTAATGAGTGGGCAGCCATATGCACAGTTAATTAAAACTGAAGTCAAAATAATAAAGTGAGTTTTCAGGGTACACTTAGCAATGGTAAGGTTTCCTTTTGTAAAACCTGAAAACCACTTGTACAGCCATCGGGAAAAAGGGGCAAGCTACTTACATTAATTCCATCTCCTTCAAAATCTCAGTTTAATAGCTATAACATGGATCTATGCCATATATGGAAAAGTCTACTGAAAGACATTAAAAGACAGATACGGTAGGAAAGAAAGCACAGGCTCTGGTCTCAGCGAGCTTACAGTCTAGTGGGGCATTGAAATATTAAACTCTCTCCTTCAATTACTGGAGACTGTGATTTTTCTGTGTTTTCTTTGACCCTCTGCAGGTAGAACTTGTCTCTTACCTGTGTGGTTCCACGGCACTCTGTGCCTGTCCCTGTATCCTGATATTCTTGTCTCCCTCACTCAACTCTGAGGGCCCGTGGTTGTACCTGAGCTGTCAACTGGTCGGGGAGGGGAGGCGGGGAACTGACTGTTACACGTTCAGGAGTGTTGTGAGCCTGCTGCTAAACTGTGGGTGCCTTGATATTGGCCACAGTGGGAATATTTACATCATGACTTTTGGCAACTGCTACCAAATCAAGGCTATGACATTTTGGAGAGTTGGTTTACCAGCACATGAGGTCCTTGAAGTCAGCAGTATGGCTTTCTTTTGGGAACTCCTAAGACTTCCAGTGCCTGGTATATGGTGGTACTCAATACATACTTGATAAATGAATGAAGGGACTCTACTTTGGCTCTCTAGGACACACATAGAGTAAAACCAACCAACCTGGTCTTGTGTAGAATGAAACAAGCTGTCACAACACTGTAGTGATTTGAGAGGCCCGTTGAAAGGGCCCCATCTCCCTACCAGAATGTATCCCTTGCTCCCTTGCTGCAGTACCTGATTCCCATATTGATGTCATTTTTAAAGGAAGGTGCACGTTTCAGTTGGTTTTAGGGAGAAGGTCACTGGGTGGAGCAAGAGAAGGGGAAGCAGATGGGGGCAAGACAGTGGGAGGTGACACAGTAGCCAGGTACCACACTAAACTGAGGAGTAGTTTATCCAACAGTTTTTCACTTGTGATCCATCACCAAATTGGTGCTGAACAGGACTGTGAAATGAGGGAGATTTCTTCCTGATCCCTTCTCATGTTCCTTTCTTTTTTGGCCCTTTCCCTGTAACCCAGGGCTGCTATGTCGTCCCTTGTTGACCCAAGGACTATCTCTGCTCTTTTTGAAGAAAATAATCCCTTATTCCCTAGACCCATTTTCCCCCTTCTTAGTTTTCTGTTACAACTCCCTTGTCTGTTAGTCTGTTCTTTTTGAGCCTGCTATTCCTGGTTACAACTTTATATGTTATTCTAAGCAAGGTGCTATTGCAATTCAACAGAGGACTTATGGAATCCGTAAAGATTGAATCCAAAGCAGCAAAATCCCCAATGACAGTATTTCAGGTACTGTGGGAGATGTATGGGGGAAAATTTTATAGTGGGGGCAGTGTGCTTTAAATCATATCACATAAGCAAACGCCTCTACTGCCTTGGTGTAAGATAGGTTCTGAGTCATTTTCCATAGAAGAGACCTGATGACGTAGGACTTGGCATGTGTAAGTTTTTTTGTTTGCAATTTTTTTATTGAGATAAAATTTGTATAAATATACAGTTCACTATTTGAATGTGTACAATTCAGTGTTTTTTTTCTTTATTGGAGTATAATTGCTTTACAATGTTGTGTTAGTTTCTGCTGTACCACAAAGTGAATCAGCTATATGTATGCGTATATCCCCATATCCGCTCCCTCTTAAGCCTCCCTCCCACCCTCCCTATCCCACCCCTCTAGGTGGTCACAGAGCACCGAGCTGATCTCCCTGTGCTATGCAGCAGCTTCCCACTAGCCACATTTGGTAGTGTATATATGTCAATGCTACTCTCTCACTTCGTCCCAGCTTACCCTTCCCTCCGCTGTCCTCAGGTCCATTCTCTATGGATGCGTCTTTATTCCTGCCCTGCCATTAGGTTCATCAATACCGTTTTTTTTTAGATTCCATATATGTGCGTTAGCATACGGTATTTGTTTTTCTCTTTCTGACTTACTTCACTCTGTATGACAGACTCTGGGTCCATCCACTTCACTACAAATAACTCAACTTCATTCCTTTTTATGGATGAGTAACATCCCATTGCATATATGTGCCACATCTTCTTTATCCATTCATCTGTCGATGGACACTTAGATTGCTTCCATGTCCTGGCTTTTGTAAATAGAGCTGCAATGAGCATTGTGGTACATGACTCAGGGTCTCAGAGACAAGCATGCCTAGAGCCCGCCTTGACTGCCAGCTATACATTTGGTCTTTTTCTACCATTTCTAAAATTTACTGGTTTTTGTAAGTGCTGGAAACTTGTCATGGAGCAGGCTTCTGGGATGAGATCTGAGGCTTTGTGTTAATGGCCTGTGAAGCCATGAATCTTTTCTTGAAGGATTTCTAGCTTTAGGGACCCCCTCCCCCGGCCCCACCCAACTTCCATTAGGCTTCAGGGAGAAGGCAGGTCCAAATGAAAGGGATTCTCAAAAAAGACTTATTTACAATCTGTTAGAGGATTCTGGAAAATAATTTTATTGATGCCAAAAAGCAAAAGAGGCAGAGTCTTTTTATTAAAATTCCTTTATTTACCTAAGTTTATGTCTTTCTTCCTTGGACAAGCTGTGAGGAGCTGGCAGGTGGGGAAAATCCAAATCCTCAACAATGTTTTGCAGTGTTTATAAGGTTTAAATAAAGATTTCGTCAAGGCTTCAGAAAATTACTTCTCCTCCCTTGACTCAGCTCTCTGTCTGGGGAAGAGCATGAGCTAAAGTGTAACTGGAGAAAGCGACTTTCCGTTTTTTCTCTGCTGAGATTGGGACGAATAAGTAGCATCATTCAGAACAGTGTGAATAGGGAAATGATGCCAGCATGTGAGTGACCTGTACCAGGGTGTTGGTTTGTGACATTCTGCACAGAGCTCAAGTGGAAGCTGCTTTCTCTTTAACGGTGTCAGGTCAGAGTAATAACGGAGCAATAGAAGTGCACATAAGTGTACTGAAGTACTTACTGTATGTCAGGTTCTGTGTGCTAAGTGTTTTCCACGGATTATCCCACAGCGCTGTGAGGTAGTCACTGTTATAAGCATCCTCATGTTTTAAGAGAGGAAACTGAGGCAGAGAATAGTTGACTTGCCAGTGGTTAGCAGTGCAGATGGGATTGCACACCCAGGCAGTCTTACTCCTCAGCCTATGCTTCTAACCACTATGCTCCCCTGTTTCCTGGCAGTAGAAGGCGGGGCAAAAGCTGCAGCAGCATTTATGGAGCACTTGCTGTTTGCCAGACAGTGCACTAAGTCTCTCCATGCATTATTCACTTATTTTCTTAACAATACTCCGAGGTTTGTCCTGTTGGATTCCTATTTCACAGAAAAGGAAACTGAGGCATAGGTCACATAATTAGTATAATGGAACTGGGGGGTGGGGGAGGGGATAGAGCATCAGCTGGGCTTGAGCTGCTGCAACTGACCATCAGAGTGACTAAGAGCACTAGCAAGGGACATATACCAGTTTGCATCAAGGTTATCCTAGGAGCCTCACATGACTGGTTATGAGTATGCTCAGACCGTGCAAAACTGTGGGGTTTCTCTCACTGACTGGTGCTACCCAGAGGTGGCACTGAGGTTGCTGGTCTTCTTCCCACTGCAGTGCATTCCAGCACCACCCTGCCTCTCACTGCTCTGAGCATCTCACTGCTCGGAGTGGAGTGGAAAGCCCTCTGGTGCTGCTGGTGGGGAAAGGCGGAAGGACAGACAGTGTCTTTGGTTTGTTCGTCAGACTGTCGTAATAAATAAACAAGAAATGGAAAGAAGGAATTTCAGGTTCTTCTATATCACTTGGTTCCTGTTACCAAAATTATTATCCATTTCTTTAGGCCAGAAGAGAGAACCAGCCACCAGTGGCATGTAAAAGTCACTGAAAACAGAATTTCAAGATGACAAAGATGCTCACAGTCCACGTGGCCAGGCTCAGGGACAGAAGTTACTGAATGTGTCTGGGCTTAGCAAGGTCGGCTGAAGGCTGATTTTGATCATTTATCCTTTATTGGACTTCACTTGAACTTACAGTGCTCCCAGATTTGATGTTATAGAAATTAAACTGGTGGTTCCTTCCCCTTCTCCCCGATCTCTTTCATCCCTACACAGTACTTAATTTATATGACATGGGGTTTGGCCATCTCCTTGGCTTATGAAATGAGAGATGTCTGTGGCTGAAAGGTATAAACACGTCTCATCATTTGAAGACTTACAGTTTGTGCTTGAGTTGCTTTCCTGGGCACAGCGATAGACTGACAGTGATTCATCCATACTTCATTGCCCCGAGCCCCCAACCACTAGAAGCAAGTGTAACCCGAATCTCCTCAAGCCTCCTGTGTTTACATGGATTTCGGGGACTCAAGTGCCCCTGTTCCTGCCCCCCACTGTGTAATGAATGAGCTCCAGCCCCATTCAAACGGCCACCAAGTTACCTGCTCCTGAGCAGCGTTTCCATTTTGGACTCTCTTATGATTGCCACGACGGTGCAGTCTCTTGATTCCTCCCAATCTGCAAACCCTAAGGATGCGTGTGGTGCCCGACCCCCCCGCAGTCTTCCTGCCCAGAAGCCAGTGCAGCCCCACGCAGAGGTGAAGCTATGCTCTACGCCGTGGAATGTTTCCCTTCTCCCCTGCGGCGTCTCCAAGCCTCGCGGGTCTCTCCTGCACACAGCTTCCGTCTGCAGCTTTCTCCAACGCCATCAGACATGAGTCCTTGGGGCTGGCTGGTGTCAGCACCAGACATGGACTCTCCACCAGCCCATTGGACATGCCCAGACAGCACTGCATCCTAGGAGTGGGTGCAGATTAGTATGAGATTGGGACCCCAGCCTGTTATGTAATTTTGAGACATAATTATGTTATTCTGACAGGTTCAGCTCAAGGATGAGTGAAGCCAACGTCCTGCATCACCCCAGAGCTGGTTAGAAATGTAGAGTCTCAGGCCCCAGGCTAGACCTACTGAATATAAATCTGCATTTTTTTTTTTTTTTTTTTTTGCGGTACGTGGGCCTCTCACTGCTGCGGCCCCTCCCGTTGCGGAGCACAGGCTCCGGACGCGCAGGCTCAGCGGCCATGGCTCACGGGCCCAGCCGCTCCGCGGCGTCTTTCCGGACTGGGGCACGAACCTGTGTGCCCTGCATCAGCAGGCGGACTCTCAACCACTGCGCCACCAGGGAAGCCCTAAATCTGCATTTTAACCAGACCCCGTGGTGGTTTACAAACACATTAAAGCCTGAGCGGCACTGCTCTATACCATAACTGACAGATCAGGCTGTACCTAAGAGCTGATGCTGAAGCGATTTTCCAGATTTGGGGAGGCATGCAGCGTAGCGTGTTTCAAGTAAATCCAATGATTGCTTGCCATTAAATCCCTATAGAGATTTTTTTTTTTTGGTCTTTACTGCTTTCATTTAAATTCATATTTTATTTGGGGATTTTTGATATTCATGTTAGTCAATAATGGAGCTTGATATTGTATATTAACTTGAATTCTCCTCCCCCTCCATTCTTCTTGGGTTAAGAACTCTGATAATAGAAGGAAACTGTAGAGCTGACATTCAAGGAAAATCCAGAAAATGAATTCCTTTTTATCTTCAGGCAGAGCAGCGCCAATGAATAGAGTACTGTAATAAAACCTTTTTATATGCCTGTCATAGAAAGACAAACCTTTTCCAGAGGAAATGGATTTGAGTATTTGCAAGGTATGATAAACAGCCTGACAAAAAAGGGCCTGAATTTCCCTTTTAAATGTTCAGGAGGGGGCGGTTTTAACTTCCCTTGTCAGGTAAAAAACAGAATTCATCATCAAAGCCACTCCAGCTGAAATTCAGAAATGAGAACTAGACAATCAGAGTGGAAAGCAATGATTTAGAAATGTGTTAAAGGGGGTAGTTTAATGAATAAAGTGTCAACTTTCTAGAGGAGTAAAAATAAATCATGCATCGGCTTAACCAGTTTTGTTCCCACAAGTTAGCTGGGTGCAGCTGGCTCTAGCATTTGGTGTAAGGAAACATTAAAATCTAATTCTCACTAAGATTTGTATACGTGAATTGTTGCTAATGATGTTAATAATGGCATTATATCCATTTTATGACAACTCTATTCCAGAAAGTGCTAAAGGGAAAAAGAAAATTAGGCAAATGGCCCTAATTTTTGCTTTTTCCACTCAGCAGGTAGCCTTGAGCCCTAGAATCGTCCATCAGGAAATGACCTGAAGTCCAGGTACAGAACTGTCTGGACTCTTGGAGTTGCTGCCCTGGGTCTCGGTTTCCAGGTGTGTTTGTTTCCTAGGGCCGCTCTGACAAAGTACCACAAACTGGGTGCCTTAACCAACAGACATTGGTTCTCTGACAGTTCTGGAGGCCAGGAGTCCTAGAGCAGGGTGTGGGCAGGGTTGGTTCCTTCTGAGGACGGTGAGGGAGAGTCTGCTCTATGCCTCTCCCAGTGTCTGGCGACTTGCTGCCAGTCTTTGGTGTTCCTTGGTTTGTAGATGCATCCTCCTGACCTCTGCCTTCATTTTCACATGGCGTTCTCCCTGTGTGTGTGTGTCCAGTCTTTCCTTTTTTATAAGAACACAAGTCATGTGGGACCGGGGCCTACCCTAATGACCTTATTTTAACTTGACTACATCTGCAAAGACTCTATTTCTAAATAAGGTCACATTTTGAGGTCCTGGGGGTTAAGACTCCAAAATATCTTTTTTTTTAGGAGACATGATTCAACCTGTAACACTAGATGAGGCCACTTTATAAAGAGGTTGTTTGATTTGCTAATAGCTAAACTCCATGGTCCTATTACACTCTTGAGTATGGGATCAGCATTCAGCAAATCATCACTGAATAAAGTAATTCCTTACCTAAGTATACACACTTACAAAGTACCATCATGTACCTTTGAGGTATTGATATATGATACTTATTTATAAATCAGGAAATGGAAGCACTAAGAGGTTAACAGAACATGCCACTCACATTCTGTAGCTATCAGTTTTGTTTTCTTGTTTATTATTTGTCTCTAACTCAAAGTGTGGGCAGGGGCCGTGATTATTTGCTTAATGCTTTATCTTCCGCACTAGCGCTGTGACTGGCACATAATGGGTGCTCAGTATATGTTTGTGGTGTGAATGAATGAATGAACAATGGGGACTAGCAGTGGGGATCTGAATTCAGGCTTTCTAACTGGAAATCTAGTTCTGTGTTGTTATGAATAAATGGACACATTCCCACCATTCTGTGGTGTCCAAGACCAGTTTCTACTCTACAGTGAATAACTAATGGTGTTAGTGTGATGTTACAATAAGAGATATCTGTGGGTTGAAAAAAACTCATCTTCCTAGATTTTTAAACAACAAACTTAAGAAGGTGTGGCTAAAAAAAAAAAACAAAAAAACTTGGGCTTCCCTGGTGGCGCAGTGGTTGAGAGTCTGCCTGCTGATGCAGGGGACACGGGTTCATGCCCCGGTCCGGGAAGATCCCACATGCCGTGGAGCGGCTGGGCCCATGAGCCATGGCCTCTGAGCCTGTGCGTCCGGAGCACAACAGTGAGAGGCCCACGTACCGCAGAAAAAAAAAAAAAGAAGGTGTGGCTAAGCCAGGGGCTTTCAAATCTTTCTGACTGTGACCCACAGTAAGAAATTCATGTGACATATCTTATTAACACACATACAACTGATACAAATTTCATTAAACACTACTTAACCTTCCTACATGCACTAGTCTCTGACCTCTCCTCTCCCCTCCTCCCCTCCCCTTCCCTTCCCTATGCTTTCTTTCCCTTCTCCTCTCTTCCATCCCATTTAAAAAAAATGCTAATTTGCACTTTCTAAATTGATTTTTATGATGCACGAATGAATTGCAACCTGCAAGTAAAAAGTGGAAGAGACCACTAGCTGTTTATGCAAATTCATCACCCCATTTCTGGCCACACAGTGAGACTACATTTCCCTGCCTTCTGTGCATTTAGGTGTGACAATGTGTCCAAGTCCTCTCCAGTGGGGTGTGAGTGGAAGTAGTGGATACAGCTGTCAGGCCCAGCCCTTGTGGGTCCTTCATGCTCCTTTCCCCTCCTGGTGAACTGGGAGGGCAGTTCCCAGGGAGACCTCAGCAGCTGCCTTCTGAAGATGGCAGAGCATTTGTCAGCCTGGGCACCTGGACTCTTACAGGAGAAAGAAATTCACTTCTTGATCTTCAGGCTCCTAAATCTTTGCAGTTATTTGTAAGGGTAACTTATCTTATCCTCATTTATCCAATGACCAAGTAGCGGCTTGACTTTTGAGACACAATAGATCTCTGTTTCATACTCTTCTTTTGTAGCTGTGGCCATATTTCAGTTTACAGTGCTGAGCATAAATATATCTAGGGAAGAACGGCTGCCCCAACACCTCCTGAATATAAAAGTCCTGGAAGATGACCTCATCACCAAGGCTACGCTGACCAACTGAGCATGGTACATGTGAGATGGGCAGATTCATACAATTACTGCTGCCTTTTTATATGCAATGTGAAACAGCCCAAATAGCATGAAAGCACACATTTGTAAGAAGGAGAAGACCAGAGCTTTAATGGGAAAACACACTCCAGATCTGAGCTATCATGACAAATCATCCAATTTAATGCTCACACATGCTTTTTGGGTCTCCTCAGCAGAGGGTGAGGAAAGATGGCCGTTATGTGTTGGCTCTCCTTGCATGCCTGGGACAGAGAAGCCCATCGTGGCTGTATAAAGCAACACTTACATTTCCTTCCTCCTTCTGCTTTTCCTCTTTGATGTACAGAGTTCCCACCTGTACTTATCTGCATGTTGTTTCTTGCGATTTGCTCTTTACTAAGTAAGGAAAACTAAATGATGGAATTGTAGTTCATTTTCTTTTCACCTGCTTTTCATCTAATGGCAACCTTCATGAGCAGCAGTAATGACCAAGGGTAACAGGAGCTGAAAGGGAGGAGAGAAAGCAGAGGCCTGCATCATTTCTAAACTGAGTTCTTTCACATGTCATTTAGAAATGACTAGAGATGTACATAAAGTTCTCTTGTATAAGACTTGACTTTAGGTAAATTCAATTTTCCATAATCATCTTCACCATTGAATGGAAGTATCACAGCGCTGGAAGAGGCCTTACAACTTCTAGTCCAACTGTCTCTCTTTACAGGACACTGAAGCCCAGAGATGGTAAGGGACATGTCCAAGGTCACAGAAATTAGTTTTTGCCAGAGCCCGTACTAGATTCTATATTTTCTTCATGCCTGAGTTTCTATTATTTAGGGTACGCTGTATGCCCTCCCAGAACTGAGAGTTTTTTTCCTTCCTTTCCTCCCATCCTCTCCTTCCTTTCCTTTTTTGCTTTTTTTTAATTTTAATTTTTTAAATTGAAGTATAGTTGATTTACAATGTTGTGCTAGTTCCAGATGTACAGCAAAGTGATTCAAATATATACTTTTTCAGGTTCTTTTCAATTATAGGTTAGTACAAGATATTGAATATAGCTTCCTGTGCTATACAGTAGGTCTTTGTTGTTTACCTCTTTTATACATAGTGGTATGTATCAGTTAATCCCAAATTCCGAACTTATCCTTTTCCCCAGCCACTTTCCCCTTTGGTAACCATAAGTTTGTTTTCTATGCCTGTGAGTCTATTTCTGTTTTGTAAATAAGTTCACTTGTATCATTTTCTTAGATTCCATATATAAGAGATATCATATGATATTTGTCTCTGATTTACTTCACTTAGTATGATAATCTCTAGGTCCAACCACATTGCTGCAAATGGCATTATTTCATTCTTTTTCATGGCCGAGTAGTATTCCATTGTATTTCTTTTCTTTTCTCTTTTTCTTCTTTTCAGATGCTGCTGACAGCTGTGTTCCCTGTGGAGTAAACTGCTTGCCTGGTTACCTCACTCTGGACACTGGGATCTTGACTGTGTGAGTCTGGCGGGGCACATCCAGGCTGGGAATCTATTTACAGTTAACGCTGGGAGGGGTATTATGCTGTACTATAAAAGATGACAAATGGGATATGCTGGGAATGACAGAACTCTCACTGTGGAATCAGAGCACGTGTAGATTACTTTAGGGGTGACCCAAGCTGGCCATTTGCAACAATCATGAATACCATCCAGTGGTGTTGAGGGATTCATTTCCATTTCCCAACCTCCTGGTAAGATCCTCAACCAAGTGTGGCCAAGGGACCAGCTCAGCCCTGGTCTCATGCAGGCCTCTTTCTTACACACCCTGACCCTGTTGACCCTTTGTCATGTGGCCTCGCTGCTCTTGTCCCAGACCAGTCTGTGGGACTATTGATTGCTTGTTTCTGGCCCTTATGAGAGAATTCTCAGTCTTGCTCTGCCATTGCTCCCAGTGTATTTTCAGCCTGAGTCTCCATTGATGGTGTTTAAAGGAGGCTAACGTCCCTCACCAAGCTCAGCAAAAACACTGACTTCCTGCTGACCCCAGGTGTCACAGGCTGTCTTTTCCCAAAGCACTGGGACTTGCCCCTGAGGAGCTGGGCTTGCCCCACTGCCTCTACACTGTGACACGGCGAAGGGGCTTCCCCTGTGGCTTAATTTGGTAAAAAGAGTAACTTCCAGATTGGAGCCAAGCAGAAAATGGGCTCCTCTTTTGCTTTAAATACAGAGGCCACTCTGGTTCCCAGCCAATGGGGCTCCACCAAGCACTCTCCTTGGCTGCTAAAGTTCTCCATTTGATTGGTTACCTTTTCATACCTTCACTCTCAGTGTGGGCTGTGCTAGTGGACTCGAAGTACCTGCTACTCCCACCCCCCAGACAATGCTGGTTACTGGGTGGGGAGAGGAAATGGTCACAGATAGTCATATACTATGGCCTTGATTCTTCAGGGCCCTCAGATGAGTTGGGGAGATGAGGCTGCCTCCAGGGTTTGTGCTTTCCATTGCATACCCGTTCACAGAATGTGATTTGATCACTGAGACTGTGTTTTGGGGAAACCAAAACCCCACACACAACTCTGGGGGGCAGCAAGAGTTTTAAGCTCCCCAGATGTTCTAGAAGATGACCAAGGCAGAGAGCTGCTGCTCTGGAGGGCTGGTGGGCCCTGATCGGCGTAAGGAAGAAAGCTGTCCGCTGGCCAGGACGCCCACATTGGAATGGTACTTAAGAGAGAAAGAAATTTTTATTCTGTGAAGTCCCTGGAAATTTGGGATTTATTTGTTATAGCAGCTTAGTTATCCCAATTAATATATCTTTTTAATGAGCTCAGGGAGAATGCCTCCTCGGCATGCCATGATTTTCTCTGCTCCAACATCTTCCAGCTGCTTTGTTCTGTCAGATTAAACTGTCCCAAAGTGGGCAGCTGGGGTGCTGGGTGCTGGTGGGATGCAGAGCGGCCCATCAGCTCTGGCATGATGCTCCTCCTGTGACCTTGAGAACTTTGAATCAGGAACAGCGCCCCTGCCTCCCCCGCCCCCCATAAGCTCACACAGGGAGATAATCATGGTCTTGTTTGAAAGGCGGTGATTCCCTCAGGTTTTGTTCTGTGATCCTATTAGGCTTTGTAATTCTGTTTACTGATATCCAGTGCTCAGGATGACGCCTTCTATTCTGTGGGCTGGTGATATGATACCGCATTTAATTTTTCCAAGTTTTCTGATACCACTCAGTGGGGGAAATAATTGTTTGTGTGTAATTGCAGAATGTTCCCACCTAATCGTCTCAGAACCGCAGGGCATGTATTTGATTTCTTTGATTGATCTGTTTTGTGTATGTATTTTTCCAACATCTTGAATAATTTAGGGGCAATCCTGGGTTGGTGGCTCATTTGGTGTCTAGCGATTATGAGTCCTTCTGAAGCATATTTCACTCAAGTGTCTGAAGGCAGGAAGGAACTGCTTTATAACAAGACTCATTTTTACATGAACTTGGGCAAACTGTGTGGCCACTCAGGTTCCTGGAATCTAGTGCTTACCTTCAGCTTAAGTTGCGTTCTAAGAGGCAGGCTTGGTCCTATCTCCTGACATCGGCATTGATGCGTTAAGTTTTCTGTTGGCTCTAAGCTCCTTCCTGTGTGTTAGTTGAAAGCCATGATGAAAGGGAAAATAATGCCTGCTGGAGCTCCTGGACCAAACTAGAAACCCTAGTCATGGGGAGGAAGTAGGGTCGGCTCTGGAGCGGAAGTGGTTTGTGGTGGGGGAATAAACAACAGTACTATAGATGCTTGGGAATTATTCTGAGAATGTAGAGAGCTGCCTCCACCCTCGAGGAGGCAAAAGGATTCATCTGTCCCAAACTTTGCCCTTTCCTCCCCCTCGCCTTACAGCAGGACTCCCCAGCCAAGAGGTGAGGATCTCCCCTGCTAGATCTGGAAGACTTCCCTCTCTGTCATGCTCTTCTCTTGGGAGCTTTCCAGAATTACCAGTGGGAAGGGGGACAGGGTGAAGAGCAGGTCCCCTGTCTGTGCCTCACAGGGAACTTAACTGGTGCCCTTCACTGAGGTGAGGGCTCAGGTCCTCCTTGTCAGAATCCTCTCCTCAAAGTGGTCTCAAGGGTCTTCCCTGGTGGCGCAGTGGTTGAGAATCTGCCTGCTAATGCAGGGGACACGGCTTCGAGCCCTGGTCTGGGAGGATCCCACATGCCGCGGAGCAACTGGGCTCGTGAGCCACAACTACTGAGCCTGCGCATCTGGAGCCTGTGCTCCACAACAAGAGAGGCCGCGACAGTGAGAGGCCCGCGCGCTGCGATGAAGAGTGGCCCCCACTTGCCACAACTAGAGAAAGCCCTCGCACAGAAACGAAGACCCAACACAGCAAAAATAAATAAAATAAATTAATAAACTCCTACCCCCAACATCTTCTTTAAAAAAAAAAAAAGTGGTCTCAAGGCTTTGGCAGGACAAAAATGCACCTCGTCAGTGACCTTCAGCCAAAGCCCACCAGGAACACACCTGTGGTTGAACAAGTTGGGTTTGTTGCTTGTTGTAACGGGGGAGACACACACCATGGGGAACTTGGGGAGACTCAGTTAAAGGGTGTTGGAAAGAACCTACTATAGGATTTGGGCTTGTGCTTGATGATTTGAGGGAGGGGTGAAGAAATTAGAATAGGATGCGTTCCAAGAGTGGGGGTAATTCTATCATTGGGTATCTTAACCCGACCGTAGAAGGCAGGATGAGTGAATCAAGGCTGGAACTGTAATTGGTAAAGAAGAGGGGTCACTCATTAGCAGGATAGGAGGACGTGTGGTCATTTTTGCACTTTGTTTGTTTGTTTATGCGGTACGCGGGCCTCTCCCTGCCGTGGCCTCTCCCGTTGCGGAGCACAGGCTCCGGACGCGCAGGCTCAGCGGCCATGGCTCCCGGGCCCAGCCGCTCCGCGGCATGTGGGATCTTCCCGGACCGGGGCACGAACCTGCGTCCCCTGCATTGGCAGGCGGACTCTCAACCACTGCGCCACCAGGGAAGCCCCATTTTTGCACTCTGGATGATGTTCATATTTTTGTGTGAGTGGTCTTGTTTTTCCTTGGATCCATCACAGTCATTGGTGTTCTGTGAAATCGCTCATATTCAACAAGGTCTGGCTGTACATGTCAGTGCCAGCTCCTAGCAACACCAAGGCCTGGCTGACAGAACCAGGACCGTTCCCACATGTCAGTGGCTGTTTTCTTGTTCTCAATCTGGTACACTTTTGATCATTAAAAGATCGAAATTGTTCTGAATTGCTAATGTAATTAGCCACTTCCATGAGCCTTCTGAGGGTGCTCTCCTGTCCCTGCCCCACTGTCCTCTTTCACCTCTCACAACCCACTAGTTAGTAGCAAAGTAGGGAACCTTCTGGATCTCCCCGCTCCACTGCTAGCGTCTGTCCTGAGGAGTCAGCGCCCCTGTGGTACCTGCTGCCACCGTTTGGAATACCACTGTGACTTTAGGATTGTAGATCCTCTCAACATTAAGACTGAGAAGAGGCAAGAAGCCAGAAGAAAGGGAAAAGAGAGGAGAGGAGAAGGAAGAAACAAGACGAAAATAGAGTGAAGGGTAAATAAGTGAGGAGGAGGGTAGCTGGAAAAATGAAAAGACGTCTAGAAAATGAAGCAGAAATGAGGCCCCAGGAGTGAACTTAACAAAGGCCAAAAACTGGAAAGAAAGAGCTGAGGAGGGAAAGAAGGGAACAGAGAACAAGAGGAAAATTCAGACTAAGGCACCCAGCTTAAGCATCTTACCTTATACAGTGGTTCACTTGTATTGAATATGTCTCGAAATGAATCTGCCAGCAGCTGGAGCTTGGAAAACAATCATTTTGTTAGAGACAAGTTTGGGTTGGAGTTGGATCAAATTTGACAGGGTTTAACCTGTAAAGAAAACAGGAAATGGGCTCTCCAGTCTAACGTTGACTGTGGCACAGCATCAGGGAAGCTGGTTATGATTTGCAGCTTGGCGCCTCCGCTGCTTTTCTTTCTGTTTCATCCCGTGATGCCCCTTTGAATCCAAACTGGCACAGGCCGCTGCGCAGGTATGAAAAACCTCGCTGTCCCTGAGTTAGGATGAAAACCAGCGTGCGTTTCCCTGCCAAGTCTCAGAGAGAAGGCAGTGCGAGCAGATCGTGGAGGAAGCTGCAGAGAGCCTTGATTAACCCACTGTGATGGAGCGGGTATCGCACGCGGAGGACTTTTCTTGGCTTGTGGAGAACTTCTGCAAATAGCCAGCGGGGACCCGGGAGCGGGGTGGGTTCGCGATCCCTTTCCTCTGAAGTGGTGGTTCTTTGAATTGATAGCATAACCACTGTTCCTGGGAACACAGGGCTATTTGAAGGCATCAGTGAGAGGGAAAGACAAGGTAAGCACGAAGCAGGGGAGACAGCGCGCTGGCAGGTGGAGGCTGAGTTCCAGAAGCCAGAGTGAGCCCGGGAGGTCACTTCATCCCGAGTTCTTAATACTGCTCTGTAGCCAGAGTCCTTCTGGAAGCTTCCAGTGCCCGACTGTGTGGGGTAGAAACAGGTGACTGTGAGACTTAGACCAGGGTAAAGTAGATAAGATACAGGGTGACTTTCCATGAAATCTCTCTTTAGAGATTGTTTTCCCCAGAGAAATGAGTGTCACATTTCACAAAACATTCAGAAAAGCTCTCACCAGCTCTGGGTCTCCTTCGTGTGTGTTATGTTCTGTCTCAAGGAAATAATGGTTGGAGGAGTTGTTCTTTGCGGGGGCTTCCTTTGTCTGGGCACTGGAGTTTGTAATTTGCCTAAATTTCTTTGTTTTCCATTTTTGGCTGGGTGAATACACCTGGAAGGTTGGATTTCCTTCCGGGTCACGTAGGGGAAAGTCATTTTTACTGAAGAGGGTTCCTCTGGGTTGTAAATGTTTTATATCTACCTCCATTGGAGATGACAGTGTATAATGTGACTTTATCCAACAATCTCAAACCTGACCATATCATTCTTCCTTCCTAAGCTATGGGGCTCTAAACAGAGCCCCATAATCTCAGGATGAAACCCAGATTCCTTGCTATGGTTGCCCCCTTAGGATCTGGCCCCTCCCTGCTTCTCCTGTCTCTTGTGTCACCCTTCCCTCCACAGGCTGCCTACATTTCCTCTTATGAAAACCCTGGGAATCTTTCTGAATAAGTTGTTCTCCTTCTTGCTTTTCTGCCAGTGCACAGGCTGTTCCACGAGAAAGCCCTCGCAGGCCATGCCATCTAGCTGGGCAGAAAGGACTTGTCCCTGTTACATTAGACTCATTCAGGTTCCAAGGAAAAGAGACTTGTCCACAGTGTTTTGGGGTTTAATTTGAAGTTGCTTAGGGAAATAGGGAAAACAGAAAATTGTCTTAACCACTGCCCTGCTGCACTCACAAAAACCAGGAGTGTTTGGCAACCGTATCCTATATGGTTCAGGATATAGTATGGCTTCTCTCATTACCAGCTCCCTACCTAGTGCTCCGTGTTTGTGACGCTGCCTCATCTATTTCTGAGCTTTGCCTGTCTGCCGGTACTGCTCTCTACCTTGTAGGTTTGGTTGATTCGTGGCTTCTGCTTACTGCTTTTTTCAAAGTGAGTTTTCCCACTTTCATTGCCTCTATGTCTGTTTTCCTCTCTGTGTGTGTTTCACATTCAGATTTCCTTAAGAGAGGGACTCTAGGCAGTCCACATACAGGATGAAAAGATACCACTGAGCCTGGCTTTGGTTCTGGGCCCCCCTCCCTGGGCACTGGCCAACCAAGAGGTAGTTGCCTGCAGGTCAGGTGCTAGTCCTTGGTCCAGTCAGCTGTGGCCAAGGTAGCAGAGTTCCCTGGTGGAAAACATATCAACCTAGGATAAGAAGCATCAGAGAGGGGCCATTGGTGGGTCAGCATAGCAAAGCTTCTCAGAAATGCTTGTGTGGGCTGCTTAGTACTCAGAAATAGGATAGGACAGCAAATAAGTATCATATTAGTAAAATATACAATGAGTGTTCTTGACCAGGTCAGAAGTGGCTGAGACCATTATGGTCTGGGGTGGGCATTCCTCTGGTTACAGTCTCGAGGATAAGCTTCTCAGAATGGCATAAGGTCTTCATGGGATCAGGCCCCATCCTGTTCCAGCCTCTGGATCCTCCCTGGATGATTGTGCCATGTTTATTCAGATGTCACTCCTATGCCATCACTCTGTGTATTCAGAAGAACTCCTATGCTTCTTTAATTTTGAGATAAAGCATAATTTCTTTCCTGAAACCATACCCTACCTCAGATACTTAACATCTTCCCCCCAGCCCTCTGTACCTGCCTCTGTTACAGCACGTAGAGCACTGGGCTGTGATTCTTGGTTGACATGCCCACCTTGTTCACTGGACTGCGAGGAAAGGGGCTGACTGTGATTTATTCATTTCCGTATCCCAGTAACTAGCCCGGTGCTTGGTACTGTAATAGGGAAGAGCCTTTGTATTCTATCACAAGTTAATCACTAAAGGGATGTTGCCTATAAGCTTAAATTATACGTAATGGCACATCTCTGGGAACCCTGCTTCCCAGGTAATGACCATAAAGCTAAAATACCTTTGTTTAGCTCACAGGAAACATCCTGACCAGGTCCACCTGTGAATGACTGCAGGCAGGAAGAAATTAACACACCCCTTGGAGGCCGATGGGAACCAGAAAGTGTTTGACTTTACTCCCTCCCTTTTTAGTATAAAAGAAGCCTGAATTCTAACTCAGGCAAGATGGTTCTTTGGGGCATGAGTCCACCATCTTCTCCATTAGCTGGCTTTCTGAATAAAGTCATTATTCCTTGCCCCAACAGCTTGTCTCTCAATTATTGGCCTGTCGTGCGGTGAGCAGTACGAGCTTAGACTCGGTGACAGTACCTAGTACTACTGCTAGGACTAGCTCCTGTTTATTATTACTCTGTTCCATGGACTGTTCCAAGTGTTTTATGTGTATTAACTAATTTAATCCTCTCAGTAGGAGCCATAATGATTCCATTCTACAATTTGGGAATTGAAGCACAGAGAGGTTGAGAAACTTGCCCAAGGTCATGTAGCTAATATTTAGTGGAGTCAGGATTCAAATCAGGCAACTTGTCCAGTCTGTTTTACCCACTAAATTATACTGTCTCTTGGCAATAAATCTTGTAGAGGAATTAGTAGGCATTCAGTTAGTATTGCGGATATAAAGGAACCAATGCTGGTGTTTTGAGGAGAAGAAAAGTCAGGGGGAAGGCAGTGTAGGGGAGGGAAATGAGGAACGAAGAAACACATCTACAGAGCAGCAAGTACCAGCCTTGGGAGGCAGGCTGGATGTTAGTTGGACCAGATGGTGGACAAGATAAGAGGTTGGGAGTGACATGATTAAAAGCAAGTTTTAGGAAGATTAGTCTGGCTTCAGAGTACAGGATGGTTTGAAATGGGAAGAGGATAAGCACAGGGGTCCAAATAGGATGCCCTTGAAATAGTCTTGGGAGGCAGTAGATGATGAGGTGATGAGCGTGGACCTGGAATCAGGTGAATGAAGGGTTTGAGACTTAATTCTGTCACTTGCCAGCTGTGTGACTTCTCTCAGTCTCCTAGCCTCTGTTCCTGCATATATGACAAGAATTATTACTCATCTCGCAGTTTGTTGTAAAGGTTAAATGCATGTTTGCCAAGGGCTTAGCACAAAACTGACCTTCTTCTTCTGTCTTGGGTGGTAAGGGCTTGTGCCACTGTGGTAGCACTGGCAAGAGAGAGGATGGGAAAATTAGACCCAGTAGAACTTGCTGATTGATGGGCTCTGGGAAGTTGGGGCAAGGAAGGGTCAGTGCAGGTGGTAATTCAGGGAGCCTGGGTCCTGCGTCTGGTTTTGTCACTAACTACTTTGGATGCATCATTCATCCACATGGCTGGATCTTGGTTCCTCCCCTGGAATGTAAAAATATTGGACTAAAACTCATTTTCCTTCCAGCTCTGAATGCTATGATAATACAGCCAAGAGGTTTGGAATCTGGAAACTGGGAGAATATAAAAGATGGTCAAGCTCTGCCTTCTCCTCCAAAGATATTTCCCCACCTCCTTTACTTTTTATTAATCCAGTGCTTTGTTCTCCCTCTGAGTTGGCGATATTATGGTTTCTTTTGTTTTAGGCAAATGGCTCCAAAATCTCAGCCATTGATGGAAGGTTTTGCAAGCAGAGCAGAAGGTTAATCAGAGATGAGTTTTTCCCTGGAGGCTTCTGGTCACCCTGTCCTGACCTGAACCTCCTCATTTCTTTGAGATGCAGAAGCCAGTGACTTCTCAAACAATTTACTCTTTCTCTTCCTCTTCCTGAAGGGCATGTCTTATACTCTTCTTGGTCAGTCTTCAGAGCTGGCTTATGATGATGGTCCTAGGATAACTTTCCCCCTGGACACTCCAGCTGGGCATCCTCCAAAAGAAAGAGGGTGGGGCCTGTAACTAGCAAGACACACATTGCAGTCCCCCGCTAATAAATATTTTTATGTTTTGAGTGTTTCTTTGCTTGGATTACATCTTGCTGTGGGTGAAATGAAAATGTGTGAGCAGTTGCTGAATCTTCTAGTGAGTGAGTTTCCATGGCAGCCCTCAGAGGGTCGAGTCCCTCTCCAAAAGAGAGTAGCTTATTTTCAATTAACCAAGGGCAAAGAGGTCCTTACTGTAATTTTGCTTATGGAAACTTCAGATAAATTTCCCCAGCCCTTCAGGTGCCATATGGAGCTGGGAATGTTGGTTTTTAATCAAAAGGGGAAATATTATCAAATTGACCTACTAGGCATTCATCAAGCACCTACTGATAATTCCACCTGCCAGCGATGGCAAATTTCCACTCTTTCAGAGTTCTGGGTTCAGTGCTGAGACTGGAGGTCTACTTAGCAGGAGAATTAATTGTGGCTTCTTTGGGCTACTGACCAAAAATATGGGTGCAATCAACCACCACGTTAAATATTTTGAGAATCGCAGCTCCTATGAGGAAGCAGAGATAATAATTATCCATATGTGCTCTACAAAAGAGCAGCTCAGCCTGTGGAAACTTACCATAATGCAACTGAAAGAATTGAGAACAATTCTGCCCTAAAGTCCTAGAAAATGAGATTCTACTTGACCCAGAGGATGTCCACAATTTCTTCCAGTTCACTACTTTTATCTTCTGATGTGTTCAACTTGAAGCCAAATACAACCATTATTACTGTCGTTTTTGGTTCTTGTGTTTTTCCATTTTGGAAATTCGTTTCTTTTTCAGATATGCTATATCACTTTGTAGAGTTTCCTATTCCATGCATATATATTCATGTTTGTCATTTATTTCTTTAAACATGCCATCAAAGTTTTTTTCTTTCTTTCTTTTTTTTTAATAAATATGGGTCTAATAATTCCACCATCTGAAATCTTTGTGGATCTGTTCCTGTGGTCTGTGATTTTTTTGGATGGTTCTTGTTTATGTTCAGGTTGGCCTGTTTTTTTGGTATGCCTGCTAATCTTTGACTGCTTTCTGGTCATTTCTGTTGAAAAATTGTTTGTGTGGGTCCTCTGAAGCCTTGGTTCGATATGTTTTCTTCTGAGATGAGCTATCAATCAGAACACCTCAGGGTTTGAGACCCAGTGGCTCATACTCCAGGCCGTATAGAATGCGGTACAAATTTGTAAGAGGGCTGGCCCTGGCCACAAATACTCAAGAATAGCTGTTTTTCTTTTTCTTTTCCTTTTCCCTCTCCCTTTTTACCACCAAAACAACCCTTTGTGAAGTTTCCAGAGGTTTGAGGGGGCAGAGGCAGGATGAGATCTGGTTGCACTTGACTTGAGATTATAGTCCTTTTGGGTCTCAGACCAGTGTGGGAAGGGTCTCCCCAGACTCCTCACTCTCGGTGGGCTTGAGCCCAACTCCTGTCTCTCTAGGTCTGCTGCTGGCAACTGGAGTCATTTGTGTCATTGGCAAATGCCCTCAGATCATAAGCAGTTTTGTAGGTCTCATTTTTGGCTTACCTTTCTGGTTACAGAGTTTCATCCAAAAATTAGCCTGCAAGTTCCTCAAGTCTTTTCAGATAGTCGATGTTTTTCAGTTGTTTTTATTTTTTACAGTCTTATCCATCATTTTTCTTTGATTTAAGCTGGACGTTTGATCTGTGTAACATAGCTTACTTTTTCTAGATACTGGGAGGCCACCATGATCTTTTAAAATACAAGTCAAGGGGCTTCCCTGGTGGCGCAGTGGTTGAGAATCTGCCTGCCAATGCAGGGGACACGGGTTTGAGCCCTGGTCTGGGAAGATCCCACATGCCGCGGAGCAACTGGGCCTGTGAGCCATAACTACTGAGCCTGTGCTCCGCAACAAGAGAGGCCGCAACAGTGAGAGGCCCACGCCTCGCAATGAAGAGTGGCCCCTGCTTGCTGCAACTAGAGAAAGCCCTTGCATAGAAACGAAGACCCAACACAGCCAAAAATAAGTAAATTAATAAATAAAATATAAAAATCAATAAATTATAATTAAAATTAATAAATATTAAATTTAATTATATTAAAATAATATCAAAATATTCAAATTATAATAAATTAAAATTAAAATATTAAAAATTACATATATATAAATATATATATATATATAGGCTACATTCCCTATGTTGTACAATATATCCTTGTCGCTTATTTTATACATAATTATTTATACCTCTTAATCCCCTACCCCTATATTGCCCCTCCCCCCTTCCCTCTCCCCACTGGTAACCACTAGTTTGTTCTCTATATCTGTGAGTCTGTTTCTTTTTTGTTATATTTACTAGTTTGTTGTATTTTTAAGATTCCACATGTAAGTGATCTCATACAGTATTTGTTTTTCTCTGTCTGACTTATTTCACTTAGCATAATGCCTTCTAAGTCCATCCGTGTTGGATGTCTATCCACGTTTTACACACACATGCACACACACACGCACACACACACACACACACACACACACACACACACTTTATCCATTCATCTGTTGATGGACACTTAGGTCAGCTTTTTTTTTTTTAAGGAGATGATCCCGATATTGCCTGCATTACTTTTTCTTATGTCCCATTAACTAGAAACTAGCTACATGGAAAGCTGGGAAATGTTGTCCTTAGCTGAGCAGTCTTATGCCCAGTTAAAACTCAGGTGTGTGTTGTGGGTGAGAGTTGTATTAAAAAAGTAAGAAGATGGATATTGGGGAAAAAAACCCAGACTATGTCATACCAGCCTAACACGTTTGGATTTCATCTCACAGGACACCGAAAGCTATTGAGAGTTTTAGGAAGAAATGATGAAGCTCAGTTCTGAATGCCTTCTAGTGCCTCCCGAGGGGTTTCTGAGATGGATGATAAACATTTCTTCTTGATTTATGATGGTAGTGAGATAAGAGCAGAGGAGGACCAACCTTACCACAGGAGGAGGCAACTGTCCAAAAACTTCCAGAAACGTCTCTTCTATGGGTGCTTGAAATTCTGCCTTTCCTGACATTCTTTTGGGAAGGGCACTGGGAGTCAACCTCCCTAAACCTCTTCCTGCAGGGAACACTGTGAGGGGAACACATATTCCCCACTCTTGATGGTTCCTTCCGTGTGAAGGGTCCTTCTTTAGAGGAACACCCTGGCCTCCCTCTGTTCCTGCGTTAGTCTTCCCCAGAGGAAGAGGAGGGTCTTACTTGATTGGTGAGCCTTTAAATAGGGATGGTGTCTCATTTGTTCTTGGTTACAAGGGAAGCCCTGCAGGGTTGGTCTCTAAGGAAGAGCCTGCCATTTTCTAGCTGCACCTTTCACTGGTGGGTGACAGTGACACCAGAGCTAAGCCATGCCCTCCAGGAGAGCTTGTTATCTGTATTGAAGGTGATATTTCCAACTTCATCTGCCAGATTCCTGTGTCTACCTCTGAATGGTTTCAGAACGCCAGTGGGTACCAGGGACACTATTTATTAGCCCCTCAAAAGCTAACAGGTGTGCACAGAGGCTGCTCCTGGTAAATGAAGGAGCTCTGCTTATCCCCTTCTCCTGAGAAGCAGAGAGTCTGACACCACAGGGGAGACGGCAATTGACTCATCGGCAAACACTTCAGCAACTCATCAAGTCCATAGACTTTCCTGAAAAAAATTAAACCAATGCAAGAGAACAGGAAGGAAAGAAGGAAAGAAGGGGAAAGCAAGAGAAGAGAAGGGCTCAGAAAGAGGGGAGTCGACCTAGCAGAATCAGGATAGGTTTCTTGCACGAGTGAAGGGCATGGCACAGGTTTTACATTTTTCTCTAATGATTTTTTTCTTGCTTCCACCCTGACAAAGCCCAGTTTTATGTTTTCCCTGTCCTGTGAGCCCAGAATTTTCCACAACATACTGGTCAGTTCCATAAACTTTTTTTTTAAGGGGTAATCTATGAGTGTAATTTTCCATCCTCCTTTCCAGCGCACTTGCCTCCCTTAAGGAAGCCTGGCAGGCTGTGCGGGTGTCCGGCATGTCTCTTTCGTGGAGTCCAGCTGCAGGGAGTCCCTCCTCTCTGATGGCCAGTGATGACTCACTTCCCTCTGCCTGCGTTGAAGAGCTTCGGAAGCCACTCCTGGGTCAGGGTCCTGCTCCATAGCCCTTCCCTCTGAATTCCAAAAGCAAGAAATTATCCACTGGCAACCCTGAATCCAACCCCAGCTGTTAGGTGGAGGGCCCACATTTCCGATTCTGCAGCAGTGGGAGACTTTCTGGGTAGTCATCCAACTCAGATGACTTGAAGGAAAGATGAGAACAAGCTGTGAATGAGAGAGGCAGGGATGTGCAGGCAGGGCGAGGATCCCAGAGGGCTTGCTTATTACACTGGGAACATCAGGCCTTGAGATAATGACTCCTCAAAAGTCAAGAATGATTTAGCTTTCTGTGGCCCCCAGGTAAGACTGATTAAATTTAATAGACACAATAAGATGATTCCTAATCTTGGGTGCACAGAATAGAAATCTCTACTCTGATGAGATTTAAAACATTCCAAATAGAACTCCTGGTCTTACTACCCTCCCACCAAACTTGCTCTTTCCCCACCTTCCCTCTTACTTAGTGACACCACCATTTACCCTTTACGCAGCCTCAGTTCTCATCCTTTAAGACCCTGCTTAAATGTCACCTCTTTTATAAAGACTCTCTTGCTTTCATCTCTCCCCCATTAGAATGAATCATTTCCTATTCTGTGCTACTCCAACACTTTGTTCATCCTGCTATAACATGACACAGTATTACAGTTGTATCTCATCTTATTTTATATCTCCTGAAGTGCCTAGCAGAGAACTTAGCATAGAGTATTGTACTAGTCTGCTAGGGCTGTGGTAACAGAGTACCACAAACTGGGTGCCTTAAACAGCAGAAATGTATTGTCTCACAGTTTGGGAGCCTAGTTGGGAAGTCAGAGATAAAGGTGGCAGCAGGGTTGTTTTCTTCGGAGTGCTGTGAGGGAGATCTGTTCCAGGCCTCTTGCCCAGCTTCTGGTGATTTACTGCCTACCTTTGGCCTTCTGTGGCTTTTGGAAGCATCACCAGAATTTCTACCTTCATCTTCACATGGAGTTCTCCCTGTGTGTGTATATTTCTGTGTCCAAATTTCTCCTTCTTTCTGACACCAGTCATATTGGATTAGGGCCCACCCTAATGACTTCATTTTAACTTGCTTACATTTGTAAAGACCTTATATCCAAAGAAGGTCACATTCTGGATTACTGGGTGATAGAACTCTAACATAATCTTTTTGGGGGGAACACAATTCAACCCATAACAAGTATTCACCCAAAAATATGAGTTGATATGAACCGGAGTCCTTTTCTGGAAAAAAAAATTCCTGTGATCTATCTTCTTCTCTAGGTTGAGTTTCCTAAGGACAAGACCTGTGTATGGTTTATTTTTCTATCCCCAGTATGTAGCTCTAGGTGTGGCATGCTGTAGTTGCTCAGTAAGTGAATGAATGATTGACTATAAATTCTTAATCGAATGCTACTTTTCTTCAAGAGAAACCTGGTATAGCAGGAAACTCCAAAGGCTCTAAAAGGATGGAATTCCATAGAATGGTAAGTGGGTTCATGCATATTGGCCTGACATCCAGCGTAGCATTTTTCAGTGTAGCAACAATAAGATAAATTATATTTTGTGTTCTATGAGACATCTAGGTGTCAGGTGTTGGGTCTGGGTGAAGATAATAATAGCTAACCTTTATTCTCTCATTGAACCCTCACAATAGTCCTCTGAGATAGTACAGGTATTGGTCCCATTTTGTGCATAAAGAAGTAAGATAGTTGCAAGGCAGATAGGTCTCAGGTAGTCCAGTGTCACCAGCAGGTGTATGATGGAGCCAGTATCTGACCCCAGTTCTGAGAGCAAAGCCAGTGTTCTTAGCTACCATGATTCTCTGCCTCTCTGCTTGGATTTTGAGCTGTTTTGGGGGACATAGGCTCATAAGTTGGAATGGATTCAAAGGTCATCTCAACCAACAGCTCCCTCAATGCAGGAGCCCATGCTCTCACCTCCAGGACCCATGGTGTGTCTGTAGCATTTCCAGGCTTACATTTTTGTTTTCTGTAAAACAAAGAAGTTGGACTCTATAGTCCCCACCAACTCAACAACTCTGTGATTCGGACATCCTCAGGGAAGGCTTTACCCCGAAGAGGAGTGGTTGCGAGTCCTCACTGATAGAAAAGTCTGTAAGGAATCACTGTCTGTCACCCCTGCAGCTTCTAACCTTTTCTCCTTGTTTGGCCCCTCTGGATAATCTGGTCCTTCTTCCTCACATGACATCTCTTTAAAGGCAACAGCCTTTCTCCTTTGGGCATCATCTTTAAGGACTTTCCTCCATTGGTTCTCCTCCTCTGGGTGAGCACCATGTTGTCAGAGAAATCCATTGTAAAATGCAAGACCTGAAGGCCTGATAACATTGGGGAGCTCTCTGGCTGCCACATATAAAACTCTAAGAACAAAACTCTTTCTCCAAAGCAGTTGACTCCATTCTTTCTCCTTTTTGGAGCACCTCGGAAGAAACTGAGGCCTGCCAGTTGCACTGGAGCTGTGGCAAAAGGGTGAGTGACCACAGGCTGGCTGGGCACCCCTCAGGGGCTTTCTGGAACTTAGCCTTCCAGAACTCTTCAACCCCACCTAATTCCTGTCTCTTTCATTTCTTGCGCCCACTCAGGCCTGCTGTTAGGTCCACTTTTACTTCGTCAGTAATCTAGTCAAGTCCCAATTTCAAGTTCCATTTCAAAAAAATTTTTATTTTATATTGGACTATGGTTGATTTACGATGTTGTGTTAGTTTCAGCTGTACAGCAAAGTGATTTAGTTATACATATATATATATAGCTATTCTTTTTCAAATTCTTTTCGCATTTAGGTTATTACAGAATATTGAGTAGAGTTCCCTGGGCTATACAGTAGGTCCTTGTTGGTTATCTATTTTACATATAGTAGTGTGTATGTGTCAATCCCAAACTCCCAATTTATCCCCCCCAACATTTCCCCTTTGGTAACCATAAGTTTGTTTTCTGAGTCTGTGAGTCTGTTTCTGTTTTGTTAATAAGTTCATTTGTATCTTTTATGTTTGTTTGTTTCCATATATAAGTGATGTTATATGATATTTGTCTTTGTCTGACTTACTTCACTTAGTATGATAATCTTCAGGTCCATCCATTTTGCTGCAAATAGCATTATTTCATTCTTTTTAATGACTGAGTAATATTCCATTGTATAGATGTACCACATCTTCTTCATCCATTCATCTCTTGATGGACATTTAGGTTGCTTCCATGTCTTGGCTGTTGTAAACAGTGCTGCAATGTCAAGTCCCATTTCTTTAGACTATCTCCTGTGGGGCATTCTACTGGCCCCATCTCTTGGCCAGACCATGACATGCAGGGGCCTAGATTTCCACTGTGACTCTGTCCTTTCCTACTCCCACCTGCCCCATTCCTGTTGCCAGAGTAGCTGTCCTGCAACACAGCCTCATCCTGCAGCCCCATCCATTACCACACTCTCTCTCTGCCTCTCGGTCTGTGGTCAGGGCCCTCTATCTAACTGACCTGCCCTCCTGCTAGACTCCACACGTGCAGTCTCACCCCAGTCCTTCTCATGGTGAGAATGAGGCCTCTTAGTTTACATCCAGAGAATGGAGTACATACTGCTTACCCCAAAAACACCACTTTATAAATTGTGAAGTCCTTTTTGTGAAGAGCAAGCACCCGTCTCTTTTCTGACAGTGAAGAAAGGACTTATTTATCTTGTTCATTAAGAGTTCGGAGATGTTTGAGTTTGTAATGAAAGAAAACAACTCCCCCAATATTAATTCCAGTCCCAAAGAAGTTCATCCAATTTTACCAACTCCGAGGAGGATATTAAACATCCTACCATTGTTCAGGTGCCAATTCCAGATGGTGAGAACGAAAGATTATTAAAAGGAAAACAAAAAACCTGATCATTAAATGGCCAGGGGTTGACATCATGGCTTTGGGCTTTCATGTGAGTTCTATACAGGAGGATAAGGGTCAATCCCAGCTGTGTAGCTGGGTGAGGAATGACACCAGGAGTGACACCAAAAGTTCCCACTTATCTGCAAGTCAGTTCCATGAGAAAGATGTTAGATTCACTTCTCTTTCCAACAGCAGATGTGTTTTTAAAATGACTCTGGGACCAGTTCCTTATTTCCTCACTGAGAGTCTATTCTTACAATGACATCCCAGGACTCCCCGGAGCATCAGAGATCAGGATGCTGAAAAGCAGACTCCCTGCGTTACTTCCTGCAATTGCAAGCCATTCCCAATCCTCAGGCTCAGGGGCCCTTTCCCTGGGCCCAGCGCAGAGGAGAGTGAGGGCTTACGGTTGGAGACCGTGGGCGACTCAGCCCGCAGAATTATGGATCTGAGGAAAGTGAGATCGTCGGTTTGTTCTCAGCACGTCAGTCAGCACCATCTCCTCCATTTTCCTTCCACGTGTGACACACATTCCCATGTCTTTCCAAAACTTTGGCAAGCTCTTGGGGTAAGGGGGAAGCTCGCGCAGATGGATACCATTCAGAAGCTAATACAGGAGGCACATGTTATCTAATCTGTATGGTATTTGGGGCTTGAACAAAGTGTAATTGTTTAGACTTTTAATTGCCAAAGAAATTGTTGAATGCAGATGATGAGTAAGTGGGATCGTAGTATACTGCAAGGGCTATTACAGGGTGTGATTTTAGTGGACTATTTGTAATTCATTGATTTATTTGATAAACTTTTATGCAGACATAGGTGCTAGGTGTGTACTTTAGTACTGGAAATAGGGGGAATTCAGTAATTACTGAGTTGCATACACACACACACACACACACACACGCACACACTCAGCATTCACATCACAAAATCTCCTTTTGACACCTGGGGACTGTTGACCTGAAGCACCAGCTGCAGTTGCTTGTTTTTGCTTCAGCTACCAGATTTCCTTATTTACTTTCTTCCCCTGATTTAATCTGATGTCGCCACTGTGTAAGAAGAGGTGTTGGGAGAGAGGTGGAAAGAGATATGTGTAATTGGTGTAAGACATTTGTGTGCACATCTGAGCCGTTGATTTAATGAGATGACATCCAGGTCTGCAAACTGAATGAGAAGGAAGGAAGAAGGGATTCACAAGCTGGCTGGACAATTAAAGATTTGTTTAACTGTCACTAGGATTCCATTTCATTGTTTTGTTTTTATAATTAAAATTATTTCACCACTGGGTTAAAACCTTATATCTTAAGTGTTACCTAAAAGCAAATTTTTGTGATTGAGTTGTTCTGGAAAGCCTTTGAAACACAAGGTTTACCAAGAAAATAATAAAATACAGGCATAATAAATACAGAGGGGTAAACTCAAGGTGGTTGTTTAACGTGGAAAGATTATTGAAGTGTGCAGTGAAATATGGGTTAATCTAGTGGACATGGTTTATGGGGAGACATTTTAAAACGCAGGGTATTTTAAAATAAATAAAACCCAGTTTTGATCAGTGTGTATACTTTTGGAAACAGAATACATAATCTTGGAAAAATATTGGTGTCCCCTTTGAGGTACTATGGTTTAGCACAGATTTTTCATTTGAAATTAGTGTTTACTCTCAGCCAGCGAAAACTCCCAGATGTTTTTTCCATTAAGCCGTGATTTAACTAGAAGCCATAATTACAGAGCACTTTGCAATGTGTGGTGTGCTATTGCCCATATCTGAAGCCTATATTAATATTAATAACTACCACTCATTAAGGGTTTGTCTTGTGCCCGGCCCTGTGTTAAGTACTGCGCAAACATTTAATCCTGAAGAAAACCTGTGGGTATTATAATGTCCATTTTTCAAATTAGGAGTTTGCTACTCAGTGAAGTTAATAAGTCCCCTG
Organism: Delphinus delphis; assembly: GCF_949987515.2. NCBI lineage: Eukaryota > Metazoa > Chordata > Mammalia > Artiodactyla > Delphinidae > Delphinus > Delphinus delphis. Next base: position 42,024,968 of record NC_082699.1, on the reverse strand, counting down.
CCCAAGGTTCTGGAGAGTCAGAGCTGGGATCCTGGGCGGGTCTGTCTGACTCCAGAACCTGTGGAGCTCTGCACCTACGCGGGTCCTGAGCGGGGGCGGGGCGTTTACATGGGGCTCCCTCTGCCTTGCCTTCCGTGTCACCAGGGTGTGGTGTGGTTGGGAAGAACACGTTATCCCTCCTCCGCGCCAGCAACCAGCGCCTCAGTTTCATGCTCTGTAAAATGGGGATCATAATTTTTTTAAAATTATTTGTTTATTGTTTATTTTTTATTGAAGTATAGTGGTGTTAATTTCTGCTGTACAGCAAAGTGATTCAGTATACATATAGGTGTGTGTGTGTGTGTGTGTGTGTGTGTGTGTATATATTCTTTTTCATATTCTTTTCCACTTTGGTTTATCACAGGATATTGAATACAGTTCCCTGTGCTATACAGTAGGACCTTGTTGTCTATCCATTCTACATATAATAGCTTGCATCTGCTAATCCCATACTCCCACTCCATCCCTCCCCCACTGCCTTCCCCCTTGGCAACCACAAGCCTGTTCTCAATGTGTGTGAGTCCATTTCTGTTTCGGAGATAAGTTGTGAGTCACAGGGTTGTTGTGAGTCTGAAGTGAGACAATGCATAAGAAAAATTTTGTAAACTGTACTGAGTCATATACGTGTAATATCGGTTATGCTAATTTTACTATGGCAATAATATTAATCAGTCAATCCTAACAAATTCTGTGGATGTAGTTATTATTCCTGTTTCCCAAGGAGACAGAGTGCTTGACTGGCTTTTTAAAGTTTAAAAAACAGGAATGTGTTTAGGAATAAAATCCTTTGCCAGCCCTCCTTCTCTACTCCCTGCAGCTCAGATCAGGGGTCCATGCCTCCCTGGAGGTGGTGGAGAATTTCATTTAACTGAAAAACTTCTTGGCCTCTGGAAAGCATTCCTTCCTTTGCCATAACTATTTAAATGCTTTATTGTCATTTGAAGAACTTTCTTTGTGTGTCCACCGCTGAACCCCACCCATTCCAACCCCCCTTTTCCCCTAATAGCCCCACGGTTTTTAAAGAGGGACTATGGGATTTTTTTCTTTCCTATCCTGAAAGGTCAAGTGACTCACGGCAGCTGGGAGAGAGCCATTTAGGATACCAGACTGCCATGCTGCTAGATAAGTGGTACGTGGCACGTTCAGAGATTTCTCTTATCCTGGGCGGACCTAAGAAGAACCTTCATTCAGAATCTGAATGAGTTGCTAAGGTTCCCATGGCTCAGAAGTGAGAGATAAGGTATGAAGTACCTTTTCCTGGGACCTACACACTAAATGAAAGAACCATCTGGAGAAGCTTCTGGAAAACCATATGTATTCCGTAAATATTTGCTAGGGCCAATCACATGGAAAGCACCATGTTAGGGATGCAAAGATGAGTAAGACACAGGGCTTGTTTGCAAGATGCTTTTGTATTGTTGGGAGGAAAAGACTGGAATACAAGTAAGTATAAAATAAAGTAGAATATATAACTCATGTCATAATAAAGATACAACATATGGGATTAAGAAGAGGCCCAGAGAACATCACACTGGGGGAAATGAAAAAGACTCTATGACAAAATTGGGACACTGGGAACAGAGAGTGGTCCAGCTTGGCCAGAGTGCTGGGTTACTGCAGGGAAGCGATGAGAAACATGATGGAAAGGTGAGAAGTTCAGTGACATTACTGTTAGTCTTCAATATTAGACCCTTGATGGAAACTGACAGAGGAGCTGGTCCCTGAAATCATTTCATTTTCCACAACCTTTTTAGGTCCTTGTGTAGAATGATATTAAACCCACATCTTTTGAGGGGCTCCTTAATTGGATTCCTTGTACAAAAAGAGCATGACCAAAGGTAATCTTCTCTCTTGCTATTTTTTCCTCCCTTTGTTCTATCTACCCTCTTCCAGGGCTCAGCATCAGAGCTCTGGGTGTGTGATAATTGGCTGCAACCACTGAAGGCAGCAGGGCCCCCGGCTCAGTCCATCTGAAATCTTCTAATCTTGGTTGCACATCCTGTAGTGATTAGGATGGATCAGGGCTCACTTCAAAACACAGGGAGGAGGTTCCTTAGATTACCGGTTCTCAACCCTGGCTGCACGTTAGAATCACCCGGGGACGTTTAAAAATTCCTCTCCTTTGACTCCACATCTCAGGATAACTGGATGAGAATCTCTGGGGCTCGGCCCGGACGTAGATATTTAAAAATTTCCTCTCGCGATTCCAATGTACAGTGAGAATTAGGAATCACTGCTTTAGGTAATTTCTGCCAGGAAACACAAAAACTCGGCAGTCAAGGGGCCTAACATTTCCCTTTTTGACATCTTTTCCTGAACTCAGGGTAGAATAAAGAAGTGTCATCTCTCAGTCTAAGTCCCCATCCAATGTCGTCTAGAAGTAGCAGCCAGCAGCCTTACTGCAGGGAGTGACAGAGAAAGCGTGTTTGCCCCACGTGGGGACCCAGGCAGGCTAATGTCAGGATTGTGACTTTTGACAAAGTGACTGCTGCCTTTCTTCCTAAACATGGCACACAATGACTTTGGAATCTGCAATGTAACCAGTGCTTCTGAAACCCAGCAGGACCCTGTAGGGCTCCTGGGTATGGAGCCTTTCTGTGTCCCCCATTCTTTGATGGGAGGGAACAGACTGCAGTCTCCATGACCTTCCCTGAATCCCAAAGGGCAGATTTAAACTGTTGCTAAGCAGGGAAAGGAGGGGATGCAGAGACAAGGGAGAAGCAGCCCAAAAAAACAAAAACAAAAGAAAAACAATGGTGCAGCCTTGGGGCAGGGTCCTGGTTCCACCTCAAGGGACACACATAACAACATCTTTGAGCTCTTTACAGAACCAAAACCCCCAACAAATGGAGTTAGCATTCTTTATTCCAGAGAAGACCACCTGAGGCCAGATTAAAGGAACCAGAGAAGCTCATCAAGAGATCACCTGAGACCAGATTAAAGCAGTGCAGGCCCTGCGCACCCCCTAAACTCAGCAAACCCACCCTTGAACAATTGCTATAAAACTCCTCACGAAATCCTCCCTAGTTGGGACACACAGGTTTTGAGGGCATGGAGCCTGTTGTGTCCCCCCTTTGCCTGGCAAAGCAATAAAGCTATTCTTTTCTACTTTACCCAAAACGCTGTCTCCGAGATTTGATTCGGCACCGGTGCACAGAGGCCGAGTTTTGGCATCACTTCCTTCTCCTGGCACATCGTGTTGATCAGGCAGTTGGGGGCACTGCGCCAGCTCCTTCAAATGTATTTCTCTGCCCAACAAGAGGTTTTCACTTAACACTTCTCATCACGTTGGTCTCCTCACCCTGAGAGTGTCCTTCCTGTTCAAGCCCCCCAAAATAAGAAGTCTTGCTTCCAAGAACTTGATGTTTTTGCCTTGAATTATCTGGATAATTCTTTCATGTGCTCCGTTTTGTATACAGTTTTCCTTGGGTAATGAAATCCAGATCCCCAAATACGAAACATCATATTTGATGCACATGCTGCTCCCCAGGTTGTAAAGTGAAGGGAGTACTTCCACCAACACTGGTTCAGGGGAAGAATCCAGTTCAAAGTCACAGATCGTTTTGGCTTCACTGTTATTGTGTGGAACATTATGTTGATGTATTGGTAGCCTTCAAGTACAGTATCAGGCAAGCTACCCCAGACTAAAGACTACACTTCCCAGACTCCTTTGCAGCCAGGTGTAGCCAGATCACTAAATTCTGGCCAATGAGATATAAGCAAAAGTGACATGTGACATTTCCAGGTCATAAACCTCAGAAGGAAGGAGTGTCCCCTCTCCTTCCCTCTCCCTGCTGGCTGGAATGAAGACTTCAAGAAGTTCCCGGAGTTATGTGGTTGGGAGCAATTTTCATATGAGAGAGAAATATATTTCTATCTTGTTTAAACCAGTGTGATTCTGGGTCTCTGTCACATGTAACTGAATTTATATCCTAACTGATAACAGAGTCCTCAGGGTCTTAAGTACCATTACAAAATCTTTCATAGGTACTTGGCTCCAGGGGAGGGAAGGGGATTTGCGAAGAGAACCTGACTTGCAGCATAATGATGTCATTGCCAACATTTTTGTTAAAAGTAGTCTGATTTGAGTATACCGCAGAGCCAAGGAGAAACGGAACACAAGAAAACCACACAGTATAGAGAGGTCCCTGGAACATGGGTGCACTGGGTTAGCTACCCTTGGTCATGCTGGAAGCCTCGTCTAAGTGGGAGAGAGAAACATGTCAGAAACAAACTATTTCACTGAGAGGAACAAAGTGATAGCCACACTGTGTACAATGTGGGATTCTGAAAAGGAGCCACCTCCATGCTTCATGCAGAGATCATCGGGAAAATTTTGTTTAAAGTAAGACATTAGTTATGTCTGTATGTTCAAAGTGTCTCCCAGAAAAGTTAGATTTCTGAATTACGTGCATCAGTTGCTTTGCTAAAGTCATAAATTCCAAAGAAAGAGAGAAATATGAAAGGCGTTAAAGTCCAGGGAGCCCTTATAGCCAGGGCAGTGAATCCCAGACCATTTGTTTCTGTACGAGCTCCCTAAGCAACGATCCTTCTGGTACCTACCAAGGAGAGCGGCTCAACTCTGTACTTCCTAAGGTTCACTTCATTTTTCCTCACCCCGAGAGAAAGCCATCTAGCACCTGGCATGTTTAGGAAAGAAATAATGAGCTGTCTGGGAGGGCAGATTAGAAGCAATCAACTGAGTAGTCCGGAAACTCAGCCATGTTTTTGTCAAGTAGGCAAGATTTGCAGCCTTCAGCTCTTCTTAGGAACTTGTGTATTAGCCTCAGGGTAAGGCATCCAGTCAAGTCGCTGGGGTCATCTAATCCACCCACACTGGCTCTGGTTTTCTAGGCACATAAGAACTGAAGACATTGGATATATTCTCACATTTCCCCCTCCTGAGCCACTTTTCTTACCTTGATTCCAGTGCAAGCTCAGATATTTCACGAGCACAAGGCTTAACAAAACCTATGATATTGAGTTACATGAAATGTGTTTAATTCCACCCAGAACTGTACTTGGTGGTACAGTGTGAAGTTTTAAAATAATATTTTAGAAAAAAAAAATAATAATAATATTTTAGCACAAAAATGTAAATGTTCTTGTAAATGTCATGCCTTTCCCAAGTGCTTGAGTTGATTCATTGTTAAATGAAAAGCCTTTATTATATTTCTGTTCCTCGTTAACAGCTGCAGTGCCAGGGATATTCAGTCTCAGAGCTTTCAGAGGGCTGATTTGATGAAGATGGCTCACAGGTATCGGGGGAATAACATGTCCCACAAGGAGAAGGGGTGATGGGCTGGCTGATATATTTGGTGCTATAACTGATCTTCAGGGAAGGTTGTGGAACGTTTTAGGGAAAAAATTGCTGACCTCAAAGTGTCCTGTTCTTACGGGTCACTGAGTGTCTCTCAGATCTGCCAGGACTCCCAAGGCACCCTCGTAGGCTCCTGACACCAGCCTCTCCCCCGAGCTGCCAACCTTCATCCAGGATGTATTGTTATGGTTCTTTCCTCTGCACTTTCTAAGGGAAGAGTGGGCTGTAGGCTCTGAGAGAGAAAACGGGGATCATTTGGCTGTGAAGGCGAGGAGGGCAAGGTCTAGGGGCTAAAGGAAGAATGAATCAAGTGAAAAGGCAATTTAACATATGGGCCCACAATTGGCTGGAAGGTGAGAGAGATTTGTAGCTCAGCAGCCAGGCGGAGTCTGACGCAACTGTGGCTACAGGGTCGCCCAGGGAAGGGCCATACTGGGCAGGGACAAAAAGCTGAGCTTTGTCCATTTTGTTAATTGAGTCCCCCTGGGAATGTCTGCTTAGAGTGCATAGGGCGCAGTGGTCCAAAAACCTAATGTTGATTGAGTTTATACTAATTGCCCAAAAGGCTATATATCCCTTGCCTCTTTTCATCCTCACAAAGTAGCTTTTCAAGGTAGTGATTATTATCTCTTCTTTTCCAAGGGAAACTGTGAAGTTAAGAATCTTGACTGGGACTTCTCTGGCGGTCCAGTGATTAAGACTCTTTCAATTCAGGGGGTGCAGGTTCGATCCGGTGGGGGAACGTGTCCACACTGTGCATGTCGCTCAACGCGGCCAAAAAAAAAAAAAATGACTGAAGTTACTCAGAAAGTGATGAAATGTAGGTTAATTTGTCCGTTTCATTCATTCATCCCATAGCTGGGGTCTACACTTCTATAAACCATTACTTCTATGTACGGAGAAACATGTAGGCTCTAACATGTAGGCTCTTTATCCTCTGTGACTCGGGGCTTCTCCCCAGTGTCCTGCGGCACAGGGGTGAGTGGCAGAGGTGCCTAGATATTGATACCTCTACGCGGGGCAGCTGGGTGGGGATAAGCGCCCCCAGCTGCTTGCCTTGTCGGCTTTCCCCCGTGGTCCACACACGCGTTATCATTTTCGCTGTGCGCCATGATGGGAGAGCGGTTGGGTAGCACTGCTGTAAACTGATCTTCCTCCTGAGACCACCCTGCCTGTGAAAGGGGTGGGGAGGGTGGGCTAAGAGTACTTCTGCTTTCAATGTATGGTCTCGTGGTACCTCGGTCTTTCTCAGTTTGATCTGCCTCATTCAAATTAGCTCAGTGTTGTCCATGTAAACTTGGATCTTCAGCATTTCTCTCGTTCCCACCCCTTCAATCCCACAGGGCTGCCAGTGTTCAGGCACACGGTCTGTTGGCTCAAATATTCTGGATCCTTGCTGGCTTTGGCTGAAGCGTCTCAGCCTGCTTGACTTTGTGTATCTGTTTCTGTCCTCACTGAATCCACTGCTGGTGTCACTGGCGCTGCCTGCTGGGTCACGTGCCGGCATCAACAGTTGCTGACAGTGGACCTTGCTTCTGCCTCCAGGCTCAAGGTCCTTGCCCTTAGGGGTCTCATCTTCCCTACTCCGTACCTCTTCGGTCCTTCTTACCTCTTCTGTGTCCCTGGCTAGGGCGCATGGGAACTGCTGGAATGCTTGCAAATTATGCACCAGCCATAGAAAAGCACCAGGGCCATCTCAGGCTCTCTATCCAGACCTCTCCCTGTATTGTCCTGAGACTCAATCAGATGAGACCCCTGTCCTGGGCCGTACTCTGTGGCTACACCCCCTCCCACCAGAAGGAGTCCATGGGGCCAAGAAAATGTGCTCTTTTTCTAGACTACCCTTTGGGTACCCAGGAAAAATTGAAAATTCCTGTGCAGACAGTACAGAGGCTGCTTCCAGGGCCTTGCATGTCTATTCTTAGGCCACCGGTGTTACATACTTGGGCTGGAGGATGACCAAGGGGCAACATATACAGAGAAAAGTGTAGGTTGTGGGGAGGTCTGTGGATATGTGGGCAGCCCCCATTGTGGTGCAGAATGAAGGCAGGAATGGGAAGAAAAAAGCAGGCAAGTCAGGGGCCTCCAGCTGCCAGCTGACCTCTCCTAAACCACAGAGAGGTGTGGAGGAAGGGAGTGGTGGGTCCCCAGAGAAGGGGGGGTTTCAGCAGTGAGGGGTGCAGTGGACCATGAAGCCAACGCCTGAGTAAACTGGGGAGAAGGTGACACAGAGAAATGGCTCTTTACCCAATTCCCATTTGGGCAGTTCCAGAACTTTCCTTAACAAGGGAGAGGACAGAGAATTGAATAGAGATTTTAAGTCAACTAATGAAGCAAGTCGGTGCCTTCATTGCTGTTGCCCTGCAAAGGTGTTTTGATATTGTAAAAACATTTTTTTTTTTTTTGGTTCTTTTCAGTAGAACCACCAGCTTTGGTGTTTCTTTGTCTTAAAGGTGCATTATTTTTCTTGAGTGATTAGGTTGGAAGACTTAATTTAGTTCACTTAGCAATGTTCCATTAGAAATGTGGTGGGTTGTGGAAAACAGAGCTGGTTTAGGATATGTACTTTTTTCCCCAAGGTTCTCAAAGCCCAGGTTCGGGAGATTGACTGAGATTTTTCTTCCTATGTTGTAAATAGGAAGCAGACTCAGGGAAGCTGAGTGGGCTGCCCGTGGTGATCCAACAGCCGTCAGAGTCTGTATTCAGTTCCAGTTCTCTTCTTGTTGTTCTGGCCAGTATGATGCTTTTGGGGATTTGTGCAGCACGATCTTTGCCTGGGTTTCTGAGGCAAGTGATCTATTTCTTAGTAGCTCATAACAGAGAAGTCCTTAACGGATTTACCTCGTTTTTAAATGGAAGAGCTTATTTCTTCTCCTCCCAAGACACACATACGATGGATGAAATTATCTCATCAGCTGAATTCTCCCTCTTTTCATTTTGGAGTGTAGGGCTTTAGCTGCACCTGCTTTGACAAAGATTGCCTGCAGTCATGAAGACATACGATGCCCTGAAGGGGGCGCAGTGGAGCCAGCAAGTGGCCTTCAGTGGTTGCTGGTTTCCGTTTCTTGTCGCTCTGGGATCCTAGGCTCTACACCCGTAGAAATGCCGCATACGTATGGGAAGTTGCATTGGTTCAGGGAGCTGGGTTTTCTTTATCACCTCCTTGCCCACAAACCATATGAGGCACGTGGAAGCGCATTTTGGATTTCAGACTGAATGGTAATCAGGGCAAGGTAATCCCAGATTAATTGGACTTTATTTGAAGGGAGAGAAAATGCAGGCAGGGACTGCATTCACTAATGGAAGGGAATGATGAGAAATCAATAGTAGTTCTCATGTTGAATGAACAGAACTTGGACTGGGGGTAGAGCTAAATTTGGGGAGTTGTTGACTGGGAAGCTGCCCAGGCGCCACTCTGTCAATGAGAACATCCGAGAAATATGGTGCAGAGTAACTCAGCTTTCCGTGTGACATCTTCCGTAACTGGCCGAATGAAGATTTATTCTTTTCCCACTAAAACAAGCAAGCTCTAGAGCAGAAATTAAAGACTCTCTCCTCACGGCCATCTTTGAGTATCTTTGCAACATGCATGTGTAAGTTGCCTGTTCTGACCTCTGTACCATCAGCCTTGAGATTAGCTCCTGTTGATCGTTGTGGGAAGCTGGAATTTGTAGTGAATGGATATTTTGAAACTCAGTAATACATGATATGGTACTGTTTAGTGGGAATAAGTAATTTATTTTTGAGTGATTTATTTTATCATCTGCATCTTTACATAGTTCAGTTTTCTTCTGAGGTGTTTTCTGGTTCTGAAGACGACAGTAATTAATCCCTCATTTTTGAACATAGAAAAGTATACAATTTTTATTAATAGAAAATGAGTTTCTCTTTACTCCCATTAAATAAATTTTGAACAAGGGAATTCCAGTTAGGAATTCCGGTTAGGCGGTCCTGTTAGGACTCCGCGCTTCCACTGCCGGGGACCAGGGTTTGACCCCTGGTTGGGGAACTAAGATCCGGCTAGCCACGTGACCAAAAAAAAAATGTTGAACAAATGTTTAAAGAATATTGGTCTGAAGGATCATCTAATTACTGACTGCTCAGACCTCTCACATGTCTAGGTAGATACAGTTCTACCTACTTTCCTAACTGGAGGCATAGAATTGAATGTGGAAGACCGATTTTGCCAATGTCACAGAAAAGGAATGACAAAAGTCGGTAATGAATCAAACAAGGGAAGACAATGACAAGTCCTACTGTACTGATTTGCATTTGGCCAAACCAGATTGCCTGAGAGATGTTGCCTTTTATGGTAAAAGGGGGAACTGCTACTTAGGAGATCTCATCACTCTTGGAGCCCTAAAGTGGTCAGAATCAGACCCAACAATATGATCTTTCGAGTTTTGCAGTTTCAAAGTGAATGTATGAACTCAAGCAAAGATTATTCTGGAGTTTTCTCTGACAGTAATGAGAGCCAATGCACATTTGTTACATGAAAGAAAGAATCAATTTAGAGAAAGATAGTAGAGAAATGTCACCTTTGCCATTTCTAGCTCAAACTGGGATCTAACAGGTGATGTCAGAAAAATAGGAAAAGAGGAGAATGAGCTAAGAGTCAGGAGGAGAGATATGTGAGCGCAAGGAGAAACCTCCCCTCTCCCAGTGTTTGTTCAACACCGAACTTAGGGAGCAACTGTTTATTCAAGGGTGATTCTCAGTGTTGCAGTAGAATCATGCAGTCCCCTTGGAGAAAGACTCTAGATAAACACAAAGCCTAATGATAACCGATACATCATTTTTCCATGTTGAACATGGGAATTATTATTTATATTATTTTGTATTTGTATTTCAGCATTTTTCTTTTGCCTTTACAGATCATTAAATGCATTTTAAATCAAGAAAATTCTCAAAGGCTTTCACAAGCTAGGATTGTTTATAGAGCAAGAACTTGCCTCCCAATAAGTATTTGCAACTTAATGATAGTTTGTATAAAGGCCAGAATTTTTGTATAAAACAGGTGTTGGCTCCGGACATGTTTCACTGCTCCATTAAGCATCTACCTTTCCCTTGAAATTACACCCCATCTTATATGGCACAAATACACTGAAGTGGTCATTTATTTTAAATTAACTCAGTGCTGGACTGGAAAACATGGCACCCAGATGATGGCAAAATTATTCCAGTGAGGTTGACTTTGGGACTGTTATCCATAAAGTGATCTTTATAGGTCAGTGTTCTTCATTTCACGCTGCTGTGACAAGATGATGATAAATGTCTGGCACCAAGCAAAAGGGGTGTTTGACCAATAGGGCTTTATGGCCCATGTATTTTTTTTTTTTAACATCTTTATTAGAGTATAATTGCTTCACAATGGTGTGTCAGTTTCTGCTTTAAAACAAAATGAAGCAGCTATACACATACACACATCCCCATATTACCTCCCTCTTGCGTCTCCCTCCCACCCTCCCTTTCCCACCCCTCTAGGTGGTCACAAAGCACCAAGCTTATCTCCCTGTGCTATGCAGCTGCTTCCCACTAGCTATATATTTTACATTTGGCACTGTATATATGTCCATGCCACTCTCTCACTTCGTCCCAGATTACCCGTCCCCCTCCCCGTGTCCTCAACTCCATTCTCTATGTCTGCATCTTTATTCCTGTCCTGTCCCTAAGTTTGTCAGAACCATTTTTTTTGGATTCCATATATATGCGTTAACATACAGTATTTGTTTTTCTCTTTCTGACTTACTTCACTCTGTATGACAGACTCTAGGTCCATCCACCTCACTACAAATAACTCAGTTTCATTTCTTTTTATGGCTGAGTAATATTCCATTGTATATATGTGCCACATCTTCTTTATCCACTCATCTGTTGATGGACACTTAGGTTGTTTCCATGTCCTGGCCATTGTAAATAGAGCTGCAATGAATATAGTGGTACATGACTCTTTTTGAATTATGCTTTTCTCAGGGTATATGCCCAGTAGTGGGATTGCTGGGTTGTATAGCGGTTCTATTTTTAGTTTTTTGAGGAACTTCCATACTGTTCTGTATCAATTTACCTTCCCTCCAACAGTGCAAGAGCGTTCCCTTTTCTCCACACCCTCTCCAGCATTTATTGTTTCTAGATTTTTTTTTAACATCTTTATTGGAGTACAGTTGCTTTACAATGGTGTGTTAGTTTCTGCTTTACAACAAAATGAATCAGTTATATATATACATATGTTCCCATATCTCTTCCCTCTTGTGTCTCCCTCCCTCCCACCCTCCCTATCCCACCCCTCCAGGCGGTCACAAAGCACCGAGCTGATCTCCCTGTGCTATGTGGCTGCTTCCCACTAGCTATCTACCTTACTTTTGGTAGTGTATATATGTCCATGCCTCTCTCTCGCTTTGTGACAGCTTACCCTTCCCCCTCTCCATATCCTCAAGTCCATTCTCTAGTAGGTCTGTGTCTTTATTCCTGTCTTACCTCTAGGTTCTTCATGACATTTTTTTTTCTTAAATTCCATATATATGTGTTAGCATACGGTATTTGTCTCTCTCTTTCTGACTTACTTCACTCTGTATGACAGACTCTAGGTCTATCCCCCTTATTACAAATAGCTCAATTTCATTTCTTTTTATGGCTGAGAAATATTCCATTGTATATATGTGCCACATCTTCTTTATCCATTCATCCGATGATGGACACTTAGGTTGTTTCCATCTCCGGGCTATTGTAAATAGAGCTGCAATGAACATTTTGGTACATAACTCTTTTTGAATTATGGTTTTCTCAGGGTATATGCCCAGTAGTGGGGTTGCTGGGTCATATGGTAGTTCTATTTGTAGTTTTTTAAGGAACCTCCAGACTGTTCTCCACAGTGGCTGTATCAATTTACATTCCACCAACAGTGCAAGAGGGTTCCCTTTTCTCCACAGCCTCTCCAGCATTTATTGTTTGTAGATTTTTTGATGCTGGCCATTCTGACTGGTGTGAGGAGATACCTCACTGTAGTTTTGATTTGCATTTCTCTAATGATTAGTGATGTTGAGCATCCTTTCATGTGTTTGTTGGCAATCTGTATATCTTCTTTGGAGAAATGTCTATTTGGGTCTTCTACCCATTTTTGGATTGGGTTGTTTGTTTTTTGATATTGAGCTGCCTGACCTGCTTGTAAATTTTGGAGATTAATCCTTTGTCAATTGCTTCATTTGCAAATATTTTCTCCCATTCTGAGGGTTGTCTTTTCATCTTGTTTATGGTTTCCTTTGCTGTGCAAAAGCTTTGAACTTTCATTAGGTCCCATTTGTTTATGTTTATTTCCATTTCTCTAGGAGGTGAGTCAAAAAGGATCGTGCTGTGATTTATGTCATAGAGTGTTCTGCCTGTGTTTTCCGCTAAGAGTTTGATAGTGTCTGGCCTTACATTTAGGTCGTTAATCCATTTTCAGTTTATTTTTGTGTATGGTGCTAAGGAGGATTCAAATTTCATTCTTTTACATAGCTGTCCAGTTTTCCCAGCTCCATTGATTAAAGAGGCTGTCTTTTCTGTATTGTTTATTCTTGCCTCCTTTATCAAATATAAAGTGACCGTATGTGTGTGGTTTATCTCTGGGCTCTCTGTCCTGTTCCACTGAACTATATTTCTGCTTTAGTGCCAGTACCATACTGTCTTGATTACTGTAGCTTTGTAGTATAGTCTGAAGTCCAGGAGCCTGATTCCTCCAGCTCCATTTTTCTTTGTCAAGATTGCTTTGGCTATTCAGGGTCTCTTGTGTTTCCATACAAATTGTGAACTTTTTTGTTCTAGTTCTGCAAAAAATGCCAGTGGTAGTTTGGTAGGGATTGCATTGAATCTGTGGATTGCTTTGGGTAGTATAGTCATTTTCACAATGTTGATTCTTCCAATCCAAGAGCATGGTATATCTCTCCCATCTGTTTGTATCATCTTTAACTTCTTTCATCCATGTCTTAGAGTTAGTTTTCTGCATACAGGTCTTTTGTCTCCTTAGGTAGGTTTATCCCTAGGTATTTTATTTTTTTTGTTGCAATGATAAATGGGAGTGTTTCCTTAATTTCTCTTTCATATTTTCCATCATTAGTGTATAGGAATGCCACAGATTTCTGTGTATTAATTTTGTATCCTGCTACTTTACCAAATTCACTGATTAGCTCTAGTAGTTTTCTGGTAGCATCTTTAGGATTCTCTATGTATAGTATCATGTTATCTGCAAACAGTGACAGCTTTACTTCTTTTTTTCCAATTTGGATTCCTTTTATTTCTTTTTCTTCTCTGATTGCTGTGGCTAAAGCTTCCAAAACTATGTTGAATAACAGTGGTGAGAGTGGGCAACCTTGCCTTGTTCCTCATCTTCAAGGAAATGGTTTCAGTTTTTCACCATTGAGAATGATGTTGGCTGTGGGTTTGTCATATATGGTCTTTATTGTGTTGAGGTAAGTTTCCTCTATGCCTACTTTCTGGAGAGTTTTTATCATAAATGGGTGTTGAATTTTGTCAAAAGCTTTTTCTGCATCTATTGAGATGATCATATGGTTTTTCTCCTTCAGTTTGTTAATATGGTGTATCACATTGATTGATTTGCGTATATTGAAGAATCCTTGCATTCCTGGGATAAACCCCACTTGATCATGGTGTATGATCGTTTTAATATGCTGTTGGATTCTGTTTACTAGTGTTTGTTGAGGATTTTTGCATCTATGTTCATCAGTGATATAGGCCTGTAGTTTTCTTTTTTTGTAACATCTTTGTCTGTTTTTGGTATCAGGGTGATGGAGGCCTTGTAGAATGAGTTTGGTAGTGTTCCTCTCTCTGCTATATTTTGGAAGAGTTTGAGAAGGACAGGTGTTAGCTCTTCTCTAAATGTTTGATGGTATTCGCCTGTGAAGCCATCTGGTCCTGGCTGTTTGTTGGAAGATTTTTAATCACAGTTTCAATTTCAGTGCTTGTGATTGGTGTGTTTTGTATTTTCTATTTCTTCCTGGTTCAGTCTCAGAAGGTTTTGCTTTTCTACGAATTTCTCCATTTCTTGCAGGTTGTCTATTTTATTGGCATATAGTTTCTTGTAGTAATCTCTCATGATCCTTTGTATTTCTGCAGTGTCAGTTGTTACTTCTCTTTTTTTATTTCTAATTCTATTGATTTGAGTCTTCTCCCTTTTTTTCTTGATGAGTCTGGCTAATGGTTTATTAATTTTGTTTATCTTCTCAAAGAACCAGCTTTTAGTTTCTTTGATCTTTGCTATTGTTTTCTTCATTTCTTTTAAATTTATTTCTCATGTGATCTTTATGATTTCTTTCCTTCTGCTAACTTTGGGGTTTTTTTGTTCTGCTCTCTCTAATTGCTTTAGGTGTAAGGTTAGGTTGTTTATTTGAGATATTTATTGTTTCTTGAGGTAGGACTCTACTGCTATAAACTTCTCTCTTAGAACTGCTTTTTCTGCATCCCGTAGGTTTTGGGTCGTCGTGCTTTCATTGTCTTTTGTTCCTAGGTATTATTTGATTTCCTCTTTGATTTCTTCAGTGATCTCTTGGTTATTAAGTGGTGTATTGTTTAGCCTCCATGTGTTTGTATTTTTTGCAGATTTTTTTCCTTTAATTGGTATCTAGTCTCATAACTTTGTGATCGGAAAAAACACTTGATATGATTTCAATTTTCTTAAATTTACCAAGGCTTGATTTGTGACCCAAGATATGATCTATCCTGGAGAATGTTCCATGAGCACTTGAGAAGAAAGTGTATTCTGTTGTTTTTGCATGGAATGTCCTATAAATATCAATTAAGTCCACCTTGTTTAATGTATCAGTTAAAGCTTGTGTTTCCTTATTTATTTTCATTTTGGCTGATCTGTCCATTGGTGTAGGTGGGGTGTTAAAGTTCCCTACTATGATTGTGTTACTGTCGATTTCCCGTTTTATGGCTGTTAGTATTTGCTTTATGTATTGAGGTGCTCCTCTGTTGGGTGCATATCTTGTTATATCTTCCTCTTGGATTGATCCCTTGATCATTATGTAGTGTCCTTCTTTGTCTCTTGTAAGAGTGTTTATTTTAAAGTCTATTTTGTCTGATATGAGAATTGCTCCTCCAGCTTTCTTTTAATTTCCATTTTCATGGAATATCTTTTTCCATCCCCACACTTTCAGTCTGTATGTGTCCCTAGGTCTGAAGTGGGCCTCTGTAGGGAGTATACATATGGGTCTTGTTTTTGTATCCATTCAGCCAGTCTATGTCTTTTGGTTGGAGCATTTAATCCATTTACATTTAAGGTAATTATCAATATGTATGTTCCTATTCCCATTTTCTTAATTGTTTTGGGTTTGTTATTGTAGGTCTTTTCCTTCTCTTGTGTTTCCTGCCTAGAGAAGTTCCCTTAGCATTTGTTGTAAAGCTGGTTTGGTAGTTCTGAATTCTCTTAGCTTTTGCTTGTCTGTAAAGGTTTTAATTTCTCTGTCAAATCTGAATGAGATCCTTGCTGAACAGAGTAATCTTGGTTGTAGTTTTTTCCCTTTCATCACTTTAAATATGTCCTGCCACTGCCTTTTGTCTCTCAGTGTTTCTGCTGAAAGATCAGCTGTTAACCTTATGGGGATTCCCTTGTGTGTTATTTTTCCCTTGCTGCTTTTAATATTTTTTCCTTGTATTTAATTTTTGATATTTTGATTAATATGTGTCTTGGTGTGTTTCTCCGTGGATTTTTCCTGTATGGGACTCTGTGCTTCCTGGACTTGGTTGACTGTTTCCTTTCCCATGTTAGGGAAGTTTTCAACTATAATCTCTTCAGATATTTTCTCAGTCCCTTTCTTTTTCTCTTCTTCTTCTGGGACACCTATAATTCGAATGTTGGTTCATTTATGTTGTCCCAGAGGTCTCTGAGATTGTCCTCAATTCTTTTCATTCTTTTTTCTTTATTCTGCTCTGTGGTAATTATTTCCACTATCTTATCTTCCAGGTCACTTTTCTGTTCTTCTGCCTCAGTTATTCTGCTATCGATTCCTTCTAGAGAATTTTTAATTTCATTAATATTGATTTCATTTCATTTCATTAATTTCATTTATTTAGTTCTTCTAGGTCCTTGTTAAATGTTTCTTGTATTTTCTCTATTCTATTTCCAAGATTTTGGATTATCTTTACTCTCAGTACTCTGAATTCTTTTTCAGGTAGACTGCCTATTTCCTCTTCATTTGTTTGGTCTGGTGGGTTTTTAACTTGCTCCTTCATCTGCTGTGTGTTTCTCTCTCTGTTCTCATTTTTCTTAACTTACTGTGTTTGGGGTCTCCTTTTCGCAGCCTCTGGGTTCGTAGTTCCCATTGTTTTTGGTGTCCGCCCCCAGTGGCTAAGGTTGGTTCAGTAGGTGTGTAGGCTTCCTGGTGGAGGGAAGTGGTGCCTGTGTTCTGGTGGATTAAGCTGGATCTTTTCTTTCTGCTGGGCAGGAGCACGTCTGGTGGTGTGTTTTGGGGTGTCTGTGAGCTTATTATGTTTTTAGGCAGCCTCTCCGCTAATGGATGGGGTTGTGTTCCTGTCTTGCTAGTTGTTTGGCATAGGTTGTCCAGCACTGTAGGTTGCTGGTTGTTGAGTGGAGCTGGGTCTTAGCGTTGAGATTGAGATCTCTGGGAGAGCTTTCACCGTTTGATATTACATGGAGCAGGGAGTTCTCTGCTGGATCAATGTCCTGATCTTGGCTCTCCCACATAAGAGGCACAGACCTGACACCCGGCTGGAGCACAAAGACCCTTTTGGGAAGTCTAAGGTCTTCTGCCAGCGTTCAGTAGGTGTTCTGTAGGGTTGTTCCACATGTAGATATATTTCTGGTGTATTTGTGGGGAGGAAGGTGATCTCCATGTCTTACTCCTCCAGCATCTTGAAGGTCTGCCCATGTATTTTAAAATTCCATTTTCTTTTACTCTTTTTTTTAAGGTAAATTATTTGTTTGTTTATTTTAGGTTCCATTGATTCTTCGTTGCTGCATGTGGGCTTTCTCTGTTTGCAGCGAGTGGGGGCTACTTTTCGTTGCGGTGCTCAGGTTTCTCATTGTGTTGGCTTCTCTTGTTGTGGAGCATGGGTTCTAGGTATGTGGGCTCAGTAGTTGTGGTTCACGGGCTCTAGAGCACAGGCTCAGTTGTTTTGGTGCATGGGCTTAGTTGCTTCATGGCATGTGGGATCTTCCTGAACCAGGGCTCGAACCCAGGTCCCCTGCATTGGGAGGCAGATTCTTAATCCCTGTCCCACCAAGGAAGTCCCTTTTCTTTTATGCTTTACTCACTGTTGGGACATGTGGAAAACAGATGCTTTGAGCAGGGGAGACATTCAAAGGTTTCCCTCTTCTGGGGCAAAATATAAACAATATGCTGGTCATCAGTTTCCAGATTTTTCCAATTATTGCTTTCATTGCAGCTGCTGGCTCTCACTATGGGGATTGTTTCTGTCTCCTATCTGGGGCTCCTCTTTAGCAGAGCGAGTGAGTGGATGAGTAGAGCTCTCTCTCCCTTTAAGGATTTTCTGATCCAAATATTGCTTTTCCTGGAGCTGAGTTCTCAAGTCCCATGGCCCAGCCCCTTGGCTTCTTGCCAGAATGTCCCCACAAATGGTGGAAGGGGTTTGCCTCTCTGAACTGCAGTGCTGACTTTTGTGATTTAGCTCATTGTTCCTGAGTTTGCTTACCAGTCTCTCTCCCTGAGTTCCCTACCTCCTGGTTCCTAACTCTTAGCTCAGCCAAATAGCAGTGGGCACACATTGGCTGAAGAGAAGTGAACAGAGTGCATGTCCTTGTTCATGTAGTCCTCCTTCCTCTTAAGGTGGATGATATTTTCCCGAGGCTCTGGTGCTTGGCCTTTGGTTCACTTTAGAAGCACTGGTGGAGCCTGACGCCCAGGCTACCTTTAAGCCCAATTACATCAGAATCTCTAGAGTGGGACCCCAAGCATCAATATATTTTTTAAAGCTTCTCAAATAATTCTTAACTGCAGCCAAAGTTGAAAACCACTGTTTTAAATGTATTTGAGTGATTGTGACACTTCCTTGGTGTATCCTAGTGGGACGGTATTGACTGGTTGTTTTTATTTCCTTAACTTAAATTAAATGTGGGAAAGACTGGGTCTGAAGCTACCACCTTAGATGTCTCTGAACCTTGAACATTGAGAGTCTGTTCTTGAAACTTCTGCCTTAGAAGAGCTTGAGGCTTTTAAGATGAGAAAGCCAAAATGAGAAAGCCAACAGTTCTTCATCACTCGATTAACAACTTAAAGCTAAAGTCATTAAGTGATGGGGTGTAATGTGGTATTGCTTAGAAATTGCTTCAGAGAGTACCGTTTATTGATTAATTTGCATATACACAATTATGTTGTTATTATAATTTGTTGTTATGGGCATATTTTCATCACATTTTTACCCTGGGAATACTGAAACAAATTGTGATACTGACACTGAAGGTAAAATATTTTCTTTATTTATGTACCTACCTATACATTCATTTATAGTCCTCCCATCCAAAAACAAACAAAGCAAAAATATTTTAAGCTTAGAAGTTTGTTTACATTAGGTGACTTCAGATATACTTAGATGCAGCCATGTTGTTAATTATCATGTTTTTCTATTGTGATTGTATTAATTTTTATGCCATTCAAACAGCCAAGTTCTGTGTTATCATCCATAGGAGGCTTATAATAGATCTGGTTTATTAAGACAATCGTAATGAATATTGAGCTCTCAATTCCAGAAGATTTATTTGTACAGTTTACTGGCCAAAGTGTCTGATAGGCACAGACCGGTTACCTTAACTGATTAGTATTACCGCTACAGCATGTGTGGGCATCAGCAAGGAAACAAGAAGGAATAGCTCTAAGTCACATCAAATAGTCCGTGAGTTAACCTGAGAACTCCATTATCAGTTTTCACTTCTCAGTACTAGAGGAAATCTCAGAATCTAAGAATTTTGGAAATGGAGCCTAAGACTTTTCTAATGCCAAGGGGCTAAAGAATCTCGTCCCTTGTGCCAGGGTTCAACTACTGGCAGTGGTTGTGTGAGCTGTTGTGTTGATGAAGAGAGTGAGACAACATTTGGGCTTAGCAGGAGGAACTCGCCTGTCGACAGCAGGGTCTGCAGTGGGTGGGTGGGAGGAGGGCAATGGCAGAAGGTGGGTCAGTGTTTGCTGTCCTGATCTAGTCCAACTCTTTCCCTGTGTAACTGGTTTTCAACATGTTTGCATCCTGTGATCATTTAGGGGGCATAAAAAAAATCCCAACATCCAGGCCACATGCAGATCAATTAAATCAGAATATCTGGGTGTAGGGCTGTGGTGATACCCAATGCACCCAATGTTGAGAATCATTTCTTATGGAAAAGGAAACAAGGACCTTGAGAGATAATGTGAATCACCCTAATGTGCCCTATAGTTGTAGGGAGAGGATGTTTACCGGGTCTCATACCGGGTGTCATACCGTGTTGGCTCACCATGATTCTTTATGGGAACACATGAATAATGGCACATTGATGACCTTGTCTGTTGACTTTTAGAACAACGTTTCCCAAACTATGACTCTTTGCACGAAATGAATTATAAGTCATGATACTTTAAAATTACTATTTTGAAAATATGCATAACTTGCTTTGATGAGTAAGATACAAAGTTATTTAGAAGCATTGCTGAATTCAGAGTAGTTTTTGGCCCTTTGTGTTTTCTGAATGGGTGATACTCTCAGTTACTGCCATGTTGAAGTTGGGCGCCTCTGATTTACACCTAAGCGATACATGAAGCAGGGCGGCTGTGATGAGCCCAGACCATCATCAGGACTAATGAAAAGGCTCAATATTGCCTGCAGACAAGCTTTGGCATGAGCGTTGCTGGCCTGTCTGCTGTTGTTTACATACACAGAAATGAGAAGATTCTTTTAGGACACATGAAGCTCAGTATAATCTGACTCCTTGTGTACCAGAAAGTGATATCCTGATTCAGTGAGGATGCCAGAGGTAACTCGGCTTGGAGGTATTTTGAGACTCTTCCGAGTCAGCAGTAAGCCACCAACTAGCAGAATGTGGTGGAATTCGTGATTATGTGGTTTGCCATTGTGTTTCTTGTGTTTGTATAAATGTTCATTTAGACAGTTCCATTTCATTGTAGTCGGAAAACCTTGCGTGAGTCACTTTTCTTCCCTATGATCCAATTTCCTAATCTCTAGAAGGGAGGGATTAATGTCCCTTCCAATTCTAAGAACCTGTCTCCGAGGGACCCATTGTTGGATGGTTATTATTTCATAGATGAGGACCCAGAGGCCCAGCGGTGTGTGAAGAAACTTTCCTAAGACCACAATTAGTTTTTCGAAAATACTGTACCAGAATTAGGTCTCTTGACTTAGAGATCTATGTTCTTTCTATTAACAAGGCTAAATAAAGACCCTTGGGTGGTACTGAAATTTTTAGGGTGAAAGTCTGTGCTCCCCTTAAGGCTCCCCACATCCTTCCTTAGATCTCTGTTCCAGGACTTCTTGTGGATGCTCTGAAGACTGCTAGCAGCCCAGAAGTGCATTCTTTCCATCGCCAGGGTGGATGTGAATTGGGCAAAGGGCCATCTGGAAGATGGAATGGTCTCTTCTCGCAGAGTCAGCCCTGGAGCAGGAGCTGAGGAATGGGACACTTAATTCTGAAGAACATATACTTACTGAACTCCTACTTATTGTGTGCCAGGAACTTTGAAGACGCAAACTGAGTTGGAAGGCGTTTCTACCTTTTTCTTGTTTGTGAAGGGGACAGACACACGCACAAAAAATGACTATAAGGCAGACTCATAATTTAGGTGATTGTAGCAGATGTGACTGGTTGGCCAGTTTAGTGCCCCTTTAGATGCCTTGCCACCCTCATAGAGGCTCAGAAAGCTAAATATTTGCTTTTCAAGTATTTTGTGAAGGGAGGTAGTCATATGAATAGTCTTGTCAATGAGATGTAAGAGGGAGACAGTTTGAGAGTGGTTCTGGGAAAGTTTTATCTTTCTTTCTTGATAAAAAGAGAAGGTAATCACTAATGCTACTTCTTCCCATTCTTTTTTTAAAAAATTAATTAATTAGTTTATTTTGTGGCTGCATTGGGTCTTTGTTGCTGCGCACAGGCTTTCTCAAGTTGTGGTGAGCGGGGTCGTTGTGGCGTGTGGGCTTCTTATTATGGTGGCTTCTCTTGTTGCGGAGCATGGGCTCTAGGCACACGGGCTCAGTAGTTGTCGCTCTCAGGCTCTAGAGCTCAGTCTCAGTAGTTGTGGCACGCGAGCTCAGTAGTTGTGGCTCACGGGGTCTGGAGTGCAGGCTCAGTAGTTGTGGCACAAGGGCTTTGTTGCTCTGTGGCATGTGGGATCTTCCTGGACCAGGGCTCGAACCCGAGTCCCCTGCATTGGCAGGTGGACTCTTAACCACTGAGCCACCAGGGAAGTCCCTTCCCATTCTTTTTGACTTGAATATGGCTGTGGTATCTAGTGATTCAGCCACCATTTTGCAACGAGGAAGCAAAAAGCATGTGGGGAAGGCCAAGACATTTGCAGAGATGGCCTAACATAATCCATCCACTGAACCAACACCAATGGCGTTGCCTGCCTCCAGATGTTTTGTAATTTGACCAAATGAAATACTGATTTGTTTGAACCACTGTAAGCTGGAATTCCTATTACCTTCAGCTGCATGCATTTCCAACACACATATAAGTATATGCAAGTATTCTGGGAGTAATTTTCTGTTTTCAGAAGGGGGCAGTGTAAGATGGTATTTAAGGGCATGGACTTGGGAGTCAAAGAAAGCTCTGCTGCTTAGGAGCTGTGTGACCTTGGGTAAGTCACTTAACCTCTCTGAGCTGCCTTTTCTGCATTTGTAAAATGGGGATAATATGAATCTCACAGAGTTAATGCAAGGACTATTTGAGTCTGGATAGTACCTGCTATAGTGCCTGGCATGTGAAAAATGCCCAACTGGTAGCTCTTATTATTAGCATCCTTGAACCCTTCTATTGAAACTTTTGTAGAGGACCTAAACATTTTTTTGACAAAGCTTAGTGCCTGCTATATAATAGTTGCTCAAGGAATTTTTGTTGGGTAAGTGACCTAGCGTCTAACGAACAAATCTCTAAACAGAAAGCAAGCCCAAATCTCTAAACAGAAAGTCAAGCTTAGCGTCTAACGAACAAATCGCAAAACGGAAAGCAGGTCATGAATGGTCTTTGTTGTGGATGATGTTGAGTGCCACCCAGACCCCCCTTCCTCTTCCAAGACTGAGGCTCTTATTCCCCCAGCTGCTTGGGAGTGTTGACAGCTGATACCTCTCAGCTGAGTCCATCTCTGAGCGTTGTCCTCAGCTGAAGAGTGACACCTTGCCCAAGGTCATCCCCCCTTCCCAAGTGCAGCCTATATCCAGCCAACATCCAATGACACAGGCTTCCAAGCCCAGGCAGGCCCCCGCCTTCATCTGAGATATCTCTGAAGGGCCATTCCAGTTCCATCCCTCCCTGTAGGTTCCAGTGAGGCCTTTGTTATGACTGTACTGCAGTTCAACTCCTCTCTCTGCCTGGCCCTGCTTCTTTCACTTTCCGGGGGTGTTGATCCTGAGAGCACTCCACAAGCATCTTCCCACAGGAGAATCCCCATCTCCGAGGCCATTTCCAAGGGAAAGACTGCAACAGCCTGTCTGGTCCCCCTTGTGCACAAAGAAGCATGCTGAGTAGTAGCAGCATCCCTGAGGATGAAGGACAGCCTGTACCCTAGTAGTTCTCTTTGTGGGGTCCATAGTTGTAAGTGGGTGTGTACGTGTGTTGTGACTTCTCCCCAAGATGTATTTGTTCATTCATTCATTCATTCCATTCCATTCCACAGATATTTCTCAAATACCGACTATGTGTCAGGCACGGTGCCAGACTGTGCCCTCATGAAGCTTATGGACTAGTATATGAAGATAGATGTTAACTGAGCAATCACACACACCCTGTAAGACTACAGCGATGACAAGTCTTAGGTAGAAGAGGCACACGAGAGACTGGGCTTGGGGTGAGGGTGAGGGAGGCAGGAAGGCCTTGCCGGAGGACGTGATGCTCCCGCTGAGAGCTGAGGGATCGGAAGGAGAGCAGGAGTTATCTGGGCCACAGGGGGAGGGGAGAACATTTCCGCAGAGGAACAGTACATTCAAAGGTCCTGTGGTGAGAGGGAGGCAGCGTGAAGGAGTGGGGGAGGAAGGCAGCGTGAAGGGGGGTGCGTTTCCCTCTCTTGATGTTTTCTCCCACGTGGAGGGAGCTGTATTAGTTGTAGCCCTCCTGGCCTCCTTCGAGCCCTCACTCGCCCCCCACCCTTCCCTGGGGTGGAGTAGGAATGACCTCTGTTGGTGGCAGGTACAGCCCAGAGTCTTTCTTACCTCGGAGGGAGGGAGCTGCCTGCAGGGAGTGTGAGATTCCTCTGACCGGCCAGGGAGAGGCTCTGCCCCTGGGGTGGCCTGTCCCCAGCAGCACTGCTTCCCTGGGGCGAGGAAGGCTGCCTGATTCTGGGGCTCAGAGCATGGAAGCACAGCAGTGCAGAGATTCCAACTACATCCTCCAAGGTGTCATTATCATGAATAAAGATGCTGTTGTGGTCTCCATCTCCTTGCTCCTATGTTCTCTCTCCCCACTGTCCAGAACTTGGGTGGGAAAAATGGATGTTATTTACGGGGCCCACAAAGACCCCAAGAGGTATAGGCTGTGACCATAGAGATGATCAGGGTTCAAACCATTCAGAGCCTCGCAGTCTTTGTTAAGAGGTTTGCATTTCATCCGATGAGCAATGGAAGTCTTTGAAGGAAAGGGACCTGATCAGACTTGCATTTTGAGAAGTTCCTTCTGGCTGCTCCATAGTGAAGAGAATGGGGGATTCTTAATCCTGGATGGACCTCTTTCTCTGTCCTCTGACTTCAAATAAATTGTCCTACGTCTTGGCTTCGGGAGATCTCAAAGCAGGCAGAACTGCAATGCGTGGGCCTGGGCCTCGAGGTGGGAGAGGGTCAGAAGCAGCTCTTTCTCCCTCGGCCTCAGCTGCGGCTCCCAGCGCCCACCCTCCCAGGCTCCTTTAGTAGACTAAAATATACTCAGAAACAGGGCTTACTTTGAACAGCGATGACCTGATGTTTTCAGTTGTTGATGCTGAAAAAAAGAAAATTAAAAATGCAGTTTCAGGTTAAAAACATGCAGTTTGGGTGATGGAAGACTGGCAATGATTCTTTTCATTTCTAGGTGGTATCTGTCTCTGGATTTGTTGGTGAGAGACGAGAAGTATCTGTGGAAGATGGGGCAGGCAGGGGGAGGAAGGCTGCAGCTTGGCTGTATGCTCGTCAGGCAATGTGGTCAGCTGTGATCAGGGCTGGAAGGAAACAAACAGGGGACTGAGAAAGTTGAACAGGGAGGACCTCCTCTAGGTAAGGGGCCAGGGAAGCTTCCAAAGGAGCGATTTGTAAGCAGGAACCTGAAGGAAAAGAAGATGCGAGCCAGGGAGGAGGAGGTAAGGGATTAGGTGAGGTCGAGCCAGAGGAAGGAGCCGGGCTGGTGCAGGATGAGCTGGAGACACAGCGGGGCCAATGATACAAACTGCAAAGTAACAGGGGAATGTGCTGAAGGAAGAGCTCACTTAGCCGGAGGAAGAGGGGCTGACCTAGGACGGCTTTGAAGGGGAGATGACATTTGACCTGGATCCTTAAGCCCGTGTAGGAATTCTTCAGGCAGAGAAGGAAAAGAAGCACATTTCAGGGGCAAAATAGCGTTGCTTAAAGGCAGAGAGGTGTGAAAAGACCTGATCTGGGACGCCCACAACTTTCAGGAAAAAAAAAAAAAAAAAAAAGATAATTAATGCCATGGTCTCTGGCTCCGGTTATATTTTTCCCCTTCATGTTTTCTTTCCCATGTTGTTTGTCTACCACAGACAGGCGTCTGAATGTTTTCACTGAAAATAACGCTCAGATAATTTTACTTAACTGCTCATGCTATAAAAAGCCCTTAGTGTTGGGTCAGTTTAGGCAGAAGGCAACCAGAACTGTACCCGAAATATTTATTTCCACAGCCTGTTTATTCTAGGTGGATTGAAAGAGATGCATTTCACTGATGCAGCCATGAGCTCAAGTTTGAAATTTGGTCCACAGAGCAGAATGCTCGGAGGCTCACACGGGCTTAACCAGGCCAGGAAGTTGGGACCCTGTTGGCAAAGAGAAATTGAGAAGAAGGAAACCTCTTGAATAATTCAGATCAGAAGTGAAGCACTTTGGCTTCAACTTGGCTTCTGGAGAGATCCTGACAGCCTTTCCCTCAACACTCTCTGACTCCGCGTCCAGGGGCCAGTCCCTAAAGAGGCAGCATTGATAAATAATCATTCATTAGGACTCCTTTCCCCAGCATGGCCTGTCTACCTCGGAAGCCACGAGAAGCCCAGCACTCTAGCCCATTCCCTGCCACCCTCCCTCTTGCTGCCCTGCTCTGACTTGTGCTTGAACCCTCCCCCCATCCCTCCAAGCCCTCCCACTGCGCCTCCTGGACTCGTGTTCTCTCAGCAGCAAAATCTCCTGGAGCCTCAAGTTATTCTCTGAACGTTTTCTTCATCTTCTTGCAGCTCTGACTGAAATCCCCTACACCTCCCTCAAGGGGTGTTTCTTCATTGCTTTTTTTCCTCTCTTACCTTCTTTGCATCCCGGGCTTGGAGGTGGGCCAGATGACCTCCTTGTTTCTCACTGCTGCTTCCAGGGCTTTGTTCCTCCCACGCCCTACAGTCTTCCAGGGCACCGGAAACATGGGCCATGGGGCTCTCCCACATCCCACTCCTTCCTTTGTGTCACCCGCCTTCCTCTCCCTCATGCCTCCTCATTTTTTGATAATTTTAGCCTGGATTTCAGTCTTTTCTTCCACTGCCTTTGTCATTGCTTTTAGTATTCTGAATATCCACATGGGTGATGCATCCAACCCTGGGCCTCTCAGTTGCAAAGATCTCATGTTCTGACCACGTCAGCCCTTTATTCCCGTGGCCAGCCATCCCCCAGACTCTGTAGTACTCTCTCCTTCACCACCTCAAAGTCTCAACTTCACTTCAAGTGCTTTCTGGCCACCATCTCCTTCTATTCTAGCCCATGCCCTCCACTAAGCCAACCCCGGGAATTATTTGACCCTTCTCAGACTTCCCATCCATCTTATTTCTTTCCATTGCCAACTCTTCCCTCTTTATCCAGCTGAGATTTCACGGACTGTCTTGCATACATTTTTTTTTCCTGCCACTCAACTCCTTTGTTCGTCTCTCCCTTCATTGTACTTGTTGGCAAAACTCCAACCCTGGTGAAATCCACCCCTCTCACTATCCACATCTGCGCCAAGCAGCTGAATGTGGCTTGCAAAGAGCACACAACCTTGTGCCTGGCCATGCTTTTCAATTCATGGACCTTAAGTAGACTCTCAGCCCAGGCTGGTAGAGCAACATTATTTACCTTGTCAATTCATTCTCCACCCTTTGAGGAACTATTTCACTTTTTTCTCTTTCCTAAGACCACCAATGCTCTCCCCCCACTATCCATAGACTTGCTTCTTACTTCATCAATAAAACGAAAACAATGGAAAGAGAACGCTGGTAGGCTTCACCAGCCAGATCTATGATCCTGCCTGTACCTGGACCTTGTGCTGTCCCTCCTTCTGTAATTGGAGCGAGAAGTTACAGAGGCTCTACCCAAGGCTGGCTCTCCACCTGTGCATGGGATCCCATCCCCTGTCCCCTGCTCAAGGGCTCTGCCCTACCACTGTCTGGTCTCTTCTGCATCACCCATCTCTTCCTCTACCACATTATTCTGTTGAGCATTTAAACCTACTCCACTACCTCCTATTTCCATCCTGCCTCACGCTCAGCCTCCAGCCCCATTTTGTGCTCCTTTTTATAACAAATGATCCAAATCTTGAAAATATCATGGACAAAATACATGAAACGTTTAACAACAACTAAAAGAACTAAAGACCAAACAAACAATGATGAACAACACAATAAATGAAATGAAAAATTCTCTAGAAGGGATCAGTAGCAGAATAACTGAGGCAGAAGAACGGATAAGTGACCTGGAAGACACAATAGTGGAAATAACTACTGCAGAGCAGAATAAAGAGAAAAGAATGAAATGAATTGAGGACAGTCTCAGAGACCTCTGGGGCAACATTAAATGCTCCAACATTTGAATTTTAGGGGTCCCAGAAGAAGAAGAGAAAAAGAAAGGAACTGAGAAAATATTTGAAGGATTAAAGTTGAAAACTCCTCTAATATGGGAAAGGAAATAGTTAAGTCCAGGAACTTCAGAGAGTCCCATATAGGATAAATCCAAGGAGAAACACACCAAGACACATATTAATCAAACTATCAAAAATTAAATACAAGGAAAAAATATTAAAAGCAGCAAGGGAAAAACAACAAATAACACACAAGGGAATCCCCATAAGGTTAACAGCTGATCTTTCAGCAGAAACTCTGCAAGCCAGAAGGGAGTGGCAGGACATATTTAAAGTGATGAAAGGGAAAAACCTACAACCAAGATTACTCTGCCCAGCAAGGATCACATTCAGATTCAATGGAGAAATTAAAACCTTTACAGACAAGCAAAAGTTATTGAATGAGATTTCAGCACAACCAAACCAGCTCTACAACAAATGCTAAAGGAACTTCTCCAGGCAGGAAACTCAAGAGAAGGAAAAGACCTACAATAAGAAAATGGGAATAGGAACATACATATCAATAATTACCTTAAATGTAAATGGAATAAATGGTCCAACCAAAAGACACAGACTGGCTGAATGGATACAAAAACAAGACCTGTATATATGCTATCTACTGGAGACCCACTTCAGACCTAGGGACACATACAGACTGAAAGTGAGAGGATGGAAAAAGATATTCCATGCAAATGGAAATCAAAAGAGAGCTGGAGTAGCAATTCTTATATCAGACAAAATAGACTTTAAAATAAAGACTGTCACAAGACACAAAGAAGGACACTACATAATGATCAAGGGATCAATCCAAGAAGAAGATATAACAATTGTAAATATTTATGCACCCAACAGAGGAGCACCTCAATACATAAGGCAAATACTAACAGCCATAAAATGGGAAATCGACAGTAACACAATCATAGTAGGGGACTTTAATACCCCATTTCACCAATGGACAGGTCACCCAAAATGAAAATAAATAAGGAAACACAAGCTTTAAATGATACATTAAACAAGATGAACTTAATCGATATTTATAGGACATTCCGTCCAAAAGCAACAGAATACACTTTCTTCTAAAGTGCTCATGGAACATTCTCCAGGATAGATTATATCTTGGGTCACACATCAAGCCTTGGTAAATTTAGGAAACTTGAAATCCTATGAAGTATCTTTTCTGTCCACAATGTTATGAGACTAGATATCAATTAGAGGAAAAAAATCTGTAAAAAATACAAACACCTGGAGGCTAAACAATACACTACTTAATAACCAAGAGTTCACTGAAGAAATCAAAGAGGAAATCAAAAAATACCTGGAAACAAATGACAATGAAACACAAGACCCAAAACCTATGGGATGCAGCAAAAGCAGTTCTAAGAGGGAAGTTTATAGCAATACAGTCCTACTTCAGGAAACAAGAAACATCTCAAATAAACAACCTAACTTTACACCTAAAGCAATCAGAGAAAGAAGAACAGAAAAAACCCAAAGTTAGCAGAAGGAAAGAAATCATAATGATCACATCAGAAATAAATGAAAAAGATATGAAGGAAACAATAGCAAAGATCAATAAAACTAAAAGCTTGTTCTTTGAGAAGATAAACAAAATTGATAAACCATTAGCCAGACTCATCACGAAAAAAGGAGAAGACTCAAATCAATAGAATTAGAAATGAAAAAGGAGAAGTAACAACTGACACTGCAGAAATACGAAGGATCATGAGAGATTACTACAAGAAACTATATGCCAATAAAACGGACAACCTGCAAGAAATGGACAAATTCTTAGAAATGGACAGAAGAAGAAATGGAAAAATTCTTAGAAAAGCACAAATGGAAGAAATGGACAAATTCTTAGGGAAAAAAGGGACAAATTCTTAGAAAACACAACCTTCTGAGACTGAACCAGGAAGAAATAGAAAATATAAACAGACCAATCACAAACACTGAAGTTGAAACTGTGATTAAAAATCTTCCAACAAACAAAAGCCCAGGACCAGATGGCTTCTCAGGCAAACTCTATCAAACATTTAGACAAGAGCTAATACCTATCCTTCTCAAACTCCTCCAAAATATAGTGGAGGGAGGAACACTCCCAAACTCCTTCTACAAGGCCACTATCACCCTGATACCAAAAGCAGACAAAGATGTCACAAAGAAAGAAGACTACAGGCCAATATCACTGATGAACATAGATTCAAAAATCCTCAACAAAATATTAGCAAACAGAATCCAACAGCACGTTAAAACGATCATACACCATGATCAAGTGGGGTTTATCCTAGGAATGCAAGGATTCTTCAATATATGCAAATCAATGAATGTGATACACCATATTCACAAATTGAAGAATAAAACCATATGATCATCTCAATAGATTCAGAAAAAGCTTTCGACAAATTCCACACCCATTTATGGTAAAAACCCTCCAGAAAGTAGGCATAGAGGGAACTTTCCTCAACATAATAAAGGCCATATATGACAAATCCACAGCCAACATCGTCTTCAACGGTGAAAAACTGAAATCATTTCCACTAACATCAGGAACATGACAAGGTTGCCCACTCTCACCACTATTATTCAACATAGTTTTGGAAGTTTTAAGGACAGCAATCAGAGAAGAAAAAGA
The DNA here is from genome assembly GCF_949987515.2 of Delphinus delphis. Lineage (NCBI taxonomy): Eukaryota > Metazoa > Chordata > Mammalia > Artiodactyla > Delphinidae > Delphinus > Delphinus delphis. The sequence goes on along the minus strand of NC_082699.1, from coordinate 41,994,770 downwards.
AATAAAATGAATCCAAATCAGAAAAGAAGAAGTTAAGCTGTAACTGTTTGCAGATGACATGATACTATCCATAGAGAATCCTAAAGATGCTACCAGAAAACTACTAGAGCTAATCAATGAATTTGGTAAAGTAGCAGGATACAAAATTAATGCACAGAAATCTCTTGCATTCCTATACACTAATGATGGAAAATATGAAAGAGAAATTAAGGAAACACTCCCATTTACCATTGCAACAAAAAGAATAAAATACCTAGGGATAAACCTACCTAAGGAGTCAAAAGACCTGTATGCAGAAAACTATAAGACACTGATGAAAGAAATTACAGATGATACAAACAGATGGAGAGATATACCATGTTCTTGGACCGGAAGACTCAACATTGTGAAAATGACTATACTACCCAAAGCAATCTACAGATTCAATGCAATCCCTTTCAAACTACCAATGGCATTTTTCACAGAACTAGAACAAAAAAGTTCACAATTTGTATGGAAACACAAAAGACCCCGAATAGCCAAAGCAATTTTTTTTCACGCACACACACACACACACACACACACACAGTATTTTATTTTTTACAAGAGATAAATAAACTGACACCAAGCATTGTAAATGGATGACCACAACAAAAGCAACAATGTTTGCAATTACCAAACACGAAACACACTCATACTATGTCATAATATTGACATTCAGTCCAGTAATCCTCCACTGTAACAGCTCCTTTACTTTGCAGTGAAAATTGATTTGTATATGTTTTGCCTCTGAGTCCTTGTGGGGTTTTTTTTTTTTACTCAAACAGAAAGTCACCAAAAATTATAATAATCCTCATCAGTTCACTCAGTCCCATGTAATTAATTTTTTTATCTTGATCTTTTGTTAGCACTTTTATGAATTCATCAGTTTTCCATTAGAGTTCTGAAAATGCTTGTTCATTCAGTTCAGCAGTATAGTCTGTTACCAGAAACTTGTACTTGTCAGAGTCTTTTCCATGAATTCCTTGAAGATGAAACCCTTTTATAGGAACATTTTTGCAAAAGCATCAGAGTATTCCCAGAACTGTCTGTAAATGCCAAAAGACTTAAAAATGACCATGGTTAAAGATTTGATGAAAGTTCATAATAATGCAATTGACAAGGAAATTTAGTTATTTCTGAGAGATACATTTTAGAGTAATAACTAGAACTATGACATAACATTATACCAGTACATATAAGATTTTTAGAAATTTCATGTAATGTCTGAAACATTTATATTAACATATTTCCATACAAATAACCCAAAGGAAGTTTAGTATTAGTTGTTTGCTTGTTTGTTTATACTGCAGTTTCTTATTAGTTATCAATTTTATACACATCAGTGTATACATGTCAATCACAATCGCCCAATTCAGCACACCATCATCCCCACCCCACCATGGTTTTCCCCCCTTGGTGTCCATACGTTTGTTCTCTGCATCTGTGTCTCAACTTCTGCCTTGCAAACTGGTTCATCTGTACCATTTTTCTAGGTTCCACATACATGCGTTAATATATGATATTTATTTTTCTCTTTCTGACTTACTTCATTCTGTATGACAGTCTCTAGATCCATCCACGTCTCAACAAATGACTCAGTTGTGTTCCTTTTCATGGATGAGTAATATTCCATTGTATATATGTACCACGTCTTCTTTATCCATTCATCTGTCGATGGGCATTTAGGTTGCTTCCATGACCTGGGTATTGTAAATAGTGCCACAATGAACATTGGGGTGCATGTGTCTTTTTGAATTATGGTTTTCTCTGGGTATATGCCCAGCAGTGGGATTGCTGGATCATACGGTAATTCTATTTTTAGTTTTTTGAGGAACCTCCATACTGTTCTCCATAGTGGCTGTATCAATTTACATTCCCACCAACAGTGCAAGAGGGTTCCCTTTTCTCCACACCCTCTCCAGCTTTGTTGTTTGTAGATTTTTCGATGGTTGCCGTTCTGACTGGCGTGAGATGATATCTCATTGTAGTTTTGATTTGCATTTCTCTAATGATTAATGATATTGAACATTCTTTCATGTGTTTGTTGGCAATCTGTATGCCTTCTTTGGAGAAATGTCTATTTAGGTCTTCTGCCCATTTTTGGATTGGGTTGTTTGTTTTTTTGATATTGAGCTGCATGAGCTGCTAGTAAATTTTGGAGATTAATCCATGTCAGTTGTTTTATTTGCAAATACTTTCTCCATTCTGAGGGTTGTCTTTTCATCTTGTTTATGGTTTCCTTTGCTGTGCAAAAGCTTTTAAGTTTCATTAGGTCCCATTTGTTTACTTTTTTTAAATTTCCATTTCTCTAGGAGGTGGGTGAAAAAGGATCTTGAGGTGATTTATGTCATAGAGTGTTGTGCCTATGTATTCCTCTAAGAGTTTGATAGTGTTGGGCCTTACATTTACGTTTTTAATCCATTTTGAGTTTATTTTTGTGTATGGTGTTAGGGAGTGTTCTAACTTCATTCTTTTACATGTAGCTGTCCAGTTTCCCCAGCACCACTTATTGAAGAGGCTGTCTTTTCTCCACTGTATATTCTTGCCTCTTTTATCAAAGATAAGGTGACCATATGTGCGTGGGTTTCTCTGGGCTTTCTATCCTGTTCCATTGCTCTATATTTCTGTTTTAGTGTCAGTACCATACTGTCTTGATTACTGTAGCTTTGTAGTTTAGTCTGAAGTCAGGGAGCCTGATTCCTCCAGCTCTGTTTTTTTTTCTCAAGATTACTTTGGCTATTCGGGGTCTTTTGTGTTTCCAAACAAATTGTGAAATTTTTTGTTCTAGTTCTGTGAAAAATGCTACTGGTAGTTTGATAGGGATTGCATTGTCTAAAGGAGAGGAAGCGGAGGTGGAGGGAAGCAGTGGAGGGCCATGGGATGGCAAGGTGAGAGCCTCCGTGATGATAGAGGTGCCAAGAATGACAGAAACTGAGGACAGGAGCTGACGTGACCCAAGGGAACCAACTTGGGCAGGACATGCCTAGCACAGCCTCTACCACTCTGTGGGCTTTCAACAAATCTGCTTCCCTCCTTCCTTCTTTCCTTTCAGTGAGCCTCAGTTTCCTACCCTGTAAACTGAGAAAAGCAACTGATGTTTGTGCATTGCCCATAAACACAGAAATGGGCAATTGACTCCATTCTTTTCCTCAGTACCCACGCCCTTCAAGGTCCCTCCTTTGTGACCTTCCCTGGAGATGGAGCCCAAACGGTCTCTAATTCCAGTCACTGGGTCCTGTGAATTGTGTGTACCAGGGAGTGAGGTGGGGTTCACACCCTCCCGCCCTGTGCCACCCAACCCCGGGGCTGGAGCTTTGCTTACATATCACCATGGCTCCCCGGGGCTAAGGCCCCACTTTCTGTTCTAGGGACATTAGAACATTTAGGGCAGTTGATAGGGGAGGAGCCACATGGGGCCATTCTGGTTGGGGCTCAGCAATCCTGGCAGCACAGGCTGCCAGATGAGCCAGGGGATGTGCAGGCTGCCTCGACGGAAGTGACTGGTGGACATGACCTCTGCACTGGAGCTGCTCCCTTGAAGGGCTGGAGTGATCTCCAGGCACTCAGTGGGTTCATGAGGGGCTCAGATGCCTCTCAACACAGACTTCCCTCCCTGAGAGTCATTCCTGTACCTCACGCCAGCTCTAGTCCTCTTGTCTCTGAGTATAGAGCCCCCCAAGGTCAAGGTCCCACCATGCTAGTCCGCTCCTCCAGTCCTGGTGACGCTCACCTTGTCTCCCAAGGAGGGGAGAGGGCCTCTCGGCTGCCTCTTCCTCCTCCATGTCTTTTCAGTCTTTGTTACAGAATTAACTCTGTGTTCTCTTCCAGTCAGGGCTTTCTCATGACTCCCAAGAGTCTGGAAGTAAAGGAGTCTGACTATTAGCTCTTCCCTTTCTTCTGCGTCCCTGCAGCTCAAGGACTTGAGCTACACGGGGCCCGCTGAGGGGGAGTGGCCGTCCCTAATCTTTGTTATGGCGCATACTAGAAGTTCTGCTCCACTCAGGGCCTTCTCTTCCCTTCAAGGTCAGCAAGTGAGGGAAGAAAGAAAAAGCCTCAAGTTTCCTATTTCAGGATCTTACCTCAGTACACGTGCTACTGTTCAGGAGCTGACAGGCTCTCCGGTCACAGACCCTCCGTGGAAGAGACCTGCCCGGCCAGCTGCTATCTCTATCAGGATTCTTTTGGTTACAAGTGTCACAAGCTCCCTGGGGAATATTTTATAAAAGGAGGTGAGGGTGTCTCCCTGTAGTTGGGGTCGAGGAGCAGCCGGCCTCAGCTGGCGCCTGGCACACAGACCTGGGAGGCTCTGGTGCATACCCTCGCCTCCTTCGCTTATACAGACTGATCTTCGTGCTTCTCTGGCCGCTCGGCAGAACACGGCTGCCCTAAAACTCTCAGGCGTACATGATACAGGGTCAGCCACTTGCACGTGGCCCACTGCTGTCTGTTCCTAAGCCCAGATCCCCAGGATGGGGCATCTGATGGCCGCGTTTGAACTGGGCACCCGCCTCCGTTCCCATCATCTGTGGCTGGGCCAGGGGCGGGGGCTGAGAGAGGGCCCAGTGGTTCTAGATGGGCCGTGTCTGAGAGTGAGAGGTGTGGGCAGGTCATCCTCAAAGATCAGAGAATCATCACATACAGGCAGGCTTCTGTGCCTTGTCTAGCTGCAAGTCTGCTGCTTGGGCCCCCGTGACCACACTCTACCACGCAGTGGTCCAGCCTGTGAGAGTCTCCAGTGAAGGCCAATCCTGTCCCTCCCGCTTCCCCCAGAGCTGACAGACTGCTGAGCTGAAGGCTTTCTCCCTGTCACGTCCCCCCTCTGGTGTTAGTTCCAACCCCTGAGGCCATCGAAAATCAATCCAGTCCCTTTTCCACTAACAAGCCCTTTCGGTATTTGAAGAATTTGAAGCGGCTTCTTCAGGGAACTCTGGCCAACTCCTTTAGTTTTTCCTGGTGAGATGTAGTTCTGGCTCCTTTGCCATCCTGACCACTTACTTCTGATGAGCTCCTCGCCAGATCGTCTTTACTTTGAAGCATGGCCTCCTGGACTGGATGCAGTAATACTCTGTGTCTGGCCTGGCGTGGCGTGTGCCAGCATTGACACACTTCCCTCATTCTAAAAACTACAGTGCGCGCAGTGTACGATTGCACCGGATTATTTAATGAACTTCTGTAAGGATGGGAGGGTGCTAGAGCAGAATGTAACCAGGCTGCCTGGATCCTAATCCCGGCGTGGCCACTTGCTAGTGAGGGGATTATGGGAAATCACTTCAAGAGCATTCAGAGCTTCAGTTTCCTCTTCTGTGGGAATGCTAGTGGCCCTAACCTCCTAAATGTATGTTTGTTTTAAATGGGGACGAAATTAGTCCCCATGGTACTGGAATCTAGGACATGTTCAATAAAAATTAGCTGTTAGCACCATCATTATTAGTATTGCTTCAAGCCCCAGCGTGGGCTTGGGTGTTTCTTACATGATGTGTGTATAGGCATCCGGATGTACCCATGTGGTGTTTAGGGGTCCAGTGTGGGGCTCTGTCCTTGTGAAACTGCATCATGTTAGATTCTGCCCATTATTCTAACCCCATCCTGCTACTTTTGGTCTCTGGCTCAGTGAGGCCATCTATTCCATGCCTCGCCCAAATTTGCACCTTGGCCAAAGTTGAAGGAATCTCAATACCAATACGAGGGGAGCTTTTGTTTTCCCTTGGCCTCTCTGGAAGGTTAGTGGATGGAGAATATAAATGGAGAAACGGGAAGCTCAAGCAACCATGTCAGAAGTACAGAGTGGCCGTTACAAGCTCTAGGAGGGGAGTCAGCAGCCGGGGGCTCCAGCCTCTACTGGCTCGTGGTGCAGCGCAGCGTAAATGAATGGAGTGCTCCAAGCTCCAGCTTCCTCATCTGTAACACGCACAGTCTATGGAATCTACCTCCTAGGCTTGTGGTGTGGACTCCATGAGCAAAACCATGTCTGGCTCACACACAGTAGGTGCTCAGTAAATATGAACTACTCTGTTTACATTGCTGTGGTGGTTGTTCTCTGTGGTCCTGGGAACCATCACGGAGCCCTGGTCCTAAGAACAGCAGGAGTCTGGAAGAGGCACTGGTGTCGGGGTACCGCCAAAGCAATCCTTGGGAGAAGAAAGAATGGGATGGAGTGAGAGCTGGAGGATCTGATGGCCAGGGCAGCCAGCTAACAGAAACAGCAGCAAAGAGGTCCAGCTCACACAAGCGACCCTTTGTTCAGCCCTCTGCTGGCATGTTCTCCTCCAACACTGAGGCCGTTGTAACAGAGGCCTCCTGCGCAGCACACGGATCCCCAGCTGCCAAGGCTAGGCGTACGCAGCCAACCTTCCCCAGCTGTGGTCTGGCCCTCTCCCAGCGCATCTGTGGGTTGGGTGCTCAACAGAGTGGGGAGCCCAGAGGGCCAGGGTGGGGGGACTATGGAGGCTGGATCTTGTGTGGCAGCCACAGAAATGTGGAAAAGGTCCTTATTTTTTAAAAGCTTCCACCTTAAAGCTTGGAGTTGGGTGTCCCCAGAGATGGTGGTAATGAAATGTTGGTGATAAATTGTAAAGATAGGGGCCATTCGGGCTTCCGGAAAGTATTTTGGCTTGATGGAAATGAATAGCTTCTGTGCATATTGAAAATTAATCAAGTGATTCATATCTTTGCATAATTAAAGTCCTTTATAGGGATCAACGAAGCCTCTGCTGGGAAGCTCTCAGCATATGTGTTCCAGAGATCTTGGAGATAGCTAATGAGGCTTATTTTGTCCAGACTTAACAACAGTGAAACTGAAGAAAAATCAGGGAGCATCAGACCGAGTTGTTCGTATCTCTCTGGTCCCAGATTACCCCAGTGTGGCCAGGTGTTGCCAGAGATGACAGACTTCCCCTCAGAGAACTTTCCTCTGCCCTCCCACTTGCTCTCATGTGGCTCAGGAGAAAGGGGTGCTGCACCCCCAAATCCAGCCATGCCCCAGTCCCATTCCTCTGCTGCAAGACTTGCACAGGTGCTCTCTTCAGAAAGCAGAAGCCCGCCAGAACAACCGAGGCCCCAGGGGTGGACCCTGTCCCAGGGCCATAGCACCAGAGGCCCTCTGTTTAGAAAGGAAAAAATTAAAAGTAGGTCACACTTGGCTTCTGCTCTTGGGCTCTGGGGCTACTCTGCAACTTCCCTAAGATTTCACTTTACTCTGTGGTGACATCTTTTCAGCCTGTTCCAGAAACCAGGTTTCCTGATGGCTGTTGGGTTCCTGGCAATGCCTCTTGCTCCTGGGTGGCCAGACTGCATCTGGAGAGGACTCGCTCCTCCCCTGCTTCAAAGTGGCTTGCTTGAGCCTGAAACGGTTCTCTTTTCCCCACATCTCACATGATGCCCTAAGGTCTGCCCTTGCCATGACTTTCCTTTACCTTTAACTGTGACAACGCTGCAGACCCCTCGAGTCTTTTTTTTTTTTTTTTAACATCTTTATTGGAGTATAATTGCTTTACAATGGTGTGTTAGTTTCTGCTTTATAACAAAGTGAATCAGTTATACATATACATATGTCCCCATATCTCTTCCCTCTTGCATCTCCCTCCCTCCCACCCTCCCTATCCGACCCCTCTAGGTGGTCACAAAGCACCGAGCTGATCTCCCTGTGCTATGCGGCTGCTTCCCACTAGCTTTCTACCTTACGTTTGGTAGTGTACGTATGTCCATGCTACTCTCTCACTTTGTCCCAGCTTACCCTTCCCCCTCCCTGTATCCTCAAGTCAATTCTCTAGTAGGTCTGTGTCTTTATTCCTGTCTTGCCCCTAGGTTCTTCATGACCATATTTTTTTTTACATTCCATATATATGTGTTAGCATACGGTATTTGTTTTTCTCTTTCTGACTTACTTCACTCTGTATGACAGACTCTACATCCATCCACCTCACTACAAATAACTCAACTTCATTTCTTTTTATGGCTGAGTAACATTCCATTGTGTATATGTGCCACATCTTCTTTATCCATTCATCTGTCGATGGACACTTAGGTTGCTTCCATGTCCTGGCTATTGTAAATAGAGCTGCAGTGAATATTGTGGTACATGTTTCTTTGAATTATGGTTTTCTCAGGGCATATGCCCAGTAGTGGGATTGGTGGGTCATATGGTAGTTCTATTTTTAGTTTTTTAAGGAACCTCCATATTGTTCTCCATAGTGGCTGTATCAATTTACATTCCCACCAACAGTGCAAGAGTGTTCCCTTTTCTCCACACCCTCTCCAGCATTTATTGTTTGTAGATTTTTTGATGATGGCCATACTGACTGGCGTGAGATGACATCTCATTGTAGTTTTGATTTGCATTTCTCTAATGATTAATGATGTTGAGCATTCTTTCATGTGTTTGTTGGCCATCTGTATATCTTCTTTGGAGAAATGACCCCTCGAGTCTTACGTGGATCATCATTACAGAATTCCTCACTGGATGCCCTCTCTTCTTTCTCCAGTCCATCCTTCACACCAAAGTTGTTTTTCTAGAGCACAGATCTGATCATGTCAAAAATCCGCCATGGCTTCCCACTGTCTACAGAATAATATTAAATTCCTGAACCCAACCCCTATGTTACGTTTGTTCTGGTTAAATTTATTGAAATATAATTTTCTGTCTGTTAAAAAAATAAAAAAAGAAGAAGAACGTCAGACAAATTCCAGTAGAGTAACATCTGACACAGTATCTGACCAGATCCCACAACACGTCAAGGTTATCAAAAACCAGGAAATCAGGAAACTTGCACTGCTGAGAGGGGACCAAGAGGATGACTAAATGTGATGTAATATCCTGGATGGGATCCTGGAACAGGAAACGGACATCAGATCAAAAGTAATAAAATCTGAAAAAAGGCAATCTGAAAAAGTTTTAGTGCAGGTAAAACAAAAGGATCTAAACTCATTTTCTCTGAAAAGGGAGCAACTGAGAAAAGCTGAGCATATGATTGTCTCTCACAATGATTGAAGTCTTTAGATAAGGGCTGGGATTCCAACCATGACTGACGCCGGTGCTAATGAGGATGATACCAACAATAACAATGATAACTAACAAGGAAAATGTAGACCTGCTAAGGCAGGTGTTTATTGGCCTGGACTTTGCCCTCCTTCCTGGCATACCTCTTAAGAGGTATGTCACGGCAGACTGCCCATCAGAAAATCTTACTGCGAGCTTACCCAGTGTGGGACATGGTTCCTGACCCCTGGAGGTCACGGCTGGGGGGAAGACTGGTGAGGAAACAGGCCTCGGCACAGGGTGTGTTGAGTGTCGGGAATGGGTGCACAGACCTACCTGGAGCCTCCCGGACCCGGGAACGCTAAGCTGAGCCCCGAGCATGCGCACAGGCCTCCTTGGTGAGGGTATGGCACTGGGAACCCGCTCAGAGGCTTCTCCGCAGACTCGGTCACACCACCTGGACCAGAGCACAGCCCCTCAAAGCAGCTGGGTAACAACTTTTTTTTAAAAATCAGAGCAATGATTACAGTTTGGCCCAGATTTCCAGTGCTGAGAGAGCAGTGAGACATTTGCATGAACGCCTTGGAGGGTCTGGAGCTCTCTGCTGTCATTCACGGCTTTCCTTTTAATCGCTGTTTATTTTTAAGTATCTGTCTAATGTATAATACAAGCTTAGGCTCTTGAGGCCATCGCCTCCCCTTTCAGCTCTGTTTCTGAAATCCCATTTAAGGAGGACAAGTACCTTTTGGGTACAAGAGTCTTTGCCTCTTCAAAGAAGCAGTTAGCAGGCTGTTCTCTCCTGCCTGTGTCTGTCTGTGGCTGGGGGCAATAAAGTGGGATTATTTTAATTCCAAAAAAAAATTCCTGAACCCAGCATTCATCACCTCCTTTAATCTGACTACAGTCTTCTTTTGTCACTTCCTCTCTCTCTTTTATTTTCTTCCAACTGTGTCATGCAGCTCAGAGTTCTACAAACCTGGAATGCGTTTTCCCACCTTATGTTTTTGTGTCTACTATTCTCTCTGCCCTTCTTTCTCCATCACAGTTTTTCTCATCTTTCTGATCATCTGAAATGCCTTCTCTTGTGTGAAGTCTGCTCAGACTCCCTGTGGAACTTACTGACCGTTCTTTTTGTTCCCATAGAATTTTGATTCTACCTCTATTTGAGCATTTGTTTTCTTTCTGCTTTGTGTTAAAGTTTGTTTGCCACATGCCCTCCCCTCCCCTACACTGTAATGCCCTCTGAGGTTAGACCTTGTCCTACACATCCGAGTATCTACCAAAAATAGTGGTTTGGTTGCATATAGTCAGTGCTTATAATATCTGGGTTGTTGAACTGAACTGAATCGAAGACAATCTGCTTCTTTTTCAATACAACTAACTTTGGTTTTCTATGTTTTGAAATCATGCTATGGGCAAGGACTCTCCAAGTTAATACATAAATACATTCTCACTGTTGGAGTTTTGAAGTGGCCAATTATTCATGTCATTTCTTGTCCAGGTGTTGAGCATATTGAGAAAAAAGACACAGATGTCAAATTGGGATCAAAATATGAATTTTATCTCTGACAAAACAGGATTAGAAAATGCTACTTTGACCCAAGGGCAAAATAGACCACATGCTTCGTCCCCATTTGAGTTGAGCTTGTCAATCGATGTAAGGATGGAGCAGTAGGGTACTGGCAGGCCCAGGGCCCGGTGTCTGGTGTGAGGCAGGGTCTGGCCTGGTGTTTGTTACCTGGAGGAGGGAAGAACACGAGTGTCCTGCAGTCAGCCTTGTCCAAACCCTAGAGCACGGAAGAGCCAGGTGGAGCCACACGTATTCCTGCCTCATTTCCCTGTCTCAATAGTCAGAGAAATCATTCCCCCTCCAAAATAATCATTATTTACTATTTAATGGCTTTTTCCAAGCCTTTTCCTTAAATATATTTGTATAATATAGAAACACATGCAAACATAATCTATATTTTGTATACATTGAATTATACTGTATTTTCTGCAACGTGATTTTTTCCCCATGATGATATACAGTACAGAATTTTTTCTTTTCAGCACATATAGCTATACCACATTCTTTTTACATGCTGCACATAATACATATTATGGATGTATTATAAAATTTTTTTTCTGGGTATAACATTCTGGGTTGACAGTGATTTTCTCTCATTTTGTTGAAGGTTGACTTCTGGCTTTCATTGTGGCTGTCAGCATTTCAGCTTTCAGCCCAACCGAGCTGAAAAAAGATAATCTATCTTTTTTCTCTTTTTTAACATAGAGACCCTCTTTGTGTTCATGGTTATATATGTATATGTATATATATGTGAATCTATTTTTTCTGTTTCACAATCTTTGTGTGTCTTGAGTCTACAGATTGGTGTCTTGTAAGACTATTGGAAAATTCTTGGCCATTATCTTTTCAAATATTTCCTCTGCTGTCCCTTCTCTTCTCTCCTTCTCCCATTAGATATATGTTAAACCTATCCTCTGTGTCTCTTATTAACTTGCTGATCTTTTCTGTATATTTCTCTCTTCACTTCTTCATTCTAGATACTTTTTAAAATCTTTCTTCCAGTTTATTGTCTCTTCTATTGAATCTATTCTGCTGTTAAATCTACCTATAGAGCTTTAAATACTAATTATGATTTTTTTCATGCCTAGTTATATCTGTTTGGTTTTATAAAAATCTTCTTGGTCTTTTTTTAAAAAATATTTATTTATTTATTTGGCTGCATCGGGTCTTAGTTGTGGGATGCGGGATCTTCGTTGTGGCACGTGGCATCTTTTGTGGAGGCGAGTGGGCTCTTTGTTGCACCACCAGGGCTCTTCTCTAGTTGTGGCTCTCGGGCTCTAGAGCGCAGGCTCAGTAATTGTGGCACGTGGGCTTAGTTGCTCCACGGCATGTGGGATCTTAGTTCCCTGACCAGGGATAGAACTCGGCAGATTCTTAACCTCTGGACCAACAGGGAAGTCCCTTCTTGGTCTTTTTCTTAATTGTTTCTTATTTATTGCACATATTTTTCAAGTTTCTGTTTTCTTTTTTTGATCGGAGTAAGCAGATCTATTTTACATGTTTTTGACTCATAATTCACATATCTAAATTCCTTTGGGGTCTGTTTTTGCTGTCTATTGTTTCAGCTGCTTCTCAAACTTGGTGACAGGACTTCTTGTGAAAAGCTCAAATACTTTCATTGTGTATGTGTGTGTGTGTTTGCGCATGAAAATTCTTGAGGCAGGAATGAAGGTGAATTCTTCCAGTGAGTATTTGCCTTTGCCAGGCATCTGAGAGCATTACAAGTTCAAGTTCAGAAAAACTTAAACTAAATACTCATTTTGAGAATTTTTTTAAACCACGTCAGACACTATGAATTTGGGCAATAAATTGGAGTGAGGAATGGCTTGTGGGTATAACTTATAGGATTCTGTTTGTTTGTTTTTCCCTCCTGAGAATACAGCTTTAGGGGATGAGAATTTTCTATTAGTCCTCCCACTTTTGGTGGGTCTTGGCCTTCCTCAGACTATAAAAATGAAATACAAGTACACTAGGCTTGGCAAATACCCTCAGGTGAAAGTGAACCTCTGTGCTCTGCTTATCTTTTGAGGTTCCCATCCTCAGTTATGATCTGATGTTAGTAATTCTTAATTATTTTTCAGCTCTCTTTGCCTTTAAGATATTCCTAATATTTCCCCCAGCCTTTAGTTGTTTTTAGTGAAAGAGTTGGTCTAAAAACCTAGCTACTTATATTACCCTTCCACAAATCATTCAGCCATCTCCTTTTTATTGAAAATTCATTTTTTTCCCACAAGATTTTCTCTTACAAATCATGCTGCAATGAGCATGTGTCTCTGTGCACATATGTGGGCATGTCTCTCAGGTAGATACCTATAATTGGAAATTCTGGGTTGAAGAGTAGGTGTAGTTTAATTTTGATACAAAAAGCATTACTAATTTACCATCTCATAAAAAGTGGATGAGAGTGCTCTTTTTCATAACTTCTCCTAGTATTGGATTTTCATACTTAAGAATTAGTGCAAATATAATGGATAAAAATACATCTCATAGTTGTTTTAATTTGGGATTTCTTGTTCATTAGTGAGTTTTGTCATCTTTTAATCTCTTAATTGACCATTTGTATCTTTTCTTCTGTGAAATGTCTATTTCTATCCCTTGATCTATTTTTTAAAAAATAAACTGTTGTTGTCTTACTAACTTGTAGAATCTCTTTGCACAGTCTGGATATTAATCCTAATAAATAGTCTTCATATTTATTGCAAATATTTTTTCATATTTTTCATATTAGCTTTTAATCTTTTATGACATCTTTTACCACATAGCAATTTAAAAATTTTATGTGCTCAATATTTCAATTTTTTCCTTTATGGATTTTGAGTTTTCCACTATTTCTATCTAAAAATTTTTTTTTTTTTTTTTGTGGTACACGGGCCTCTCACTGTTGTGGCCTCTCCCGTTGTGGAGCACAGGCTCCGGACGCGCAGGCTCAGCGGCCATGGCTCATGGGCCCAGCTGCTCCGTGGCTTGTGGGATCCTCCCGGACCGGGGCATGAACCCGTGTCCCCTGCATTGACAGGCAGACTCTCAACCACTGCGCCACCAGGGAAGCCCTATCTAAAAATTTTATGGTTTTGTTTCTTATGTTTAATTCTTCAATATATCTAGATTTAGTTTTTGTAAATCATGTTGTACAGGGATATAAGTTTGTTTTTGAATGGGTAGTTACATACCATTTTTATTTCACTAAAGATTTGGAAAAACAACAATCGCCCTTTATTATATACTAAATTTCCATGTGTACATTAGACTGTGTCCGTACTCTCTATTTTCTTTGATCTATTTATCTATTCTTCCTCCAATATCCCACTTTAAATTATTTTGTCTTTATAACGTGATTTGAAAGCTCGTAGAGCACATTCCTCTTCATTGTTCTCTTTCAAAATTTACTTGGGTGTTCTAATGTGTTCTTTATTCCAGATGAAATTTTAGAATCAACTTGTTAAATAGCTTAAAAGTCCTTTTGGAATTTTGATCGTAATTATATTGATTTATATTTTATTTGGAGGGAATTAAAGTCCTTATAATAATAAACATTTCAATTCAGGAACATGGATAGCTATTTAGTCTGGCCTTTTAAAAAATAACCTTCAATGTATTTTCTCCAAAGTTTTCTCCATATTTTTTTCTGGGTATTGTCTATAACTTTCCCCCCAGATATTTTTATGCTGTGATAGTGAATGGGGTCCCCCTTCCTATGAAATTTTCTAATTGATTAATTTTGGAAAAAGATTGGTTTTGTTGATCATGTATTCAGCTCCTTTGATGAATCCATTACTAGTTTTCATTAATAAAGTTATCTTGGTATTTCTTAGAAGGTATCATTATCCAATACACATAATGACATTTGTTTCTGTGGGTGTGTATGTGTGTATGATAGATTTCCTCCAAAACCTCACATTTGAATAATATAGAGAAATAAAAGAAGAGGGGGGAAAGGCTAAGACTCTAACATACTAATTTACCTGACCTAGGAGCTACTGCCTTGAGCTTATCTAGCATCCTCAAAAGAGCACTGCCCCACATTCTATGTCTTGACCTGGATTTGGCTCTTTGTCCATCTTCTCCCTCTTCCTTTGTAAGCTTTCCATAGATCAGGTGTTGAATGCAGCTCTTTTGGTACTTTCGAATCTTGCAAATAATACCTCTTGTTTCTTTTTCTTGTCTTATTGGATTGGCTAGATCTCCTGCAGAATGATGATAGTAGACTTCTTTGTCTTATACCTGATTTTAATTGGAATGCTTTTAATATAGGTTTGTTAGCAATTTCAGATAATTTTATTGTATTAAGTAAGCTTGCTTCTAGTCTTAGCTTGCTAAGGTTTTTTTCCCTCCTAAAACAGGATAAGGTTGGTTTTTTTTTTATTTTAAATCCAGTGTTCTTTTAGAATATGTTGGATTTTATTATTTTTATCTGTAACTTGATAATGTGTTGAATTAAATTAATAGGTATATTATTACTGAGACATTCTTGCATAATTATGATAAACTCAACTTGACCATGCTGTATATTCTAAAAGGTTACTACTGTATTCCATTTGCTGCTTTTTTATTTGTGACTTTTATGCTTTTTTCCTAAGAAAGATTAGCCTATAGTTTCCTAGATTTATTTTATCTTTTTGTTCTTGGTTTCAGGGTTATGCCAGCCTCATATGCCTCCCATGCTCTGTATTATTTTACATAACACAGGGTTTGTGTGCTTGCTAGAATTTGCCATTAAAATCATCTGAGCTTACTACCATTTTCAGGATATATCTTTGACAATTAAAAAAATTTATTAACTGGTTATCGTTCCACTGTTTTCCTGTTTCTTCTGGAATCATAGATATTCATAGAAAAACATGCAATTTGTGTAAACATTCAAATTTATTGGTATAAAGTTGTATAGAATATTTTTCATGTTTAAAATAGTCTTTTCTGTATCTATGGTTCTATTATCTTTTGAATTTCTAACATTGTTTTTTGTCTCCTCTCTTCTTTCTTTCTTTCTTTTTTTAAATTTATTTATTTTTGCTGTATTGGGTCTTTGTTTCTGTGCGAGGGCTTTCTCTAGTTGTGGCAAGCGGGGGCCACCCTTCATCGCGGTGCGTGGGCCTCTCACTATCACAGCCTCTCTTGTTGCGGAGCACAGGCTCCAGACGCGCAGGCTCAGTAGCTGTGGCTTATGGGCCCAGTTGCTCCGCGGCATGTGGGATCCTCCCAGACCAGGGCTCGAACCCTGGTCCCCTGCATTAGCAGGCATATTCTCAACCACTGCGCCACCAGGGAAGCCCTCCTCTCTTCTTTCTTAACAAGACTTGCCAATGTTTATTTTATTGATCTTTCTAAAGAACCAACATTTAGTTTTAGTGTTTGTCTGCTATTTTTTATTTTGTATTCTAATGCATTAATGTCTGCCTTTTGGTTATTAGTTACTGCTTTTTATTTGGGTTTATTCTTTTGTTTTTTTATTTAGCTTCTAGAATTGAACGCTAAATTTACTTTTAATTATTCTGTTTTCTAATAAATGCCTATGAGGTTATACATTTTTCCTTTTGCTACCACTGTGGCCAAATATCTTAGCCTTCAATATGTAGTACACTCATTCCTTTCTAAATAGTTTATAATTACCCTTCTAATTAAATAGTTATTTTGAATGCTTTTCAATTCCAGGTTAAAAAAAATTTTTTTTGGTGGGAGATGGTATTAGTTTCTTATTGATGTTGTAATAAATTACCACAAATTTAGTGACTTAACACAAAATTTTTCTCCTCCAGTTCTGGAGGTCAGAGTATGGAGTCAGTTTCACTAGGTTTATGTCAAGGTGTTGGCATGGCTGGTTCCTTCTGGAGGCCTGAGGGGAGAATCAGTTTGCTTGCCTTTTCCATCTTCTGGTTGCTGCCTGTGTCCTTGGTTGTGGCTCTTCCTTCTTCAAAACTCAACACTCCAATCTCCACCTTTGTCATCACATTGCCTTCTCTTCTGTAGTAGTATCTCCCTCTGCTTCCTTCTTACAAGAATACTTGTGATTACATCATTGGGCCCACCTGGATAATCCAGGATAATCCCCTCATCTCAAAATCATTAATTTAATCACTTCTGCAAAGTGCTCTTAGCCATACAAAGTAACATATTTACAGGTTCTGGAGATTAAGATGTGGATAATTTAGGAGGGTATTATCCACCCTACCTCAGAGATTCTTTTCTTTAATTGTGAATTTCTAATATGTTTTATTAATGTCTTAGTGATTTTGTTAATTGTTTTATGGAAAAATTTAATATTTTTAAAGTTTTGAAGAATATTATAATTTAAACCCCTGGTAACAATATATAGGAGATATATATATATATATATATATATATATATATATATATATATATATGACAATATATAACAAGAGAGTATTAAAATTGGTAAAATGTGTTGTATACAGAAGATAGGAGAAAAGCTGGCATTTTAGAGAAAAAGTGAATCAGGAAATGCTTATATAAAATCAGATGAGAAAAGAGTTAATAAAATTAGAGTTAAATTGAAACATCAGCATGAGTTCATAACTTTAAAAAGGCTTCTAGTGTGTCACTAAGGTAGTCTAGGCAGCCTTTGGTATAACCTTGCCTACAGCTAATAATAAAACAAAACCCTGCAATAGACAGAAGATGCTAATTGTGGCCATTGTTTTTCAGCAATATGGGCCAAAGGCTCACTGCCCCTATCTTGCAGTATCTGCAAAAAGGGAGAAAAAATATTTGCTTGAAGCTTTTTATTTAGGATTCTTGATTGCTTGCTCTTTTGTTTGTATCAGAAGAAAGTTGTAAGGGATTTTGTCATGGCCAGAGTGCATAATGGATTTCCCCATGGGTGGTGGTTTTAAGTAAATTTCACCATAGCTCTATAATCTGCTTGCTGGAATTATAACCTGAAAATTCCCTGGAGGGCTTGGCATTAGGCTCCTGGCATTTCTTGCATACTCCACCCTTAAGCACTGTGCAAGCAACCCAGATCTGGGTCCTGGGACTGTTTGCAAAATTGGTATTTTCATTGTTTGAGCAGAGGGCTGAAATCAATGTGGGCAGTATCTAAATATCATTTAAGCATTACATACAACAGTGGATAAAGGGCTGTGAAATCAGCCTGTCTCTTGACGTTCTGAAATTTATCTCATGATTCAAAGAATCAAAGTATAATCTATCCCAGAGACAGCGAAATTCTAAAATTTGGTTAACTGTAAAACATGTACCAACTTATTTAGATTTAACTACAAGTTCTTCTGGTTTCTTTGTTTACCAGTTGTGGTAGGATGAATTTTGTTTTGCTTGGATCAGATCTGTCAGAGGCAACTTGACTTTTTGATTTGCAGGAGGCCAGTTGAGATACTTGCTCAGTGTACATCACAGACAGTTCATTTAGAGAGTTGGAACTCTTTACGTATATCTGAAAAAATCTTTATTTTGCCTTCTCATATGAAGTTAGTTTGGCTGAGAATATGATTCTACATTTAAAATAATTTTCCAGGGGACTTCCCAAGTGGCACAGTGGTTAAGAATCCACCTGTCAATGCAGGGGCCACAGGTTCAGTACCTGATCTGGGAAGATCCCACGTGTCACAGAGCAACTAAGCCCATGTGCCACAACTACTGAGCCTGTGCTCTAGAACCCGCGAGCCACAACTACTGAGCCCACGTGCCACAACTACTGAGCCCGCGTGCCGAGAGCCTGTGCTCCACAACAAGAGAAACCACTGCAATGAGAAGGGTGCGCACCACAATGAAGAATAGCCCCTGCTAGCCGCAACTGGAGAAAGCCCACGTGCAGCAACAAAGACCCAACACAGCCAAAAATAAATAAAAAATAAAAATAAATAAATTTAAAAATATTTAAAAAATAAAATAAAATAATTTTCCATTAGAAAGTTTTATATATTTCTCCTTTGTCTTTAGGCATTCAGACTTTCCAGTGAAAAATTTTATTAGGATATGCTTGGGCACAGAGAGGTCTTTTTCATTAATACTCTTGGGCACTTGGAAATTGCTTTCTAGAACTTTGGGATATCCCATTCTCACCTTTTAATTTTTATTTTTAAAACTTGATTGAAGTATAACTGATATATAAAAATTGCATGTATTTAATGTTTATATTTTTATGTCTTTGGATATATGCATATACCCATGATACCATCACCACAACCAAGGTACTGAACGTACCCATCACCTCCAGAATTTCTTTTGGGTTTTTTTGGGCTTCTTGGTGGTAAGAACACTTAACATCTTATCTGTCCTCTTAACATTTTAAAGTTTATAATACTGTGTAGTTAACTAAAGGCACTATGTTGTATAGCATATATCTATAATTATTCATCTTGTATAACTGAAAGTTTATACCTATTGAGCAACAATTCTCCATTTCCACCCCCCCCCCCACCCCAGCTCCTGGCAGCCACTATTTTACTGTCCGCTGCTATGAGCCTGTCTATTTTAGAGTCCACAAAATAGAATCATGCAGTATTTGTCCTTCTGTGACTGTCATTTCACTTAGCATAATGTCATCTTGGTTCATCCATGTTGTTGCAGATGGTAGGATTTCCTTCTTTTTAAGGCTGGACAGTATTCCTTGTGTGTACAGTACATACCACATTGGCTTTATCCATTCATCTGTTGATGGACACTCCCTCTTTTCATAGTTGATATTGGGCCTCATAATGTGGTTCTCCATGTCTCTTATTTTTTCCCTCCTATTTTCCTACTTACCTTTTTGCCCTAGTTATGGATGATACCCTTGACCTCATCTTTCAGAGTGGTAACTGGTCTCCAGTCATATCCACTTTGTTATATTCCTCCCACAGATAGAGATTTTGTCTTAGGAATGATCTTTTGGCTGCAGCTAGGAGAATGGACTACTACTCCTAATGGACTACCAAGTCAGGAGTTTTTGCAGTAGCATGGATGAGAGATAACAGTGACTTGTACTGGGAAATGGAGAGAAGTAGCTGGGTTAGAGAAGATTGGGAGCTGGAACAGACAGGATTTGGGGCTTGGGGACTGAGGAAGAGGGAGGAGATGAGGATGAGAATCAGGTTTAGACTCTGGCAGCTGTATGACTGTGACACCATTTCTCACAGAGATCTCAGAGGTAGGAGCAGCTTTAGGGGAAGAAAATGATTTCATATTTGGCCATGTTGAGTTTCAGATGACACAGGAATGGAGATATTGAACAGACAGCTGGATCTGTGGGTTTGGAACTCCGCGAAGACATCTGATGTAGAGTCATGGCTTAGGGATTTAGTAGAATATAGATGGAAATTGAAGCCATGACGCTAAGAATACTACTCAGGGAGAATGAGTAGAATGGGAGCCAGTGTTTAAGGAACAAGGAGAGAAAGAAAGGCCCACAAAAGGGCAGATAAAGAGCTGTTGGAAAATGTATTCCTTTTCTACGACTGCTGTACAAATTACCACAAATTTATCATCTTAAAACAACACCCATGTTCTATCTCACAGTTTCTGTAGGTCAGGAGTCTGGGCTCAGCATGGCTGAGCTGGCCCTTTGCTCAGAGTCACACAAGTGTGAAGTCAAGTTGCCTTGCTGGAAGCTCTAGGAGAGAATCCATTTCCAGGCTCATTCAGGTTGTGGGCAGACTCCTTGCCAGCTGGGAATTATTCTTATACTGTAGAGGCTACTCACATTCCTTGGTTCATGGGCCCTTTCAAAGCCAGCAGTGGTGGCCTAAGTCCTTCTCACACTCTGGAGCTCTCTGACTTTCCCTTCCGCCCCATCTCTCCTGCAGTATCTCTCTGACTCTTCTCCTTTTAAGGGCAGAAGTGACTACATTGGGTCCCCCTAGATAATCCAGGATACTCTCCCTATTTGAAGATCAGTTGATTACTACCCTTAATTCTATCTGCAGAATACCTTCATAGAAGTACCTGCATTCATGTTTAATTGAATTATTGGGATATGGGAATTTGTTTTTAATGAAGTATAGTTGATGTATATTATATTAGTTTCAGGTTTACAAAATAGTGATCCAATATTTTTACAGATTACACACATATGAAGTCATTATAGAATATTGACTATGTTCTCTGTGCTGTATATTACATTGCTGCGACTTATTTATTTTATAACTTAATCCTCTTCCCCTATTTCCCCCCTCCCCCACCCCTCTTCCTTCTGGTAACCACTAGCTTGTCCTCCGTTCTGGTAACCACTATCTGTGCATCTCTTTCTGTTTTGTTATTTTTGTTCATTTATTTTTTAGATTCCATGTGTAAATGGAAAACATACAGTATTTGTCTTTCTCTGACTTACTTCACTAAGCATAACACCCTCCAGGTCCACCCATGTTGTTGCAAGTGGAAAAATTTTGTTCTTTTTTTATGGCTGAGTAATATTCCATTGTGTGTGTGTGTGAGTGTGTGTGTGTGTGTGTGTGTGTGTGTGTGTATGTATGTATAATTTTCAGGGCAGCTTCATATCTATCTATCTATCTAGATATGTGTAAGGAAACTATAAAGATATTATATAAAGATATATATCTCTCCATATGTCTATATAGATATATATCAGTATACTATCTATCTATATAGCTATATATATAGGGCCATATTCAGGGCCCACCTGGATAATCCAGGATACTCCTAACCACCTTAAGATCTGTAATATAGTCACATCTGCAAAGAGTTTACCATATAAAATAACATTCACAGGTTGCAGGGATTAGAATCTGATATCTTTGGGGAGCCTACACTAGGCTTCAGTCCCCTACACTAGGGCTTTTAGATACTTGCAAAATAGACTGAATTACACCATGTCTCTCCTTAGCCATGTGTGTTGTCCCTTAAAATCCCACCAAAGGTAGGAGTGTTGGAGAGCAGAGGAGTGTTATAGACCATCCCCTGGACACTGTAATATCAGTAACTTTTCTCCTTGTCCCCAGGCATGTCTTGCTGTCTGGATGGCTACCTGAACCTCTGGCATCTTACAGGAGAATTTCCAGCACTCTGCTCACAGCTGACAGAAAAAGGTCTCTTATCAGTTTCCAAGGACAACCATGGTTTAAGTATGATCTTTTAGGGGATAGCAAGATGTGGTACTCTCTTCCACCTTTTCCAGTTTCCTTTTCATATTCTTTGAATCCTGTGTTGACAGCCAATAGGTGCAGAGGCTCTGGAGATGGGGCAGTACAGTGACTTGAGATTTCTTTGCAGTTATTCTGCCTGTAGGGTTTCATTTAATATTTACAAGCATACTTTCTATGTGTAGGTCTTGGCCACCAGAGAGCTGAGTAAAACACATCTTCTGTCCTGTGAACAATGAAGGAAAGGAATACTGAAATTGATATTTAATCTGAGGCAAAATAACTGAAAGATAAAGTGAGGTGGAAGTAACAAGAGCGAGAAGAATGGGTGTACCTGCAAGGCAAAGCAGAAAGATTGATCTGGGTTGTAACCATTACTGCTGTTTGCTAGCTGTGTGACCTTAAGCAAATCACTTTACCTCTCTGAGGCTCTGTTTTCTTAGCTCCAATCTAGGGATGATGGCATGTCCTCCCAGGACTAATTGAAGATGCCACAAGGGAATATATGTAAAATATACTTTCTGTCATGGGATTCCAGGGCATGAAGGAGAGAAAGCTTTGTAAGTCAAATGCTGCTCCTGTCGGTCACTAGGGATGTGATCTTGGGTGGATTATGCAACCTCCATAAATCTCAGTTTCCCCATCTGCAAAACAGATAACAATATTTTGCAGCAATATTAGGGAGAATAGAAAGGATAACTGTGGGAATTATTATTATGGAAGAAAGTGATTCCTATTTGAGAAGGGATCTAGGTAAATTACAGGGTGGAGATGGAACCTGAGCTTGATCTTGAAAGTGTGATAACTGGAGAAAGAGGGAAAGGCATTTGGACTGAAGGGATGACATGATCCTGCCCAAAAAATGCAGAGTGCATTGTGCATGTAGGAAACGCTGTGGGTGCCCATGTGGAGAATTGAGTGTGGGTAGAGAGCCCTAATAGGGATGCGGCTTGGGAGATGGGCCAGGGATGGACCATGGAAACCTTGCCTGAGGTGCCAAGAATCAGTCCAGCAAAGGCCTAGCTCCTTACTCTTAGATGGTGGCCCCTAAAGAGGAGTGTGTGAGACTATATAATGGGGGATGGGGAGAAAATATTAGAACTTCTGGAGAACTTTTGTCTCTACTCATTTTGTATCTCACTCCTCCCAAACGTCTCTGTTTCTTAAAAAATTTTTATTGAAATATAGTTGATTTATAATGTGTTTGTTTCGTGTGTACAGCGAAGTGATTCAGTTATACATACATATGTATTCTTTATTAGATTCTTTTCCACTTGATGTTATTACAAGCTATTGAGTAGAGTTCCCTGTGCTATACAGTAGGTCCTTGTTGGTTATCTACTCTGTATATAGTAGTGTATATATTTTAATCCAAACTCCTAATTTATCCCTCCCTCTCTCCCCCTTTCCCCTTTGGTAACCATAAGTTTGTTTTCTATGTCTGTGAGTCTATTTCTGTTCATTTGCATCATTTTTTTCAGATTCTATATATGTGTTATCATGTTACTTGTCTTTGTCTGACTTACTTTACTTAGTATGATAATCTCTAGGTCCATCCATGTTGCTGTAAATGGCATTATTTCATTCTTTTTTATGGCTGAGTAGTATTCCACTATGGATATATACCACATCTTTATCCATTCATCTGTTGATGGACACTTAGGTTGCTTCCGTGTCTTGGCTATTGTGAATAGTGGTCCTGTGAACATTGGGGTACGTGTATCTTTTCGAATTAGAGTTTTTTCTGGATATATGCCCAGGAGTGGGATTGCCTAATGTCTCTTTTAATGAATGTTTTCTATTGCTTGTAGAACATTAGTATGGTAATCGATACATATAACCTACAGTAATTGTTACATGTAATGTAGTACCATATACCTACACACACACGTATGTACTATATGTAAATAAAATATAAAATACTTTACTGATTGGGTATAGGACCAAAGAGTTCTGAGGCCACTCAGTACTTTAAAACCCAATAGCACAGCCTGCCCCCTACTCCCACTGAGGGTGTAGGTAGAGGCCTGCTTGTGCCCAGGAATGAGACTGTCCTGTTCAGGTGGTAAAATTGGCTCTAAGGCTCTGGGATGCCACTCCTGGATCATGGCAGCTGCTTTCAAAGCAGGTGGGAAAGAAATTATTCAAGATGCTGGGATTGAGTCCCACGGACCATATCTTAAATATCTTCCAGCATCTAACTGACTTGTCCTGACAGCCCTCTACAACAAGTCAGTGTATTTAGTTACTGGTTTATCTTGGAGAGTTTGCCAGGAAGTGACATTGCTTAAACTTAGATGTTCAAGATCTGCTTTAATCAGTGTATTTATTGTTTTTTTAAAAATGACTGTGCCTGGAGTTTAACAGCTGATTGAATTTTTTCTTCTAGGCTGAAATGTTCACAGCTACACTCTATGGAGTAAGGTTTTGGGGGCTCAGTCACCCATGTTACCCTGATGTACCCGAAATCATTTTCAGAGAGAATCTGAGACGTACTCTGGGGGTTCTCCTGCGTCTGGCTCTGCACAGGGGTGGGATGGGATGCATGTACCAGGTGCCCATCCTCAAAACGCTTCTTGTTCTCCATAGAGGCGTGCCAATACATACACACCCAATGGAAGGACATGGACTTGCCTTTAGCTGATGCTGTGACATGCCTGCGCCCTTGGTGTTAGAGAATGTGTTTATGGAGTCCTGCCTCCTGGGAGCCGGGCCGTTGGAAAGCTGTAAGATCTGGACTTGGCTCTTTTCACCTGGGCTTTGAGGTTAAGCTGTTTCACTGCACTGAGATGTATTATAAACGGATCTATGAACCGGCCTCACAGAACCGTTGCCTGGAGGCTGTGGCAGGCGACAGTCTGTCTATCATGATATCACATGGTCCTTTTTAAGAGACTCAAGTGAGAAATTTTCTATAAGTCTCAGTAGCAAGATAGAGACTTTTCCCCCCCAAGCACCTAGTTTGTTTTTCATTTTATGAATACTGCGAAGTATGTAAATGAATACACGTCCCTCTTTGACTGAGAAATGTAGAGCCCAAGTTGCTGCTTTCTTCTCCAAAGTACACAGGACTCTATGGGTGTACATTTTATATGCTGATTCCAACTTCATCTTATTTGTTTCTACCTTAAGTTTCCTCTTTATCTCTTTACTTCACTGATGTGTTATCTCACGTACTGAATGTGTTACTCTAAGTACTCTAAGTCACCTCAGGTATTTCTGAAATAAAGGACATTGAGAAGGGTGCACTGATTAAAAATGGGAGCTCTGGGATCAGGATGATCTGAAGTTGAATTGCTGCCCTGCCATTTAGGACTTCTGTGACTCTGGGTAACTTATCTGACCTTGTTTAGCCTCAGCATTCTCATATGTAAAATGGGATAACAAGAGCACCAATTTTTTTTTTTTTTTTTTTTCTGTACGCGGGCCTCTCACTGTTGTGGCCTCTCCCGTCGCGGAGCACAGGCTCCGGACGCGCAGGCTCGGTGGCCATGGCTCACGGGCCCAGCCGCTCCGCGGCATGTGGGATCTCCCTGGACCAGGGCACGAACGCGTGTCCCCTGCATCGGCAGGCGGACTCTCAACCACTGTGCCACCAGGGAAGCCCAAGAACACCAATTTTTAAAGGCTGTTGTGCCTAGTAAATGTAAAGCTTTTCATGCAGCACCTGGCAGATAGTAAGTACACTCGTCCCTTGGTATCGCAAGGAATTGGTTCCAGGACCCCCTCGGACACCAAAGTCCATGGATGCTCAAGTCTGTTATGTAAAATGATGTAGTACAGTCATCCCTCCGTATCTGTGGGTTCTGCATCAAGGGATATGCGAGCCAACTATACTGAATCAATGTTATGTAATTATTGCTATCATTAGTATTAGAACTAGTAAGAGAATAAATAAATACTTGAATAAATTAATGTATCTGTTGGAGGAGAAAAAGTCAGTCTTGTTTTGCTGGGACATTTCCTCTGCTCCCATGGGCTGAGGCAGAGTAGAGAATAAACTGTATAAACTCTAATGAAGATGGCTTAAAATCCTGTAGAAGCTCACAAACCCCTAAGCCTCTGAGAAGAATATTTATTTTTTATATTTTAACAAGAAGGGAATGGAGGAAGGGTCATAAAATGTTAAAGTGTATTACTGACTATATTACTGACCTATATTACTTTTTATTTTTTTTTATTTTTTGCGATACACGGGCCTCTCACTGCTGTGGCCTCTCCTGTTGCAGAGCACAGGCTCTGGACCCGCAGGCTCAGTGGCCATGGCTCACAGGCCCAGCCGCTCTACGGCATGTGGGATCCTCCCGGACCGGGGCACGAACCCATGTCCCCTGCATCGGCAGGCGGACTCTCAACCACTGCGCCACCAGGGAAGCCCCCTATATTACTTTTTAACAGTAAGATTATTAACTCCTAAAATTATCACCATCTCAAAAACAATTCCAAACAATAACGTTGCAGCTGGTGTGTATGCTGTCGTCAGTTCAGAGGGGGTATTGTTAGCTACAGGCCACATACTCCAAAACTTAAGCAATAAAACAAAATGGAACAGTAGAAGATGATGCTATTTTAGCACAGGCTGGTAATGTTACAGTGACTAAAGACCAGATGTATTTGAGAAAGAATAGTAATACCAAGGTAGTGTCTTTATTAAGGTACTTTATAAACATGAGCCTATTATTTCCCTGAGGAACTGTCTGAAATAGCATAAGCTCCAGACACCAGACTAAGAACTCACTTTGGTCTGAATTTTTATGTGCTTAACTCATCTTTGACTCTGTTCCAGCGCCCAGAACATACCTGGCACAAATGTTTGTTGATGGAACAAATGAATGAATAGGTTGCCTCAAGTTGTGGGAGGTCCCCACCAATAACTGGACAATCTCCTTGAAGGCATCAGGACCAAATGAACCTTGGTGACCTGTGGGGTGATGAGTAAGCAGCTGGAGACCTTTAATCCTGGGAACATGGGAGCAGGGGGCACACATTCACTCATTCTTTCAAAAAATTTTTAAGTCACTACTATGGGTTCTGATACTATGCTGGCCGTGGTGGATATAAAAGACAAGGCAAATCCAGGCTCTGTCCTCCTGGCACGGACACAATAACAACACAATTGGCAGGCACAAGGCATACCTTGAGATAACAAAGGAAGGATACCAAATTCAGACTTGGAAGCAGTCAGGGAAACCTTCGTGAAGAATGGCCATATGAGGGATGAGTTGGAAGTCTTGACTAGGTAAAGGGTGGAAGAGGATGGGGGCAGGAACGGTCAGAAAATGAGAGAGTGCATGGTACACAAGAGACACTGGCCACGCCACGTCAGTGTGGCTGGAGCAGAAATGATGATGGGAGGCTGGTGAGGAAAGGAGAGGACTCTGATAAGCAGGGCGTTGCCTTCTAGGATGAGGAATATCACTTGATGTTGAGCGTGATGGGAATGAATTGAAATTTTCAAGCAGAAGAGTTTCCATATCAGATCTGGGTTCAGAAAGCTTACTTTGGTTGCCATGGAGAATGAACTTAGGGCTGGAAACTAGGGCAAGGAAACCACTTAGTAAGGAGGCTGTTATGTTAACCAAGCGACAGAGTGTGGGTTTGAAACACAATGGGGGGGTTCTTAGTGGTTGATTGTGATTGAGGACCAGAGAGGAAGAAGGGCCAAAGCTATCTGCATAAGAATGAACGTAAGATTGATGCTTGCTTTGAGTATTGGGTAGACACCTTTCCGCTTCTGTTTTCAAAAGCCACCTTGTGACCCATGGGTGGGGCAGTGAGATGTGCCTCCAACACAGGGACCATCCTAAAGTTCTGGGAGCTTCTCTTCTCACCTCATCCCCAATCTTACTGTCATGGTGGCCTTGGCGCTGCAGTCACACTGGGAAACTGGGGGATGGGGGCTGAGGACCCCTCTGATGGGATTTAGGAGGCTTTAAGATCTTCTGACAGTGCCTCCCACAGATAAGTGGGGATAAGGAGCTGCAACTGAGGACTTCGTAGAAATAGAAATAGAAATAGGTGGAAGTCAGTCAAAAGGATAATCACAGCATTGGGCATCTTGGGATTTGCAGTCAGAAAACCAGAATCCAGGCTCCATCTGGGGTGAGCTTGGGAAAATCATTTAAGCTCCAACACTAGAATGCCGTCAAATGTTGACACTAAAAATTATAACGACTTACACAAATCCATGAGTCATTTATGCTCTATGAATTTCAGTTTTCTCCTTTATAGAATGAAAATTAAAATATCTGCCTGTGCGTATCTTGAATGAAACAAATCACATGTGTACTAATGCTTTGAAAACTGTAATATGATTAACTATGTACGTGTTGGAAACCTGTGAGGCTGTACCAGGTGGTGCATTGAGCGTGAACTGTAGGTCAGACAGACATGGATTTGGGCTCTGGATATACAAGAAATTAGCTGTTGGTAAGAATGGTAAGCTCGTTCTAAAATGACTCCCGCCTCCTGGATGTCCTCCCTTGTGCAACTCCCTCCTTTTCTGTGTGGGTGGCCCGGACCTGGTGACCCGAATGAATAGAATCTGGCAAAAGTGACGTCACTTTGGAGATTAGCTTGTAAAAGACAGTGACTTCTGTTGTGCCGGCCCCCTCCTTAGATCTGACTCTGATGAAGCCTGCTGCCGTGTCACGAGCTGCTTTATGGAGAGGCTCATGTGACAGGGGACTGGGGGTGGCTTCCATCCAACTGATGTGAAACGGGGCCCTCAGTCCAACAGCCCACCAGGAACTGAAGCCCCAAGCAACCCTGTGAGTGAGCTGTGAGATTCTTCCCTCGTGGAGCTCTGCCGTGACTGGTGCTTCAGCTGATACCTTGATGGCAGCCTCGTGGGGACCCTGAGCCAGAGGACCCCGGGGACATGCTGAGAGTCCTGACTCAGAAGCTGTGAGATAATACATGTGGTTGTTTTCAGCCACCAAGTTTGGGGGGAATTTTTTATGCGGCAATCCAGAACAAATATCAATACATCAAGTTACTTTCCCGGAGTTCCGGTATCCTCCTCTGTAAAATGGAATCCCAATACCTACTTGCAGGAGTTACAGCAAGAATTCAATGAGAGAATGTATCTAGGCCAAAGGCGGTGCCTGACACATAGTAGGCACTTCGCAAATGGTTGTTGTTATTATTTTCTGAAAGGCAGCAAAGCCCAGAGACAGCTGAATGCTACACACAATGGGGCAGTGAGTTTAAGGCAGTGAGTTCCTGGCTGCCCTGTCATAGCGTCACTATACTCTATTATTAAGGTTTGTTTAGTTGTGTGTCTTCTGCAGTTGACTCTGAACTGGATGAGGCTGGGGCTGTATTGTGTCACCACTTTATCTCCTGTGCCCAGCAACACTCAGTGAGGGTTTGTTAAATGAATGAATAAATAACTGAATTAATGAGACGGTTGAGAGATCCCTTGTCCCCTTGGTATGGCTGGTACTATAAGTAGCTGGCACTTGTCCCAGGAAATAGTGTAGGGGAATGGAAAGGATGCTGAGCTAGAGAGTTAGGGCCGCTCTGAGGCTCATGGGCCATGCTTGCTGTGCTCAGACCTTGGTTTTCTCACGCAACAAGTGAAAGTAAAATAGTTGTCTGTATTTTCTTATAGGCTCGCTGTGAGGATTAAGCAAGGTCATAGATATAAAAGTGCTTGGAAAACTGCAAACACAATGCAAACATTACTCTTAGGAACGCTGGTGGAAACCAGCCCATGATGGTCATTCTTCTTAAGTGGCCTATTACTCAACCAGGCATGTTTTGACACAACTCAGATTTAGAAAATATGTTTGGATTGTAAATAAAATTCATGAACTAATTTCATATAAAAAGCAATATTCTGAAAATTTTTACTTCTTATTATCTGCGACATATATTCTTTCAAAGGGGTAGAATGCCTTGTTTTTCCCCTGAACTGTTTTTGTTCACATTTGTGATCTGCTTGTTTGGATTTTCAGATGGGAAACATGTCCTTTACAGATGAATTCTTTAGCATAGGACATGGTAGTTTTGCCTTTGCAATTCGTTGTTAGTAAATTTTGGCTTTAAACATTTGTTTTGGGCCCATTGACATGTGGGTAAACACACTTACTGGCTAAAGAAAACAAAGGGTCTTGAGAGGGGCCCTCCAGCTGCAGCCAGGCTGGGTTAAACCCCTGAGGAACCAATTCTGCCTCATGTGAATCACGCCAGCAGGCCCCAACCGGACAACTATTTCTGCCTCAGAAAAACCCAGTGTAGCCAAGAAGGCTAAGCCAGTTTCCTTGGAGCAGGGAATTTCCAGGCCCCTTCCCATCACACCCCAGCCTCTCTTTCCAAACACAGCTTCCTCTGCACAGTAGATGTCTTTCCCCAGCATTTTACAAATTGAGTGCAGGGAGAGAGGTTCAGCAGTTTGCCTTAAATGAAGGCACCGTATGACATGAACATGAGTTGCGGGGACATAGCATACTGTAACTCCCTCTTGGAAAATCACAGTGCCCCTGTTAGGCAACTAACTTTAACATGATTTAGGTCAAAACAAGCATCATTAAGTCAGAGTTAACTGCTTCCTTCTTTCTTTCTTGTAGCTCTTTAATGATAATGATAACCTTCTTTCTTGTCTTTTAGTTATTTGTCCACTTGTATATCTCTCTGGTTGCTCTAACATCTTTGAAAGTACAGGCTAGCTTTTTTACCTCTACATTTCTGCTGAGTCCCATGCAGTGCTATGAATGGAATAAGTGCTCAATAAATGTTTTTGGAGTAAACTGATAGAATAATGAATGTCTAATAGTCTAGGGTGGGCCACCCTAGACTTCCAAGCAGAACTTGGAAGAAGAGGCTACAGAGAGGCAAAACAAGTCATGTTTTTAATGGGCCAGAATCAGTTACAGGGTAAAAATCCCACTTTATTCAGCTGTTTCAGGCAGTCTGACATCAGATGACTAGTCATCACTCCAAATAGATTTGGTCCTTTCTGACCGTTTATTCAGCGTCATATAAGCATGATCTGTTTGTACTTTCCTGCCCAGGGACATTTCTTCATCCACACAAATCTAGAGACGTGTTTGTTTACTGCGGGAAAATAATTTAGAAACTGCTCATCTTGATTTGGAGTTCGTGAAACCAAATACACTGCCAGTCTTAAATGACCAGTAAGATGATCATCTCCCAATAACATTGACAGTCTTTGGCCAGATGCCAATCGAGGACTCGCTCTTAACATCGGTGTCACCAACCACCTCCTCTCATGCTCTGGGTAGAAGGCTTTGAATAGACTCTCATGTTCTCCATTACTCATCAGGTTTCCCTTTGCTTTATGGACAAACAGAAACACGTGGAAAAAAGGACTCGGACTGGCTCAAGAGTCAGAGTAAAGTGTGTTGGTGTCAGGCGCTAACTCTCCTCTGTAAATTTTACCCTTGGAGATTCTCTGTCTTTCACTTAGCTCATGCATCTCTCAATGTAGCTACATGTATCTGGGGGTCTGAGTGTGAGAGAAGGAGATGACTTTTCAGATAGTAATGCTGGCGCCCATAACATGGCAATTGCCAAATGAAGGGGAAGCAGGACAGAATCGTGTTGTTTCATGGTAGCTGTGTACTCAAGTTGAAGGTCTGTGTTCTGCAGCGATAACCCCGACAACGTGTGGAAAGAGTGGGGACCCCTTCAGTTTGGCCATGCCGTGTGAAGCTTCAGGACACACCTGGGTCTGTTTCCTAAGACCCAAGTGTCATTCGTGGCTAAGGTAAAGAAGCCCTGCAGATATGACAAAAGGAATGACACCTTCTCACGTGTACTTATCAAGGGCCATCCAGAGAACCCAGCTGGGGGAAAGAGAATTGGCAAAGATGACCTTTAGGAAAAGTGACTCCTGTTAAATTGCTAGCTATTGACAGGGATTCATGAAGCACGCGAAGACAGAAGAATTAGACTTTCTTTTTATTTTTAATTTAATTTAATTTATTTTTAATTGAAGTATAGATGATTTAGAATGTTGTATTAGTTTCTGGTATACAGAAAAGTGATTCAGTAATATATATATATTCTTTTTCATATTCTTTTCCATTATGGTTTACCACAAGATATTGAATATTGTTCCCTGTGCTACACAGTAGGTCCTTGTTGTCTATCTATTTTATATATGTGGTTTTTAAAATTGAAGTATAGTTAATTTACAATGTTGCATTAGTTTCAGGTGTGCAGCAAAGTGAGATACACACACACACATATGTTCTTTTTCAGATTCTTTTCCATTATAGGTTATTACAAGATATTGAGTATAGTTCCCTGTGCTATACAGTAGATCCTGGTTGGTTATCTATTTTATTTATAGTAGTTTGTACGTGCCAATCCCAAACTCCTAATTTATCCCTCCCTCATCCCTTTTCCCCTTCGGTAACCATAAGTTTGTTTACTATGTCTGTGAGCCTGTTTCTGTTTTGTAGATAAGTTCATTTGTGTCATATTTTAGATTCCACATAGAAGTAATATCATATGATACTGGCCTTTCTCTTTCTGATTTACTTCACTTAATATGATAATCTCTAGGTCATTCCATATTGCTGCAGATGGCATTAATTCATTCTTTTTTGTGGCTGAGTAATATTCCATTGTACATATGTACCACATCTTTTTTATCCATTCATCTGTCGATGGACATTTAGGTTGCTTCTATGTCTTGGCTATTGGGAATAATGCTGCTGTGAACATTGGGGTGCATGTATCTTTTCAAATTAGAGTTTTCTCTGGATATATGCCCACGAGTGGATTGCTGGATCATATAGCAATTCTATTTTTAGTTCTTTAAGGAACCTCCATACTGTTTTCCATAGGGGTTGCACCAATTTACATTCCCACCAACAGTGTAGGAGGGTTCCCTTTTCTCCACACCCTCTCCAGCATTTGTTATTTGTAGACTTTTTAATGATGGCCATTCTGACTGGAATGAGGTGGTGCCTCATTGTAGTTTTGATGTGCATTTCTCTGATAATTAGCGATGTTGAACATCTTCTCATGTGCCTGTTGGTCACCTCTATGTTTTCTTTGGAGACATTAGACTTTCTTTTTATTAGTCCAGTCTTATTTGACTCCAGTAGGTGGGGATGACATATGGAGCAGGAACATAGGCAGTGCTGGAGGCCAGAGCAGAAGGCTCAGAAGCACTACATGGAAGCCACCTAAATGTCCATCAAGAGAGGAATGGTTAAAGAAGATGTGGTACACATGTACAATGGAATATTACTGAACCATAAAAAAGAATGAAGTAACGCCACTTGTAGCAACATGGATGGACCTAGAGATTATCATACTGAGTGAAGTCAGGCAGAGAAAGACAAATATCATATGATATCACTTATATGTGGACTCTAAAAAAGGGTACAAATGAACTTATCTACAAAATAGAAATAGAGTTACAGAAGTAGAAACAGACTTATGGTTATCAGGGGTAAGGGAGAGGGAGGGATAAATTGGGAGATTGGGATTGACATATACACACTACTATATATAAAATTGACAACAAACAAGGACCTACTGTATAGCACAGGGAACTGTACTCAATACTCTGTAATGGCCTATATGGGAAAAGAATCTAAAAAAGAGTGGATGTATGTATATGTATAACTGGTTCACTTTGCTGTACACCTGAAGCTAACACAACATTGTAAATCAACTACACTCCAATAAAAATTTTTTAAAAATTAAGAAAAAAAAGTGGGAATAAAAAAACAACTTGTCAGGGAAGAAGAGAGGGAAATGAGGTAAGGACAAGGGGAGGTCCCAGTGAGCCACATAGATAAGCAGGCAGGGAGTTCCTTAGGCAAACAAGTGAAGCACTGACTCAATTGATTGCTGAAATTCTGGTGGGAGTTACTGAAAGGAATCTAGGAGGCCAGGCAGAAGATCATTAGTAGAAAGTAATCATCTACCGTTTTCAACACTGAAAATTATTCTGACCTGCACAAACCAGAAAGACCACAGAAGAAGCCAGAAGTTCTGCTCTGGGGCCTGAGGGCTCCTGAAGGTGGGGGGCTGCTGTCCCGGCAGACAGAGAGCTGCTACAGGGGTGGGGAAAGGTCTGCGATGCTCCGGAGGAAATAATAGTACCCCAGGGCTTTGTGTAGTTGAGAGAGGGGAGGTTCCTGTAGACAGAGGAGAAGAGAAGGTCAGTACTGATGGGGGCCCAGCACCCTTCCTCCTTTTCATATCATCTCAACTAATTAAGCCTATTCCAAATAAGGTTACATTCTGAGGTACTAGGGGTCAGCATGTGAACATATTTTTTTGGCGGGAGGTTGCAATTCAACCCATAATAGGTACTTTGGACAAGTGAGAGGTCAGCTAGCAGCCAAATGGCTGTTCTCTTGGAGAACATGTTTCCCAAATTATGAGCAGAGCTAAGTAATTTGTTGTTTTCTATTCCAGTTTTAGCTTTTACTTTGGTTTTCAGTTCAAGAACTGAAAGCATTCAACATTCTAGTGAGACATTTATTTACAACTTTAATTGGAAATGTTTCATGACTAGCCTTTAGATGTATTTACACTGGTAAGGCTAGGGGAAAAAACCCAGTCCATGTTGTTGCCTGTTACAGCTTGTGTTGTATAATAAACTGAGCAATCAGATGAGAATATGGGCCCTCCCCTTATTCTCCCCCCACCACTTCTATTACACACACACACACACACACACACACACACACACACACATATACACACACACTCACACTCAGTCACAAAGCTCAGAGAGTTCTACAAGCAATCAGGGCCAACCACAGAGCTTTCACTCTGGTGGGGGCTGGGTTGGAATAGCATGGCAGTCTAAGCAGGAGGACAGGAGGACAGGTAGGTCCTGGAAGAGTCTGGGAGAGAGAACCAGGTGGACACCATGCATTCAGCCGCTCACATGTTCATTCAACACCCCTGCGTTAAACAGCCACAGTAGCAGTGCCGTGACCATTAACTGAGTGCTACTCTGTGCCTGCATCCATCAGACGATAACCAGTAGTTCTCAGTAAGGGGTTCTTGGCAACCAGGAATGTTAAGGGAGGTTGAAGGTGAAGTAGAGAATGATCTAGATTATTAGATAAACTAGAATCAACCAGGACAGTGAGTGTGAGCCTTGGAGGAGATGGCAGTGGGTGGATGGCAGGGATGGTGGTAACAGATGGATTTATTGTCACAACTGACAGTTACTTTAGGTGCTGGGATGAATCCATGCTGACGTCACAGTGTAGGTAGTCTTGGCTAATGGTTAAGCACGGCTTAATCACTGGGGCCCAGTCTCTTGAGTTTGAACCCAGCTTGACCCCTTACCTGCTCTGTTAGTTTGCTAGGGCTGTCGTTACAAAATACCACATGCTTGGTGTCTTCAACAACAGAAATTAATTTTCTCCCAGTTCTGTAGGCTGGAAGTCCAAGGCAAAGGTGTCAGCAGGTTTGGTTTCTCCTGAGGCCTCTTTCTTTGGCTTGCAGATGACCACCTTCTCTTGGTGTCCTCACCTGATCTTTTCTCTGTGTGCATGAATCCTTAGTGCCTCTTTTTTGTGTCCAGATTTCTTCTTCTTGTACAGACACCAGTCAGACTGCATTAGGATTCATCCTAATAGCCTCATTTTAACTTAGTCACCTCTTTAAAGATCTTATCTCAACCTAGAGGGGTGGGATAGGGAGGGTGGGAGGGAGCCGCAAGAGGGAGGGGAGATGGGGATGTATGTATATGTATAGCTGATTCACTTTGTGATACAGCAGAAACTAACACAACATTGTAAAGCAGTTATACTCCAATAAAGATATATATATATAAAATAAAGTTCTTATCTCCAGACAGTCACATTCTGAGGTACTGGGAGTTAGGACTCGACATATGCATTTTGGCGGGTGTTGGGGGCATGGGAGGACACAATTCGGCTTCTAACACCTGCTGTCCAGTATTGGCAGATTACTTTCTGTCTCCAAGCCTTACTTACCCTCTGTACAACCGGAAAGATGTTAACAACTAACACGTGTCAAACACTTCCTATGTTTTAAATATTTTACATTCATTATCTCGTTTAATCCTCACGATAGCTATATAAAGTTGGTGTTATTATAATACCAAATAAAAATATGGGATGCCCAGTTAAATGTGAATATCAGATAAACGATAATTTTTTTTAGTGTATGTCCTGCGCAATTTTTGAGACATACTTACACTAAAAGTTTCTCATTGTTTATCTGAAATTCAAATTTAGTCAATTGTCCTGTAATTTATCTGGCAGCATTATCCCTTGGAGCCAGAAGAGTAAGCAGAGTCAGGACTGCTCCCTTGGGAGAAGGCCTGATTCTCTCTCCTCTCCCATTTGAAGCTCTCTTCTCTACTGTGGCAGCAAAAGGAGGCCTCCCAGGAAGGCAGCCTAGACCAGCCTGGTTCCTGATTTTTTTTTTTTTTTTTTTTATATGATAGTTCTATTTTAATGTTTTGCGAAACCACCATACTGTTTTCCATATTAGCTACACCAATTTACATTCCCACAAATAGTGCACCACAGTTCTCTCTTCTCCACATCCTCACCAAGACTTGTTATTTTTTGTCTTCCTGATGATAGTCATTCTGACAGTAGTGAGGTGATATCGCAATGTGCTTTTAATTTGCATTTCAATGATGACTAGTGATGTTAAGGATCTTTTCATGTGTCTCTTCGTCATCTGTATGTTTTCTTTGGAAAAATGTCTATTCAGGTCCTCTGCCCATTTTTAATTGGGTTGTTTGTTTATTTGATATTGAGTTGTATAAGTTCTTTACATATTTTAGATAATAACCCCCCTTCACAGATATCATTTGCAAATATATTCTCCCATTCAGTAGGTGGCCTTTTCGTTTTGATGGTAGTTTCTTTTGCTGTGCAAAATCCTTTTGGTTTGATGTAGTACCATTTGTTTTGTTTTTGCTTTTGTTTCCCTTGCCTTGAGAAGACATATTCCCCTAAATATTGCTAAGATGATGTCAAAAAGCGTACTGCCTATGTTTTCTTCTAGAAGTTTCATGGTTTCAGTTCTGACATTTAGGTCTTTAATCCATTTTGAGTTTGTTTTTGTATATAGCATGAGAGAATAGTCCAGTATGATTCTTTTGCATGTAGCTGTCCAGTTTTTTCAACACTATTTATTGAAGAGGCTCAGTTTTTCCTTTTGTATATTCTTGCCTTTTATGTCATAGATTGATTGACCATGTAAGTATGGGTTCATTTCTGGGCTCTCTATTCTGTTTCATTGAGCTATGTGTCTGTTTTGTACAAGTACCAAGCTGTTTGTACTGTGGCTTTGTAGTATAGTTTAAAATCAGGGGGCATTATAACTCCAGTTTTGTTCTCCTTTCTCAAGGTTGCTTTGGGTATTCAGGGTCTTTTGTGTTTCCATACAAATTTTGGAATTATTTGTTTTAGCTCTGTGAAAAATACCTTTGGTATTTTGATAGGAATTGCACTGAAACTGAAGATAGCCTTGTGTTATATGATCATTTTAACAATATTAATTCTTGCAATCCATGAGCATGGTATATCTTTCTGTTTGTTTCTGTAACCTTCAATTTCTTTCATCAATGTCTTATAGTTTTCCAATTATAAATCTTTTGCCTCTTTGGTTAGATTTATTCCTAGATTTTTTTTTTTTTTAACATCTTTATTGGGGTATAATTGCTTTACAATGGTGTGTTAGTTTCTGCTTTATAACAAAGTGAATCAGTCATACATAAGCATATGTTCCCATATGTCTTCCCTGTTGCGTCTCCCTCCCTCCCACCCTCCCCATCCCACCCCTCCAGGCTGTCACAAAGCACCGAGCCAATTTTGAAAGGAATTTACTTTCTCCCTCTCTCTTTAGTTACTTCTCCTCTGACACTGGCTAGTGTGGCTTAAATAAGCTTTTCCCTGCACTGCAACCCTAATACCAGAGACTCAAATACGAGTCTGGGGGAAAATGGCCTACTTTGGTTCACTGTGACTGGGACCTACCTAGCACAGAAAAGAAGGGCTCCTCCATATGACCTAGCTTTGTTCATCTAAGCTCTTCGCTCAGTTCTGAGCTCAAATCTTCAGCCAAGAGTAAAGTGCTATTTGTCTTACTTTGCTTTTCTTCATCCAGAGGCTTAGATCTCCTTTGGGGACTTTGAGTCCCACTTTGAGTGGAGTGTTGAGAAAAGTTACTCAAACCTTGGAAAGCAAAAGGATTATTTCATGACCTTTTAATGTCATCTAAGGCCATGTTACTGAAAGTGTGGTTTGCTGACTAAGAGTGGCACCTGTGAACTTGTTAAAATGCAAATTCTCTGGCCCAGCCCAAGACCTATTGAATCAGAATTTCTGGGGGCAGGATCCAGGAATCTGTATTTTCGTATAGTCTGAGAAGCATTGGTCTAGAGAATCTTGCCTGGGGTCCTCTCCCTCTTTTGGGGAATGCAACATAGTTTATACCGCTGATTTGGCCTCGGACCTTTTACAGTACTGTTGAGATGATGATGATTTTATCTTCTGTCCAATAGAGAAGATAACCCTAAATATTACAGTTTTGCTGCTCTCTTGGATATTAACCAGTTTTGTATCTGGATTTACAATCTTACCTCAGCCCTCTTTTCACCCCCCACTCACTGCACAAGTCCTGTTTTCTCATATCCTCCTTTGATACAGCATTGCCATCCTGCTGGTTCCCTCATTAATGAACTGAATAGAACTATGATATGGGCTTACTTATCTATCTATATGAAAATTAGGTTTTTAATATTCTGAAAATGATACTCTAACACAAGAATAACCAAGAGAAGACAGGATTCATCTCTTCTTCAGACTCCTGGCTAAATACTGTCATAACACTCTCTATCTCAATCAGGGTCTATTTGTTACAAACAACAGAAGCCATCCTGAATAATCGAAATGAAGAAGGGACTTATTGGAAGCCTATAGGAGTCTCATTTCCAGGAAGTATAGCAAAGCTCCCAAGGGAGTGGAAAACTGTCAGTTAGTCTCAGGTTCTTTCACTCCAAATGCTCTCTGGCCCCTGATTTTCTCCAGGAATGAACACTGCTTTCTGGCTTCTTTATATACTGGTTATATACTAGTTTCCCTGTTTACTTATCAGCATGAACGTGGCTTAAAATGGATCTGAATGATCTTCCAGCTCCAGAAACTGATTTGTCCCTGACAGACCAGTAAATCAGCTGGGTTTCAATCACATGCCCGCCTGCTGGGGGAGGGGGAAGGATTAAGACTTCAGCTCACACATCCACAAGAAGCTGAGATTAGAGCAGATATATTCTAAAAAAAAGCACCAGTGGGCAAGGATGGTGAACTTACCTCTGATACACTAGCCTTTAAGAAGACTGTATTAGTGATCAAGGAAAGAGAGATGATGAAAGAGGTGTTCTTTCCAGGGTTTCCTCCCTTGGACGTGAGAATGGTCTTGGGATCTTAACACACCTCTGAGGCCTAACAAATAGAAAAGCCTCTTGGCCTCTGAAATGGGCAGAGTGAAAGCTGAATAAAGAGAGACTGATTTTTAATTAAAACTTTTTGATATGGAACCTAATAAAAATCTTATTTTTAGGGGTTGTACACTTACTTAATTAACCTTTGAGAAAATCATATCATATTGGCACGCATTTTCAGCCCAAACATTTAACTTAGGGTAACACCAGCTACTGTAACCAATAAATCCCTAAATTTCATTGGCTTAGCACAGTAGAAGTTTATTTTCTGCCCTCAGCAGTGTAAATATAAAGCAGGTATTCCTGGTCAGTGGGTAGGAATCCTTTAGTTTATTTAAGTCTTTTAAAATTTTTGTCAGTAATGGTTTGTACACCTTTTGCTAAATTTATAGACATTGGGGGATTTTGATACTGTCGTAGAGTTATCTCTTTAAAAAATTCCATTTTCTAATACTTTGTTGCCAGTGTATTTGGAAATATAATTTTTAAAATATTGACATTGATATATATATATATAATATATTTAATAATTTCTAAGTACTTTCTTTTGTGTTTTCTATGTATACAATTATATAGTCAAAATAATGTTATTTCTTCCTTTCTAATTGTTATGCCTTTTACTTCTTT
Organism: Delphinus delphis; assembly: GCF_949987515.2. Classification (NCBI taxonomy): domain Eukaryota; kingdom Metazoa; phylum Chordata; class Mammalia; order Artiodactyla; family Delphinidae; genus Delphinus; species Delphinus delphis. The sequence continues at coordinate 41,955,087 of NC_082699.1, read as the reverse complement.
TTCTTTTCCTACTGCACTGGCTAGGTCCTCCAGTATGATGTTTTATAGATGAGATGTCAGCAGATGTCCTTGTTAATTACAAGTCTCCGGGAGTGGCTTCCACTACTTTACCATTAGGTATTATATCAGTCAGGGTCAGTCAGAATACAGAAACCATATTAGTTATTTTAAAAAAGATAATTTAATTTAAAGAATTATCATCCATGTTTTGGAGAAGAGAAAAGGCAAAGAGATGACACTGAGTATCACAGAGATTGTAACCACAGGAAGCAGCTACTACCCTGGTGCTAGGGAAACAAAGGAAAGGGGTTGACATTAGTAAAACTTAAAAGCTTAGATGAGAGGCTCCATGGATTTGGGTTGCAGTCTTCTGGGGACAGGACATTGCCTGATCAGTGCCTGAGGACCTTGGAGCTGAAGGTGCTCCTGAAGAGGGCCCCTTGGAGCTGGTTTCAGAGCTGTGAGGAGGGGGCAACAAGGGCTGGCATTGTTATCTCTGACGGGGCATGGTGCGACAGAGTCTTAAGTATGAAAAAGCTGCAAACTGGAAACAACTGCTGCTCTTGGAAACAACTGTCACTTCCAGGATGAAAAACTTTGGATACATTAACACAAACAAGTGCGAAGAAAACAGGAAAGTCCCTTCTTCCTCCTCCAGCTTTGCAGCCTCTGTCTCATGCTCCCTAAAGCCTAACAGGAAGCTTGCTGGCAAAGCAAAAATGTAAACTGCAGAGTGCCAGCTCCCAAAGCACAAAATGAAGTAAAAAAAGGGTGGGTTTGAAGCTTAATAATTATCAAATAGCTTAATAATCTAAAAATAATTGTGGCACTTACTGTGTAAGTTTTTTGCATATACCTTTATCAGGTAAATCCACTTTACAGGAAATTTACATCTATGCCTAGTTATGAAGAGTATTTATAGTGAATGAGTGTTGATTTTTATTAAATGCTTTCTCTGTACCTATTGAAATAAATGTATAATTTTCCCCTGTATTCTATTTGTTTAGTGAATTACAGAGATTGATTTGGAATGTTAAATAAACCTTCCATTCCTGAAATAAGTCTCACCTGATTATGTTAGATTATACATTTTACATTTTGCTGGATTGGATTTGCTAATACTGTGTTAGTATCACAAGAGTGATTTTGCCTGAAATTGTTCTCTGTCAGCTTTGATATCGAGGTTATGCTGCGCTCATGACACAAGTTGTGATGTATACACTATATATTTTTTTATTATCTGGACGAGTATGTATAAAATTAGTGTTATTTTTAAATGTTTGGAAATATTTATTGGTGGAGCTATCTGGGCCTAGTGCTGTGTGTATGTGTGTGTGTGTATGTGTGTGTTTTAGCGGGAAAGTTATTATTATGGACTCAGTTTCTTTAATAAATACAGGAATATTCATATTTCTATTCGTGTATTTCTACAAGAATACAATACGATACAATACGATACGATACAATACAATACAATTCTTGTATTGGGGGTCAGTTCCCAGTTAAAAATTTCAAAGACTTTGTCCATTCTATCCAAATTTTCACTTGTATTGGCATAAAGCTGTTCATAATTTGCTCTCATTATCTTTTAAATATCTGCAAGATCTGTAGTGATGTCTCTCTTTTCATTCTTGATATTGGTAATTTGTGTTTTCTCTTTTTTTTCTCTCTCAATACTGCTAGGGGTTTATAGAGTTTGTAAACTTAAATTCGAAGAATCAACTTTTGTCTCTGTACATTTTCTCTATTGTGTATTTGTTTTCTATTTCATTAATTTCTGTTCTTGATGACTGAAAAATTTCTTGAGATAGATACTTAGATCATTAAATTTCAGCTTTCTTCTTTTCTAATACATGCATTTAAAAGTATATATTTTTCTTTAAATACAGCTTTAGCTGCATCCCATAAGTTTTGATATATTGTATTTTTATTATTAATCAGTTAGAAGTTATTTTCCAGTTTCCATTTTTATTTCTCCTTGATCCCATGGGTTATTTATATATTTTAAAAATTTGAAATATATTAAGATATTCTAATTATATTTTTGTTATTAATTTATAGCTTGCTTTGGCTGCAGTCAGAAAATATACTTTGTATAATTCAGTTCTTCAAAATTTATTGAGACTTGCCTTTCAGCCCAGCTTATGGTCAATTTGGGTAAATGTTATGTATACTCTGCAGTTTGGGGATGGAGTGTTCTAAATGTAACAATTTGGTCAGATTAGTTAATTGTGTTGTTTAAATCTTTCATATTTTTACTGATTCATTGTCTGTTTGTTCTGTCAGTTACTAAAAGAGATGTATTAAAGCACCTCAGTGTGATTGTGAATTTTAAAATTTATCCTTGAGGTTTTAAAATTTGCTTTCTATATTTCGAGGCTATGTTATTAGATGCATACAAATTTGGGATTGCTACATCTTTTTAGTGGATTGACATTTTTATCATTATAAAATGTCCCTATTTACCTCTAGTAATCTTTTTGCCTTAACGTTTAACATTGTTTGACAAGAAAAGAACTACATTTGCCTTATTTATTTGTTTATTTATAGTTTAGTTTTGTGTAGTGTATCTTTTTCTGTGCTTTTACTCTCAAATTTTTTCCTCCACTTAATGTGTGTCTCATCATCAGCATGTAATTGTTTCTTTTTACAATAGTCTGACAAGTTTTATTTTTTTAATAAAATATTTTGTATATTCATAATTAATGTAATTATTGATATATTTGTATTATTTGTCCTGTGTATCTTACTATTTGTTCTCTATATGTATTATCTATTTTTACTATTCTATTTACAATTACCCTATAAATGACAACATGTGATCTTGAGTTACAAGGGTGCATTCTAAAGGAGTACTTTTACCACTTTTCAGAGAATGCAGGAATCTTAGTACACTTTAATTATTTTTAACCTTTTCTACTTTTGCTATATTTTGTCATGCATTTTAATTATACATATATTTAAAATGGAACAAAGCATCATTGTTATTATTTTTTACAGTTAATTTTTCTTCAGATTTATCCATATAGTTACCTTTCTCACTGATACTCATTCTTTCCTATATTTGCAGGTTTCAGCTAAGATAAATTTTTCTGCCTCAAGAACTCTCTTTAGTATTTCTTTTAGAGTGGTCTGCTGGTGACAAACTCTCTCTCTCTCATTCTCTCTGTCTCTCTCTCTTTGCCTGGAAATGTTTATATCTTGCTTTCATTTTTGAAGGAGATTTTCACTGGATATTGGCAGTTATTTTCATTCAGCATTTTAAAGATGTCACATTGCATTGCCTTCTGACTTCCATTATTTCTTTTGGGTAGTTAGTTGCCAGTATTACCTTTGAAAGTAATGTGTCTTTTTTCCCTGGGTGGTTTTAAGATACCCTATTTGCTTTTGGTTTTCATAGTTTTCCTATGATGTACTTAGGCATGGCTTTCTTTATATTTATGCTACTTGGAATTTGTAGAGCTTTAAAAATCTGTGGTTTGATGACTTGAATTTGTTTCAAATGGTGCTGTCATTATCTCTGTGAGTACTGCTTTGTCCTGTCTTCTTCTGGGAGGTGCATTACAGTAAGTTGACCTTTTATCACATCCCATATTTCTTAGCTTCTTTTAGTAATTTTTTACACGTTTTCCTAGTTGTACTTCAGTAATATATTTTCTACTGACCTATCATTCATTTACTGATCCTCTATTTTGCTATCTCTAGCCTGCTGTTATATCCACCATTGGGTTTTTATTTTGTTATTGTACTTTTTAGTTCTAAAATTATCATTTGACCCTTTTTTATGGATTTGAATTCTCTGGTCAGGTTTTCCTTTTGTCGTCTATTTTCATGAAGTATTAAACATAGTTATTGTAAAGTCTATATCTGATAATTCTAATACTTGTAGCGTTTGTTCCCCAGAATGGTGAGAATCCTAAAAGTTCTGCTTGGCTTTTCACCTCTTAGCTGTTGCTTTGTGTCTGATGTGTCTTGAGAATCAGAAGATTCCTCAATGAGAAAAGCCACACAGACAGAATATTGGACCCACTTATCTGTAGTTTCCTTTTCTCCAGTATCTTAAGACTTCAGGTACTGACTTTGGGTCACCTAAAACTCCACCTTTTATTTCTGCAGCCCTATGGAACTACCAAAAGCTCTGAGAAGTTACTTTTTCCTTGGCCTCTTGACCCCACTTTATTTACAGATTGTCAATGGAGAAGGTCAGGCTCACTGAAGTGTCCTTCTCCTCTCTCTGGGGTCTTGGCCAATCAGGTTTTGGTTGCCTTGATTGATTGCTGATATCTTTAAGCAGCTGTTTTTCAATATTTTATTCATTATTCATAATTGTTCGTAGCAGGAGGAATGGTCTGATAAAGGATACTCCATCGTAGTTGGAAGTGGGAGCACGCTCTAGTCCATTTTTCAAAGATTAAGATTTTTTATTTATATAACTGAAGGTTCAAATCAATGATGAAATTTTTGATGTATATCTCCAGACATGACAACTTCAGATGTAATAAAACAGTATGTGCCACAGGATCCCCTTTGTTTTGTTGGGGATTTAATGACTGCACAGAGTTTTATGCTACTTAGAAAATGGCAGAGATGATTTTTATCAGGAGACCATTTCCTAAATTGCTTTGGGGAGCATAAATGTTCTGCACAGTTTTAACAGTTGTTCTGTAGGAAAAGGTTTTTTGATTAAATTAATTTGGGAAGTGATAGTTAAAAAGAATTCTTATTTCACAATGTCTCTGAGCCTTGGTTATGCTATATGCCTTCTAAGTCTACGAAAGAGAGTTAACGGCATGCAGAATTTCCTAAATTTATTTGATCAAAGAACCCTTTGGGGAGCAACTCATGGAGAAACTATTATTCCAGATATTATAGCTTGGAAGACACTGGTTTAAGAGGAAAGAAGGCTAAGGTAGAAGTTAGACTATCTCTGATTCTGATTCTGACATTTATTAGCTGTGTGATCTGCTATATGACATTGCATCTCTGATCATTAGTTTCCTCGTGTGTGAAATGAAAAGGCTTTATTTGAGATAACTAAAGTCTAAGCTTTTCTCTTCTATGACATTGCCAAGCATATTGCTGGTATCACACAATATTATCCCCACCTCCAACTCTCATTAGTTCCTATTTCTTTATGCTTAATGATAAAGCCCTTGAAGTGGTGGTTTAATTATTGAAACGGGTGTACCATCTTTGAATTTGAGTCAAATCACTTAACTGAAGAGGTGATGCTAAACCATCTCTGACCTCCTCATGTATTCAATACAGGAACTGTGAAGCACAAGGTGATGTGGTTTACTTATTAAGAAAACAATAGGGCTTATGATGTTTTGTGTAGAGTTGCTGATCCTGGTGAACTTAATGTTTGTTTGTTTGTTTTTTTCATGGATTCACGGAAAAAGGAGACACCAGAAAACTCAGGGTATGTTCAAGGCAGAGAACTAAAGGGCCACCTGGTCTCTTCCTTTCTCTCACCCTAGACCGAAGAGGAAATTGCTTGTCTCAAAACTTGGTGCTAATCAGGGGAAAAAGAAATCCTCTCAGAATTTTTAGCCATAAACTGGGCTTCGTGCTAATTTGAAGCCTGAATTCATATGGAACTGGCAACTCAAAAACATTGAACCAAGAATTTAATTTACAGTTAGGCTTAAAATATCAGAGCCTCCGGGAGCACGACAGACACCAATGTAAATCACCTCTGCAGGGACCCAACTTCGTTCCAGATCCCCCAAGATTTTCGGAGATAAACTTCCAAGAAAAATGAGCAACTTATAGTAAAAATCATGAGTGTATAAGGCACCAGAAGAAAAAAAAAGACTTCAGAAACAGACCTATAAATACTTTAGATATTCTTAACTATGGTTAATATATTTAAAGAAGTGAGACAACTTTGAAAATATGAGCATTGGAGAGAATCTGTAAAGAATAGGCAAGCAAATTTGAAACAAAATAAAATACAACTCAAAATGATAAATACAATAATTGAAATTAACATATGAATTATATGTGTTTATTAATATATTAGATACAGCTGAACAGAATTAATGACCTGGAAGATGAGAGAGAGAAATTATCAGAGACAGGCAAAGAGATGGAAAAGATAAAAGAGAGGTTAAGATTAGGGAGGATGGAATTAAAAATGACTAGAAATAAATCCAAATATATCAACAATTGTAATACATGAGAAAAAGACAAATATGATCACACTGAACAGGAAATAACATCCAGTTTATCCTATTTACATGAGACATATAAAAGCCTAAGGACACAGAAAGATTGATAGCAAAAAGATGGTGTGATAGGCTGAATATTTACTTCTCATTCTTCACCCTTCCCTCCATCTCCCTTTTCCTGGTCTTATTATGGGTACAGTATACTTCCCTATACTTTGACTTTGGACTTGTAATGTGACTTTCATTGACCAGTGGTCTATGGAGAGAAGTGATAATGTGCCAATTCTAAGCTTAGGCTGTAAAGGGCTTTACTAGTGTCCATTTGTGCTCTTGTATCCCTGCCATTGCCATGAGAAGAACGGACCCTGGCTAGCCCACTGGTCCACGGTAGATGAGACGTGGAGCAGAACCACCATAGTCAGTCCAATCCACGCATCTGCATTGAGAAGCATATCCCAGACCAGGTCAGCTAAATTCCAGATCAGCAGACATATGAGCAATAATAAAGGATTACAGTTTTAAGCCAGCAGGTTTTGGGGTAGTTTGTTATCCAGCAATACCGAAAAGATAATTAGTCAAATGCTAAGTAAAATAAAATTGGCCTAGCTATATTAATATCAAAATAAACCACAGGCAAAGAGTATTCCTAGTGAAAGAATTTCTTTATTTTATAGAAGGTTCAATTCAACAGAAAGATAAAATAATCCCAAGACTATATGGACTTAATAATGTAGCCTCAAAATAGGTGAAGTAAAAATTTACAGAACTACAAGGGAAAATAGGCAAATCCACTATCCTAAGGGGGTAATAAGACAAGCAGACTAAAAAATATCATTAAGGATGAGTAAGATTTGCATAATACAGTGAACATGGTTCACTTAATCATAGATCATTTCCATAAAACCACATCAATCAGCCATAAAAAACATTGTTTTTAGAGACAAAGAACATCAGTGAAAATCAACCACGTATTAGTCTACAAATCAAGGCTTAATTCTAAATGAATTTTATCATATAGGTCATATTCTCTAACCACAACTTAATTAAGCTACAAATAAAAAACAAAAATACGATGAAAATTTTCCAATTATTTATAAATTAAAAAGCATACTTCTAAACATTCCAAGGCCAAAGGAGAAATAACAAGGAGAATTAAAAGAATGTTAGAACGGAATTGTACTGAAGATATTACTTATCAAAAATTTTAGATTTCCACTAAGGCTATATTTAGAGGGAAATGTATAGTCTAAAGAACAGTCAGACAAGAATTATGGTAGAAAACTAATGAACTAAGTATCCTTAGAAAAGAGCAGTAAAATAAACTCGAAAAAAGTAGAAGAAAATAACACAAGATTAAAGCAGAAAATGAACACATAATAAAGAAGACCTGCAAAACCAAAGTTTTTTTCAAAGGCTAATAAAATTGAAACCCTCTGCAAAATTAATGAAAAAGAGAGAGAGAGAGAAGAGGCACAAATTAACAACATTAGAAATATAAAAGATATGACTATAGATGCTGCATATATTAAAAAGAAAATATGGTCTTTTGAACAACCTAGTGCCAATAAATTGGAAAATTTAGATAAAATTGACAAATCCTAGAAAAATATAACTGACCAAAACTGATTCAAGAGGAAATAAAAATATAATAATTAAAAATATTTTTATAATAAAATTGTTTTATAATAAATAAAAATATTCAATCAGTAATATGAAATATTCCCACAAAATAATATTTTTTCACAGTTTACTGTGTTTTTAAAAACAATTTTACAGTTTTACTAAGTGCTATCATTCAAGGAATAATCTTGATTTTATAAAAATGATTTCAGAATATATGAGTCTAGCATAATCATAATACCAAACTTGGTAAGAATAGTACAAGAAAAGCGAATTACAGTCTAGTGTCATTTATGAACATGGGTGCAAACATTCTACACAAAAATATTAGCAAACTGAATTCAGTGATGTAGGAATATAATATGTCAGTAAGTTGGATTCATCCCAAAGATGTAAAGTTAAACATTAGAAAATCAATTAATATGATTCACTGCATTAATAAATTAAAGGGAGATAGGAATTCCCTGACGGTCCAGTGGTTAGGACTCAGTGCTTTCACTGCGGTGGCCCCTGTTCAATCCCTGGTCGGGGACTAGGATCCTACAAGCCACGTGGCACGGTCAAAAAAAAAAAAAAAAAATTAAAGGGGGAAAAGTATACAATTAATAGTTACAGAAAATGCATTGCTAAAATTCAACATGTGTTCATATATAAACTCTTAGCAACTAGGAAGAATGCTCAATAGGAAGAACCCTCATTAACTTCAAAAAAATCTACAAAAGCACTCCAACAGCAAATATCATAAAAAATGGAGAAGTATTGAAAATATTCCCTTTAATATCAGGAATAAGACTAGAGGGCTTACCGTCTCCATTTCTATTTCATGCTGTAGTAGGAGTCCTAACTAGTTTAATAAAGAAATAAGATTGGAATGCAAGGATCCTAAGAGTCATAGTAACAGAATTAAAAATTGCATAGAAAATCCAAAGGCATCTACAGATAAATTATTAGACTTAATAAGAAAGTTTAGTAAAGTGGCTGGATAAACAACCAACAAAAACAGCAATGCAACTGAATTTTTATCTATCAGCAATACATTTAAAAAATGAAATAAAAAAATAGTAGCCTCTAAAAATGAGATACCTAGAAATAGATACAAAAAATATATACAAAGCTTTTATGGAAACTATAATAAAACTGTATTGAAAATAGTTAAAAGACCTAAAAATGGATATGGATATGAATACACATACACAGGACACCAGCTTGGGTCTGGGTGTCATCCTGGCAATGACAGATGTGATAGCATCCCCAAGCAAGGCCACTGAATACATTAAAGGTGTGCAAAATAAGGACCGCTGGGTTCTTGACTTTCTTCCAGGGAGAAACTTGGACAGCAGAGAGACTCTGTGACCTTTGAGGGGGAAGTTTTGAGAAGTTAAACAACTCATTTATATTGTTGTTTCAGCATCTGAGCTACGCAAATCCTAAAGCCTTACAGAATATTAGGCAGCATCCTGGCTTTAAAACTGACTGGAGAAAAGTGGCTCTCTCCTTTCTAAGAGAGAAAGAGATGATTGGTCTTGGACAAATAGAAAACGGTTTTGCAAGATATATTTTATGGTAATAACAGACCCCTTAGCTTTATGGTTTGCTATATAACGAGGCTGAATTCCTTGTGACATGCTTCAAAACTTGAAGGCTTAGTCTTTATCTTCAATTACTGTCAGACGAGGCTTCATCAGGCTTCGGGTACTTTGCTTCAAGCCAAGCCATCCACTGGAAAAAAAATCATACTGCAGGAATGAAAAGGGGGCTAGCACAACTACTAATTTAGTGAAATGTGGCCATTGTCACAGGAGAACACAAGCCTGGTTAAAGCGGGCGTGAAAGTCCTCGTGCCCTTGCGTCCTTTCCCTATGTAGAATTTATCAGTGTGTTATTATTACCCATTGAAAATCAATGGGAAGAAAGCCAGGAGCCCAAAGCCCATTCAGACTAATCATCTCAGCACGTTTAATCACATGACTGTCAGCCTTGGTGTAATCACAGCCAGCACAGGTGGTAAATGGCATTTCAAAAATGCTGTCAGGTCCTGCCTTTCCCCAGCCTCTGTGGCTCGCTTCCTTCTACAGCTGAGATAATTTGACGCACACCAGCAGGTTCAGCCCCATAGTAGCTTCCAGGAAAAGGACTGCAAATATGCTTACCACTACTTCCTACTTCCCTTTCTGAGACAGACACCATTAATGGACCATCACCTTCATTTCTGCTAAGCCCAGACAGCTGCAGCCTTAGAATCCCACTTGACTCAGTGTTCCAGGCAGCTCTACCCAATGGCCAAGGATTGGCATGCAGGCAGGAACATATCTGGCTTCCCTACTCTTGGACCAGTTGGGTGTAGGAGACGGTAAAGAGAGCCAACCTAGGACTCTGGCTCCACATGAAGTCACCCATGCTGCTTAGTCTGTCCTTGACTTTGTATTCCTATTCTTAGAGCTGGGCTCTGCTTCATCCATCTATCCATCTATCCACCCATCCATCTATCCAACAAATATTGCCTGAGGGCCTCCTGTAGATCAGATACTATGCTAAACCCAAAAGATACAGTGTTTATATCGTATTTTATGTTTATTGATAATATATATTTATATTATTTACAATAATATATATATTTATATACTTATTTTACATTACATTTATATAGTTATATATTTATATTATAATGGAGCCTTTATTTTAATGGTGGAGATATTATAAACAAACAACCAAACAAATCAGATAGTAATAAATGCCAAGAAGAAAATTAAAGCAGGAGGTGGGTATACACATCTGTCAAAGGAACTTGAGGTGGGGGAAGTAAATTTAGAAGAAAAATGGTGGTGGGTGGCACGAAAATAGGATGAAATAGGATGGCCAAGGTGCACCCCTCCCAGGTAGCAGCCATGTGTGAGCGCACCTTTGTGGAGTGAAGAAATGGCACAGGAAGATGACTGGGAAGGAGGGTCCAGGTTGTGCAGGATGATAGGAAATCATTTAATTAATATTCCTCTTAGGTTTCAGATGAGTTTTAGAGAGGCTGCATAACTTGTCTAAGTTGTACTAGTTAAGGTAGAAATGTATTTCTTGCTCACCTGAAATCCAGGGCAGGTGTTCCTGACTGGCCAGGCCTTTCCTCCAGGTAGGGATTCAGAGGCCCCATCCATCTTAGAGTATTGCCTCTCAATACCAAGGTCACTGCAAGCGGGTGGCAGAATGGAGGACTGGGTGTGGGAAATGCTAAGGTACCAATCCAAACGGCTTCCATTCACGGTGCATTGGCAAGAATGCAGTCCCATGGCCACAACTAACTGCAAAGGACGCGTGCTCAGAAAGAAGAGAGTCAGGTATGGAATCCGCCAGCAGTCTTCTCCAGTTACGTAGTGGATGGACCAGGATTCAAACCCAGGTCTGTGTGCCAGAGTCAACCTTTCTTATTGCTGCCCTCTTCTGTCCCCCTGATGCGAGCTGTCCTTTCACTCCCATCTGAAGGCCTGCCTCTTGCCCCTGCAGAAAGCCTTCATTCAGCCCCACTGCCTGCCTGTTTTGGAGTGTTGTCTATTTTGAGATGCCTTTTTCCTGTGCTTTGGCCATGCATCCGTGTGCTGACTCCCCTGTTGTCTGGGTCTAGTCTTCCACATGGCGAGGGTCTGCCTGCTACACTGGACCTGCACCCAGAGTCCCTGTGCCCCAGCATCAGCTGCACCCCAACGTGCAAGCTTCTCCAAATATTGTTTGGTTTTGTAGTAATTAAAGGGCTATTCTCAGTGCTAAATGCAGGCGCTATATTTGGAAAATCAGTGGTTTCAGCATACACTACCAGTTGACCATTATGGTTAAAAGAAAGGTATTTTAGGTACTTTTTGCAGAATAAAAGGAGACAACCCTAACATTTACATGAATTAGAAGTCATCAGAACCACTGTATGTGGAGACTCCAGCCTGGAGTATATGAGTGAATGGAGTCTCAGAACACAATCACTGCACAGGATCACAGAGAGCCTGAGGCATGGAAGGGGTGTTTTCCGGCACCCTATGCCGTACCCAGAAAGCAGCTCAAAGTATGTATATCACTGATGGCAGGCTAGTGCTCTCATCTTTGCATATAAAAGAGAAGACACAGTAACGCCTAACACACATTTATAGAGGAGCATGAGTGTTCTACTAAATTCACATTTTATGCTATTTTATAGTACAGTTTTATTTTCATAATCTTAGGATAGCACACAGAAGTTTCTTAATACACATTTGATAAATGAAGAATGACTTATAGATGCATGAAGGAATAAAAAGGCAGGATAAAAACAGAAGCTCCCCAGTTCTTAACATTTGTGAGTAGATGAATCTTTGAGCAACAAATATAAAGATTGAGGATTTGTGAAGATGATTGATTACCACAATTTCATAAACCTTATAATAGGGTTAATCTGATGCATGTTACATATGTATTGGAATAGATAATTAGTAAGGTATACATGTTAAGCAGCTCCAAAGGTGGGGCCAGTAGGAGTCCCAGCCCACTCCCTGAGGTCCTCCCTACCTTATGGGATCTGGGGAGCCTGATTCTTCACACTCAGACTAGTGTCTGGGAAGATACTTCACCCAAGGTCTTTTAGAGAATGCCCCACAAAGGAATAGACCTGAGGAAAGAAAAGAGAAGAAAAGACAAAAGGTAAAAAAGGAAAGGACAAGAAAAACAAAAAACCCAAGAAAAGCCAAAGAGAAAAGAAAAGCCTTGATTCTCTTAACTCTGGTTCACGTGTGTGCGCGCGCGCGCACACACACACACACACACACACACACACACACACACACACACACACACACACACACACACACACACACACACACACACACACACCTGTTTCCAAGGCACTGGACTACTTTCTGCCCTCATCCTTCCTCCCTGGAATTTCCCCTTTTCCTTGCTGATCCCTGGAATGATCTGTTTAGTTCTATTATGGTGTGAGGACTCCAGGAGGAGAGGCCAGGGAGACAAAACCAAACCGCTCCTTCAAGGGGATGCTCAGGTGGTCTCGTGCATTTTCATCTCCTCAAGGTGTTCTGTCATAGGTGATCACTTGACTTCAGGTTGTAAGGACCATGAGAAATGAGCAAATAAGACTCAGAGAGGCAGTGGACTTCTTCCCTTTTTCTCTTACTCCACACCTATATGGGAATCTAGTTCTAAGCATCCTTTGAGTCTGTCCTCTCCTCATTATCTTCTTCCTGCCTTGGATCAGGCTCTGGTTGCCTCTTCCTTGGACCACAGCTGGGGTTTCAGCCTATGAACCAAGCATGCATTAGCCTGCTGCTGAGCTGTGAGGGTTCCTTCCCCTCTCTGGGCTCCAGTTCCTACAGCTTTCAAGTGTTGTTGAGGAGATTAAAGAAGATGTGGACCTGCATATCCCCAGAAGGGTCTCTGTCCTCTTCTGTCTCACCCAGGCTCCACACTGATGCCACAGCAATCTCTCTGAAATGCAAATCCAACCACTTTATTTTCCTTCCCACACTTCTCTTGTTTCCCTCTAAACAATAAAGACCAGACTCCTTATCATGGTTTATAAGGCTTTCATGCCAGCTCCCTCTACTTTTCTGACCTAATCTGTCAAGTACTGCTTTGCTTCCAATTTTGTGCACAAAATTACACAAAACTCTCCCTGAACATATGATTTCCCATTAACCCAAGCCTTTTCATGCACCATTACTCCTGCCTGGAATTTCTTCCCCTCTCTTGTCCACTTGGCGAATATCCATCCAGTCATTCTTAAAAACAATTCAAATAGACCGCATTCTGCAGAAACCGTCCAACCTTCGTGCTTGTGGGCTCTCTCCTCACAGGGCTGATCTCCCCAGGCATATGTGCCTGCAACAAAGCGACCGTAAGCCTGTGGTGTGTTGTTAGTTCACGTGTCTCTCTCCCAGGCTGGGGGCTCAGTAAGAGTGGCTGCCTGATCGTTCCTTTCTGGGGATGCCTAGCACGTGCTCGGTGCTAACTGGTGTTTGTTGAATCGCAAGTTTGAGTTGCTTAGGACCACACAGCTGGTTAATGCATAGCGAGGAGAGTGCTGTGTCCTTTCTGTTCCGGGTTGATTGTGTCCCCCAAAGAAGATATGTCGAAGTCCTAATTCCCAGTCCCTCAGAACGGGACCTGATTTGGAAGTAAGGATGTTGCAGATGTAATTAGTTAAGATGATGTCACGTTGGATTAGGGTGGGCTCCTCAGCCAATATGACTGGTGTCTTTATGAGAAGAGGAGAAAGGACACAGAGACACACACACAGACACACACAACGTTGCAGGCAGAGACTGAAGCATGCCAAGGGTTCCTAGGAACCACCAGAAGACGGAAGAGGCCATAAAGCTTCCACTTCAAGGGCCTTCACTTATAAGGCCCATTCCAAGGGCACAGGAGGGTCTCCAGATTTGTGTTCACATAATTATAAGTTTTTGTAAAAATTTCAAAATGGTATTTTCACCACAATCAATTAAGAGTACTATCTTTTTCCTCTCCGACTTTGCCTTGGGTCAGGTGACTTTATCATGGCCTGAACTTTTAGGGATGTTGCTAAGAGGATGTAAACTTGGAGATACACTTACTTTGGTTTAGTGGCATATAATTCTGTGGTCTTCAGTCACTTGCATGTATAGTGAAGTTATTGCTAGATCTCCTAGTGTAGATGACTTTCTGAAATTCTCCCCCCCACCCCGCTCACTGTGCCAGAGGCTGCCCCATGACACACGTGTGTCCTTCAATGCCCAGTCTTGACACTAGGAGGAAGGTGAAAAGAAACAAGGTTTGAAGTGTATCCAGACGCTAGTCTGTGAAGAAGTCTTTGAATCACCAGATGTGTAAAATTGTAATTGGAGACTTCGCTGCCCATCAACTCTTTGTCAAAAAGGAAGTTCTCTTCTGTCAGAGCTATACTTCGATAATGTAGGGTGTACACCAATAAACACTCCTTACATTTTTTTTTAAAGCTGTTAAATAGAAAAGCTATTTCTTTTTTTTTGAAGATGTTGGGGGTAGGAGTTTATTAATTAATTAATTTATTTTTGGCTGTGTTGGGTCTTCGTTTCTGTGCGAGGGCTTTCTCTAGTTGTGGCAAGCGGGGGCCACTCTTCATCGCGGTGTGCAGGCCTCTCACTATCGCGGCCTCTCTTGTTGCGGAGCACAGGCTCCAGACGCGCAGGCTCAGTAGTTGTGGCTCACGGGCCTAGTTGCTCCGCGGCATGTGGGATCCTCCCAGACCAGGGCTCGAACCCGTGTCCCCTGCATTAGCAGGCAGATTCTCAACCACTGCGCCACCAGGGAAGCCCACTCCTTACATTTTTAAATATTGTAATGGGAGTCTCATAAAGTAGAATTTCATCTGAATTCTTATGTTTGTGGGACCCAATCCTGTAGCAATGCTGTAAATGTTGAGTCCATTCTGAATGCAAAGTTGTGTTTTCTGCATGCATGTCAGATCATGTTTTTGTGAATCTAATATAAATTGTCCTGAGGAAGTCTGGCGATTCCAGACGAAACAGCATGCAAGAAACAGGCTGAAGAAACAAGTGTACCCCTTGAACAAAACTACACATATTCATCTTTGAATCATTGTGTAGCATACGACTAATTTATTGTACAATTATGTAGCTCATTGAAATATAGCAGCCATTTTTTTTGGAAGTAGTGAGTTATTTATTTGTGTATTATACATATGTTTAAGTAAGTTTAATAAGTACCCTTTAAAATGATAATACATGTATTTCCCTCTGCCTTCAGATCAAAGCAAGAGGAAGCATCGCTCAGTCAGGAGCCCATGTGTTGTCCATTAAACAAGGAGAGAGTAAGTACTTTCAGGATTTACTATTTTTTCTCTCAAATTGTCAAATCCTAAACGTTTTAGCAAGATGAAGCTATTTCTTTTTTTTTTTTTAATTGGAGTATAACTGCTTTACAATGGTGTGTTAGTTTCTGCTTCACAACAAAATGAATCAGTTATATATATACATATGTTCCCATATCTCTTCCCGCTTGCATCTCCCTCCCTCCCACCCTCCCTATCCCACCTCTCCAGGCGGTCACAAACCACTGAGCTGATCTCCCTGTGCTATGCGGCTGCTTCCCACTAGCTATCTACCTTACGTTTGGTAGTGTATACATGTCCATGCCTCTCTCTCACTTTGTCACAGCTTACCCTTCCCCCTCCCCATATCCTCAAGTCCATTCTCTAGTAAGTCTGTGTCTTTATTCCTGTTTTACCCCTAGGATCTTCATGACATTTTTTTCCCCTTAAATTCCATATATATGTGTTAGCATATGGTATTTGTCTCTCTCTTTCTGACTTACTTCACTCTGTATGACAGACTCTAGGTCTATCCACCTCATTACAAATAGCTCAATTTCGTTTCTTTTTATGGCTGAGTAATATTCCATTGTATATATGTGCCACATCTTCTTTATCCATTCATCCGATGATGGACACTTAGGTTGTTTCCATCTCCGGGCTATTGTAAATAGAGCTGCAATGAACATTTTGGTACATGACTCTTTTTGAATTATGGTTTCCTCAGGGTATGTGCCCAGTAGTGGGATTAGCAGCCATTTTAAAGTGCATTTTCTCTGATGAATGTGTCATGAATTCTAAAAGTATTTAAGATTAGCCAAGAAATGTCCTGAAATCCTGCAGCTCTTATGAAAGCAACTAGATTAGAGTTTTCCCAGGTTTGAAAACCTTAAAAATTAACGTCAAATCGCCAGTAAGAACTCGTGAAGCTCAAAGTAACTCTTCTAAACTGTTAACAATAAATAAATTTTTTTTTCTGTTAGAAGAAAGAGTAAATTTTCTATTCTCTCTGTGGAGAAGATTACACAGTTGTTATTATATGAAGAGTTAACCAGAGAGTATTGCGCCAGAAACTATTGGGCAAGAGAGTATTACAGAGACGTGCCAGGCAGTTCATTCATAAGAATATTATCTTACATTTATGGATTTTGTAACACTTGTGTTGTTAACTTTGTTATGTTTGTAATTTGTTAAACTTTCTTCTCTCAATCTGAAGAAATAGTCACCTTTGTACCACATTTTATATTCCTCATTTTGTATGATTTTTCTTAAAGAAGTCCCTTCCTCCAAACTCTATGTGTTAAGCCCCATATAACCAGGATCTGCCCCTGCTAACACACAATCATGATTGACATGGTTTATTCATCAAGTTTGGTTGAAAGCCAACTGCACGCAGGGCACTGTGGTAGGAGCTTTAGGGTGCAGAGTTAAAGTGGGAAGAGCCCTCAGTTGGAGTTAGGGGTCCAGGAGTCCAGTTCTAACACTCCCAGAGAAGGCCGTGTGAGATCAGGCAAGTCATTTCCCCTCTTTAAAACTCGATTTCTTAAGCGAGGAGTTTGGATTAAACAAGTTCTAAAGCTCATCTTTGTGGGACAATTTTCTCTTTTTTAAAATTTATTTTATTGAAGTATAGTTGATTTACAGTGTTGTATTAATTTCTGCTGTACAGCAAAGTGATTCAGTTATACATATATATATGTATATATATATATATATACACACATTCTTTTTCACAGGCTTTTCCATTATGGTTTATCACAGGATATTGAAAATCGTTCCCTGTGCTATACAGTAGGACCTTGTTGTTAATCCATTCTACGTATAATAGCTTGCATCTCACACGACAATTTTCTGAACATGCATTTCAGAGTCAGCCCAACCTTAATATTATTTGTGAATGCTCTTTGCCACCGTCTAGCTGTTTCCGCCCTCTAGGAGTTTATGACCTTGGTGAGCTAAGATTAGCCTTTGGTTTGTTGTGATAGGCAATGTTTGCTGGTAGTTGTTCCTTTGTTTCATAGGTTGGTTTACATCTTGTGCCAAATAAGCCCCATTTCCAGCCACTGAATTGTTGAGGCTGTGCCAGCACACGTCCTCATGAGGATGCTGTCCCTGTCCCAGCGGGAGGTACCACACCTAGTGGCTAGACTGACGTCTGGGTCTCACCGAAACTCTGGCAAGTCCCGTTCATGGGACCTGTGTCAAGATATACTCCTGCCTGGGCAGCCTGGGGCATGAGTCCATGACTCTGTTTTCATGGACCCTAACTTCTAACAGAGCATTCTATTTGATGTTTCGACTGTGCTGAGGGGATCCCCCAGTACGCTGGCTGTGATTCCCGCCACAGGGAAAATGCTTACCGTCACGTGGCATATTGACATGACATCGCTCTGTAGTTCTTTGGTTTGCTAAGGAGCCATCTTCCATACAAATGCCAAAAACAAATTTTCCACCAACCAACTAATGTTTATCCTACGTTAGAAGATTACCAGGGCAGGCTTCAGTTGACACTTCTATTTTTATTTTCATGCCTAAGTTAATTAATGGCCATTTTATTCATTATTCATTTATTGATTTGATTCACATCCCTCCTTCTTCCAACTTAAGGATTTGAGTTGGATTTCTGAACTCAATAGGGAATTCTGGCCACATCAAAACGGCAGTGTTTGAACCTGGCAAGATCATGATTGTATTTGGGTTTGATTTTGGTTTCCAAAGATAACTTAAGAAGGTGTCAACATCCCTTAATAAGGTCAGTTACATAAGGTGGTAATTAGTTTGCGAACAGAATGCCAACATTGATAAAAGGTGCTGCTTTGGTTATTTTTAAAAGTTTCTACTGTGGCACATACCTTTTAAATAAGAACTGTTGTCTGCTATGGCTGTTTTTGAAGATTATATATAAGTCAGTTAAATGATTCATTCACTAGCTCCCTCAGTAAATATTTGCTAAGGCACTGGATGAGATGCTGTTGGCCACTTTGCAGAGATGATGCAGTTCTACAGATGGAGGGTTAGTATAAAGAAAATGAAAGTTACAGGTCAACTTGACCCAGAAAAAGAAACCCTGCCTTTGAAGTTCCACCCCAAAGATGGTAAGCTGACAGATGGTGTTGATTCCTGCTGGCTTGGCAGACATAACAGAGTAATAGAAAAAAATGGCTCAGCCCCAGCATGGTCCTTTTGGGGGCCACGAGACATTGACTCTATTTAATGAAGAAAGTGGTCATTTGGTTGCTGCTGCAGAGGGAGCAGAAGGTAACCAACCATAGGGTTGAGCTACAAAAGCAATAAAACAGTAGAACTTGCATGGAGCAAACAGCACAAACTGTATGGTCATATGTCAGTCTGTTTGGTTTTTTTTTTCTATCACTATATAGATGGGTCAAATTATTAGGATTAATGAAACCATGTGGAAATTGTCCTGGACATGTTACTAATTAATTAATTAAATCACTCCATCATTCAAACATTAATTTTTATTGAGCACTGCGCTAGGTCTTTGCTGGGTGTTGAGGAATCAAATATGAATAAACTGTATGGAGGTCAGTAGAAGGAGACAGATAACTAAGTCAACACTGCAAAACAGTTTGGAAAGGACAGTGACAGAGGACTTGACAAGAACCTAATTCATTCTGGTGAGGGAGTGGTGAGCAAAGAACTCTAGGAGAGGAGGCATGGCCAAAACTGTCAGTAACCTACCTAACCACCATTTCCTTCATTCATTCACCACCATTTCCTTCCTTCATTCTCGTCAATAGAACCTGAACTTTGTTCTGTATGAGGCAGAAGGCACTCAGAGTAGAGGGGCTTCTCCACCAGTCACAGATAAACCGTAGTAATCCTTCTCCCTTTGCCAATGATTGGTTTAGGGTGAGCTAGTGACCTGGACCTACTCAATGGGACCAGAAGAGAAGCCTGCTGGGAAAGATTTTCTTCTCTGATAAAAAAGAGAGATGTCCAAAGGGAAGCTCTTATTTTTTTCCGTCTTTGGGTGTGGTTTTGTGTGGATTTGATGTTTGGAGGCAAGGTATATATTTTGAGATCATATGGGGAAAACCAAGACAAAGAAAAGGCAGCCTAGAGCTCAGCTGCTAAATTAACTAGCTCTGAAATTGCAGGGGGAATAATAACCTCTAAATTATACTCTAATAAATATCTAGTTTGATATTTTGTTAGTTGAAGCTGAAAAGGTACAAGCTGATGCAAAAGTCTTCCTGAAGGAAGTTCTGAGCTGAGTCTTGAAGAGTGTGTAAGACTTAATCAGACAAAGAAGTGGGTGAAGGATGTTCCTGGCAGATAGAGGTATAAAAGGCACTCTTTCGGGGACAGAGAGTAGCACACGTGTGTGGAACCCAAAGTGCTTAAGCATGGCTATAGCAAGAGATGGGGCTGGAGAGAAATGCAAAACCTTATGTGCCATGAGAAGCAGCTTATAAATGTATCCTAAAATAACCTGGGGACCACTGAAGATTTGCATAGATTTGCATTGTACAGAGATGACTCTGGTGGCCACAGAAAGGCAGGTCAAGGTGTTTGGGATGAAATGGAGAGCATGTAGGATAATCCCTACAAGACCTGGAAGGGGTGGTGGTGAAGGAGATGCAGAGGAGGGGTAGGTTTAGGAGATGTCAGGGAAGCAGACTCCATAGGTCTTGAAACCTGATCGAATGTGGTGGGAAGACAGAGGGAGGTGAAAAGGCCAACCCTTGGCTTTCTGGTGAGTGTCTGGGGGAAAGTGGTTCTTGCCATTGACATAGGAAATTAACAATTTGGTTCCGAGACTGTGGGAAATAGCTGGTAAGCCTGTTATGGGTTGGGGGTAGCATGGGGATAATAAATTCAACTTGACTGTATTACATTACGAATTTTGAAGACAAACAAGTGGGGATTTCTAGTGAGCAGTTTCATATGTAGGCCTGAAGCCAAGTGCTCCCAGGAGAGACCTCACCTGGAGAGACCTGAGGGTCCTCAGCAGAGAGGTACTGTTGAAACCTTATGAGTGGATGTACAATGTGTAGAATGGGATGGGAAGGCTGTTTCTAGAGACACTCAAGCTTTAGAAACAAAGAAGAGGAAAAAGTAAGAAAGAGTGGGACAAAGAAGGCAAAGAGACATAAACAAGAGAAACAGAAAAAAGGAGAAAATGGTAAAATGAAAGCACAGGGAAGACTGCTTTCATTGCACCACTGCTCAAGGGCCAGTGAGCTGTCATTTGTGTGATGAATGGACTTATTTTCTTGTTTATGCCTGTCCCTCTGACTACGCTGCAAATACCATTGGGGCAGGGTCCTCATCTCTTTTGCTCAACATTGAATCTCCAGTGATAGACTTATTGCCTGGACTCTAGTAGGTGCTCATTAAATACCTGTTGAATGAATGGGTGGTTTTATTTATTTACCTTGGCGTGCTCAGCGGCGATCACTAGGGTGCTCAAAAATATGTCAAAAGAAGTAAGAAGACAGAAGCCTGCCACAAGCAGCATACCACATCCTCTTCTTACTTGATTCCTCAATGCTTCAGACCCTAGAAACTGCAAATGAAGACCAGTGACCATTGTGTAGCCCAAACCCCATTACTGCCTGTGAATTGACCTGGGCAACTCACTGGAGAAGGGAAAGAGAGTTGGAGTGGGAAGTAGCTGTTTGGGAGTGTGAATGATGCAAGGATAATTCCAAATAGTGTGAGCACAATGGCAGTTGCAAATGGGTCTTCCATTAAAAAAAAATTATTTATTTATTTGGTTGTGCCAGGTCTTAGTTGCGACAGGTGGGCTCCTTAGTTGCAGCTCACGGGCTCCTTAGTTGTGGCATATGAACTCTTAGTTGCGGCATGCATGTGGGATCTAGTTCCCTGACCAGGGATGGAACCCAGGCCCCCTGCATTGGGAGCGCGGTGTCTTAACCACTGTGCCACCAGGGAAGTCCCAGGTCTTCCATTTTTTAATGTTAGCTGAACAGGCCGGCTAGCTCATACAGTACAAGTAGCAGAAAGAAGCAGATTAACAAAACCAGTGTCTCTGTTCCTCTTATTGGGCTAGCATGTGTCTTCTTGGGGGTTGTTTGAACTTGTTGGTCTGTCTCCCCTTAATAGAAAGTAAGCTCCATGAGGGCAGGGAATTCTGTCTGTTTCATTCTCTGATGTATCCACAACCCCTAAATCAGCATCTGGCCCACAATAAATATTTACTGAATGAATGAATGAATATTCACATTGTGCTTTGGCTGTTATTCTCAGCCACTGTGGGTTTCCTGCTCTCAACCCTGCAGCAATATCTCTCCCACTCTAGAACTTAATCATCACCTGCTCCGTCATGATGCTGGCTAGGTACAACTTCTTGTGATTCTGGACTCCATAGGGGACAGATTTTGTCTAACTGCTTTCTTGAATTGCCCTTGGTATTATCACAGTCCTGAGCACATAAGAAAGAATGAATTAAATGTTGACTTCATTCATTCAAAAAATATTGGCTGAGCAGGGCTGGTTCCAGGTGCTGCTCTAGGCCCTACTGATAACACGTTAGACGAGATCCAGTTCCTCACCTCACGAGTTTACCAGAGAGGAGACAGACCTAGAGGCAAATAATAACCAAACCAGTGAGAAGTTCTACAGTGGGATCTGATGATGGGGCACTTCCCTCTGCCTGGGGGCCAGGGTGTGGGTGGTTGGAAGGTGCATCAGAGAAGGCTCCTCAGAGGAGGTTCTGCTTGAGTTGGGAGATGGGAGGACATGTGGGGTGGCAGGCATGTCTGAGTGAGGAAATGGGGGAGGATGGAAGTGGTGTGAGGAGAAGCGTACTGGGCAGAGAGCAGAGTGTAGACCATAAACACAAGGAGACATGAGAAAGCGGGGGTGTGTTCAGGGCTGGGAACATCTGGCATGACATGGAAAGTAAATCAATGATTGATTATCATCGGAACCTGGGGCTCAAACTTAACTATGGCACCTAAAGGTGGAGAGAGTAGAGTTCTTTCTGCTCCTGGATGGAGGGAACCCCGTCCCAGTGCACAGATCCCACTAAATAAGATCTCCACGCTGAAGCGTGGGCTCTGCTTTCTCTGTTCTTTGCAATTAATTACTGTGGTTGATAAGAGCTCATCTTTTTCCACTCTAAATCCTGCGTTTTGTGTCTGATACTGATCTATGTGATTACACTCTTCTCTTAATATTGACCTGGCTTTATGGCATAAGATATACTTTCAAATGATAAAACTTGTTTTGTTTGAGATAAAAAAGGGTTGGAAAAGAAATTGACTATAGTGTTTGTAGAATGAGAAAGAAAATAAACATTTTGGAATAAACATGGACATTTTCAGCCCCAAACTGTGATCTATTAGGAACATTTATATCCAAAGGCAACCCTGTAGACAGCTGTGAGCAGCAAATGTTTGGCCTGCAAATACTAACTGCTTCAAGGAAAACATTCCTCTTTTAAAATAATCAAATTCAAAGGAAAGAGAATTGAAACTAAATCCCACCCCTAATTTGTGTTAAAATTCATGTAGTCAAAATGTATGATTTATAAATGAAATTATCCTTGGCCTCTTGAACTGACATGATTGGCTTCCTCCATGAAACGAAAAAAGAGAAGCAAGAATCATTTCCTCTCTGAGTGGGGCTCCTATTTAATTGGCTGTGGTCTGATTTTTCTGTGAGTAGGAATGGAGAAGAGGTTGCAGGGTAGACCAGTCAAGGCACAGCCCCCAGACTCCTCTGTCTTCAAACAGAAGAGACAAAGTAGAAAGTATTTTGACACTTTGTTTTTATTTTTCTGACTTGGCTCAAGTCACTTACCTTTCTTCAGGATGCTGTTTACACCAGAGAAACACAGAGTCTGTAATTCTTGTCAGGGACAAAAAGAAAAAAATTCTCCAACTGCTTGACAATGCAGTGGGCTGGAAGTATGCAGACATATGTGGTATGAACTGAATGGCTCCATGAAACTTCCTCTATAACCATAATACAAGTAGTTTCCATTATTCTACCACGGTGCGTTAGAATTCCTATTTGATTCATTCCTTTAGGGGAAGATATGTCATATTTCAGGTTAGTGTCATCAAACGGTGATACCCAACTAGACTGTTAGCTGTTGGATGGCTGTTGATTGAAGCTGTTGATGCTTCCTTAGTATGCCCGCTTAGTTCAAGTACAATCTATACACGTGGTAGGTGTTCAATAAATACATGTGAGAGCCCCAGCGTATGACTATGCTAGGCCATAGTCAATCTTAGCACCATATGGTGCATTTATAAAATAATTCTCCAACTAAGAACACTGAAATCTGTGCTTAGCCAGAAGAAGAAAAGTTAGATTGGTTTGGGTACTTTAGAAGATCAGGAGTAAGACAAGGTGCAGTGAGATTCTCAGGGCCCAGGGCACTAGACCTGTATTAGAAATATGTGAGCCACATAAGTAATTAAAAAATTTCTAGGGCTTCCCTGGTGGCACGGTGGTTAAGAATCCCCTGCCAATGCAGGGGACACGGGTTCGAGCCCTGGTCCGGGAAGATCCCACATGCCACAGAGCAACTAAGATCCCACATCCCACAGAGCAACTAAGCCCGTGTGCCACAACTACTGAGCCTGAGCTCTAGAGCCTGTGAACCACAACTACTGAGCCCACGGGCCACAACTACTGAAGCCTGCGCGCCTAGAGACTGTGCTCCGCAACAAGAGAAGCCACCGCAATGAGAAGCCCGCGCACCACAACGCAGAGTAGCCCCTGCTCGCTGCAACTAGAGAAAGCCCATGTGCAGCAATGAAGACCCAATGCAGACAAAAATAAATAAATTAAAAAGAAAATTTCTAGTAGCC
Source organism: Delphinus delphis (assembly GCF_949987515.2). Classification (NCBI taxonomy): domain Eukaryota; kingdom Metazoa; phylum Chordata; class Mammalia; order Artiodactyla; family Delphinidae; genus Delphinus; species Delphinus delphis. The sequence continues at coordinate 41,930,668 of NC_082699.1, read as the reverse complement.
ACATTGAAAAAGGTAGAGGAAACAGATGAAATTAATTTGAATATATTATATCTAACCAATACATCAAAAATATATTTCAATATATAATCAAAATAATTAGTGACATACTTTACATATTTTTTCATGCTGTCTTCAAAATCCAGCGTGTATTTTAATCTTATCACAAATCTCAGTTCAGAGGAGCCACACTTCAAGTGTCTGGTAGCCACATGTGGTTACCGTATTGGACAGTACAGATCTATGCCTGTTGTCACAGAGGGAGGCAAAGAGGAAGGGGGGGAAACAGGGAGGAGGTACTGCATTTGGGGGAGCCTTGGGGAGCCAGGAGCCAGTAGAAAGTGGCCAGAAACAGGAGAATGGGGAGGAGAGTTGGAAAGTAGGAAAGCATAAGAGAAAATATGCTTTGAAAGTTTGCTGGGGCATCTTTGGTACAATGGCTGGAGCAGTTCTGTTCAGGTATGTTTGGCTCAGGCTGGGCCAAAAAGATTCTCAGAGGTTCTTGTAGGTGGGGTTCCTTCAAGTGAAAGATGTGTGATTCCTTTGGTGTCTTTGAAGTGAATTAATCCAACCCCAAGTCTCTTAGTTTAATAATTCATAAGACACCTAAAATGATCAGTTACTTTCTTCTAGAGAAAATTACCATCTTCTAGAGGAACATAATCAAATGTCCATCTTCCAGCACAGGTATCCCTGCCTGGCCAAATTCTATCTCCATCACTCTATATTTAGCATCCTGAAGATCATAATAAAGGCTGTGAGAAAGAGGATAGACAGGATAACTCTCGGTTGCACCTTTTTCAGAATGCCATCCAGTTTATCCAGGGCACGTTTCCGTAATCTGTGAACTTCAAGTATGAACCTATGAACTTAAACTCGGTTGGGAGACAACTTTCATAAAGAGGTTACTTATGGCACTCGTTTAACACACTTGGGGTGGGGTGGGCAGGTGGAAGGGAAATCCACATGAAACTGCCACCGCCTTCATTAGAGACTGGAGTTCCTTTCTTGCCAAGTTCAGAAATTTACAGCAGTGACAGCCCCAGTCACCAAGCCTAATTCAAGGTCTATTTCTCTCCCATGAAGCAAATTAAAATTTAGAAACTTTAGGATTGTTTTTCTATTTCTAGATTTTTCTCTTGAGGGTACCTCATACTGAGAGCTAAGAAATCAAAGATTTCTGGATCTTTCCAGCATCCATTGCTCACAGAGAGGTTTTCCATCTGCATCTCACGAATGGGATAATCCAACCTAAGGGGTGCAGTTCCATTAAACCAATATGTAACCTGAGGTCTGCCGCTGACCTACTTTTTCTTGCTTGCCTTCTTTTTAAAAGGTCTCATTTTTCACCGTGCTTTTCTTTGTGTGAATTCCATGGATTTCTTGGGCATTTCTTTCAGGTCATAGGTATTATCTGCATCTTCACTTATGATAACAGTTCCACCTTGAAACTAAGCCAGTATTTCTTCTGAATATTTTAGATGGATCCCCCCTTCTCAAATCTAAGATTTCTGTAACCACTGCTGCCGCAGTCCCCTGCGTGTGGTTTCTCTGATTGCTCTCATTAGGGACTCTCTTCCTGTAGCTGTAAGGGCATGCCTCTCTCAACGGTTTCCTAAACTTGGGATCCCTTTGCAGGTGGGGATGGGGGAGGAGTCGTTCTGGCTGGCTCTGTTAGATTTCATCACTTTTCTTCCTAATCTCTTTATGAGCAGCTGGAGTTGGTTATGTTCCCTGATCTCCTTTATATCCATCTACCTTGTCTCTAAAAACCCAAACCTTCTAAGGAAATCTTTCTCTTCCTCCTGTTTAATCAGGCCATCTGCTTTTGTCTTTCATTCTCTCTCTGCTCCTATTGAGATAATAAGGCAGAAGTGCATTTTGACAGCAATCCAGTTCCTCCCTGAGTTTCTGAGCAAACCTGCTTCCAGATACGCTGTTTCAGGCTCAGGCCTCCTAAATTGCCTTCTTAGCTTTGGGGCTGATAATAATTTCACTGAGCTTTTGTAGGGGAGGGGTAGTTTCCTTTTCCCAAGAAGATGGGATATTCTTTATAAAAACAGTGGCTCCTGTTCCTTCTTTGATGTATTCATTAGTGAAATCTACCATCTTTGGGGAGTGTTAGTGCCCCTGGGATGTAAAGCTAGGGCCAGAATTTACATAATGAACAAATACAGGATAAACTTGAGGTCTGGTGGTTGGGGGTGACTTGAGTCTGTGGATCATCCCCCTACTTCCACACTTCTCTTCCTTGTCCTTGAATGCAGTTCCTAACAATGCAGAAAGGAACAGAACATTGAGTAGTTGATCTAGATTAAGGTCTGGCATGAGACTCACACTGGCGCTCTGCAGCCAGGAAGAACTTAGCTGCCTTTGTAGTTTAAACACCTGGCCTCTAGAAATGTTGAAGAGACATAATCCAAGTAGCAAAAAATTTCCCAAATCCAATGCGTAAAAAGCACATATGCTACAGCCAATTTTAGGATTAGTTTTAACTAGGTCTAAAACGTTCTATTTTTCCTAGAATGAAATTTATGTCACAGCTATGCCTGCTCGGGCATGAAGGGCTCTTGCAAGGTCAGATCAAGTTCAGCCTCAAAGGCCATCACAGTCATTGTTTATGGGTAGGAAGAATGAGAAGATTCTGCACCCCCAGTTCCTGCCCCCTGGCAGAGTGCATCCTCTGTGGGAAGGAAGATCAGAATCAGAGATTCCAGCAGTGGCGGACCCCAAACACTCAACTCCTTCTCCTAGACTCACCAATTAGACACAGATCCTCTCCAAAAGGCAGGGAAAATAATCAGGAGGGTCACTCAGCTGGAGTGCCTTCACCTGAAAACCCAAATGCAGGACAGCGGTTCTCAGCTTGATCACCTGAAGGGCTTGCTGAAACACAGATCACTGGGTCACCCCCAGAATCTGAGGAGGTCTGGGGTTTTGCCTGAGAATCTGCATTTCTACCGAGTCCCTAGGTGATGTTGATGTTTCTGGTCCAGGAACCTCACTGAGAACCTCTGATCTATGAGGATGTAGGTCTCCTCCAAGAGGTAGAGCAGTCATTCTTTGCCTGGATGAGCAAACTGCTTGTGGTTTGAGTGACGTGGAGATGGAGATGTGTGAGTGACAGAACGGGGAATGCAGTCCCAACGGCTTTGTTTTCACAACAGACCAGGGAGAGAAGAGGTGACTGACAAGAAGGATTTTTACCATTCTGACACTCAGTCCTTCTTTACAAGGGGCATTGGATTGATCTGTTAATATTATTGGGCTGGCCAAGAAGTTTGTTCGGGTTTTTCCATAACATCTTACAGAAAAACCTGAAGAAACTTTTTGGTCAACCCAATATTATAGAACCATGGTGAGAGGTATTTTTTCATTTCATCAAAGTAAAAAACCCATTATTTCATGAAACTAAAAACATTCATTTGAAAAAAATTGATTTGGTGGTCCCTTAGAAACAGCCTGAAATTGGTGGAAAGCAAAACCTAAACTAAGACTGGTAAACCTTGGGTTGTTTTCCTTCACTCTCAAACAAAACCCCAGCATTTGGAAATCTTTGGGACACATTTTCAATAATTCAATTTCGTTTTATTTCTCATTGTCATCGATCAACATCAGCATTGTCAGAAAGCACTTATTAAACACGATAATTATACTGCACCCAATGCTAGGAGCTGTACAGAGCAAGATACAGCTCTGTACACCGTATGGGCGCTATCCTTTATCGAACTTGGACTATCAGTCCAATGGTCTGGCTTCTTGGTACTCAAAGTACGGCCATGGACCAGCAGCACTGATTAGAACTGCAGAACCTCGGCTCCACCCTAGGCCTCCTGCAAATAAGAATTTGCATTTTCACAGGGGCTTCCCTGGTGGCGCAGCGGTTGAGAGTCCGCCTGCCGATGCAGGGGACACGGGTTCATGCCCCGGTCCGGGAGGATCCCACACGCCACGGAGCGGCTGGGCCCGTGAGCCATGGCCGCTGAGCCTGCGCGTCCGGAGCCTGTGCTCCGCAGCAGGAGAGGCCACAACAGTGAGAGGCCTGCGTACAAAAAAAAAAAATTGCATTTTCACAAGATCACCAGACACACTGAAACATTCCAGAAGCACTGAGCTAGTTATGGCCCCTCCTCCCCATCCTTTATGCAGCTCCCAGAATGCTCTTGGAAGATCTAAGTGCTCCCAGAATGCTCTTGGAAGATCTAAGTCTAAACACTCTTTGCTTAAAATTCTTCAATGATATCCATTCATCTAAAGAATTAAATTTAAATATCATAGCTTTTGGGGAGACAAGGGGTAAATAATAAACATGATTCCAATAGAGGATTTGTAGGTAGGTAGGAAGGGTTAGTAGCTAGATAGTTTTATGGGTTGAATGGTGTTTTTCTGGCTTTCCATCATTCAGAGAGGCATCAGAGAAGCCCAGCTCAGCCTAACGTTTCACACCCACCCACCCCCAAAAGCAGTGCTTTGAAAAGGGCAAAACCTTGTGTGCCTATGACACTGCCCTTTTCCGTAATGGTGGGTTTATACATCTGAGATCATTGTGGGACAGGAAGATGTAACCCCTGTGATTGGCAAATCTAGACATACCAACAAGGGGAGGAATTCTGTTTCTACGTGTTAGTAGTTAGGCAGTGGAAGGGGAAGTGTGTGTTGACTTTGAAGGGCTTCATGGAGCAGCAGAAAACCACCAAGGGGCTCCCGGATGAAAACCCTCATTTAGTGAGCGCTCCATGTGCCATACAATGTGCTAAGAGCTTTACTGATACTCCTTCATTTAATTTCCACAACAGCCATTGAAGTGAGTATTAATGATATCCACAGTTAACAGAGAAAAAAAGTAAGAATTGGAAAGGTTAAGCAACTAACCCATGTTACTTAGCTAATAGGAGGTGAACCTAGGATTAAAATGCAGATCTGATTCTAAAGTCAGTGCTGTCAGTGTGCGTACTACACGGTCTGCCCGTTACAAGGGTGGTCACTGTCCATCCCTGCCTTTTCATTTAAATCCATATTCCTCGGACATGAATCTCAGGAAATTGTTGACTGCCCTTTCCCACAATGCTTCCAGTAAGCGTTTCCTTGAAAGTGATGAAGTGGAAATGGCACCAATGAGTAAGAATGAATGGATGGATGGGGAGTTCCACATGGAGGTGGCAGATGAAACGATGGGTCGTGTCCATAAATCAGCAGATGTGTCATGGTTCTTGGTGACAGACACCCATTTTCCCCACAGCCAAACTGTCTGCTTTGGCTTCTCTGAGCTGCAGTGGAAGCCGAATTGTCTACCACTGACCCAACAAAAGGGGCTGAAATTATGAAAAAATGAAGCCAAATAAAAATCCACCCCCATGCATTGCTGCAGTGGAAGAAGAGATGTCACGTGTGTGCTTCTGAATATTTCAGAGATTATTGTTGCCTGGGAATGGAATTCCAATGACTGGAAAGACAGAGGGGTGATTGCCTTAATGCATTGCCGGTAAAGTCTTTTCGTCTTCTTGCCTAGAAATTAATGAAGCTAGGTCAGAAGGAATTGTTGGATGACCTAATGTCTACCATTTAAGCTACAAATAAAGCAGAAGAGGAAGGTCCCCAAAGTCACAAAGGATAGTCTGTTAAGCTACAGAGGGAGATCTAAGGCAGGTTGTTGTAAACTTTGATTTTCAACACTGTTACTGATGCAGATGGCCCTGTGGATCTTTTGAAATTTATTGCTTTTTCATGCAAGTTTGAACCAAGCAAATTTGAAATCATGTAATATGAAAATAATAATAAAGCCTCCCTTTAGGTACAACATTTGAGATAATATAAATCCCCTTGATTTGCCACGGTCCCGGCAGCAAATAGATGGCACACTTAAACCGGATTAAAGAGCTATTGACAAAGGCGTGGGCAGGGTGTAGGGAAACTGCAAGCAACAGTACAAATCTTCCCTCCTGACCTGAAGGCACGAGGCGAATAAGCAATTACTGAACCCCTTCCGGGGGTAGCTGGGTGGAGAGGGTCACCTGACAGGAGCTGGGGGCTTTGGTAAAGGGACACAGTTGATCTTCTGTGGCCTGGCAGAGTGTTCTGGGAGTAGATACCCTAACCTCCCTCCTCCATCACCCTGATTTCAGTGGGTGCTGCCCACTGGTAGGACCTGCCTGGAAGCCAGAGGGCAAGGAGACTCATTGCTATAGTCCATACAGATTGACTTCCTGGGGGGAACAGGAGGGAGAAAAATCTGGAGGGCTGCCAAACTAAACAGAAAAATGAGCCGAGAATGATACAATTTCAAGCCAGCAGCAGGACAAATTGTAAATAGTGTTTCTGCTGTTGCCACATGGCCATGCCATTTCAGCTGGTAAATAGCACTCACGCCCCCGAGTCCTCCAAACGATCTATCCCTGGTCAGGATTGCTTTTGAATTGTGTGGACTTTGAATTATGAGATGCTTTAGGAAACATGCCTTCCATCAACTCCCGAATTCGTCTCCTTCCCCAAAATAGTACTTTGGTTTGGAGTCTCTTGTAGGAGATTTTAAGCTGCAAATTAATTACCAGGCTATAGAAAGAATTCTGGCTTACCTCCCTTTATGCAGTTTCTGTTTCTTGGAATACCACAAAATTAAGATTTTTCTAAATACAATCCTATTTTTATTTTGAGGCATGGGATACTTCCAGTGCTGTGCAGACTTCTTTTCTCTTTAGAATTGACTGATGCGCTAAGAAGTTAATTTTAAATACAATGAACAGCTGTGTTTTCACAGTCACAGTGGTTGTAGGAACTCTGGCTGCCCGACTATAAGCTCCCTGAGAAGAGGGGCTGTGTCTCATTCAACAACTTACCTCCAGCTTCCAGCATAATGCCTGGTTCTTAGAAAGTGCTCAGTAAATATTTCTTGGATGAATGAACAAAGGTTTTTAAATAATGCATAGATCCATAACTGAACCATACCAACTTCCAACCATATTCCCTAAATATGTGTTATTATGAGCTTTCAGAATCACTATAAATGATATTGTGAAGGTTGACTGGTTTCCTCCCTTCACTGGAATGCTGGGAACCTACAAACTAAGAATTAGCTTCCAAGATTAGTCTTTCTGTTGTGGTTCAGTCATTTTGAGAATTCTCCAAAGTGCAATCGTTGCCAATTAGAAACTTTGCCAACCAAGACCCAAAGAAAGTCATTTATCCTTTCAGATTCCCTGTGAATGCAGAAAACCTGGAATCTCAACCAAACCAAGTGTAAGAGTTGTCGTAGGGTCCATTTTGTGTAGTCATCTGCTTTCCTTAAAAGACGACAAGCCTGCATCTTATGGCCATCCATGTTCAGCACCAAGTAGGTTGGAAGGAGCCTCGGATCCTCTCTAGGATGGTGGGATTTACCTGCTATTGCCTGCGACAAGACAAGGATGAAGTGGGAGGGTCTGGAAGGATCTAGAAAAGCTTTGCCCTGCGATACTGTGATTTGCTTAGAAAGCCTGCATTCTGGCATCTCTTGACGATGGCTTCATTTGGGGTATTTTTAATCCAGGAGATTAAATCAAGCCATCATTAAGAAGGTAATCCATGCATTTGATTTCCATTAAGAGAGCAACGGATTGTGTTCCTGTCTCTTCTTTGTGTCCTAATTTTCCCCGTACTCAAACCTCCTCTCCTCTGCTTGGTGATACCATGGTAGCTTTTAGTCTCTGGTGGGGCTGTGGGTGTGCAGCTCCCTCTGCAGCCATCGCTGATTCATCTCGTTGACTCATCTGCTGGGGCCTCTGGGCTGGGAGACGGTGATGTCACTGTCCCTCCAACCCCACCCCAGCCTCCACTTTAATCCTCTGCGTGTTTGCGACAGGCATGTTCAACTGAGGCTGCCCTGGAGTCTGGGAACTCAGTGAGCTTCCCAAATGCCGATGACCCTGGGAAGGGAGCCCTGGGGTGCTCATCGATGCAGGTCTGAACTCCTTCACCCTGCTCACCACGAGGCCATTTATAGATGCAAATAGCTAGGAGGTGACCAAACCGACACATCCAAGGCAGCCAGACATCCAGGAGTCAAGTTCCCCTGCTTGGTCTCTCTGCTTTGAGGTCAATGATTATAAACTATCATTTTGTAGGAATGCTCTTAATTCAGCTGTGTGTAAACCACAGGTCTGTTTCTCAGCAATTATAATTCAGAGCCTTCAGACAACGGTCATCGCTGGTTTGATCTTCCCCCCTCCCTTTCCATTTCTTTCTTCCTCTCTCTACTTCAACTGCTCCCCTACCTCGCTCCTAACTTAACGGTTTCCAGCTGTGTATCACTTGGCTCTGTTTCCACCCCAGTTTTTTCTATCATATGCAGCTGGACCCCTTCCAGGTCCCAGATGTGCTATTTATTTATGCCGAAGCATCTGGGCCTCGACACAGTCCTGTCACTGCAACGTGGCAAACTTGAGAAAACTCCAACTGGCAGCCAGCTCGCAGGCTGCAGCATCCCGACAAGTCAGGGCGGCGTTTCCATGGAGCGTGAGAAGGCCGGGGGAAGGGATGTGGGGGGCAGTGGGGACCCAGGGGGAGCCAGAAGCTCACACTCCCATGCTGTGGCTTTTAGAGGAACCCAGTAACACTACAAGAATAAGGTTTGGTTCCTTTTGAAGCAGGGGCTTTGCTGCAAAATCCAAATACTCATTCTCCTCCATCAGTGAATTGGAAGTGAGGTTACCCAGTTAAAGCAAATGGTCGTCGCCCCTAAGTGACAGGGCTGTGAGCACCAAAGATGCGCGCCCAGGATGTGAGGAATTTAGGGCTGCCTGGAAGCAACACTGAATTGGGAGCCAAAAATCCTGGTTCTGGTTCTGGTTCTGACTTTCTACTGGATCTCTCTCTGATCTTGGACAAGCCTTTTCATCTGAGTTCCTATTTCCTTTCCCATGAAGTGAGAAGACTGAGTTAAATTGTGGGGTTTTTAAGCTTTTGTTTTAAAAATTCAAAGTAAATCTTAAGTGGAAGCCTTTTCTGTGTGTGCGCTCAATACTACCGTGAGATGAAGTGGTCCTAACAGTGTTTTGCTAAGTGGCCTCACTGACAGCCATCCCCGGGCGTGCTGGACCCCACGGAGTTCCGAGGGAGGTGGGGCATCGAGGTGCACCATCCAGCATGCGCCCTTCTGTGCCTTGAGAGCCGTGGGCTCAGCCCCAGGGCCACCCTCCTCGGTGGCATGGGGAACCAACCTTCCCCTTTGACACTCCCTTCTTTGCTCCTCCGCTGGCCCTGTGTCCTTAATGTCCTCCACATGGGCAGCCGTGCAGTCCCAGCCGTGCAGCCGTGCAGTCCCAGCCTCTCTGAATGGGCCACACGGAGTAGGGGTGGGGCAGAACATTGATAACCTTGGGTGAAACAAATACTGGGCAGACGAATCTTCCAGACTACTAAGATGGAGCCTTGCTTCGCAGATTTTCTGTGAATTGTTTTATCAAAAGGAACTCTTCTCTCTCATCATCCACCTCTTGTCTCATTATGAAAGCCACATTTTTTATCCTAGCCCTAGTCTGTGTGGCAAGCTCCAGGAATGAGGGCAAGGATGTGTCTGGGTGTGTGTCCCTCTGTCTGGCCATTTCTGAGACAATTTTATAGAAGCTCAAGGGCTCCTTGGAGCACAGTTTGAGGGCCACTGCACAAGAAGCAACCATCACTCCTAATCCTTGGGTCCTAAGAACTGTCCTCAGAGAAGAGTATTCTTCTCCACCTGGATTAGAATCCTAGGAAGTCTTTGGACTAGAGAGGACCTTTGGAGACCCACACTCTTCCTCACCTGATACTTTGAGGGAGGCCTGCATCCATCTAGATTCCACCAGTTGGGAGAAAGTTCCCTTGGAGAACAGTTCATAACTCCTAGTACCACACAGCTATCCTCAGGTGGCACAGTTCTCTCTCTCTAATGATGGAGCATTAGGCACTTTGAGCTCATGGATGAAGGAAAATTTCAGTATCTGAGAATTTCCCTCCATACAGGTGATTGCTCACATAGACCCAGCAGTCCAGCTGGCTGAGAGACCAGCACTGGGCCACCAAGGGAGGTCCCACATCATCGTGACTGTGGATAAACGATTACTTTTCCTCTCGTCTTCAATGAGTGGGATGGTACCATACTTAAAGCTGTTATAGACTGCATAATTCTTTCCAAATATTTGCTGCGCTACTTGGCAATAGATTAAACCTCCTGGTTACATGGATGTTCGCCTGAGCCACTGATTTGCTTTAGCCAGTGCAATGTGAGCAGAAGTGATTATGTCACCTCAAGATAACACTCTAAAAGCCTATGGGAGGGTCTACCACCATCTCTCTCTTTCCTCTCTTCTGACCAAGGGCAATATCCGGGAAGGGCAATATCCCAGATCGGGCTGCTTTTTCATCTTGGGTCTCAGAATAATGAAGATATGAAGATGCAGCAGACCCAAGGCAGACCTGTAATAGGTATGGAGCATGAGAAAGAAATACACCTTTCGGACTTCCCTGGTGGTGCAGTGGTTAAAAATCTGCCTGCCAGTGCAGGGGACACGGGTTCGAGCCCCGGTCGGGGAAGATCCCACAGGTCGTGGAGCAACTAAGCCCATGTGCCACAACTACTGAGCCTGCGCTCTAGAGCCCGCAAGCCACAACTTCTGAGCCCGCGTGCCACAACTACAAAAGCCTGCACACCTATAGCCCATGCTCCACAATAAGAGAAGCCACTGCAATGCGAAGCCCGCGTACCGCAACAAAGAGTAACCCCTGCTCACCGTATCTAGAGAAAGCCCGCATGCAGCAACAGAGACCCAATGCAGCCATAAATAAAATAAATAAATAAAGCTTACAGAAAAAAAAATACACCTTTCTGTTACAAGCCTCAATCTAGTTGAGCTGTTTCTTATGGGTTAGGAGCCAGACAGACCTTGCCTTGAATTTCAGCTGTTTAATCTTAGACAAATTACTTAACCTCTCTAAGCCTCAATTTTATCATCCACGAAATGGGGATGATAATGGCACTTATCTCACTGGGTTGTTGTGAGCAGTAAATATGAAAATGAAAGTTCCTTAGCACAGTACCTGGTACTTAGAAAACAATAAATGTTACCTATTGTTATTATTATAATAAACTAGATTTAGGGCACAGAAATAAAATGATGGGTGTATATGAAAGAGATGAACAATTATAAAGCAGGACAACTGATCGTAAGCCTTCTAACACTTAACTTTTAAAAACAATACTCAATACTTATGGCCCTATGTTAGGAAGCATAATGGCCCCCAAATTCTAATTCTCAGAACCTGTCAATATGTTAGCGAACATGGCATAAGGGACTTTGCAAATACGATTAAGTTAAGGAGTTTGATATGGGAATTTATCCTGGGTAAGTCAGGTAGGGCTGTTGTAATCAGGAGGGGCCTTATAAGTGAAAGAGGGAGGCTGGCGGGCTGGAGATGTGAGGACAGAGGCAGAGGTAGGAGTGATACAACTGCTGTCTGGAAGAGCCATGGAACACAGACAGCCTCTAGAAGATGGAGGAACATCGGAATGGATTCTCCTCTAGAACCTCTGTCAGGAACGCAATCATGCCAACACCTGGATTTCAGTCCCGTTGTGGCCATTTTGAATTTTTGACCTCCAGCACTGGAAAATAATTCATGTTGCATTAAGCCACTAAATTTGTGGTAATTTGTTACAGAAGCAATAGGAAATGAATTCAGGCCTCTTTCTCTTATTTCAGCATTGCTGCTTCTTGCCAACAGGTAGCCTCATTTATCTGAGTTCAAAATCATAAAGATCTGGGTAGGATTTCTTTAGACCCTAACACATGTTGAGTCATAAGTGAGCTACTGCCTGTGGCCGCCCTTTCCTGCTAACTCCCTCCCCCATCCCACAAGATCCCATCCTATCCCATCCCATGTACACAATCTCAAAATCATAAAAGGAATTTTCTATTTTAACCTTTAAATGACATGTTTCTTTGTTAACTGTGTGCAGTTTTAGGGGGGTGGTTTGGAATATTTTCCAGTCGTGACTGAATGATAAAATTTAGGCCAGAAGGCCAGGCCCTTAGATACACCTGACTTATGCCAGCATGATTCTTAACATGACTTTTTCCAGAGTTTTGTTCTAGGAAATAAATTCTTTCATTGTCAAGAGAATGTCATATAAACTCTCTTGATGATGAAAGAAATCATTTACTAGAGTAACACATGAGGTATATGGTAGAAATTTTTTTAACATCATTGGTTGCTGAAATCCTGTTTGATTATAAACTGGGAGAATTGATTGCTGTTGTTGGCCTCTTTTTAGGTACTTTTGTTTTACTTTTTAATTGGTTTGAGTGATGGAAGACAAGAGGAATATTTGTCATCTCCTTCCCAGAGGCACTTTCGTCTTGTTTCAGTAGTGGGTGGGCCGCCCAGGTACTTCAGGGGTCTCTCTTATGCTTGGAAACCTTCTGCAGGAAGTCTGTTGGTGCACAATGTCATTTCCAGGACTAACCCTGCTGCGGTGGTTCTTGCTTCCTCCACCGCTCCTGCTTGGGGGTTGGGGGTTGGAGTTAAGAGAACACATCACGTAGGGAAGCATAAATCTCCTGGCCAATAGGTCATATGTTTAGCCTATGTTTAGTAAATACATTTAGTAAATTTTCTCTTTCTGTTCTAAATAAAATAATAATTCTATGTTCAAACTGCTACTTGTTTTGCTTCCCGTTGGCTCCCGATTCACAGATTCCATGATGCTGAGAATGGCTGACTTTCCAGAAATCTCAGCTATGACATGCTGTTTAGCTTGTTATTTTCTCTTATAAAAAGAGGGTTGCAGTGTGGGAGCGGTTCCCTCTGTAAATCCTGATGCCAGAAAATAGACCTTTTATCTTTCCTTATACTTGGCCTTGCATTTCTAAGTCCTCCCTCGCCTCTATCATTTTAGAGCTCATAGCTGTGAGAATCGCCCAGTCTCCTAACTCTTCCTGACACTCGGTCCTAGAGTAGGAGAGTCTACCTACTCTCCAGTGACCAGCAGCTCTCTCAGAGTGTGTGTAAAATCTTAGTCTACACTGTATACTCACTCTTCTTGAGTTAGAGTTTTACTATCACATTAGATTTTTACTATCACATTTCAGTCTGGATTCTGCAGGGGGAAACTTACTGGCATACAATTCACTTTTAGGCAATATTTTTTCTAAATGTGGCTGTACTCCTTTTTAGCTAGATATTATATGAATTCGTACTGAATCATACCCAAGAGCAGATGGAGTTGGCTTTTGTCTGAGGAAGACAAAGAGTTAGGTTTTCTTGTCTTAGTTATGAAGAATGCCAGCTTGAGCAATGACCTGGCTGGTGTCCTAATTGTCTTAATGTGGGAATCAGAGGGGCCATATGGCCTACCTGATCAATTATACGGGTATTGATTAAGAAGGGGAGGAAAAAAACAACAGAGAGGCAGCATTAGTCACTCAAATCTACGACTTGTGTCAGAATTGCATTAGTTGTTCGGTGGAGCTGTCCAGATGTGGCTGCTGGGTGCAGAGAGCAGTATGGATGTGTCTCTGAGTTGATCTTGCAAAGCCTTCATACTGTAGCGAGATGAAAATAGTTTTGGAGTCTAAGTTACACATGTTAAGAAATCAGAGGTAGCACAGAGTCTTAATCTATGGAAAAATAAAACCAATTAAAAATAATGATCATCATCTTTGCAGTTTAAAATGAAAAAGGATAAAAATCTTGACAAAAATATAATCCCTTACTTGGGCTCACCTTGAGTAAAGCTGTCTCCCAGTTGCCATCAATTCCTCACTTGCCCTAACAACGTAAGGTGGAGTCCAGCTTGATCATATTACCTTTCTTTACGTTCATAGGCTCTTCTCGAGGGACAACCACAAAAACTGCTCTTCTTTGGAGGAATTCAAATAATTTCCAGACATTCCTTCATGATTTCACTTAAAAACTGAGTTTTTTTTTTTTTTTTTTAAAAAAAAAACAAGGATGTAGAACAGGGGTAGCAAATTAGAGCCTACAAGCAGAATTGTCTTGTTTGGCTCTCGCAGGATTTTTAAAGTGAGAAATTTCACATAAAAATAGATTTCTCCATGGCTACAATCAGCTGGAGTGGAGTGGCAGTTGCCAGCCTGAGATGGGGCATTAACTCCCTCTTCAACTCCCTAAAGGCTTGCACTGGGCCTGCTTCACTCACCTATGCCACGTGCCTGGTCCTGTACCTGAACCCTGACCCCAACCGACACCTCTGACAGTGTGGAGACACTGAGGTACAAAGCCACTCTGAGAGGGAAACATGGCTTAATTTCACAGGGACTCAGCTTAGTCTGCGTGTGGATGGGGGAGGGCCTGGAGCGGGAAAATAGTTTTTGAAGCAGCTGGAGTGGTTTCTCTAAACACATCAGTGTACGGGGGAAGGAAAGAAAAGAAAGTGAGGGGAGACAGAAAAAAAGATGAAGGAATGGGAGAGGAGGGCGTGGCTCTCAGGAAAGGTCTGGACCCATTTGGTAGCAAGGAGCAGAATGAAATTCACCAGCCCGCTCTTCATGTGATGCCTACCAGGCCGTATCCAGGCTCCAGGCCGTATCCAGGCTCCAGGCCGTATCCAGGCTCCAGGCCATATCCAGGCTCCAGGCACACCATCAGCCGAGGAGGCCATACTGCAGAGGCTGACCTCAAGACACACACCCAGCTTTCTCCTCAAAACTCTACAAACTGTCTCCTTGGATTAAGCCTTCTAGCTCTGGACCTGAACCGCCATGGAACTTCATTTACAACATGGCTCTTTGGCTGCTCACCAGCCTATAAGGCGGTGCTACAGGTACCACGGTGCTGGACTCAGTGTCAGGATATTACTGGGACTTGGAATCCTGATATTCCTCTCTGGATTCAGCATTGAGAATCAATGCGTTTTCTCTGAGAACCTGTTTTTTTGTTGTTTGTTTTTTAATATTACAAACATTATGAACGTTACACCACATCTGATTTCTCTCTTTGCACTGGTAGATAAAAGGTCAGAATCAAATCTGTGCCCAGCTTCTAGCAAGTGTAGGAGACACAACGGATTGGGACGCATTTGGGGACAGCTGACCCTTCATTATCTGCAGGTTCTGCATCTGTGGATTCAACCAACCTCAGATGGAAAGTATTAAAAAAAATTCCAGAAAGTTTCAAAAGCAAACTTGATTTTGTTGCACACCAGCAACTATTTACATAGCATTTACTTGTATTAGATATTATAAGTAATCTGGAGATGATTTAAAGTATATGGGAGGACATGCCTAGGTTATATGCAAATACTACACCATTTTATGTAAGGGACTGACCCAGGCTTCTTTGGATTTTCTTGTTCAAGGTGACATCATGAAACCAATCCCCCATGATACTGAGGGGTGACTGTATTTCACTGCTTTTTTTCTTCACTTTCGAGTTCTTTATTTTCTTTTACTCTTTTTTTTGACTATTAATTTTGAGTGCTTTTTAAAGTATCTTATTGCCGTCAGATATTACACAAACACAGACTGAATAACCGAAGCAGGCATTCTAGAAGACAAGGAGTATCTTCAGTTAAATTCGTCCAGGTAAAAGGAAATGGAACAATGAAACCTCATGCATATGGGTGCTAGTTGGTTGCAACATATAATTGAACATTTTAACTGCAGAATGCTTGCCTATTAATTTAAAATTCAATGTAACATTCTTTGTTCATTTTCCCCATGTCTTTGATGAAAATTCCTAGCTTCATGAAAACTGATGGCTTGTTTGATAAGGGGAGGGGGGGGGTCTTCTCATCCTTATAGCTACCTGGCTGGTGTGTGAGATGTGCTGGGTGATATAAGAGGATTCACTTCCCCACCCCCATCCTAAGACCCCAACTCCCTGCAGGTACTGGTCATCCTCCATGAAGATCCTGGCCTTCCTCAATCTCAGGACCCTGTGTAACCCATGCGGGATCTTAGATTATATGAAATGAGGGTGATTCCAGTTTCTGTTTTCCATGTTGTCCTTTCTTAATGACTTTTTTTCCTGGGATATCCCAAGTTTCATATTCTAGTCCTGTTGAGATCTGTTCTTCCCAATTAATCTTCCAAGTGAAAATCTACCAACTTTACTTCTTTCTGTAGAATATTTCTGTACTATTAATGCGTTGTTGGGAAAAAAAGAGAAGGCACAAGGATGTTAAGAATGTGTGTGTACATGTTGGTGGGAATGTAAATTGGTGCAGCCACTATGGAGAAAAGTATGGAGATTCCTTAAAAAACTAAAAATAGAGCTGCCCACTTCTGGACAGATATCCGGCAAAGACGAAAACTTTAATTTGAAAAGATACATGCACCCCGATGTTCACAGCAGCACTATTTATAATAGTCAAGACATGGAAACAAACTAAATGTCCATCAACAGATTAATGGATAAAGAAGATGTGGTATATACATACAAGAGAATATTACTCAGCCATAAAAGAAAATGAAATAATGCCATTCGCAGCAACATGGATGGACCAAGAGATTATCATACTAAGTGAAGTAAGTCAGACAGAGGAAGACAAATAGCCTATGATATCACTTATATGTGGAATCTAAAAAAATGAAACAAACGAGCTTATTTACAAAACAGAATGGTTACCAAAGGGATAGTGGGAGGGGGAGATAAATTAGGAGTTTGGGATTAACAGATACACACCACTATATATAAAATAGAGAAACAACAAGGACCTATTGCATAGCACAGGGAACTATATTCAATATCTCATAATAACCTATAATAGAAAAGAATCTGAAAAAGAACATACATATATACAAACATCAACACTATAAATCAACTATACTTCAACAAAAAAGTGTGTGTGTAAATACAGGAAAGGGAACAATAAAGATAATAAACTTATGGGTATAATATGAACAAAACATCCCTGAGTGGCATGAAAAGAGATGGTAGGGAAGAGAGAGACCTTGCACCTACTGTTCTCTGCACTAGACGACATGTAGAGGTGTTGACTGAGGACAGCTTATTTTTGTTTTGGAAATTGATGAGGGCTGTGTGGAAATTGGGGGATGACTGTGGGGTAATTCAGAGAAGGCACTGTGCAGCTTACATAGAAGGCAAGATCGGCCTTTGTAAATCATAAAGCTTCTGATCTGGTTGGAGACAAAGACTTGCATATGTAACCCAACCAGAGGTGGAATTCAAGTGTATGGTAAATTACTAAGTTACATATTAAAAGTAATAACTGCAATAAGTGGGGTACACCCATGGTTCTAAGTTCAACACATAACCAGTCAATGGAAGACCTTCTTGGACAGCACTTACTTTTGCTTTAGGGTCCCCCCCTAAATTGTAGTGAAAATGTTCATATTTGGTACTTGGAGTTTCATAAATTTTTTGATTTTTGCAATCATAACCATGTTTTATGAGGCTTCCTTTTAATACCCTCTGTTATTTTCTAAAATTATCAATGCCATTTATCTTCTAAAGAGTTTTGAAGTCACCCGTCCCTTAAGTTTCCTTGCCTTTGGTATTGCATGGCTTAAACCCATTAGATATTGGGTCTGGTCTAGGTAATGTTATTGTAATGGGTATGAATTTTCATAGTTGCAGCAATTTATAAAGTTCAGATGAACTTAAACATGGCAATTCAAATAACTAGGTAACTTATCACTTAAAACACTTAAAATTCAAAGACCTTCCTTTGGCAATACTTATCCTTGTGATGGAACGAAGCCCTCTAAGAGGATTTCTTGTCTGAGTTCCAGTTTTCAAGTTGGGAACTAGTCCTCCCTACTCTCAGATTTCTATCTTTCCAGGGAGGATGGACTCTACTAGCTCTCTAAGAGGTCTGACCCCTGGAGGGGTAACTGTGAGAGTTCCTTTCTATAGATCCTGCACCAACAATGTACTCTCTAAATTTTCCCCAAGCTCTTCAACCCCAGCTCAGGAAAGGTTTTAGTCTCCTCTTTGTGTGGTGGAGATCTGGCTTGTATATCATCACATGTTTTTCTTCCTTTGTGGTTTATATTATAAACTCTATGCTCTTAATGCTCCCAGGTTTGCTCTTGCAGAGCTAAAAATTTTTTTTTCTCTTTCAATGCTGTTGTATCTTCCCCTCTCAAGAACCTATTTTGAAATTCAAAGTGAAGAATCTGAGTTGCTAAATTCTGCTCTTGCTGGGTTCTTCAGTATTTTCCCTTCTCCAGAACAAAAGCCTTAGCCTAAAGGTCTAATTTTTATGGTGAAAATGTTGTAGGGTAAAAAGAAAATGCCAGGAAGGAAGAATACACCTGTCAATATTTAAAAATATTTTACAGCTACTTATACGACATGAACTGAATAACTTAGGTGATGCTGCAAAATTTTGGTCTTTGGCTGTGAGTGGGAACTGGGAAGAAGCTAGGCACATTATTCAAGATGTTAAATTCAAATAGTGTTTGAAATTTACCATTAAGAGGCAGATTTTTCTCTCCCTCCTTGGCTTTGAAAAATATTCCCTATGCCACTCCTTTTCTATGATCCTCCAAATCTGGGAGGGTTAGTTGGCAAAATGTCTTATAGTAGTCTGTTAGTTTGATCTAACAGACTCAGACTATCTCCTTGGGGGAAGAGAAAACCTTTGTGGCTAAAAAATGTCATCTGGGATCTCAAAGCCCTTCGGCAGGGAGACGGCGGGGAACATTGTTCTCTTGGCTGCGCAATAGGTTGGATGACTGGAATGTCTTTTCCCAGCCTGTTAATTTCTATGATTGGAGGAAATCAGACCTTAAAAGGAATGGAGGAAATACAATTTTCAGAGAACAGAAGTGATGACTAGTTATTCTAATATTTTGAAAAGTGTTTTTATGAGTTTTTAATAAATATTTGCTAATGATCAACTATTTAAAAGAATCAATTAAATGCTTACATTACTGTGGATTTAATGCCTAATTTTTGGGAAAAGGCCAAATTGCTTCCAGATTTCTGAGTTCATGACAGTAAATTTGTATTTCCTTCATAATAGTCATAGAATGCTTATGACAAATGCAATGCAAATGAAGATGCTTTATTCTCAACCTGGACTGTTGAAATGAAACTCACTTCTGTTTAGTATCATCATGCCACATATACACCCCATAGAAAATGATTCATGACTAATTGATATATATAGGTATTAGTTTATCTATATATGAATGTGTATGTACACGTATGTGTATGTATAATTATATTACCCATGGCATGGTTGTAGGGATTCGGTGAATTAGAACATGGTACTGTATAAAGTACAAAATAAATGTGAACTTTTGTTATAATTACTAGTATGTGCAAGGGCCACGCTAGATGCTTTGAGGGATAAAAGAAAGAGACACAGTCTCTACCCTTATACAGTTTACTATCTAACTGGGAACCCAAGATATAGTCTCATATAAATTAAATATCAATACCTCGGAAGAAAACCAACAGTTCAGTTCAGTAGCACAGGCCAGCTTCTCAAGGAGAAGAGGAGTATCTTTATATAAGGTGTTAGTCTCACATTTGTTTCCCTTTACCTGATGCTTATCTCTTTGACATGATGAAAACAGGCTCAAGCAGATTGTACAATAAACACCGTTTGCAGCGGCCAGCCTACGTTAATCCTGCAGTGGTTTAGTCATGGGTGAGCGTTACGTGACGCAGATGCTGATGCTGGATTAGGGCTCTTGACAACAGGTCCAACTGTTAGTGCTCTGAGAAGTGGGCCAATCTATCAATTTCTGCAGTTTACAGAGGGATAGTGGCTGCTTCAGCTAATTTTTTCCCCCCGAGATTACAGAGAATTCCAGACTGTGGTTATCTGGCTTAAGAGGTAATTCTGTACAAGGACTGGCACAAAAACTGCATTTCTGATTGCTAAATGAATATATTACAGTTAACAACTTCTCTGTAAGATCAAGGACAGGGCTGCTTACTGTGGTCTGGAGTGACCATGGAAGACCTTGGGAAGAAGTGATTATGAAAGGGCCCTCAACAAGAGTTTAAGGTAACCCTTGGCTTAATCCCTTTTAAGTCAAATATGAATTCCCCTAATTTAATTTTTAAATGTGTCACTCTAGATTTTTTACCTAAGATTGTCCCTGAATGGTGCCCATATCAAAAGATGATTTTTTAGCTAAATTATGAGTTTGATAGGTTTCCATGCATTGATTTGAGTATACAACCTTCGTCTATAAAATTGCTTCTGTGGGGAAAAGAGGGGTATTCTGACTTCAGAATCAGAATCAATTTATAAACTCATTTCTAAAAAATTCTCCTTTGATTGGTTATTTCACGTATTGAGAGCTTTTCATGTATCAGACACTGTTGTAGTCACAAGTGAACAAAACAAAGATCCCTGCCCTCATGGAGCTGACACTCTAGTGAGGAGCGACAGTTAAATAATACACGTAATAAATAATCGGTAGCGTGTTAGAAGGTGACAAGTGCTAAGGAATAAAAAAAGTTAGTGCAGAGTTAGAAGGATGGAGCTGGGTGGCAATTTTAAATAGGATGGTCATTGAGAAGGTTACATTTGAGCAAAGTGTGAAGGGAGCCAGCCAAGGTGGTAAACCATATCTGGGGGAAGAGCATTTAAGGCAGAAGGAAGAGCCAGTGCAAAGACCCTGAGGCAGGAGCCTACCTAGAATTTTGAAGAACAGTAAGTAGGCCAGTGTAGTTGGAAGGGGGTGGGAGAGACAAGAGGATGAGGTCAGAGAGGTAAGTTGGGTAGTGGCAGGGAGGGAACTTGGCAGATCACGGAGAGCCTTGCAAGCTATTGTAGAATCTTTGGGAAAGTTAGAGTCGTTTGTATCGGGCTGGTTTAAAGTAAGGCCCAACTGTATCAAACAATTCCTCTTTTTCCTTGTCTCCTATACTTCAATTTTAATGCGGATACAAACCAACTGAGATCTTGTTAAAAGTCAAATTCTGATTTAGCTGGTCTGGGGTAGGGCCTGAAATTCTGCATTTCTAACAAGCTTCCAGGTGATGCCAGGCTGCTGGGCCACAACCACAAGAGAGTATAAGAGAGTAATGAGTGTAAGAGGTATTGAGAACCCAGAGACGCTGGGGCTTACCTCTCCGTTAGCTGGTTGCAAGGGCCTTCTTGTTCCCTTTGAACTTAAAGAGACAACCTGAAAACTTTCATACTGGTCATAACCTCATCACTGGCTTCACTAAAGCATGGTCCAGGGCTCTCTTGTGAACACGCAATAGGTTGTCTGGCTGTTTCTTTGCAGTCTCTAAGAAGTTTCTAGGGCCTCCTCACTGCCACTATGGAGGGTCTGCTTCTGAACTTTAACCTGGGAAGCCCTGCTCCACTCCTTGAATGATAATTAAATAATTCTCTGACCACATTCCCATCTTACTCCAGTTATAGGAATTCTGACTTGTATCCTTCACTCCTGGCCCTATACCTTGAGTGATAGCCCAGCTCTGTAAATTAGGCCTGAGGCAGCTAGAGGACTCAGGTCATGGTCCCAGGATGAAGAGGTGCTCGGCTGATGCTGGTTTAACAGGCAAGGCTGGCCTTCTTAAGCGCTAACGCAGTAATTTACAGCTGAGCAGGTCTGGAAGGATTAGACACCTGTGAATATAAAATAAAGGTTATGAGTCAGAATTGGGTTAGAATTGTGCTTCCATGCCTTATTGCGTTACCTCAGGAATGTTCCTCGGCATCTCTGAGCCACAGTTTTCTCATCTGGAAAATGAGAATGATAACAATACCTCCTTAACATATTGAGAAAATGCATATAAGGCACATAGTAAAGTGCCTGACACATAATGATACTCATAAAATAGCAGTTGCTATTTTTTTTTTTTAAAGTAGTTAGTACTAACATCCCACCACGTATCACATCGCTTTGTGGCCTGGCATTACGGTACCTACCTTTAAAGTCCCTGGAGTTAAGGTACCTGGGCAAATCCCTCAGCAAAGGCTTTCAAAGATGAGACATAGAGACCAGGAGCAGTTTCATCATGATAGATGTCACAGAAGATAACTGAAGGAACTTTAGATATTAGGCTTAGAAAGTATATGGTGGGGGAACTGACATGATGGCTGTCTTGAGGGTGTCTTGTATAAGAGGACCGCGAGGGCACAGCTGAGACCAACGAGAAGAAACTAAACGAAAGAACTGCCCTCTCGAACAGTGAGAGCGAGCTGGGGTGAGATGGGGGTGGGGGCGTCTGTGAGGGTCGGCTGGTGCGCAGCTGCGGCACTGGAGCCAATCACCGGGCGCATCCAGTCCTCGCGCTACGGTACCGTCGTGCAGTCGTGACGTCGGCGGTTGCCATGGAGAGGCCCGTTCGGTAGGGACAGCGAGCAGGCGCCAGGGGCCGCAGGACGGAGCGTGCGTTTGAAGTTGAGTCCGTTACCATCATGAGCGGCCGAAGTAGGGGTAAAAAGTCCGGCCGCGCCAAAAACCGTGGCAAAGGCCGCGCCAAAGGCCGAGTCCGCGCTACTCCTGACGACGCCTCACGCGACCCGGACCCCCCACAGTGCCAGAGGCTCGGGGAGGAGACCCAGGAGGCACAGGTGCAGGCTGGCGCGGGTTGGGGTGGCCTGGAAACCGCTGAAACCGCTGAGCCCGCGCCGCCCCGCCGGCCCGGGGAAGAGGGTGCCTGCCGGCTCCCCCTGGACTGTGGCCTCGCGCTCCGGGCCCGGGCTGAGGGGGATAGCGGGCAGGCCGCAGCCAGGCCCGACCCGGGGAAGGCCACAACCCTCTCGGAGCGCCTGCCGACAGACACTGTCTTCGTGGGAACCGTGGGGCCCATGGGAAGGCCGAAAAATGTTCCTCGCGTTGGAAATCGACGCTGCCCCGCTGGGAAGAAGGCCCCAGTTTCCAGTAGCGCAGTGGGGAGGGCGTCTCCGGCCGTAGCTGTTGGGAAACCGAAGAGAGGGACCGCTGGGGAGTCTGCCTCCGTTCCAGTGGTAGAGGAAAAGAAGGTGGAGAAGGATGCAGGGTCAGGGCCCCCGGCAACAGATGGCAGCATGGATACACTGGAGAACGTCCAGCTGAAGCTGGAGACCATGAACGCCCAGGCGGACAGGGCCTACCTGCGGCTCTCCCGCAAGTTTGGGCAGTTGCGACTGCACCACTTAGAGCGCAGGAACCTCCTCATCCAGAATATCCCGGGCTTCTGGGGGCAGGCTTTTCAGAACCACCCCCAGCTCGCATCCTTTCTGAACAACCAAGATAAAGAGGCACTCAGCTACTTGAACAGCTTGGAGGTGGAAGAGCTTGGCCTCGCCAGATTGGGCTACAAGATCAAGTTCTACTTTGGCCGCAACCCCTATTTCCAAAATAAGGTGCTCATCAAGGAATATGGGTGTGGTCCTTCCGGTCAGGTGGTGTCTCGTTCTACTCCAATCCAGTGGCTCCCAGGGCACGATCTTCAGTCCCTAAGCCAGGGGAACCCAGACGACACCCGGAGCTTCTTTGGGTGGTTTTCAAACCACAGCTCCATTGAGTCTGACAAGATTGTGGAGATAATCAACGAGGAGTTGTGGCCCAATCCCCTGCAGTACTACCTTATGAGTGAAGGGGCCCGAGCGGAGAAAGGAAAGGAGGGCAGGCCATGTCCAGCAAGGCAGCCAGTGGAGACCCCAGAGCCTGGGGTAAACAATTCCAACTGATTCTGCACAAGTCTCCCTACTACCTCCTGCTGGACCCGTGCCCGGCTGACCACATTTGTTTGGCTGTCTGCCTTCTCTTCATGTTGACCTCTGTGCACTGTGTTCCCTTTGGACTTCAGTTACAAGAATACGGTGTTTATGATTATGTTCTTTTGCCTCCCCATGGCATTCTTGCTTTTTTACGTTAGTGTCACATGTTACGTGACCTCACCCCTACTGTTTATATGTTAAACACACATGATTCAGATGTGTGCTGCCTTTATCTACGTTGCCTGGACCCTGTTCTTGGCTCTGGCCTTTCCCACCTGTCTTTAACGTGGACACTCATGAGTCATCCAACAAGAGGACCAGTGCATCCTTAAGCTCTACTACTTCAGGGCCCATGACTTGCTGGGCTGGTTCATGTGACCATGCATGCCATCTATGGCAAGCTTTTCTGTTGCCACTGCAAAATGAAGCTTGTGCACATGGTATTGGCCATCAGCCAGAACTGATTGTTCCGTGGCTCTGGGGTCACCAGCCAAGGTGCCATCTACAAGATCTCTGGCTTTGGCCAGGGGCCCATGCTGTCCTCCTGGACACAGATGAGGTTAAGGGTGAGAAGCAGTATGCCGTGTGTTCTGTACCATCATGCATCTCTTCCTGCCTCTGGGCCCTTCTCCTGGTGAACCTTCGTCAGGGTCTGCACCATGACCCGTCACTATGAGGCCATTGAGTTTTGTCTAGGTTGCTATCGGCCCCAGTTGGCTTCCTGGTCAACAAGGACCTCAAGAACTGCTTGTGGACCCAGGCGCCCTGCCGGTGTATGAGACACACATGTACCCTCCCCAGCCTTCCAGCAACCCTCCTGGCTGCCGGACTGATGGGCGGGCTGGTATGTATGGACATGTGTTCACTGTCATCAGGCTGCGGCTCTAGGTGAGGGTGGGGACTGGATTCACCTATAATCTAGGTATCTTGATTATCAACTCCCCTCATCCCTTCCTCACACATGACCAGAGTGCTATAGTGGGGTTGCTGGGGAAGAGGTATTTCTGATCTGTGGGCCTGTGGCTACTTCATCTCACACCTCCACGCCTCCTTCCTCACTCTTCCTTCCCTCCCTCTCTCCCTTCCCTCTCTCCCTGTCCTGTCTACCACTCCTCCCTCCCTTCCTTTTTTTTTTTTTTTTTGTTTCAGTAGTACCGCATCTCAGAAAGAGAAAACAAAACAATTGTAAAACCAGGGTTTTCTACATACAGGTAGCGAGATAGCTGGGGACTTGCTGTACACACGCACACACTGGGCTGGAAGAGGGTAGAGGAAGCCAGAAGGCCAAGTGGGTCTGGGTTCAGACCCTGCTCCCGACTCCTGGGTTCACGCTATAATTCTGATATTGAAAACTCTTTTCATGGCTGTGCATCTGCTAGAATGATAACCCCCCAGGCAGCAGTGTCGTGAACCAGGGTTACTCCTGTTCCGACCTTTTCCTCTGTCCCTTAAGACCCAGTTGCCTCCTGCTGTTTCCTCCTCTGTGGTAGCCTCTCGCCCTCTGGAACCTCATTCCCCAGCTTTCCCACCCTTAGCAGTCCTTTGCTCTCTTGGCTTCTACCCTCAAATACCCGTAGAAGTAGGCTTTGGTTTATAGGGTGGGGGATCCCAAGGCTGTCTCCTGGGGCATGGGGATGGGGGTGGGCGGAACCTGTTCTGAATCTCCAAGGCTCATTTCCTGTGGGTGTAAAAGCTGATCTGGGCCCTCCCTGCCCAGGCTCACCTGTGCCCTCTTTCCCCCTTATCCCTGAGGGTGGGAAAGTAGGACTGTGTCTACACTTGCCCTCCACCCACCAGCGTCCCTTTCCTTATGGAAGACCTTGTTCTGAGTTCCCCAGGGGCTAGGGAGGTCTTGACTCAGAGCTGTCGAGAGGGTGTTTTGGGCAGGGGAGTTGGGGCAAAAACACAGAGTGGGAATGAGTCTGGTGTGGAGCGGGCCTGGAAGAGCAGATAGAAATGGCTTGAGGAGCCTCAGGGAGAACACGCCTGCCTCTCAGTGTTGGAGCGGATGGGGAGGGACCTTCCCCAGGGTGGGGACGGGAGAATTAAAGGGCTGTGGGCAAATGCGATGCCTAGGTGAGGGTATGCCCAAAGTTTTGTCCAGTCTCTCTCTCATCATTAGTGGATTTTATAAATCATAGAAACAAACAAAAACAGAATAATGTTACTTTGGATGCTTTCTCTTTCGTTCTAGGTGTGGCCTTGTGTATGTGGAAGATTAATGTATATGCTGCTTATTTTGTCTCTAAGTAAATCTAACCATTTTCCTCATTTTTTGCTTAATGGGAAAATAGAACTGTACAGGTCTGCCTTTTTTTTTTTTTTTTTTGAGCTTCTTCTTCTTTGTTATGGACATTTTCAGACATGCACAGAAGTGGAGAGGATGGTCTCTGGACCCCGTGTGCCCATCGCCTAGCTACATCAGTTATCAGTTATGATCAACCTGGTTTCATCTGTGTCTCCCTCTCCCTGCCTGTATTGTTTATCAAAAGTCCAAGATCCTGTGCCAGTTCAACCAGGCCTGCTTTGGGAGATTGGGACTCTGTGTTGGTGGTGATAGTGGTGGGATGCACTATCATTATCACATCAGGTCTGTTTTTTGCTTTTCGTGTTAACGAATGAAGTTCCAGAGGTGGGCCTTAGAATGAAAGTCTTCGGAATTAACAAGAAGTCTCAAAAAGAGATGAAGGGGATGCTGCCTTTTCCCTGCATCCACAAAAGGAAAGAGAGACTGTTTGTTGATAAAGACTTACCAGTCTTTGATGAGGTGCTTACTTGAGATCTTTCACCAGAGCATCAGTCTTTTTTCCTGTGTAAGATGGAGACTTGTGTGACTATTAGAATTATCAGCTTGTCCTGGTCTCATAATATAACTCTGGGCTTGAAAGTATAATTTGGAAATTGTTGCTGTGTTCTGTGATAATAACCTCCCAACAGTAATCAGTAACTGGTTGTCTTACTTGGTAATTGACACGCTGGTAATAATGCAATTATTTCTTTGTTCTGAAACAGTTTAAATAGTTGTAAGTTTGCATGCGTGATGGAAAAAATAAAAGCCTGTTTCTCTGTTATATTTTTTTATCTTTAAAAAAGAATTGGAAGGTTAAGCAGAGGCTGGGTAGTTGAGGGGATGTATGCTATGGCGTACGGGAGTGATTCCTAAGCCTCAGGCCCATGTGTGACTAGCTACATTAACCATATATAAAATTCTGATTCCCAAGCCCATACCAGAGATTGCGATTCTGTGGTTCTGGGAAGAAGCCAGGCAGTCTTGTTTTTAACAAGCTTTCCAGGTAATTCTAGTGGAAATCCAGTGTTTCTCAAATTTTAGAGTACCTCTGAATTTTGTGGGGAATCCTGTTAAAATATGAATTTTGATGCAGTAGTCCAGGGTGGAACCTGAGATTCTGCAATTCTAACACACTTCCAGGTGACGCCGGTGCTGGCAGGTTGCGAGCTGTACTTTGAGTAGCAAAGGAGGTGACCTTCAAGGAACTTTCAAACTAGAATAACAGTGCTGTCTTGGTTGCACATCAGAATTATCTGGGAAGCTTAAAGAAATATACACGTCCTGGCAGAGCTCCTCACAAATACCAACTAAATCAGAATGGAGGAAGGGACTGATCCAGGTGTAGGTATTTTAAAAACATCCCGGATGATTCTGATGTCTAGCCGGAGTTGAGAACTAGGATTTCTGATACCGTTCGTAACAGATTCGTGACAAAGACCATTTTCCATTAATCAGGAGAATCAGCAGCAGACAACCAAATGCCACATAAAGCTTCCCAGCAGAAAATGGTTAGAAGAAATCAGAAGTGGGTTGTTAAATGACAAGAAAATAAAATTGGTTTATAAGATACTGGGCTTGAATCAATAATTATGTGCAGTGTTCAGGGCATAGTAGGTGCTCAAATGTTGAATGAAAGAATGAATTTAAAACATAGTGTATTTTCAGATGCCTTAAGGCTAGGCTGGTAATTAAATTTGTGAAGTGGCCCATATTTGTTTCGTAAGGATGTATGTATTAATTCGCTAGGGCTTCCATAACAAGATACCACAGACTGGATGACTTAACAGAAATTTATTTCCGGTTCTGGAGGCTTAGAAGTCTGAGATCAAGGTGTCGGCAGGGTTAGTTTCATCTGAAGGCCTCTCTCCTGGGCTTACAGGTGCTCGTCTTCTCTGTGTTTTCATGGCCTTACCTGTGTGTGTGTCTGGGAGCAGTGGGAAGAGGTGGGTGTTGTGTGTAAATCGGGGCAGCTGTTGGGCAGTGCCGGATCGTTGACCTGGGGGCCCGCAGGCCTAGTGTCGCTCCATCTTCAAAAAGGAATGGGGGGAATCAGAATATGTAGAATCTCCCAATTTTGAATGTTTTCAACTAAAAAATTAAACACCCAGAGCCTCGCTATTTGTGATAGGTGGAGTGCAAAAGGGTATGAAGGGCAGCCTGTCCTTCAGGTGTGAGCGTCCTCTTGAGACCCGTGCAGAGTCCTCTGGGGCTACAAACTGGAGGGGCTCTGTCCAGTTCCTCTCGCACACTTGCTTCTTCACAGGCGTGGAGCCTCCACTTCCCAGGCCCCTTTCACACCCCTCCCTTCACTACCTTGCAGAGCCCATCCGATCTGGGGCTCCTCACCGCCCCAGAGGCCCATTCATTCATCATCTCTGTTGTAGACATTAGAGATAAAGTGATGGACAAATACAGCTTTGAACTCTGCCCCGCTTCTGGGTCTCAGCTTCCTCTCAGCTTTTGCCTGGAATTGTCGTCAATCTTTTTTTTTTTTTTTTTCCCCCTTTCCCTGCATGGGGCTGGCGGGTGTTTTAGATCCATATGGGGGATCATTCTCTGGCCTCTAGGTCAGACTTCACAAGGCAATTTAGACTCTTAGTAACCTGGAGAGTAAGGGCTTCTTGGAGTAATTCTTGTTAAGAGTCCCTTACCCCTTTCTCACCTAGTTTTATTGCAAAAGGCCTTCTGATTTCTTAACTTGTTACTTGCTGGGCTTTTTCGGAATGTCGTGAGTTTGTGCTATGCCATAGGGGAGGGGGGAAGAGAAAAGTAAATGGTCTTGCTACCTGTAGCTTACCGAAAGTCTATCTACTTCTGACTGTCTCTTCTTACACTTTGGGCTTCCCCTTCTGGTCTTACTGCACTGATTTGCTACAAGGGAAGGAGGCACGCTGCCCTGGGGTGGCTTCACCTAGGGAGGGGACCACACCCCCCTTTGCCCCTCTGAAGATTTTGGAAACTCCTTCTACCCTCTTACCCCTTGAGGTCCTCAGCCTTGGGGAGCCACTGTTAACCGCTGGATGGGGACATATCCCTCTGGTGACGAAGAAGTAAAAAAAAAAAAAAAAAAGCAGAGATCCCATCTCCAGTCTGTGGTTTCTATCTCTTTGTCCTTAGCATCTTCACTTCTGCTTTTGACATCTTCTCCAACTATATTTCACCATTTAGGCTCACGACTCAACTTCTGCTGATTCACCTTCACCTGAAACTCTGACCTTGTGTTAGTCCTGCTTCTTTAGCCTGGATCAGCGCCCTCTGGTGAGGTGTCCAAGGCTGGAACCTTGAATTCCTTCCTCCTCTCCCTACGTCCTATCAACCTGGTCCTCAGTTGAGGTTTGACAAATATAAGACGAAATAACTCCCACACATGGCGCTTCATGGTTTACAAAGCACATTCACTTTCATTATCAGTGATAACAATTATCCCATAAGATGGCTCGAGGAGGTTAAGTGACTTGACCAAAATCACAAAACCAGTAAGCAATAGAGCCAGGGCTCAAACTCAGGTCTTCTGCTTCCAAACTCCGTCCATACATGCGATGATAAATGTGAGGCCAGGGCAGGTATCTGGCACAGGAATCTAGGCACTTCTTTGCACAGAACCTGTATTTCACCCTTCACACGGTGCATCAGAACCCTCCGCATAGCACCTTAGTCACTGCCAGTCAATCAGAGTTGACATGTGAATGTGAACCTTCCTGACCATCCCACACTGCAGCTGCTGGTGGAGTTCAACTAGGGGCAGTGACTTGATGGCCTGGGTGACCTAGACTGTGGCCGAGGCTTCCTTTAACTGCTGTGTCCCAGGGTCAGGATTGGTTCTAGACGCACATGGCTGCAGATGGAGGCTGAGTGAGGTTTGGGGCTATAAGTATCAATACTTAAATATGAGTGATTTGAAAGAAAGATAACAGGAAGTTCTCCCATAACAAGAAGTTGGGTGATAGGAAGTTGCAGGCTTGCTTCAGTAGCACAGGGATATTAGGGCTCTGGGTCCCCCTCATGGTTCCCTAGCTCCAAGCACCACATCCTCATCCGGCTGCACTTAAACCAGGAAGGAGGGGAAAGGGGTCCTCTCTGTCTTTATCAGGGAAGAAAATCTTTGCTGGTAGTCCCTGGTGGATTTCAGGGGACCTGAGTCAGGTCCCTTGGGCCAGAAATGGGTCACACTCCCACACTCTTCTTCAAGGAAATCTAGCACTTTTCAGCATCTCTCATGGGAGTGGGATTCTGCCATCAAGGAATAAGAGATCAGAAGTCTAGAATTGCTGGGAGATCTTAGTCACTTGTAGGTTCATCCTTTTTGGGGTGGCATGGCTGTGCTGGTGACCTGGAACACCACTTAATACCTGGAGGCGTGTGCATCTGCGCTTTCCCCAGCTCTCCCCGTCCTCTTCTGACAAGGAAGCTCTACCCGTGCTCCGTGTTTTGTGTCTCACCTCTGTTTATGGTAAATGCTTTTCTGGCCAGCAGTGCCTTTTTGGTGTTCCTATCTCCCACAGCATCTAACTCAGGGTTCACTCAACGCTTGGTGTAGGTGGTAAATGCTAGTGGAGTGAATGCATTAAGCCAATAATCTTTCTAAGGTGTAAATTTGATCCTGTCAGTCATCTGTTCAGAGCCTTCAGGAGTAAGGTCCAAAATCCTAAGAAGCTCATGACTGGCCCTTCGTTATCTGACCCTACATTTTTTTCTTTCGAACTTCTTTATTATGAAAATTCACATAAAAGTTGATAGAAAAGTACAGTGATCACCTATATACCTACCATTTAAGTTCAGTAATTTTTAACTTTTTGCCATATTCGTTTATTCATGTGTCTGTATGTTTATATTTTGCTGAACCACTTGAAAATAATTGGTTGTTTCACCCCTTTTGAGCATGTATCTCAAAAAACATAAGGTTACTCTCCTACACAATCACAAAACCATGATCAGACTGCAGAAGGTTACAGTTCCCGAATAACGTCTAGTATCCAGTCTGTATTTAGAATTTTCCATTGCTCCCGAGATTATCTTATAGTATTAAAGTTTTTATTTATTATTTATTTTATTTTATTTTATTTTTTTGCGGTACGCAGGCCTCTCACTGCTGTGGGCTCTCCCGTTGCGGAGCACAGGCTCCGGACGCGCAGGCTCAGCAGCCATGGCTCATGGGCCCAGCCGCTCCACAGCATGTGGGATCCTCCTGGACCGGGGCACAAACCCGTGTCCCCTGCATCGGCAGGCGGACTCTCAACCACTGCACCACCAGGGAAGCCCAGTTTTAAAAGCAAGATCTAATAATGTTCAGGCATTGCATTTTGCTGTTTTTCATTCTTTTTAAAACAAGAATAATCCACTCAGTTTTTTCCCCCCATGACATTGAACTTCTAAACAAGTTAGGCCAGTTGTCTTATAGGCTGTTCCACATTCTGGATTTGTCTGATTGCTGCTTCGTGGGGTAATTTAACTTTTTTCTCTGTCTTCTGTACTTCTTGAAAACTGAGGATTTGGATGAAACACCTTTGGCAAGAATACTGTGTAAATGAGGTGTGTGCTTAATAAGACGTCACTTCAGAAGGTACATGACAGGTTGTCCCGCTATCATGCTGTTAGTTTGATCTCTTAGTTAAGATGGTGATCACTAGATCTTTCCTTTGTAAAGATAGGTTTTCCTCTTCCAATCAGCAGGTAATCTCTGAGATGGTACTTGGTCACTGTGAGAATATCCGGTTCTCTTAAATTTTCGTCCCAAGGTTTTAGCAGCCATTGATGGTATTTGCCCAAATCAGATATTCCTCCGTGGGTTACAAAATAGTGATTTTCTAAATTTGGCATTTCCTTCACATTTCTTAGCTGGTATTCTATAAGGAAGACCTTACCCTCATCATCTGGTGATGAACTATACGTCCTTCTGAAAAGGCAGTATAAGTGCTTAACTTGTTCCCTTTAGTTGTCAGTTTTCAGAATCAGAAGTTGGCATATAATAATCACCTCTAATGCTTTCAAATAAGGACATGTTTTTCTTTATTTTCTGTTTACTATCACTATGGACTTGTGGAATTTTATTTATTTAATGTCTTACAATTACAGTCATCTTTCATTTGGCTACATAATTGACCCGCATTTTGCTCCAAACTCACTTTCAGCACACTCCTCTCATCTTTGTCCCTGATTTTCTCCCATTGCCCCATGTGTTGCGCACCAGCTGGCGTGAACCACTGTGGGTTCTGTGGACACCGTGGTGCTGCTTCACGCCCTGCACATTGGCACACACCATTTGCTAGGGGGAACACCCTCGTGCACCCTCTCTGGTGCTTAGATACAGCTCAGATATTTTTGCCTGGGCTGTAGTTTTTAATCTTTCAGGGCTGAATTAGTCCCTCCCTTCTCTTTATTTCCACAATATTTTGTTCATACTTCGATTCATAGTACCTAATGGAGTGTCTTGTTCTTGTCTGTTTCCCTGTCTGCTCCCACCAGAGACTATGAGATCCTTGAGACCACAGAATAGTAATTAACAGTGTGTCTTAATCATTTTCGCATTCCCATAGCTCAAGGGCTTACACATAGTAGGTGCTCATGAAGTACTGAACAAGTGAGCAAATGAACGGTCCTTAATGATTCATGAAGGCATTGCTGACAAATTACAGAGAGGTTGGAAATGCCCAGGAGCAGAGACTGGGAATAATTTCAAGTGAAGGAGAAGCATGAACCTAATACAAATGGATTAAAGGATAGTGGGGGAAGGAAGCTATTACCTGCACAAAGCCTCAGGCAAAAAGTACACTAAATTACTCTCACAGCATACTGGAAATAAAGTAGGAAAATGGAAGTGAGCTGGAAAGCAAGTGAAGAATGTTGGAAATGTACTAGGTATGCTCTGCTTTAGTAATATTCCACAGCACACAGGTCTATAATAGAAAACAAAAAGCCAAGCCGATGTTATTCTGGTAATGACTTTCCTGGGATCTTTCTCTGTCTTTATACATGAATGTGTATAATAGTCTGAGATCTGCTAAGAGGTCCCTTGAATTCAAATGACTTCAAAAAATTGGGTTAGAACAAAGTCAGTCTCTAAAAGAATGATGTCACTGAAAAGAAGCTGGACAAGAGAGTGCCCTGCAGGATGGAATCCAAGGAGCGGATCTAGCGGAGAGGCGCCTTGAGCTTCAGTATCAAGTAGCCTGAATTCTAAGATTCTAGGACACATATGATCATCAAAGCCCGGTGCTGCATCGCCTAGTGCTATGGTACCAGATACCTTATGAGAACGTTCAGAACACTTAGGGGGAGAGAGGAGCGAGACCGGGCTGACTGTCCCTCAGGCAGTGAGGTTGTAGGGCCTGAGTGTATCATCATCAGAACTCTTCATCTTCTGCCCTGAGAACTCATCTTACTGTCAGAGCCACCTCTGGGGTAGGGGGCATTTACTCATCCAACCAACATTGGAGGGTCACTGAGCTCCTCCATGGTCACGTGTCATTCTTTCAGCAGGAGGTCTTATCTGACTTCCTGATAAAATGGTATTCCCACCCCCACTGCCCACTCTATTCCTTCTTTTCCCTCATAGCACTTATCACAATTCAAGGCTATGATTTTGTCTTTGAGTTTGTTTCTTCCTTTGGACTGTAAGCTTTCAAGGATCTTTGTTCACTGTTGAATCCCAACTGCATACACATAGGAGGTGTTTGACAAGTAGTTTGGGCTGGTGGACGTGTTAGTCTTGTGAGCTCTGGCCTGTTAAGGTGGCAGGTTGGATGGGCTGTACCTTGGAGTGGTCCTCTGGTGGGAGGAGCTGTCTCTTCCTAAGTATGCTTTGGGACTTTGTTTTGCTGAGCACATACCACACGCCAAACACAGTGCTGGAACATTTAGACACATCATCACAATTCTATTATTATCTGCATTTTCCAGATGAGATAAAAAGAGCCCAAGAAAGTTTGGATAACTGGTTCAACGTCATGTAAGTTGTAATTCCTGGAGCTGGGGGTAGAGCCCATTAACCACTATTCTGCCCTGCCTCTCAGGCTGGGGTTTGCAGGTGAGTTGGTGAGTTAGACTAACATTGTCTCCTGACTTCAGGAGGGAGGGAAGAGGGTGTGTGGTCCCAGATAGGCTTCCAGCTCTCCAGAGGGTGGCTGTCACTGTGCCTACTCACCAGGGTTGGGAAGTGTGTGTGTGTGTTTGTGTGTACGTGTGTGGGGGGCCATATCTGGTTGTGTGTCCAGGGAAGGCATGTGTCCTGGGTGTGTCCACGTGTGTGTCCAAAGTCAGCTTTGGAACACGGCCTGCAGACTGCCTGCTGCTTTTCTACAGGCCCATGGCACCCCGAGGCTCCCAGGCACGCACGCTCACTCAGGATCACTGCCAACTGAGCAGTGGAGTCCACACTTCAGAGGCTCCCAGCTGTGGGCAGTTTGGGGAACAGACTCTCCTGGCCTGAAGCAGCTCAGAAGAGGGGGCCTCTATTGAGGCCTCGAGCAGATGTTTTACAGGGAAGCTGAGTCGCAGAAGGCACCAGACTCAACAAAAGGGTGTTGCAGCTATGAAATTAGGGTATTTGTTTGTGTGCAAGCAGCATAGATCGGCCTGCTCATCATAAGCTGTTCTTTGAGCTGCAGCCTCTCTCCCACACAGACAGCCGTCCCTATCCCTGCTCTTGTCTTGAAATGAGAAAGACAGTGAGAAATCATTCCTTCTTGACATTTCCATAGGGGTGTGCTTCCCTATGTACAAAAAATTCACTGAATCTTCTACTCCACACAGGGATCACATGGAGGGAAAGGAAGCAAGGCAGTTAGCATTTATTGAGCACCTGCTATGTGCCAGATTGAGTAACTTATGTGCAAATTATTTTTTACTTTCTATAATAGTAAGCTTATGAAATCTGCATTGCTATCTACATTTTACAGTTAATGATGCAGCTGAAACTCTGAAAGTTAAAAAACTTGCTCAGGGTTACTTAGCTGGAATTCTGACTGATGAGAGTGTCTTTGGCTCCAAAACAGAGGTTCTCTCCATTATATCATATGGCCCTTCCTGGAAGAAGAGAGGAGACATAATTACTTCTAATTTTCGTGAGAGTAATATGAATCAGATAGAATGCTTTCAGGTGCAAGTAACAGCAACTCTGACCAAAGAGGTCCAAGAGTAAGGGCAGCTTCTGTTTTTATAATAAGGAATGTGGAGGCAAGTGATCCCACGCTTGGCTTAGCTGCTCAGTTATTTTATCAGGTCCCCAGATTCTTTCCATCCTCCTAACATCCTTGGCATAGACTCAGCAAGGACTTTTTGTCTTCAAACTTGTCTCATGGTCTCAAGATGGCTGCTTCAGTTCCAAACATCATATTCTCAAAGACAGCATCTAAATTAGAAAAGTAGCCAAGGGGGCAAACAGGGGCTTCTCCTGTAGAACCGTCTCTCTCTTTTACAGGGGAGGAAAATCTATCCTGAAATCTGTAGTGCACATTCCTTTAACACCTCATTCATCTCATTGGCCAGACATAAGTCTCATATACATATATATCCCCTCTTAGACCAATTCCTAGGCAAGAGGAATGCTACTGCCATGACTGGCTTAGACCAACCAGGATTAGTTCCCAGGGACTAGGCACACAGCCTGCAGGGACGAAGGGAGCATGGCTGTTGGGTGTGCACTTGCCGCGTGATACCAAAGCCAAGGACTCATCAGGCTCTGTGATTGGCATAGCTGGAGTGGAATAATTAAGAGGACTGAGGACATTCACTATTTATTCATAGATTTGGACAGCATGCTTGTTTAGTACCCTCTCTGATCTCAGGCATGAACTAGGCACCCTGGTGTGTTGAAAGAACTGTAGGATATAGACCTGCAACATGCTTTATAATCTAAATGAGGGAGGGGTTAAGTATCAGTGAACAGTTAAATAAAAGCATGAAACAAATATTTAGCAAAAGCCAACATAGGATCAAATGGTCTCTGGGTCAGAGGGCAATTCAGCATATTGTTCTTGAAAGTATTTTGTGATTTCTTTGACTTCTCATTACTGGACGGAAGCACTTTATTTTTATTTTATTTTTAACATCTTTATTGGAGTATAATTGCTTTACAATGTTGTGTTAGTTTCTGCTTTATAACAAAGTGAATCAGCTATACGTATACATATATCCCCATATCTCCTCCCTCTTGCGTCTCCACCCAACCTCCCTATCCCACCCCTCTAGGTGGTCACAAAGCACCGAGCTGGTCTCCCTGTGCTATGCGGTTTCTTCCCACTAGCTATCTATTTTACATTTGGTAAGGTATATATGTCAATGCCACACTAACACTTCGTCCCAGCTTACCCTTTCCCCTCCCCGTGTCCTCAAGTCCATTCTCTATGTCTGCGTCTTTATCCCTGTCTGCCCATAGGTTCTTAAGAACAATGTTTATTTTTTAGATTCCATATACATGTATTAGCATACGGTATTTGTTTTTCTCTTTCTGACTTACTTCACTCTGTATGACAGACTCCAGGTCCATCCACCAGACTACAAATAACTCAGTTTCGTTTCTTTTTATGGCTAATATTCCATTGTATATATGTGCCACATCTTTTTTTTTTTTTTTTTTTTTTTTTTTTTTTTTTTTTGGTATGCCGGCCTCTCACTGTTGTGGCCTCTCCCGGTGCAGAGCACAGGCTCCGGATGCACAGGCTCAGCGGCCATGGCTCACGGGCCCAGCCGCTCCGCGGCATGTGGGATCTTCCCAGACCGGGGCACGAACCCGTGTCCCCTGCATCGGCAGGCGGACTCTGAACCACTGCGCCACCAGGGAAGGCCCGCCACATCTTCTTTATCCATTCTTCTGTTGATGGACACTTAGGTTGCTTCCATGTCATGGCTATTGTAAATGGAGCTGCAATGAACATTGTGGTACATGACTCTTTTTGAATTGTGGTTTTCTCTGGGTATATGCCCAGTAGTGGGGTTGCTGGATCATATGGTAATTCTATTTTTAGTTTTTTAAGGAACCTCCATACTGTTCTCCATAGTGGCTGTATCAACTTACATTCCCACCAACAGTGCAAGAGGGTTCCCTTTTCTCCACACCCTCTCCAGCATTTATTGTTTGAAGATTTTATGATGATGGCCATTCTGACCGGTGTGAGTTGATAACTCATTGTAGTTTTGATTTGCAGTTCTCTAATGATTAGTGCTGTTGAGCATCCTTTCATGTGTTTGTTGGAAATCTGTATATCTTCTTTGGAGAAAGGACTATTTAGGTCTTCTGCCCATTTTTGGATTGGGTTGTTTGTTTTTCTGATATTGAGCTTCATGAGCTGCTTGTCAATTTTGGAGATTAATCCTTTGTCAATTGCTTCATTTGCAAATATTTTCTCCCATCTGGGAGTTGTCTTTTCATCTTGTTCATGGTTTCCTTTGCTGTGCAAAAGCTTTTAAGTTTCATTAGGTACCATTTGTTTATTTTTATTTCCATTTCTCTAGGTGGTGGGTCAAAACGGATCTTGTTGTGATTTATGTCATAGAGTGTTCTGCCTATGTTTTCCTCTAAGAGTTTTATAGTGTCTGGCCTTACATTTAGGTCTTTAATCCACTTTGAGTTTACTTTTGTGTATGGTGTTACGGAGGGTTCTAATTTCATTCTTTTACATGTAGCTGTCCAGTTTTCCCAGCACCACTTATTGAAGACGATGACTTGTCTCCATTGTATATTCTTACCTCTTTTTTTTTTTTTTCGCTGTACACGGGCCTCTCACTGTTGTGGCCTCTCCCGTTGCGGAGCACAGGCTCCGGTCGTGCAGGCTCAGCGGCCATGGCTCACAGGCCCAGCTGCTCCACGGTATGTGGGATCTTCCCAGACCGGGGCACGAACCCATGTCCCCAGCATCGGCAGGTGGACTCTCAACCACTACGCCACCAGGGAAGCCCTCTTACCTTTTTTTATCAAAGATAAGGTGACCATATGTACGTGGGTTTATCTCTGGGCTTTCTATCCTGTTCCGTTGATCTATATTTCTGCTTTTGTGTCAGTACCATACTGTCTTGATTACTGTAGCTTTGTAGTATAGTCTGAAGTCAGGGAGCCTGATTCCTCCAGCTCCGTTTTTCATTCTCAAGATTGCTTTGGTTATTCGGGGTCTTTTGTGTTTCCATACAACTTGTGAAATTTTTTGTTCTAGTTCTGTGAAAAATGCCACTGGTAGTTTGATAGGGATTGCATTGAATCTGTAGATTGCTTTGGGTAGTAGAGTCATTTTCACAATATTGATTCTTCCAATCCAAGAACATGGTATATCTCTCCATCTGTTTATATCATCTTTAATTTCTTTCATCAGTGTCTTATAGTTTTCTGCATACAGGTCTTTTGTCTCCTTAGGTAGGTTTATCCCTAGGTGTTTTGTTGTTTCTGTTGCAGTGGTAAATGGGAGTGTTTCCTTAATTTCTCTTTAAGACTTTTCATCATTAGTGTATCGGAATGCCAGAGATTTCTGTGTATTAATTTTGTATTCTGCTACTTTACCAAATTCATTGATTAGCCCTAGTAGTTTTCTGGTAGCATCTTTGGATTCTCTATGGATAGTATCATGTCATCTGCAAACAGTGACAGCTTTACTTCTTCTTTCCGATTTGGATTCCTTTTATTTCCTTTTCTTCTCTGATTGCTGTGGCTAAAACTTCCAAAACTATGTTGAATAATAGTGGTGAGAGTGGACAACCTAGTCTTGTTCCTGATCTTAGCAGAAATGGTTTCAGTTTTTCACCATTGAAACCAATGTTGGCTGTGGGTTTGTCATATATGGCCTTTGCTATGTTGAGGTAAGTTCCCTCTATGCCTACTTTCTAGAGAGTTTTTTCATAAATGGGTGTTGAATTTTGTAGAAAGCTGTTTCTGCACCTACTGAGATTATCATATGGTTTTCATCCTTCAACTTGTTAATATGGTGTATCACATTGATTGATTTGCATATATTGAAGAATCCTTGCATTCCTGGGATAAACCCCACTTTATCATGGTGTATGATCCTTTTAATGTGCTGTTGGATTCTGTTTGCTAGTATTTTGTTGAGGATTTTTGCATCTATATTCATCAGTGATATTGGTCTATAATTTTCTTTTTTTGTGATATCTTTTTCTGGTTTTGGTATCAGTGTGATAGTGACTTTGTAGAATGAATTTGGGAGTGTTTCTCCTCTGCAATATTTTGGAAGAGTTTGAGAAGGATAAGTGTTAGCTCTTCTCTAAATAGAGATAGATAGAATTTGATATCTGTCAAATATGTCCGAACAAATACCGTTTTGATAGAATTCTCCTGTGAAGTCATCTGGTCCTGGACTTTTGTTTGTTCAAAGATTTTTATTTACGGTTTCAATTTCATTACTTGTTATAGGTCTGTTTATATTTTCTAATTCTTCGTTGTTCAGTCTTGGAAGGTTGTGCTTTTCTAAGAATTTGTCCATTTCTTCTAGGTTGTCCATTTTATTGGCTTATAGTTGCTTGTAGTAATCTCTCATGATTCTTTGTATTTCTGTAGTGTCCACTGTTACTTCTCCTTTTTCATTTCTAATTCTGTTGATTTGAGTCTTTTCCCTTTTTTTTCTTGATGAGTCTGGCTAATGGTTTATCAATTTTGTTTATTTTCTCAAAGAACCAGCTTTTAGTTTTATTGATCTTTGCTATTGTTTCCTTCATTTATTTTTCATTTATTTCTGATCTGATCTTTATAATTTCTTGCCTTCTGCTAACTTTGGGGTTGTTTTGTTCTTCTTTCTCTAATTGCTTCAGGTGTAAGGTTAGGTTGTTTATTTGAAATGTTTCT
The DNA here is from genome assembly GCF_949987515.2 of Delphinus delphis. Lineage (NCBI taxonomy): Eukaryota > Metazoa > Chordata > Mammalia > Artiodactyla > Delphinidae > Delphinus > Delphinus delphis. The sequence continues at coordinate 41,890,981 of NC_082699.1, read as the reverse complement.
TGTTTCTTGAGGTAGGATTGTACTGCTATAAACTTCCCTCTTAGAACTGCTTTTGCTGCATTCCATAGGTTTTGGGTCATCATGTTTTCATTGTCCTTTGTTTCTAGGTATTTTTTGATTTTCTCTTTGATTTCTTCAGTGATCTCTTGGTTATTAAGTAGTGTATTGTTTAGCCTCCATGCATTTGTATTTTTTACAGTTTTTTTTTCCTGTAATTGATATCTAGTCTCATAGCATTGTTGTCAGAAAAGATACTTGATATGATTTCAATTTTCTTAAATTTACCAAGGCTTGATTTGTGACCCAAGATATGATCTATCCTAGGGAATGTTCCATGAGGACTTGAGAAGAAAGGGTATTCTGTTGTTTCGGGGTGGAATGTTGTATAAATATCAATTAAGCCCATCTTGTTTAATGTGTTATTTAAAGATTGTGTTTCCTTATTTATTTTCATTTTGGATGATCTGTCCATTGGTCAAAGTGGGGTGTTAAAATCCCCTACTATGATTGTGTTACTGTCAGTTTCCCCTTTTATGGCTGTTAGCATTTGCCTTATGTATTGAGGTGCTCCTATGTTGGGTGCATAAATATTTACAATTGTTATATTTTCTTCTTGGATTGATCCCTTGATCATTATGTAGTGTCCTTCTTTGTCTCTTGTAATAGTCTTTATTTTAGGGTCTATTTTTTCTGATATGAGAATTGCTACTTCAGCTCTCTTTTGATTTCCATTTGCATGGAATATCTTTTTCCATCCCCTCACTTTCAGTCTGTATGTGTCCCTGAAGTGGGTCTCTTGTAGACGGCATATATATGGGTCTTGTTTATGTATCCATTCAGCCAATCTATGTCTTTTGGTTGGAGCATAATCCATTTACATTTAAGGTAATTATCGATATTTATGTTCCTATTAACATTTTCTTAATTATTTTGAGTTTGTTTTTGTAGGCCTTTCCTTCTCTTGTGTTTCTTGCCTAGAGAAGTTCTTTTAGCATTTGTTGTAAAGCTGGTTTGGTGGTGCTGAATTCTCTTAGCTTTTGCTTGTCTCTAAAGGTTTGAGTTTCTATGTCAAATCTGAATGAGATCCTTGCTGGGTAGAGTCATCTTGGTTGTAGTTTTTTCCCTTTCATCACTTTAAATATTTCCTGCCACTGCCTTTTGTCTTTCAGTGTTTCTGCTGAAAGATCAACTGTTAACCTTATTGGGATTCCTTTGTATGTTATTTGTTGTTTTTCCCTTTCTGCTTTTAATATTTTTTCTGTGTATTTAATTTTTAATAGTTTGATTAATATGTGTCTTGCATGTTTCTCCTTGGATTTATCCTGTATGGGACTGTTGGCACTTCCTGGACTTGATTGACTATTTCCTTTCCCATATTAGGGAAGTTTTCAACTATAATCTCTTCACATATTTTCTCAATCCCTTTCTTTTTCTCTTCTTCTTCTGGGACCCCTGTAATTCGAATGTTGGTGCATTTAATGTTGTCTGAGAGGTCTCTGAGACTGTCCTCAATTATTTTCATTCTTTTTTCTTTAGTCTGCTCTGCAATAGTTATTTCCGGTATTTTATCTTCCAAGTCACTTATCCATTCTTCTGCCTCAGTTATTCAGCTATTGATTCCTTCCAGAGAATTCTTAATCTCACTTATTGTGTTGTTCATCATTGTTTGTTTGCTCTTAGTTCTTCTAGGTCCTTGTTAAACGTTTCTTTTATTTTCTCCATTCTATTTCCAAGATTTTGTATCATTTTTAGTATTATTACTCTGAATTCTTTTTCAGATAGACTGCCTATTTCCTCTTCATGTGTTTGGTCTGGTGGGTTTTTACTTTGCTCCTTCATCTGCTGTGTATTTCTTTGTCTTCTCGTTTTGCTTTAACTTACTATGTTTGGAGTCTCTTTTTCGCAGGCTGCAGGTTCGTCCTCATTTTATTTGGTCTGTGCCCCCAGTGGGTAATGTTGGTTCAGTGCCTGTGTAGGCTTCCTGGTGGAGAGTCTGGTTCGTGTGTTCTGGTGGATGAGGCTGGATCTTCTCTTTCTGGTGGGCAGGGCTGCGTCCGGTGGTGTGTTTTGGGGTCTCTGTGAACTTATTATGATTTTAGGCAGCCTCTCTGCTAATGGGTGGGGTTGTGTTCCTGTCTTGCTAGTTGTTTGGCATAGGGTGTCCAGCATTGGAACTTGCTGGTCATTGAGTGGAGCTGGGTCTTAGCGTTGAGGGGGAGATCTCTGGGAGAGCTCTCGCTGATTGATATTACTTGGAGCTGGGAGGTCTCTGGTGGTCCCATGTCCTGAACTCAGCTGTCCCACCTCAGAGACTCAGGCCTGAAACCCAGCCGGAGCACCAAGACACTGTCAGACCCACGACTCAGAAGAAAAGAGAGCAAAAAAAGAAAGAGAGGAAAAATAAAGTAAAATAAAATAAAATGTCATTAAAATTAAAAAATATTATTAAAATAAAAAAATTTAAAAAGTAATAAAAAAGAGAGCAACCAAACCAATAAACAAACCACCAGTGATAACAAGCACTAAAAACTATACTAAGATAAACATAAAAATCAGAAACTAGTCAGTCGCATACAGCACACCCGAAGGCTACAGTTGCTCCCAATGTCCACCACCTCAATTTTGGGATGATTCATGTCTCTTCACGTATTCCACGGATGCAGGTTACATCATGTTGATTGTGGAGATTTCATCTGCTGCTCCTGAGGCTGTTGGGAGAGATTTCCCTTTCTCTTCTTTGTTTGCACAGCTCCCGGGGCTCAGCTTTGTATCTGGCCCCATCTCTGCATGTAGGTCGTCCTCTGGCGTCTGTTCCCTACCCAGACAGGACGGGGTTAAAGGAGCAGCTAATTAGGGGGCTCTGGCTCACTCAGGCCAGGGGGAGGGAGGGGTACGGAATGTGGGGCGAGCCTGCAGTGGCAGAGGCCGGCATGATATTGCACCAGCCTGAGGCGTGCCGTATGTTCTCTCTGGGAAGTTGTCCCTGGATCACAGGACCCTGGCAGTGGCAGGCTGCACAGACTCCTGGGAGGGGAGGTGTGGATAGTGACCTGTGCTCGCACACAGGCTTCTTGGTGGCTGCAGCAGCAGCCTTAGCATCTCATGCCCGTCTCTGGGGTCCGCACTGATAGTCACGGCTCGCACCCCTCTCTGGAGCTCGTTTAGGCAGTGCTCTGAATCCCCTCTCCTCGTGCACCCCGAAACAATGGTCTCTTGCCTCTTAGGCAGGTCCAGACATTTTCCCGGACTCCCTCCCTAGCTAGCCGCCTTCAGGGCACTAGCCCCCTTCAGGCTGTGTTCACGCAGGCAACTCCAATCCTCTCCCTGGGATCTGACCTCCGAAGCCCAAGCCTCAGCTCCCAGCCCTGCCCGCCCCGGCGGGTGAGCAGACAAGCCTCTCAGGCTGGTGAGTGCTGGTCGGCAGCGTTCCTCTGTGCGGGAATCTCTCCGCTTTGCCCTCTCCCCCCCGTTGCTGTGCTCTCCTCTGTGGCTCCAAAGCTCCCCCCACCCCGGCTACCCCCCGACTCCACCAGTGAAGGGGCTTCCTAGTGTGTGGAAACCTTTCCTCCTTCACAGCTCCCTGCCAGATGTGCAGGTCCCATCCCTATTCTTTTGTCTCTGTTTTTCCTTTTCTCTTTTGCCCCACCCAGGTATGTGGGGAGTTTCTTGCCTTTTGAGAAGTCTGAGGTCTTCTGCCAGCATTCAGTAGGTGTTCTGTAGGAGTTGTTCCACCTGTAGATGTATTTCTGATGTACTTGTGGAGAGAAAGGCGATCTCCACGGCTTACTTCTCTGCCATCTTGAAGGTCCTCCTGGAAGCACTTTAAAAACTATTTTCAATCGGCAGGATTCCTTTTTATATCCTCTGCCGGATTTTTGTTATTTCCTTCCAAAGAAAATGCATAAATTTTTCAATAATTTAAGGATATTTGGGCCAAGGAGATTATTTTTAGGTGTTAAACACAATATTGCTGGCTTCCTAGAAAAAACATTTGGTGCTTCAGCAGGATGTCTGAACCAATCTTAAATTTAAGCATCAGCCCTGGTAGCTTTACTGTGTGAGGCTGACATTTTATGATTTTTTTTTCTTTTTGGGGGTTCCCTGTGGATCTAAGCAATTCAAATTAAGCATGAACGTTCACTTCAACAATTACGTTAGAGGCATTTGAATAATGCTTTAAAAAATGCCATAGCAGCAGGCAAAATTTTAATTTGGCCTCTGATTAAAGGCAGTCTTCTCAATCTGGCCTCAGTTCCTAGAGTAATCCTTTGAACAGATAAACACAAGCACATACTTTGCTGATAATTGTGTTGACCTATAATAAATTGGCTTAGGAGTTGTTATCATTCGAAACCCAAAAGGGTGATCCAGAATATGGGCTCTTATTTCTCTAGAGCTCCAGTTGGAGAACCTTCCCTGTAGCCCAGTCACTTTGGTAAGATCACCATCTGGGAGACCTCCCCGCCTTTTTATTTTAGGGCTTTTGTTATGTCACCACCACCCCCACCCCCGCCCCCAGAGATGCTAACCTTATTTTTTCCAGTCTCTTCTTGGTTGGGGGTTGGAGAGAGCAGGGAGGGGCATACCCAGCATGGCATTTCTCATCCCTCTTTTCAGGGACTGTTCTAATTAGAGTGGGGAGTAAGTGCTTTGCTACTTCACCCCACCCTGTTGGCTATTTTAACTGTTCCTCAGCCCTAGCTGAGCTAGAGCAATGGTGACCCATGCCAATCTAACAAGAAACGGTTCTGCCAAACAGTCACGGTAGTTCTGTGCCCTTGAGCACTCCAGTAGCCACTGGGGCCAATGAGCAATTGGAGAAAATGTGGTGGATCTTGTGCTAAAGACAGAGGGTAAGATGCAGGTTGCAGAACGTGCTCACCTTAGGGCTGGCTTCAGGTCTGCGTTTGAAAGCCACGGCCTTCAAGCCAGAGCTAGAATGCCAGTTGGAACCAACAAAGAGCAGCGGGCATGGACTGTGGTCTAAGTAAAGCTGGCTGGAGCCACTACTCTGGGTACTTGGTGGAGATGCCAAATGTTCCAGAATGGTTGACTGCTAAATGTTTACCAGAGTTAGGTCAGGGACCTAGAGAGTGGGGGAAGGAATATAATGGGAGGCTGTAGAGTCTGACAGTTAAGGCTTGGAATCAGGCATATCTGGGTTCACATCCAAACTCTGATAGTTACTAGTCAGTGTGTGCCACCTTAGTAGGTTATTTAGCATCTCTAAGCCCCAGTTTTCTTCTCTATGGAGACAAAAGTTCTGAGTTAGGTGAAAGTCATTAAAAACCAGACTCAAATTAATGCAATAAAAAAAATTATTAGTATGTAGAACTGGAAAGTCCAGGGGCAGTCTGGGCTTCAGATAGGGCTTGATCCAGGGGATCAAACCATGTCAGCTTTTCTTTGCTCTGTATTAACTTCATTCTCAGGCAGGTTCTTCTCTTCTGGTGGCAAGCTGGCTGCCTGATGTTCTAGACCCACAAATATTACTCTTTCAGCAATCCTAATGAAGACAAAAAAATATTTCTTCCCTTGCAGTCCCCCCGAAAAAAAGCCCTGAGATTGACTCTCTTGGTTCATGAAGTCATTACATACACTCGAACCAGTTACTAAGAACTGGGTCACTGCCCAGCCCTGGAGCCCAGAATGGAGTCAGCCCCACCCAAGCTACAACACTGACAATAGGAAAGGGATAATTTTTTCCAAATGAAAATAAATGATGGTGTCTGTACCAGAGGAAGCGGGGGATGGATGCCGGGCCTGAAAAACAATAGATGCCCACTGAGCAGAAGTCCATTCCCGGGTTATCCTTGTTAATAAGGAAGTGGGAAGGCAGGAACAAAAACACTGCTGTTATTTGTAGGACCAGGGGCCAACAACTCCCTACCTTTCTTCACAGCATGACAGCATTTCTACTATGGAAATCTGGCTGCAGCTTGAATGTGGCGTACAACCCATGTTGCTTTAAGCTCTCAGGGCATCAAGCCTTGCTGTTGCTGCTGCAGCTCTGCCCCCCCCTTCTCTTCTCCATTATTATTATTCTCTCCAGGTTTTGGTGCTTTTCCTCTGTGTTTTCTGGTGTGACTCTTGGCTACGGATAATCCAGACAGGGACTGCTGACTGTAGCCACGTGAGTCTGGGAAGGCGGTCAGCAGCTACTACTGGTAGGTGAGGAGGGCTCCTTCAGAGGCAGGGGCACGGGGCTTCTCACCTGCGGCAGTGTGGAGCCAGTTGATACAGGCTGGGGCCTCAGAGAATCTGGCGAGGGGTTCCTGGGAGCCATGGGACTTTCCATATACCTCAGAGAGGTTTAGGAGTTTTTCGCTCCCCCTTTCCCAGGCCAGCGGCTTTCCCTTCATCCTTCCTCATGGCTTCCACTCTTGTCTTCTCTACACGATGAGGGGTAAGCCATCACAGGTCACCCCTCAGGAATGTGGGTGGTTCAGGGACACACAGGCAGGTCAGCCTCTTCCAACACTGAGCAGTGCCAGTGAAGGGATGGACGGAAGACTAGCCACACGGGTGAAGTCCCTGAGGCCAGAGACATGGCAGGATTTACCTTCGGCCATAGGGCAGGCCAGAATTAGAATGAATTTATAATAATGTGAAAAAAACTGTTCACAAGAAATGTTCCGCACAAACTGATAACCAGAACCTCAGCTGGGGAAAGATGAACTCTCCCTGGTGGCAGTGGGCTCTGTGCACTTCCTTGCAGGCCGGGCTGCGAGGAGGGAGGAGGTAGGAGAGAGAACTGAGAGTTTCAGATGAGTTGCACAAAATGCGGAAATAAGAGAAGAGAAGGCGGGACATAGAAGGGGCGTGGCTAATTATGTTCGGGTGGGTGAGTGGCTAGATAAATTCACCCTGGGAGCCAAGCAGGGAAGACATTTCCTCCTTCAGAGATAAAACAGTGTCCAGAGGAGATGCCCAGCCTTGGGCCAGAGTGAGAAATGGGAAGGAGGGAAGCTTTGCTCTGAGGAAGAGGGTTTAGAGTGAAGGGAGCAGGGACTGCCCGGAAGGGGGAACCCTCTCCTGTCCCAGAGTGGGGGGACCTGGGAGACTGTGCGTGGCTGTCTCGGACCTTGGAACACCTCTGGTTTCTTCATCTGTGGGCAAGCCGTGCTCTGCGCTTGAGCAGCTGCGTGAGGACAGGCGTGGGAGGATGGGGTGATGAAGTGATGCTGCGGGGGCGGCCTGGGTCTCAGGACTGAGGCGGTGGACGGAGAAGTCTCCTTTTCCTCCTGATGCTGGGGTGGTGGTGACCAAGTACGGACTGGAGAGGCCTAGTAGTATTACAGGACGCCCTCTGTAGGCCCGCTCGGCCTCGGGGGCCTCACCTGCCCTTGGCCGGGCAGGGCTTGTGTCCCGGCTCCCGTCCTGCGTGAGGGCCACTGTGAGGTCAGGCCCCTCTGCTCCCACCCACACTTACAAAGCTCTCCAGGCTCCAACCCAGCCTAGAGGAACTCTTCATTCTCTGAAGCTTTATTTCAATTTCCACAGCACAGAAGAAAAAAGAAGTCTAAAACAAAAAGTAAAACCATTTTAGACAGCTAGGGGCTTAGTTTTGGTTCTTTGGGGGCCTGGGGGAGCTGCTTAGGGGGCTTTCCATCCCTGGAGAATCCAAACCAATGAAAAGTAAAAATTGGGTCCCAAGATTACATGGAAAAGTCTCAATTCAGAATAAACTCTGAAAGCCACGTTTTCAGCCTGAAAGATTAGGGCTTTCTAGTGGAAATGTTGGCAGCCCCTGGCTCCGTGGCCCTGGACCTGGGCAGTGCTATGATGCTGTTTATTTGAAGGCAGGACGCAGCCCCGGGAGCGGAGCGGCGCTCTTGGGGAGTATGGCCCTCAGCTCCCCGCCCTCCCTGCCTCCGGGGAGCGAGCCCAGCCTCCCACCCAGCCCTGCTCTGGCTCCTCTGCTGGAGGGCTCTCCCTGAAGATTGGTCCTGGGCATCTGCCAGGAGCTCCCTTTGCCTTTGAAAGAAAGCGCTGTTACTTTCCACCGCCTCATCTGGGGGGGATTTTCTTTCTGTCTACCTGCAGGGGAGGAAGTGCAGCTGTGGGCAGGGAGGGCGTGGGACCCACTGGAAGCTGAAGTAAAAGGTGAAGCCACAGCCAGCACCCGAGGGACTTGTCCTCTGGACACCATACCTCATACCTCAGCGGTGGTTTCCTGCAGGCTGGAGGCTCAGCCCCTCAGCTGGACTTGAACCTGAGGGAAAGCCTTGCTTGGCAGGGGTGTGTGTGTGAGCTGTGGGTGGGCGAGGTGGGCAAGGACAGTAGAGGTAGTGATTGGGAGCACTGGCCTTGCAACAAGACAGGAGTGGATTTGAATCTCAGCCCTGGGACGTACTGGCTGTGTGATTTTGGGCTAGTTGCTTGACCTCTCTGAGGGCCAATTTCTTGATCTTTTTTTTTTTTTTATAGTGATAATAATGTGTACTGTAGATAAAGGCTTAGGACCTCTTGTGCCCCACAATATATTGTGTGATTTTGAAATCAATGCCTTGGACTCAGACCTATAGGCTGTGGTTTATGAAAATTCCAGCCTTCTCCTGAAATGAGGCTTATGCTCTGGTGGACTTCTCTGCCCCAGCTTCCAGTTGGCACCACAGCCTCTGTCTTGCCTCTCTATCAGCCCCCATTCAACACTCAGGTCCTGCAGCACTTTCCACAAAAGCCTCTCCCAGCAAGCACTTTGCACATCTGGCGTACTTTATGGATGATCTGGGGGCAAGGACCCAGCGGCTTCCTGTCTTCCTTCTGGTTCTTTCTCCTCACATCTCTCCACTCCTGTCCTCCAAGATTGCTCAGAGTTCCAAATCCTTCTGCCTCTATTTGTAGGGTGTGATGCAGTTTTGTTCAGCATCGGTGGGGATGTTGGGGGCAGCTTCCGGGAGCCCTCCTTAAAAACTGCCGGTGCCCACTCTTTTCTCCCTTTGTCCTTACCCCTCCCTCTGTCCTCCCGTCTGTTATGTGGATGTGGTCTGCACCCCAGGAAGGGCCAAGTTGTGAGCCCAAAGGGGCCTGGGCTCCCCAAGAGCATGTGGAGTTGCCATACCAGCTGTGGACTGGTTTCCTCTGCATTTTTACGGGTGAGAGAACTAAGCTTCTATGTTGTTTCAACCACTGCCACTTTGGGTCCCTGTTTCTCACCGTTGAACCTTGTGCTCTCTGAGGCATCAGGTTTCCTGGCTTCAAGTCCTGCTCAGCCTGCAACTTGACTTTTGGAGAGAACTTGAAAGTTCTCCTGATTCACAGCCTCAGAGCTGATTCCCCCGAAACAGGAAACTCTCCCCTTGATGCTTTAGAAGCCACAGAGATAATGGAAACACTTCCCTGGTGGATGCTGAGAAACAGATCCTTCACAAACACCACCCTTCCCAAGGTCAAGGAGAGCTTGGATGGAATGCACTTGGCCGGTGTGTGCTTACGGGTATTCTTGCAGTGACTCGTAGGACATCGGTGGGAATTTGAATAAAAGGTCTTCATCCTCTTTATTCTTTTTTTTTTTTTTCGGTACGCGGGCCTCTCACTATTGTGGCCTCTCCCGTTGCGGAGCACAGGCTCCGGACACGCAGGCTCAGCGGTCATGGCTCACAGGCCCAGCCGCTCCACGGCATGTGGGATCCTCCTGGACCGGGGTACGAACCCGTGTCCCCTGCATTGGCAGGCGGACTCTCAACCACTGCGCCACCAGGGAAGCCCCATCCTCTTTATTCTTGAACCAGGTGACTGTTCCTGCCCATTCTAACCCAGCCCACCCCTCTGCCTCTGCTCCTCCAGATTTAGAGTCCTAGAATCTCAGGTCTGACAAAGCATGAGACTGCCTTATCTAACCTCTTACGTATTTCCCCTGAGGAAACAAAGCCCAGAAATATGAACAAAATAGCCAGTAGTTATTCAGCTTAGTATCCCAGCTATGGCTAAGTGGGGCCCATTGAAGGCAGGGCCATCCCCACCGGGGCTCAGGACTTGTGTCCCTTGTTTTTCACCCAGAGGAATGGGGCTGAAGACCCTTTGACGACACTCGGTTAACCCCAGGCTCCTATTTAGAAATGGGAATAATCTGCATTCTAACCTCGTGAATACAGATTGACTAGGACAGAGCTCCACTGGACACACAACTTTGCTTTGTGGACCAGACGTGGTGCTGAAAGTTGTATATAAATTTTTTGTTGTTGTTAACAGCTGCATATTACAAACACCAAGACAACGGGCATGCTTAAGGAAAAGAAAAGGAATCCTTTTGTGAAGCAAGTTAGCATTTCTTAACTTGCCTTTTATGATAAATCTAGATCTTCACAATCCATGAGCATCTCTATATTTGGACATCGTATGAAACCTTGGATTAAGTAACTGCTCCATGTCTTTCTTTTCTCACCCATAACATAATACTGATACTCCTCAGCACCCCCTGACAGGACAATTGTGAGGTGTTACTTTGCTAGGCTGAACAGGAGCTGTTAGCCCCCTGCCTACTACCGATACTGTCAGCAGTTTCCATTCTGTCTGTGGCCTTTCGCTGATGCTGGCTGGAAGGCTCCTGTCCTGGAGCAGTGAGGATAGATTACAGTGTGTGTGAGAGCGGCCAGCAAGCAGTTCTCATGTTAGAGGAACTATTCACAGTGAAGAGAAGCCCAAACTGAGGGTGTAACAATCCAGTCCAGTTTAACTTGTGTACTGAGCGCCTACTGTGTACCAGGGGCTGTAATGTGCCCGGGGAATGGAGAACTCAGTGACCTGCCCCTGCCCTCACTCGGTCGCTAAGGGAGGGCCCCTGTCAGAGCCCTGCTAGGATTCGATAAAGAGTAATTCTCCACCTTCTGACTTGGGCGTGGCGCATCAAGGACAGAGCCATCTTCCACCGACGTATTTTTGTTGTATTGAGGTGGTCCTAGCAGCTAGTCAAACATATCCTGAACAGCAGAGACAGGAGACCCACAGAAGAAAGTGTAAGAATTCGTAGTGACCTCAAGCTGGAATTTTGTCACGCTGAAGTCAAGACGCTTCTTTGGAAGAGTTCTGATCAAGCTCTCACTTTGCAAGGACACTTCTCCCCAGCTTTCCTCCAGCACTTGAAGCTGCAAGCTCTGAAGGTGAGCTCAGGCTGTCGTATCCCTCCCCCTGGCTCTCTCAACTCCAGTAACCATGACGAGCTGCATCTGGCCATGGCGACGTCTAATTCTTTAGAAAAGCCTATCTGGAACACTCACCATACTTAAACGGAGCACTGACAGATAAGCAGCCTTCACGATGCCATTTCCAAAAACCCATCTCTAATGAGGCGTAGCTAACAAAATGTGTACGGTGATTATTGATTCCACCAGCAAGTCCCAAGGTGATAGAATCAGTTGCACGTGAAATGTGCTTTGACAAACCATCCCCGATTATGTAAGGCTCCCTCTGTGCTCTGGACCACGGAGCTTCCACTATTGACTGGAGCTTCTGATCAACTCTTCCTGCAAATGGCAGAATATAGGTGGACGTCATGGTCAGGTCTTGAGTCAGGCACCATCTCCTGGAGCCGCACTCAGAGAAACAGGCTGCTGAATCGTGGGCTAGGAAACCATGCCTTGCTTTGACTTTTCTCCATCCCTGCCTGCTTCCTTGAGTCCTGTGATGGGAGTGTGTTCTACATAAACCATTGCATGTGAATCCTCCTCTCGGGGTCTGCTTCTGGGGAGTCTGACCTAAGATATACCTCAAACCCCATGAGGCAGATCTATTTTTAAATGCTTTACTATTTTATAGAGGGAAAATCGAAGTTTAGACAGGTCAAGTACTTTTTTTTTTTTTTTTTTTTTGCGGTATGCGGGCCTCTCACTTTTGTGGCCCCTCCTGCTGCGGAGCACAGGCTCCAGACGCTCAGGCTCAGAGGCCATGGCTCACGGGCCCAGCCGCTCCGCAGCATGTGGGATCTTCCCAGACCCGGGCATGAACCCGTGTCGCCTGCATTGGCAGGCGGACTCTCAACCACTGCACCACCAGGGAAGCCCCAGGTCAAGTAATTTGCCTGAGGTCATACAGCTAGTAAGGTGGTAGAATTGTGATGTGGACACAGGTCCGCCTAGCAGCACCTGAGATCTTACTTTCTGGCTGCACATCTCTGAATGCTGGCCCAGAACTGTAGGGGTAATGTACCAAGGACTCTGGCATGTCGAACTGCTCAATCAGCCTGCTTGAGGCTGTAAGGTGGAGGCTTATTGTTTCCAAGGGTACTGATGAGCACATCTAAGTTAAGTCCTCAGTGAGGGGTCAGCAGGGGTGTCCTGGAAATCTGACCCTTTTGACTGAGGTTTGAGGAGGGAGCAGTGGAGCCAGTGGAGAAGATGTAGGAGCACCTGCGTGGCCAGCTGGAGTAGCCGAGTCCAGTCTGGTGGTCCAAGGGGTACAGAGGCCATCGGCGTTCATGCCTCACAGCCGGTCCCTGGCACATCCTCTCCCAGTGCACTCTGCACCCAGCCTGGCATGGCAGCGTCAATTCTGCCCAGAAAATTGGGCTCACTTCTCACTGTATTGGTTCCAAGACATTTTGGCTTTATCTCTGAAAGAGGGACACGCTGGGCCTTTCCACTTCCAAAGGGCTGGAAGCTTGTCCCTTTCCCTCCCTTGGGCTTGAGGAAACTGTCAACATCATTTCCATTGAGGGAGACTGGGAAATAATGAAATTAGCAAATTTCATTTCAATAATTATAAAAAGTCCTCATTATCTGAGAATGATTGATATCAGTAAAAAAAAAAAAAAAGCTACTTGAAAGTGAATCCAAAAGATCATAGTAAAATAAAAAAAAATCAAAAAACAAAATCCTTGAATGTGATTTTTGCCTAGAAAATGAAACATTTTATAAAAACTTTTATAAAAATTAGTTTATTTTCTATCAAACAAACTTAGGGTCATAATACCAACTATTAATTAATTCTTAAAGAATGAATGAAATAAACACTTCTTACATGTGAAAAATTTCCAGCAAAATTACATGCTTGTCTGATACTAAATTCTTCACATTTAAGTTTTGTAGCACAATCCGAAACAGAGTAATTTTTACAAAATACTTGAGTTTTTATCATTTCCCCAAGAGCCCCTTAAAAAGCTTTGCTACTCAAATGGTTTTCTCTGATGCATCACTAACCTTGCGCTTTTTCTCTCTTTGTTGGTGACTGCCTATACTCCTTGGTCAGTGGCTTAGCTAACTGAACTGAGCAGTCTCCAACATCACACTCATTGACTTCATGAAATCCTTCACTTATTGCAAGAGTTGCAATTTCATTTTGCTATCTATTTGCATTGAATTTGCAAATGTGGTCAGCTGTTGTGGGCATCAGACCCTCAGGAAGGGGCAGACCTTCCCCTTTTGGCAGGAAGGAGTGCTTATATTAATTGTAAGGGGATCTGGAGTGGGGATGGATTTTTTAAGTCCTATACCTCAGCAGTGGATAGTTCTGGGGTATGAAACCTTTCACTTTCTGGTGCCACTCCCTGTTTCAGGCACTTGCATGATGAATATCATGGAAGGCCTCCTCTGTGTATGTGTAGAGCATTTCAGAGTTTATGAAGCACTTTGACATTTCATTTGAGCCTCACAACTGCCCAGAGAGGAACCATTATTTTCTGGATGACCTTTCTGAGAGCCATAAAAGTTACATGGCTTGCCCAAGGTCCCACAGGTGCTCGAGAAGCAGAACCAGGGCTGGAACTCAGGACTGTTGTTTGTCAGTCCTGGCTCTTTCTCTCACTCATTCACAGTGCTGGTTTACCCAAGAGGGGAACTTTGATATTTCTAAAAGATGCATCGAAGTTATAATAGAAAAAAATCAGAACATCTTTAAAATTCCTTGAATTAATTTTAAGGTTTACTACTACATATATTTAAAATTACGTATTGTGGAGGGCTATATTTTTTTTGGTGCTGACATTCTCTGGAAGTTCTTCATCTGGCCCTGCTCCCTTGGGCACCCAGCGGGGCAACAGCAGATCCTGAAAGGCGGCCTAGAATGCACAGACCCCTGATTCTGTCCTGGTCCCTTCTGCTTAGCCAGGAGGCCTGTACAAGGCAGAATCTGACACCTAGCACTCTTCAGGTCTAGCTCCATACCCAGGTTAAAAAGCCCCATTAGCAAAGCTCATTTCTAAACTTTGCCAAAATTAAAGTTAGGTCCTCTGCTTGCAGAAGAGTCTACTGTGAGCAAGAAACTCTCTCTCTGGTCCAGAATTGCTATTTGGTTCACCTTGGCAATATCATTTAAATTAGGGTCAACAACCCTCTTAATTATGCAACAAGGTAATGCTTCATTCATCAGAATATTGTCTCCTAGTTATGACGCTAAGACACCCTTTGGTCTACTCCACTCAAATTATCAACAAGAATAAATCCGAGAGTTCAACATGACTACAGATCTGTCCATTCTATAGGGCTCGTTTTATTAGTCTCCTGCAGTTTGGGGCTGCCAGGAAGTGGGCAGTCCGCTGCCAGCAAAGGCTGAATTGTTACAACTAGCCACAGAGGCACAGTGGCCAGGTCGACTTCAAGGCAGGCCAGCGATGGGGAGGGGGGTGGCCCTTGGGAGGGTCCTGGGGGAGTCAGAGGGGGAAGGAACCAGTCTCTCGTCCTCAAATCACTTCTAGAGGGCGAAGTATTCTTTTTCCCATTTCTTTCCAAGGATGTGACCAGAGAGGTCAAGGACTCCCGAGAATCATCTGGCTTATTCTTCTTCCTCTGAAACACTGGCTCCCGTGTGCTGGCCTTGGACTTGGGAGAACTGAGGGGTCATTGTAGTAGTTCTGGGCAGCCATAAATGCATGCAGCACTGTATCGCACTGCAATTTTCCCAATGTTTTCAGATGCCTCTGGGATGAATACAATAAATTATATCAGCAGCTTTAGGAGGGGCATCTTTTCAGCCTCCAAAGACTCTTTTTCTCTGAGAACTAATTTCCTTCTCCCAACAGAAAATGGCCCCTGGCCCATGTTCGCATCACCCTTGCTCCCTTCCCAGTCACAGCTCACTGGACCCGGGCTGGTGCCTCGTCTATGCGTAGCTTGACCACAGTCTCCCTTCTAGAACTTGAACTTGAGATTTAATTAATTTGGGGTGCAGGTGTCTGGCACGGAGGTAACCCGTAACTGGCAACCGTGGGCCAGCATCATCTTCTTGTTTTAAGCATGGAAAAAGGGGGTGTTGGGTGAGAAGTGCTGCAAACACACGGAGAGAAGCAGAAATCGAGGCGGCCACAGCTGAATACCGAACACTCTCCAGATACTGCCTTTCTCTTCCCAGAGGCCTGGATGCTACTGGCTATCCCAGGAACCTTTCCAATACATTACAAATTGATTAAGGTAACCTCAACCAAAGAAACACTCACACAATAGTGATTTCTTGATATTATATATTTCCTCATACAGTAGATACTAAATAAAACTGTTACTATGTGGGGGATCCTGATTTTTATATATTATAAAGGCGCCTGAATTCTTTTTCTTTCCAGTTTATATATATATTTAATTGAAGTGTAGTTGATTTACAATGTTGTGTTAATTTCTTCTGTAAGGCAAAGTGATTCAGTTATACATATTTATACATTCTTTTTTTTTTTCGTATTCTCTTCCATTGTGGTTTATCATAGGATACTGAATATAGTTCTCTGTGCTCTACAGTGGGACCTTGTTTATACATTTTACATATAAAATGTTACAGCTGCTCACCCCAACCTCCCACTCCATCCCTCTCCCAATCCCCTCCCCCTTGGTAACCACCAGTCTGTTCTCTATGTCCATGATTCTGTTTCTGTTTCATAGATAGGTTCATTTGTGTCATATTTCAGATTCCACATATAAGTGATAGCATATGTTATTTATCTTTCTCTTTCTGACTTACTTCACTTAGTATGATAATCTCTAGTTGCATCGATGTTGCTCTGAATTCTTAATAAGAATGTTTTAGAAGGATGGTGGTCTCTGCTTTGCCTGAAAATTCTCTACAAAGGAGATGCATCACTTACAGAAAATTTATGTGAAGCACTCAACATCCTTCACAGATTTCATGCTCAACAAGGGTTATCAATTACCTTCATAGACTCCTGACCAGTACTCACAATGACCAGGTTCAGAAATACCCTTCTGAAATCTATTGTGCATCCATGATTTGAGTGTGTCTCCCTCACCTTGAAGACCTTTGCAGACATGATGTACTCCCTCGCTTTCAGGAGTGGGAAGAACAGGCACTGGGATTGGTTGTGGGCTGAGCTGGTCTCACAAGCATCACCTGGAGAATGTGTTGGATTAAAAATTCTCAGGCTCCATCCCAGACCCATTGAATAGAAGCTTCAGGGGAGGAACCTGAGGACTGTATCTTTAACAAGGGCCCAAGGTGATCCTCATCACCAGGGAGCATGGACCTGTCTGTAAGTGGACAAGCCACAGGTCTGAGCAGATGTCTTACGTGCAGAAAATCATATCATGCTTTTGAATCTTGGGAGGGGGAAGGTTGTTTTCACGATGACCCAGCATCTAATTGCCCACCCTAACAGTACTCAGATTTTCAGTCCATTTTCTTCTTCTTCCCCACAAATCACAAATGCTTCTAGGAAGCTGACACCATACCCACCCCACCCCTGCCACCCCCAGGTCCAGAGGTGGGCCCTGATTAAATCAAGCCAATCACTACATTCAACTTCCCAGTTTAAGTGTGGACTCATGATCCAGGCTGATATCATGTAAGGGGATTTCAGGCCTGTGGCTTTGAAGGGATGGTGTGCTGTAAGAATGTGAGGGCTGGAGCTGCTGCAGCTCTTTTGCCACAATGAGGGAGAAAGTCTTTCAAATGACTGACCCCGTGGAAATCAGAGTAGAAAAGAGAAAAGAAACCAAGCCCTTACTGACATTATTAAGGTGCCAAAGCTCAACTTACCTCTGTACTTACCATTTGTGGGGCTCGAGAGCCTCAGCTCCAACTCCTTCACTCTCCCAGTGCTTTGCTCATGATTCTCATGTGCTAGTTAGCTGTTTACGGGACCCAATTTCTAGACAGTGCATCCTCAGCTTAAAGGACCTTTATTTAGCCACTGAGTTGGGTATTTGGAACTTGCTAATAGATATACTTCACGTCTTAAAAAAACATGAATTTTATTTCATGTATTGATGCAAATTGATCAAGGCATTAAATTCTTGGCTGATCCGTAAGCAAAAGGGAATGAATTTGAATTTCAGCAAGAGGGATTTAGGTTAGAAAGAAGGAAAACTTTCTTCCCATGAAGGTTGTGAGATATTTAAAGGGGTTATCCAGAGAGGTTTCAAGAGTTTCCTGTTCTGCAGATTAAAGAAAAAACATAGAGAATTTGGTAGGATAATTTCGGTGTTGTCCTGTAGAGCAGTGGAGGGATAGATTAATTATTCTCACTTAGGATCTCTTCTGCTCCATGATTTCATAAAACCATCCAAACTTTATGCTGGACAAGATTTCTGATTTTAGTTATGAAATTCATCACCCCAGCTCTCCTGGAGTTACTGGAGTGACACTTCGCAAACATTCTCAAGGTAGACCTGCCCAGATGCCTTCTCCCAGGCTGCCAAGGAATGAAAGAGCTCGTTCTCTCCCTCGTCACTACTGACCAGATGTGTCACTTGGCTGGCCAGGAATATTTTTATTGAGAATGATGCTGTTTCCACTGACCACAGTTCCAAAGCCGTTAAGACAAAAACAGAATAAAAGATCATATTCTGGTTTGTTTGATTTTCTGATGTGGACTTGATGAGGCAGACGTTATGCCAGGGTCTTAAATCTTTCTCACTGGAACGTCCTGTAGCTGCCAACACCTGCTCATTTATACATGAATGTAGCAGTGGAGGTAACTTTGCCAGGAAAAAGATTTGGGGTTTTTTCTATACCGGGTGTAACACGGACCAGGGTGCTCTTAGCGTGTGGGTGAGACGGCACCGAGGGCCATCCCCAAGTTCATTGGTTTGTTATTTAGTTATTATTCACTTATGACGTTAGGCAGAGTTGAACCAGACACTGTCCCTGCCATTGACACTCTCACAGGCCAGGGACAGAGGACCCCAACCTGCATACGAGGATGTGAGAAGTGTGAGCAAAGCGTGGGGGAGGGAGGGATGGAGGGAGGTGAGGATCTGCCGGGTGAGGCTCCCGAGAGGTAGGAGGCCAGCCTGGCCAGCCTGCTCGGCTCCCAGAGGACAGTTAGCTGAAGAGAACTGAAAATAACTCTTATCTGGGAGTTAAGGCTCTGGCTGTTTAGTCCCAACTCTGTTGTTTTTTTTACCTTAAGCCAGTCACTAAATTTTCCTGAGCTGGTTTCCTCAACAGTCCAGCAGAGCTTATAAAACTATATAGTTGCACTTGGCGTGCAAGTGCTTTAAAAACCACCACATGTCACTGCGGGTGAGGTGCCCTGTGAGGCTGGGAGGGGCCGGATCGAAATCCGCCTTCCGTGAAGAGGGCGGTGAGCTCAGGGGAGGCCGTAGGAATATGGGCCATTGCTGGTTTCTCCTTTCAGCCTAAAATAGCAGAAAATGCAGGCTCTCCCACATGATGGTGTCAACCGTTTCCAGGGATGGGAGTCAAGACTCAAAATTCCAATCCCATATCCCTGGCCTAGCAAAAACCCAATCTGTCCACTTGGTGGGTTTTTTTTTCTTTTTTTCCCCGACTCTCTGAAAGCTCAGGAATATTTGACAAGCCAGGCTGCGTCACCATGGAGATGTGAACCTGCTGGTGCTTCCTGGAGCAGGACAGCCCAGGCATCGAGGATGCCCGACTCCGTGGGCCGATTTCAGACACCAGGAAGGCCCCCACTGCTTACTTTCTTCAAGGCTTTTGGGGCTTGCTTTTCCCATTTTGGAGGTCTGTTCACTGGTGTGTACATTTCCTTTAATGAAGATAAAGGCTTTTGTCCCCTAATTTGCTATAAGGGCTAAGATTCCATTGTCCCCAGGAAAAGAGGAGGGTGACTTTCCCGCAGAGACATAAACAATGCATGAGCATCGTTTGAGAAGGATGTTGGGAGCTGGAGAAGGGTGAGAAGAGGGCTCAACTGTACTTATTGTTTTGAAATCCAGGGAAGGGCCCCCTGGCAAAAGAGAAAGGGAGCAGAAAGGCTGCTGTTAAAAAGCTACTCTCTTCCAATTTCCTCTAGGGCTGGTCCTGTTAACGGTGCCTGAGGTTCATGGGTGTCTTCTGTCAGAAGATTGGCTTGATGGGGATAATATCTCTGTTTTCCAAAACAGGAAGGAAAAAGTGAATTTGAGGAAATACTGGGTTTACTGTTGATCCTCACCTAAATTCTGGAATAGATTATTTCGTAGAGGTTTGTGAGCCCCTTTCAAAAGAAAGTAGTGCTCATGAGTTACAAGCAAAGGCTCAGCTAGGAATTTATAGGCTGTAACATCTCCTTCCGTCAAGTGCTATGTGCAAGGGAATCAATAAAAACATTTGTTAAATAACTGAAGACAGACTTGAGGTGACCCTATAATAACAAAAATGTATCCTAAAATGGGTAATTGGAGATATGAAAGAAAAAATAGTAGAGAAACAGAAAAAATAGATTAAAAAAAGACAAAACAGAAATAAATATTTTAGTACCTGGGCTAATTGAAACACTGCAAATAACCATAAGATTTAGCTCCAAGATTCCTGGAAACCAAAGCAAAAGAGTAATTGTTAGGTTCTCTTATTCTTTCAATGTTTGGCAAAAAAAAAAAAAAAAAAAAGGAAACAGGATCGCACGTGAATAGATGTTTTTCAGTTTTTTTTTCTGGCACTAGATTGTATGTGAAATTTATTGCATGAAAATTGTATTTTGCAAGGAACAGCAAGCAACACAATAATGCTTCCAAAGATCCAGAAAAGTTCTTCAAATAGACATTTTAATACTGATTCTCTGTAAAAGCTGAGGACTTCATATTGAATCATAACTCAGTTAAGACATATCTGCAGGAAAATATTCAAATACAGGCCAGATGAATTTCTTTAGAGAAATAAATAAATAAATAAATAAATAAATAAATAAATAAATAAAATGTCCTTTGTTTCAGTCCTCTCCAATATTAGATCTATGGATGGACTTCTAGATCATAGAACACTAACAAATGCCAGAAATGTCCATACTCTGTACTTGTGATGAGGGAGAGAGCCAAATGCTTTAGGTACCAGACATGCAGAAGCAAATTTGATACAATGTTATAAAAACCTTAAGAATTTGATAAAAATTCTCACCCAGACAAGCAGTGTAGTGTACAAAAAATAAGAGCCTGGATACTCTTCAGATAGACTGGGTCTCAAAACTTGGCTCAACAATTGCTCTGTGACCATGTTGGCTAAGCTACTTAATGTCTCTCAGCCTTGGGATTCTCTTTGCCAAAATGTGGATAATATGCCTTACTTTAAAGGCTGAGTGAAAATTAGCTGACATAGTGTATTTGTTACCATTAGTTTTATCTACAAGCAGCAAAAACAAACAAACAAACAAAAAAACCCCAAATAGCAGTGGCTCAAATAAGATGGAAATTAATTTCTTGTTTTTGTTCTAGACCAAGGACCTTCTTATTGCAGACAGGTCTCTTAGCTTTTTGTTCCACCATGAGTGACTTCCGTTCCTCAGATCACCTCATAGTCCAAAATGGCTGCTGGAGCTCCAGCATTACCTTTACATTCCAGCAGGTGGGCAGGAAGGAGAAAGAGAGAGGGGCATACCATTTCTTTCTGTTTTTTTTTTATTGAGCATTTATTATGTGCTTAGCTATTGTTTTAAAATGCAGGAAAGAATTTTTAAAATCTAGGGTTCTTAGGAGACAAAAAGTGAATATATAAAACATGAAACTCATAAAGTTTGTAGTACTAACCATAAATGAAATAGAATCCCTAGAAAAGAAATCTTCATGAAGTAAGATCTTGGCTAAATTTCCAAGGAGTGGTTAGGATGACCAGAAGGGAAGAGAATTATTCTTGATTCAGAACTGTTACAGCATGTGAGTGTATGCAAGGAAGAGAGCTTTTAGAAAGCAGACAGCTTGGTCAAATTCCAGACCCTGCATCTGTTATCTGTGTGAATGGTGAGCTAGATGATGTACTAGGACTCTTTCATACCTTCTTTCAATTGACCCTTACAAGAGCTTTAGAAGGCTGACGTTATTAGCCTCATTTTAAAGAAGGAGAAAATAAATGAAAGAAACCAAGATCAAATCCCTAATTATATGGTAGAGCTCTGATTTGAATCCTGATCCCTCTAGCTCTAAAATTATGCTTTTCCAACTATATCGAGGTCTCTTCTTTGCACACTCATAGATTGTGACATTTATTTCTGCATATATAGCTATAATCTTATTTGTATCCCTTTGGCCAGAATTTTGTCACATAATCTCACCTAACTTCAGGGAAATTGAGAAATGTCATCTTTATTCAGGGTAGCCTAGTGCCAGATTTACCAACAGCAACAAAAATACAGGACATCCAGTTAAATTAGAATTTTGGATAAATAATGAACTTTTTTTTTTTTTTTTTTTTAGCTAAGTATCCCCAATGCAGTATTTGAGACATACTTTTAATAAGAAAATTTTCATTGTTTATCTGGAATTCAAATTTAACTGAGAGTCCTGTATTTTATCTGGCAACTCTAGGCCAGTTAAAAATCAAGGGTCCCAGGACTTCCCTGGTGGCTCAGTGGTTAAGAATCCTCCTGCCAATGCAGGGAACAGGGGTTCGAGCCCTGGTCTGGGAAGATTCCACATACTGCAGAACAACTAAGCCTCTGCGCCACAACTACTGAGCCTGCACTCTAGAGCCTGTGAGCCACAACTTCTGAGCCCACGTGCCACAGCTACTGAAGCCCACGTGCCTCGAGCCCGTGCTCCGCAGCAAGAGAAGCCACTGCAATGAGAAGCCCGTGCACCACAACGAAGAGTTGCCCCTGCTCGCTGCAACTAGAGAAAGCCCGCACGTAGCAACAAAGACCCAAAGCAGCCAAAATTAAATAAATAAATGAATAAATACATACATTTATTTTAAATAATCAAGGATCCCATTACTGAGGTGGGGGGGAAACAATGAATTTTGGTAGTCTCAGGCCACAGGAGCAAGTGTGAAAGTGTGTTTCACAGAGTGGGTCTCCAGTAAATGTTGGTCCTCCCTCCCTTTTCCCTATGAGGCAAAGCAAGGCCAGACGGCAGTCACAAGGGTAGCTGGTAGTAGAGCCAAAATTTATGTCTGAAATAGAACTTTGAGGCCAGTTTACAAACATGCAAGCATGCGGACCTGGTTAAGACCTGAGAGATCTGTGCATTATGCATGAAAGAGACAATTTTGGCCTGGAAGTTAACAAAGTTCTGCCCTTTTTTATAAAAAACAAAAACAAGAATGCTGTCTCATCTTTGCATAAAGTCCATTTCTGAGCATGTCTGTAAGTTAGTGGACTCACCAACTGCGTTGGCTGCAAGGGATGAGGGAGAGGCCTGCGGGGAAGGGTGGCGGCAGGAGAGGAATTCCGTCTGTGGATTAACTTCTTGCCCTCCACGGTGAATATTTTCCCTTCAGCATAGCTGATGTGAGATTGTTCTTTCTGACTGTAGTTAACCAAATGTTTCTGCTTCTTCTCAAGGCCACTCTGAGTTCCAGGCCATAGAACCATGTCATCAGTATAATGGAGAAAGTCCCCAAATGCTGTGGCAGATAGAGCATGAGTTTATTTCAGCTAATAGTGAAAGTCAGTTATTTGCGTTTCAGGTAAAATAAAGTGGAGCTCAGACACAGTCTTATTTTGCAGCATTTAGAATTAGAATTTGCTTTGTCAAAAGACTGTTCTTACTAGCAATACTGTATTCCAGGCTTTGACAAAGAATTATTTGCCTATAATCCTTAGATTAGAGAGAATGGCAGATTTGCCCCATACTTAAGTTCTCAGGTTGTCAACAGCCTCTGAACTGGTCTCCCTACCACCACTCTCCTGTTCTCCCCACATATCCATTCTTCACAGAGCAGCAAGACTGATCACTATAAAGCGTATCTCGGTACACACCTTGGCACAACCTTGGAGGCCCGAGACCTATGGCTTCTTACTAAACCCCTTACCAGGCTGAAAAGGCCCTACCCAGTCTTTCTCTTTATTCTTTGACCACACTGTAGTGGGTTGAATGGTGGCCCACAAAAGATACATCCGTATACTAATCTCTGGAATCTGTGATTGTTACCTTCTGTGGAAAAAAATTAAATGTTGCCTTGTATGGCAAAATAAGTGGCTAAGGATCTTGACGGGAGCAGATCATCCTGGATTATCCAGGTGGGCCCTAAATGCAATCATCTGCATCCTTATAGGACAGACACACAGAGGAGAAGACACACAGAGAATAGGAGGAGGCGATGTGACCACGGAAGTAGAGATGGGAGTGATGCAGCCACAAGCCAAAGAATGCTTGGAGCCACCAGAAGCTGGAAGAGGCAAATGGAAGGATTCTCCCCTAAAGCCTTGGGAGGGACTATGGCCCTGCCACCTTGATTTTGGACTTCTTCCTTCAGAACTGTGAGAGATTCCATTTCTGTAGTTTCAAGCCACCTCGTTTATGGGAATTTGTTACAGAAGCCACAGGAAACGAATGCACCTGTCATAATTATTACAAGTCTGCTGGTTCTTCCTGTCATTCAAGGCTCAGCTTAAATGCCACCTCCTCAGATGTGCCTCCCCTGATCTCTCAGTCTTCAGTTGGCTCCCCTTGATTCCTTAGTCATTCTTCAGGTGTTTACACGCTACTACTAGGAGAAGGTAAATATTGAGAACTGAGGAAAGGAGGCACAAAAGGGTGAATAACCTGTCCGTTGTGGAATGTTTAGTGGAGGGGCCAGGCTGCCTGACTCCAGAGCTTGTGGCCTTTCTCACCCACCTGTACCACCTCTCAGCAGGGGGAGAGGATGCTGCCACATGGCTGTTTAGGCAGCATAGGATATCTACTTTTACCCCCCAACATTTTAATAAAATTGCAGAGACCCAGGCTGCATTTTATCCCTCTCACCTTCCTCTCCAACAATCTCAGCCCTCCTGCCATGGTTGTACCTGGAGGCAGAGGGAGTCTAAGTGGGAAATGGTCACTCACTTTCAGCCACATAAAACAGCCATGCCGAGGGATGAAGATAGCAAAACGGGGCCGATGACTATTAACCATCAAACGGATGGTCCATACGGTGTGTAATTGGACATAGACTTATACCGCGGTCTGCCACTTAGCAGTCATTAAAGGAGGGGTATAAATGTATTTGATCTGGGTATTTCCCTCTTTGCTTCAGGCAGCTAACCCTAATCATTCCTGGAGAAGAAACTGTCTGGAGAGAAGCAATATTCCTGATCCAGTTTTCCCATGGATGACTGTTTGACAGAGCCATTGCCAACTTTAGCATTCATGTGTCAGATTCAGCAGATGTTTTGCAGATGTTAGACCCAGAAGAATGGCGAATTGGGTCCACATATTTCTAGGATGTGTATATATTTTTGTAAGATAAGAGACAACAAGATGGCCTTGGAGCAGAATCAACATCAACATTTAGGGGAATGAGTTACCAGGTATGCAGAGCTGAACTGTAATTTTCATAGACTATTACTTTTTTTTTTTTTTTTTGTGGTACGCAGGCCTCTCACTGTTGTGGCCTCTCCCGTTGCGGAGCACAGGCTCCGGACGCGCAGGCTCAGCGGCCATGGCTCACGGGCCCAGCCGCTCCGCGGCATGTGGGATCTTCCTGGACCGGGGCATGAACCCGTGTCCCCTGCATCGGCAGGCGGACTCTAAACCACTGCGCCACCAGGGAAGCCCCCATAGACCATTACTTTTAATGAGAGGACACAGATCTTAGTGATTAGGAGCTTTATAGAAAATTAAATATCACCAAAAATTAAATAAAATCCTTTTACCCTCCTCCCATTGAGAGATGAGATCTAATTCCTCTCTCTCTTTGAATCTGGCCATAGTGTCTTATTTAACTAATAAAATATAATGAAAATGATGCTCTGGGATTTCTGAGGTTAGGTTGTAAGAAGTGTTGCAGCTTCTGCCTAGGGCTCCTGGAACACTCACTCTCAGAATGGTCCGTCTTGGAGCCAGGTGCCAGGCTGTCAGAAGCTGCTTGAGTGAGCCTTCCTGAACATCTTCCACAGCAAAGCTTTCGGATAACTGCAGCCCCAGCCGACATCTGGCAGCAAGTGTATGAGAAAGCCCAAGTGAGAACACCCAGCTGGGCTCAGTCCACCCAGAAAGCCGTGAGAAACAATACATTGTTGTTGGAAGCCATTAAGGTTTGGGTGGCTTGCTATGCGGTCACAGATAAGTAGAATAGAATTTGGTACCCGGAAGTGGAATGCGGCTATGATAAAAACTTAAATTGTGCAACATTGGCTTTGGGACCAAGCAGCAAGAAGAAGCCAGGAAGTGCTTGAGGAAACTATGCCTGAAAATGGGAAGGGAAAGGAGGAAACTTACTGGGGGCTGGAAAAAGGCATCCCTTATTTCATAATGATGGATAATTTGGTACTCTGTTGTTTATGATAATGCAAACAACAGAAAATATACCTGTGACATAGCAGATTTGGCTAAGGAGACGTCCAGATAGAACGTCAAAAGTGCCTACTGTTTTCTTTTAGGTAGGTATGGGCATAGAGAGATGAGCTGAAAACTGAACTCTTCAGTTTCAAGTAAACTTAGATGAAATAGAAAGAAGCAGACCAGCTGGGTTTAGAAATAAAGCTGATTCTTATTCCCAGCCTCTCCAGTTGGAAAAAGGTTCTCAAAGTAAGACATGATATGAGGGTATTGATTATCTCAAAGGCATGGCTCTAAGACACTTGTTAAGCTTTTAGAAAGTTTTAGGAGTATGTCTCATAGACCTTTTCAACTAGACAGAAAAGTTTCAAAGGAATCTGATGGGCATTGTTCCACCCATCTGACTCTCAGCCCAAGGCAGAAAGGGGGCCTGTCTCAAAGAGATTTGCTGGTGTGTATTTTGACTCATGGTGTGAACTCAAAAGAGTCCTTAGGAAGCTCACAACAATTTAAGGGCATTATGAATGAGGAAGCACCATCAGCTGGGATGGAAAAAGACAGAGGTTGTTCAAAATGCAAAGAGCCTTCTAGGAGTGGGAAACAGGAGAAGAAGCCTACTAAGCTGCAAACATGGCCACCTCTTATGGAAGAGGAAGGATGATTCAGAGCCCAGAATCAATACCCCAGTGAACAGAGCCAAGAGTCTCAGAAAATCATTAGTGCTCAATTGGTAGTCCCAGAAGAGCTCCCGGCCCACAGCCAACAGTGACAGTCAGCTTACATGAGTTGTCATCTAGAACGTCCAGCCCAGTCGAGGCTTCAGGTGACCGCAGCCATAGGAGAGAGCATCAGTGAAGACTTCCCACCGTAGCCCCGTCAGCCCACAGACCCATGAGAGGTAATGGTAAATTGTTTAAAGCCATTACATTTTAGAGGTGGTTTGCTATACAGCAGTAGATACGCAGATAAGATTTCAACTCTCAAGTTCCTCCTTTATTAGATATGGGAATGTGGACAAATGACCTGAAGTCTCTGAACTTCATTTCCATCTCTGTAAAGTGAGAATCACAACAGGACTTACCTAATGGATTTGTTGGGGATTAAGAGAGATAAAGTACGAAAAGCAACAAGCACAGTGCCAGGGTCTTAGTGAATGGGTCAGTGGGTAGCTACTGTAGTTAGTAAATCCGTGTAAATCATGTGCTCTTGTGCAAAAGGTAGATGAAGAGCTTGCGGCATGTGGGAGGAATTCCTTTAAGAGTCTGGTCTTTTGCTAATGCCCTGAGAGTAAGATTAGGTCATTAACACCTTTGCATTGCTTTCTGTTTTTTTCCCACAAGCCAAGAGGGCATTTTGAGTCACTGGAGAAATTTTCCAAAGAAAATCTGAGGTCAGAAGAAATAGTACCACTTGGCCTTTGAAAATGTGGCTGCTATGATCCCATAGATGGGTCTTATTACCAACACATGAGCTGAGCCGACCTGATCCTTGTCACAGTGAGATCTGTGGGATTCCCGGCAAAGGAGGCGTCTAAAGTCCCCTGGGGCCTAGGATGGTGCTGTCATCCAGTGTGTGTGCATGTATGTTGAGGGAAGGGTGGGAGTAGGGGGTAGCTGTTGGAATTCAGAGTGGGTGAGGGCAAACGTAAAGAAGCTGGGCTCCAGCAGAGAGAGCTAAAGGAACATCAGACTGAGGTTCAGTGCATCAGCATACTGATGTGTTCAGTCACATTTTGGTCATTCATTCATTCATATGGTCATTCACGCATTCAACACCTATTCATTGCATATCTCTATGCACCAGACTGGGTGGTATGCCCTGGAGACCCATGATGCATAAGAGACAGTCCCTCCCCAAGAGGTCATAATCTAGTGGGGGAGACAGATGAGTAAACAGGAAGTATAACCAGAGGGTCAGTACCACAGGAGAGGTGATGTGAGAGCACAGAAGAGAGGCCCCTGGTCTTGGAATCAAATCTGTCGCACCTGTGACAAAGCTCTGAGAGGAGCAGCAAGCAGGGCATGAGTTGGCTCAGCACAGACACAGAATGAATTTCAGGCAGAGGCTACAAACAGGCCAGAGGCACCGAAGGACAAGCCACCCTGACCTCCTGGGGGCCATAGCCTGGCCCCTCTGAGGCTCAGCTCCTGGAATCTGGTGTGTTTGTTCCAAACCTCCCAGGGGACCTGCAGAGAGGGAACATCTCTCTCAGGCACAGACGGAAAGCAAAGCATCTCAAGTATGTCTTCGTTTTGGCTCCAAAGACAACTTCTGTGTGGGCAAATCTTTTGCTTCGTGTGTTCTCTTACTATTTACTGTCCATGCTTTAAAACATTAAAAAAACAAAAAGCTAAAATAAACTTCCACAGAGTTCAAAATGGCAGACTGTGGTTAGAGCCAACGTCCTTTCCCTTCCAACGCTGGCTTGTCCGCCAAGTGATGTCATACATACTTGGTGAGGCTGGGCTGCCCCACCCCCACCTTCTCCTTCCTGTCACCTCCCCCAGTTCCCACCCACGTGAGGTTCTCCTGAACATCAGCTGTGGTCAAAGACTACGACCTGGGGCGAAGTCTACCCTGAGCTCTCTTCGGGGCTTGGCCGAGGGACCTTACTTGTATCTGTATTTGGAAGTTGAACTGCTCACATGGGATCGGGACCTAAGATGACATCTTTGTCAGTGACGGTGTAGAACCCTCTCCTTCTTTATCCAATGGATTGTCAAGAATCGATTCCTCCCTGGAGTAATAACACAATGTGGGCAGCCGCCAGGGCCAAGCACAATCCGAGTGTAACGTTCACGAGCCTCAGGTGGTACGGGACCCACTCCTGGTCTGGGAGCTCCTGGAGGGCAGGAACCAGACCTTCCTTCCCCATTTTCCAGCACCCAGCCGGCTCTCCGCCATCTGGAAGGGGTCCAACCCGGATATCACCCAGGGTGATATCACCCAGACAACAGCTCTAAGATTCACCATATTATCAGGAGGACTTTTCTACAGTCAAAGAAGAATAATGATAATGGTAATAATCATTTAAAAATGAATACCATTTAATGAGCCCTGACACCCTGTCAGCTACGAGGACAAGTACTTTCCATGCGTGACCTCATCTGAGACTCAGAAGCTCTGGTGTGTAAGTGTCATCACCCTCACTTGGTAGATGAAGAAATGGAATCTCAGCGTTGAAGCAACTTGCAATAGCCTGGTTGATGTGGCTTGAACCGGAATGTAGGATGGTCAGTTTTGAAGACTGATTCTTATCCATGACATTTTGTTGTGGATCCTGGGCTAAGACTACTAGAGAGTGTCCCTGGTACCAGAGGACAAATCGATACTCGGGGGTGGGGTGTGGTTCCTGTCAGGTGTCACCTTTGTCTAGGGTATACGTCCAACTCTCTCCCTAGGGAAGCAGGAGCCAGGCATATGCAGTGGGAGGATGGGTTTTGGTGCCCAAGCAGCGAAGAGATAAATACCATCCTAATTGCCACTTAAAATAAGCAAACCAGCCCCGGAGCTCACATGGACAGAGCAAGGGGCTGAGGGATTTGGTAGGTCTGTTTATTTCAGTTTGTGTTTGACCTTGCGCTACATTTGCCAAGCAACTCCCAGTGAATGCAGAAACCTTTCCCCTGCCTCGGGAACATTTCCATACAAACAGAAACACCACACAGATGACAAAAATTAAGATGTACTCTGTAGCTCGCCTTGCTGTATTATTTAAAACAATTACTGTATGATTTTGCTTTCACATAGCCGTGGAAACCCTGCTGAAAGGATTTAATACAATTTATTGTGTGAAGCTTAAGAAGAAATCTGTTTCCCTAGTGCTGGAAAACAAAGCGAGCCAGTTCCTCCCGCTTCCGTGCAAGGTGTGATGGATGCAAAATTGTGGACCTGTGACCTCACACAGCAGGCGACCGAGCTTTCTGGGAAAGTATTCTGGAGATAAGTGGACCTGCTTCCCTTAGATGTAGGGGAAAACAAAGCCAGTGCCAGAGGAATGATAATCTCCTTTGATGTACCTGGAGCTGATTTACTTTTTCAGAAAGGGAGGCACAGCTCTGAGTGGCAGGACCACAAAGCTTTGTATTAAGCACAACAGAGAAAGTTTCCCTGCCAGGTCACCTGAGGATCCTCTCATTCACAGGCTCCTCTTACAGGCATCTCAGGCCACAGTGATGGGACCCATGAAGGAGGGTAGCTTGACACCTGGGTCTGACGAAAGGGTGGGTTCACTTCAGAGCCTCTTGATACCTGTGGCGTAGTTTTACAGCTGTGGTTCTCAATACCCGCTGCTTAGACCCCCCTGAGGGGCTTGCAGAAATACCGACTCTTAAGCCCCAGACGTTACTGATTAGATTAGAACCTGTTCGGCTGGGATAGGCACAGGTATTTTAAAAAAGCCCACCAGGTGATTTGAATGTGCACCCAGGGTTGCAAACCACTGCCCCAGGGCTTGACCTTTTTTAGACTGAACTCTTTTATGCTTACTTTCCGGTTTCCAGAAAGAGGTGCGGTGCCTGACGATCTGTAAACCTAAAACTCCTGTTTCCGCACAAATCTGCAGTCTCTGCAGTTCAATCCGTTATCCCTAGTTTCAGTGGATGGTGGGAAGAACATAGACTGTGGCAGAAGTTGGGGAAGCTGGGCTTCTCTGAACTATTTTGCAACTTCCTGGACATTTCAAAATAAAACATTAAGCAAAATTGCAGCTGAAGACTTGGGTTCAAATTCTGGATTTGTTACTTATTAGGTATGGGACTCGGGGAAATGACTTATCCCCTCTGGCCTTTTCCTTTGGGAGATGAGGGTGATTATATCTGTTTATTGTGTGACCAAGGGGGATAATAAAAGTGTAAAACCTAGATGTTAGCTGGAGTCCCTTAAGGGCTAGATGAGATTGTTCAAACCCTCAACCTGCAGGTAGTGGAACATCTAATTATTTTCTCAAGAGTCATGGAAATTTCTGAGCAGCTCACAGCCTTGCGGTCACCTTATGCTGTGAGCTCCTGCTGCCACTAAACTAGTCATTTCAGCCACTGTCTCACCGCCCACTTGGTTTGTTCAGCCCAAATGTACAACTCAGTCATTTCCCTTAACTTCCCCCAAACAAACCTCTCACACAGAGTGCAGGTGACTTTACTGAAGGTTGGGGAGGATGAAGGGAATTCCACTGTAGCATCAGAAATGACATGCAACACAGTGTCATACAATCCTGTTTCTCAAGTTTCTGGCCACCTCCACACTGCTCAGTCCTCACCTCTTCTGCTCCCATCTTCCCTCCTGTCTTTTCCCTTTATCCCTAAGTTTCTGCACATTTTTAACGTGGAACATTTAGCCATCTCGTTTGTTTCCTTGGACATTCATCTTTCTTCCAGACGTCTTATTACCGGCCCCTCCAAAGTTCCACGGCGTTTCAGTAGGTCAACAGAGCCAGCCCCTTACTGGCCAGGTGTGATAATATCAGCAGGACCATGCTTTCAGCTCAGGGTCAAGATCACGGTCCGCAGCTCCCTCCCACCCTCCACAGTCTCACCAGCAGCCCTGCGAAAGCCCAGGTGTCAGAAGTGGGAAGGGGTCTAACTCAAACTTTCTCTTCGTTTTAGGTTTAGATTTGAAGACCACACTCTGGTCATTGGGGATCCAAAAATCCAGCCTTTTGAGGGAATTTTAAAAAGGGTTTATAGAGGTTTCTTGTATCATGAATAAAGAATGACATTTTGAGGAATGTAAATGAGTCAGAAACCCAAGACTGATATTTCCTCTGAAATATACAAGTTTATAAAAACGGAAGTAAAATGCACCAGGCAAAGTGCCCCCTACCAAACCCCACATATTCAATGGGAATTTGGAGTTGGTTTGCTGCCCACAGACCTCCTACCAACAAGCCCACCTGGGAGGGCCTGGGCCCCGGAGACCAGGAGGGGCTGGTGCTCTGCAAACATTCCCCCATTTGTCTTCCTGCTGGGGCTGATGACAGGAAATTAAGAGTTTTTAAGCAGATAACTGTCCAGTTGGTTCCCACTGCCTAGGAATAGTTCCAGAAGCCTCCTGTCCCTCCCCTCCCTTGCGGATGTTTCTCTGCGACCTGCCAAACCCAGGGTGGCCTTGTAAGAAGGCGTCCCTGAGAATCATTTCCTCACCCAGGCAGGGCTGATCAGCCCCCTTGCGTGCTGCCCTGGGACGCTGTTGGTACCTCCATCAGAATAGACTTCCCTCTAGTTGAACATCGGGTCTCCCACTTACCCCACCCCTTGCCCTATCTGGTGAGTTCCTCCAAGACAGGAAACACACGCTTTCTAACACATAATGCAGCCCTGGTGCAGAGAAGGCGTTTATAAATGCTTGTTCCACAAATCAACGAATGAGTGAGGGCTCACCAAACAACCGCGCTGAGTTTGCTAGTGCTATTTATTTTAATATAATGCAAAATGCAGAGTGGGCATTATCTTCTGCTCCTAATGCTTTTGTGATTGGCTAATCAACAAGTTATAGCTAAAGATAGCTGCATCCTAAGAAGCAGGTGAGAGGGAAGCAATGGTGACCGCATTCTTGAAGAGGTTTCTAATCAACTGCAAATAATAATGCTACATCACATCGTTAGAACCATTCTTTAGAGCTCAGCCATTCTTTAGAGCTTATAAAGTGCTTTGCTTAATTTAAAAATATTCTAGCAAGGATAAAGGACAGCACATCTTATAATCACTTGTGAGTAATTACCAGCTAGCCTGTGATAGGGAAGGATTAAAACTCAGATCGTTAGGACTTCAGACTCTGTGGTCATCTACTTTCCTTGCAAGAATTCATTTCTGGAGAAAGAAACTAAATCCTTCTAGCGGGAAGAGATGCGTCTTTCAGCAGCAGAAGGTAGGGCTCGGTTCTCAGCTGCCCTGATGTCCTTCTTCCTCTGGGGTCCTCTGAACCTGGCCTGTGGCTTATCTGGACCTCTTAGCTTCCAGGTCCATGCCAGCACTGGGGATGGAGGTGGACAACAGACAGCTGTGGAGACACTTGTTGAGCCTCAACGCTCATGCTTACTCAGTGCCATTGGACCGAGACAGAATGGCTTCATCATACTTCACAGAAAGTCAGTCCATACACATTTATTGAGTACCTTCTGTGTTCAGGCAGCGTTCTAGGTGCCGAGGATTCTGAGGTGAACAAGAGAGTCATGGTCCCTATCTTGATGGTCTAGTGGAGAAGACGGACATTTAACAAAATTGTTTATAAATGTGCGAATTGCTGTGAAGGAGAAGCACGGTGCAAATCAAAGGTATCATGGAACTAGTGGGGGAGGTTGAGAACAAGGTCACCATGTGCTTCGTTGCTGTGCGAACTGTACTCTATGTGAATGGCGCCTGCTGGAGTTGCGTATTCTATAACCTGCCTGGTCAAAACAGTAGTCTTCGCTGATAGGGAAGCAGTAACCTGTCAACTGAAAAGGATGTAAAAGATTGACTAGGTGACGAAAGGAGGAAGAGCCTCCCAGAAAGAGGGCTTGACATATGCAAAAGCCTTGAGACAGAAAGGAGCTGAGCATGACCAAAGGATGGAGGGAGACCCGCGTGATTACAGCAGAGAGCACGAGGGACAGAGTGGTGGCCACTGTGCCTGGAGGAGGAAGATCAGGCCTGAGAGGCCATTGCAGGGAGTTTGCAGGCTATTCTCTTTTTTAAATTGAAGTGTAGTGGATTTACAATACTGTGTTAGTTTCAGGTGTACAGCAAAGTGATTCTCTCATACATGTATATATCTCTATTCTTTTTTTCGATTCTTTTCCATTATAGGTTATTAGAAGATATTAAATATAGCTCCCTGTGCTGTATAGTAAACCCTTGCTGTTTCTCTGCATGCTCGTTCTAATTGCAATGGGAAAACATTTAAAACTGAGAATGACATGATCTATGTCATTTTGGCTGCCACTGGGGGAGGGATAGGGGAGGGGGCAGCAAGATTGGAGGTGTAGCGTGCTCAGTGTCAGTCGATTTGCAAAGTGCCTGGTGCGCATTGGGTGCACAATAAACCTTGGCTCCCTTTTCCTTCTCTCTTACCATTGTGACATGCTTTGCAATTCCCAAAGCACTTGCAATTCATTATCTGCTTTGATCTGCATAACAGCCCTAGGACGTCATGTGGGTATTTTCACCCCACTTCACACCTGCAGTGACTGAGAATTAGAAGGGCAAAACGACTTTCCTAAGATCCGAACAGCCAGTACCTCCTGGAGCCGGTTCTGACATCAAATCAGGGAACTTAACTGATGCCCAATCCTACCACATCATGCAATGCCCAAACTAAATCATGTCATTACCTAATTTTCCAAACACGGAAGTAATTTAAAATTTCCAGGAGTCATGATTTGCAAATAGAAAAAAAAGAAAGAAAGAAGAATACCATTGAAAGCGACAATATTTTCCCTAAGAACAGTGTGGGTCATCCAAACTTCAGATTAACTAAGAAGAATGTATTTCATTGGAGTCACAATGGCTCTCTCTTCTTTTCATCTTTATTTACCCTAGAGTGGCCCACTAAAAAGGATCCAGTGTGCTCTGAGTCTCAGAAGATATATTTTTCTCATTAATCACCAAACAGGGGTTAAGACATAAACAAACCAACATTATTTATACTGAATAAGGCAAACATTCCTTGCAAAGACTTTTGGTTCCTCTGGGAACACAGGCTACCTGAGCCATGGCCACCAAAATATGAATTTTCTTTCCCTTTTAAGGAAATGCCACCTCATTGCCAAACCTCAAACACAACATCCCAAGTGGAAGGAGATGTTTCAAATAGAGCAGGGGGGGAACTCAGATTCAAAAGCCTTTCAGTCCTCTGCCACTAGGGACTCCATCTGAAACTGTCTGTGGAGAGTGTTAAATGTTCTGAAAATCTCCTACTGAAAAGAGATTTTCGTCACAGTTACATTATAATGTTTTTCCCCAAGATCCTTCCTTGTCTGGGAGCCAACAGCTGAAACCTTGAACCAGTGGTTCCCAGGCCTCATTTCCAATGCCCTCATTAAAAAGGCGGCAGGCACGCGGGAAGATCAGGCTTATCCTTCCTTTGTTCCTGACTCTGGGGAACACCAGATAAGTGGGGAGTTTGGGGCTTGAAGACTATAATATGCGACTGGCCCTCTTCCTTTTTTCTGGCGAGAGTTTTGTCAGAATTAATTCACTTGGATTTGTTGTTTTGCTAGCATCTCTATGGAAATTACTGATCCAGAATGTTATAAGCACAGTCCCCATGAAAGCAATAAAACTGAGACGTGGACCAATATGGCCCTGTGGGAAACAGAGAACGGTAAACATGAAGAACGGGCTTTTTCAGTGAGCTAGGGTTGAGGCGGAGGGATGGAAGGTGCCAAAACTCAAAAGGACCATGGCCCCAAGTCATGGTCAGTGGAAGGTTTGGGCTTGGGCACTCAGGAGAGACTGCCTGGGGGGATGCAAGGATGCCAGCGTGCCCTCCTTGACCTGGCTCCACTGCTACCACTAGGGACCCTGCTCCCTTTCCCAGGGGCCCCTGCCCAGACATGGAAGGAGGGGCGCTGCATCCGCTGGGTCAGACTTCAGTTCCGGGAGGAAACTCAGCAGGGCCACCTGGCTGTGGTTGTCACACAGAAGCAGCAGCAGAGGTGGCACCTGGGGCAGTTGCAGGGCCCGTTGCAGGTGTCCTGGGTCTCTCCCCGCCTCCTCCTGT
The DNA here is from genome assembly GCF_949987515.2 of Delphinus delphis. Taxonomy (NCBI): domain Eukaryota; kingdom Metazoa; phylum Chordata; class Mammalia; order Artiodactyla; family Delphinidae; genus Delphinus; species Delphinus delphis. The sequence continues at coordinate 41,855,753 of NC_082699.1, read as the reverse complement.
GTACTTTTCCCTCTCCTGGTGGCACTTGGTGACGCCGTTAGAATTTACCACACCTGCTGAGGATTATCTGTGCCTCTTTTTTTTTTTTTTTTTTTTTTTTTATCCTTGATGGGTCCTTGATTGCAAGCAACAGAAAATGACTCTGATTAACGGGGGCTGGGGGTGGGGATTATTGGGAGGTAGATCAGGCACTCAGAATGAACAGGACCATTGGAGCACCAGGCTAGCAAAGACACGGGAGGCCAGGCGGCCTTGAGAGGGGCGGGAGAGGGAAGCCAGGGAGTCATGTTTTATCAGGACTGTGCACTTGGGATGCCACTACAGGGGCAGAAGGACCGTATCACGGGTCCTTGGGACACTCACTCAAGACTCAGAGATGGGGGAAAGCATCTGTTTCCTGAGCTTAGTCCTGCCTGGCCCCTGTGGCATTGGGTACCGAGGGAGGAGCATCTGATTTCTCTATTTTCTCTATTCGGAGGGGAGGCAAGTTCCCCAAACCAGAAGGAAATCAGGGTGCTGTTAGGAAAGGTGCATGGATGCTGAGTGCGAGCGGAGGGTGGGAGAACAAGCTTCACTACACTTTCTCAGCCCCTCCCATGGGACGGCAAGCCATTCCAGGCAGAGAACAAGGTGTTGTTTTTCTTCTCCTTGCATCCCCAGGGCAGAGTTCCCTGTTTAATGCCAACGTTCCCAGACAGGGGCCAGACCTCTGACAGGGCGCTCGGGTAGGCTTGCTGTTGCAGGGTCAATGCTGGGAAGGGCGAGGCTCTTGGAGAGGAGGGAGAAGTGTCCACGACTCGCCCTCCAGAGTAACTGCTGGCTTCGAACACTCTTCTTTGCAGGAGCTTCGGAAACTGGGCTCAGAAGCCTCTGGGAAGGGAGGATTCTCTCCCAGGTCCTGGGGTTGCCCATCCCAACTACGCAGCGAACTCCAGGAGCCTGTGAAAGGCAGGAGTGTGGGCAGTTGAGAACTTGGGAAGAGAAAGCACACATTCTCTGCCTCTCCCTGGGGACCCCTTGCTGTCTCAGTGGCAGTGGTGGCTGCCTCCGTCCCTTCCCTTCTTCCCCTCCCCTGAGCTAACACCCTGGACAGCATCTATTTATTTCTGAAGCAATTAGAAAAAAATGTAGCACTTTATGATGGCTGGTGATTGAGTTACAATTTTAACCCAGGGGAAGAATTATGAGAAAAGCATTGGCTAACTGGGAAGCAGTAAATGGGAGGGAAGGGGCTGCTGTTTAAGTAAGAAACTTCTGAAATTATTAGACTCTTGACACTATGTTTATGTATATTTTATTTTAGAAAATAAATGTTAAAAACAAAAAGCTCATCAGCTCTGTTGCTGGGAAAGCCACAGCATCTCCCTGGGCCCTGTTTCGTCTTCTCTAAAATGGCAGGGGCAGGGGGTGAGCTCCAAGTGTGTCCATTGCTCACCAGGCCATCATGCCAGGTGAGCGGTTCCACTGCTCGCCTAGGATGCATAGGCACCTCATTTATTTGGGGGCTGCACTCAGAATGGAAAGGCACAGCTGGTCTCCTAGGTGACTGCCATGCACCACCATGGTAATCTGCTTCTTGTGCCTGTTCTCCCCTGTAAAGGGCTCTAGCCAGAGATCCCAGAGGCGCTGCGGAGCAGAGAAGCCGGGAATTTTAATATGCATGTGGTGACATTTAAGGCCATGTCAGCATCTCCAAGCAGAGCTGGCACAGACTTATAGGTGACAAGAGGATGCCTCTGGCTCATGTTCTGCTTAAAAACAAAATGGAGGGCTTCCCTGGTGGCGCAGTGGTTGAGAGTCTGCCTGCCGATGCAGGGGACGCGGGTTCGTGCCCTGGTCCGGGAAGATCCCACATGCCGTGGAGCGGCTGGGCCCGTGAGCCATGGCCGCTGAGCCTGCGCGTCCGGAGCCTGTGCTCCACAACGGGAGAGGCCACAACAGTGAGAGGCCCACGTACAGAAAAAAAAAAAAAAAGGAAATCAACTAGGAATGCAAATTATCCTTCAGCGCAGAAGGAGGGATACCTGGTACAAGTGAGGTGTTGGGTGGGTCTGAAGGAAGAGCAATTTCTACTGATACTCATCGTGGGGAGTCGAGTATTAGCCTATTAAAGCCCCCTGGCAGTTCTGACAGAAAGAAAAAAGGTTAACTTTTTATAACCTAGCACCCCCCAAACTTATTTGAACATGAAATATTTTCTTTTCATGGAATACTCATTGATTGCTGGAAACTTTGCAATATCTATTTCCACATATACTTTTGTATAGGATGGGAACTGACCATAGGGTTGAGACAGTTGGGCAGCTTGCAAAGAAATGACTCAATCAGATCAGTGAATATTCTTTAAGTGCTCACCCTGGACCAGGTACTACACTGGGTATAAAAAAGATAAATTAGTAAAACTCCATGGTTTCTTTATCTTTAAGGATCTTGTGTCTTTTTCTTTTTAAATTTTATTGAAGTATAGTTGATTTATATTGTTGTGTTTAATTTCTGCTGTACAGCAAAGTGACTCAGTTATACATATATATTCTTTTTCACATTCTTTTCCATTATGGTTTATCACAGGATATTGAATATAGTTCCCTGTGCTACACAGTAGGACCTTGTTATTTATCTATCCTGTATATAATAGTTTGCATCTGCTAACCCCAGTCTCCCAGTCCTTCCCTCTCTCACCCTGCCCTCCCCCTTGGCAACTCCAAGTGTGTTCTCTATATTTGTGTGTCCGTTTTCATTTTGTAGATATGTTCATTTATGTCGTGTTTTAGATTCCACATATAAGTGATATCATATGGCATTTTCCTTTCCCTTTCTGACTGATTTCACTTAGTATGATAATCTCTAGGTCCATCCATGTTGCTGCAAATGACATTATTTTGTTCTTTTTAATGGCTGAGTAATATATATATATATATATATATATATATATATATATATATATATACACACATACACACACACACACACATTGGCTATTGTAAATAGTGCTGCTGTGAACATGGGGTGCATTTGAATTATAGTTTTCTCTGGGTATATGCCCAGGAGTGGGATTGCTGGGTTGTATGGTAGTTCTATTTTTAGTTTTTTGAGGAACCTTCATACTGTTCTCCACAGTGGCTGTATCAATTTACATTCCACCAACAGTGTAAGAGGGTTTCCTTTTAGGAGCTTGTAGTCTTATAGCAGGAAAGAGACACTTGAAGAATGACATAAACCTGCCTTAAGTTATGGAGAGAAGTGTGTCCCCATGTTGTGGACAAAATATTTGTGTCCCCACAAATGCATACGTTGAAACCCTATCTCCCAATGTGATGGAATTAGGAGGTGGGGCTTTTGGAGGTGATTAGGATCAGATGAGGTCAGGAGAGAGGAGCCCTTGTGAAGGAGACTGGTACCTTTGTAAGGGTCCCCAGACAGCCTGCTTTTCTCTGCACTCTGCCATGTGAGGATACCATGAGAAGTTGGCAGTCTACCACCTGGAAGACAGCTCTCACCAGAACTCAACCTTGTTGGCACACCCATCTCAGGCTTCCAGCCTCCAGAACTGTGAGAAAATAAATATCTGTTGTTTATAAACTACCCAGTCTACAGTACTTTGTTATAGCAACTTGAACTGACTGAGGCACCCCTAAAATTCATGTTGAAGCCCTAACTCCCAGTGTGACTGTATTTGGAGGAAATTAAAGTTAAATGAGGAGGGGGCCCTAATCTCATAGGACTATGGTCTTATAAGAGGAGGAAGAGAGGACACACACTGAGGAAAGGCCAGGGGAGGACAAAGTGAGAAGGCGGCCATCTACAAGCCCAGAAGAGAGACCTCACCAACAAACCCAACTCTGCTGGAACCCTGATCTCAGACTCTCCACCTCCAGAATTGTGAGATAGTATATTTTTATTGTTTAAGCCACCCAGTCTATGGCATTTTGTTATAGTAGCCTGAGCTGACTAATACAAGTATGGTATGAGTTTGGGCAGGAGTAGAGGAGCTGAAGTCAAAAGTGGACAGCCACAGAAGTGTCAGAAATGACAGCCAGGGTGGACTGTGCTGATTCCTTCCAGTACACCGTCCTTGCCATGGACTCTCTGTGGACATTTGGAAACCAAGTCAGGTCTCTGGACCTCAGCTTCCTCCTCTGATAGGTCTAGATGGCTTTAATGTTTTGTAATTATTTGGCCCTTGTATTTGTTTCCTAGGGATGCCACAAATGTGGTGGCTTAAAACAATGGAAATTTATTGACTCGCAGTTCTAGAAATCAAGGTGTCGCCAGGGCCATGCTGCCTCTGAGACTGTGGGTAGAATCCTTCCTGGCCTTTCCTAGTGCCTAGTGGCTATCAATAGTCTTTGAAGTTCCCTGCCTTGTAGCTCATCACTCCAATCCTGCCTCCATCTTCACATGGCCTTCTTTTCTGTGTGTTTATCTGTGTCCTCAATTCTCCTTGTCCTTATAAGTTCACCAGTCATTGACTTTAGGGCTCACCCTAATCTTAATGACATTGACTTGATCACATCTGCAAAGACCTTATCTCCAAATAAGGTCACATTCACAGGTACTGGCAGTTAGGACTTCAACATATCTTTCTGGGGGACACATTCAGTCCACTACAGCCATCCATAGGTAGACAAGATCAATTTTCCCAAAGCTTGTTGAACAAGTTTTAGACCATGTCATAAAGCAAAAAAGATTGATCAAGATTGGCCATGTCTGGAAACAATCGTAAACTGGAAAGCATGACATCGGCTGCTTCCTAGTGTCCCTGCTGTCGGTCTCACACTTCCGTCCATTCTCTACTGTGCTCTGAGAATGACTACAATAAAATACAAATCTAATCATGCCATCTCCCTGTCCAGAATTCTCAGGGGCTCTCCCTTTCGTAAAGCACAAACACTACTCCATCGTAGACCATGCTAGACCTCATGATTTGGTCACTGCCCAGCCCAGTGTGGGTTCGTGTCCTTGCTCCTCCAACTCAGTAGGGAACTGGGATGTCAGAAGACACAGTCAGGTGGAGAGGGGGTAGCAGTCACCCCCAAAACTCCGCAGTTGAGGCTGCAGAGGAGAGATGAGATGGGGGCTTCGGTTCAGTGGAGGCTTCCCCAGGAAGGGGCAAAGAGGAATGCAGTGGGGCTTCTGCCAGAAGAATCTCAACAGTGACCCGTTGATGCCTAAGGAGTTGTGTGGGATGAGAGGCTTGCCAGCAGGGTTTGCATGGCACTCCATCCCTGCCAAGTCTAGAGGGAGCTGGATTGGATCTGCGGCCATTAAAATAGACAACCGCCTTACCACGGGTGTCAGCTAAGAGGCGCTCTCCCCCTTCCTTCTCCCTGCCTGACACTAGATGAGTGCCTGGAAGACACATCAAAGAGAGGGTGATGAGAAAGCAGATTCGGACCCACCCCTGCCCGTGGCCCCAAACTATAGGAGGCACACATCAGGTCAGCACTGGAGGGCCAGCTGGAGAAGAACTTGGAAATAGACATGAGCTGCCACTTAAAAAATAGATAGCCTCAAGTCCTACTGGAGGGAACAAACAACGGAATGCCTAAAAGTAGCAGAGTGTAGTTGCCTGCAGTTACTGAAGAAAGAAAATCGTGTGATGTTTATGCCTGCCTAGCAAGTTAAGAACTCTTCAATAATCTTTTCTGATGAGGAAACTGAGGCAAGGAGATGTTAAGCAGCTATCACATTCAGTTCTGAGGAAGATTAAATTGTGCACGGCTCTTGGCATATTACTAAGTGCTCTGCAGAGCTCAGCTTTTGTTATATCAAACAGAGATAAACAGGGCACGGAACAGCAGACGCTCAGCTTGGTAATGCCTCCATGCTGGCATTTGTCATCAGCATCGCAATTCTGGCTTCGCATGTCTGCCTGCCTGCTTGACCGTTTGTACTGTGCCTGGTACGTAAATGATGAATGAGTGAATAAATAATCAATAAATGGAGTTAATATATTGAACGGTATTCCTTTTTCAAATTTCAGGAGTTAAGAGAAGACACGGTGCATAGGTAGGTTTCGCTAAAGTTGTTGGGACGCTGGATAAAGATGGTGATAGACTTGGGGTTTGGAATACTGTCTTTGAGACGTGGGTGGTAATAAACTCGGGTTTGTGAGAGAATAGGTGAGAATGGGCTGACACCTTTAACCCATGCTTGACCAGTAATGTAGGGTTGGGGGGAGAGGGTTGTCTCTCTGATTTCTAGGGAGTCCTGGGCAGCCTGGATTCTATAGTGGCCAGTGACAATGTGAAGGAAAAGCTTGTCATTATGTTCATTATGTCAAGTGTCTGTGCGTTAGACTTAGTCTTTAAGAGATCAATCTTACATGGAAGAAAGCATTCCCTGTGAGCCAGTTCTGCTGCAATAACTAAACAAAGCAAAACAAAACTAGCGGGAACCCAGCTTAGGAAGGTGAAATCCTGACTAACAAGGCAGTGCTGGCCCCATTTACAGAAATTCAGCAAAGTGCTGTGCTTACTTAGAGTTTTAGAGAGATGTTCTCCCAATTCCAGAACAAGATGTTATTCCCAGGCAATTACTCTTGGAAGAGAAGCACGATCCTTCTGCTGGAAACTGAGTTTCCCGGGCTCCATGAGATGAAGGGCGAGCGATGTGAGCTGGTCTGTCCCCAGCACTTCAGAGTCTGGCACATGGTAGCTGCTAGATAAAGATGTGTGGATTCAAAAGGAATTGGACCTGGCGTCCTAGGAAGAAAATAGCTGACCCATGTAGCGTGGAGCTCACTGGCTTATCTTCTTAAATGGCTAAATAATCAGCAGTTCGAGACCGGGACCACACAGAGTGGAGAGGACTTAGATCACACTGCAGGAGATGTGGCCACCAGCCTCAAGACTTGGTTTCAGAAGATTTTAATAATCAGCTCTTTCATAAGGTGAAGGGCCTACATCTGGTGGTCTCCTCTCTGCCCCTTTGATTTAAAAAAGAACCGACTACGTTTATGTAGCACCTCCAGTACACCAAGGTCTGTGGTAGGCACTAGATTTGCTTTCTAGTCTGGGAGGCAGACATGTAAACAAAAAAGGAGAGATCAAGGATGCTCAAAGAACTGGGGCGATTTTCCTCTTCAGCATCCGGGGAGGCAATCCTTGGTCGCTCCCCTGTATCCCACCTCAATGACTTGCTCCCTTGGCCATACTGTTTGTATGGCGCCATAGAAAACAAGTGCACAATAGCTGAAATCTTGTTTTCAAGTATCTTATTCAGACCACTACCTGGTTTACTGCCCCAACAACCCTGACTCCATGGGGACTGCCAGCCCGTGGACCCAGCCAACTTCTCAGTTACCACCAATCACTGTGTTCTCAGTTCCTTCCTATTCTAGCTTGGAGTCTGTGGGATGTCCTGTCCTCCTTGCCTCCCTCTACGATACTTTTGTGGCAAAACCTTCGCCTTGATTAAGTCTAATTCTCCCCCTCCTCTGTGCCTGCACTGAACCGCTCAACCTCCCTGGACAGGATTCAAGGTGTTTTTTTGTTTTTTTTTTAATGAATGAATGAATGAATTTTGGCTGCGTTGGGTCTTCGTTGCTGTGCGTGGGCTTTCTCTAGTTGCGGCGAGCGGGGGGCTACTCTTCGTTGCTGCGTGTGGGCTTCTCATTGCAGTGGCTTCTCCTGTCGCGGAGCATGGGCTCTAGGCGTGCGGGCTCAGTAGTTGAGGCTCGCGGGCTCTAGAGCGCAGGCTCGGTAGTCGTGGCACACGGGCTTAGTTGCTCCACGGCATGTGGCATCTTCCCAGACCAGGGCTCGAACCCGTGTCCCCTGCACTGGCAGGTGGATTCTTAACCACTGCACCACCAGGGAAGTCCAGGATTCAAAGTTAATCCAAGGCTTTTGGTCTGAGAGCTGAAAGGATGGAGTTGCCATTTATGGAGATGGGAGAGAGACTTTGGAAGGAATAGGTTTTGGGGCGTGGGAGTAGGGGGTTATTTCTGGATACTGTGAAGTTTGAGATGGCTATTAATAGCCAAAGTTTGGATTTATGAGTCTGTAGTTAAGGGAAGAGAGGTCCAGGCAGGAGATATAAATCTGGAAATCAGCAGCAGATGGTATTTAAAGCATCGAGACTGAAGATTTGACGACTGAACGTAGGGACTCTAACAGAATTCGGGGAGGTGAGGAGGAACCAGCAAAGGAGACTAAGAACGGGGAGCTCCTGAGGGAAGGAAGCCGGGGAGGGTGGTGTTCTGAAAGACAGGTAAAGAAAGTGTTTGGAAGAGGAGCATGTGAGCCTCTGGGTGAAAAGCATTGAAAGCGGCAGGCAAGGTGAGGATGGAGCAGGGACCGAGCTAGGGACTCGGGCATCATCAGGACACTGTTTCAGGGGGAGGGCGGGAGCCATATTATGACTGGAGTGAGTTCAGGAATGAATGAGAAGGGAAGAACTGGAGACCGGGAGGAGAGAAAACACTTTTGGAGAATTTTTGTGTGTGTGTGTTATTAGATTCATAAACATATAGAATTGTTACTTTTGTAATTGTCTTTATCCCTGTTAGTATTACTTGCTGTGAAATTTAGACCTTCCACCTTCTTTTGATTAATTTGAGCATGGTGTATTTTTTCCATCCCTTCATTCATAAGCTACTTGTGTCTTTATATTTCAAGTGTATTCCTTGCGATCAAGATGTACTTGAGTCTCACTTTTTATACAATCACACAGTGTTTGCCTGTTAGTTGTGTTATTTGACCATTTTATTTATTGTGATTATTGATATGATTCGATTTGTCTAACATGTTATTTGTTTTATATTTGTTCCCTGTGCTCTTCCCTGACCCCCTTTTTCTTCTTTTTCTGCCTCCTTTTGGGAATACTTAAATAGATTTCATGATTCCATTTTATTGTCTTTGTTAGCTTGTTGGCTATAGATCTTTGCTTTGTTATTTGAGTGTTTGCTTTAGAATATATAGTACACTCCTTTAACTTACCAAACTCCATATTTGAACGATACTTTACCACTTCAGGTATAATAGAACTTTACAATAGTATATTTCTTCCTTCCTCAACTTTGTGATATATTTGTCAAATATTTTACCTCGACATGTGTATAAGACTGCAATAAACTAAACACCACATTGTTATCTTTTGTGTTTAAACAGTTAATTGTCTTTTAAAGTGATTTTAAAAGTGGGAAAAAATCATAAATATTTATCCATGTAGTTACCATTTCCACTGCTCTACACTTTTGAAGAATTTTGCTGTAAAAGAGAGAGCAGAGAAATAGGGCAGTAGAAGGAGGGGAGGGGGATGTGAGGTAAAAGGAGGTTTTTAATGGAAGAAATGATATTTGTGGGCTAACGGGAAAGTTCCAGTAAGGAGAGAAAATGAGTGAAGCACGAGAGAGGAAGACGGCTGCCGGGAGCAGGCAGTGTCGATGGGATGGGAAGGGGGTCCCCAGGAAGTGGGGCTTGGGAGGGGGCGTGGCTCGGGATGGGTGTGGCTCGGCAGCGGGGGGCGGGGCGCATCTCCAGTGCCAGGGGCGGTGGGAATAGAAAGCCCTGGCATCTGAGCGCCCACGCGGTGGGGCTGCGTGGGGTGACAGGGAAATGTGCAACTTCTTTTTGGATTGTTTCTATTTTCTCAGTGCATTAGGAAGCTGTGAGTGAGGATACGGAAGAGTCGTTTGAGGTGGAAAGAGTGTAAAAAATTCATCTATGAAAAGAATGGTGTGAGTGTCCAGGGATCCTGGACTGGTTCTGGGAAGCTTTCAACAAAATATCAATGCCTGAGCAGGAAGGAGGGAGGGGGATTGGAGGAGGCGAAGCCGGCACCAACTCCAGGTCTGCTTGTACCATGAGGGGTGTGGGAGGGACAAGTGGCATCATGGGAGAGGGCATCATGGGTCATGGTGCCCTTGGGGACAGTGGCATTTATTGAGAGCAAGAGAAGAGGGTAAGTTTGCTGCCCGCACACGGATCAGCTGCTACCTCACCACCTGCCATCCTCCATTCATTACCGGCTCTATGTCCCCCAAACAGTCGTGGTTTCCTGAAATGTCTCAGTTTGTTGACCCATTTATCTCACTTGAGTAGAACAACAGCCTTCTGAGGGCAGGGATGAAGACCTGTGCATTGCTTTCTGCCTAGAGTCCTGAATACTACCTAGTGTTTTATATGGGCTGTGTGTGTCAATATTTACCATATTGAAAATTAAAGCAGAAAATTTTTAAAAAAAAGGAATTCAAAAATATTTATTAGTTCATTCAAAAAATAATAAACCCACTACATATTAACATAAATAAGTTGTTTTATGAAAAATGATTGTTTTCCCAAAGTGAGAAATTTAGTAATGTCCTTGTTTTATTAAGTCAAATACAACTCTCTACGTCTGACTTAATTAAAAGGCCAAGAGATTCTCAAACCTGCTCGTGCCTTGAATCTATTGTGTTTTCCCTGGTCACGTAGCCTCTGGAAATCTCCATGGGACATTTGTAAGAGAATGAGGGTGATAAAGGTAAATAATGTTTTAGCAGTATTATGAAAACAGATTTGACCACTCCCTGGGCTCCCCAGATCATACTTTGAGAACTGCTCTATGGACAGTCTTTAAATATTTGCTGATTGACTGACTGACTGACTGAATGAATGAACAAATGAATGTATGACGCTCTCACTGTGCTGTGTCCACGGTGTTCTAACTCGGCTTCCTGCTGCCGCTTAGGTCTCCCCCAGATCTACCTTGTGTATCATTGCCAAGTGACCTTTCCATTGCACTCTCCATTATCTTCAGGGTCAAGTGTAATTTGGTAGGAAGACATTCATGGTCTCCAGATCTGGCCCCTGCCCACCCTTTGGGCTTCTTCTTTTTATTTTCCCCAACCCAGCCCTGTGCTCACCTCCAGCTGTCCGTAACTGCTTCCACCTTTACTCACGTTGTTCCCACGCCGCCTAGAATATCTGTGTCCTTCTCCCCTCTGTCCTCATAACACAGAGTCTGGCAAACTTGTACAGCTCCTTCAAAATCCTATTAAAGGTCACCTCTGTGAAACCTTGCCTGACTGATTGTCACCTGACCCAAAGGCAGACAAAGAGGCACTTAGTCCAGACCCCATTATGTAGAGGCAAAGACCTTCACATTCAGGGCTGATGACTAAAGTGGGTGTAAACACCCCAGTGGCCTTAAACCTTTAATCCTCAGCAACCCTGTGAGTCAGAGGTTGCTCTGTGGCTGCTTCTGGCCACGCCAGACTGGAACCCAGGCCCCTTTAGGTCACGGCTCTGGATCAAATCCTGAGAAGCTTGGTCTGAAATGCCCTGGTTGTATGATACAGGCAAGTGACTTCATATTGCTAAGCTTCAGTACCCTCATCCTTAAAATGGGATGCTAATTGGACCTAAGGGATTTATAAAGTTTAAACAGGGTAATACATGCCAGTGGTTTAGTCCAGACAGTGTCGGGCACATAGATGTGCTCAGCAACTGTGAGCTCATATTATATATGGCCATGTGTCCATTAGTTCTTATTTTCTGTGCTCTTAAGTGGAGACAGATATTTTTGTCACTTTTCTCTACTTGACTTTGAAAAGCAGGAACTACATCCTGTATATCTATGTATGCACAGCATCCACTACAGCACGTGGCACCTAGTAGGTGCTCAATAAATATCCCATGAGCCAAAGAATGAGCGGCGAAGCTGCAGCCTGAGTCAAGGGACGCGTATTCCCTGTTCACTGTACTCCATTTTGGTTAACATTCAGTTTTCTCATCCTCTGCTGAGCTACACAGTCAAGTCAGCTTCTTGAGAAGGCCCTTTATGGTGTCTCCCTTTTCAAGGTTATGAGAGGCATTTCCCCCACATTATTTTGTCAGAGGGAACCTGCAAGGAAGTATAATTTGAGGAAGAGTGTCTGGTGAAGGGAGGCACCAAAACTTCTTTTGAGAAGTGCCCTTTGAAAGCATACACCTTTTCAGAACAAGAGCAAACCCAGGGCGCCCAGTGGGCGCAGAGCCTTCTGGACGGCTGTATCTCTGCGTGTGGCTCCCCACAGCGCCCTCTGAGAGGAGGCCGCCTGGCCTGCTGTGAGGCCTTGGCTCTCACGTGGGCTGTCACCTCCAAACTTTCTCTCTGTGGAACGGCTGGTGGGGCCTGACTTGAGGAAGGACCGCTGGGTTCTGGTCCCTCCACACACTCACTGCCTGGCCTCACACGCACCATTGTTTGTTGTTGCTGTCATTATTGTCATTTTTGTGGGAGTGTCATTCCGAGTCCATCCTCCATCAGGAAGAAAACAGTCTCTAGTCCAGGACTGTGCTTCTCAGGCCTGAAGGCTATGATTCATGATGGCCAAGGGCAGCAGTTTGGGCGTCAGACAAAACTAAACACAAATCCCACCTCTGTGTCTTTCTGGCTGTGTGAGCTTTCGTGTCATCTCTCCAAGCCTCAGCTTCCTCATCTGCAGAACGTGGACTGTCATAGTCCCTCAGAGAGTGATCGTGAGATTTAAGTGATTTAGGTAAAGCTCTAGTCCTTGACACTTACTAAGTGTTCCAAAAATCCTAGCAGTTGTTAGGACAGAAAGCCACAGCGTAAACAAATTGGGTACTTTCCTTTTTCTGGAAAATCAATTTTATTCAGAGAGTTGGGAAGAAGTTTTGAATTTTGATTATCTTAACAGAGCAAGCACACAATGTAAATATTTTATAAATTTAAAGATAAAACAGACCCTTTGGAGAAGATAAATTGTGTTTTCAATGTCTGTTTTGCCCTTTCTGAACTTGATTCCAGAGCTCCCAGGCACGGGACTGGAAGCTCACCCTCCTTTGGTGGGGTAGGGAGTAGGTGACTTCAGGCCTGCGTATCTGTCCTCTCTCTGCATGGCTCTAACAATACAGAGTCCTGGACCCCTTATCTCACTAAGAGGAACTATACCCTTAGGACATGGTGGGGGGGCAGGGTTTGCCCTCTCATTCATTTATTTATTTATGAAATTAATTTTTTAAAAATTTATTCTATTCAAGTATAGTTGATTTACAATGTTGTGTTAATTTCTGCTGTACAACAAAGTGATTCAGTTATATATATACATGTTCATTTTCATATTCTTTTTCATTATAGTTTTTCACAGGATATTGAATATAGTTCCCTGTACTATATGGTAGGGCCTTATTTATCCATCCTATATAAAATAGTTTGCATCTGCTAATCCCAAACTCCCAATCCTTCCCTCCCTTACCTCCCCTCCCCCTTGGCAACCACAAGTCTGTTCTCTATGCCTGTGAGTCTGTTTCTGTTTTGTAAGTAAGTTCATTTGTGTCGTATTTTAGTTTCCACATATAAGTGACATCATGTGGTATTTGTCTTTCTCTGTCTGACTTACTTCACTTAGTATGATAATCTCTAGGTCTATCCATGTTGCAGCAAATGGCATTATTTCATTCTTTTTTATGGCTGAGTAATATTCTATTGTGTGTGTATACCACATCTTCTTTATCCATTCCTCTGTCAAAGGACATTTAGGCTACTTCCATGTCTTGGCTATGATAAATAGTGCTGCTATGTACATGTGCATGTATCTTTTCAAATTATGGTTTTCTCCAGATATGTGCCCAGGAGTGGAATTGCTGGATCATATGGTGGTTCTATTTTTAGATTTTGAGGAACATCCATACTGTTCTCCATAATGGCTGCACCAATTTACATTCCCACCAACAGTGTAGGATGTTCTCTCTTTTAGACTTCTAAACTATCACCAGTGAAGCAGCAATTAGTCTGCTGCTTGAGGCCTGACCAGAGCTGATCCAACAGGGAAGGGTAGGGGCGGTTTTATTCATTTCTCTACTCTGAAGTCCTTCAATACACTGAAATTTCTGTCTCCCCAGAATCCATGCTCTTATTTCCCCTGCATTTGAACTCATTTCAGGGCTGCACTCTGGCCTCTGGAAAGGTGGACAGGACTGTTAAGAAATATGGCAGGGCGGAGTCAAGATTGTGGTGTGGGAAGATGTGCAGTTAGCGTCTCCCCACAACTAGGGCGCCTGCTGGCCACTGGTGGGGGACTCTGATGCCCAAGGAGATGGGAGGAACACCAAAGTGAACTGGAAGCTTGTGGGATCTTGGTTCATGAGCCCGGGGTCAGGCCGAAGCTCCTGCAGTGGGATCTTCCAGTCTGAACCACTGGACTAACAGAGAACCTCAGACCCCAGGGAATATTCATCAGAGTGAGGTCTCACGGAGTTCCTCATCTTAGCACCAAGACCAAGCTCTACCCAATAGCCTACAAACTCCAGTGTTGGAAGCCTCCGGTCAAACAACTAGTAAGACAGGAACACAATCCCACTCATTAAAAAAAAGAGACAGCAAAAAAATATGTCACAGATGAAGGAGCAAGATAAAAGCCTACAAGACCAAATAAATGAAGAGGAAATAGTCAATATATCTGAAAAAAAATTCAGAGTAATGATAGTAAAGATATTCCAGAATCTTGGAAATTGAATGGAGGCACGGATTGAGAAAATACAAGAAATGTTTAAGATCTAGAAGAACTAAAGAACAAACAAATAGATGTGAACAACACAATAATTGAAATGAAAAATACATTAGAAGGAATCAATAACAGAATGACTGAGGCAGAAGAACGAATAAGTGAGCTGGAAGACAAAATGGTGGAAATAACTGCCAAGGAGCAGAATAAAGAAAAATAATGAAAAGAATTGAAGAAAATCTCAGAGACCTCTGGGGCAACACTAAATGCACCAACATTTGAATTATAGGGGTCCCAGAAGAAGAAGAGAAAAAGAAAAGGTCTGAGAAAATACTTGAAGAGATTATAGTTAAAAACTTCCTTAACATGGGAAAGGAAATAGTAACCTAAGTCTAGGAAGCACAGAGAGTCCCATACAGGATAAACCCTAGGAAAAACACACCAGGATGCATATTCATCAACCTAACAAAAATAAAATTCAAAGAAAAAATATTAAAAGAGCAAGGGAAAAACAAAAAGTAACATACAAAGAATCCCCATAAGGTTATCAGCTGAATTTTCGGCAGAAACTCTGCAGGCCAGAAGGGAGCGGCAAGATATACTTAAAGTGATGAAAGAGAAAAACCTACAAGCAAGATTACTCTACCCAGCAAGGGTCTCATTCAGATTTGATGGAGAAGTCAAAAGCTTTTCAGACAAGCAAAAGCTAAGATAATTCAGCACCACCAAACCAGCTTTATGACAAATGCTAAAGAAATTTCTCTAAGTGGGAAGCACAAGAGAAGAAAAAGACCCACAAAAACAAACCAAAAACAATTAAGAAAATGGTAATAGGAACATACATATTGATAATAACCTTGAATGTAAATGGATAAAATGCCCCAGCCAAAAGACACAGACTGGCTGAATGGATACAAAACAAGACCCATATATATGCTGTCTACAAGGGACCCACTTCAGACCTAGGAACACATACAGGCTGAAAGTGAACGGATGGAAAAAAATATTCCATGCAAGTGGAAATCAAAAGAAAGCTGGAGTAGCAATACTCACATCAGGCAAAATAGACTTTAAAATAAAGACTGTTGCAAGAGATAAGGAGAGACAATACATAGTGATCAAAGGATCAATCCAATAAGAAGATATAACAATTATAAATGTTTATGCACCCAACATAGGAGCACCTCAATACATAAGACAAATACTAACAGCTATAAAAGGGGAAATCGGCAGAAACACAATAATAGTAGGGGACTTTAACACCCCACTATCACCAATGGACAGATAATCCAAACAGAAAATAAATACAGAAACACAAGCTTTAAATGACACAATAGACCAGATAGATCTCATTGGTATTTATAGAACATTCCACCCAAAAGTGTCAAAATACGCTTTCTTCTCAAGTGCACGTGGAACATTCTCCAAGATAGATCACATCTTGGATCACAAATCAAGCCTTGGAAAATTTAAGAAAATTGAAATCCTATCAAGCATCCTTTCTGACCACAGCGCTATGAGATTGGAAATCAATTACAAGAAAAAAACTGTAAAAAACACAAATATGTGGAGGCTAAACAGTTCACTACTAAATAACCAAGAGATCACTGAAAAAAATCAAAGAAGAAATTAAAAAATACATAGAAACAAATGACAATGAAAACACGATGACCCAAAACCTATGGGATGCATCAAAAGCAGTTCTAAGAGGGAAGTTTATAGCAATAAAATCTCACCTCAAGAAAAAAGAAAAATCTCAAATAAACAATCTAACCCTACACTTAAAACAACTAGGGAAAGAAGAACAAAGAAAACCCAAAGTCAGTAGAAGAAAAGAAATCATAAAAATCAGAGCAGAGATAAATGAAATAGAAACAAAGAAAACAATAGCAAAGATCAATAAAACTAAAAGCTGGTTCTTTGAGAAGATAAAATTCATAAACACTTAGCCAGACTCATCAAGAAAAAAAGGGAGAGGACATAAATCAATAAAATTAGAAATGAAAAAGGAGAAATCACAACCGACACTGCAGAAATACAAAGGATTATAAAACTACTACAAACAACTATATGCCAATAAAGTGGACAACCATGAAGAAATGGACAAATTCTTGGAAAGGTACAATTTTCCAAGACTGAACCAGGAAGAATTAGGAAATATAAACAGACCTATCACAAGTAATGAAATTGAAACCATAATTAAAAATTTTCCAGCAAACAAAAGTCCAGGACCAGATGGCTTCAAAGCCTCTTCAGTAAGTGGTGCTGGGAAAACTGGACAGCTACATGTAAAAGAACGAAATTAGAACACTACCTAACACAATACAAAAAAATAAACTCCAAGTGGATTAAAGACTTAAATGTAAGACCAGACACTATAAAACTCTTAGAGGAAAACATGGGAAATACACTCAAAAACCACAGCAAGATCTTTTTTGACCCGCCTTCTAGAGTAATGGATATAAATCAGATATTTAGAGAAGAGCTAACACTGATCCTTTTCAAACCCTTCCAAAAAATTACAGAGGAAGAAACACTCCCAAATTCACTTTACGAAGCCACCATCACCCTGATACCAAAACCAGAAAAAGATATCACAAAAAAAGAAAATCACAGACCAATATCACTGATGAACATAGATGCAAAAATCCTCAACAAAATACTGGCAAACAGAATCCAACAGCACATTAAAAGGATCATACACCATGATCAAGTGGGATTTATCCCAGGGATGCAAGGATTCTTTAATATATGCAAATCAATTAATGTGATACACCATATTAAAAACTTAAGGAGTAAAAACCATATGATCATCTCAATAGATGCAGAAAAAGGTTTTGACAAATTTCAACATCCATTTATGATGAAAACTCTCCAGAAAATGGGCATAGAGAGCACCTACCTCAACATAGTAAAGGCCATATATGACAAACCCACAGCAAGTATCATACTCAATGGTGAAAAACTGAAAGCATTTCCGCTAAGATCAGGAACAAGACAATGATGTCCACTCTCATCACTCTTATTTAACATAATTTTGGAAGCCCTAGCCACAGCAGAGAAGAAAAAGAAATAAATGGAGTACAAATTGGAAAAGAAGAAGTAAAACTGTCAGTGTTTGCAGTTGACATGCTACTATACATAGAAAATCCTGAAGATGCCACCAGAAAAGTACTAATAGAACTAATCAATGAATTTGGTAAGGTTGCAGGATACAATATTAATGCACAGAAATATTAATGCACATACAATATTAATGCACAGAAATCTCTGGCATTCCTATACACCAACAATGAAAAATCAGAAAGAGAAATTAAGGAAACACTCTTATTTACCATTGCAACAAAAAGAATAAAATACTTAGGAATAAACCTGACTAAGGAGATGAAAGACTTGTACTCAGAAAACTATAAAACACTGATGAAAGAAATTAAAGATGACATAAACAGATGGAGAAATATACCATGTTCTTGGATTGGAAGACTCAATATTGTGAAAATGACTATACTACCCAAAGCAATCTACAGATTCAATGCAATCCCTATCAAACTACCAATGGCATTCTTCACAGAATTAGAACAAAAAATTTTACAATTCGTATGGAAACACAAAAGCCCCCAAATTGTCAAAGCAATCTCAAGAAAGAAAAACAGAGTTGGAGGAATTAGGGTCCCTTACTGCAAACTACACCACAAAGCTACAATAATCAATACAGTATGGTACTGGCACGAAAACAGAAATATAGACCAATGGTACAGGATAGATGCTCAGAGATAAACCCACACACATATGGGAACCTGATTCATGTCAAAGGAGGCAAGAACATACAATGGAGAAAAGACAGCCTCTTCAGTAAGCAGTGCTGGGAAAACTGGACAGCTACATGTAAAAGAATGAAATTAGAGCACTACCTAACACAATACACAAAAATAAACTGCAAATGGATTAAAGACTTAAATGTAAGACCAGACACTACAAAACGCTTAGAGGAAAACACAGGAAATAATACACTCTTTGACATAAACCACAGCAAGATCTTTTTTGATCCACCTCCTAGAGTAATGGACATAAAAACAAAAATAAAGAAATGGAACTTAATTAAACTTAAAAGCTTTTGCACAGCAAAGGAAACCATAAACAAGACAAAAAGACAACCCTCAGAATGGGACAAAATATTTACAGATGAAGCAACAGACAAAGGATTAATCTCCAAAATATACAAATAGCTCATGGAGCTCAATATCAAAAAAACCAAACAATCCAGTTAAAAAATGGGCGGAAGACCTAAATAGACATTTCACCAAGGAAGACATACAGATGGCCAAGAGGCACATGAAAAGATGCTCAACATCACTAATCATTAGAGAAATGCAAATCAAAACTACAGTGAGGTATCACCTCACACCGGTCAGAATGGCCATTATCAAAAAATTAGAAACAATAAATGCTGGAGAGGGTATGGTGAAAAGGGAACCCTCTTGTATTGTTGGTGGGAATGTCAATTGATACAACCACTATGGCGAACAGTATGGAGTTTCCTTAAAATACTAAAAATAGAACTACCATATGACCCAGCAATCCCACTACTGGGCATATAACCTGAGAAAACCATAATTCAAAAACAGACACATACCACAATGTTCATTGCAGCACTATTTACAATAGCCAGGACATGGAACCAACCTAAATGTCCATCAACAGATGATTGGATAAAGAAGATGTGGCACATATATACAATGGAATATTATTCAACCATAAAAAGAAATGAAACTGAGTTTTTTGTAGTGAGGTGGATGGACCTAGAGTCTGTCATACAGAGTGAAGTAAGTCAGAAAGAGAAAAAACAAATACCGTATGCTAACACATATATATGGAATCTAAAAAAAAAAAAAATGGTACTGATGAACATAGTTGCAGGGTGGGAATAAAGAGGTAGACATAGAAAATGGACTTGATGACATGGGGTGGGAGGGCAAAGCTGGGGCAAAGTGAGAGTAGCATCGATATATATACACTACCGAATGTAAAATAGTTGGCTGGTGGGAAGCAGCAGCATAGCACAGGGAGATTGGCTTGGTGCTTTGCGATGACCTAGAGGGGGGGGATAGGGAGGATGGGGGGAAGGCTCAAGAGGGAGGGGATATGGGGACGTGTGTATGCCTATGGCTGATTCGCTTTGTTGTGCAACAGAAGCTAACACAGTATTGTGACGCAATTATACTCCAATAAAGATCTATTAAAAAAAAAGAGAGAGAGAGATACGGCAATTACTTTACCTGCCCCTTGGCTTTCTGCTTGCATTGGTGGCAAGGCCTAAACCTATGGTTTTCAGTGTCTCCTTCAGGGTAATTAGATACCAAAAGACAAATAAAATATACGATGCAGGCTGGGTAGCTTCTCCATCACACATCTCTCCAGGTGGTGCTGGCAGCCTGTGGCTTTATATGTGGGGCAAGTGACCACTCAAGGCCTCTCGTCTGTGGGTCATTGTAGGTCTGTTTAAGGTCAGTTATGACAAGCTCTGAACAAAGGATTAATATAAATCTAACAAATCATGTTAGGAAATGTATTTATTGTGTCAGATTTCTTGAGTGGTAGTGTTTTTCTATGCAGGCTGAATGATGGCAGTCAACGTGCTTACTTACTCATCTTGACAGCTAACAAGATAAGTATGTCAGCATGTGATTTGCCAAATAATGTTCCCATAAATCTCACGTAGAAGTCGCCAATGGTGCACGCTTTGGAAAAGGGATGAATGTCGCCTTCAAGGTAGTGGCTGTCAAACAAATTTGTTTCTTCCTGCTCTGCCTAGGTGCTTGCCTCTCATGACCAGGTCAGCCACACTTGTGCCCGATTGGTGAGCTCAGGATGAAGCATCATGGTATTAGAGGGCTGCTGGCAGAGAGCTGAGGGCTTGTGGGCACAGGGAAAGGGAGCAGCCGATTTTCAGCTTGGGGCGCTTGCTCTGATCTGTGGCATTTCTGCAGCCACAGATGTACAGGAGCTGGGGCACAGAGGGTGCCTGGTACCATCAGACTGCCTGAAGAGAGCCAGATTGGGCCCTGGGGAGGACCTCATGGTCTCAGAAGGATGGCTGGGGCCTGGCGACATAGCAGACGAGGGTCCCGATGTGGGGGACTCCCTGAGATCCCTTGCCTTGCCTGCCAGGTATTGATTTATCAGGGACCACTGTATCAACCTCTCCATTTCCCGGGGGGCTGCACTGGCAAGACGGGGCACCTCTGGGTTAATTTGGTCCTTTTGCCTTGCCTCTGGTTCCTATCGATGGGTGCCCATGGACACAAGATGCCTCCAAGTTCAAGACACAGTGGACCTGAATTTGGAGAACATGCTTTGACAAGGGGGCCATTCCAGTGCCACGGAAGACTCGTCTACCCTGCCCTGCCATCTCCTCTCCTCTGATAATTTCCCACCCTCGGGTCTGGTTTCCAGAGTTAGTTTGCAAACTCCTGGATGCGAGGGCCCTGGTTTCCTTTTCATGGCCACCACAATACCCAGTTAGGTTCTTAATACATTCTTGTAGGTTGACCAAGCTCTGAAGAGACTTCTCGTTTTTTTTTGTTTTTTTTTTTTTAAGATGTTGGGCATAGGAGTTTATTAATTAATTAATTTATTTTTGCTGTGTTGGATCTTCATTTCTGCGTGAGGCCTTTCTCTAGTTGTGGCAAGAAGGGGCCACTCTTCATCGCGGTGCACAGGCCTCTCAGTATCGTGGCCTCTCTTGTTGCGGAGCAAAGGCTCTAGAGCACAGGCTCAGTAGTTGTGGCTCACGGGCCTAGTTGCTCCGTGGCATGTGGGATCATCCCAGACCAGGGCTCGAACCCGTGTCCCCTGCATTAGCAGGCAGATACTCAACCACTGCGCCACCAGGGAAGCCCCGAGACTTCTCATTTTGCCCACCTAGAAGGCAGCCTCGAAGATAAGGCAAGCTTCCATCTGCTCAATGAGAAGGTTTCCCCAAAAGTGTTTTGTTTCTTGCCAACCTGATTATACAAACCCTAGGGTATAAGTTAACTCATTAGGGATACACATATATTTAAAATTACATAGCACATAAAGTATTTTATTTTCATTTCATTAAAATACTTTATTTTACTACGGATGTCTTTGGCACTAGTGTCTTTCTCTTACCAGAGCACATCCATTTTTTTTTACTTCCCTCTCAGCTGTTGAGCCGCAGCCCTTCTGAATCCATGTAAGATGGACAGGGAACAACCCACTGCTTATCTGATGTTATTTCAAGGGGATCTCTTGTACTGTATCCTGAGGGCCCTTGGGCATGCTTGTTCACAATATCTAACAAAACGGGGAGGCTACCATCCCAGGAATAATAACTAAAGCTGTGCTATATTCCCCTACCTTCTTTATTTTTAGCCAAATTTATATGGTCATCTCTATAAACATCCCCATAACGAGCATCTCTGTAAACTAGTGTCGACAGGAGGTCATGTCAGCCTCATATGCTTTCCCTAAACAGGCCTTTGTTGGTCCAGATAAAGTCTTAGAGAAAAGGCTCTTTGCTATGAGAAATGAAACTTTCTAAAGGCTCAGATAAGAACATCTCTCCTCTCCCCCCTTTTTTTTTTTTTTGAAAGGTAATTTTTGTAGGGAAAAAAAGAGCTCAGCTTCTTTGGGGGCATCTATAGTATCTCAGGTTTAAGAGTAAGGGAGCATTATTACTACTCCCTTCTCAGGGTTGAAGGGCCACTTCTTCCAGGAAGCCACTCTGGCCAGCTGGATTGCCTGCTCCTCCTCTATCCCTGTGGCACCCACCCTGGTCCCATCGCAGCCTTTGTCGTGCTCGTTTATTGTAATTGCTCATTTAGTTGGCTCTCTCTTAATAGACTGTAAATTCCAAGAGGGCTTTGTTTTACCCTCAGTGTCCAGCAAAGAATCTGGCATGGTAGGAATTTAGCAGTTTTTTAGAATCTACAGGTGAAGGCCTGCATAAAAAAATTGGTGATTTTGTGGTGTGATGATCTCCAACCCTCCCTCAGCAGACAGGTAACTAATTCCTCCAGACACATGATCGGGGCTGGGCAAAGGGCTCTAGGGTCCCCTGAGGTCGGGACAAGTAGCCCAGAATTTCAGCTAAGGTGGTGACACCTCCCCCAAAGGCGCGGTCAAGTTTACTTCCAGAGCCGACCTAACCCCATGTGGTCAAGACAGCCGAGCCTTAGCCCACCGGCAAGGGCTCTGAACTTGGTACCGAAGGCCTGATGCTGAGGAATGAGGACCCATGAGTGCGCTGGGCCCACGGGCCCTGTCACACACTGGTTTCCCTTTTTCCCTTCAGGGCTGAGGCCTGCCACCGATGTAACCCTTCGCTATCCCCTCTGGGGCCGAGGGGAGGTGGGGACCGCTAGATCTTTCCCCGCACACGAGGGGAGTCGACTGATGGCCCAGAACACAGGGTGGCGCTTCCGAAGTTCACCGCTACTTGCATTTGTGCCGTTTTGTTCCCTTGGTCCCTAATTCCGGGGCCAGATGCAGGTCCCCATACCTTAATAACAGCTTGTTAGTGAGTCCTTACCAGGTGCAGAGCAAGTAAGAACCCGGGCAGGCGGGCTCAGGTGCCCAGGGCTGAACCACTGTGTCTGAGCTTCCTCTCTGCTGAGACGAGGGGCCGGCTTTCAGCTGGGTCATGTGGACAGACCTGGAGCCCGCTAAGTGGTCATAAGTCAGAGGCCTGATGCCAGGGGCCTGTGGTCTGCCACCCTGGATCCCTGGATACGGATGGAGTTATTCACAGAGTTCCAAGAACCATGTAGGTAAAGGGTGGGCGGCTCAGACATGCCCCTGGCCTGGATTATTTGGCCCCAGCACAGAGATCCTCCTCCCGTAGCCCACCCTGGCCACTCTTCAGAAGCACCACAATTCATTATTTGTGATTAGTCATGAGGTGAACCCTCAACTGTGCCTGGACACATCGTCTGCTGGGAAGCAGGGCTGGCCTGCTAGGCCTCGGAAACGGGTGTGTCAGTGACTCACTCCCAGCTGCAGAGGTGGGAAGGGGGTTGGCAGGCAGAAGGGCTGCATCAGCAAAAGTGGGCAGTGACCACCCACTGGTACTGGCCCTGGCATCAGTTCCCCTGGAAGTGGCTTCCCTTTGTCCTGGAACAGCACTGCATGGGTCAGATCAACTGGTAATCACCGCCCTTTACAAAATCAGGGCTGGCCCCTGTAGAGGAAGCTCCGTCTCCAGCGGGCCCGGGCCCTGTGGGTTTCACCTGTGCCTTTCCCAGGGCAGAGAAGCGAAAGGGGCTTTTGTTTGAGGAGCTGCTTGGCAGCACCCCTGGTGGTACTCAATTACAGCCCAACTCAGATGAATGCTTAGGGGCTCAGGTTATGAAATGAATACCCACTGAGCCCCGACACCTGAGCTCTGAGGCCAATCAGATTTCTCAACGTCACTCTTGAAAAGTGAAGTGACACAGCTCCTGTCTTACCTGGATCCTATCACTCCCTGTGCCGTTGCCTTTTTGCCTCCGGTTAGGGCTTTTGGAGACTTCCTCCCCCTTCCCCCACCTCCCATCCTCTTGCATGTTCTCCCTGCAGAGGGGCCACATACCTGGCTGGTCAGAAGCAAGGGCTGTGACTCGGGGTAATGCGTGTCATGGGGTGGTGGGTTGTACCCAGGATTTTCGTGGCAGGACATTTCTGTCTTCTATCCCCTGTGAAAGCCCATTTGTCAACGATGTTTCTGGCACTTGCTAATACAGTTCTGGATCTCGTTCATCTTCTGGGGCTCCACTGAGTTAGATGCAGCCATCCAGGGGTTCGGGCTAGCCCTCCCTCTGTCCTCAGATAGAGTAGAGGAAAGCCGTGCCCTGTGAGGATGTTATCACCTGGTGGCTGTGCTCTCTGCTAACTGCAAACACATTATAAGTTCACTGCAAGGAGGAATCCTGTATCTTGGAAAAGATGCGTTGTTTTGTGAAGTTGTGTTGGAGAATTGCTGGAATCACATACAAAGTGATGGACAAATGTTGTTTGGCAGGGTCAGGACAGTTAACAATGGACGAAGAGAAACTAAGCAAGAGGAGGTTAGGAAAGGTGGTTTAAAAGAGAACATTAAAGGATAAGGAAGGTCTTTGGGGAAAATGATGATCTCAAATATCTGTGCAATGCTTCTGCAGAGGTCTTCATTATGACTGTGTTGCAAATCAAAGCAGAATGCTTTCATGTCATGTTATACGTGTTATTGTATCGGTCACCTCTGATGGCTAGACTCACGACCTTGCTCTTGGCCTCACCTTGCCCATAGCCAGGGCTTTAGGACAGAAGAAGCTTCTCTGTGGACATCCACACTAATGGCTCCTACCCTTCACTTCCTTCCTGGGCTTCTTTGATGTGTCAGCACTGGTGCAGCTTCCAACACACACAAGTAGCCCAGAAGTGCTGGGAGCTTCAGTGGCCCCAGGAACAGCCTACAAGCAATGTGGAACCAGGAGCTGGGGGAGGAGTAGTCTCATGGTCAGTGCCCAGGTGGACAAGTCTGCCCTCCTTGGAAGGTCACTGGTGAGATGACGCCCTTGTTTGCCCCCAGGAGTGACCTTGACAGTGCACACACTACGCTGCGTTCCTTCTTCTCTTCTGCTCCGTGTCCCTCAGCCACGATACCGGGATCTCCCTCTGATTCAAGGAGCAGCACACGAGTCCTTGACTCAGTTTGTCAGAACGATTCTACCCAACCTTCCTTTCAGTCTGGGTTCTAAGCATTAGCTCAAAGTTTTAATTGTAACCTATATAGTATTAAATATACAATGAATGAACATTTTATAATTTTTAGTTTAAGTTTTCAAGATACATCGCTCATCGATCCGTTTCTTGCTATTCATTATAACACTTGCTTATGTTTTAAGTGGATTTACTTTAAGTGGCCTTTTCCCATCAGATCGTGAGAATCTTATATACACCCCCAAGCCCCCAAATTCTGTGGTTGATTTTTCCCCACTTATATTGTGTGTCTTTTTCCATTCATCAAATATTCTTCTAAAGTATACACTTCACCGTATGACTGTACCACCATTTATATACTCAGTCCTTACTGTATTTTGAAGTTATTTCCATTTAAAAAAAACACAAAGTTGAAGAGAATAATCTCAATGTATGAAGCTTGGGCAGGTTTTCAACTCTTGTGCCTCAGTTTCCTCATCTGTCATATGGGGACAGGTATTTAGCCCCTGCCTCATAGAGCTGCTGTGAGGATTAAATGTATTATTACTTGTAAAGTGCTCAGAACATGCCTTACCCATACTCAGTGATCCGTAAAGGTTAGCGATGATGCTGATGGTGACGGTGACGACAGACTCTTATTTTAGTGAATGACATTATCTATCTAGTTAGTCCAATCAATTCCCAAGACTTGTGAATCCTATCAATTTTGTTTACTTTCTCCATCCTGCTGCCACTACTCTATTCAGGCCACCCTCCCCTCTGCCTGCAGTCCTGTCCCCAAGTGGTCTCCTTGTCTTGAGTTTTGCCGCTTCCAATCCATCTGTCTCCTGTGTTTCTCAGTGCTCTCTTCAAGAACAAAACTCTGAATAGGTGAACCAGTTTACTTCCTACTGGCATTGTATGAGAGTACCTATTTCCAAAATTCACTAATATTGTCTATTATTATTTAAAAAACAGTTTTGAAACATGGTATCATTTTATATTTCATTTACTTGTAAAAGTTGAACTTTAAAAAACAAATGCTTGCCACCATTATTACTCCCTTTGTATAGTGCCTGTTCATATCCTTTGCTCTAAAAGGGCTTTAATACTATGTCATGGTAAACGCTATCTGTGGGGTAGAGCTTAATTTTGCAGCCGGACAACATTTGCCCCGGCTAGCCTCGGCTCTGGGCCTGGAGCCATAGAGAAAAGCCCCTCTTACGGTTGCTTCGGATGGTCCAGTGTCCTGCGCGCATCTGTTTTGATTTGGCGGAGCCCGTGAGGACTTGCGCATAGGACACCTTGCAGCACATAGCCGTCCTTTAGTTGGCCCGTTTCTCATCCCTGGATCCCTTTCCGCATCCACCTCCTTCTGGATGGCCATTTTTAGCCCGGATCACCACACCATTTTGAAGCCTACTGCTTCAGGGGGCTAAATTTAATTTCTCTGGGAAAGGGGCCAACCACAACAGTTTATTTCCATTTGGCCTTGTCTTGAGGCAAGACTGACTATGAGAGAAGTGTGGAGCCAGCGTGAAGACCCAGCATGGCGCCGCCGAGTGCCAACCACCACTGCACAGACACCTTCTGGTGACAAAGGGGAACCAGAGGACAGGTGCCCCGCTCCTACTCTCCAGCCCCCGGAGGGGAGAGGCAGCTTAGTCATGACCTGCGGCCAGGTTCTTCTGGTCTGAAATGACAGGGGAGTTTGCGTGTGTGCCTCAAACCTTGCTGGAAGGTTCTGCCTGAACTCAGTTTCTCCTGCTGGTATCTCCTGCCAGGATAACACAGGAATTATACTCCATTCTCCAGCCGCGTTGAACAACTCCAGATCCCTGAGCGCCCTGTGCTGTTTTACAGATCCATCCTTTTGCAGGTGCTATTTTCTCTGCTTGGGTTACAACTGGAGAGCTTGCGCTTATCTTTCCAAATCCAGACTCAGTGCTCCTTGAGCCATGAAAATAGAAGTCCTGATTGCTCCCATGTCTGAGTAAGGTGCCCAGTTCATACTTTGGTTGTTTCAGCACTACATTTTCTATGCTTGTGTCTCCTCTATGGGAGTGTGAAAAACCTTGAGGGCAGAGATGTCTTCACTCATTCAGCCATTCAACAAACATCTGTGGGCACCCACCTTGTGCGGCGTGTACTCTCACTTACCTTTGCATACGTTCTGCTCAGGCTGCTGCTGGAACATAACAAGTGCTCAAGGGTGGATGGTGGCTGGGATTGAGTTATGGACAATGGCTGCCCAGCCCATTCCGGCAGTGGAGGGTTGCCCTCAGGGGCAGCGCATTTAGTTAGCCTGGGTGGCCCTCACTCCTCACAGGTGAGGGTCCTTAATGTGGTTCCACCATGTGGGAGAGATGTGCCGTTGTCTCCCCACCTTAGAAAAATTCACCACTTCCTGGCCACCCAGCCTCACTCTGTGTCTAGAGTTGCCAGGTCCCATCAGGAGAATCACCTGAATCCTCACCTGCTCTTCCTCCCCAGTTGACTTGCTTTCCCAGTGGAAATTACACATCATGTTGCCCCTAGAAGGGCCAGAGTGTGCCCAGTTCACGGCACGCCTCGGTCCCAAGTCCTGGGAGCTATTCCAGGGAAGCACGATGCCAATGTGTAGCAGATAATAGGAAGTAGATGTTGGCAGCAGTCACCATTTTCCATTGAAGAGGGAGGATTGTAAAAACAAGGGTCACAAAGATGGGTTTTAGTGACTTGAGTCTTGATGGTGTTTGGAAAGGCCTGTAACTGGGGATGGAGTTGAGGGGAATGGAATGAATGTGAGTGTGGAACAGAGAAATGAGAGAGACCCCCCCCCCCCACCCCCGTCTATGTACCATTTACAGGAGTGTGAGCCATGCTTGTCTTTTGGAAGCGTCTGCCACTTGCAGACTCTTGTTTTCATTCTTGGTTTTCCATACTCTGGACCCGCTGCCCATCCCTCCCTCTACTGAGTCCCTCTGTCAGCCTGGTCTAGTTTCCCTGGCAGCTCCAAACAAGCGTCCATGGAGGAAACTGTTTGTCCTCGAACTGATCTGAGATTGAATTCTACACTGGTCATTAAGCATAGATCAGCATTCTATAACCATTAATTTTAGTCAATTATTTCTTTTTTCCATCTTTTTGTGTCTTTTTTGGTATTTGTGTTTGACATATTTTATGCTACTTCTTTAAAAAGAATAGATTAAGCTCTTCCCTAATATGTGGTTCTATAATTCATTTTCCCCCCAAAGTAATATTTATTATGTAAATTCCACAGTAACTGTTTCATTTCTTTACTCTTATTTTAATGACTGATTTTGGAGTTAGTATGTTTTGAAATGAGATCTCAAAACCAGATCACAATTTTATTAAAAATAAAGTTTTATAACATTAAAATATGCTTTTCATTTTTTACATTTAATTTTAAAATATGTTTTTGGAGCATCTGTACTAAAAGATGACTTTCAGTATTTTTAAACAGAATTATTTTTAGGATGTCCTAAGGACCTCAAATCTCGCTTTAAGTTGCTTTCCAAAAATCAATAATTTTCTTCATAAAAGTGTCTCATTTCAGGTTCTTTGTGGGAATGTTGGGGTGATCCCTCTGTCCTCTCCTCTGGGTCTACCATCTCCTGCAACAGGCGGGCTTCCCAAGATCTCAGGGGAGCAGCCAGGGGTCTGCTTCAAGTGGACATCCGGGTCACCTCTGCTTCCCCGACGTGTGATTGGCCCTTTGATATGTCCTCTCATCCAATCAGAAATCCCTACATGGTAATCAAGTCTTAGTGATGCTTTTCACTGTTGGGGGAAAAGTCACATCACAGCCTAATTTAGAGGATCACCGAGCCACTCGCTTTCAGCTTAAGTTCCTAAATCCCAGGTGTGTGAGAAGTTAGTCCCTGGACATTTCGGGAGATATAGTGCACACTGGTAGATGTGAAATAAAGGTCCATTCAGGCAATTTGCCCTTTCAAGTGTGATTACCCAACTGTACTGAAGATCGCACAGCAGGGGCAGTGCATCCCACTCTGTACCCCTGGTAAAGTGGAAAACAGACAAGAGCTCAGACTTTATCTTAAAATATTAAGCTTTTACTTTCCATTTCTTAGAATGAAATTCATATGTGAATTCCATATGTAAATGGGTAGAACCAAATGTTCTTGAAGTCAGAAAAACCCAATTTAAATCCTTAGCTCCACACTTCTTAGCTGGGTGACCTCAGGCATAGTGTTTCACCTCCCTCAGCCTCAGATTATTCACCCATAAAATGAGATGATGACACTGACCCCCTAGGGCTGTTGAGGAGATTCAAGGAGACAGAAGTATGTACGCAGCACCAGATGGACAGTACCCAACAGATAGCAGAAGGTAAAGAAGTGAAAACGGGCCAGGCTTTTGAAAGACCTGGAGTATCGAAGACAGAGTTTCCAGTTTAATTTAGGCTTGGAGACTCCTGCTCTTACTTGGTGCCTCTTAAGTTGATTGTGAGGGCAACCACAGCATTGTGGTCCATGTGCCGGGTCACATCAGGTCAAGGGTCACAGATGCCATGTGCCAGCACCTCACTTTACTGTCACCCCAGCTTTTCTGTGGAAGGTTGCTGCTTTATAATAAACTCCTATTACCTGAGGCAACTTGGAGGCATTCTTTAGAGTTAACATAGCTTAAATAATTCAGGATCAGAGATTAGGTGTTAGAAACCTTTTTCTGTGAAGGCACAGATAGAAAATATTTTAGGATATGTGGCCCATGCAGTCTCCGCTACAGTGACTACATCTTTGTAGCATGAAAGCAATCACGTACTACACGTGAATGAATGGGTGTGGCTGAGTTCTAATAAAACTTTATCTGTAGACACTGAAATTTGAATTGCATACAATTTGCATGGATCATAAAATATTCTCCCTTTTATTTTTTAAAATGACATCTTAAAATATAAAAAACGAGCCATACAAAAAGAGGTAGTGGGCTATTTGGCTCACAGGTTGTTTTGCTGACCCCTGTCTAGAATGATGTCTTGTTAAAGATAAAACGAGGGAGTCTGCTGGCTTTAGCTTTCTTCCTATTAAACGTGTGTGTTTTTTGAATGTGGACTCTGGGCCTGCACTGGGTTAGCTTCACATTATCAGGGTTTCAAGGAGAAATCAACAAATCCACCATTATAATGAAAGGTTCCAACACTCTCCTTCCCATAAGTGACCAATCAATAAGATGTGCATTATCTTTTTTCATCTTTACTCAACACTGCAAGGTAGATTTTATCACCGCAATTTTGCCACTGGGGAAACAGAGGTTCAGAGTGGCTGCTTAACTTGTCCAGGGTCACACGTGAGGAAGGGGTAGAACCGAGATTTAGCTCAGGGTCATGTGCTGTCAAAGCCCAGGCGCTTTGCACTG
This sequence comes from Delphinus delphis, assembly GCF_949987515.2. NCBI lineage: Eukaryota > Metazoa > Chordata > Mammalia > Artiodactyla > Delphinidae > Delphinus > Delphinus delphis. Next base: position 41,825,257 of record NC_082699.1, on the reverse strand, counting down.
GCTTTCGTAGCCTCCCTTCACCACCAACCTCGTGATCATGTACGAACTCATGGGGGAGCAGAGAGCTGCAACGGCAGGGCTGTGTTGACCCATGACCTCCCTTTTAAAAACCCAAGTCAAGGGTTTTTCCAGAGACTTGGGTTCTGTTGGGGTAACACTGAGGAAGTTTGATCAAACGACCAGCAACTGAAATAGCTATTCATATTCGGTTTTGGGTTTTAATCACATGAGCAGGCATGACTATTAGCCAGGAGTCAACGGCCACACACAGCGAGAGACACCCAGTAGTGGAGCGAAAATTACGGAGGCAAAAGATCCCTGTGGGGCAAAGCTGACGCCGGGGTCTGGTCATGGATGGAGCAGGTCAAGGAGGCTGAGCTGGCCTGGACATAGTTCAAGGCTGTCTGTATCAGAGGATGCCAATTAAACTGAAGGAATTCAGAGACCAGAAAGATAACTATTAACAGCTCTGGAAGGGGTTGAGTCGGGAAGACCAGCTTCTGATCTGACAGAGTTGCAGTGGGGAGAGGTGATGGGAAGGTTCCTGAGAAGAGCCTTATTTGGCTTGAGAGTAGAGGAAGGGGGTCAGACGACCAACTTGAATTGTTCTAGAGGCCGTTATCAGGTCTCCTCTGAGGAAACACACACACACACACACACACACACACACACAGGAAAAAATGGGTAAAAACTGAGAAAAAAGGAAAATAGCAAGAAAAGCTTGAGGTTTACCATTAACTGGCCTTGGAATAGCTTCTGAAAGGAAGAACGTGTGTTTGTTGTGGGAGAAGCTAAACCAGGGTGTAACACGAGATAATAAGCAAACAGGAGGGGACAGTTTTGTCTGACCAAGAACAGTAAGGAAGTGTGGAGATGCCACATCCGTTTTCTCACACTATGACCAAAGGGACCAGATTTCAGGGCGTGAACCTGCCACAGTGGAGTGGAAAGGGTGTGTGGGAAACACAGGCGGACCCAAAATGATGACAAGAGGACGTCCTAGCTTGGGCTGCTCCCCAAGGCAGACTCTGAGACAAGTATTTGAGTGCAAATAGCTTTGGCAGAGGTGATTGTGGGAAGCAGTGAGGGGTTGGGGAAGACAGACAGGCGGGAAGGCAAGCCAAATAAATGTACATCCTCTAGCAAGTCCACCACGGTGGTCCATCCTCCACCAGGGACAAACAGAGCTTAATCCCACCAGAAACACTGGGGGCCAGTGTGGAACGTGGGCTTTGGAATTATCCCACCCGAGGAGAGAGGGAGCCGGGTGTTTGTCCATCGCCGGTCAGCAGCTGGTCAAGGGCCTTTTCCCACATGGTGTGTGACCCTTGACCCCTGGTGGGCTGCAGTGGGCACAGCAGGCACAGGGGGCTTTTGCAGTCAGAGGGGGCCTTTGTGTGAGCATCACAGTTGCTCGCTGGTGGCAGGAGTTATGGCAGGGGTGAATGCTGAGGGGATACGGCCAGGGCACTGACAGCATCTCAGCTGGGCACCTTCCAAAGATGCATCTTGGAAGTGAAGGTCTAAGAGTTATGCCTTTCCATGTACACATGTCCCTGGTTAAACAAGCAGGGGGTGGGTGGGAGCGAGGAGAAAGAGAGACGAATGCTGTAGAGCGAGAGGATGACTACAGAGAAAAAAGCAAATTCAAGTAAGACCAGAGGTGTCAGACTGAGGACCAGAGCTGAAAAACTGAGTGCTAGAATTTTCTTGCCAGTTGCCCATCCCTGTGACAAAGGAAAACTGGATATTGTCCATTGAGCCTGAAAATTCGAGTCTTCCCTGTTGTCATGCTGAGTATTGTGCTGGATACAAAGATAGATGCTTCTCTTCTCAAGAGTGAAGCTGGACATGGGAGAAAAAGTTTGCCATGGCAAAAAAATTAAGCTGCTTTTGTTGGCATGAAAAACTCCACAGATTAGGGAAAACAGAACCTCTGAGCCCTCCTTTTAAGTGGTCTAGCAGTGAGAGCGTTTTCCCCAAATGAATTCCTGGGCCAGTATAAACCTCTGCTGCAGCCAACGCTGCCGTTCCTCTCTCCACCCATTTCCCCAGAAGCGTGAGCCCAGCCAAGTCCTCTTTCAATACCAGCTAAGCTCTTGGAAGGCATCTGAGAGTCAGTCTTGTGCAGTGAGAGGGTGTCTCCACTCAACGAACATGCCCCATTCATCCTTCGGGTCTGGGAGTGGCTCTCTCAGGTGCCCAGGGGACAACATCTCTTTCTATCAGTGGGGCTGTGGCTTTTGCTGATTTTTGCTCTTACCCAGGGGATGTTGTGAACTCCTCTGAGCTCAGGGCGTCAGCCTCCCCCGGGAAGCCAGAGGTATCAGGTCCTGATTCCTGGAAACTGTAAATATTACTCTATTTGGAAAAAGTGTGTATGTAGATGTAAGTTAAGGATCTGGAGATGAGGAGATGATCGTGGATTATCCAGGCCCTAAACGCCATCACAAGTGTCCTTGCAAGAGAAAGGCAGAGGGAGGTTTCACACTCATGGAGAAGAAGGCCATGTGCCAATGGTGGCAGAGACTGGAGTGACGCAATCTCTGGCCAAGGAACACTGACAACCACCAGAAGTTGGAAGAGGCACAGAATGGATTCTCCCCTGGACCTCTGGAGAGAGGGTGGTCCTGATGACAGCTTGATTCAGGACTTCTGGTCTCCAGAGCTGTGAGAATAAATTTCTGTGTTTTAAACCAAGCTGTGGTTATTTGTTACAGCTGCCACAGGAAAGTAATAAATGAAAGTATAAACTTGCTTCCCACTGGTGGCACCTATATGCATTAATAGATGATATTTGTTTTTCTCTTTCTGATTTCCTTCACTCTGTATGACAGACTCTAGGTCCATCCACCTCACTACAAAAAACTCAATTTCGTTTCTTTTTATGGCTGAGGAATATGCCATTGCATATATGTGCCACATCTTCTTTATCCATTCATCTGTCGATGGACACTTAGGTTGCTTCCATGTCCTGGCTATTGTAAGTAGAGCTGCAATGAACATTGTGGTACATGACGCTTTCTGAATTATGGTTTTCTCAGGGTATATGCCCAGTAGTGGGATTGCTGGGTCATATGATAGTTCTGTTTTTAGTTTTTTAAGGAACCTCCATACTGTTATCCATAGCGACTGTATAAATTTACATTCCCACCAACAGTGCAGGAGGGTTCCATTTTCTCCACACCCTCTCCAGCATTAACTGTAGGATTTTTGATGATGGCTATTCTGACTGGTGTGAGGTGATACATCATTGTGGTTTTGATTTGCATTTCTCTAATGATTAGTGATGTTGAGCATCCTTTCATGTCTTTGTTGGCCATCTGTATATCTTCTTTGGAGAAATGTCTATTTAGGTCTTCTGCCCATTTTGGGATTGGGTTGTTTGTTTTTTTGATATTGAGCTGCATGAGCTGCTTGTATACTTTGGAGATTAACCCTTTGTCTGTTGTTTCATTTGCAAATATTTTCTCCCGTTCTGAGGGCTGTCTTTTCATCTTGTTTATGGTTTCCTTTGCTGTGTAAAAGCTTTTAAGTTTCATTAGGTCCCATTTGTTTATTTTTGTTTTTATTTCCATTTCTCTAGGAGGTTGTACCACATCTTCTTTATCCATTCATCTGTTGGTGGACATTTAGGTTGCTTCCACGTCCTGGCTATTGTAAATAGTGCTGCAATGAACACTGGAGTGCATGTGTCTTTTTGAATCATGGTTTTCTCTGGGTATATGCCCAGGAGTGGGATTGAGGGTTCTTGCTCTTGAAGGGCAAGGGCTTGACCCCAGCCGACCTTGAAGGCAGGGCCGTCTCTTGGACATCTTTGTGCCCCGAGTCAGTCAGTGTCCAATCGGCAAAGCTGAAACCTACCAGAGATTTGAAACAGAACCTGAAATCAGTCAGGGAATTTATTGAAAAAATCCTGGATAGCACAAGGAAAGGGTAAGGGAAACCAAATATTAGTAGCTACAGGAAGCTGCTAGGGGGCAAAGGGCAGAGAGTGGAGCGGCTGTAGTCTTCACTGCCTTGATCCCCCGTATGACCAGAGCCACTGCTGCTGCTGCTTCAGGAAGTTAGAAAGCATGACTTATCCTGGATTGGGGTGCTTTCTCAGGGAGATGCCTGAGAATGACGCAGAGGAGGAGTGAAGCTGAGGATGTAGCTATGGTGACAAGACTCTGTGCATATGTGCACGTTCGTGGGAGCAGGTGCTCTTCACTGCTTAGTGCCCAGATTAGGTAATTAACCAGGCTCCCGTAGCCCACTGTCATCCTCATAGCACTTGATCCATGACAGTTACTCCAGCTATGATTTTAATTATGCATTTTACTAGCTTCCCATCTAGACTGTTGGCTCCATGAAGTAAGACCTCACCCTCTTGCTTTCTCTCATGTCCCCTTGTGCCCAGCCCTCAGTGGCTACTCAGTGCACGGGTGTTGACTGACCACCAACCAGGATCTCTAGAGATACCTTTTCTTTTCTCATCAAAAACACACAGCACATCAAAGGGTCTCGTGGGACTGCCGGGTTTTTGAGAAGAAAGCTGGTTTTGCAGGCTGTGTTTTTCCTCAGCTGTGGCTGTATCATTCAACTTTTCACAGAGGAAAGGCAGCAAGGATGGGTAGGCCAAAGGCAGTCAGAAATAGAAGGTGGGAGGACACACACTCCTTCCTGGAGGCATCTCTGAGTAGAGATTGGGTGGTCGCCGAAGCAGGCAGAGCTGGGATGCCATAGCAGCAAGGCGCCAGCCCGGACTCTCCCATCATCCATCTCTCCCTCTGACCATTATTTCCAGCCTGCTGCCCTGATCCCACGGGCTTGTCTTCACTCCCAAAGGAAAAAGACGTGAAATAGATTGATGTGAGAATCTGTGTGTTTTGTCCCTGAGCCCAGTGGGAGTTGGCATTCTGAGAGCAGTTCTCATTCTCCCAGAGAGAATCTGACGGTCTGGGTGTGGACTCTCCCTGAGAAGCTGCTCTTTCCCTCTCGTGGCTGAAAGTGAACGGACTGAATCCTATGCTCGGTGGTGTTAATTAAGCTCTAATACTGAGAGTTTATGAATGTGACTGTCAGGTCTGCTGGACAATCACAGCTTGGGCTCTCCCGGATGCATTTTAATCTTGCCCCTGAAAATGTGCTGAGCAGACTTGCACTTGTTCAAGAGGCTGCCGCCTATCCACCGTTTGACCACAATATAACCTTTATACGTCTATAAGATACATACTTTTTTTTTTTTTAACCCAGATAACTCCTGTATGGGAGGGATATAAAATGCATTTTATCTTGCATGTCCACTTTGATCATTTGTTGGTTGCCTGGGGCACTGTGTTGAGAAGGATTCTGAAGCACTGTGATCAGTAAATGATGGGCACCAGAGGACTTATAAGACTCTTTTATAAGAAATATGCTAAAAACCAAAGGCTCAATAAGGTGCATTTCTAACCTTCCCTGGGAGGAATTCCGCTGCTCCTCTAGAATGCAGAAGGGACTATGGTTGTTGCTCTTCTTTCTTTCTGTTAATAGCAAAATTTCCCTTCCTGTCACACTTGCCTGTCAGCAGACGTGACATATTTCATGGTATCATTGAATGTTAATGCTGGGTGATTCTTCAGAGAGCATTTAGTCTAAGCAACTTGTTTTACAGAAGGTGAAAATGAGGCTGTAGGAGTCAGGTTTTCAAAAGGTCAAACAGCTGGTTAATACAGGTCCTCTGTCTCCCCTTGTCTTCTTTTGGACCCTCTGCTTGCAAGGCAGGAAATCTGTCTTTACCTTGGCTGTCTGCTCGAAAAAATGTGGGCTTATGCAGGACGGGGACCTTGGGATGTCACAGCAACACCTTCCAGCCCCAGAGCCTGGCTCTCTCACTTGATAGTTGAGTAACCACGAGCAAGTGGCTTCATCTTGCTAAGCCTCAGTTTCCTCACAAGTTAACTGAGGATGAAGATCGTGAGGTTTTAATGAGATAACTAATATAACGTGTGCAGCACTGGACCTGGCTCCACAAACACAGGCTACTGTTAACATCTGTAGGACAATCTAGCTGGGCTCAATGATTCCTTATCCCGAGAGCCTACAATTTGGAACATCAGCTGATAATACACAGGGCTGCCTCTGAAATACCTGTGAGGAGTTCCAGGTTTCCATCAAATGAGATGATACATGGAGAGTGAGTTCTTTGCTAACTAAAAAGCATTTTTCATTGTTTATTTCAGATAACATATTTATCATCATCATTTTTCTTACTACTACTAATCATTTCAAGGGATATTCTGTGAGTATTGCTCTGATTCCATGACAAGTTTCAAACCCATGAAGGACTCTCTGGAATTCTTAACCTCCTTAAGGACAACCTCTTTTTGCCAACATTTATATCCTGACTTGTGTCTTTAAATTGATTCTTCTCAACAAGGTGATGTTTTAGGCAGATCTTTATATCCTGCTACAGTTTTAATTAGTATCACAATTATATTTGCTTTTTTATTGGTAGCTTATTCCTGGTTTGTATCCACAGTCATGTCCTAAAGGACACAGTTTTTAAAAGCCTAATAAATAAATGCTAAGTGTGTGTGTGTCTAGGCTTAAGTCAGCATAGCTTCTGAATAGTGAGCATAGGTATTTGTGAAGGAGAGTGGTGTCTTAAGGCAGAATCATCTCTTATGCCTTGGGATGTTGTCTGGGCACAAGTCCCAAAATATGCCATTCTCAGTGAAACACACTGAGAGCGCAATTGGGACAGGCTGGGACCTGGGACCTGGGACCCTTTGCTGCAATGCTTGCACCTGCCCAAAAGTCTCCTCGAGTAACAAAATATGAAGGACGTATATAAGGGACTAAAAATAACTTCGGGTCTGTACAGTTGGGGCAAATTATGGACAAACAGATACAAAAAGACCAAAAAGCCCAACTGCCACTTCTGAAGAGCCGGGAGCAAAATCAGGGTGTCGGGAGCAAAAGCAGGATACTGCCCATGTCCCCTGCACACGTCACCACCAAAGGGGTGAGCAAACTACTCCAGCCCGAGCCCTGGACACACCCCTACCCTCACCCCATATAAGGAGCCAGCTTGCCCCCATTCGGGGAACAAGCAAGCCAGGGAACATGTTGTTTCTTCTTGTTCCCCACTGCTGCAGCAGGGGCCGCAATAAAGCCTTGCCTAAATTTCTTGTCTGGCCTCTGATCAATTTCTATTGATGAAGGATGCCAAGAACCCTGGTCAGTAACACAGTCATTGTGATCTTGTAGTCTTGACCCACGCGGCGTGTACCAGGAAATCGACCGGGAAGACTCTGTAGACGTGAACTCAATTGATGTCCCATCATAAGGTATCTTGAAGCCCCAGTGAGTACCCCGCGTCTGCACTTCATCCTGCTGGAGATGTGCTCAGTGAACAAAGTCCAGTAGTGGGGTTTGGCAACATTCTGACAGGCCGGGGAACCTGAAGTGTCCTTTATGGCTGGGGTTCTTGGATCCACTAGGGAAAACTCACTGAACTTTAGGTGTATTGTTTTTTTCATGAGAAGGAAGCATAAAGACGATGAGGAAAAAGAAGGCTTTGTGATCGGAGACCCTGGGTTAGAGTCCTGGTTGGCCCCTGCCTTGTTATTAGCCATTTGATGCCAGGGCTGGTGCCTCCGTCTCCTCCAGGGTCAGTTTCCCCATCTATGAACTGGAGGAGGATTGTACTTCCACAATCTTCCAGACTTATGGGTTGTTGAGATAATAGCCACAGAAGGATTTGTAAGTTCTTAAGTCATTTTCAAAAATATCTCACGATGGGCTTCCCTGCTGGCGCAGTGGTTGAGAGTCCGCCTGCCGATGCAGGGGACGCGGGTTCGTGCCCCGGTCCGGGAAGATCCCACGTGCCGCGGAGCGGCTGGGCCCGTGAGCCATGGCCGCTGAGCCTGCGCGTCCGGAGCCTGTGCTCCGCAGCAGGAGAGGCCACAACAGTGAGAGGCCCGCGTACCGCAAAAAAAAAAAAAAAAAAAAAAATCTCATGATAATCATAACAATTTTAGTGATGCAAAGATAGTCCCACCCGGCATTCAAGTCCCAAGAGCAGAAAGGAGGAGCAGGAGAGATATAGAAAGAATAAAAGACACAATCTCTGCTCTTAAAAGCTGCAGTCTAGACCGAGCATGTGATCCTGCTGGTGAAACACCAGTGAAGCCTGGACCTCAGGGCTAGTGTCAGGCAGGTCTCTTTCAGCCATGAGTGATAGAGCCCACGCCAGCATGGCCTCAGCAGAGAGCAACTTACTGTCTCTCATCGCGGACAAGATGACAGCTGGATCCAGAGGCTCAGTGGCATCGGGCCCTGGTCTCCCTCCTTCAATCTCTTGGCTACACCTTCCTCTTTGTTAGCTTTAGTCTTGGGCGAAACCACAGTTCTTGTGTTGGTCCCAGCAGTAAAAGAACTTCTCATTCCCAAGTCCTAGAACTTGAATCCAGTCTTGAACGGAATGGCTTGGGTCATGTTGGTCATGTTTCCTGAACCAACCACCATTGCCAAGGGCCTGCAATAAGCTCTTTCATTCATTTATTCAACACATACTTATTAAGCATCTACTTTGTTCCTAAAACTTTTCCGGGAGCTGAAGATAGAGCGGTGAACAAAACAGACAAACAAGTAAGTGTACAAACAAACAGATAACTTCAGACACAGACTCAAATTTAGAGGTTCTGGGTGAGGGCTAAGGCTGCATTTTAACAAGCTCCCCAGTGAGTCGATGCCAATGGCGTGCTCCCCACTTTATTAGATCGCATGAACACAGTATAAAGAATGTGCTCCAAAGAACTAGTGAGCAGTGTCTGGCCGCAAGCCCCCTTTTCTTAGGCTGGGGAAGTTCGTGTAGACATGAACAGAGTAGACAGCAACACATCAGTGACCATAACTTCAGGATGGACAGGAAACAGTCTGCTTGCTCAAAGGGCAGCAGCTGGAACTATAATTGTTCAAGGCATCATTTCTCACCCTGGAAGGCCCCAGCATCACCCAGGCCAAAACTCAGATATTTCCTGCAGATATAAAAACGAGGATTTTTTTTCTTCCTCCCTTTCCAGCTTAAATATTTGTAAAGATGCAGTCTGTGTGGGAATGCATCATTTTGTGCTCCAGATGCGGGGTTACACGTTTAGGGTCCAATATTATGTATTATGGTTGATCATTATTTCACTAGCTGTCACTCTTTCTTCCCTTCAGAACAGGCTCTAATATCTCATCTCTTTCCCATCCCCTGAAAGGCAGATCCTTGCCAAAGATGCGTCTATATGTGGAGACCAGGAGCTGGTTTCTGGAAGTGAAGAGCGAGTGATGCTTTGAAATCCGGTTTCACAAGCCTCCCAGTTTTACCAGAGGTAAGAAACCAAAGCTGAGTCAGAGCAAAGCCAGATATCGCTTCTGGAACCTTCTCAGGTAAAGCTGTCCTATTTCTGTGAGTTTCTCCTTCTCCTTTCCCAGCTTCTCCTGTTTGCTTCCCTGGGGAAAACATACAGTGTGACCTCCTTTTCTTCTGAATTTTCTGTCTTGATATCTAGCCTTTGGTCACTATCTTTCCTTCTCTGAAGGTCAGAAATAGGGGCCTTGCCATGCCAGGTATGTAGACATGTCCATGGATGTTTATTAAGCGAATGAACTATTGCTGCAGTTGAATGTGGAGAGTGGAAGATAATTATGATGGGAGGCACCCAAGGAAGGCAGGGTGCAGACCTCAGCTGAGGAAATAGGCAAGAAGGCAAATCCTTAGTGGTTGCATTAAGCATTCTACCTCAGGAAGCAGCTGATGTGATGCCACTTCTGGATAATAAAGCAAGGAGATGGTTAGAACCACTCTTTAGAACCTCCTTCTGGATCATTCACAGATCAGTCACTTAAACGGAAATGCAGATTAAAGGTGGAGACCCAGAATTAGAAGAGGACAAAGTGGAAATGTCCCAGCGCTCATCCTGTGGGGCTCAGGTACTAGAGAGGAAAGTGAGTCCAACAAAGGGGGTGACCTGACCAAGGTCAGCCAAGACCTTTCAATGACAAAGCATTGCAAGGCATAGGCTGAAGCCAGGGCGGCCAAGGGCAGCTTAGATTCACCTGGGTGCACAATTCCTAAAGTCTATCGAGTTACATAATAAAGAAAAAAAATGATATCATTTAGTCATTTATGGATAAAAGAATGATATGAGTGAAATGTTGACTTTACTCAGAACTTCTCCGTCTGCGACAAGATGCTTGGTGGAAGGTGGACGACTCCATCTGTAGAGGAGAATAGTGGTCAGTGAGATGGTACCTCCTGACTGCCCTCTGTAACTGACCAGCCTTCTGAAGGGTGACCCCTGGTTCTTTTGGACCTGGCAATTTCCTCCCTTTTTAAAGAGCTTCTTGAGTAGAATTTGAATCCTAATTTTAAAAAGCAATGATAAAACAAAAAGATGAAGAATTCATTCAAATCACACGTCACTTCCCGCCTCCAACCCTCCAATCCAAAGGTCTTAGCAAGGCCTTAGCCCCTAATCAGTCTGCCGTGCCACCTGACTTCTCGCCTCTCGGAGCTACCGGCTCCATCCTGTCTAAGACTAAGTTAGGCATTGAAATCATCAAGTCTGGGAAAGTGGGTTCTCTGTTGCAGCGTGTGAGAAATTGTCTCCCTTTAAAAAATTTATTTTAAACAGTCAGGTGAGTTGTCAGTATTCATGCCTGGACTATGAGAGATGAATTCAAACGAAATTGTAATGGGGGGCGTGCGCTTGGGGAGGACAACAGAAATACAGTCCAGCATTCACTTAAAAATATGAGTTCGACCTTAGGTATGAAGGTGAATGGGGGTAGACTTTCCTGAAACCAAGTTCAGATGTGACCTTTCCTAAAGAGGCCCAATTAAGATCATAAATCAAATCACCTCCCAGATTTGCATGTGTCAAGGAGCAGTTATGGTTGTAGCAGCCTGTTTGCGTGGTGAATTATGTATAAGGAGCTGTGCCTTCCTTCTGTCATCAAGACGCTATTTCAGCCATTTCCGTATTGATTTTGTAGACTGGAAAGCCCTTGTTGCCATTAATTACATCTGTTCAAAACAGGAACGAGTGGCGATAGATTGGTAATAAAATAAGACAAGGCAGAAAATCTTGCAGAAGACCTCCACCAGTGCTGGGAAAGGGCAGGCTTGGAATTATCTGTGCAAGGAATCCAGGCTGCCAGAGGTCAGGAGGACAAAGCTGTCTCTCAGGGCAGAAGACACTTTTCAGATAACTTGTCCCTGTGTCCTCTCCTCTCATTCCCCCAGGGGCAAGCTTGTCGGAGTCATTCCACAGCATCGGGCAGCATCCTTTCTCTCCACCTGTGCGATACATCACTAGACACCCTCCCCCCTCCATCAGCAGCATGTTCTCTTGGCTCAGTTTGGCTGACAACACTCAGGTAGGTCCATCCCAGCCCAGATAAGTACTTTGGTTCTCAAGTTGTCCACGCATTAAAATCGCCGCCCAGGGAAATTAAAAAAAAAACAAAACACTGTAGATTTTCATTATTCTTATGGTTGTTTGATGTTTGTATTTGGTTTGTATTAGAAATCTATGACTATTCCCACTGCCACCCTTAAGTAAAATAAATCACCCTTAAATAAAACAAAACAAAACAAAACACTGATGTCCAGGGCCCTGTCACCCCCTGAGAGCCCGATTTAATTGGTCTGGTTGGGCCCAGATGTTCAGTTTTCTGTTCTGTTTCTTTTTAGCTTTTCCCGTTGATTCTAATGGATAGCCAGGGTGGAAACTTAATGCATTTACGAAAAGCATGAATACTTCAGGAAAGCTGTTGCTTTTCCATAATTGTGTTTTGTTCAGGCAGGGAAGCGTGCTGTATGGGGAGGCCTGAGCTCCTCTGGGCTTCTCACCCCCACTGGCCAAATGCCTCAGCCTCGCTGGGCTCAGGTTCCTCTCAGATGAAATTAAGAGTCTTCATTTCCTCTGGTTCTTAAGGAGGTGATGTTGCCAGAGCTGCTCCAGGTCTTTGCTCAAAACCCGTCAACCCGCATCTGTAGCAGAGTTAATGTAAATCTTTAAGTTAAAGCGTCCAGAGATAAGAAAGGAAGCTACAAGCAAACACCCACATGGAACCAGCTGGGACCAAGGTGGTGATGAATCCGACCTCCAACAGAGCCTGAGTCTCATTATAAGCTGATGTTACTACGGGAGCATAATAAATGGCACACCTATCGGTGACCATGACAGGACATTAAGGACCAAAAAAGAATAAAAAGGGGGTGGCATCTCACATCCTGGAAAAGCCGTGCCCCTCCCCCGGTAGACTAATGCATATGCCTCTCTATCACTAGCCTCACTCCTCCTCCCTTTGCCTTTACTCTTTAAAATTAAATCCCTCTGGCCAGGTGAGATTTAATTGATCTGTGAACTTAGTTCCTGCTTCTCCATTCTTTGGCCACTGAATAAAGTTTATGCTGTGTCCGTCTCAGCTTAGGTTTTCTTAGTCGACAGCTTGAAAAAGAACCCTCCCCAGCGGAGGCAGAGAGCCTGGCCAGGCTGGGGCCCGAGCAGGGTCTATAGGGCTTAATTCTGTGACAGTGACTCTGGGACTCCTGCAGGACTTCCGTTCCTCTGCCTGACCGAGGTGCAGTGAGTAAAACCAGCTTTTGTGCCTCATTTAGCCCAGTTTGTAAAAGGGACCCCACTTTGTTCTCTCTTCCTTCAGATTTCAGTTTTGGTATAACTCTAGGTTGGCGATTACATTCTCTAATCAAAACATCTTCTTACATTCAACTCGAATTCACTTGAGATTGGCATCCACGGCCTGACACTGGAGGAAAAAGGTCAGGATGTTAGGTTCCAGATGGCAGTCCTGCTCAGTCCCCTATCAGAGCTAAAAGCAGGCAACATCACACCTCAAAAGGCACCTTGGACTTAAGCTCTCTAGCCTGGCAGCCCAGATGCCCATGACACTTAGAAACTTGTAGATTGAAAAAGAAACTTCAATTTCTTGGAGGCATAAAACTCCCCCCAAGTCCCCGATTTAAACACAACAGATATGAATGTCTATTTAGCCCTAGAAGACAGGATGTCACACAAGAGCAGCTATATGAGTTAATACATTAAAAAAAGTGGGTTAATAAGTCTTAAGGGCAAAATTGAAGGGCAGGCAAATTAGAAAGATGCACGTTACGTTTTCCCTGAAATGGAGCACACAGTGAAAAATGAAATAACACAAGGATTTGGAACTGAAATATGCTGAGGTCTCCCTGATCTCGTGCTGTGCACAAAAGCAGTCCTGGTGCTTATGTATGCGAGGGCGTGCGTGGCTCTTTTCCTCTTCCTGAATCTGCTGCTGGGATCTATCGTCCTGTCCTTTTGCATAACCTTCTCTGCAGGGTAGATGTATTCTCCCAACTGGGGCTCTGTTTGCTCAGCCAAATCCCATTCTGAGAATCAACTTTCCAAATGGCAGCTTCACAGGCACACAAATGTGGCTGAAAACTAGGGATCCACCTACAGGAACGGCCTGAGTTTGGAAGTTAAAGAGACTAAGCATCCCTGTGGAACAAGCTCCTATTTCCTGAGGACTCTGATGGCTTGTGCCAGTTGAGGTGACCAGTCTCTCCAGATGGGACATACCACTTTGTGCACTGGGCTGTAATTGCCCATGACAATTGCAGTCTTCTTACTACACCAAGAAGGAGAGATATGCCAACAAAAGCAACCAGAAACCCACCCTGTTTGAGGCAGATTTCCTATTAAAACTGTAATGTTCTCCATTAGAGAAATGCTTCCCCATGTTCTCATTCTTTGTTTCAAGTACCTATTTTTCAGTAGTCTTCTCCCAACCACTTCCCTCAAATCTCCTGGTCTCTTTTTGTGGAAGAGAACCAAAGGAATTGCTAACCTTGAGTGCTCTCACAGTTCAGATATGTAAGAAAGTATTTTTCTTGTAAATTTCTCATCGTATGGACCCTTGCCCTGGGCATTACATTTTTGCATTCATTCACACATTCATCCATCCACCCACCCAACCATCCATCCACCCACCCATCCATCCATCCACCCACCCACCCCATCCATCCATCCATCTATCCGATATTCATGCATTTACTGTGAACTCATGAAAATATTAGCTGTTTTTGCCTGCTCAGAGATGTTCCCTCTTCTCTTGGCAACAACCCCATTTTCCTTTAGGAAAATGTTCTCATTTATTTTCAATCTGTGTGGTTCAAATAGGACTGACTCTACAGCCAGCAGCAAGGGTGCATATATCACCCAGGCCTGGCCACTGCCCCTCATCAGTGACTGGATTAGCTGGGCAAATCGGAGTCAGTCTAACTCATTGGTCTGTGGCTGGAACCCTTGGGAAGTAGAATCTCTCATAGAGTTGATTGCCAAGCTATAGGAATGTCAGCTTAGAGTTGACAGTAGTGAAGTAGTGAAGAAACAGAACTGAGAGATGATAGATGGGCAGGCAAATCCTCCCTGCCTGGTTGAGCCCACAGATCCAGCTGTTTCAGTCCTGTTCCCTAAAATTTTCAGGCTTGTGAGTGAATATATATCCCTTTTCACATTTTGCCTTGGGTTTCTGTTACTTGCAAATGAAAAAGTTCTGTCCGCTCTGTGCTAGGCCCTGAGACCAAGACAAACCAGTTTCAGAAGTCAAGCAGCCTAGTAGAGTGGTTGAGTGTAAACTCTGTCACCTCATTTGAATTCTGGCTCCACCACTGACAGTGGGTGACCTCACACAAGTTCCTTTGTGCCCTCATTTACTCATCTACAAAATGGTGAAGGGATAAATAGTGATTCAGCTAGAGTGTTTAGCATGGCACCTGATCTGCAATGAGCATTCAATAAACACAAGCTGGAGGCGAATTGCGGTCAGCACTGTCTGGAGGCAGTGAATGAGATGATAGCCATACCGATATGCTCATGCACCTGCCTTCTTATCTTTCTTCTCCTCTTTCTCCCACTTGTATAGATCGTATTATTGTTCCTCCACATTTTTTTTTTTTTTTTGTGGTACGCAGGCCTCTCACTGTTGTGGCCTCTCCCGTTGCGGAGCACAGGCTCCAGACGCGCAGGCTCAGCTGCCATGGCTCATGGGCCCAGCCGCTCCGCAGCATGTGGGATCTTCCCGGACCGGGGCATGAACCCACGTCCCCTGCATCGGCAGGCGGACTCTCAACCACTGCGCCACCAGGGAAGCCCTGTCTGTATCCTTTTGCTGTAATAAGCATAACCAAGAGTTGAATTGCTTTTCTGAGTTCTATGAGTCCTAGAAAATCATCAGATCTGAGGGTAGTGTTGGGGATCCCTGACACAGGGGCCCACCAATGGTGGGTACCCTGGGCCAGTGTCACATACTTGTCCTCCTAGAGAGTTGTGGCGTGCCTGGCCTAAGCTGTTGCTCGCCAATTAGCCTGATGGACAGTTATGAGTTCTACCTGAGTTTCTTGGGCTGAGGACACGTGACCTGAAGCATACAACCAGTATCTTTCCAGATAAGGAGATCATGAATATTAAAGCCTCATATATATTTAATAAGTCCTGCTATTTAATCTCATGTGTATTTAGTATACTATGACTATTTAGCACTGAGGTGCATCATACAGATTAGGTATTTCTTGGTTCCTCCATCCTTCGTTACCTGTGTTTAACATGCACATGTTCTACGTGTTGACTACTTATCTTATACTTAACACGTCCCATGAATTCTGCCAATGACTATCGCACTTTTTGCTTAATAACTTATTTATATTTAAACATCTTAAGATAGTTTGCCTATGTTTGTAAACTACAAGCTTCTTTATTTACTAGAACAGAATAGTCTCAAAAGTGTGCACATCACAGGGCACAGTCTGATCAGTGAATTAGGGGAGGAGAGGCAAATATATCACTAAATGCTTTTGTGCTCCGAGCACTTCAGTTCTGGAAATGAACGCACACACTCCTGATTCCTGGCCTCATGGTGGCTGCCTCCCAAAGGGCTGAGCTCCTACCTGTGGTTCTTGTGGAATAATGATAATCATGATAATAACAGCAATCACATACAAAGAGCTACTATGTTCCAGGCATTTTAAAAAGCACTTCACGTAAATTCATGCTTGACAGCAACTCTATGAGGTAGAGGCAATTTCAATCTCATTTTTACGGAGGAGAATATAAGATGCAGGTGAGGAAGGAACTTGCTCCATATCAACAGCAGCTGGAGCTCAAACTCAGGAGAGCTGGTGCCACAAACCCTGCATTCACTGCATTCTGCTCACTTCCACAACAGTGTCAGCCCCTTATTTGCTCACTGCCTTGGCTGCACCCAAGTGGAAATGCCTCAGAAACACTGCTAAATAGAAAATATCTGAAAATTAAAAATGCTTCGGCTGAATGCTGATAAGAAACTAGAGTGACGGTAGAATGCATTCATTCATATTAACCTGTAACAACACCATCCTTCAGGAGGAAGTTTTATCATTATTTTAATTGTAAAATGGACATGAAGAGTAGAAGTGCAGAATGGTAGGATTTCATCCAGTGCTAGCACAGTGAAGAAGTCTTTTTTTTTTTTTTTTTAGGTAGGCGGGCCTCTCACTGTTGTGGCCTCTCCCGTTGCGGAGCACAGGCTCCGGACGCGCATGCTCGGCGGCCATGGCTCACGGGCCCAGCCGCTCCACAGCATGTGGGATCTTCACAGACCGGGGTACAAACCCGTGTCCCCTGCATCGACAGGCGGACGCTCGACCACTGCGCCACCAGGGAAGCCCTCCAAGAAGACATTCTTTTTGCGGTACGCGGGCCTCTCACTGTTGTGGCCTCTCCCGCTGCGGAGCACAAGCTCCGGACGCGCAGGCTCAGCGGCCATGGCTCACGGGCCCAGCCGCTCCACGGCATGTGGGATCTTCACGGACTGGGGCACGAGCCCGCGTCCCCTGCATCGGCAGGTGGACTCTCAACCACTGCGCCACCAGGGAAGCCCGCCAAGAAGACATTCTTAACAGGTAATTTGATTTGGAAGTGTTAGTAGAAAATAATAGTTATCCATAGCAATGGTGAAAACATACGGTAATATACATGGAGCATCGACACACGCAACCACTCCAGATTGGCCAGGTATTTGTCACAAGGTTTGTCTGCCTACTCTTGTACTCAAAAGTTGGAAATATTAAGGAAAAGAAAAAAGGTCCGGAAGCGTAGATAGGGTGGGTGAGATCAGAGGGTGTCACCCTCAGAGGGAGACATTTTCACATTCCTTCCCTTAAGCTATGTCCTTCTGAATGCTAATGGCAACGGTTTTAACTTCCATTGAAAGTCACTGTCTGGGTTATTCTGTTGAGACAGGGCCAAGGGGTGGCACAGGACCAACCTCAGTCAAAGGACTTGGGTAAAGACGCCAGCTCTGCGCTCATCAGGTGGCCTTTTGCGGTCTGCGAGCCTGACTCTCAGTGTGTCGTCTGCAGAACTGGTGACCGTCCACGTGTGCACGGGGGTCCGTGTGCTGTGGGCATGGTGGAGAAAGGCCAGGAAAAGTACTTTGCACAGGGTCTGGCATAGAGTAGGTGCTCAGTGATGGCAGTGGAATCTGAAGTGTGTATACGTTTTGTTAAAATATTCCTTTTGGAGGTGAGCTCCTAAATTTTGCCCGTCCTGGCTTCCTATTTGTCCTCAGAATGTTGGAGGGGGTTGGGTGGGGTGGGAACTGGGTTCCTGGCTCAAAAGAAAATGTTCCTGACAGAACACAACATTTAGTCTTTCAAGGGCTTCTGAAAGAAAATATCTCACGCAGTTTCTTGGAAATAAGCGCTCCCCACCTGAGCATGTTTTCAGCCACAGCTGAAGCATAGGACGTGGAGGAGAGTGGGGAGGAAAACCTGGAAAAAGCTGTCTCCACCAACTTACTGATCTGAGGGGTCAGGGAGCCAACCCCAGGCAAAGTCTGTTTGGAGTTTCACCAAGATCCTAATTTTAGAAAATGAGTAACTTTGCTGCGTCTCATCAGCTTGTCTTGCTCCTGCCCCCTTCCCCGCTGCTACTAGTTAATGATCCCTGTGGGCAACAGTCCCCTTAGCTAATGAAGCCAAACAAGATCAGGCTTCCTGGTCCCTACACAAGCCCAAATGTGGCACATGGTAGCAGACTCCCCATTAAGCCCTTGCCGGGGAGAGGGCTGTGGTCACCAAACGTGGCCCCCTCACTGTGAGTCACTAAAACCCCTCAGCGTAGGCCAGGGAGTTTTCCTCATAATTAACCTCTCTTTTACAGCTAATGGTTCTTACAGCTAGGCCTCTAGTGTAGGGCAGTTTCACCTGAGGGCTTCTTTCCATGTATAAACCAAACCATTTTTAAAGAGTCTTTCTGTGGCCCAGCAACACCTAAAAGTTGCTTAGAAAGCTCATGGTAAAGGCCTTTATTACTCTGAGGACAATTCCACTGGACCTAAGTTGTGTTTTGGTTTTTTTTTAGCGTTACGCGGGCCTCTCACTGTTGTGGGCTCTCCCGTTGCGGAGCACAGGCTCCGGACGCGCAGGCTCAGCGGCCATGGCTCACGGGCGCAGCCGCTCCGCGGCATGTGGGATCCTCCCGGACCGGGGCATGAACCCGCGTCCCCTGCATCGGCAGGTGGGCTCTCAACCACTGCGCCACCAGGTAAGCCCTGGACCTGCGTTTGATTTCCTTGTTCTTACCCCCTTTTTTTTTGAACAACAGAAAGAATCAAGTTCATTCCCATTTAAGTGTGTTCTGTGATTGCAAATGGTGTCCTCTTGTATTCCTGGGACTATCTGACTGGGGGTTGCTGGAAGCTGAGACTTCAGAGAACTTCCAGCCTGAGAGTGATACGGTTCTTAAGAAACTTTCAAAGATAGGGAAGCTATACCATTCACCTGTGAGTTCAGGTTGAGGCTAAGGGAAAGAGGGCTAGAACCTTCCAACAGATAACCTGCTAAGAAATAATTCCCACCAGGATGCCAAATAAATAAATGGAAACAAAACCAAACATACAAATGAACAAACAAAAATTCCAAGATCTTGAAACAAGAAAGAAAATGAGTGTGGCGTCTCCCAACTCTATTTGTAAGAGTAATTGATTTGGTGATAATCACACTAAGAAGAGCTAACGTTTATTGCCAATTGAGGCCATGCCAGACACTATTGTAAGCAGTTGGTAATGGTTCCCTCATAGAATCCTCAGGACAACGCTATGAAGTAAATGCTGTTAGTCCTGAGTTACAGATGAGCACACTGAGGTGAATATACACAAAGGCAGAAAATGTTGGCACGTGACCAAGAGCTGGCTCTTGGCCATGCTTGAGGCAAGTTCATACATCTGCCTGGGTAAGGATGTCCTCTGGGGGCCAGTCTTGGGTGACCTGCTGACCTTCCCGGCTGTATGTGGCAGCTGATGCTATATTTTCTATTGCACAGAATTATAGCTCCAGGAAAGTTTTCCTTTTAAAAGCCACATCTCCAGTCTGTTCTATCTAGCCTCTCCTCAACCCAGTTGGTTTCTAGATACAAATCCTGCAGCTATGTCAAACCAGAGGGTAAGAGAGAGTATCATGCAATGAGTACGCCCTGGATTCATGCAATGTGTGGGCCTCTGGGACACAAAGATGGAAAAGCCAAGGTCCTGGGACTCAAGGATTTCATAATCTGGTGGTGGCGACAGACAAGTGAACAGACCATTCCAATACATGCAACAAATGTCATTATAGTAAGTACAAATAGCACTTAATTTGTACCAGGCACTCTTCATAGCAATTTTCATAGAGTTCTCTCATTTGATCTTCACAGCAATCCCATGAGTAGCTGTGGTTATCATTTTGCAGACATGGGAGTGGAGGCACCGTGAGGCTGTATGACTTAGCTGTAAGTGAAAGAGACAGGATTCTGAGTCCAGGCAGTCGGGTCCCAATCCTGTACTTTTAACCAGTCTGCTCTGTGGCCTCTGTCCTGAGGGAGGCAAGCATGGAGGACTGTGGGAGCACAGAGGAAGGACTCTCCGTCAGGCAGGGAGGCGCCTTTCCAGATGAGGGGGCTCCCAAGTTGGATGAACTGATCTGTAGAACCTAGTCCATGACTAGCCCAGTCATGTGTTGGGGGAAAAGTATTAGAAAAGGGTGCAGGCACATCATAGGGTATATTTTGTGGTTGGAAGCTGTGGTCTGGCAATGTGGCAACATGGACGTACCTTATGAACACAAGATGGAATGGCAAAAGGAAGACAAAGCATGGGACCTGTAGCCCAATGTCATATATGTAAAGACGCACGCACAAAAACAATATATATACATTATTTAAGAACGTATATAAATGAAATGATTCCTATCAGACAGAGTAGAACGGCTGCCTTCGGGGACGGGAGGAGAACAGGAGTGGAGAAGAGGGATAAGATGAAATAAAGCAAGGGAAGCGTGATGATGATAATGTGCTGTGAACTGAAGAGAATAACTATGTCAGTCTTGGGCCCCTGAGAGAGGAGGAAGATCCTTAGGAGCGTCTGTGAAGTGCTCCTTTGCTGAGTTTTGCCCCTTCCTCCCTTCTTTTTTTTTTTTTTTGATTAATTAATTTATTTTTGGCTGTGTTGGGTCTTTGTTGCTGCATGCGGGCTTTCTCTAGTTGCGTTGAGCGGCGGCTACTTTTCCTTGAGGTGCACGGGCTTGTCATTACGGTGGCTTCTCTTGTGGCAGAGCACACGCTCTAGGTGCCAGGGCTCAGCAGTCGTGGCTCGCGGGCTCCAGAGCACCGGCTCCGCAGTTGTGGTGCACGGGCTGAGTTGATCTGCGGCATGTGGGATCCTCCTGGACCAGGGATCAAACCCGGGTCCCCAGCATTGGCAGGTGGATTCCTAACCACTGCACCACCAGGGAAGCCCCCCTTCCTCCCTTCTTCCAGGGGTGTAGCAGGAGCATCAAGTTGCTTCTTCCGGTGTAACCCCACCCCCTTCTCATCGTTGATTGGTGCAGGGATGGGCACCTGCCTCAAGCACGGCCAATCATTTCACTTCCTTTTATAGATGGATTTAGTGCCCAATAGAAGTGCTATAGCTGAGGGTTAAGGGCAAACTCGAGCCAAAGTAGATTCAAACCCTGTCTCCACCGACTTCCACGTGACCTTGGGTACGTGGCTTAGCCTCTAAGTCCTGGGTTTTCTTGTCTGTGAAGTGGGAAAATATAATACCCAACTTACAGGATTGTGTGAAGATTTAATGAGTGAACGAAAGGCATGTGCAGTGCTTAGAACAGTGCCTGCCCTACAGGACTCAATAAATGTTGGCCATAATCGCTTCCTAAGAACTTGGGAATTGGGAGACTAGAAAAAGGGCTGTATGGGTAGCTGATCAGTATGCCAAGGAGTAGGTCACTTTCCGTTGTGTGGAGCATCCTCATTATTTTATCCCCATGGGCCATAGAAATATCATCATTTTGTGTAATACTGGCAGGTGGAAAAGGGTGGGAAGCATTGCTGAGCAGGAGTCAGTCTCTGGTTCCATTCCTGGAGCCTCACTATACTGAGACCTTGAGCTCAGCTCAGTATTTTTCCATTCCATCTGATATCCCTCCCCACCTTTTATGCTGAAGTTAGTTTAACTGTATTTCTGTCGGTAACCTATAGAATCCTGATAACGAGGGTCATAATGACATTGAAGGCTCCAAGGCTCAGCCTCTTAGCTCATCTCCACATGTGGTCACTTCCATGCTGTCATCCTTACAGTGAGAATCATCCTTACATGCTGATTACTGAGTTAAAAATTCTTGAAAAACAAGTACAAAATCATATAGCCCTCTTGCTGCCATCACCAAGTCCCAGTTCACACAAATGGTGGCGTAACAACCTTAGCACACAGAATTTTGTAAAATCTGGATTCTACACAGAATTTTCTGGGGTAATGACACATTTGTGACTTCATGAGCTTTAAATACGTTGATAAAAGAATCAGTTCCTGCCCCCATTCTGGTAAAGTTCTATTTACCATTTCCCAGTAGAATGTTTATACAACTGTTTTTGAAAAAATGTTTCAGTTTTTGGAAAAGATGGTCAAGGCTGTATTGGGAATTCAAACTTGTATATCAAACAGATAATTGATGGATTTATTTTTTTTATCTCAAATACTATTTTTTTATTTGAAATATATTTGTTGTACAGTATTATGTTAGTTTCAGGTGTACTGCATAATGATTTGACATTTGCATACATTACGAAATGATCACCGTGATAAGTCTAGTAACCATCTGTCCCCATACAAAGTTGTTACAATATTACTGACCACACTCGTATGCTGTATATTACATCCCTGTGACCTATCTATTATATAACTGGAGGTTTGTACTTCTAAATCCCCTTAACCTATTTCACCCCACCCCCCCACCGCTTCCCTCTCTTTTGGCAACCACCTATTTGTTCTCTGTATCTGTGAATCTTCAAACAGATAATTGATGGATTTAAATCTCCTAGAACAAAAGTACTGAGGAGAGATGTGACAGTGTTTCAGGAAGGAGAAACAAACAGAAAACCTTCCTTGACTTTTGGAAGTCAGAGAATAATCAACACACTGATTTAGGCAATTTCACTGCTTTGAAGGCTTTCAAAGAAGACTGATTTCTGTTTGTTCAGCCACCATTTGGAAGTGCAAAGATCAGGAACATCAAAAGCTTTATCTGAGCTTCTAAATGTGTTTGTGAAACCGCTAACATGCCATGCAGGCATTTCTCAGAGATCTGCATTGTGGCGGTTTATATCTTTGTTGGTTTGACAGGTGCCATCTGATAGAGTGGGTGGCCCTTCCGGCATGCCAAACGCCTCCGAACGCCTTCCAAAGGAAAGCCAGAGAGAAAGGCAAACCAGCCATTTCCTGTGACTGGGAGTCAGAGGCAGCCGAAGGGGTCTGTAATGACTTCCTGAGGATGTTTAGTCCATCACTACTGTGGTTAAAAGGTTTTGCATGAAGTGCATAGTCTATACTTCCCAAGTAGCAGTATTAAATCTTCAGAATCATAAAGAAGTTTAGTCACCCTTCAGTAGGAAGTACAACGTCAATAAAGTCTATCTGAGGGAGTCAGTCCAGGGCTGATAGCGTACTCCATAGTCTCAGGGACCCATAGTCCCTCCTGTTTGCTTCTCTGCTTAGTGTGCTTCTATCCCCAAGTTCACTTCATGGTCCAAGTCTGCTGCTGCTCCTTCAACCTCCCAACAAGAAAGAGGATGGAGGAGAAGGGCATGCCCATCCCCCCAGCTCCCCTTAAGGAGACTTCCTGGAAGTTTCTCATGCTACTTCCGGTTATAACCCATTAGCCAGAATTTAATCACATGGCTACATCTAGTTATGAGGTGGGTTGCAGGATATAATCTAGCTAAGATTTAGGGGGTCTGCTACCATGAAAAAAGGTAGAATGGATTTTGAAGGACAGGTAGCTAGCTCTGCCCCATCGTCCTTCAGGACTCAGCTCAAATGTCCCTTCTTTAGAGAGACCACCTGAGCCCATCCTTTTGGTAGCAGGCTATCCTCACTCTCTAACACAGAACCTATTTGGTTCCTCCATAGGAATGATCCCTTGTTTATTTCTTTACTTTTATTTTTTATGGTCTCACTCCTCAACTAGAATAAAGTTCCTTGAGTCCAGGAATCTTATCTGTCTTGCTGCTCACCACTCTGCCCGCAGTGCCTCACAGCGCTTGGCACCTGGCAGAAACCTTATAAACATGTGGAATGAGTGAACAAATCATGGATGAGGGCCCTTACAGAGAAAACCATTGTGGCACTGGGATTAAATATATAAGCTCTGGGGCTGGACAGTCTTGATTAAGATCTTGCCTCACCTCTTATTAATAATGTGACTGTGGTCAAGTGACTTAACTTGTCTAAGCCTTGACTTCTCTATTTGTAAACATGGAGGGGAGGGCTTTTGGAAGAATAAAAGGTGTCCATACATGTGACATGCTTACCTCTCTGCCTATTGGAGAGCAAACAGTCAATTTTATACACGACCATCAAAATAATTTTTATTTTTGATATTATTGGGATCTATCTAGTCCAAAGATTCAAAGGAGGCTTCTTGGAAGAAGGGATCTTAGGGATGAGTCCAGTGGACAGGCAGCAGTTAACTAGACCGGAAAGGGGTGAGGAGAACATCATAGGGAGAAGGAAGCGCACGTGCAGAGGTCTTGGGGCAGGAGGGGATATGTTGGACGTACTAGAATGAAAGTCAGTGTGGCCAGAGTGAAGAGAGGAAGAGCAGTACATACACAGAGATGGGGAAGGAAGACAGGGCTAGAACGTGCAGGGCTCCCATATTGTGAACGTTACCCCAAGTGCAAAGAGAAGTTACCAAAGAGTTCCAAGCAGGGGAGTGCATAATCAGATTTGTAAGGTATAATGTCATCCTGGCTGCGGTGTTATCAGGAGGGGGATGGGGTTATCACATTAGAGTAATTTCCGTAGACGAGAAGTCTACTGTATTCGCACTTTCAAACTCAAGTCTGCCCCTATCAAACATTTGCGAGGCTCTGGGCAAAGAGCGCGTAGAGCAGCAGACCAGCCTGGGCTGGCTATTCTTGGGCTTCTTGATTGTGAGAAACTTTTAGATATGCCTAAATATTTAAACAGTATAAATGAAAATTAACAAACTGTTAAGCTAAATGTTTTCTAGCATCCTGTTTTGAAAACTATACATACATAATGACTAAAAGTCAGAAAAATATCAGAGATGGTTGAATTTAATTATTATTGTCCATGCTTGGGTGTTCTGTTATTGGATCAGGCATACATAATTTGCAAATCATTATATATGTATTCCATAAACTTTATTTTTCTTGTCTTCAATTCAGCAAAATCATGAATTGTGTTCTTTTTTTAAATTTATTTATTTATATTTTATTTTTGGCTGCGTTGGGTCTTCGTTGATGCGTGCAGGCTTCCTCTGGTTGTGGCCAGCAGGAGCTACTCTTTTTTTAAAAAATTAATTAATTAATTATTTTATTTATTTATTTTTGGCTGTGTTGGGTCTTCGTTTCTGTGCGAGGGCTTTCTCTAGTTGTGGCGAGCGGGGGCCACTCTTCATTGCGGTGCGCGGGCCTCTCACTGTCGCGGCCTCTCTTGTTGTGGAGCACAAGCTCCAGATGCGCAGGCTCAGTAGTTGTGGCTCACGGGCCTAGTTGCTCCGCGGCATGTGGGATCTTCCCAGACCAGGGCTCGAACCTGTGTCCCCTGCATTGGCAGGCAGATTCTCAACCACTGTGCTACCAGGGAAGCCCATGAATTGTGTTCTTATAATCCAGGTTTTCACTTAGTTTGTACTCCACTGAAAATAATGTTCTAAAGGACTTAAAAAATAAAATGAATTTGTATTCAAAATCTAGAAAATTTGAATATATATAATAAAGACATAAATTAAAGTGAATGTAAACAATTAAAAACATTTTGTATATGTTTTCAAAAAAGTTATTCTTCTTCTACAATGTTCAAAGTTAACTACTGAAGCCAGGGCAACTAGCCAAGAAAAAGAAATAAAAGGCATTTAAATCGGAAAGGAAGAAGTAAAATGATCTCTGTTGACAGACGACATGATCTTATATGTAAAAAAAACTCTAAAGATTCCATAAACTGTTAGAACTAATAAATGAATTCAGTGAAGTTGTAGGTTACAAAATCAACATATAAAAATCAGCTGCATTTCTATACACTAACAATGAACCATTCGAAAAGGGAATTAAGAAAACAATTCCATTTACAATAGCATCAAAAAGAATGAAATACTTAAGAATAAGCTTAACCAAGGAGATGAAAGACTTGTACACTGAAAGCAACAAATTGCTGCTGAAAGAAATTGAAGTCACAAATAGAAAAAGACATTTGCTATGGACTGAATGTTTGTGTTCCTCCCAAATCCATCTTTTGAAGCCTTAATCTCCAGTGGATGGTATTTGGAGGTGAGGCCTTTGGGGAGTAATTAGGGTTAGGTTAGGACATGAGGGTGAGGCTCTCATGATGAGATTGGTGCCCTTATAAAAAGAGGAAGAGACTTGAGATCTCTCCATGAGCACACACCAAGGAAAGACCATGTGAGCGTGCATTGTGAAGGTGACTGTATACCAGCCAGGAAGAGGGCCTTCACCAAGAACTGAATCTGATGGCACCTTGATCCTGGACTTCCCAAAATCCAGAACTGTGAGAAATAAATGTCTGTTGTTTAAGTCACCCAGTCTATGGTATTTAGTTATATTAGCCCAAGCTAAGTCAGCAGCCCTCATTTGTGGATACTGTTAAGATGGCAGTACTACTCAAAATGATCAACAGATTCAGTGCAATTCTTATCAAAATCCCAATAGTGTTTTTCTGCAGAAATAGAAAATTCATCCTAAAATTCATATTTAATGAATTTTAAATATGGAATCTCAAAGGACCCCAAATAGTCAAAACAATCTTTAAAAAGAACAAAGTTGGAAGTCTTATACTTACTTATTTTAAAACTTACTATAAAGTTACAGTAAATCAAAACAGTGTGGTACTATAATAGAGACAGACATATAGATCAATGGAATAGAATACAAAACTTAGAAATGAACACTTCATTTTATATGGTCAAATTATTTTTGAGAAGTGTGCCAAGACCATTCAAAGGGGGAAAAGACAGTCCTTTTCAATAAATGTTGTTGAAAAAACTGGATATCCACACTGAAGAGAAAGAATGAAGTTGGACGCTTACCTTATACCATATATAAAAATTAACTCAAAATTGATCAAAGGCCTAAATGTAAGTGTTAAAACTATAAAACTCTCTGAAAAAAAAGTAGGGGAAAAGCTTCATGACATTGGATTTGGCAGTGGTTTCCTGGAAAAAACACCAAAGGAACAGGCAACAAAAGTGAAAATAGACAGGACTACCCCCAAATTAAAAAATTCTCTGCATCAAAGGATGCAATCAACAGAGTGAAATGGTAACCCATGGAATGAGAGAAAATATTTGCAAATCACGTCTCTGATAAGGGGCTAATATCCAGAATACATCAAGAACTCCTACAACTCAGTAACAAAAAACAACCTGATTAAAAAACGGGGAAAAAATGTCTACTTGAGTACACATTTTCCCAAAGAAGATATACAACTGACCAATAAATACATGAAAAAATGCTCAACATCACTAATCATTAGGGAAATGCAAGTCAAAACCACAAGGTACCACCTCACACCCATTAGGATGGCCACAAAAAACAAACAAAAAACAACACACCCCCCAAAAAAATTACAGGGAGAAAAAGGAAAATAACAAGTGTTGGTAAGGATGTGGAGAAATCAGAACTCTTATGCACTCTTGCTGGGAGTGTAAAATGGTGTAGCCACCGTAGAAAACAGTATAGTGTTCCCTCAGAAAATGAAAAACAGAACTACCATATGATCCAGCAGTTCCACTTCTGAATTTAAGCAGGATCTGGAAGAGATATTGGTACACCCATGTTCATAACAGCATTATTCACATTATTCATAACAGCGTTATTCACATTATTCTCTCCTGGTTGATCCACCAAGAATAGATCAACATCGATGGATGAATGGATAAACACAACGTGGTATAAAATACAATGAAACATTATTCAGCCTTAAAAAGGAAGGAAATTCGGACACATCCTACTACATGGATGAAACTTGAGGACAAGTGAAATGCCAGTCACAGGACAAATACTATATGATTTCACTTATATAGGGTATCTAGAGTAGTCAGATTCAGAGAGAGAAAGTAGAAAGGTGGTTGCCAGGGGCTGGAGGCAGAGAGTAATGGGGTGTTATTGGTTAACTTGTACAGAGTTTTAGTTTTACAAGATGAAGAGTTCTGAAGATGGATGGTGGTGATGGGTGCAAAAAAATGTGGATGTACTTAATGCCACTGAATTGTACATTTCAAAATGATGAAGATGATGGATTTCACATTCTGTATATTTTACCACAATTAAAAATAATAAATGTTAAAAAAGAGAAATATAAATTATAATGAATAAATATCACATTTTAAAATAAAAATATTTAAAGTGAACATTTTCTTTCTCTTAACATCTTTATTGGAGTATAATTGTTTTACAATGGTGTGTTAGTTTCTGCTTTATAACAAAGTGAATCAGCTATACATATATCCCCATATCCCCTCCCTTTGGCGTTTCCCTCCCACCCTCCCTATCCCATCCCTCTAGGTGGTCACAAAGCACCAAGCTGATCTCCCTGTGCTATGCAGCTGCTTCCCACTAGATATTAATTTTACATTTGGTAGCGTATATATGTCCATGCCACTCTCTAAAGTGAACATTTTCTACTTAGATTTAAAAATGTTTGTTGCATATTATTAATTTTACAAATATAAAACTATTTGCAATTTTAGCATGAAGTGTCCATCTAGTTGCCAATTTAAGTTACGGATATTAAATAATATTGAAAATATTAAATAATGCAATACGCCACCATGTACAACTGTTGCGAACACCATGCTTATTCATGAGTGTGTTCAGAACCACAAATTGGAACAGGATGAGAATCAAGAAAATGGACGCTCCACACTTCTGGGAAACAGTACCTAATTATGCAATAACTATTGCCTTCTTGCTTCCTGAGAGGAAAGATTTGACAAGTTAATGAATTTGTCTTTTCTCCTTGAGTACTTTTATCCCTCAAATCTTCTTCATGTTCTGAGGCAGCGTCTACGTTCACAACATCCGGATACAGTTGTCTCTCAAAGGCAGGACCCAAGGGCAGCATTTCTTTGGAGCCAACATGGCATTCGCCTGAAAGTGATGCTGACTCATGAGTCTTGCTGTGCCTCCCTGAGTGCCAGATAGCCGGTGACAGAGCACCCATATAACCCTCAATAAATTTGTTGTCGGTGTGTGTTTGTGATATGTGGGGTCTTCTAAAAGCACAAAGCCCCTCTTTCTTGAGCCAAAGAATGGCACTGTTCAAGCCCCACTTTCTATTCCTTGAAATGAAAATGAACCAGTTAGACTGGATCTGTCCACACAGTGAAGGCTAGAGGGGTCATTATCCAGAGGATTTGTGTTTGTCTGAGTGGGATGTTCGGGTTTGAATGCTTTAGATTTCAGCCACATTTTATCAGCTCCGTGATCTTGGAAAAGTAACGTATGAGGTGTATATCCGTGTTTTCTCATCTCTAAAATGGGGATTAAAATAGGACGGACCTCACTGTGTTGGGTGAGGATTAAATGAGAAAATGCATATAAAATTCTCAGCAGCATAACTGGCCCAGGCTGGGTATCAGATAATGGTGATGATGATTTGAATGGCAAGGCAGAGCTTGGGGAAAATTCATGTTCCATTACAATCTCTGGGATAGACTGGCAGGTACTTAGAATTAAGAGAACTAATTGGATTAGGGTGTGCCTTTATCATCAAGATCTAAGGCACAACTAATTGTTCTTTAAATCTGGAAAATAAAACAAGGCTTTCTGAGGTATCATCAAACTCATAGATAGTTGTACGGCTGCTTGAGCAGAACTGGAATGACCACCAATGATAATAAGAACATCAGATTCTCCAAAGGACTTGAGCAAGCTTAGGATATGCTGCACATATATGAGTGTTTCTCTGTCAAGTTTCAGGGCCACAGAGAGGCTCTAACGTCCAGGGAAAAGGTCTTTGCCTGAAATTGTGTAATTGATTGGTTGGAAGACCTGATTTGGTGAAAGCTGAGTTTTGCGTACAAAACTCCGCTAACCGTTGCTTTCCACCATTCCTTTGCTGAACTGTGGATCATCTAAGGGAGAGGAAAGGAAAAAAAAAACAAACTTCAAAGGTGATTCCTTTCTGCTTCAAAAACAGTCTTGGGTTTTCTGGTTTAACAGAGAATTGAGAAGTAAGCATGCATCATTAATTTCTATGCAAAAACATTCTTCACTTCAAATGGCAATTAGCTGATAACATTTCTAGCTCGTGTCGTGCTGAGATTTTTACGCTAATCATCACATAGCAGTAAATTAATCATTTGGGCACAGTTAGAGAGGATGTATATTTCATGAGACAGATATAGATATCAAGATCTGTTTGATATTTACTCAAGGTAAGTGGGAAGCATCTCAAATTATTATGAGGGGAGCACACTGAGCAAATAGGACTGCGTGGCAATGAAATGTATGCAGTGCAGACACATGAGGACTTTCAAAACACTCTTGGTGTCATTAGCGTAATTACTGTGAGGAAATTGGAACACTCTGGGAACTTCAACTCCAAATCATTCAGACACACCAGAACCCTCAGAACCACATCTTAACAATGTCAAGGGAAAAATCAGCAATTGACCTCCTTTCCCTCTTCTCCCCTCCCTTTTCTGTTACAGAATTCACCTTTTCCACATTGTACAATATGTAAATGGGTTTCTCTTCTCGATTTGCACTTAAGTCTACTCAGCCAGACGAATCAGCTTGACCCTAAAGGCAAATTGGAAAGCGGCTGCCTGCACATTGTAGGCCACCACTCAAATGAGACGCGGTTTCTTAGCAGAGGAACAGTGCCTTTGACAATTGATGGAAAATAAGAGAATTGTACTTGAAAGTGCCTCTACCTGTAGTGATTCAAGGGCACGTGCCAGGCTCCACGGCTGCCTGGGAGACCTAAGCAATTATGATGTGCGAGCAGAGTTATCGTGAGAAAAAACTCTACAGACCCCTCTCTTTCTTCATAATTCTTCCTCCCCCCTGTTTACCCCATGTGGTTCTCCGTAGCTCCTATGCGATCAGTGCCACTGATTATCCCACCAACCAACACACTCCCCAGCCTCACACATTCACACTGTCCCGCAACCCAGTCCCTCCATTCTCCTCCAGTAAGGCAGCAGTAGAGGGCCCTGGGAGGACATGCCTTCCTCTGGCCGTATGCAATTATTATTTTTTCAGGGAAATAATAATATTTTTTATTATTATTGTCCCTAATATTTTTCAGGGACAACTTTATGGGGAAAGGCAAAGAGATGGAATAAAATCACTTCCTCAGAGACAGTTCTAAGATATAGGCGAGGAAGGTACAAGCCCACACCCCATGCAGAAAGTGGAGGGGGAACAAAGGGCCCCGTTTCCCGGAGGGGCTGGGTGGGTACAGTGACACAGAAGGCAGTTGGGGGGGGGGAGGTGGAGTCTCGCCAGCTGGTGGGAACTAGGGGCTAGAATATCACTTTGTGATGGTTTTTCTCTTTCAAAGTGGCTCTGAGCTTTAAAATTCTGGAGTGAGTGGGGAGGATGGTGGTGGCAATGAGTGGAGAATACAAAACGGGACATATATCTGAGCTCTGCCATCTGTGAGGGTGATCTAAAGATGCTGCTCAGGGTGACAAGCCGAAAGCACAGCAGCTCCAAGTCAAAGGGAGGTAGACCATGAGCGTAGCTGTGTTGCTACTGAGAAGTCCCTCTCTGCTGATCTTGAAGGGAATGGAAGAAATTGGTCCAATAGGACATAAAGTGTTGCTCTATTTTAGGGAGCAACCAGCAGCCTATGAGTTTACATAAATGATTATATAGGTATTTATTTATATATATTTATACATCGTTTAACATTTATGTAAAATATATGATATTACATATAAATATATATATATACATCTGTATAGGACATATTCTTTCTAGAAAATAATCCTTGAAACTAAAGATGATTACCAGCTAAGCCACAGAGTATCTTTGGACTCTGGTAATTCATAGATGCCATGAATTTTAGCTCAGTCTTTGGACAGTTCGTGAAATCCTTGAGAATCTACATTCCTGAACTGGAATCAAGTAGTGAGAAAAGAATGATTCAAAATGTACAAAATGTAAAAAGTATATGGGTGTATACATTGGACAAAAAATAGTGACTTGACACTTATTTCTGCCCAAGTAAGAGTAACAGGGATCAGCTTTGGTTTTAGGTATGAAATAATTAAAAACTCAAATAAATATATGAAACAAGAGTTTTTAAGATACTGAATGTCAGGAGATGAAGGACCATGGTGCCCAAGAGACGGAAAATAATCGAAGTGAGTCCTACGATGGCACTAGCTTACCTTGAGAAAGCTTCCAGTCACCGTTGAGGAAAGGGAAACCCAAGCAGAGCCCGGGAATCACCATGAGTTGAGGGAGGATTCTGAATGTCCGGGGAGGCCAAGGCAGCGAGAGTTCATGGGACACAGTCTCAGAGAGGGGAGAGCCTCACAGAATGAGATGCCAGAGACCTGCGGAGGGTCCCCCACCCCTCCCCAGCTGAGCACCGATCGGTGCATGTGTTGGAGGGAACTCTCAGAGGCTGGGAAGAGCCAACTGAAAGGGATAGAAGAAATAGCACCAGGAGCTCCAACAAGGACAGAAATAGTTTGTTCTGCCCATCAGAGAGGAAAATCTCATAATTTATGGGGCATCAACAGAGCATTCAGAGGGTTTAGCCCTAGTAGTTAGGCAAAATTAGCCCTAGACTAAATGCTCCTGTAATTCTGCCTCACAGAGCTTGGTTAAAGAATTGGGATGTGCTGTATTTCTCAATCCAGCATGAACCTGAGACTGACTGGATTTTGGATCGAGGTGGAAGACATCACCTTGTAAATCGCATGACCAACATTACTCAGTCAGAAGATCTATCTTCTTGTGTCTCTGCATGGCCACTGTAGTAGGAACTGACAACCATGTGGGTTACTTGCAGTCCAAGTCTCCATTTATGGCTTCTGTCTCCTTTTGTGAAGATGGAATACAAATGGGACCACCTAAAGCACAACTGTGAAGACCTCCCTCTTTGGCAGCTTCCCGTGTTTCCTGATTAAGCTTATTCCCTTGCTTGAGTGAATTCCAGGACTTTCCTGCTGGTATTCAGTTTAGCTCTCTCTTGATAGGGCTGCATGTTAGGAATGTTTATCCTGTTCCTATCATTACCTCAAAGAAGAGAAGGACTGCGGAATGGAAACTGAGAAATGGACTTGCCACAAGATTAAAGGAGCTGACATTCCCCAATCAGAGGACATTTATTGTGAAGCTACTATGTACTGTGCACTGTTCTCGGTGCTTTCAGATGTGTTTCAGGGGACTGTGCCCTTAAATTAGTCAAGCGATTCAATCACTTGTTTTCAATCTATTCTCAACAGGACGCTACATAGGAGATATGAAGTGAGAGTTGAATTTGTTTACTTAGAGACAATTGTTCACTTAGAGACAATTGTTCTACTATTTATTGAGAAGTCTATGTTTTCTTTTTTGCTGATCTTCTGTACCAACCTGGCCATAAATCGAGTCTTCATGAATGTGTGATTCTGGATCTGGACTCTATTCTGTTTCATTGGTCTGTTTATCTACCCTTGTGCTAATGCCATGCCATCTTAAATACTACAGCCTGATAAGAAGTCTTGATATCTGGCAACGTAAGATAAAAATAAATCAGTCAGAGTAAGCTGTGGCAACAAAGTCCCACAGATTATCAGTGATACTATAATATCAGTGTCTTTCTTGTTCATGCTTCATGTTCATTACGGGTAGACCAGAAGCTGGGTTGTGCCTGGTCATCACTCTGGAGGGGGATTCCTGGAGCAGGCACTCTCTGCAACACTGTCTTTTGCTATGATGAGGAAGAGAGAGGATGGCAAAATCATGCACTGGGTCTTAAAATTGCCACTCAGAGGTAACCACTTCTGCTCCTATTCCTTTGTCAAAAGCACATGGTAATACCAAATTACAAGGGATCAGGAAAGTACGACCTTGCCTAGAAAGAAAATCAAGAATAATTGGCAATCACATTAATGGCTACTATGATCCCCTACTTTTTCTTTTTCAGGAATGCTGCCTACTGTTAGTCCTTTGTCATCCAATTACCTTTTAAAATCAGCTTGGTACATTAAACCAAGCAACCAACCAATAAACTAAAATTAAGAACTCAAATCCAAAAAATCCCATTGGGAATTTTTCATTGAGATTGTATTGATTCTACAGATAGATTCAGGGGGAATGGACATCTTTACTATTGAGTCTTCCAAAACTTAAACATGGCATATTTATCTAATTTAGTTCTACCTTAATATACTTCAGTGAAGTTTTATCATTTTCTCCCTGAAAGAATCTTACACATCTTTTTTTGTAAAATTTGTTTCTAGATATATTATTAGATGTTAATGTAAATAACATATTTTTGGTTGCATTTTCTAAGAATATGTATAGAAATGCTTTTCATTATATTTGTTGATTTTTCTCTCCAAACCTCCTAAACTTTGTTTTTAATTTTGATTTTTTGGTAGGTTCTTTTGAATTTTCTACATAGGCGATCATATTTAGCTACAAATAAAAAGTTTTCTTTCTTCATTTCCATTGCTTAGACTTTGTCCCCCCTGCCTTTCTGTAGTGGCCAGGACATCTAAGGTACCATTGACTAGAGGTAGCTCCAGTGTCTTATTCCTTATCTTAAAGGAAAAGTTTTTGGTATTTCATTGTAATTGTGATATTTTAAACTTTTTTGGGGGTAGGAGGTTTTCATCAGGTTAAGGATGTCCTCTTTAGTTTTATCATAAATGGATTTGGGATTTTACATGACTCTTTTTCTACGTCTTTTGTGGTCTGTAGTTTCTCTATAACATGTCAGTGCAGATTTCCTCTTGTTTATTCTGTTTGGGATTCATTGGGTTTCTTGATTCTGTGGATTGGTATATTTCATTATTTCTGGAAAATTTTCATTTATTATTTATTCAGATAATTCTTTGTCTTAGTTCTTCTTTTCTGGAACCCTGATTAAACATATATTAGGGCATATAACTCTATCTTTCATATTTTTTAACCTCATTCATTTTTTCCATATCTTTTTCTTTTTGTGCTAAATTCTCATTAATTTCTTCACTATTTTTTTTAGTTCATGAATTCTCTTATCTGCAGTTAAGCTGGTCCTATAATTTTCAAATTCCATTTACATTTCTAGAAGTTCTATTTTTTTAAAAGACAATATGCTTCATCACTTTTTATAGTCCTTTACTCTCTATTCTATTTTCAATCCTTTCTTTTACTTCCTCAAAACATAATAGGCATAGATTAGAAAATTCTTGATTTAAAAATTGCAATATCAGAGGATATTGTGAATTAATTCTGATGTTTTCTTTTTTGGACTGCTGTTGCTCAGAATGTTCTGATTCCTGTTTTTGTGTTTTATTTTCTTGACTGTGTAACTTTATCTGTGGGAATTTCTCTGGACCCTCCATTCAGCAGTTACTTAATAACAGTAATTTTCCTTATGGTCCTCAGAGTTATTTTTAGTTCACCATTGTATTGAGCTATAATCCTTTGGGGTTCCAATTTCATTGGGGTTCTCTAATGTCCCTAATATGGGATTTGTCTATAGTTCCCTGAGCCACTAAAAGCTGTGAAAATGGAAATTTAAGTTCACCACATCCTGCATATTTTCTCAAAAAGAAAAGCTGGTTTAATGTGCTGTATATCATCTTGGTTCATGCCTCCACTTAATTTTTTGTCTAATATTCTTTACCTTTTAATCAGTTAATTCATATATTTAAGAAAGTGTTTCTCAGATGTTATCCAACATCTTTAGTTTTCAGTGTAAGTGTCAGTCAGCGTACCAGTCGGCAACCTTGCCAGAAATGAAAGGCCTTTTTAATCATCACCATTAATAAAACTGATACTTTGTCTTCTCCTTCTAAGAATTCAGTTACATGTATGTTAGGCCTCATATATATTAGATCACAGTCTAATGATCCATTCTGGTGTTTGTTTTCCTTCACTTTTCTTTCTCAGTGTTTTAGTTTGGATAATTTTTATTGATCTGTTTTCAAGTTTGTTGATTCTTTCCTCAGTTTTATCCAGTCTGCTGATGAGCCCAGCAAGGAAATTCTCCATCTCTGATGTTGTATTTTTTATTTTAGTATTTGCATTTGATTCCATTTTATAGTTTTCATCTTTCTGTTGAAATTCTCCTGTTCATGGATGTAGACCCATTTTCCCACTAG
Organism: Delphinus delphis; assembly: GCF_949987515.2. Taxonomy (NCBI): domain Eukaryota; kingdom Metazoa; phylum Chordata; class Mammalia; order Artiodactyla; family Delphinidae; genus Delphinus; species Delphinus delphis. Next base: position 41,789,361 of record NC_082699.1, on the reverse strand, counting down.
AATGTAACCTATTAATCACAGTTATGTTAAAGTTCCTCTCTGATATTCCAACATCTGAGTTATCTCTATTGTCTGGTTTTCTTAATTGCTTTAACTCTTGACAATGAGTTTTTCTTGCATTTTTGGGTGTGTCTTGTAATTTTTTAAATGGAATACTGGACATTGTGTGTGGAAGAATAGTAGAGATTATTCCCAGAGTAGAAGGGGATCAGTGTTTTGCTCTGTGAATATGATTTAGCTTCTCTGAGCCTCAAACCTGTTATCAGCAAACTGTGAATAAGCCCCAACTTCATAGATATATTATGTGAAATATATAAAACATAAATGTCAAATAGTATCATTTGTTTGGTGACAGATCTTTAATAAGGCAACTGGATTTTACATACTTGATTTTTTTCCCCAAATGGTGACTTCTTTCTGTGAATTAAAAAATTTTAACCTCATTAAAAAATTCTAATAATATAAAAATGTACAAATTAGAAAGCCAGATGCCTCCATACATTCAATTAAGACTGTACTACAATTGTGTACTCCTCTACTCCTTCAATGAATAACTTAACAAAATATTGGTCACTGTAATTAGTGTTCATAAATACATGCATAAAAGCCAGAGGTCTTCCAAAGCTTTATCCAGTATTTACTTTCAAAGTAGAAACAGTATTTTTAATATGTGGTGTAAAGAAATTCCCTCACTGTGATCCCTACCATTGGCTGATTCTTTGTGGGGATGGGGCTTATTCCTTACACTAGGAACAGAGAATTTGGAAAGTATCAAGAAACATGATATCAGAAAGTATGAAAAAGTGTTGTGCTTTGTAAATGATCACATAAAATTGTTAGGTGAAGCGGGGCTCCTTGAAGCTGCAGACCCAGGATTCCTGGCCAGAAAGGACAAAAGTGCCTTCTCTCTTGCTCTTGCTAAGACCTGGGCAGCATTTCTTCCATGTCTGCAATGACATAAGAGACAACAGCCCAAACAGCAGCAGCAACATTCATCTGCTTTGGATCCATGACAGTCATGGTGTCTCCATGGGAGTGATGGAAGGAGAAATATTTATATAGGTCATCAAGTAGACTGGCTCCTGGGGAAAAAAGAGGAAGAATTCTTAGTGAAGTATTTTGACAGGCATTGCTGAATAGCGGCTCAGAAACCACTGCCCCCTTCCCTGATCCTATTATACAGGCTGCGATGGCAAAATAATGATGTTCCCAGCCTCTCTTGCAGCAAGAAATGGCCATGTGACACTGTTCTGACTACTAGGATATGAAGTGGCAGGCGGTGGGTGAGTTCTAGGAAAGCCTTTACTTGGCTGACAAGAGTCAGTAAAATGCCCTCATGCTGAATTAGATGAGAAGTTTGGAACTGCAGGGGGCAAAAAGCCCACACACTAAAAATGGCAGAGTGGAAAGACAGAAGGAGCCTGGATTTAGAAAATATTGCAAGCCCATTGAATAAGCTCTACACTGCCTTCTTCTGGACTTCCTGCTACCCAAAGGAGAGTAAACTTTATTTGAAAAGCAAGTGATACAATACCCTCTTTCTTTATAAAGAGACAGTATTTTTTCGTATTAGCAGAGTGTACATTTTTTACCTCCCTGGATACAAAAGAAAGTCAGTACTCCTTTGCTCAAATTTTTCTTCTCATTCATTTACTTCCAATAAAATTTCCCAGCAACCTCCAAGGGCGCCAGCAGGAGTCTCCGCCCCACTTAAGAGCTTTCTTGTCACTCTAGTGAAGCTTTTCTCTAGTTTCAGCCGTGGATCAGAGCCTCGAGGTATCTTTACACCTCCCAGTCATCCTTTAGAACCTACCTGGCCCATTCTGTGGGTTCCAACTGCAGTTCTTTAGCCTCTGGAACTAATTTATTTATTTACTTACCATTTTATTATGAAATATAGTACCATACATACGTAAGATTGTAGAGAACATAATGTATATTATAAATGGTGACAAGAGTTCACGTATGTCCATGATTCAATGCAAGAATATCACCAGTACCTTTGAAGCCCATCTTATGAGCTCCCTCCCACCCACCCCACCCCACCCCACCCCACCCCATCCCACCCCATGGATCCTTTCCTCCCTCCAGAGGAGGGAGGTGCCCACTATCCTGTTCTGCTTGCGTATTAACCACTCATTGTATTTCTTTATAGTTCTACCAAATAAATATAATCAACACTCTCTAGGGTCTAAATGTAGGAGTGAAATTGCCGGGCTATAGAGCCACATGTGTGTTTAATTTCATCATGCAGGTCCAAAATGCTTTCCTTTTCAGTTTATCCTCCCACTGTCAGTATATGAGTCTTTCTCTTGCTTCACATGCTCTCTAGCACTTGGTGTTGTCAGGCTAAGTTTTGCTAATCTGCTAGGTGTGAAATATTACCTCATAAGGTTTTAATTTTTTTTTTTAATTAATTTATTTATTTTTGGCTGTGTTGGGTCTTCGTTTCTGTGCGAGGGCTTTCTCTAGTTGCGGCGAGCAGGGGCCACTCTTCATCGCAGTGCGCGGGCCTCTCACTATCGCGGCCTCTTTTGTTGCGGAGCACAGGCTCCAGACGCGCAGGCTCAGTGGCCATGGCTCACAGGCCCAGTTGCTCCGCGGCATGTGGGATCTTCCCAGACCAGACCTCGAACCCATGTCCCCTGCATTGGCAGGCAGATTCTCAACTACTGCACCACCAGGGAAGCCCTAATTTTTTAAATTATTAATGAGACTGAGCATGTTTTCACATATGCATTTTTTGTCATTTATGTTTTCTCTTTTGGAAAATGCCTGTTCATGCCCCTTGCCCTTTTTTTTTTTTTTTTTTTTGCGGTACGCAGGCCTCTCACTGTTGTGGCCTCTCCCGCTGCGGAACACAGGCTCCGGACGCGCAGGCTCAGCGGCCATGGCTCACGGGCCTAACTGCTCCGCGGCACGTGGGATCTTCCCAGACCGGGGCACGAACCCATGTCCCCTCCATCGGCAGGCGGACTCTCAACCACTGCGCCACCAGGGAAGCCCCCCTTGCCCATTTTTGAATTGATTTGTTTGTCTTATTGATTTGTAGGCGTTCTTGATATATTTTAGATACTAATCTTTTGTTGGTCGTTGGTTTATATAAATCACTTCCCAGTTTGTGGCTCTTTTCACTCTGTTTATCATGCATTTAGATGAATAGATGTTCTTACTTTTAATATAGTTGAATTTATGAATCCTTTCCTTTATGATTTTTATTTTTTATATCTTGTTTAAGAAATCCTCCCTACTCTTATATCACAAAAATAGTCTCTGGGGTCTTATTCTAAAACTTTTAAAGTTTTGCTTTTCATTTTTAAGTTCTTCATTCATTTAGAATTGGAATCCATTTTGGTGTAGGGTAGGCTTTTTTTATTTTTAGTTGTTTCAGCAAAATTTGGCTAATACATCCTCTTTCCCCGCTGGTCTGCAGTATCAATTTTGGCATATATCAGATTTCCTTGTTGCTTTGTTTGGGGGCTTTCTAATTCTGTTCCAGTGGTCTGTTTGTCTATTCCCAAAACAATATCACAGTATCTTAACTACCATTGCATTCTAATTGTTGTTATCTGGCAGGGCAAGTTCCCTCACTTTCTCTTTCTTCCCCTTCAGGAATATCTTACTATTCTTGACTGTTTGCTCTTTCAGATAAAGTTTAGGATCATTTTTAAATTGTACAAAAAATATTTTTGGATTTTGATGGGAATTGTGTTAATCTACGTATAAATTTGGGGAGAACTAGCATCTTTATATTAGGATACTGTGTTTTTATCCATGAAAATGGTGTGTTGATATGTTTCTATTTATTAAGTCTTCTGTAATATCTTTGAAGTTTTGTAATACAGTTTGGCATGCCTTTTGTTAGTTTTCTTTCCTCCATGGCTTATACTTTTTGTTGCAACTGTAAATTATACATTTAAAAAAATTTGCATTTTCTGTTTGTGGCTTTCCATTTTTAGTATCAAGGATATATATCTGATTCATAAAATGGGCAAGTGATCCTTCTTTTTGTATACTCTGGAATAGTTTGTGTAAGATTAGAATGATTTATTTCCTGGTCATTTTGTAGAACTCCTTACAAAACCATCTAGGCCTGATACTTTCTTTATGGTAAGAATTTTAACTAATGATTCAATTCCTATCCTGGTTATTGGGTTATTCAGGTTTTATGTTTCTTCTTGATTTAACTTTGGAAATTACACTTTTCTAGGAATGTGTGAGTTTTTCCAAATATTCAATAATCAGCATAAAGTTGTCAGTAATATCCTGTTTTTATCTTTGTTTATGTCTGCAGCACCTATAGGGAGTACGCTTTTTCATTCCTGATACTGGTTATTAGAGTCTTCTCTCTTTTTTGTTCATCAGTCTTGCCAGCAGTTTGTCAGCTGTGTTACTCTTTCAATAAAAAGAGAGACAATCTTGTTTTGGGGGGACATTCTCTAATGTATAGCAGTCTTCTTTCATTGATTTTTACTCATTTATTATTTCCCTCCTTATTCTTAGGTTGATTCACTTTTATTTTTTTAACTTCTTGACTTGAATGCTCAGTTTATTACTTTGCACACTTTCCTTGTCACTGACATAAGCAGTAAGACTACAATCTTTCCCCTATTACTGCTTTAGCTCTCTATATCCCACCAGTTCTGATGAGTATTTTCATGATCACTTAGTTCTAAATATTTAGTAAGTCCTACTTTGATTTTCTTCTTTGACGCATGAGTTAGAATGTGTTTTTTAATTTTCAAAGGTATGGGGTTTCCTTAGTTATTTTTTCATTTTTGACTTCCAATTTAACTGTTAGAGAATGTGGGCTATATGATACAAATTCTTTGAGTTTTGCTGAGATTTTTCTCCATGGCCTATTGGATGATCCATTTTATAAATGTTACATGTGTTGAAAAGAATGTGCTTTCAGTGTATTGTGTCTGTGCATTAAACAAGCTTGTTAATTGTATTCTTCAAATCTGTTAACTCCTTACTGATTTATTGTCTATTTGGTTTATCAATTTTGAGAGAGATGTGTGAAAATGACCTGTGATTTGGGATGTGTTTATTTTTCTTGTAGTTCCAGCAATTTCTTTTTTATATATTTCAAAGTTATTCTTTTAGGAGCACATAAACTTAGAATTACATCTTCCTGGTAAATTGAACATCTTTATTTATTTTAACGTCTTCATTGGAGTATAACTGCTTTACAATGTTGTGTTAGTTTCTGCTGTATAACAGAGAAAATCAGCTATATGTATACATATATCCCCATATCCCCACCCTCTTGCGTCTCCCTCCCACCCTCCCTATCCCACCCCTCTAGGTGGTTGCAAGGCACAGAGCTGATCTCCTTGAGCTATGCAGCTGCTTCCCACTAACTATTTTGCATTTGGTAGTGTATATATGTCAATGCTACTCTCTCACTTTGTCCCAGCTTGAACATCTTTATTAATATGTAGTCATCCTCGCCATTTGCAGTAGTGCTTTTTGTCTTGAAGTCTAGTTTTATGTAATATTTAATATAGCTATATCTCCTTTTTTTAACCTCATTCTTCGTATGTCTTTTCCCATCAATTTACTTGCAATCTGCCTCTGTCCTTATATTTATAGGGGTTTCTCTTACGGATAGTTTAAAGTTGAATTCTTAAAATCTAGTCTAACAATCTTTGATTTTTAACTGGAGATTATAATTCATTTGTGTAGCTCGTGATTATTGTTAAATTGGACTCATTTATTTCATCTTAGTTTTTACTTTCTATTTATTTGTCCGTTTGTTTTCTAAGTTTGCTTTTTTTCCTTTTCTTTCTTGCTCTCCTTTGTGTTGATTTTTTTTCTTCCTCCTATCATTCCTTCCCCCACCCCAACTCTACTCATTTGGAAGTTACACACTTTCTTTCAGTTCTCTCAGTGGAGACCTCAGATGTTCATATGACTTACATGTTTATTTAAAGTTAATCAATACCTTATACAAGGACACTGGGGCTCCAGGTTTTGTCTCCTGTCCCAGACACACTCACGCCTCATTAAAACCCAAGCTCTAGGAGAACAGGGATTGGCAGATACCCTTAGACAAAGGCTCTGGAGTTTTCTTACCTCTTACAGATTCTCACTTCATCATTTTTCACCCCAGAGGAATTCCCTTACTTTGCCTTACTAAGCCATGTATTATAGAAAGAGTTATTGTTTTATCGAACAATTATTTTTGGCAGGGGGAGCTAGGTGTCTGAGAACTTCTGGCCTACCACATTGCCAGAGTTCTCTTCTCCCAATCCTCTACTTCCTGCTCTTTGTTCCTGAGCCTCAGGATGCTGTCCAGATTTTCTCTATGCTGACCCAAGTTTTAAAAGCTTTTTTAAAACAAAGTTTTAAAAACTTTGTACTTACTTATCTCCCCAGACTCCTTGCTCTGGAGTAGGACATGGATTTCCCTCCATTCATTCATATTTCACACTGAGTTCAGCTATGTTGCTATCAAACACAACACAAGCCAGTGATGCAAAACAAACATATAAAAGAAAGCTCAACTCTCAACCCTGACAATTAATGACTCCAATGCCTGTCAGCAAATATCCGAAACAGGGTGTATTAGGTTGATAACATCTACCAAACCCTTCACCTGTGTTGAGGAGGCTCTTCCTCTTCAGTGATTTTTCTTTTTCAACTAGTAAAACATGTTTTCTGTTGTTCCGATAGCTCTGAAAGGGTGGGATCGCACCATTATCCAGCCTAATAATGTACAACCTTCAGTGGGTGGGCTGGAGCTGAGGTTCATAAGTGTTCAGGAAGTTCAGTCCGATTCAAGTGGACAAATACTTGAGTTCCTACAACATTCTAGGCAGTGGGCTAAGACATAAAGGTGAGAAAGACAGTCTCTGCTCTCAAAAGCTTATTCTGCAGTAGAGGCAGAGAAAATGTGTCCACAAATAATAATAACACAATCAGAATGCACTAAGTGCTATGGGCAAAGGACAAAAAATAGTGGATACCTTATGTAGTTGAATGACCTTCTCTGACCCCTAGACTAGGTCCCCTTGTTGCGTGCTCTCCATACTTCTCCTATCGTAATCTTCACCATTCTTTGTTGTAACTGCTTGTTTCACATTTGTTTTCCCCACTATATTGTAATTTCCCTGAAGGCAAGGCCACTGTTTTGTTCTCCACTCTTGTCACCAATGCCTATAACGTAACACCAAACAAACAGACGAGGAATGTGAATTTGTTGAATGAATGAATGAGATCAGAGAAGTGTATAAGTGAACTGGGCCTTGGGGGTGCTGTATCAGTCAGAGCCCTTGTAGGAAACAGATGGGACACTCCAAGAAGATAACTTGGAAAATTTAATGAAAGGATTATTTACAAAGAGTGGTCAGGGTTAAATAAAACCAATAAGGGATGCTAAAGGAGAAGCAAGGGAGGCCATTTCCACCCCTAGGCCTAAAAAAGCAGAGAAGAAAGCAGCTGTAGCTGCAGTTGTATCTGTTGGAGGGGGTCACCAGAGGAGCTGTGGTTGTTTGAAGCCAGGGAATCAGTCCCCTCCTGGTGCCTCTCATATCCTACAGGCCTCCCTTGGCCAAACCCAATCATAAGCCAGAGGGCAGTCCATAACCGTTAGCCTCCAACGGCACAGTATAGGGTAGAGAAAGGTGAGGATTGATAAGGAGTGGTACAAGAGAATATCTAGCACAAGTACTTAGGCTGTCAACAGACCGAGGTGGGGACACGGATATTCCAGGTGAATAGAACGTGTGAGCATTATGTGTGGGTAACTTGGGTTAATTACAGGCAGAGAAAGTTGGCAACTAACGTCATCTTGGAAAGTTCCTAAATAAGGCTGAAAACAGACTGAACACAGTTCATAAATGGGAAGGCTTTGGGGGCCAATGGGCAGGAAGGTGGGGAGACGGGAGCTGCACCTTAGGGAGACATTCCAGAAAAATGTGGAGGTAGAATTCTGTAAACAATCGTGGTGGTGAGGAGACGGCTAGGAAGGAAGTACAGTTTGGGGGACAGGTGACAAAGACCAGGGCCAGATGATGATAACCCAGCCTCTGAAGTTCTCTGGAAAGCATGTGTACAAAGATAACCAAACTTCCAGTGAAAAGCCCAGTGGTCCATTTTTAAACCAGAAGAAGACACTTTACGCCATGAACTCACAGCACAACCCGAGAGAGACAAATCTGTGTGTTTACTTTGGTAGGAGCTAGAAGCATTTTAACAGAAACCATGACATTTTAGAACTAGTGGCAGCCGGTGAGCAGGATGTGCTCTCTGGATCCCAGAGAGCATCAGCTGGATGTCAAATTCATCCACAAGTTAAGGACAAAGTCAAGGAGTTCAAAGAACGGAAGTCACTGAGGGCAGATAGAAGATGAATCAGAACTGTGGATTTCAAGAAACAGAAAAGGACATTTAATTCCAAGAGACAAAGTGCAGCTTGCTAGGGGCTGGTTTCCTCCCATTTAGAGTTTCCTAAAGACGCAGCATGATGGCTGACAGACAAGACTCCAAATTCCGTATTGAAAAAATAGAAGCAAGAAATATTTGTGCATGCCCTCTTCAAGGCCTCTGAAATTCCCTGTCTCAGACTGAAAGAAACTGACTGCCAGATGGCTGGGAATTTGGCTGCCTCCCTTTAAAACTAGTGACTTAAGGAAAGCATTTCCTCAGCGATCATCTAAGTTCCCATGAGCAACGGACAAAACTGAAACAACTCCAGAAGATCTGGTACCACCAGTGAGAACACTGATAGCCACAGGAGATGGGAGAGCAGGCCTGCTGGCAGCCTTACAGCTTTGTCTCTGCAGTTCCAAGGAGACATTTTGTCAGTGACAGCCACTGATCGAAAAGACCAGCACTGAGGGAGAGCCTGCATTGCAATTTCTGAGAGCGCCTGACATCACAAGGTGGGGGGCGGCGGAGGAAATGTTAACTGTCCTTAGGGATAAATTGCACAGTACCTTCTGACAGGTAGGGAATCAAATCAAATGAATTTTAGAAGGTGAAAGCTGGTAGGGAGGAGCCTGCTCTGAAGGCTAATATTCACCCCTTGGAAACAAATTACAGCATGATTAGGACAGTTCACCTTTAGGAAATTAGTTCTAAGGGAGATTTGGAATTTAAGGATGTGAAGACGTATCCTTGAGCTTGTCAGTCAAGGAGAAATTTGGCCTAGACGGGGAGATACAGCTGAGAGAACATAGGGGTTAGAGTCAGATAGGACCGGGTTCCAATTCAAACTCCTCTGCTTAATATCTGGGTGAATTTGGGAGAATCACGTAAGGCCACCCAGCCTCAGTTTCCTCGTGAATGAGTGAGGGCTAATGACACCCGAGTTCAAGATGCTGGTGAGGATGAGTAAGCACTCAGCTAATACTTTACTATAAGATATTACGTATCCACAAGGTTAACCCAGTATATCCACAACAGCATGATCATTTCAATACAACTTGAAGGATTTAAAATACTTATTTAATCAATCAAAGTTCTGATGATTATTCTTAAAGATGGAACAGTTGGACCATGAGGTCTATTCTATGTGACCCCGCCTTGACCCATGTTTGGATTATTTTTCCTTCTCATCCTTCTCTTCCCCCTTCTTCTCTCTCCTCTCTGAATCCTTTTGTTTTTTCTTTTGTAAACATTCATCTCACAAAATATTTTCCAGCTGTGGGACTGGGTGAAGATGGTCCAATGAATATCGTAAGAAATACCTGACCTGCCCTGTACTGTTCACAGAAGATTCCAATCTTCACAGAAGGATCCCTGTAATGACGGATATCTGTGCAGCCTGTGCAGGATATCAGAACAAGATTAAATGAATACCTGCTAATTCCTGAAGAGATGGGTGGATAAATACACAAAGATTCTCATAGCCCCCTCTTATTGTAGGTTGACTCTCATTCATATGTAATCAGTGGGTTTTCATGTACACAAATTAAGCAATTCATGTTATGAGAAGATTTTGAAAGACATTTGAAAGCTTTGAAAATTTAGATTCAAGTCTGTTATTTCCGTGCATACACTGGCTGCCGCAATGTTTCACGAAGGATGCACTCACAGGCAAGCAGCTGTGGAAAATCCATTTGTCCTTTATAAACACATCTTGCACAGTCTGGGGTATGCAATTTAATTACAATGTAATGTATTACAGACATTTCCTGATCATAATAATTATGAGGTTAGAGAAGAAGGTTATGGTCTTAACTTATTCCCTACAAGAAAACTTAGTCTCCCTAGGATATATAAAATAAAAAATTACATTTAAAGTTTAATTAAAATTATTATTTCTTTCAGCAACGTTATCAAATGAAAAAAATTATTACCAAAACAATTAGAAAATCAATTCAAGGAATTTGCCGACATTTAATCTCTCTTTTCAAAAGGGGCAGTTTTATCCCTACTATATTAAATCTCATTGAAAATTAGAGTGAGACGCAGCTAATTAATAGCTTCCTAACCCATAGCTCTCCAGAAGAGAAAGCAACTTATAAGAGGGAAAGGAAAGAACAGTAAAACAAAGGAAAGGAAAGGACAGACAGGAAATGGAAAAACATCCCAGATCAAAGCTCCATGAAAAGTATTATAATTTTAGTTTCTAAATTCTCACCCAAGAATTTCCAAGCCTGTGCTGAAAAGTTTCAGGTGTGCCACTAAGGCCTCGCACCTTCCATCTCTTTGGAAAACTTGCATTGTTGGCTGGATAATTTTGACCACAGAACATGGGTCAACACCAACACACCTGGAGGACCTCCAGTTCGCATGTACCTAAACTCTGTGATAATGATTCATCTTTCCATAAAGTTGAAGAACCGTACACCTGTAATAAGACTAATTAATGACTGCTATAGGAAGATGGTACTACAGACTCTCAAAATGTGGGAATAACAGGAAAAATACTATTTGTTGATGGCCTCCTGTGTGCCTAGGGCTTTTTGGAGATGATTTCATTTAATTTTCCAAGTGACCCCATGAGGGAGTGATCATTATGCGTCATTAACAGATGGAAAATGGATTTGAGTAACTAAAGTCACACAGCCAAAGCAGTAGAGGTAGGATTCAAGGCCAGCTGTGTCTGATCTGAAAACAATGCTCCTAACCAGTCTGCTGAGCCTTCTCTCCCTGCCTTAAAGCAGGACATCTGTAACAGCCTTTTCCCCAGTGGCGAACTGTGTGTGTTGTTTGCTCCACTCGCAGCTCTGGTCTCCCCTCCTTACTTTGCTTCATGACAAGAAGATGGAAACTCAAACTGGAGGTATCCTGGGCCATGAACTGGAGTGAAGATGTAATCATATTCAGACAGTCGGCTCAGGCAGCCTGGGACTACCTATCAGAAGATGGATAGCAGAGCCTCTCCTGACACCAAGCCCCCTGCTCTTGCTGGGCCACACACTGCAGGGCCTGCCAATCCTCCTAAGAGCTTGCAACCATCCCATCTAAAACCCACCCCTCCCCTCTAATCATTTGTTATCCTCTTACCCTGCTTCTTCCCCGCCCCTACCTTTCACAGCACTCTTCTACTACCTAAAACTATATTATTATTCTTGTAATGATTTCATTATTTGCTGCTTGTCTTTCCCACTAGAAGGGACTTTGTCTTTTTCACTCTACTCCCCAAAGCCTGGCAGGCAGTAGATGCTCAATAAATGTTTGCTGAATCACTGTATGGATAAATGAATGAACTGTTAAATATCTAATGGGGCAAAAGCAGAGCTAAATACTGGCTTCATTCTCCCTCTCTACAGCAATTTTGCTAAGTAAATCCTATTTTCTGGGGATTCTTCTCTCAGCTGCTGCCTTGGGGAATGATAAGAAGAGTCTTGTTACCAAAAACATGGGATATTTCACATATAAGCTGAGAGCTAAACACTCTATTATGTACTATTCAATATGTTCCTCCACTTTTCACCACTGTTATGGAAATTATCCACAACTTGAAAATAAGGCAGCACATCCTATCAATGTCATTCAGGGCAAAGTCCATGCAAAGATTCTCTAGGACAACGTACTTTGTTTGACTCACTGCTTACTACTGATTAAAGGTCCCAGACTTGGTGACGTTGTATGTTAACTCATAGATATTTAGTCTATTTCATTTTTTCTAGATGAAAATTATTTCTGTCCCATAGAACAGTTGTTTCCAAAGGTTACAGTTTATTGGCCTCTAAGACATTAACCAGTTAAGCAGTTTTAATCTAACCTAGCAATCTTAGGTTAATACTTATTAAATTACATAAACTCAGTTTCTCAAATGCTCTTTGGTGTGAATATCTTACTGATTCCCATATAAATGAATGAATTGAATAAAATCTTTGACATGTGTTCCTTTTTTCATTTGCATGAGAATCATGATTTCAGCTTTTAGAAAACTATAATTTAATACCACCCATCTACAACCTTAAATGAATAATCACATTCATGTTGCTTCTCAAAAGTTCAGCGACTCACAGTCCCCATCCATGATTTTACCCATGATTACCCTGACAGCACTGAGCAAACTGGTCACCAACATAAGGGCTGGTCTTCTGCCTTCTCCCTTTAGGGTAGTGGATGGTCCCCAATTATGAGGAGGATTGGGGGGAAAATAAAAACAAATTTTATACACACACACACATTAATATAAATGAATGTATATATGTCTCTCTATAAAAACATATATATGCACATCTGTGTGTATATAAAATTGGACTTGTCTTCAACATGTACCCACCCCTTAATACCCTAATTTCTCCCCGACCTGCCTCACACCTTCCACATGAGAGTCATGATTTTGCCTTTCAGAAAATTATAATTTAATACCACCCACCTATAAACCTTAAAAGTACAATCACATTCATATATGATTGGTTCCTTATCTTTGAGTTTATAATTTTATGTGTATGCATGTGTCATAGCTTCCATATGTAGCTATAAAGAAACATCTATACCACTCTCTCCTTCTACCTTGTTTTGTAACTCAAACTAATATTGACACTTCTTCTGAGGGGGAATTTTTGAATCTTACTCATGTTTATATGTCAGTCCCAATTTATAATTCTCCCTTTGTCCATACAGAAATTATTGCCCACTCTTCTTTCATGGCCTGTAGTCAGTAACGCTCCCACCTACCTGAGCCAGCCTGACTCCTTGTAAAGGCCTTTCGGCAGTTCTCTCCATACCTGGGGAACGATGCTCCTAAGAGAACATCAGTAAAAACTTATCTCTGACAGAGCACACTGTGAGAACATTCAATGCATATGGGTCTTCAGACTTGGGAAGACTCTAAAGATTGTTTCCAGGGTGAACTTTATAATGAAAGCCTTAAAATCAACATGGTTTTCCGTAATTGTGTGCAAATGGACAGATTTTGATTTCTGGCTACAGATACATAAAGGTTACAAAGCCACTGTGAGTGGAAGGCGGATGTTAGTATCGATAGATAGAAACCTTTGTGTCTGTTTGCCACTTCCCATTCTGTTGGCAAGCAGACACAAAGGAATGAGACAAGTTGGAAGTACTACATGGACATGCTGTTCTAGACCTACTTCCTCTACTGAATTATGACAATTCTGGAAGGCTGGTTGGCAGGTGCATGGCAGGAATGCCTGGGGATCATGGTGGAGCTGGAGAGAGCCACTGCAAATGACTATGGTATTGGAGGCCAACTGGTCGATAGGAAGATGTTCATCCATGAGAGAGGTTGCAAGGGAGACTCTATGAACCTCTGAATAGTGATTCTCACTGCCACGTGGCCAAGCTGATGGATTTATAAAATTTATTTTAAAAGAGGTTTATTACTAAGCACTTAAGCTCATAGTCTATAGGGGAAAAAAGATCATAGTTTTTCTTATAAAAGGAAGAGTTGGCTTGTTTTCACAATCTTTAAAAAGGTTTAAAAAAGTTGTAAGCAAGGAGAAGGGGGGTATTTTACCCATTCAAAGAAACACTGATAAAACTATACTGACAATCAAAAAGGTTGAGTTGCTATTGGATGGAAAGGAATGTTTTGCTGTGGATAGAGAATTAACTGGCTATGAGACAAAGAACAGAAGCAGCGGGTATTTCTCTAGAAGACAGTCCACCTGAGGATCGGTATCACTATTTGGAACTGAAATCAGTCTTGAGAACCTGTAATGGCCCTTCCAGTTACACTGTGGATCTCCATTACCCTCCCTCCATCCTGCCCCCCCACCCACTCCCCAGTAGGTAGGACAGGCTAAACTTGTCCTTTTAAAGGGATCTAGCTAAATTCACAGCTGATTAAGCCATACTAGGTTACAAAGAGAAATGGGATTATTTTAGACTGTGCACCTAAAATCTTAGGGATCATGTCAAGGTGGGCAGCCAAGTCCTCCACAAAATGGCCTTGGGGGCCATTGTCAGCAGTAGAATTATGGGCTAGATGGACCGAGAGTCTGCACCAAGATAGGCTTCTTCATTTCTGGATATGACAGCGTGAAGGTCACAGGAAGTTGTATCACAGAAGATAGGAAACATACAGAAGAAAGTACAACTGCTACAAAAAAAAAAAAAATCCCATCTGAAAAGATATAGCATTAAAAATATAATAAAAGGTAATCCTTATGAATAACATGTAATCATGGCCAGAAAAATGCTATGGCCGCTCAGGACATTGAAGAAAATTGATCTGGGACTGAGTGCCTCTTGACTCCTTTCAATTCTTTATTGTTTGCTTATGTGTCAGATAGCATGGATTTATCCAAAATAAGTGTGTCCATGCTTCTGTGTAAGTCAGTGGGTTACAGGAAGATCACAAACTATTTGGCTAAAGCTGCAAAGTATTAGTCAACTTTCCTCCACTTCTGCGGAAAGAACTACAAGGAAAATAGAAACATGGTGAATAGTCCTGGCTTCAAACCATAATCCTGAAAATGAAGCAGGTAAAGTTCGAGGTTGACACTGGTGAAAAATTTGGTGGATGTTGGCTCAGTTATTCTAATATGCTTTCATTTTATTTATGCAAATAACCTCTTTCTTTCTTGGTCACCTGGCAGGTTCCCATTTGGCAGCTAAATGCAGCCCCATTAATTGACTGTCTGCTAAAGGGATGCAATTTTTTTTTTTACACACAAAACCTTTTAAAATTTAACCTTCTGAAAGTCGTTATGCAGGGAGGGAAAAAAGTGAGCTAAACATGCAAAGCTTTGTGGATTCCAAAACAAAGGAAACAAATGTATAAGAAGGAGACTGGGAAATGAATATGCTCTTAATGCAAACACACATTTCACTTAAAGTAAAACACCAATTCAAGGAATATCCATTAAATGCCAATGCTCATGAAAAGATCCTGGCCCACAGCTACCAATTAATAGGGAATCTACAAGGCTGAGATGTAAATTTAACATTTAAACGCAGCTAAATTCCCAATGCTATTATGGTTCACCCTCATTAATGTGATTCTTAGGACAATCCTTATAATGAAGAAACAGTGAATATTCTCAGTAGCCACTCAAAATATAATTACAGTACATTTGATTAAATGCTTCTGTGGTGAGATAAACTGCAATGTATACATTTCTGTGGTTTTTTTTTTAAAAAAAAGGCTGATGATGATAAAGGAAGCTAATGCTGCTTTGTGGGCCAACATGTCATTAGCTGCTCCATCATTTATACTCAAACTCCGGCATCGTGGGGCAAGGTAAACGGTGCTTGAGATTCGCTGCTACAGACCCTGAAATAGTTTCGAGTGCAGAGTTTATAAGTAATACCAGGAGTCCTGCTGTTTCACCTCCTGAGTCATTTTTCTTAAAGTCTTTAGAATTCTTGACAAAAGGTGGAAAGAAGAGAATGCTGTCCTCTACTAACTAATTAAACTAGTAAGAAGACCTCATTATGAAGAACAGGGAACATGAAGCATGAATTAGTTCCTTGTTGATTTCACACAGCTGAGAAACAATCTTCCAGTTGCTGTAAAGAGGTTAAATGACTCCTCAGTAGGATCACAGTTACACTTTCAACGTACCAACCTTGCTTCACTGCTGCACGGCAAGGCAGCCACTTAGGGGTTCTGTCAAACGTGGCTTGTATATAAGGTTTTTGGAAAGGAGATCATATTCATTCACCTGATATCTACTGAGCTCCTACTAAATGCCAAGTACCTTGCTAGGCCCTGGGCAAACAACGATGCGTGTAACTTACAGATGTCTGCTCTCACGGAATTTCACAGAACTTTCAATCTAGTAGAATACACCTCCGTAGAAATGAGGTTGACTGGAAAATAAAGTATTACATCCAAAACTTCTCGGGACTCTACAGATAAAACTTAAAAAGGAGAAAGACTCTTTCTCCCCAAGTTTCTGATTTTAACGCAGTAAAGACTGTTCATGAGCGTGTTAGAAGGCGGCACAGGCTGTTTCGCTCTGGGCGTGGTACGGAGACTGGAGATGGTTCTCCTACTTACTGTCTCTGGATAACTGGCAATGTACAATGACATACTGTTTAATGATGGCCATTTTCATAGCCAGGATTTACTAAGTACTTTCTGTGTGTCATGGCCTTAACTAAACATGCATGATCTTATCAAATCCTCATGATGGTTCTCTAATTATTATTGTTCTCATTTGACAGATGAGTAAACTTAGACGTAAAGGTTACAATGACAATGATAAGCAAAGGAGTCTGATGAGAGGATGTGCAGACCTTGTGCTGAATTCATTCCTTCATCTTAAGGATGAAGGTCCTCAGGAGTGGGTAGTCTTGCCCTCACAGAGTGGCGTGAAAGGGCAAGTCTATGAATCAGCCATCCTCAGGTGATTCATGCCCACATCACCACCATCTTTTCTTTCCATGGAACTTCTCACACGAACCCGTGTATTTTGAAACTCCTATTAGATTTCATAACAGAATATCTGGTTTGTACATTTCCAAAATTATATCCTTCCCTTGCTTATAATTCAACCTCACATTCTTGGTAACAGGCGTTGAATCCCACTCTGTTGGTTTAGGGCGAACCCCACTCTATCTGTGGACAGGGGATTGTCAGGATGGCCACTGTCCCTCTTACTTTTTAGAATCTCTTTTCTCTATGGAGAAACACTGCATCCCCTTGGAAGCTTTCTTTTTACATAAATCAGAGCTGGGAAAGAACTTCTCTAGTCCAAACATCATCTGATGTTTGAATCACTTTACAACATTTCTAATATACAGTTGTTTAGTCTTCTCTTAAACACCTCTATTGACAGGAAACTCGGGACTTTCCTAAGTAGCCCATCCCAGTTGCTCTCCAGTAATACGTTCATTCAGCAATAACTACATTCACAAAATGAGCTGTGGGGAAAGTTTCAAGTAAAGAACTGTTATAGCTGTACCAAGCTCCTGCCCTTTATAAGGCCAACTAGGGGAGCTAAGAAATACACACCAAGAGCTGAAACATGAGATCCAAAGTTCTGTAAAAGCTCAGGGGATGTAAAGGTCAATTCCAATTGTGATGCTCGATCAGACCAAGATAACCCATGCTAATCTCCTACTTGTCAGACGAACTAAAGGAATTCAAAGTACTGTATAATCTTGGGAAAGAGTTAGATAATAGTAAGCGCTAATATTGCTTACACAACAAATGATTACCTTCTTGCATACTATAAAATATACCCATTTTAAGTGCACATTCTTCAAGTTTTGACAAATGTACACACCTGCGTGACTACCACAGCAATCAGGTTGTAGAACATTCCCATTGCTGCTAAAAGTTCCCTCGTGTTCCTTCTTTTTTTTTTTGTTTTGTTTTGTTTTGCGATACGCGGGCCTCTCACTGTTGTGGCCTCTCCCGTTGCGGAGCACAGGCTCCGGACGGACGCGCAGGCTCAGCAGCCATGGCTCACGGGCCCAGCCGCTCCGCGTCACGAACCCGCGTCCCCTGCATCGGCAGGCAGACTCTCAACCACTGCGCCACCAGGGAAGCCCAGTTCTGTCGTTTTTTTCTTTATGTATTTTTGAAGCTCTGTTATTGAGAGCATTCACATTTAAGATTTACATGCCTTATTGATGAATAGACTATTTTATCTTTATAAAATGTCCCTTTTTCTCTATAATAATATTCTTTGATACTTACTTTTATGGATAGTACAGTTATTATGGGCTTCACATGTTCAGAATTTGCTGTATATCTTTTATCCACCCACTTACTTCTAACCTACTTGTGTCTTTATATTTAAAGTGTGCTTCTTGCAAATAGCATATAATTAAGTCTCATTTTTTTTGGTCAGTTTGACCGTCCCTCTCTTTTAATCAGAGGGTTTAGTCCATTTATGTTAATGTAATTACTGATATGCTTTGCGTTTTAGTCTACCATCTTGTTATTTGTTTTGCATTTGTTTCATTTATTCTTTGTTCTGTTGAATGTACCACATATTCAACAAGTTTGATCCATTTTGGCTGATCAAAATTCAAAAATTTCCCAGCCCTGAGGTCTCTGGGAATTGTCCAGTCTCCAGCTCCCTGATGGCTGTTCTGTGCTGATACTTGCGGAATTTTACCCTACACATGCTCAGCTTCCTATGCAGCAAAGACTCAAGGAGACCCTTATGCAGACTTCTGGAGTTCTTTTTCTATGTAGCTCCTTGCTCTGGTACTCCGTCCTACAAAACACAGCTGCCTCAGGCTTCCTGAACTCTAATCTGCATCCCTGTAACTTAGTGAGACTACTGTGTTGTGCTTGGATTTTCCCTCCCTGCTCCATGACCCCAAATATGCCTTTAGGCAGAAAACTGGGGCAATCACAGGGGTCTTCTTTTGTTTTCTTTACCCCAGGGATCACAGTCCTCACCTTCCTGTTGTCCAATGGATGAATTCGTTGTCTGACATGTTTTGTCTAGTTTTCTAGTCTTTTTTTTTTTTTATGGCAAGGGCAAGTCCAGGTTTCTCTCTTAAGGCTGGAAGCAGATATACTTATTAGCTTCTTGAAGGTAGAAAATATGTCATATGCTCCTACATTTCAGCCTCTGACAGTTGCTTTACTTGTCAATATAGCACAGTATTAATAGCACAAATTTATAAAGCCAGCCTCACTGAGTTTGAATCCTGACTGCATGTATTAGCTTGTGACATGGGGAAGGGTATTTTACTTCTCTGTGCCTTAATTTTCTCATCTATAATATAGGAATGGTAATAACCTAGCTTCTGGGTTTGTTTGAGCTTCAGTGAGTTAGAATACTGCTCGGCATATGATAATGCTTAATATTACTCTGTTGCTAATATTATAATGACTTGTCTTCAAAAGACCAGGTAGCTTATTCCTGTGAAAAAAGTAAAGATTCCTTCACTGTTTTGGAATCTCATGCAGATAATCAGATTAAGTTAGTCAATAAAACCACATGATATTGTTTCATTGTTGTTATACTAAAGAATCATGGGGCTTCCCTGGTGGCGCAGTGGTTGAGAGTCCGCCTGCCGATGCAGGGGACACGGGTTCGTGCCCCGCTCCGGGAAGATCCCACATGCTGCGGAGCGGCTGGGCCCGTTAGCCATGGCCGCTGAGCCTGCGCATCCGGAGCCTGTGCTCCGCAACAGGAGAGGCCACAACAGTGAGAGGCCCGCGTACCGCAAAAAAAAAAACAAAAAAAGAATCATGGACCTCCATTTCTCCTAGCCAATCATAAGTAACAAGTAACATCAAGCTCCTAGCATGAGAACAAAGGACCTTGACAAAAGCCACATTAAGATCTAAGGGGACCATAAATGCACCCTGCTCTTCACATTTCCACTTAGGTTAGCAATGAAAAAGCATATGTGGGCTGCATTTCTAACAATGAGATTTGATTAGAAATGCACTACTGGCAATAGATCAGTTAGAGGAACATGGCAGTGAATCTGCTTGTAAAGTGAAGACTCCTTTTATAGAGCAAATGATTGCCCACTAATTTATCTATGCCATAAATCCAGAGTTTTGTATGTAGGGTTTGTAATGGGCTGCACCTGAGCCAATGTTACTTTCAAAGACTAGGCTTGGCCTCCTTAGCTGGCTGCTTTGAGACATATTAAGAGCTGCTCCTTTAGGGAGATCCTCCCTGGGGCTTTGAGGGAGTTCTTGGGAAAGAGGAGGTTCTAATATTTACATGTGTTAGGCAAAGGTCTGTTACTCACTTGTGTATGTGCTTAAACAGCCTGGGTATCAGTCACGTGTCCAAGAATCAAATACGAATTAAAGTTTTAACGTAGACAAATATCTTTGGTATTTGCTCTGCAAACCGGCCCATGTGTTACCACCACCACTGCTCTTCTGTCTTGGGAGTAGTCCTTCATCGTGGGCCTGAAGGCCCCTCTCTCTTGGTCCTGGATTAAAATGGCCAGCTCTAGGTGACCCCAGCAGAGATGCTGGCATGATCTGAAGTTCATGTCTTGTAAATGTTTAATGATAGTCTTCAGAGGATAAAGGGATAAAGAAGCAATTAAAACACTCTCTCTTGACTGGATACTGTGATTAAATTAGGTTCTGGTGCATTACTGTAGCTTTTGATGTGGTACCACAATGCAGGGGTCTGTATGCTATCACTGACCTAAGTAATCCCCCACTGAGGTACATGAAGGAACTAATATCACAGAGGAATAACACACCATTCGTCATTCCCGAATCATCTAACAGCATCCACCCAATGACTAATACTTTGAATTTAAATCATCTTTCCTTCAGACAAAAAAATAAATCAATGCTTTTTTTTCTTATCTAACTTAACAACATTTCTATGAGGAAAAAAGGGGCTGGATTTGTATTCCCCTTTTTAAGAGTATGAGAGGAGTAGGAAGGGAAGATGGCGGAAGAGTAAGACGCGGAGATCATCTTCCTCTCCACAGATACACCAGAAATACATCTACACGTGGAACAACTCCTGCAGAACACCTACTGAAGGCTGGCAGAAGACCTCAGACCTCCCAAAAGGCAAGAAACTCCCCACGTACCTGGGTAGGGCAAAAGGAAAAAAGAATAAACAGAGACAAAAGAATAGGGACGGCACCTGCACCAGTGGGAGGGAGCTGTGAAGGAGGAAAAGTTTCCACACACTAGGAAGCCCCTTCGCGGGCGGAGACTGCGGGAGGCGGAGGGGGGAGCTTCGAAGCCGCGGAGGAGTGCACAGCAACGGGTGCGGAGGGCAAAGCGGGGAGATTCCCGCACAGAGGATCGGTGCCGACCGGCACTCACCAGCCCGAGAGGCTTGTCTGCTCACCCGCCGGGACGGGCGGGGCTGCGAGCTGAGGCTCTGAGGCTAGGGTTTCGGTTTCGGACGGAGCGCAGGGAGAGGACTGGGGTTGGCGGCTTGAACATAGCCTGAAGGGGTTAGTGCACCACAGCTAGCCGGGAGGGAGTCCGGGGAAAAGCCGGCACCTGCCGAAGAGGCAAGAGACTTTTTCTTCCCTCTTTGTTTCCTGGTGCGTGAGGAGAGGGGTTTAAGAACGCTGCTTAAAGGAACTCCAGAGACGGGCGCGAACCGCGGCTAAAAGCGCGAACCCCAGTGACGGGCGCGAGCCGCGGCTGAAAGCGCGGACCCCAGAGACGGGCGCGAGCCGCGGCTGAAAGTGCGGACTCCAGAGACGGGCGCGAGCCGCGGCTGAAAGCGCGGACCCCAGAGACGGGCGCGAGCCGCGGCTGAGGGCGCGGACCCCAGAGACGGGCGCGAGCCGCGGCTGAGGGCGCGGACCCCAGAGACGGGCGCGAGCCGCGGCTGAGGGCGCTGACTCCAGAGACGGGCGCGAGCCGCGGCTGGAGGCGCGGACCCCAAGGCAGGCGGGAGACGTTGGGGCTGCTGCTGCCGCCACCAAGGGGCCTGTGCGCGAGCGCAGGTCGCTCTCCACTCCCCTCTTCCGCGGAGCCTGTGCAGCCCGCCACTGCCGGGTTCCCGGGATCCGGAGACGACTTCCCCGGGAGAGCGCACGGCGGGCCTCGGGCTGGTGCAGAGTCACGCCGGACTTTGCCGCCGCAGGCCCGCCCCGCATTCCGTGCCCCTCCCTCCCCGCCGCCGGCCTCCGTACGCCAGAACCCCCGAATCAGCGGCTCCTTTAACCCCGTCCTGTCTGAGCAAAAAACAGACGCCCTCCAGCGACCTACACGCAGAGGCAGGGCCAAATCCAAAGCTGAGCCCCTGGGAGCTGTGAGAACAAAGAAGAGAAAGGGAAATCTCTCCCAGCAGCCTCAGAAGCAGCGGATTAAAGCTCCACAATCAACTTGATGTACCCTGCATCTGTGGAATACATGAATAGACAGCCAATCATCCCAAATTAAGGAGGTGGACTTTGGGAGCAAGATCTATGATTTTTCTCCCTATTCCTCTTTTTGTGAATGTGTATGTGTATGCTTCTGTGTGAGATCTTGTCTGTATAGTCTTGCTTCCACCATTTGTCCTAGGTTCTATCCGTCCATGGTTTTTTCTTAAAATTTTTTTTCTTAATAATCAATTTTAATTTTAAGAACGTTATTATACTTTACCTTCGTCCTTTCTTTCTTTCTTTCTTTCCTTCCTTCCTTCCCTCCTTTAGACAACGAATCATCCCAAATTGAGGAGGTGGTCTCTGACAGCAAGATTTATGATTTTTCCCCCTTTACCTCTTTTTGTGAGGGTGTATGTGTACGCTTCTGTGTAAGACTTTGTCTGTATAGCTTTGCTTCCAACATTTGTCCTAAGGTTCTATCCGTCCCTTTTTTTTTTTTTTTTCTAATTAAGAATTTTTTAATTCAATAACTTTATTATACTCTATTTTATTTTTACTGTATCTTCTGTTTTCCCTTCTTTCCCTCCTTCCTTCCTTCCTCCCTCCCTCCTTTCGTTCCTTCTTGCCTTCTTTCCTTCCTTGCTTCTTTCTTTCTTCCTTCCTTCCTTCCTTCCTTCCCTCCTTCCTTCCCTCCTTTAGACAACGAATTATCCCAAATTGAGGAGGTGGTCTCTGACAGCAAGATTTATGATTTTTCCCCCTTTACCTCTTTTTGTGAGGGTGTATGTGTACGCTTCTGTGTAAGACTTTGTCTGTACAGCTTTGCTTCCAACATTTGTCCTAAGGTTCTATCCGTCCTTTTTTTTTTTTTTTTTTTTTTTTTCTCTAATTAAGAATTTTTTAATTCAATAACTTTATTATACTCTATTTTATTTTTACTGTATCTTCTTTCTGTTTTCCCTTCTTTCTCTCCTTCCTTCCTTCCTCCCTCCCTCCTTTCGTTCCTTCTTGCCTTCTTTCCTTCCTTGCTTCTTTCTTTCTTCCTTCCTTCCTTCCTTCCTTCCCTCCTTCCTTCCCTCCTTTAGACAACGAATTATCCCAAATTGAGGAGGTGGTCTCTGACAGCAAGATTTATGATTTTTCCCCCTTTACCTCTTTTTGTGAGGGTGTATGTGTACGCTTCTGTGTAAGACTTTGTCTGTACAGCTTTGCTTCCAACATTTGTCCTAAGGTTCTATCCGTCCTTTTTTTTTGTTCTAATTAAGAATTTTTTAATTCAATAACTTTATTATACTTTATTTTATTTTTACTGTATCTTCTTTCTTTTTGTTTTTCCTTCTTTCCCTCCTTCCTTCCTCCCTCCCTCCTTTCGTTCCTTCTTGCCTTCTTTCCTTCTTTGCTTCTTTCTTTCTTTCTTCCTTCCTTCCTTCCTTCCTTCCCTCCTTCCTTCCCTCCTTTCCTTCTTTCTTTCCTCATACGTCTACTAATTCCCTCTACTTTTTCTCCCTTTTATTCTGAGCCGTGTGGATGAAAGGCTCTTGGTGCTCCAGCCAGGAGGCAGGGCTCTCCCTCTGAGGTAGGAGAGCCAACTTCAAGACACTGGTTCACAAGAGACCTCCCAGCTCCAGATAATATCAAACGGCGAAAATCTCCCAGAGACCTCCATCTTAACACCAGCACCCAGCTTCACTCAACGACCAGCAAGCCACAGTGCTGGACAACCTGTGCCAAACAACTAGCAAAACAGGAACACAACCCCACCCATTAGCAGAGAGGCTGCCTAAAATCATAATAAGGCCACAGACACCCCAAAACACACCACCAGACGTGAACCTGCCCACTAGAGAGACAAGATCCAGCCTCTTCCACCACAACACAGGCACTAGTCCCCTCCACCAGGAAGCCTACACAACCCACTGAACCAACCTTAGCCACTGGAGACAGACATCAAAAACAGGAGGAACTACGAACCTGCAGCCTGCAAAAAGGAGACCCCAAACACAGTAAGATAAGCAAAATGAGAAAACAGAAAAACACACAGCAGATAAAGGAGCAAGATAAAAATGCACCAGACCTAACAAATGAAGAGGAAATAGGAAGTCTACCTGAAAAAGAATTCAGAATAATGATAGTAAGGTTGATCCGAAATCTTGGAGATAGAATGGACAATAGAATGGACAAAATGCAAGAATCAGTTAACAAGGACCTAGAAGAACTAAAGATGAAACAAGCAATGATGAACAACACAATAAATGAAATTAAAAATACTCTAGATGGGATCAATAGCAGAATAACTGAGGCAGAAGAACGGATAAGTGACCTGGAAGATAAAATAGTGGAAATAACTACTGCAGAGCAGAATAAAGAAAAAAGAATGAAAAGAACTGAGGACAGTCTCAGAGACCTCTGGGACAACATTAAACGCACCAACATTCGAATTATAGGGGTTCCAGAAGAAGAAGAGAAAAAGAAAGGGACTGAAAAGATATTTGAAGAGATTATAGTTGAAAACTTCCCTAATATGGGAAAGGAAATAGTTAATCAAGTCCAGGAAGCACAGAGAGTCCCATACAGGATAAATACAAGGAGAAATACGCCAAGACACATATTAATCAAACTGTCAAAAATTAAATACAAAGAAAGCATATTAAAAGCAGCAAGGGAAAAACAACAAATAACACATAAGGGAATCCCCATAAGGTTAACAGCTGATCTTTCAGCAGAAACCCTACAAGCCAGAAGGGAGTGGCAGGACATACTGAAAGTGATGAAGGAGAAAAACCTGCAACCAAGACTACTCTACCCAGCAAGGATCTCATTCAGATTTGATGGAGAAATAAAAACCTTTACAGACAAGCAAAAGCTGAGAGAGTTCAGCACCACCAAACCAGCTTTACAACAAATGCTAAAGGATCTTCTCTAGGCAAGAAACACAAGAGAAGGAAAAGACCTATAATAACGAACCCAAAACAATATAGAAAATGGGAATAGGAACATACATATCGATAATTACCTTAAATGTAAATGGACTAAATGCTCCCACCAAAAGACACAGATTAGCTGAATGGATACAAAAACAAGACCCTTACATATGCTGTCTACAAGAGACCCACTTCAGACCTAGAGACACATACAGACTAAAAGTAAGGGGATGGAAAAAGATATTCCATGCAAATGGAAACCAAAAGAAAGCTGGAGTAGCAATTCTCATATCAGACAAAATAGACTTTAAAATAAGGACTATTAAAAGAGACAAAGAAGGACACTACATAATGATCAAGGGATCGATCCAAGAAGAAGATATAACAATTGTAAATATTTATGCACCCAACATAGGAGCACCTCAATACATAAGGCAAATACTAACAGCCATAAAAGGGGAAATTGACAGTAACACATTCATAGTAGGGGACTTAAACACCCCACTTTCACCCATGGACAGATCATCCAAAATGAAAATAAATAAGGAAACACAAGCTTTAAATGATACATTAAACAAGATGGACTTAATTGATATTTATAGGACACTCCATCCAAAAACAACAGAATACACATTTTTCTCAAGTGCTCACGGAACATTCTCCAGGATAGATCATATCTTGGGTCACAAATCAAGCCTTGGCAAATTTAAGAAAATTGAAATTGTATCAAGTATCTTTTCTGACCACAACGCCATGAGACTAGATATCAATTACAGGAAAAGATCTGTAAAAAATACAAACACATGGAGGCTAAACAATACACTACTTAATAATGAAGTGATCACTGAAGAAATCAAAGAGGAAATCAAAAAATACCTAGAAACAAATGACAATGGAGACACAACGACCCAAAACCTGTGGGATGCAGCAAAAGCAGTTCTAAGGGGGAAGTTTATAGCAATACAAGCCCACCTTAAGAAGCAGGAGACATCTAGAATAAACAACCTAACCTTGCACCTCAAGCAATTAGAGAAAGAAGAACAAAAAAACCCCAAAGCTAGCAGAAGGAAAGAAATCATAAAAATCAGATCAGAAATAAATGAAAAAGAAATGAAGGAAACAATAGCAAAGATCAATGAAACTAAAAGCTGGTTCTTTGAGAAGATAAACAAAATAGATAAACCACTAGCCAGACTTATCAAGAAAAAAAGGGAGAAGACTCAAATCAATAGAATTAGAAATGAAAAAGGAGAGGTAACAACTGACACTGCAGAAATAAAAGAGATCATGAGAGATTACTACAAGCAACTCTATGCCAATAAAATGGACAATCTGGAAGAAATGGACAAATTCTTAGAAATGCACAACCTGCCAAGACTGAATCAGGAAGAAATAGAAAATATGAACAGACCAATCACATGCACTGAAATTGAAACTGTGATTAAAAATCTTCCAACAAAGAAAAGCCCAGGACCAGATGGCTTCACAGGCGAATTCTATCAAACATTTAGAGAAGAGCTAACACCTATCCTTCTCAAACTCTTCCAAAATATAGCAGAGGGAGGAACACTCCCAAACTCATTCTACGAGGCCACCATCACCTTGATACCAAAACCAGGCAAGGATGTCACAAAGAAAGAAAACTACAGACCAATATCACTGATGAACATAGATGCAAAAATCCTCAACAAAATACTAGCAAACAGAATCCAACAGCACATTAAAAGGATCATACACCATGATCAGGTGGGGTTTGTTCCAGGAATGCAAGGATTCTTCAATATACGCAAATCTATCAATGTGATAAACCATATTAACAAACTGAAGGAGAAAAACCATATGATCATCTCAATAGATGCAGAGAAAGCTTTTGACAAAATTCAACACCCATTTATGATAAAAACCCTGCAGAAAGTAGGCATAGAGGGAACTTTCCTCAACATAATAAAGGCCATATACGACAAGCCCACAGCAAACATCATCCTCAATGGTGAAAAACTGAAAGCATTTCCACTAAGATCAGGAACAAGACAAGGGTGCCCACTCTCACCACTCTTATTCAACATAGTTTTGGAAGTTTTAGCCACAGCAATCAGAGAAGAGAAGGAAATAAAAGGAATACAAATCGGAAAAGAAGAAGTAAAGCTGTCACTGTTTGCAGATGACATGATCCTATACATAGAGAAGCCTAAAGATGCTACCAGAAAACTACTAGAGCTAATCAATGAATTTGGTAAAGTAACAGGATACAAAATTAATGCACAGAAATCTCTGGCATTCCTATATACTAATGATGAAAAATCTGAAAGTGAAATCAAGAAAACACTCCCATTTACCATTGCAACAAAAAGAATAAAATATCTAGGAATAAACCTACCTAAGGAGACAAAAGACCTGTATGCAGAAAACTATAAGACACTGATGAAAGAAATTAAAGATGATACAAATAGATGGAGACATATACCATGTTCTTGGATTGGAAGAATCAACATTGTGAAAATGACTCTACTACCCAAAGCAATCTATAGATTCAATGCAATCCCTATCAAACTACCACTGGCATTTTTCACAGAACTAGAACAAAAAATTTCGCAATTTGTATGGAAACACAAAAGACCCCGAATAGCCAAAGCAATCTTGAGAACAAAAAAAGGAACTGGAGGAATCAGGCTCCCTGACTTCAGACTATACTACAAAGCTACAGTTATCAAGACAGTATGGTACTGGCACAAAAACAGAAAGATAGATCAATGGAACAGGATAGAAAGCCCAGAGATAAACCCATGCACATATGGACACCTTATCTTTGATAAAGGTGGCAGGAATGTACAGTGGAAAAAGGACAGCCTCTTCAATAAATGGTGCTGGGAAAACTGGACAGGTACATGTAAAAGAATGAAATTAGAACACTCCCTAACACCATACACAAAAATAAGCTCAAAATGGATTAAAGACCTAAATATAAGGCCAGAAACTATCAAACTATTAGAGGAAAACATAGGCAGAACACTCTATGACATAAATCACAGCAAGATTCTTTCTGACCCACCCCCTAGAGTAATGGAAATAAAAACAAAAATAAACAAATGGGACCTAATGAAACTTCAAAGCTTTTGCACAGCAAAGGAAACCATAAACAAGACCAAAAGACAACCCTCAGAATGGGAGAAAATATTTGCAAATGAAGCAACTGACAAAGGATTAATCTCCAAAATTTACAAGCAGCTCATGCAGCTCAACAACAACAAAAAAACAAACAACCCAATCCAAAAATGGGCAGAAGACCTAAATAGACATTTCTCCAAAGAAGATATACAGACTGCCAACAAACACATGAAAGAATGCTCAACATCATTAATCATTAGAGAAATGCAAATCAAAACTACAATGAGATATCATCTCACACCAGTCAGAATGGCCATCATCAATAAATCTAGAAACAATAAATGCTGGAGAGGGTGTGGAGAAAAGGGAACCCTCTTGCACTGCTGGTGGGAATGTGAATTGGTTCAGCCACTATGGAGAACAGTATGGAGGTTCCTTAAAAAACTACAAATAGAACTACCATATGAC
The DNA here is from genome assembly GCF_949987515.2 of Delphinus delphis. Classification (NCBI taxonomy): domain Eukaryota; kingdom Metazoa; phylum Chordata; class Mammalia; order Artiodactyla; family Delphinidae; genus Delphinus; species Delphinus delphis. The sequence goes on along the minus strand of NC_082699.1, from coordinate 41,760,748 downwards.
CCAGCAATCCCACTACTGGGCATATACCCTGAGAAAACCGAAATTCAAAAAGAGTCATGTACCAAAATGTTCATCGCAGCTCTATTTACAATAGCCCGGAGATGGAAACAACCTAAGTGCCCATCATCGGATGAATGGATAAAGAAGATGTGGCACATATATACAATGGAATATTACTCAGCCATAAAAAGAAACGAAATTGAGCTATTTGTAATGAGGTGGATAGACCTAGAGTCTGTCATACACAGTGAAGTAAGTCAGAACGAAAAAGACAAATACAGTATGCTAACACATATATATGGAATTTAAGAAAAAAAAAAATGTCATGAAGAACCTAGGGGTAAGGCAGGAATAAAGACGCAGACCTCCTAGAGAACGGACTTGAGGTTATGGGGAGGGGGAAGGGTGAGCTGTGACGGGGCGAGAGAGAGTCATGGACATATACACACTAACAAACGTAGTAAGGTAGATAGCTAGAGGGAAGCAGCCGCATGGCAGGGGATATTGGCTCGGTGCTCTGTGACAGCCTGGAGGGGTGGGATAGGGAGGGTGGGAGGGAGGGAGACGCAAGAGGGAAGAGATATGGGAACATATGTATATGTATAACTGATTCACTTTGTTATAAAGCAGAAACTAACACACCATTGTAAAGTAATTATACCCCAATAAAGATGTTAATAAAAAAAAAAAAAAAAAAAAAAAAGAGTATGAGAACCAGAGAACAAGAGAGTAAATCATTTGTGTGATATCATACAGTGACATAGGACCTAGGCGAATCCTGGACCTTGGAACACCAATCTTGAAACCTTTCTGCTAGATCAGGGTTAGCAAAGTATTTTTGTAAGGGGCTAGAGGCTAAATATTTTAGATTGGGTGGGCCATACAGTTTCTGTGGCAACACAACTATTCAACTCTGCTGTTGTATCACGAAAGCTATCACAGTGTATAAATGTAAAAGAATGAGCATGGCTGGTTATGATGACTCACTCTCTGACTCTTTTCTCTCTCTGTCTCTCTGTCTAGATATATGTATAAATACACACACACACACACACACACACACACACACACACACACACACACAAAACAGGTGATGGGCCAGACTTGGCCCACATATAAAAGTTTAACAACACTTGCACTAAACTGTGACCCATGTTAGATGCTACCATAGGATCTAAGGGATACTACATGACAGTAGAGTGTGACATTTGTCCTTGCTTCTTGCGTTATCATTTGGTCTTCACAAGAACCCTGCTAGGTAGGCTATTAATGACTTTCCATTTTATATATGAGAAAACTAAGAGGCTAGCTCACTTGTCCAAGGCTGCATGGTTGTAAATGTAGTGTGAAGACTGCAACATGAGTCTCCTGACTTCTCATATTTCTCCTCTGTTAGCTGTTCCATAAGAAGTTCTTATCTACACTTGCATTTTTAGATGTGAACATGCTTGGACCTGGGGAGGCTGAATGACTTGTCTGCAGTCAGTTGTCTGTTAGTGACTGAACCAGGACCAGAACCGTCATCTGTTGGCTTCCAGGCTGGTCTTCTAAGCCTTTACATTATTGTGAACATTCTCCAGAAGAAAAACTGTATAACTAGATAGAATGATAGTATGTTCATTGTATTTCACTCTTTAAACTTCCTGAAATGATACCATTTTAGAAGTGGTCTCTTTGGGTACTAAACAGTATCCAGATAGAGGATAATGATTTGTGATTCACTTTATGTCTGACTATCTAATTTTCAAATCCCAATCTGGATTATAAATTTTTTTTTGGGCACACAGCAGTCCCTCTTGTTTAATTTTATTCTTTAATGCTGATGATTACATCTTCAATCATAGTACTTAATTATCTCCTCCGATCCAGGGAATGTGTGAATCAGAAGGAAAATAAATTGATAAAGAGGCCTCGGTTTTAACCAGCATTTTAAAAGGAATCACTGTGATTTCTAGGGTCTCCTCAGCCTCTATCAGAATGTGAAAGATGATCGGGTGACCAGTTGTCCTGGTTTGCCTGGGACTGAGGGGTTTCCTGGAATTCAGGGATTTCAGTGCTAAAACCAGAAAAGTCCCAGGCAAATGGTCACCCTGATTGTTAAATCATATATGTTGAATGAATTGACCACTAATGGTACCTCTGCATGCCTGGAGGTAATGATCCTCCTCTGGAGGGGACCAGGGATAAGGATAGGAGGGCTGTCCAGTGTCTCAGCAACACTTGAACATGACAGGGCCTCATGATTTTGTGGAAAAATCTAACTATATTAAACCCAACTATATTAAAATATCCAAGGGTATGGATGAAAGAATAGCCCATGGACAAATACAAATCAGTCTGGATTATTACTGCTACGTTTCCCACTCATTGATGAAAATTGTGTCATCTGTCACTTAACCTAAGAAACACATAAACAAAGAGGGCTTGTAGCGTCAACCATAACTGAAGGCATCTGCTCAACATGGAAAACTATCCACAAGCTACTGGAGAGCATCAGACTCAACAGAATATCCATTTGCCAGTGCAGGGTCCACAGGAAGCCCGGGAGGTGAGGCCAGGTTTCCAAACTCTGGATCTGAAGCCGTAGGCAAAAATGACATCTTCTGGAGATTCCTGTCAGGCCTCCTGCCATTTCTACCTTCCTCTGACAGCTCTGGTTTGGCAAATTTGGGCTGGCTGAGAAGAACTGCTCTGGCATTCCCAACTTTGGGGAAAGGAGATTCTGATGGTCCCGTTATAATCCAAGTCTCTCAAAGATCCCTTTCTCACTGGTAGAGTTAATGTTCCTGTCAAGGGGATTCACTCGCACCCCAGATGTCAGCCACTCTCCCTGCCCTGGAACATGTTAAAAGTAAGTACTAGAAGGATCCACACAGTCCAGCAATGGAACAGTTGCCACCATACTAGCCAGGGTTAAAAACCACAAAGTACTAAAAACTTTGGAAAACACAATGTGAAGGGTTGTCAGACTTTTCCTATAGCAACGCTTACCACCGAAAGCCTTATTCTAATTTTCAGCTACATCTGGTGACTGTTTATTTAAGAACTTGGTTAGAAAATTCAGTTCAAATATGCATCGGTGAAGTCTGTTGCCATTACAGGCTGGCCAAACCCAGTAATGAGTCTGAGTTAGCATATGCAGGGGACAGTCCCCCTGACCATCAGACTGTCCCAAGGCATTCAGACACCTAACTTCACTAGGGATCGATCTAGCCGCGTCCATGTCCTCCCAGGCCACCAATAACCTGCAATTCTAGAGACCTGGCTGTCTCTGACTTTCTTCTCCTCAATCCTTAGTGTAGCCTTCACCTTTTCTATTTCCTTCGTCGAGTCCGTTACTCAAGTCCACATCATTTCTTTTCCCGTCTCCCGTCGTCCCTTCTGCTGCTTCCTTGACCCTTCTTCCTTTCTAACAACTTATCTCCTGTCAACCTCTCCCACATCTCTTTGTTATTCGCCTCTCTCTTTTTAACTGTCCTTGTCTCTGTGATTTAATTTCTCTTCCTCTTTTGCAAACTTGTTGTTTTCCACTTGGGATTCCTTATGCATTTAAAAAGCCAATTATTACCATGTTGCCTCATTTTTAGCAAACCTGATTTTGAAAGTGGAAACTCCATTTCCTTGGCATGCTACGGCAGAGAGGTAAAGACATAAATTAGAGCCGACTGAGATGGGGAAGAGAGAGCCAATTTGTAGCTCTGTGCCAGAATGTTTATGAAGCAGGTGGCGAGGGGTATGAATACACACCTCTATCCGGAGTAGCACACCCTGTACTCACCAAATATCTACAGCCTGTCCAGGCCCGAAGAATAATCAATTTGTCCTCGTTGAATGCCAAATGAAGGCTGTTGAAGTCAGGTACTGACCCACTATTTAACGAGAACAAATTCAAAAACGGCACAGAGCTTTGTGAAATTGCTATGAAGTCCAGTTTCAGAAACATGAGTACTTGAGTCAGCCGAGGATATTCCTACAGGGGGACTAATGTCTGTGTTGGCGGAAGTGCTCTGGTATATTCTCCAGATCCCTGAACATTCTGCTAACATAAAATCTGAGTAACACAGGCCCCCTGGCTAGAATAAAATTGCTTCAGGTTGATAAGCATTCGATAGCTTCCCTGAATTTTCAGCAGGCTCAGACTCATACTTGCCAGTATTGCTTTTGATTACAAAACACAAGAGTTGGGCAGTCCAGGTAACCATAATTATCTCGGTAATTAGATTCTGTCGTGCACGGTATACTCAGGCCTTGGGCTTTTGTGGAAACAGAAGAGGCACCTGGAGTATCTTTAGAGCACTTGGTCTCTTCTAGAGAACAGGTCGCTAATAAGGCCTTCCTGAAATGATGAGAAGGCGGATTGCCTCTCCTTTCACACCTCCTTCCACCCCTTTCTGGTTCAGCAAATTTCAGTTGTGTTGCAGAATGAAAAAGAAGAGAGAAAGCTGTAAACGAGGAGAAGGGATGGAAACCGTCCAGGAAGAAATCCAATTTCTGTCTTGGGTTCTGTGCATTTCAAAATGGAAACACCACACTCAGTAAAGTGCCCATTAAGCAAACAATACAGGGAAACAAGATGGGGTTTAGGAAGCTGAGAGGGAGGAGAAGAGGCAGGTCAGGGGAAACAAGAGGAAGGCGTTGTTTTTAAAGGTGATTGAAAAATGTTCAACCAGGGGAAAGAAATGCCTGCACACATTTCACTGAAGACTGAAGGAGAGCATCACCTCAATACTGACAACTGGCAATAACGTCTCTATTGCAGCCGCCCAGAGGTCTGTCTGTGTCTAACAAGACAATGGCGGGTCTGGTGATGGTGTAACTTCCACACCCTGAGTTCCATGCATCAGGTGGAAGTGTGACTAAATACTTGATATATTGACTAGATATGAAGAAATATATCAGATCTGTGAGAGTAAACATGGTTACCTAGCAGTCAAAACAGGCACACAGGGGCTTCCCTGGTGGCGCAGTGGTTGAGAGTCCGCCTGCCAATGCAGGGGACGCGGGTTCGTGCCCCGGTCCGGGAAGATCCCACATGCTGCGGAGTGGCTGGGCCCGTGAGTCATGGCCACTGAGCCTGCGCGTCCGGAGCCTGTGCTCCGCAACGGGAGAGGCCACAACAGTGAGAGGCACACGTACCGAAAAAAAAAAAAAAAGGCACACAAAGAAGGGAGAAGAAAAACCACAGAATACCTACTGTGTGCCAGGTACTTCCATCTCCTCTGTCTCACTTAATCCCTAACACGCGCTGGTGCAGCGAGTATTACGAGGCTTCATTCCAAAATGAGGAAAAACGCTCAAGAAGATGTAAATAACCCAAGTTCACACAGCTGTTCAGCAGCAGAGCCAAAATTCGAGGGCAAACCCCACATGGCTTCTACCCGGTCATGCTGCCCCCCAAGAACACAGTCTCCGTGCCTTCCAGAAAGGAAACCAACGCTTAAGGATCACCAACCACATGCCAGCTACTCTGGAGCACATTCTCACATTCTTCATCTCCTACAATTTCAGTTCCACCAACACGCAGACGATTTGACAGACAAACAGTATGCGGTCTCTTCAAAAAGACAACTCAAATCTCCGCCACTGCAATTACGCAGATCTGGTGCCTGGGGTTGGGGTATTCTGAAATCCCCAGCATTCGGCCCCCTCCTGAACAGAAAATCTCATTTGAGGACCAGAGGAGAGGCGTTGGGAAGAAACAGGGAAGGGACCCACAAAAGATTTCTGGGCTGCGTTCGCACCGCCTTCACGACGGGCACTTCTGCTGCAGGTCTGGCTGGAGCGCAGCCGCACAGTGTCAAGGGATTCTATGGGCACAAGGTGCCCAGCTCTTCAGGACGGGTCTGATTCTCAACAGTCTAGAGAACAAGGGCACAGGATGTGTTTTCTGAACTCGTTCGCAGCCCAGGTGAGAAGCCACTGGGTGAGTTCTCTCCCTGGAACGGTAGGCTTCCTTAGATGTTTACAGCTAACATTACTGAGCACTTGCCCGTGTGTACCAGGCACTTCTGTGTCTTATCTCATTGCAGTGATGAGAATCTAGAGGTGGGTATGCTTATCCCGACTTTGGGCAGAGAGATGAGGTAGCTTGCCCAGCCCCCCTCAGCTGGGACTGCGCCGCGTGGGTTCGCCCCTGGACCAGCCCACTATGCTGCTTCTACGGCATGGAACCGGATTCTCCAACCCTTTTGCAAATTGGGGACTCGATGCACTCTTACAGCACTTTGTCTTTATCAAGTGAACATAGTGCCTGTATTCTCCTGTTATTTGCTTTCTATCCTCCAATTGCTTCTCACTACAGATTTCATGCCTTTTTCTTCCTTCCTCACTCTAAAACATGTTACAGTCTGTTTATGTTTCTCCCATCTTAAAAAAAAATCCATTCTTTTACCCTATACCCCTCTCTAGCTACTGCTCTTTCTAGCTCCTCCCTTTATAGCCAGTCCTCTTGAGAGAGTTTCCTTTCTTGGCATCTTTATTTCCTCCTTTCCCACTCACTGTTCAATCCACTTTACACCCACTCTTCCCCTGAAATGGCACGTGCCAACCACCTTTTCTGGTTGTTAACTCCAATGGGTATAAGAGTGCCTTTCTGGGGCAGTGGGAACTTTCAGTCCTCTTCCCTCCCCAGCCTCTGAGGAGGGGAGGGGGCTGGAGTTTGAATCAGTCAACAGTAGTCAGTTATTTCATCAATCATTCCTATGCAATGAAGCCTCCATAAAAATCCAAAAGGAGGGCGTTCGGAGAGCTTCCAGCTCCTTCCACAATTGTGCAAAGCGAATTACCATCAAAAAGCCTCCATCCCGGACTTCCCTGGTGGTCCAGTGGTTAAGAATCTGCCTACTAATACAGGGGAGATGGGTTCAAGCCCTGATCCAGGAAGATCCCACATGCCGTGGGGCAACTAATCCCATGCGCCACAACTACTGAGCCCACTCACCGCAACTACTGAAGCGTGCACGCCTCGAGACCGTGCTCCACAACAAGAGAAGCCACCGCAATGAGAAGCCCGTGCTCTGCAACGAAGAGTAGCCCCCGCTCACTGCAACTAGAGGAAGCCTGTGCGCAGCAACGAAGATCCAGCGGAGCCCAAATTAATTAAAATTTTTTAAAAAGCCTCCAAAAAAAAAAAAAAGAGTGCCTTTCTGGGACATCAGACCTGTTTGACCATCTGTCCTTCATGAAAGCCTCCTCCGTTGCCTCCTGTCAGGGTGATCCCCTCTCCTGGTTTGCCCCACTCCCTGGCTGCCCTTTTTCTATATATTCCTCTTCCTCTGCCCCTCCTTAGTGTCCGCAGCCCTCCCTTCTCCTGGGCTGTCTAGCCCATTCTGTGGCAGCACGAGCATCAAGTGCTGATGACGTACAGCCCCACTAGCGCAGTCCTCTCCTGAGGCCCAGACCCATCTCCAGTTGACTCAGGGACATCCCTAGCCTGAAGCTCCTGTGTTCCTTCTTCTGCGACTGACAGCGATAATCCAGGCCCGAACCCTAGACTCACCCTTTACCCTTTCCTCTCCCCCAACTCTCACATCACACCACCAGGCCGTGACGTCAGCAGCCCACCCACCTTCTCCAGTGCCCCTGCCTCTCCTCTTGTTGAGCCCCCATCACCCCTGTCTGGCCCTCCTGCCTGTTCCGGCTTTGCCTCTCCAATCCACGCTATCAGAGCGTCTGCCAGAGCACCCCTTTAAACACAAAAGGGGTGCTCTCTTCTACGTTGAGACTTTGAATGGCTCCCCTTTGCTATGAGACATCCCTAGTCCTTATTAGAACGTACAGGAAAGGCCTGTTACGATCATGCCCGCAATTATATTTTCGGCCTCATGTTTCACCATCTCTCCTGCATTCTGCTTTCCAAACATAACCAAACTTCTTTCAGTTCCTTGCTGTGTCATGCTCTCATAGTTTCTACGTGTTCCCACCTATGGCCTTTATTACGTGAAGCACCCCACTCCCACACTCACGTCTCTCAGCTGACTTCTGGGTAAGTGTTACTGCCTTAAATGTCACCTCTTCTTTGAAGCCTCCCCAGACCTCCTGAGACCGGACTCCTTCCATGTGTCCCTACGGTGCCCTGCACTTTTAATAAGATGGCAGTCAGGACACATTTTTGTAGTTGTCTCTTTGTGTATCTGTTTCTCCTAGTAAACATAAGCTCCAGAAGTAGGCACTGTTTCTATCTTGACTTTTGTTGGACTTTAACTCCTACCACAGTGTTTAGTGAAAAAATTAAAAAACTCAAAATGATGTGAAATATTTTTGAACGAATAAGTATACTTTGCAGGGACTAGGAGAAAGTGAAGCAGGCTAGCCAGGTGAAGAGATGACCCGAAGGGCAGAATAAGGAAGTACGGGAAGGTAATATTCCTGGGTGTTCCTACTTGCATTTTCCGGTATTAAAAATGAAGGATTTTTCTGGAGTCCAATAAAGTCAGTGGGAATTGAAAGAGAAGACTCTTCTGTCCAGGCTGTCTTTCAGGAAGACGTCTGGGAGAACTGCCCAGAGTCTACGAGGGAACAGACAAGGTGCTGGTTTGTTGGAGTGAGAGAGAACAGAGCAAAGAAAACCTGGAGGTTTGTAAGGCCTCCTCTCTTGTCTTGGTCAAGGTGTTTGCCAAATTTAAGCCAACTGTTTCTGTGTCTCCCTTGGAAAATGAGCAGCCTGTATGGACGGTATGAGGCAGAGCCACAGAGCTCAGTGCCTGCCCACATGCCTGGAGGACTGAATGCTTTCACATGCGCTCTTGACTGCAACTCAAGCTCTCGACTGACTGGTGAGTGATGAAACGTGGTCTGAAGCAATTTGTCGTTTGAAGATGATGGCAGGAGGCAGGCAGTGCTGGTTAGAAGTGGAGTGGCTCATTCTGAGCAAGGGATGTCCAAAAAGAGGTTCTGCATAGCAGCTGGCCCTCTGGAACGCAACCACAGATATCTGGGGTACGCTTGTCATGTTAGGCCCTGGGATGCCCCTAATAGTCTAGAAGCCCTGGAAGCCAGGATGGGGGCTATCACCCTCCCCTGGGGAGGTTATAATAATTCACAGGAGAGAACAGTTACTCAAGGATGAAGCCGTGGGGAAAGCTTCATAGAGATACTGGCATTTGTGCCCGGCCTTGAAGACCTAGCTTCTAGGAGGGAAAAAGAGAGGGCATTCCAAGTAAGAATTTCCCCCCATACTGTGGGAAAAGGCATAGAGGAGGATATGAACAGGGTATGCCTAGGGAATAAGGATTAGACCAGCTTGGCTGGAGAGGCGGGCTCCCGTCATAGAATATTGGAAGTTAAGACAGGACAAAAATACCCTGCAGTGTTCTACAGGTAAGATCAATGGCTCATTTACCCAGCTTCAAAAGGCTGCAAATAGCTATTTTTTATGTTGGAAAAGAAACCCAATAATTTGTATCACTTGCCGCTATGAATCTGATAAAAGGCCTCGCCTGAAGACTGGAACAAATGGCCACGGGAGCCCTGCATTCCAGCTGCAGTACTGTAACGCACTGCGGGGAGAGTCCCATCATACTGATTTTGCTGGGCCGCTCGGCCGTCTGTACAGAATTCCCAGAGTCCCTGCCTCTCTCACTGGGTTCCATTTTGTCTTGTTTTGTACAGATTTAGAGAGAGCCAGCTCTAAGGAAGGCTGGACCGGGGCGTGCAAAGCCAACGGAGGCACAACTGCAGTCCTTAAGAAGCTCAAGTGGAGAGAGAGATAAGATGCTCGAATAACGCGGGGCCACATGTCAAAGAAAAGCGTGAACGACAACACAAAAGGAAAGACCGATGTGGAGCGACTGGGACTCTCATCCGCTGCTGGCAGGGATGTAAAGAATAGGAAACAGTGACAGCACTTAGCAAAACAGCTGGGCAGTTTCTTCCAAACTTAAACATACCTCTGCCCTATGACCTACCAGTTCCACTCCTAGGTATTTTCCCAAGGGGGGGGGGGGGGAATGTACATCTACGAAAAACATCTGTATAAGAACGTACATAGTAGCTTTATGCATAAATGCCAAAAAACTGAAAAAGAAAAGGTAAATGTGTATTTAACAGGAAAATGGATAAACAAATTGTGGTTGGAAAGTATTCGGCAATAAAAAAGAAGGAACTACTGATAAATGCAACAAAATGGACAAACCTCAAAAACAGGATGTAGCGTTAGCTAAATACGGCACAACTCTCTGCATTTACTCCGTTTACATGCAGTTCAAGCACAGGTGAAGCTAACCTCAGATGATAAAAATCAGAATAGTGGTTGTCTCTGGAGATGGGGTGAGGTTGGGGGTTGCCTGGAAAGGAGAATGAGGACACTGTCTGAGGTGATGGAAGTGTTATATCTTGATTTGGGCGTTGGTTACCCAGGTGTCTATGATTATCAAACCAGGCGCATTTTACTGTATGTCAATTATACCTCAGTAAAAAAAATAAGACAAAATAGGAGCTGGGTAAAGGACACACGGCTCCATGGAAATGCTGCCTTGAGCAAGCTTCAGAGGGTGACCCTCAAAAAGTGGCTGGGTCGAAGGCCATCCAGGGGGGTGTCCTGTGGGTCTCAGGAAGGGCTATGTTGGCCATGGGAGGTAAGGCCAGAAATCGTGGGCTGAGGTCATAACAGTGGGTGGGGTGGTAGGAGCAGAAATCACGGACTAGATCTCATTAGATTCAGCAAGAAAGAGAAGGGAAATAGAATAATTAAAGGGATTCAAAAGCTTCGGAAATTATGTTGTTTGGATTTGTTTGTAGCGTGTTTGTAGGCCAATGGGCTGAATCACTGCAGAAGAGGTACTGAAGAGAGGAGATCAGTCACAGAGCACGGTTCTGATAGATGTGGGTGATTCACACTTAGAAAGGATGTGAACCTGCTACACCTCTGTCAGGAGAGGAGATGGAGGCCTGAATAAAACTGTGAAGGGCAGGGAGCATGAGAGCTCATGGTAGACGTCCTCTAATGTCTCAGTATAGCAGACTCTCAGTGAAAGTGACCAAGAGGTAGGGCTGGGGCTCGAGGAGCATAGAAAAAGTTCCAAACAGGGTGATACAGAGAATCTGAAAGAGAATCCTGAGATGAATGGATAAATTCTGGGAACTGCAGCATGGATTGCTAATAGAGACCACTGGCCAGGCTGGGGACTGGCAAGGCATGGAGAACGAAAGCAAATGGTGGCTACTGAGAACGTGCTTGACACGGGTCATGGCTAGAGGGCAGGGCCAGTGGAGATCACGGAAGGGTCAAGGTTCTGGCTGCCAGGAAGAAGAGAAGTAAGTCCGGAGGCATAAGAAATTTGACAAGGATAAGGCAGTGTTGATCAGCGAAGGTGGTTTTATGATTCATGATGTTTGAAGGAAAGCAGTTCCGAATGATGGGTGGGTTGAATGGTGACGCCACCCAGCACTGGAAGTGGGGAGTCACCAAGGATGATGGCAGAAGACACGTGGAAGGGGAAACTGAGCCAAAGCTGAAGTCCTTGAGCAAATGTGGTGGAATGTTCCTACTTACAAGTTCTCTCTGCAAAGGTGAAGCAGAAGTTGACCTGAACTTTGGTTACAAAGTACTGTTTTAAATAATATGTTACTGATTATATTTAACTCTTTTTATTCTATGAAGTTGAAAATGCTTCAGGGTATGTTTTAAAGGTGATTTTAATCAAGTTTCTATGAGCAACACGAAAGTGGTTTTTATTCTCATTTTATAAACGAGGAGCCTCACTTCAGTGCCCCTCCCCACACTGAAGGGGTAGGACTTGGGTACACAAAAGTAATTGCTGAAATCACCTGACTACTCAGAAAGTGACTGCATTAGATAAAGGGCTCAAAGCAGCATAGGTTTCAGTGTCTGAAAAGAAGTTGCGTGTTTTGACACTTAAAAAATAAAATTTATGAGAAGAAAGAAGTTGTTTTGTTCTTATTCATCTTTCCAGTTCTTTACTGATTTTTTTTTTATTGGACTAATTCCTTCAAGCCCTTAAAAATCAAAATTCTTATTTAGGGACTTGCAGACTCCTACATTAAGAAATATATTCCAAAGGCCAGTGGGAGCTTTTTGGTATATCATGAGTCAGAGGGAAATAGCAGCAGAATTGTTTTTACCACTTATTAACTGTGTATCTCTTGACAAAATATTGCCTCTCTGTGCCTTGAGTTCCTCACAGAGAAATTCTGCAAGTAAAAGAGCTATACAAGCTTGGGATTTTTAATTCACTAAGAAAACAGTGAATAGTTAGTGAGTCCTTCAATAGAAATTAAATTAACAACAACAAAAGTCAACTTTGACCTGAAACAGCACTCTGGCAAGGCATTCTTGATCAGGGATCTTCTAGAAACCAGTGCTGATTAACGAGATGAAAACTTCCACACCTCCCACCCCCATATCTACTTCCTCACCAGCATCGGCACTCACGTGCTCTGTCTTCTTGCCTGTTACCATAGAAGGACCATTCAAGCTTACACCCAAAGCCAGCTTCCACATTTTGGCATTAGATCCTCTTCCCTTTTGCCTACTCAGAGAATTGCTTTTGTCATTCTTTTCTTTTCCACATCATCTATTTCCCCCTCTCTATTAGATTGTTCTCATGAGCAAATAAACATTATTTCTATATGTTAAAAACCTTTTTCTCTACTCCTTTCCCTACCAGCTCAGAGAGCCAGTGAGAGGGTCCCTGCCCTTGGCTCTGTGCCTTAAAAGGCTATGTTCTGGTCCTTCCCAGCCACAGGTTTCCCTATGGGGTGAGAAGTCTGTTGGACCAAGAAGTGCTTACCCAAAGCTGATGTTCCCCCTTTCTAAACCAGTCTCTGTGTACCCTCCCTGCACCACAGAATTCTCTGCCCACACAGACACCGTAGGCCCTCATAGAGTGTCCACAGTCCTCTTCTCTGAGTCCATCTTCCTTAGGGTAGACCATGCTGCTGCTAATTTACACACGCCTAGACTCAGGTGATATTCAAGAGATGGTCTTTGTGGGAGTGTGGACAAAGCTTGGACTTGCAGGCTGGGGCGTCCTCACCCAAGCACACAAAGCCCCTCATAGTATGGGATAAAGCTGGGGTCTGGAAGGGAAGGGGTGTGGGCCACAGGCCCTTTCCCTGTGCCACCAAGTTATGGCGTGGAACTCCAGAGTCCAAGAATTCCAAACCCGAACCTGGCTTTCCAGGTCCTTACGAAATACATATTTGTCAACATAATGGAAATAACATAATTAATAGTTTGCTAGCTTGATATAGAAATTTTATATATTGAAAATATATGCTGATTCCTTCTTTTATCTTATCCCAAACTCTTAATGCTGGAATTGCCAGGGCTCAGTGTCAGTACCTCTTCTCTTCTCTATCCTCACTCCCTTATGATCCACCCAGCCCATGGCTAGACTGCTCATGATCCCAACTGGTTTCTCCAACCCACACCTCCTTCTTAGTTTTATACTCTCTACTTGACATTTCCACTTGGATGTCTAACAAGCATCTCAAACTTCACATGTACCAAAATAAACTCCTGTCTTCTTTCCCAAACCTGTTCTAGTCACAGCCTTCCACATTCTACTTCATGCCAACTCCATCTTCCAACTGCTTAGGCCAAAAACCTTGGAGTCTTTTGGAATCACCTTTTACTCCTGCAATCTATCAGGAAACCATATTGGCTCTACTTTTAAAATATATCCAAAGCATGACCATTTCTCACTACTTCTACTGCTGCCATGACCCTGGTCCAAGCTCCAATCACCTCTTGCCTGGACTACGGCAACTGCTTTCTCACAGGTCTCTCTTTCGGTCTATTCAGCACGATACCATCCCAAGATGACAGATCACGTCATTCTGCTCAAGGTCCTGCAATGGTTTCCCCATTTCAAGCAAAGGAAAAGCCAATCATTAATAGTCTGCAAAGCCCTATGTTCTCTAGACCCTGATATCCTCTGATCTCCTCTGACCGTTCCCTCCCTTGCTCACTCAGCTTCAGCTACTCTGGTCTCCTTGCAGGTCCTGGAATGTGTCACGTGTGTTCCTGACTCAGTACGTTGCTCTGGCTGGTCAGTCTGGTGGAAAGCTTCCCTCTCCGTTATCCGCTTAACTAACATTCGCACCCCTTTCAAGTCTGTTTGAATCTCACCTTCTTAGCAATACTGACCCTGACCACCCTGTTTAATACCACAACCTGTCTCCATCCACCTAATTCCCCTTACACTTCTCTACTTTTCTCTATTCCATACCACTTACTACCTTCTAACAGTTCATAGTTTATTTAATATTTCTCTTTCCTACATCATGATGGAAATGATGTACATCTGCACTGTCCAATATAGTAGCCACCAGCCATATGTGGCTATTGAGCATTTCAAATGGACTTAGAATTGAATTTTTAATTTTACTTAAATTTATATTTTATTTAAGTAGCCATATGTGGCTAGTGGCTACCATCAGAACAGCTCCAGAATCTGAGCACCAGGAAAGCAGGGAACTGTTTCATTCACCAAGGTCACCTAAACACCCAGCAGAGTGCCTGACACACAGTAGGTGGTCAATAAAAATGTGTTAATGAATGTACGATCAAAGTCCAAGGCTAACCTTTCCAAGACCTTGCAGTCTACCACTGGAAGAGAGATAGGGCTAGAACCAGGAACTCATCGATAGGAAGCCCACTTTCCCAGCACATCAAAGAAAGACCCAGAAGTCTGGGCAGGGGCTTTCTGCCAGACACGCCCTGTAAGTAAGCACAGTGCCTCACACATGTAAGTTAAGGAAACAAATGATCCCTCCTGCACGGAATCCGAGTCTCCAATCTCTGCCAATATGTAACCGACTCGGCTCATTTGTGGCCATCATCAGAATTCAAGGCAGAGACTCTCCACAGGCAAGGTCTTGCAGAGGAAGGTTAATACGAATCTATAAAGTACTGCACCATCCCCATGGTGAGGCAGATGAAGGTACATTTCAGCATCACTGATGAAAACGTTGAGGTCACGGAATATAAGGTTTTATGCAATTGTATCCTGGAAGCCAAGCAGAATTACCAAATAGCTGTGGAAATGTATGTGATTTTGGTGGAATGAACATACCATATAGGAAATTAAATAACTATTCCGTGAACGGCATTTTAAAAGCTATTTTGGAGATGAAATAGAGAATCAGTCTTATAATAATACCAAATCAATATTTTCAAACTGTTTCCTTCCAGAATCTTATTTTGAAGATCTATAAAACCAGCGCTTTCAGTATTTCTAAGGTAGTGAAGGAGTTAAAAGTGCTCTACTAAGCTGCAATAATACCAAGGATTAGGCAATATTTCCCTTGTATTATCTGCTTCGTTCCTTAGGTTCCTAGTCAAAGCAACAGATTTTCATGTCTCTAGTTTACTTTAAAATACTTCAGCATATGTTTGTACACCCGTGTTCATAGCAGCATTATTCACAGTAGCCAAAAGGTGGAACCAACTCAAATGTCCATTGACGGATAAACAAATAAATAAAACGTGGTGTATACATACAATGGAATATTATTTGGCCTTAAAAAGAAATGGGGGTTTCCCTGGTGGCGCAGTGGTTGGGAGTCCGCCTGCTGATGCAGGGGACGCGGGTTCGTGCCCTGGTCTGGGAGGATCCCACATGCCGCGGAGTGGCTGGGCCCTTGAGCCATGGCCGCTGAGCCTGCGCGTCTGGAGCCTGTGCTCCACAACGGGAGAGGCCACAACAGTGAGAGGCCCGCATATCGCAAAAAAAAAAAAAAAACAACAGAAAAAAACAAAGTTGGCAAAAAAAAAGAAATGAAATTCTGACACATGCTACAACATGGATGAACCTTGAAGACATTATGCTAAGTGAAATAATGCAGGCACAAAAGGAAAAATATTGTATGATTCCATGTATATGAGAGACGTAGAATAGTCAAATTCATTGTGACAGAAAGTAGAATGGTGATTTCTGGGGGGAGGGGAGAATGGGGAGTTATTGTTTTCTGGGAACAGAGCTCAGAGTTTTAGTTTGAGAAGATGAAAAAGTTCTGAAGATGGATGGCATGGTGATGGGTAACAATGTGAACGCATTTAATGCCACAGAAGAGTACACTTAAAACTGGTTAATGGGCTTCCCTGGTGGCGCAGTGGTTGAGAGTCTGCCTGCCGATGCAGGGGACGCGGGTTCGTGCCCCGGTCCGGGAAGATCCCACATGCCGCGGAGCGGCTGAGCCCGTGAGCCATGGCCGCTGAGCCTGCGCGTCCGCAGCCCGTGCTCCACAACGGGAGAGGCCACAAGAGTGAGAGGCCCGCGTACCGCACACACACAAAAAAACTGGTTAAAAGGGTGAGTTTTATGGTACGTATATTTCACTACAAAACAAACAAAAATTATCAGCATGTGTCATGTGACACTCTGCGGGCCATTCCTCAGGTTAAGCTGTAACCAGGTGCTGGAATGTGCTGCATTCTAATGAAGAAAGCACAGTGCGGGGGTGGTCTTGCCAATTAGCTCCCACAGGTTTCTGTTTTCTGTATCTCAATTAGCAAGCAGTGCTATGCCAATTAACATACTGAAAGTCAGAAGTGTTTTTTTCTAACTGATGAAATTAGTAGTCTGTTAGGTAGCATGATGAATGTTAGAACTGGGCTCTCATTATTGAAATTAAAAGTATTCATTATATTCATATGTGGATTGGCAGAAATACTTGAGACAGTCCCCATACTTGCTCCACCAGGGCATAAGAATGACCTAGTAGTGAAGCTGTCAGCTAAGTAGGAAACTCTTACCTTGAAACTTCTTCAGAGGCTACCATGATTTACCAAAAAGAACCTAAGGGTCACACATGGCTACATCAGCCCAGGTCAGTTCACAATCACAAACACAGAGGCCAGAGGAAAATTCTAGTGTCAAAGGACACGGGAAACCAAACCGTGAAGAATCGAATTATTAATCCTGGGAATATGCAATGGATTGTTTAGTTGACCATCCTCCCTGATTTTAGAGACAAAAAATTGGGAAATGTTGAGTGATCTTCCCACGTGCCAATGAATTTCATAAGCAGAAACTAAAGGGAAACATTTGATATCGTCACTGTTTAAGAGCTACCAGTTATTGAGCAATTATTATGTAAGGGGCATACTGCTAGGTACTTTAACACGTGATTGCTAATTTTCACAAAATCCCTGCAAAGTGACTACTATTGTCCTCAGTCTTCAGAGGAGGGACTGAAGTTCAGAGAGGTCACGCCCCATTCACAGCCCCAAGGCACTGGCATTCCTCACTAGATGTGGGCATCCTGCTGCCAACACTCTCCCAGGGAGTGGAGGGGAGTGCAGCAGTCTGGGAGTCCTGGGGACAACGCCTCCAGATCAGCGCTTGGCCATGGGGAAAGCGTCCTCCTCCCAGGTTAGGTACCTCTGAGGCATGTTCTACACTGTCTCCCAGACCCTGAAGTTCACCCAGTGGCCCACAGGAGTGACCTGCTCAACAACATGCTGCTTGTTAGCTGCCTTCCATTCTTGGACTCATTTCCTCACTTCCCATCATGCTTCTGGGGATCACCTTTCAAATAAACTACCTGACTCAAATCTCTGTCTCAGGGGATGCTTTGGGGGCAATCACGTCATTTTCCCAAGGTAACCCAGCCAGCCACCAGGTTGCAGAGTTGGATGGTGAACCCAGGACTATCTGTGTTTGAGGATCACACTGCTCTTCTACAAATTTAATTACCTCTTCCTTCCTAAGTAGAGATAAGATAGAGGTGGAAGGAGAGAATGGATATTTCAGAAGAAGCTCTTGAGATTTCTAAATGATTCGTTTGGTTAGCATCTCAAACGCTCATGTCCCCAGAGTTTATGCTCACCACTTTGCATCGTAGAGATTTGAAGCAAATTATCACCATGATGGTCACAGATCTGATCAGTCAATGTGGGAGGTTGAAAAATGGCTCCCAAAGATGTCCACAATTCCAGTCCGCCAAACCTGTGAATGTTACTTTATGCCGTGAAAGGGAACTTTGCAGATGTGATTCCATTAAGGATCTTAAGATGGGAAAATTATACTGGATTATCTGGGTGGATACAAGGTAATCACAAGAGTCCTTATCAGAGGGATCTAGAAGGAGTCAGAGGAGTTGACAATGTAGTGAGGAAAGCAGAGATCAGAGTGATACACTCTGAGGATGGAGGAAGGGGCCACAAGGTAGCAGGAGACAAAAAAGGTTAAGGGAATGGGTTTTCCCTCACACCCTCCAGAAGGAACCATCCCTGCTAACACCTTAGCTTCAGCCCCATGGAGCTGATTTCTTACTTGCAACACCCCAAATTGTAAGAGAACAAATTTGTGTCGTTTTAAGCCAAGTTTGTGGCGATTTGTTGCAGGGGCCACAGGAAACTGACACAGTCCGCTAAGCATTACCAGTGATAACAATAATACAGTAGTAGATAATACTTATTCCTAGTGATAATAGTTATCTAATAATAGATAATGTTTATTCAGCTCTGACCATGTCTAGGCAGAGTTCTGGGCATCGTATTGGACCATCTAGCCTCACGGTCCTCATAAAAAGAGTGAGGAACTAGTTCTAATTTTCTCCTTTTAAAGATGAGGAAGCTGAGGCTTAGAGAGGTTCAGCTTGTGTCTCAAGTCACAAGCTAATACCTGAACTCCGGCTTTTCTGAGCCCCAAACCACGTGCCTAATAAAAACTCCAAAATCTGAATCCTTGACAGTGAGAGTGAAAGGAGGCAAGTGAAAGGACACTGATTGTCAGTGTTGCAAAGCAGCCGGCCTTGACCTTCCATTATACACTGAACAGAATGAAACCAGCAACACACACAACCTTCCTTTTGAACGTAAATCGCTCTGGTCTTCACTCGAATCTCCCACCACATCTTCCAGAGCAGGAAATGGTCTTATTACATTTTTTCTCTCTTTAGCACTCGGTATAAGGTGAGCCATCAGTAAACAGAGGGGGCTGGGTGGTGGGGATCGTTAGTCAAATGAATAAATAAAGAAGAGCCAAAGAAATGAAGAAAGCAAGATGTGGGAAGGGAGGTTGAGAGACGACTTTCCTATCAGTCCTGCATCTATGCATTTTAATCATATGCACTTCCACACTTCCAGGCCATTGAGAGTGATAAGGGGGTTTCTTTATTTGAAACTTTGTAGAGCCATCCTTCACTCCAGAATAGTAAGTCGTTTCCATTTTGCCTGTGTCAGCTCTGACCTACTGGTACTGGCTTCTAGAACCCTATACGGCAAAGAGAATTACTGGCCAAGCCAAGACTCAGCTGGAGAGAATGTGTGATTGATTAGTGATGTCTGCTTTGGAGTGAGAACAAGAGCTGGAGGAGTGCCGCGGATTTGCCGAAACCTTTCACGCCATCAACTGTGGGCAGAGCTTACTGCCCAAATCTGTTTTCAGACAATGCCGTCATCTCTGAAACTATCTCTACTCTATGAACACGTAGTTTTCATTTCTGTCTTCAACAGTTTCTTTTACTGACACCCAGGGAACCTTACTTTTTGCTTCTAGGCATACTCAGAAACAATGACTTTAATTTGAGAATGTATTTGAAAAGAAGGTTAAATCGATGTTTGTCAAGTTCTCTGAAGATAAGGCATGTTATATAGGCCAAGAATCATTAACAACAGTAAAGCTTTGGCTACCATTCCTTAACGATGCAAGTGTGATTGGGTATTATTCTAATCAAGTTCCTTCACTTACTCAGCGAATGAATGGCTCTTTACTTCCCACATATAACTTTGTGAAATGAATATATCCAATTCATAATAATTTAAATTAACGACACAAATTTAACTTTACAATCACTTCTAAAGCTTACTTAGGAATCTTAAGAGAATTTTCTCACTTGTCCTATTTTGAAATGATTCAATAAGAAATCACTAGATTTCATCTTTTTTACCTATTTCTTCCCAGGCACACATCCTAGGGCCTTTCTATGAACAATTTTTCCCACTCCAAGAGAACCCCCGGAATCAAAAGGCCACCCAGAACATTATTTTCATCAATAATAACAAAAATAATACCATCTTTTAAATAGCTCAAGTTTACTTTTCACCTGTCATATCTCCTTGATTTTTATTTAATATGAATGTCTTAATAAATATTTATATTTATTAACATCTAATAAATATTAATATTATTTCATGTCTTTTAGTATTATCCCCAAATTGTAGATATCACATTAGGTTACTGAGTAAATGGCAGAACTAGGACGGAAGCCCAAACGATGTGACAAAGTCCACACTTCCATGCCCGGTCAGCCTGGTTTCTATCACGTCACCATGTGATTCTCTGACCCGAGTTAAGCCCATTTCCCCACCGCACTGTGGTAATTCCCTTTTCTACTACTTCTCTCTTCTCTTCTACTGGCTTGGTCTCCTGCACCTACTTGAAGTCTATTATTCTTCATGGCTCTCCTCAACTCTACCATCTTCATAGATCTTTGCTATTCTTGCTGAACTCGTTCAGCTCTGACATTCTTAATACTTGTTGACGTGTTCCTCCATGCTGTTTCATCTCCATTCATTTAACAAATAAGCCTGGAGGATCCACTATTGCCAAGTACTATTTAGGCACTAGGGATTCAGCAGTGAATAAGGCTGCCTCTCACGGAGTTTACGTTCCAACTGGGGCTCCTGCTTCTAGGGTTCACATCTGGATTTTAAGCTCCTTTACGACAGTAACCGTGCTTGTGTTTTCTCTACGTCTATGAAAGAGCAATGTAGCGTCACTGCTGTATAGCTTATCACTAATAAAGTGGTGTCCTGGTGGTGTAAGTAGATAGCCAGCTAATGTCAGGGGACTAGACAAGCAAACTCACTTGGGATACCAGCTCACTCCATTCTCCAGTAATATTCTAACTCTGGGGAATCTATAATACTGTTGAGTAAGCGGCTTTAGGAATTCTTGAGGAGGAAACTGCCTGGAGATGGTTTTCTGTCTATGCTAAAGCAAGATCCAGATATCTGTTTCTCAGAGATATGTCTGGGAATTTCCACCAAACTTGGGAACAACAGTTTAAGAGGGTTAACCTCTTTCCCTTCTTTGATCTTTTCCTTGAGGACAAGTAGAGGTATTCTTACAGCGTTTCAGGGGTGGTGAGAGCTCAGCACTAGGAGAAACCACTTGCTCAGAAAAATATATTTTAAGACTTCTTATTATAACCAAAATGAACAAGGGTGGAGTTGAACCCACTAAACAAACAAACAAACAACACCACTTTTCCCTCCCAAGTCTGATAGGAAGTGATCAGAGACGGAGTTTTAGGACTTCTTCCAGAGAATTCATCTTGGAAAATTTGGCATCTTGAATGTTTGTAAAACGTGGTTTAAAAAGATACTTGGTTGCTGTGTTAAATGAAACATATTTAAAAGCCTAAGGCAGTCTCCTCCACAAAATTTCTCTCTGAATTTTGTACACATACACACACACACACACACACACACACACACACACACACACACGTCTCCCTGGAGGAATCCTGAGATACCAGTGGCTGTCTGTGGGCCTGATTTGCATAAATACCCCTTTTTCCCTATGGGAGGACATGAGAAGGGGAACTTGGGGCTACTGTCAACTCTTCTTTCTACCTTAGAGCAAGCTTCCTCCAGAGGCATGTGATGCCAGCCCTGGGACAGCCAGATCCACTCACATAAGTGTGAGAGCTCACCTTGCGCCCGGGAACACAGTGAATTTGTGTCATGCCTCAGGACATGATTGAAAGAAAATCTTAGCAATAAGTAGGCGTATGGCTCTGGGTTATGCTATCTACCCTTATCTCTGAAAATTAATTCTAGGGATGTTTGTAGAAGGTTTCTGAACCTTTTGAAACAGAGAGTAACCCTGGAGGAACAAGTAGGCTTTCTGTAAAGAGCTGTTGTCTAGAGCTGATGTGGAGAGGGGACTATGCCTTCTCTCTGAAGGACCTAGAAGCAGTCTGAAAGGGAGAAAGGCACTGGAGAAAGACTTTTGGAGTTGATGCTAGGCTATGACAAGGTAAGGCTGGCCCCAATAGACTGAGCATCTGGAGAGCAGAGACTGTCTTGTTTGTGATGGACTCCCCAGGACCTAGGTCAGTGATTGGCTCATGGTAAGACCTTAACTAATGTTTTTGAACTGAGCTAAATCAGAAGCAGCTGCAGAAAGCCATGATCAAGGAAAAAGTAGGTAGAGCAAATTTGGGAAAATGGTATTATTTGTGTATTCCCAGTGTTCTATTGATAGCTGAGAGTGGGGGAGGGAGACTTTGAAACTTTCAAAATATGCATAATAACTAGAATGATGAAGAGGATGCAGACTGTGATAGAGACAATATTACGTGTTCACCAAACCACTTTAGTTTTCTCCTGAACACATAAGAAGGCTACATTTCCCAGCTTCCTTGTACCTAGACAGGGCTATGTAACTTGCTCTGGGCAATGGGACGTGGGCAGAGGTGAAATGCGTTGCTTCCAGGCCTGGCTCCAAACCCCTTTCCTTTCTCCCTTTTTCCCTCTCTCTCTCTCTCTCTCCCTCTCCCTCTCTCTCTCCCTCTCTCTCTCCCCCCCTCTCTCTCTCTCTCTCCCTCTCCCTCTCTCTCTCTCCCTCTCTCTCTCTCTCCCCCCTCTCTCTCTCTCTCTCCCTCTCTCCCTCTCTCTGAATAGATGCGGAGGTTTCAGTGGAGGACTTCAAGGGTCTGAGGCTTGGAGCACAGCGAGGCCAGTAGACGGAAGGAGTCTGAGTACCTGAATAACTGTGTGGTGCACAATGTCTCCTCCAAAAACCACTGATCTCCACTGGGCTGTGACACGGGCAAGAATGACATGTTTATTTTTTAAATCACTGAGCTGGGGTTGTTTGTTGTAGCTGCCAGCATTACATCCCTGACTAATAAAAGGCCATTGAATTCTGCGTTAGTTATAGGGACCTGGAATCCTCAGATTCCTGACAGATTAGGGCTACAAAAATAGACATTACAATCATGTACGTTTTTGTAGATGTGCACACTGAATCACAAATGCCATTTCTTAAACATTTTCCATATGCAAGGCATCAAATAAATAGCAAGCAAGGCATTTCAAAATGATTCTTTGTGTACTTAGACATTAGAAGAAGTGAGTCTAAGGTTGACATTCACCAATTAGTCATGTCAGAGTTGGCCACTACCAACTTCAGGTTGCCTATGATCATTAACTCTTTTCCCTAAGAAAATGCATCCAAAACATAGTTCTCTACTAAACAACAACAACAAATCAGACTCAGTGAGTCCCTGCGATCTCCTGAGAAGCCCACGGAGTAGAAGAGCCAAGCCCACTGGGCTGCTTTCTGGGCAGAAGAGACATAACATGATAGCTCGGAAAAAGGGCACCAACACCTTTCTCAAGACTTAGAACCATAGGGTTTAAATTTGAGGCCTCCCGGGATGTTAAGATACCATTCGCAAGAGGGAAGAGATATGGGAACATATGTACATGTATAACCGATTCACTTTGTTATGAAGCAGAAACTAACACACTATTGTAAAGCAATTATACTCTAATAAAGATGTTAAAAAAAAAAGCTCACCTCATTGTCTAGGGAAGCGGGCACAGACAGACCAATTAACGTGCGAATGGACTGAGTTGGGGGAGGGAAGCAGATGTCAGTGTAGAGTTGCTGGGGCATATTTCCTTGCTTCCACAGATGCCTGCACGGCAGCTGCCAAGGGGTCCTGAGCCATGAGTGACTACATTCTCCTCTTCCCCTCCATGGAGGGGGAGACACTCTGCTGAAGCCTTTTGCCTCTGTTTTACTCCTCTGCCATAAAGACAGGTAATATGAGGCTGTTGTCTGTCCCCTATAACCACCCTCTAAATCTCATCCACTCTTCACCCCTTGGACAGCTTCACCCATTAGGACCTAACTTAGGCACATATCAAATGCCAGCGCTTCCAAAAAGACTTTCCTGACTTTTCCTTAAACTTCCTCAGGTTTCAAGTATCACTTGTAAGTTTTACCATTTATAATATTTTTCCTAGCTATTGTGGTATCATATCTTACGTACCTTTCTAGGTGGCAAACTTGAGGGCAGAACTGTATTTTATTCAAAGACCCAATTCAGTCGCAAATTAAACATTTGAATTGACCTTTCCGGTATCTCACAAAGTAATAGGAGGTTAGTAAGGTTAGTATCAGGGCATGGAGAATATTTTCCCTTTCTTTTTGTGCTCTGAACTACTATTCCACGTGTTCAAATCCAAATTTCACTGCTTATAAGATGTATCACCTGGCTAAGGTATTTTCCTCTCTCATCTTCAGTTCCCTCACCCATTAAAAGAGATTAATAATAAGATTACACATGTAAAACATTTAGAGAGTGCCTAGCATATAGTAAGAACTCAATAAATGTAATTATTACCACCACAAGAAGAATTTCACTAGAAAATTGTTGATGGTCTTTGTTTTTTTTTTTTGTGGTACGCGGGCCTCTCACTGTTGTGGCCTCTCCCATTGCGGAGCACAGGCTCCGGACGCGCAGGCTCAGCGGCCATGGCTCACGGGCCCAGCCGCTCCGCGGCATGTGGGATCTTCCCGGAACAGGGCACGAACCCGTGTCCCCTGCATCGGCAGGCGGACTCTCAACCACTGCGCCACCAGGGAAGCCCGAGAAGCCACATTTAAAAACTAGGTAGAAACAATGTAGTAATGAGAAACTTGAATACCTTAACTTAAAGCACAATGAGCAGAGATGAGGCTATCTTTAGGTTGAATTGGCATATCTTGGGGATCGACCGAATGGAGAGCGATGAATGAGGAAGAGAGATCTACGTCGGTGCAAAGCTTGCGGTCTGAGTGACTAGGATGATACTCTGCTCTTCCTAGAGATGTGCTGCAGTGAGAGTGAGATAAAAGTTCAGTTTTGGGCATGCTGAGTTTAAGTACCCATAGGACATCCAAGTGGTAATGCTGGCTACATGGATTTTAACACTTGGAGATATAGATTTGGGGATCTATAGAGTTATCTTCTAGGAACAGTGAACTGAATAAGAAGAGTCTAAGGATGATACCTTATACATACTAACACTGAAGAGACCAGCACAAGGAGAGGGACTTGAAAAGGAATGGGGAAAAGGAGGTACAAAAACTAGGAAAGAGAAGTGCATAGAAGCTAAGGAAGTAAACAGTTTCAAGAAGTGGGTAGTGCTCAACAGTGTCAATGCTTCAGAAAAATCAAGTAAGGAAAGGACTAGCATGGGCCTGTTCAATTTGGGCAAAAGAAGAACCATTGAATCCTGGGAAGGGCAGCCTTGGTGGACTGATCCAGGTGGAATTCAGACTGTAGTGTGAAAAGGAACGAATGTGAGGAGACAAGCTTGGCTGCAAAGAAAAGAGCTGGAAGGGCACGGAGTCACGTAAAGGTGTGTACATTTTTTTTTAATGCTAAAGACTTGAGAATATTTTATATTCTGAAGGGAAACATTTTAAGGATGAGAAAGGACTGAAGCTATAGAATAGAAACTATAATGGTCAGTTTGAGGTGCTTGAGGGTGTGGAAGGGTACAGGACCCAGAACATAGCCATGGATAAGAAGAGAGACACATACCCTGTTGTATCCAAAAGGGAGAGTGGGAAAGGATGCATGATGGACCACCCTTCTTGAGTGAGGGAGAAAATAGAGAACGGGAGGATGTCGGTGGAGACCGTTTGGGAGAGGAAGTGACTGAGGACACACAGCAGAAGCAGGAGGCCCGGCTACAGTTGGAGGCCATGAGTTGGCAGCGGCACCAAGTTGGTGCGTATGTGACTTTCTCAAGCAGCCCTTGAATGTCTAGAGGCAAAGAAGGCAGTGACAGAATTGATCCAAGATGTCCAGACATCCGGGGAAAAGCTCATGCTCACGAACTGTTTAGTGATTTCCTCAGCCTGGGATTTCATTACGAGTCTGAACAATTTGCAAACCTGCAGATCATCTGAGATTTTCCCAAAGCTGTGTTGAATACTAATTCATCTAGATCAACAGGGTAACCTGCAAGGGAATTGGAGCCTTTAAACTCAATTCCCTCTTGACACTTGAGAAATGAATGGAGAATTATGTGTCCAATTCTTAATCTTTGGAGAGCCAAGCACAAAAGTGTTTTATAAGAGTTATCAGAGAAGAATTTTGTTCTTTTCAGAATGCTCAATATGAAACAAGAAAAAAAAGAAAAGAAAAAAGGAGCAAGGAGGCTTTCACATACCCCAACAGTAGAAGGAGGGGCTGACCAAGGACACTCCCTACCTTTGCTTATGAAGCCTCATACCTTATGGTGCCACAGGCTCTAGATATTGGCTGTGGCAAGGCTTTAAAGTAGAAGGAAAATAAATTGTAGGCAAATGGTTTCCCTTAAAGATTTCAAATTTTGATTGGTGGCTTAACCTCTCGGTAGGCTTAGCCCTTACAAAGAATCCAGCAAAGAAGAGGGATCACTGTCGTGTGCCCAGGGTACTAAACATTGAGTGAGAGTTCAGCCTCTGTAGCTATCGATGCCACTCGTGTGGCATCACTGGGCTCTTTCCCACACCTCTTGAGGAAGGATTCCCTCTCTACTGAGTGTTTCTACAGAAGCGCCTGTTGGAAAAGGAATGCATCGTTTTTTTCTTTTTTTAAAAATATCTTTATTGGAGTATAATTGCTTTACAATGTTGTGTTAGTTTCTGCTGTTCAACAAAGTGAATCAGCTATATGTATACATATATCCCCATATCCCCTCCCTCTTGAGCCTCTTTCCCACCCTCCCTATCCCACTCTTCTAGGTGGTCACAAAGCACCGAGCTGGTCTCCCTGTGCTATGCGGCTGCTTCCCACTAGCTATCTGTTTTATATTTGGTAGTGTATATATGTCCATGCCACTCTCTCACTTCGTCCCAGCTTACCCTTCCCCCTCCTGTGTCCTCAAGTCCATTCTCTAGTAGGTCTGTGTTTTTATTCCTGTCTTGCCCCTAGGTTCTTCATGACCTTTTTTTTTTTTCTTAGATTCCATATATATGTGTTAGCATACGGTATTTGTCTTTCTCTTTCTGACTTACTTCACTCTGTATGACAGATTCTAGGTCCATCCACCTCACTACAAATAACTCAATTTTGTTTCCTTTATGGCTGAGTAATATTCCATTGTATATATGTGCCACATCTTCTTTACCCATTCATCTGTCGATGGACACTTAGGTTGTTTCCATCTCCTGGCTATTGTAAATAGAGCTGCAATGAACATTGTGGTACATGACTCTTTTTGAATTATGGTTTTCTCAGGGTATATGCCCAGTAGTGGGATTGCTGGGTCGTATGGTAGTTCTATTATATCCCCTTGCTCCTCCTTATAATTTCCCTACTGATCTACCGCTTCATGGGGAGGAACCTCTCCTCACTCTTCTTACTGTTTCTAAATCCCTAAATATCCCAAACGCATAAGTTCCTAAATGCTAGGGACAAACAACTTGAGAACAGATAAACTGATTATAAACAAACCATGGCAAAGCTGAAGATTAACTTAAAAAAACAGCACCTATGAAGAGAACCTGAAATGTTCACGACAAAAAAAATCATACTGCTCTAAAACGAATTTTATACCACCAGGACATCTGCTCTGAAAAAGACGAAAGCAGCCCCTGACATCCGGGAACTGGTGTGACACTTACAGGCAGGCGGCAGGGCTGTTAAAGAAGCCAGGCCACCTTGTTCTCCTGCTGGACACATGAAGAACCTCACAGAACACCAGCGTCAGACAAGGGCGTTCTGTGACTGACAAAGTGAGTGGAAACAAGCCACTTCATAGTTTTGCATAAGTAAGTCCAGACTAAAACGAAGTTCTTGTGCAACGAGGGACAGACCCGCCTTATTCCAACACAGGCATCTCCCTGGCCTTTGACAAAGCAGAGGTGACAGGCACTCTTGCTGCACATTGCTCTGAAGTGCACATAATGTCTGGAAAGGATGAAGTGGGTAAAACAATGAGAGAGGTTCCTCTAGTGAAGAAGCAAGGATGCTACCTTTCAAGAAACTCCAATTCCAAAGAACCACTTGAGAGCTTTCCCTCACTCAGCTCCTTCTCTTCTGCATGCAGTCTTGTATAGAGGCACCCACACACTGACTCATGATTGGGAAGGGAAGCCTTTGTGGTTTAACCTGACTTTTTATCCCATATATGATCTCAGGCTAGCTCAGCAGCTGTTTGCTATTTTCAGTGAGTCAAATATGGTTGACCTCCTAGGTTCTGAGCATGGGAAATGTAATATTTCCAAGGGTACCAGTTAGAGGCTGGTTTGGAAACATGACATGTAATCTGGCATCTCAATATCTTTATAGAAATGAATTGAGACAGGATGAAGGTAAAGTTGAAAGTTATGGGCAAAGTCTCTGAGGAAATAGTCTTACAAACCATCACCTGAAACTCAGGGAAATTACTGTAAAATATAAGGAAAATGCTGGGTTTTCTATGGGTGTTTGGTTTCTGGAGATCTGTTACTTATGTAACTACTGTACCACGTAGGAATTAGTTGATTTTCACAAGTTGTGCCTCAACATTTGTCAGAGCATTGGTGTTAGGTGGGTAGGAGGCAAAGATAATTATCGCCCCTCATATACTAGAAAACTGAGTCATGGTAATAAGTCGCTCAACGCTGCCAAAGCTTCATCAACAGGGCCCTGGAACTCACCCAGGTCTTCCCACGCCAGAGCCCTCTCAGTAGCTACCAAACTGCTTTCAGGCCAAGTAGTCTTTGATTCGGAATCTGATAACATTAATAAACCTTGGAAAACACTGCCTAGATCATCTGATTCTTAGGTGGTTGCAGTAGGTAGTTGCTGTTTGAACACGTAAGGACTCAACCCATCCTCTTCCTCAAAGGATGGTTCCCAGACACCCATCTTAATCATCAGGGGAACTTAAGAAAAGTAAAGATTCGAGATCCCACCACAGACTTACTACAATAGTGTTTCCGGTATGGGACTCAGGAACCTGCACTTTTAATAAGTTTTACAAGAGCTTCTCAATTACATTGTTTGAACACTACTGGTCCAGGGTAAGCAAGTGTTTGCAAAAAGCCACTCAAAGGTAAAGAAAAGATCAACCCCCCCCCCCCCCGCCAGACCCTATCCTAAGTTGAGTTCAATACACATTAGGAATAGTGTTGAAAAGGAAAAAGCGGCAGATGTTTAATTCAGGAGCCACTAAGCAAAAATTTCAGAAGGGCCCCTCTTAGTTTGTATTGACTACAAAATAAATAGATCTCCAGCATAAAGGGATCCAGAGGTTTTTCAGATCCTCTTATAACAAAACTGCTGTCCTTATGCTCATGGGGCAGGGGGATGACCCCTGTAGTAATAGCGGGAACTAGCAGCTATTTGGACGTTAGCAGAATCTGTGGCCTTAGATCTAGTCTTGATTGAAGCAGGGACTTAGGATATATTCTGGATTATTAAAATTGCTTCTAGGCCTGTGCTTTTAGAAAAGAAACAAATATACAGTAAGGGTAGATAGAAGCAATGCAATTTTCTTATTAGCAATGGCTACCCAGGAATCTTGGGAGTCTAATATTATATATTATTATTATTATTTTTTAAATAGAAGGGTCACCTATAAAAGTTATTTCAAGCATAGCTTGGACTTTATATTTTATAGCTATGCTATAGGCAATCTATTTCTTTTCTTCCTGTATATGCAGTAGTTTTAATCAAGCTTTTTAAGCTATCAATGGCTAAAATTAACCAAGTGTGATGAAAATAATGCTACAAACCAGTCTGTTACCCTAAAGCAGCATTTTTAAAACCAAGCCCTAGGTTCTGAATGCAAAAATCTCTCATGAACTAATAAAGGAAACACAAGGGAGTGAAGGGCCTACAGTAACAGAGCTAAGAGCATCAACAGCCTGTCTAGTATTTAAATCTCAACTATTCTCACTTTCACTGCTGAAACCGATAAGTTTCAATTCTTCAACAATTGTATAACATTTGAAAACTCATAGCAAAATCCCTAAAATTACTGAATTTTAAAAAGCCATTCTAGGTTACACAATTTAAGGCAAGCAAGTCGTGTAAAATCCCTCTTTACAAAGGTCTCATTTGGGGTCTGAATGCAGGATAGAGAACCAGACAACTGGTAGGAAGTGAAGTCAATGAACCTTTTAGCTTCCTTTTCCCAAATGGTCATCTTGAGCACAGATGTTTAAAATGTGCTACAGATGTTTAAATCAAGGTATATAGCTATTTATAAAATTAAAATTCCATTGATCAAAGGTGAAATATTTACATTTTTACCCCACTCTCATCTTGGCAAATAATAAATTAACTCTACTTACCTGAAATTTATTACCACTGCTTTCATCACTACCATTTCCTCTTTGCCATCAATATTTTTAGGGCAAACACGAAGTATGAAATGCTGTTAAAGAAGTAAGTACTTTCTCTTTTGAGGTCATATTATGAAGAAAATAGGTGAAATAAAAAACCCCTCATTTTCTCCCTTATTTTCTCTTTGTTTTTAACTTCTGTTTGGATGTAAAATGTTTAATAACTGCAAGTCAAATATCTGTTGATGAGAAAAGAAGCTTCCAATATTATCTTATAAACTGTGCTTGCATATCACCAGAACAAAATAATAACTACTTCAATTTA
Organism: Delphinus delphis; assembly: GCF_949987515.2. NCBI lineage: Eukaryota > Metazoa > Chordata > Mammalia > Artiodactyla > Delphinidae > Delphinus > Delphinus delphis. Next base: position 41,730,181 of record NC_082699.1, on the reverse strand, counting down.
AAATTTGACAAAGTTCTCTAAATGTATAACCTCTTTTTAAATTGGGTACTGCAAATAGGAATTTTTTAAACCAGGTACAGACTATGAATATAAAATATCCCATGTCAGCAATAACCTTTTGTGTTTTTGAGTGAGATCTTTTCGAATTAATCTTTCAACACTCCTATTAAGAAATTCCAGTTCTTGTCTGTTCTCAAATTTAATGACAGCCTTTTGCATTTGTGATACTGAGGATGAGAATGAGGTTATGAATGCACAAACTTGGCCAATTGAGCTTACCTCCAGTCCACAAAATTAATGCCACTGGTTTCCTAGTGGAAAAGCTTTTAAAATTTAAAATTCTGTTTAGGATTTCTTAATTGACTGTTCAAGATATAATGCTAATTACCAGTATAACAAAAGATTAAAATAAAGAGAAGAGCCTGCCACGTTGCGGGGTGGTGAGGACTTGCCGAGGAAGGACTGCTCGTTAGGCAGGAGTGAAAGCCCTTGACCTCACCAGCCAGTGCTGGGAGAGCTGTACTCCAGAGGCCGCTGCCTGCCCGATCCAGCAGCCAGAGGCTGTCTTGATTCCCTCTTGTGTTTTCACAGTGCAAGGCCATTCCTTCTGTCCCATGTGATTTGCAGACATTATCATAGATATTAGATGTGGAAAGACTTGCCAGGTTATCTAATTTCCCAGCCCTTCGCACAGAATGCCTGTTGAATATATGAGGCAGTTGTTAACAAGCACCTTTGGAAGCCAGCCTATTAGCAGTCACAGTCATTTACCACCAACTGGGGGGCAAACAACATCCAAAGAGCCTTAACACATAACCATAAGTGGAAAAATAAATAATGAAGGAATGCCGCATTCAAGACATTTGACTAACTGTCAGATAATGAGGTTTATTAAAAACTTCCACAGAGCTTCAAGATGGTAGAGGAGTAAGACATGGAAATCCTCTTCCTCCCAACAGATACATCACAAATACATCTACATGTGGAACAACTCCTACAGAACACCTACTGAACGCTGGCAGAAGACCTCAGACCTCTCAAAAGGCAAGAAACTCCCCACGTACCTGGGTAGGGCAAAAGAAAGAAAAAAAAAAACAGAGACAGGGACGAACAAAAGAACAGGGACGGGACCTGCACCTCTGCGAGGGAACTGTGAAGGAGGAAAGGTTTCCACACACTAGGAACCCCTTCACTGGCAGAGACAGGGGATGGGCACCAGGGGGAAGCTTCAGAGCCATGGAGGAGAGCACAGCAACAGGGGTGCAGAGGGCAAAGCGGAGATCAGATCACAGAAGATCAGTGCCGACCAGCACTCACCAGCCCGAGAGGCTTGTCTGCTCACCCGCCGGGGCGGATCCCAGGGAGAGGACTGGGGTTGGCTGCCTGAACACAGCCTGAAGGGGGCTAATGCACCACAGCTAGCTGGGAGGGAGTCCAGGAAAAAGTCTGGATCTGCCTAAGGGCAAGAGACCTTTCGGGGTGCACGAGGAGAGGGGATTCAGAGCACTGCCGAAATGAGCTCCAGAGACTGATGAGAGCTGCGGCTATCAGCGCAGACCCCAGAGACAGGCATGAAATGCTAAGGCTGCTGCTGCCTCCACCGAGAAGCCTGTGTGCGAGCACAGGTCACTATCCACACCCCCCTTCCGGGAAGCCTGTGCAGCCCGCCACTGCCAGGGTCCTGTGATCCAGGGACAACTTCCCGAGATAACACACAGCATAGCAGGCTGGTGCAACATCATGCTGGCCTCTGCTGCCACAGGCTCGCCCTGCATCCGTACCCCTCCCTCTCCCCGGCCTGAGTGATTTGGTTGCTCTCTTCCTTTTTTTTTCTCTCTCTCTCTCTCTATATATATATTTTCCTTTTTCTCTTTTTGTGAGTGTGTATGTATATGCTTCTTTGAGTGATTTTGTCTGTATAGCTTTGCTTTTACCATTTGTCCTAGGGTTCTGTCTGTCCGTTTTTTGTTTTTTTTTTCAGTAGAGTTTTCAGTGCTTGTTATCATTGGTGGATTTGTTTTTTGGTTTGGTTGCTCTCTTCTTTCTTTTTTTATTACTTTTTAAATTTTTAATAATTTTTAAAATTTTAATAACTTCATTTTATTTTAATTTTCCTTTCTTTTTTCTCCCTTTTCTTCTGGGCCATGTGGCTGACAGGGTCTTGGTGCTCCGGCCAGGTGTCAGGTCTGTGCCTCTGAGGTGGGAGAGCCGAGTTCAGGACATTGGTCCACCAGAGATGTCCCAGCTCCACATAATATCAAATGGCAAAAGCTCTCCCAGAGATCTTCATCTCAATGCTAAGATCAGCTCCACTCAACGACCAGCAAGCTACAGTGTTGGACATCCTATGCCAAAGAACTAGCAAGAGAGGAACACAACCCCACCCATTAACAGAGAGGCTGACTAAAATCATAATAAGCTCACAGAAATCCCAAAAGACACCACCGGATGTGGTCCTGCCCACCAGAAAGACAAGATCTGGCCACATCCACCAAAACACAGGCACCAGTCCCCTCCACCAGGAAGCCTACACAACCCACTAAACCAACCTTACCCACTGGGGGTAGACACCAAAAACAACAGGAACTACGAATCTGCAGACTGCGAAGAGGAGACCTCAAACACAGTAAGTTAAGCAAAATAAGAAAACAGAGAAACACACAACAGATGAAGGAGCAAGGCAAAAACCCACCAGACCTAACAAATGAAGAGGAAATAGGAAGTCTACCTGAAAAAGAATTCAGAGTAATGACAGTAATGTGATCCAAAATCTTGGAAATAGAATGGAGAAAATACAAGAAATATTTTAACAAGGACCTAGAAGGACTAAAGACCAAACAAACAACGATGAACAACACAATAAATGAAACTAAAAATTCTCCAGAAAGAATCAATAGCAGAATAACTGAGGCAGAAGAATGGATAAGTGACCTGGAAGATAAAATAGTGGAAATAACTACAGCAGAGCAGAATAAAGAAAAAAGAATGAAAAGAATTGAGGACAGTCTCACAGACCACTGGGACAACATTAAATGCACCAACATTCGAATTATAGGGGTCCCAGAAGAAGAAGAGAAAAAGAAAGGGACTGAGAAAATATTTGAAGATATTATAGTTGTAAACTTCCCTAACATGGGAAAGATAATAGTCAATCAAGCCCAGGAAGCACAGAGAGTCCCATACAGGATAAATCGAAGGAGAAACACACCAAGATACATATTAATCAAGCTAAAACAAATTAAATACAAGAAAAAATATTAAAAGCAGCAAGGGAAAAACAACAACTAACATACAAGGGAATCCCCATAAGGTTAACAGCTGATCTTTCAGCAGAAACTCTGCAAGCCAGAAGGGAGTGGCAGGACATATATAAAGTGATGAAAGGGAAAAAACTACAACCAAGATTACTCTACCCAGCAAGGATGTCATTCATATTCAGCAGAGAAATTAAAACCTTTACTGACAAGTAAAAGCTAACAGAATTCAGCACCACCAAACCAGCATTACAACAAATGCTAAAGGAACTTCTCTAAGCAGGAAACACAAGAGAAGGAAAAGACCTACAATAATAAACCCAAAACAATTAAGAAAATGGTAATAGGAACACACATATTGATAACAACTATATATGTAAATGGATTAAATGCTCCAACCAAAAGACATAGACTGGCTGAATGGATACAAAAACAAGACCTGTATATATGCTGTCTACAGGAGACCCACTTCAGACCTAGGGACACATACAGACTGAAAGTGAGGGGATGGAAAAAGATATTCCACGCAAATGGAAATCAAAAGAAAGCTGAAATAGCGATACTCATATCAGACAAAATAGACTTTAAAATAAAGACTATTACAAGAGACAAAGAAGGATACTACATAATGATAAGGGATCAATCCAAGAAGAAGATATAACAATTGTAAATACTTATGCACCCAACATAGGAGCACCTCAATACATAAGGCAAATACTAACAGCCACAGAAGGGGAAATCGACAGTAACACAATCATAGTAGGGGACTTTAACACCCCCACTTTCACCAATGGACAGATCATCCAAAATGAAAATAAATAAGGAAACACAAGCTTTAAATGACACATTAAACAAGATGGACTTCATTGATATTTATAGGACATTCCATCCAAAAACAACAGAATACACTTTCTTCTCAAGTGCTCATGGAACATTCTCCAGGATAGATCATATCTTGGGTCACAAATCAAGCTTTGGTTATTTTAAGAAAATTGAAATCGTATCAAGTATCTTTTCTGACCACAAGGCTATGAGACTAGATATCAATTACAGGAAAAAACCTATAAAAAATACAAACACATGGAGGCTAAACAACACAATACTAAATAACCAAGAGATCACTGAAGAAATCAAAGAGGAAATCAAAAAATACGTAGAAACAAATGACAATGAAAACATACTGACCCAAAACCTATGGGATGCAAAAAAGCAGTTCTAAGAGGGAATTTTATAGCAATACAATCCTACCTCAAGAAACAAGAAATATCTCAAATAAACAATCTAACCTTACACCTAAAGCAATTAGAGAAAGAAGAACAAAAAAACCCCAAAGTTAGCAGAAAGAAAGAAATCATAAAGATCGGATCAGAAACAAATGAAAAAGAAATGAAGGAAACAATAGCAAAGATCAATAAAACTTAAAGCTGATTCTTTGAGAAGATAAACAAAATTGATAAACCATTAGCCAGACTCATCAAGAAAAAAAGGGAGAAGACTCAAATCAATAGAATTAGAAATGAAAAAGGAGAAGTAACAACTGACACTGCAGAAATACAAAGGATCATGAGAGATTACTGCAAGCAACTATATGCCAATAAAATGGACAACCTGGAAGAAATGGACACATTTTTAGAAAAGCACAACTTTCCAAGACTGAACCAGGAAGAAATAGAAAATATAAACAGACCAATCACAAGCACTGAAATTGAGACTGAGATTAAAAATCTTCCAACAAACAAAAGCCCAGGACCAAATCACTTCACAGAAGAATTCTATCAAACATTTAGAGAAGAGCTAACACCTACCCTTCTCAAAGTCTTCCAAAATATAACAGAGAGAGGAACACTCCCAAACGCATTCTACGAGGCCACCATCACCCTGATACCAAAACCAGACAAAGATGTCACAAAGAAAGAAAACTACAGGCCAATATCACTGATGAACATAGATGCAAAAGCCCTCAACAAAATGCTAGCAAACAGAATCCAACAGCACATTAAAAGCATCATATACCATGATCAAGTGGGGTTTATCCCAGGAATGCAAGGATTCTTCAATATACGCAAATCAATCAATGTGAAACACCATGTTAACAAACTGAAGGAGAAAAACCATATGATCATCTCAATAGATGCAGAGAAAGCTTTTGACAAAATTCAACACCCATTTACGATAAAAACCCTCCAGAAAGTAGGCATGGAGGGAACTTATCTCAACATAATAAAGGCCATATATGACAAACCCACAGCCAACATCGTTCTCAATGGTGAAAAACTGAAACCATTTCCTCGAAATTCAGGAAACAAGACAAGGTTGCCCACTCTCACCACTCTTATTCAACATAGTTTTGGAAGTTTTAGCCACAGCAATCAGAGAAGAAAAAGAAATAAAAGGAATCCAAATTGGAAAAGAGAAAGCTGTCAGTGTATGCAGATAACATGATACTATACATAGAGAATCCTAAAGATGCTACCAGAAAACTATTAGAGCTAATCAATGAATTTGGTAAAGTAGCAGGATACAAAATTAATGCACAGAAATCTCTTGCATTCCTATACACTAATGATGAAAAATCTGAAAGAGAAATTAAGGAAACACTCCCATTTACCATGGCAACAAAAAAATAAAATACCTAGGAATAAACCTGCCTAAGGAGATGAAAGACCTGTATGCAGAAAACTATAAGAAACTGATGAAAGAAATTAATGGTGATACAAACAGATGGAGAGCTATATCATGTTCTTGGATTGGAAGAATCAACATTGTGAAAATGACTCTACTATCCAAAGCAGTCTACAGATTTAATGCAATCCCTGTCAAACCACCAATGGCATTTTTCACAGAACTAGAACAAAAAATTTCACAATTTGTATGGAAACACAAAAGACCCCGTATAGCCAAAGCAATCTTGAGAGAGAAAAGGAGAGCTGGAGGAATCAGGCTTTTAGACTTCAGACTATATTACAAAGCTACAGTAATCAAGACAGTATGATACTGGCACAAAAAGAAATATAGATCAATGGAACAGGATAGAAAGCCCAGAGATAAACCCACACACATATGGTCACCTTATCTTTGATAAAAGAGGCCAGAATATACAATGGAGAAAAGACAGCCTCTTCAATAAGTGGTGCTGGGAAAACTGGACAGCTACATGTAAAAGAATGAAATTGGAACACTCCCTAACACCATACACAAAAATAAACCCAAAATGGATTAAAGACCTAAATGTAAGGCCAGACACTATCAAATTCTTAGAGGAAAACATAGGCAGAACACTCTATGACATAAATCACAGCAAAATCCTTTTTAACCCAGCTCCTAGAGAAACGGAAATAAAAAGAAAAATAAACAGATGGGACCTAATGAATCTTAAAAGCTTTTGCACAGCAAAGAAAACCATACACAAGACGAAAAGACAACCCTTAGAATGGGAGAAAATAGTTGCAAATGAAGCAACTGACAAAGATTAATCTCCAAAATTTACAAGCAGCTCATGCAGCTCAATATCAAAAAAACAAACTACCCAATCCAAAAATGGGCAGAAGATCTAAATAGACATTTCTCCAAAGAAGATACACAGCTGCCAACAAACATATCAAAGGATGCTCAACATCACTAATCATTAGAGAAATGCAAATCAAAACTACAATGAGGTATCACCTCACACCAGTCAGAATGGCTATCATCAAAAAATCTACAAACAATAAATGCTAGAGAGGGTGGGGAGAAAAGGGTACCCTCTTGCACTGTTGGTGGGAATGTAAATTGATACACTCACTATGGAGAACAGTGTGGAGGTTCCTCAAAAACTGAAAACAGAACTACCATACGGCCCAGCAATCCCACTAGTGGGCATATACCCTGAGAAAACCATAATTCAAAAAGTGTCATGTACCACAATGTTCATTGCAGCTCTATTTACAATAGCCAGGATATGGAAGCAACCTAAGTGGCCATCAACAGATGAATGGATAAAGAAGATGTGGCACATATATACAATGGAATATCACTCAGCTATAAAAAGAAACAAAATTGAGTTATTTGTAGCGAGGTTGATGAACCTAGAGTCTGTCATACAGAGTGAAGTAAATCAGAAAAAGAAAAAAATAAATACCGTATGCTAACACATATATATGGAATCTAAAAGATAAAAAATGGTTCTGAAGAACCTAGGGGCAGGACAGGAATAAAGACGCAGACCTACTAGCGAATGGACTTGAGGACACGGGGAGGGGGAAGGGTAAGCTGGGACGAAGTGAGAGAGTGGCATGGACATATATACACTACCAAATGTCAAATAGATAGCTAGTGGGAAGCAGCCACATAGCACAGGGAGATCAGCTCGGTGTTTTGTGACCACCTGGAGGGGTGGGTTAGGGAGGGTGGGATGGAGACGCAAGAGGAAGGGGATATGGGGATATATGTATATGTATAGCTGATTCACTTTGTTATACAGCAGAAACTAACACAGCATTGTAAAGCAATTACACTCCAATAAAGATGTTAAAAAAAAGAAAAAAAAAACTTCCATAGAAACTAGATTCCTCCTGTCTGGGGATATAGTTAAAAGGGCTTGAAACAATAAATCTTGGCTGCTTTCTTTCCTTTTGTGTAGAAACATCTCAAAATGGGCTCTTCCCACACCAGAGATAGAGCACACTTCATGAGCCAACCTGAAGGATTCTTAATTTAGGCGCCATGAATTTAATTAATATGAAACAGCACAGCATATACTTAATTAACATAAGACAACATTTCTAGTATCCCCCTGGGACAATGTGAGTTTTTGAGACATTTTAAGCTGGCTACAAAGCAGAAACTAGAGAGAGGATATAGCATCATTTGATATATGGTATAATTCAGGCTCAGATCCAGATCAATAAGTCCTCAAGTTGATTTGCAGGTGTGAGGCTGGGTGTATGTCTTTGGCCAATTAGGCTGCACTGATCGTAAAGCCTACATGAACTAAGAAGCTGCCACTCTTTACTGTTTTCAACAAAATCTCAGGGATGTGAAGATAGCAGAGAAGGAAAACAGGTTTTGCAATCATACAGAGCTGGTTTCAGATTGTACTACACTTCATGTTAGGAAAATGCTCCCAGGCAGTCTTAGCTTGTTTCCTCATCTGTAAAACAGAAATAGCAATATCTACTCATGGATGTTAAGAGAAGATAAAACAATGAATGTAATATCTTGTAGATCCTCCATAAATATTAGCTTCCTTTTCTCCTCTGAGAATTCTATAGTTGCATTTAAATGACAGATTATTTAGGCGTACAGCAAAAATTTATTCCAGGTACATTTGCGTGACTCAAAATGCAATCAAATTTTCAAAATACTTCTAACAGAGCAAGTTTTTTAAGAGCCAAGCAATTAGAATTGCTTCCTTCACAAATCCTTGAGTTTAATAGCAAACCGATGCAAAACTTAATGTTGGAGAAGAGGCACACTCGTGCATCCTGTTTTCCCCATTTGAAGAAGGCGGTACCTTGGTTCTAACAGCTTCCTCTCTTCTGTAGAATTCTCCAAACTCTTCAAGCTACTCCTCTTCAATAAGCACTAAAGAATCTGTAGGTCACTTCCACTCTTCTCCAATATGGTGGTAATTCATTTAGATATCAAGGATAATTAAGCATTACAACACACTTGATATTTAAAGATTAAGAAACATCATTAACCACCATGGATGAAACTACCATTGGCTTTAAATTCAGTCTGAACTTCTTTATCTTCTAGCTCTCTTTCAGGTAGCTCTTCTACTAGAATTCATTTAATTGTTCATAATATTAATGAGGTACTCACAATATCCCAAATCAGTACCTCTCCTTTAAATGAAAAAAAAAAATAGTATTCCTATAGTCATGCATACCCAGTGCTAAATATTTGAATGAAAGCAGGAAAAAAGGTCAATACTTTGGACATTGCCAAATATTCTAGGTACTAAGCTTAGAGCAATAAAATACCTAGATAGATGACTTGTAAATTCAGCTCCACTCTTCTAGGTTCTAGATACTTCCTGAATAATATGGCTTATAGAATGCAAAACGCTATATGCTCACAGGTCAATTAGAGATCCAAAAGAAAGAAAGCATAACTCCAGAGGGCGTCCCAGTGACTTATAATTACGTGGATTATATTTTTTAAAAACCTGATCCAAACCTTGACTAAATATGAAATCAGAATTCAGTAGTATTCCAAAAATAGATAAAATCCAAGAAAAGCCAAGAAATATGCTATTTGACAAAATAATAATAAAAAAAATAAAAGCAGCGGTTTACAAGAAAGGTGGGTGGGTATGAGAAAAAGGTCTTTATGCTTATTATATGGCATGGCTCTTTTCTGGTGCAGACACACACACACACACACACACACACACACACACACACACACACACACACACACACCACCCATAATAAGGGAAAGCAAAAGGGAATGATTAGTTCCTTTACAAGATACATAAACACATTAGCAGGCAAAATTAAACTCTTTAGTTCCAGGACACGCTTTGTAAATGTCCCTGAAGGCCTGTGACCAGAGGCACAAGGAAGCACATGCCATGACAGGAATGGCATCACATGTGCCTCTGTAATTGTCAACAGATGTAGCATGCCAACAGAGTAGAAGCACAGCTTCCACTTAACACACGCTTTTTGGTGACTGACAGGCTGGAGTCTTAGAAAAATGAAGGTTTGATGAATGAGGCATCCTGCTTAATTGTGTTAAGCTGTTTAGTTCCAATTTTCATAAACAGATTCAAGAGTTGAGAAATGGGAAACCTCTTCCTGATTCTCTCAAGAAAAAAGAACGGGAGGGACAGGAAGGAAATGAAAGAGAGAAGCACAAGATCACGTTGCCACGGGATACTTAAATGACTTAAATCAGGCATTTATGTGGTTGTATTAGCAGAAATTGAAATAAAATTGTACCAAGACCAGATGTTAAAAAGTACTAAGAAAATACATTCCTTCACTGCTGAGATCTCATCAGTTTGCTCCCTACATTTTAGTCATGTCAAAGTAACAATCTTTTGAACAATTTAAAATCCATAGCTGACCTTCACTCATGTTTGTTTGATATAGGCAATTCTGTGCTAGTTAATCTCTTGCTCCTGAAAGGCAGAGGTAATCTCATTCTCCTTCGTTTGAATCATCTCTGCTTTATACCAAAAGCAATTTTCGCTTCTGGAAAAATATGGGCTTTAGGTTATGGAGTCTTAACACTAGTATAAGCTTAGAAAGGTAATTCCCCCATTTTTAGGTCAGAGAAGATGCCTACTATATACATATTTTTGGTGCGTACTATCTGAATATCACTGTCTGGGATGAGGCTCCTTGCCAACAGAGAATACCCAGTCGGTCCACAGCACAGAATCTAGAGCTTGATGTTGTCCAAGAGAGTCAATGAGCATGCCATCTGTGTCCTTGGCCACGAGCCAGTTGGCTTTTACACATTCACTTATATAATCCTCCCACCAACTCTTATCCACCCATAACCAATTTACTTTGGCTGAATAGGAACTGTAAAGAGGTCTCAAAATCCCAGAAGCATCATTTGACATAGAAGAGCTACCAATGGTATTAACATTTGACTTTTTTCTTCTTTGCTTTCTTCTCTGCAGTGTTCACCATGTCAGAATGAAGTGAGTCAGGTGCCTTCCTAAATAATGCCGCCGAACCAGTAAAGTATCAGGGTCACTTGAAGTGAATGCCAGCAGTTTTGTCAGTCGTTTATGTAACCACAAAGTAAGATGCTAAGACCCAAAGGTCAGTGAGCAGCAATGATACTCATGCATCTTTTGCAGTATGTCCTAGAATATTCAACTATATGCCCAGTCACCCTCTCTACTGGGTCTAAACACACGAAAGCATGTTCATAGCAAGGCCTCTTCGGTAATTTCTTAAAATATAAAACTAAACCCCAAACACTGAAACCACTTATTGAAGATCAACTGTGTAGAGTGCAATTGACTTTCAAATACGTTATCACTTATCAAATACATTCAATTCTCACAATAGTCCTGTGGAATAATATTGCCCTCATTTCACAGATCAGGAAACTGAAGCTCAGAGAAGTTAAATGACTTGTCAGAACCACACTGCTATAAAATTATGAAGCCTGTTCCTCCTTCATGACACTTGCTGCCTCTCTAAGACAAATGTGAGGTAAGTGGTCAGAACAATTCAAATGTTAAAGGATGTGTCTGAGTCTGTAGTGACATTCTTCCTCATTGCCTCCTTCTTGGATAAATACACAGTGCATCTGTAGAGTGTGTTCCTATAAATAAGTCTCCTAAGTTTTCCCATCTGTAGAGGTAAGGAGAGACCGTGGGGTAGAGGTGGCAGGAGAGAACACTTCAGGTGTTCAATCATGCGGATCGCTGGGAGTGTGGCATCAACTTATCCAGCTCCGCATCTGCCTGGTCACCTGAGTGTCTCAGGTAAACTGGGCCAGAAAAGTCTAACAAATGCTTTTCTCGCCCTAAACTCATTTTAGGTCATGAAGAGCTGAGAGAACAGGTATTATAAATTCAGGGTACTTTTTTTTATTGTTCCTGGGACTTCACTGCTGTCCTTCCTTATCTGCTAATAGATCCTAGATGGCAGAGGTTTTATGTATTTTATATATTTTGAATCAGGTCTCAACAGTGAAAATAAAGGTAGTTACTGTGTTCATCTGCACTTCTCCCCACTTTAAGGATTACACACCTTGACAACAGGGATGAACAAAGGAGCGAGGCTGGGCTACTGTGATTTTCCCAACTGAGTTGGATGTGATGAATTACTTGGTTCTTCTGTGCTTAACGGGCTGTAAAGATGTTAAGTCTTGAGTTTTGAGCTGCATAAGGTCATAGTTCAGCCTCTAAGGGGACAGCTGGCTTGAGAGAATGAAGGCACCATGAAAGAAGGTGGAATAAGCACCAGAGAGGGAGAGTACGTGTCCTAACAGCATCCCATTGCTGGAGTCCGTAAGACCCAATCCAGCCCTACTCTTCTTGTGGCTCGCTCAGATTCTCCATTTTGCTCCAGCTCGTCTGAGTTAGATTTCTGTCACTTAGTACTGAAGGAGTCTGGACTAATACAGAAATTATGCTTTAATAACTGAAATAATAACAGTGGCTTCTTGAGAGTTAACTTTGTGCCAAGTATTTCACTCAGATTGTCTATTTTTTTCTTGAATATAATCACACAAGGCAGGTATCACCCTTTTATTTACAAAGAAATTGAAGTTCCGAGAGGTTAAATGACTTTCTTAAGGTCACACAGCTAGAGAGTGGTAGAGCAAGATTTTGAATCCATTTCTGCTTGACTCCTAAATCCATGCTCTTAACATCTAGCTATGTTTTACCTCAAAATGGTTTTCAAGTCTGGCTGTATATTGCAGTCTCCTGGGGGGCTTCTAAAAACAGGTGTGCTCAAGCCCTCTCTCTGGCCCCAAGTTTGCACAAGTCCAGCAGGCACCTTTCACATGGAACACAATGGACTTGTGCTCTGGGAGGTTGCGGGCCCTGAGGGATGAATATGTTCTATGGTAAATGTACTCCCTGAACTGGTGCAACTGTTGTGACCCTGCAGCCAGACCAGTTAAATCTGAATCTTTGGAGATGGGGCGTCAGTGCTGATATATTTTTAGAAGCCTCCAGGTGATTTTAAAGTTCAGTCAAGGGTGTGAACCACAACTGTAACCTGAACACATATCTGGGTCTACACCAATACAAGATGAGAAATTACAGCAATTGAAGCTAACATATTAAATGACTACAGTTATTTTGGATAAAATCTTCTGTCAGGAATAGTGAGTGTGGAATCACTGACCCCTCCATCTGTGCTTTGCACTGCAGTGTTGACTAAAGATATTAAAATGATATCTATGAGTACCTTCATTCTTTAAATATGGCATCAATGATACTTAATAAACTATTTCTGCAAAAAATGTGGATTTTGTATAGATGTGTCCAGCAAACATTTCCACTTAGGTTTAAACCTTCCATAACTGGGTAGTTTTGGGTATTGATGAAAGCCATGCCTATCTCTACATAGGATTCTGTTCTCTCAATTGTCAGGAGACTATTTCAGCCATTACAACAAGAAGGAAGGAAGGAAGGAAGGAAGGAAGGAGAGAGAGAGAGAGAGAGAGAGAGAGTTGGAAAGATGGCAGAGGAAGAGGCAAGAAAAAAGATCCCTTTGGTTTCAGAAAAATCTCCTGAAAAAGAGGAAGGCTTATCAGGGCCTGAAAGCCACCCAGGCAAAGCAGGCGCTTTTGCAAAGGAAGGAGCAGAGGAAAGGAAAAGAGATCAAGTTTAAGCGACTAGAATGGTTCCTACATGATTCCTGGCGGCAACTACGTGACAGGGTGCGACTCAGACAACTAGAAGTGAAACCTCATGGCTTGGAAGTGCCAGATAAACATTGCTTGGCCTTTGTTGTGTGCATCGAAAGGATTAATGGGGTGAATTTACTGGTGCAGAGGACCATTGCAAGACTTCGCCTGAATAAGATTTTCAGTGGTGTCTTTATGCAAGTAACTCCTCAAACCATAAACATGCTTTGTATAGTGGAAACTTATGTGACCTGGGGATTTCCAAATCTGAAGTCTGTTCGGGAACTCATCTTGAAACGTGGACAAGCCAAGGTCAAGAATAAAATCATCCCTCTGACAGACAACACAGTGACTGAGGAGCACCTGGGGAAGTTTGGTGTCACTTGCTTGGAAGACCTCATTCACGAAATTGCCTTTCCGGGGAAGAATTTTCCGGTGATCTCAGGGTTCTTGCGCCCTTTCCAACTCTCAGTGGCCTGTCACGCTACCAAAAATAGAGTGGGCTTCCTCAAGGAAGTGGACTCACCTGGCTGTCAAGGTGAATGCATCAATCAGCTCATCCAGCAGCTGAACTAAACCCAACATATCTGTGCAGGTGGAAGCATGTGTTTTTGTTTTATGGAATTGTTATCCAGTATCTTCAAGGAAGATTACTTTCTGCTGTATCTTCAGAAACTGGAGGGGAAGGGTCAGGGAAAAGATGGTGATGTTCAGGGCAGGCACTTTTCATCCCACTTCAGTTCCAAGAAAACGTTCCTGTGTGTTTTCTGCAAAGACTGCAGTCCACCTCTAAAACCAGCAAAGGACTTGTGCCATGGAGGAGGGAGTCCTGTTTTACCACACCTATCCTGGGATTTAATGTTGGTGAACGAATGAATACCCACACATGAATACAAGACAGCAGTGGACCAGGCCCAGGGGCATATTGAACCTGGGGTATCCAAAGGCCTTGTTTTGGAAAGAACTTGAAATACAATTAGAAAGAAGTGCATAAAAAAAAAGAAAGAAAGGAGGGAGGGAGGGAGGGAGGGAGGGAGGGAGAGAGGGGGGAGGGAGGGAGGGAGGGAAGGAAGGAAGGAAGGAAGGAAGGAAGGAAGGAAGGAAGGAAGGAAGGAAGGAAGGAAAGAAAGAAGGAGAAGGAGAGGGAGGGACAGATAGAGGGAGAGAAGAAGGAAGGGGAAGGGAGGAAGGAGGGAGAAGGGAGGAAGGAGGGAGAAGGGAGGGAGGAGGGAGGAAGGAAGGAAGAAAGGAAAGAATACTGAGGACACACTTCATAATTAGTCCTATTACAGGCAACAGCTTGCCAGATTACAAGCGATCCACAACTAATAGATTTCACAGATCTCAACCATATTTGATTTATGCATTACGAACTGGAAGGACAATTAAGATAGCAAATGTCATACTGTAAAAGAAAGTTTAGTTACCATGAATTATGCAATCTCACACTTTCCTATAAAAACGAGATAATAGGGAGACTTAATTCACGGTGTTAGAAATTCCCATGAGGGAAATGTACAAGAATATCAGGTTAAGTAGTCATTTTTGAACTTTAATACTGAGCAAAGGAAGGATCTTAAGCCAATGAAAGTACCCAGACTAAGGAGTCTATCGTACACAATTGAGATACAACTCATTTCTATAGTAAAAAGTCCTTACCCAATCAGAACTCAATTTTACCAAAATCTCTTGAATTGTGATGCTTTTCCTGTTTTTCCCATAATCCTATGCTTATTAAAGTAATTAAATTGATAAGCATATTTTTAGTAGAGCTCTTGTAAGAAACTGATGAGTTGTCACAATACGTGAAGACTTCTTTGACTCAAAGAAGGTTCAACAAGCAGATTATGTCCAATTACAGTAAGACTTCATTGTTAATATCTGAGAACCCCAGCAACCCCTGCCAATCACAGTGCAATACCTTATGGGACTATTCCAAGTCTCTCCAACTGTACAGTTTAATTTGGCAAAACATCAAGTAGCAAAACATCCAAAAAAGTGCAATTTTAGCAAGAAATTGCCAGAAGACATGCAGACCAGCCCACGAGATGTGCAGATCTATGAAGCTGGTTTTCGTCTTGAGTCTCTCAAAGGAGGATGCTGTGCGTTAGATGAAGCCTACTCAGTGGCTGGGATTGAGCCCCATCACGTCTCACTCCTGTTCAGAACTTTCAAAAGTTTCTGGCTGTCTCAAATTCTTTGAATTGCGTTCAGGGTCCAACTGGAGTCCCAAGGGACCTTTTCAGTTTTAGCTCTGTTTCCCTATATTAAACTAAACTTTGGCCAAACCAGACTACTCATCATTTCAAGAACCTGTTGAACTTTCTTGCCTGTGCAATTCTGTGTATCTCCATCTTTTCATGTGCAATGCAGTCCCTCTCCATCCAACAAAATGCTGCTCTTTCTGGAAAATCAGGTGAAATGCCACCTCTTTTGTGATGCCCCGTGATTTTAATTCCTCTCTTCCTTGAACTCCTACGGTGCTTTGTTCTTCCTGTGTCTAAACCCTCCATTAACTCCTTGAGGACAGAGAGTGAACCTTGTATATGACATTGGAATAAAACAGGCCCATATGTTAATTCTGGCTTTTCCACTTAATATCTTTGTGACTTTGGACAAAGGAAACTCCCTGAGCTCCAACTGACTCATCTGAAAATTGGTTACAGACTACTACTGTATGCTTTAAAAGGTTCTTATAAAATTATATAGGATAATGTATGTAAAGCAGCTAAAATAATACTTGACATACAAAAGACGCTCAACACGTATTAAATTCCCTCTTTATTCCCCTTGTCTGAATGTCATGTAGTACTTACTAGATATTTCTTGAATGAATGAATGAATGAATGAATGAAACTGTCTGAGTCAGACCTAATAAGAAAGCACAGGCAATGTATGTGTTGAGGATCCAACTATGACACTCCAAGGTAATTATTTTAATAAGTCTTACAACTAGTCTTGTCTGTAACCTTTTTCTCACTTTATAAAGAAAAATTATAAATAAGCATTTAAGCATTTTAGAAATCACTAGTTTCAGATTTTAAGACAAAAATATGAAAGATGGAAATGATATTTCATTCAGGGTAACTTGCATTACAGGTTAACAGAAATGTGTACATCTCTAGTGGAATATATAACGTATCCTAAAGACATAAAAAGAACCTGCAGTAAACAAACCATTTTCAATAATCACGCTGTTGTTGGTTGTGTGGTGGTGTTATTCTGAGACTACTGTGTGTGCTGTGGGAGAAAGCAAGTGAGCGGTTATGCTGTTGCACTAAGAACCAGGATTTCTGGCAAAGGAAGAAGGAGACACAGACATGACACCAGTGAGGTAAAGAGCAGCTTTGGAGTCCTCAACCTGAACTGGAAATATATAATTCACAATACCTTCTTTTTAAAATTAATTAATTAATTAATTATTTTGGGGCTGCGTTGGGTCTTTGTTGTGGTGTGTGGGCTTCTCATTGCGGTGGCTTCTCTTGTTGCGGAGCACGGGCTCTAGGCGCACGGGCTTTAGTAGTTGTGGTACGTGGGCTCAGTAGTTGTGGCTCGCGGGCTCTAGAGCGCAGGCTCAGTAGTTGTGATGCAAGGGCTTAGTTGCTCCGCGGCATGTGGGATCTTCCCGGGCCAGGGCTCAAACCCATGTCCCCTGCATTGGCAGGTGGATTCTTAACCATTGCATCACCAGGGAAGTCCCCACAATATCTTTTTTCTTAAGAGAAAAAGAAATTCTAGTTCTATCCGCTAAAAAGACTTAGAAACAATGACCAACCCAGTAGCAATAAGCATACTTAGTGTTCAGACTGTGGTCTCTAAATACAGTGACCTAGTAGAAGAAAGTGGAGCTCTTTGGAGAAATAGCTGATTCCATCTGGGGCAGGAAATACACAAGATAGCCTGGAACACTGTCACATCAGAAAGCTAGGACACTATCAGTGACTACAAGGGCATTTCAAAAGAACTCAGGAACCAGTTTAAAGAGGCTCTCATTGGCCAAAAATAGGACAATTTTGAGCATAAATAAGCATAATTACTACAACAGAATGAAGCACATCTATATTTTTTAAATCCATTAGTAAATTATGATGGTAAAAATTAGCCCAATCAGTTATCTTTGGAGGGTACTAGGGAATCAACTAATAATTTTAAAAATAGGTAAATAAAGGGAAAGAATGAAACATATGTCCTACTTTTCTTACACGAAAGTACCTCCGAGTAACCAGATAGTCAATGGGGAGAGAGTTCTTTTTATAGAATTATTTCAACTAATAATCAAAGCTACCATTTTGAAACCCCCAATGAAATAACAGATCTCGGCAATAATCTTCAATGACAGTTAATATCATGAAAAGAGAGAAAACTAGACATCACTCATAACGGAAATAAACATCGATACCTAAGAAGTATTCTTGCCCCCGAAAATTAAAAAAACAAAATCAAACCTGAATCAGATCAAGCCTCTAGAATTAACTACCAATTAACAGAAATATAAGAGAGTGGGAACATGTTAAATGATTCCATAGAAAAGGGATTATCTAAATCCAGACTATAGGAAATCCCATGGAACAAAGTACTTGGTTTCTGTAACAAACAAGCAGCAGAAAGAAGAAAAATGAAGGTGGAACCTATGGATTAGAAGAGACTTGGGAGACATCGACCACATCCACCGATTGCATTGTTTGACCCTTACTGGAATCCTGTTTTACACAAGAAAATTGTGAAGGAAAATGCAGCTTGGAGGAAACTGGAAACATTTGAAAACTGGCGATATATTGGATATGATATTAAGAGATTATTGTAAAATATTTTAGGAGGAATAATATATGACTACAATATTATTATTCCTCCTAATATATATATATAATATATACATCTCCTTACCTTTTAGAGATACATTAAAATATTTACAAAGGAGGAATGCCCACCAGGAATGCCCTTCTCGCCCCTTCTGTCCCTTCTGACACTACAAATCCTTCAGTTTCCAGCTCAGTTCACCTCTTCCAGGCCTTTCCTTTCTTCTACCCTATGAGTTCCTATCGCTTTCTGCATGTGTTATTTATCTTGGTGCTGTACCAAAACTTCCTTTTTCTGTGACTTAATTCTTTTGTATGTTCATCTTAAAATCAAATACATCTACTCAGTAAACATTTATTGGACACCTATTATGTTCCAGGTAATAATAGGTATTGGGTGTTTAAGGGTGAATAAAATACTCTCTTGGTTTTCAATACAGTTAAGGAGATAAAGTACAAAGTATATTAACTTTAAAGTGAAAGTGTGGGCTTTAAATAACAGATTGGGCAACAACAGAAGACACTTCAGAAGGCAGTGCATGACTAACTGCCCGATGGTAGAAACAATGCCCTCTCCTTCTAGGCCATTGTCAGTCATACTACAGGGTATGAGCCCAGCCTGCTTTGGTCAAGATACCCAATGGCTTCTCTGGAGCTGCAGCAGGCCTACTGCAAGAGGAAAGAACATGAGCAGCTTATTCTGTTAGCTGTTATTATCAGCTGTTCTGATGCGCAGTTCCCAATAGTGTGGTATTGACGTGGATGTTACACACACCTATCTAGCATACAGCAGATGATGAGCATTAAAGCAAGAGCTCTGACTCACCTGAGTCAGCGGTGAGAGGCAGCCACCTGCTATAATACTCTGCATTACCCTTATCACTCTCTAATGTTTTCCTCCATTCTTGATTTCTTTGTTATAGTTTGTCTCCTCCTACTGTCCTCTCCCCACTCCCCACTACAATGTAAACTCCATAAGGGCAGAGAGCTGGTAAGTCTTTTTCATGCTCTATCTTCAGTGTGTAGAATGCCTGGTTTACAGTAGGCACTCAAGACATGCTTGCTGATTGAATGAAACTGCTAGGCTATTTAAATAAGGGCTATAGTCGCAAACCAGGAAGTGCCTTTTCATGTTCCCAGTGGGGTGAGGTCTACTCACCATGCAGCATCAACCTCTCCAACATCACTAGCACAGAGTTTTTTCACCATCAAGGAGGCATCTTTTAATTAGCGACAGCAGGGGACATAGAACTACTGTATGGCCCTATTCCATCTGGTGACTGGAAAACATATGAGTCCTGGGTCCAGAGGTTGAACCTTCAATTTACTTTACATTCCTGCTTGTGTCCTGATCTTCCCCTTTCTTGGAAAATTTTAAAAGAAAGGCCTTTGGAGATGTAGAAGTGAAAAGTTTTCATTTAGTTCTGCTTAATGCCATGTAAGGTATCAGAAAGACACGAGAAGGAAGTTCTGAGTAATCTGCGTATTTGGTGCTTCACTATGGAGTCCGAGCTATTATGAAAAGATGAAAGAAATTAAAATGTGATTTTAAAAACAATTCAAGATACAAGAAAAGAGGACAGCTCAGTGAAGCAAAGTTATTACTAAAGTAATCACAACTTACGTTACGGCATTACAGCTTACAAACCTCTCTCACATCATCTAACTCTTCCTGCAAACCTAGACATTACTGATTCAGCATTTGATTCAGGGCGTTTTGTCAAGGGCCAGGCGCTTCTCCTTAGGTGCTGGAAACTATGAGACATTCACAATCAATCACAATTCTAAGGGTAAGTGCCATGAGGAGAGGCAAACAGGGGGTTATGGGAACATAACTCAAGGTTCACTCACCCAGACCGCTGGGGATCAAAGAAGGCTTGTGAGAGGAGAAATAGGTGCTGAATCATGGATGAGTAGGAATTAGCTGGAGAAGAAGACAGAAAAGGGCAGGTCCGATGGCTAGGAAGCTGAGAACACAGGGTGCACCGGAACCTCAATTAATGAAACTTGTATGAGTGAGAGATGGATAGAGAGCAGTGGGGCAGCCACGAGAGGCAAGGCTGTACATTAGCCCAGGGTGGAACCAGAAGGACCTTGAATTCCATGCTAAACAGAGACCTGACACTGAAGACGATGGGGAGACACTGAAGGACTTCAAGCAACGAGGAGAGATGATCAGATATGCCGCTACTCTTAGTTGCTTATCAGTGGGAAGCCTCATCTCCTTCCTAAAGAATCCCAGCTTTTCTCACACATCAGGAGGCTACATTTTCAGCAGAGACTGAGCTCTACCCTAGACCCAGGAAGTAAAATTCGATCAATATAATCCAATTTTGGTAATTCTACTCCATCGCCACCAACACGGCCAATGAAATTGAGGAAAAATCTGCTTCGGGGCTTCTGGATGCGATTGTCTTACTGTTAAGAAGGACTGGCCATTATAGACATTCTCTCTTCCACTACTGCACTATGCGTGAGAATGTGTTGCCTGGGACAGCTGCAGCCATCTAGGGACCACGGGGAGACACGCCTGAAGACAGAAGTCAACATGCCGAGGGTGGCACGGTGGAAAGGTGGCAAGAACCAGGGTCTCTGATGTGGTTGATGATTAAATCAAGCATTCTGTAACCACCCACTCGAGAGCTCTTTTTAAAGTAAATTAAAAAAATCCCCTTACTACTGTTCTAAGTGGCAGCTTCTGTGATATTTTGCAGCCGAAAGCATCCCAATTGATAGTCTGACTTTTAATTTAGAAAGTTCACTTTGGAAGCAGTGAGCCAGTTAGATGGAAGGGAACTAAGAATGCAGGTTGATATGTCAGTAGGAGGCTGCTATGGGAAGATCAGTGAGTACTCCTGAGACAAGGTGTGTGGGGTAGAGAGAAGGGAATGGGCTTTGAAAATAGGAGGAATTTGGAGTAAACTGGACTTGAGAGTGTTTGGTTCTATGTTCCGGATGATTGTGTGGTTTCTGGGAGGTGGTGGCAGTCAATGAGAGAGGGGACAGAGGAGGAGGAGGAACGCACGTGGGGCTTGGTGGTGACCATACCTATTTTGCATATGAGATAACCAAGTCTCACTCACTAGTCTGTATAGACTGTGAGAGTACAGATCTTGTCTATCTTCTTTACTATTGATTCCCAAGTGCCATACAGCAGATGAGTAATAAGAATGCTTAATAGGGCTTCCCTGGTGGCGCAGTGGTTGAGAGTCCACCTCCTGATGCAGGAGACGCGGGTTCGTGCCCCAGTCCGGGAGGATCCCACATGCCACGGAGCGGCTGGGCCTGTGAGCCATGACCGCTGAGCCTGCGTGTCCGGAGCCTGTGCTCTGCAACGGGAGAGGCCTGCGTACCGCAAAAAAAAAAAAAAAAAAAAAAAAAAAAAGAATGCTTAATAATCAATGTGTGAGGCTGAGAAAACTGACATCATTTGCCTTAGACGGCACATGAAGTTCAAAGTTGTGAAGCTAGAACACACACTCTAATTCTTCCCAGCGCACTGTCTACCACTTGCCGAGATCATCAGCAAAAGCTTGCCTCTCAGATTCTGAAGCAGAGGAAGGAACTCATTGGTAGATATGGAATCATGGTGCGCTCACTGCCTCAGGTCACAAGAAGAGAGCATCTCATTTTTTACATTAACGTATCAATATATTTTATAGAAGAGTTCCTAAAGAAAGGTGTTCAAGAAGGATGCATTAAGGACCTCTGAGAACCATGAATCATATCTTATTACTGGCATGTTCAGAATGAAATAGATTCCTGTCATTCTAACCTGGAGCTTATAATTGGAGGATCAGGCAAAAGTTTAAGGTTGAAGGCCTCTCTGCTATCTGGGGCCAATAGAGACTAACCTAAATCCCTCTTGGACTCCTTTGAGTCATGCTCTTGTATTACCTTTGACGGAGTCAGGGAACAAGAATCTTGCCACTTTATGTGGTAAATTATCTATGTGTATTACTGCACTAATGTACTAGAAGATATGACTCAGCATCTTCTCTCAGTCTTTACTCCTGTAAATAAATAATCCTAATTGCTCTAGCCTCCTTAATTTATGTCGTTCTTCCATCTGTCGTTTTTTCTATCTTTCTGTCTTTTTTCTCAGCATCCTTAATTTTCTCCACAGTCTTAAGCTGAAGGACCCAAAGCTTGTCGGGAAAACAATTACCTCTATGTTTCTGTTTTTTCTCTTGTGAGATTTACAAGAATTTAAATGTTTCCCAAAATTAAACTAAGAGCTACAGAGGAGGCAACGAAGTAGAAAACATTGACCTTGATCTCAAAGAATTGATCACTGAGTACAGGAGGCGGGATGCACGGAAATTCCTAGTAACCCAAGAACGTTTGTGTGTGATTCAAGTGCGAGACTGGGGGCTACATTAGCGTCTTAGAAATTCAGAAAGGCAACACAGCACCAGGGTCTGTTAAAGATGGATTTGCGGTCACCAATGAATATGGAGTGAAACCTAAAGAGCATTTAGGATTTGGAGGAGAAAATAGGAAGGCGTATGGAAGGGGGTAGAAATGGGAAGGCTGGAGTATAAAGGTATCTGGAACAGAGAGTTTATGTGGAAAATACATCTGTTATTATTTTAACTTTTCCCCCCAAAGCCTTATACTTAAGTTGACAGTTATCCTGTCCATCATGGACATCACTTAGATGGATGAAGGATATCCTATCTCCTCTCCAAAGATGATCCTTTCATAAATGTATCTATCTGGCTTCTATAATTTATGAAAATCATGTTGAATTTTAATTCTACCTGTGCTCTTAATTAGTATTTTGATACTGAGTATACATGAAACATTAAAAAATTGGGGCTCAGTCATCAGACTACAGAAATTTGATAGGTCAAGGACATGGTAAGGGCTCAATAAATATTAGTTCAATGGATGACAGGAAAGAAAAAGAGAAAGAAGAGAGCAAGAATAGAGTGTGGAAGTATTTCTCATTAATTTTCCAAAAGTTAGGTGAGCAGTTATTTAACTCATACTTAATTAGTATCTTGAATCCTATCTTTAGGTTTAACTCACTGTAACTTACCATATCTTCAAGAATTCAGAGTACACAACTAGTATATTTTTATTTTCTTTTTCAGATTAACTATGGTTCTCCATCTTTTTTTCTAAAGTCCCTGAAATTTTCAACGGTAACAAGAGTTATAAACAGTTCCATTATTTCTTCCAGGAAGAGCCCAAACTTGAAATATCAAAAGATAGCTTCAATAGTAATAGGGAAAAACAGCAATAATTTGGTTCCATCTTACAATACTCTAAACGAAATAAAAAAGAATTCCAGGAAACATTAGTTGCAGTCTAAATGAACTACCAAGTTTATATAAACCTTCCTGATCTACAGAGATAGAGAGGGGAGTGGAACAAAGAATGCGAGAAGAAATAAGTAATTATTTACAATAACAAACTCCTTTCCCCCGGGGTAAATTATTCTGGAGCAGGAATGAACTGAAATCCTTTGCATAAGCAAGAGCTGAGTAAGATAAACATTTCAGACACTGCCATAGATTTGGAAGACCATCTCAGCATTCCAGACGCCCCTGTGTTGTTGCATATTGTGGGAAAGGGGCCACCAGCCTTGAAACCAAAGTGGCCTGTTCTCAGGATGACATCTACACTTAAGAGCCGGAGAGACTTGGGCGAGTCATTTAGTCCCTCTGAGTCCGTTTCTTCATCTGAAGAAGAGGAATAATTGCACTTACCTCTTAGGATTGTTGTACAGATCAAACAGACAGGGTCTTCAAAAAGCCTAACCGTGTGTCTGACAACTAGTTCAGTAAGTTAGAACTCGCATTAATGCTGAAGCAACCACAAGGGGGCTCAAATTCCCCACGGCACTGTGGCAAGAGGGGAAGCCCTTCTTACCTTTGTGAAGACAATCAAATCAACTTGTTAATTCCAAAGAGAACCATTCTTATGGAGTATCTACATGGAAGGAGTAAAGCTAGAGCCGATTCTCTTTTGTTGATCCAGTGCAACAGAAGCAAAACTAGCTGGGAGGAGGCAGCACACGTTTTGTTCTACTTCGGTCCAGGCTTCAGTTCCTCACCTCCCCTTTAAGCACCCCCGGTCTTCACTCGAATTCACCCACAATCCATCAGTCTTTTCCTCACCTCTATCCCCAGCAAACTTACTTAGCTTTTCTGAAATTTTACCAAGATTCTTATTGAAAAAGTTAAGGGTCAGGAAAAATCTAAAATTCAAACAAAATCGTTCTATAGGACTTAAAGGGCAAACTCCCTTCCCCTAGACCTTGATCATGATTAAAAACATATATGTAGAGTCTTGTGTCTGTCTAGATGACCCACTGAAAATGGAAATGTTGTTTTAAGATATTTCACAATATGGTTAAAATATACACAAACCATTGGAGAGAATTTAGTTTCTTGTCTTAGAATAAAGAAGAGCTCCTTCTATTTTTAGTTATGTAAGATTATTAGCAACCTTACCATCTAAAATATGCTTTAATCTATAATATCTAAAGAATGAGCTTTTTAAAAAGTTTAAATCCATACAGTATGCTATTGGTAAAGTCTACTTTGCAGGCTAAAAAAAAAAAAAGCTGGAGTGGGGTGGATCTAGAGAGACTGTTTTTTAAACCTGTGAAATGTTTTGTAGCCATAGAAATGGTTCTGGAAACCATAATTTTAAAACTATTCAAAAGCTGGACTTCCTGTTTGCATAATACAAGTACAGAATAATTTGCAAATAGATTCTTTAACAGTGTTTTTGATTATGGAGATAATGGTGTTGAGGGAACAACCCCAGGTCATAGAGGTCTAATATCAACAATAACCCTTTCTCATGGCCAGTCTAGGGCAAATTTGTGAAGTACTATGTTTGTCTTCTTTAGGACTGCTCTCCTTTCTAGTCCTGTAACCGCCAGGCCTATTCCTATTACATAATTTCATCCCTGCTCAGGACTTGTCTTAAAAATATCAACCTGATGAATCACTGATCAGGGTAAATTAGTTTATGTCCAACCTCTTAAAGTAGTCTCTGCATTAGGAAAATATGATTAGCAAGAAGTACCCAACCTCAAAGAATACATCTCTAATGGTAAAATTTCAGATATCATGGATTTGGGTAGGGAATTATTTGGGTCAGAGAACTTTCTGCAGCATAGGACTAGAACTAGAAGGATATTAGTATTAATAATTGCCTTCTACTCTATTTCATAAATTTTGGTCAGGAGATCATTTGTGCTATAATTACCAGACACCTGCTTAAAACAAAAAACAATTTCTAGGCACAATCCCAGAGTCATTAAATCAGAATCTCTTGGAGTGAGGAACTTATACTTCAGAAAGAGAAGACAGATGGGTAAATAAATAAAAGGAGTATTATTATCCCAATATTGGAAATCATCAGATTATACCTTGTGGACAAAGCTAAGGGTTTATATATACATATATATATATATATATATATATATATATATATATTTTTTTTTTTTTTTTTTTTTTGCTGTACACGGGCCTCTCACTGCTGTGGACTCTCCCGTTGTGGAGCACAGGCTCCGGACGTGCAGGCTCAGCGGCTATGGCTCACGGGCCCAGCTGCTCTGCGGCATGTGGGATCTTCCCGGACTGGGGCACGAACCCGTGTCCCTGCATCGGCAGGCGGACTCTCAACCACTGCGCCACCAGGGAAGCCCTAAGGGTTTCCATATTTTAAATGACCTACAAGTATCTACTGTGGCACGTTAGAACAGAAATTTTAGTTTAAATTGGTAGCAGTAGGTAAAGAACCCCAACTTCAGCTATTGCTCTTACCAGGTACTCCGGCTTGGATCCAGAAGTTAATGTCTGTCCCTTCTCCAGCTCTAAAGACCTGTGTGACATTGATGGGCTCCAGCAGGCACATGACCTCCTCCACGATGGCCCTGGCCTTGTCACTGCCAGTGAACTGCAGCCCAGAGGGTAAGAAGGTCCCCAGGTCGGACTCCATCACGAGGCTGTAGTTGGAAATATTTGCCTTAACAAAAGAGAGAAGTGTTTGGGTCATATTTGTTGCTTCTCTGCTTTCTCTTTGGAAGTTATCAAAAAAACAATAACCAAATACTTTATCTCCTCACCAGTTGTTGCCAGAGCACATGTTGCTCTGCTTGACTTAGGATCCAGTCTGCATATTACCTAACAGTTCTGAGATGCAAGATGACTCATCTTGGAATCTGCCGAATTTGAGTTGACTTGGAAGGTTTTTTTTTTTAAATTCAGTGAAAATAAATATAAAACTCCATATAAAAATTACTCAATTATTGCTACTAGCAATAATATTCTTTCAACCAATTTTCTTAAGAGCCTACCTTGCACCAGATACAATTCCTTTTATATGGCGGGGACCTCCGGATAGTATTAGCCGTGCTTAGACAAAAAAAGGTGTAACCTGTGGGCCTACTTCTCTGCACCTCTTCCCCCTAGATGGATATTCTATCTTATTTTAATCGTGAATTCTGTGAAGGCTTAAAGGCATCAAACTGACAGGTTTGTCTTGGGTTTCTGATTCCATTGTTGTTCCATCTGTTGAATCCCCAGGGAGGGAGGTAATAGAACAACACTTGAAATGCTGATCTCTCTGGGGTACAGCTGTAGCATCTAAACCCCGGCAACTCTGCCAGGCCACTAGTGTGTAAACCTTTTCCAGATAAAGTCTGGTAAGAAAGCACACAGTGATTCCACGTAGCCAGTATTGTCACAGCAAGAGCTTAGAATATAAGAGCCTCTCACCAGATTGCACAGCTAAATTGCCACACTGCCCTAAGACTTGCAAGTTTAAGGTCCTTCAAACTGGCCTGGCCAGCTATTTCCCAGGACCCATTCACTTCTTCCAGACTGACCATATACTACCTCGGTTGAGTTATTCCCAAGCTGTCATCCTCATTATTCACCTAGTAAAAATCAATAATAATATTTTTACAGTGCTTTCAGAGAGCTTTCATATTTGCAATCTCCTTTGATCTTCTTCCATAATCCATAAAGTAGACGGAGCAGTTTTATGGTTGATGCTGTTTTATAGAAAAGGAACTGAGGATCAGAGAAGTCAAGTGATTTGCTCAAAGTCACACAGTTGGCAAATGAGAGAGCTGGGTCTGAAATTCTGTGCTTTCCAAAACTCCACCCTGTCACCACTAGCATGGGAGGGAGGAAGTAGTAGGCCATGCTTGTTTTGAATTAGAATGATTTTTCACTTACAACATAACAATTTCAGGGTTGCATACATTTTTTTTTTCTGTAGAACAGATATGTTTTTACAATGACTTCCTAACTGTTGCCATGGAAGGGTACTGTTGTTACAAGGGCAAGAACAGTACCCTTCGTTTCTAAAGGAGGATGTTGCCAGCATTTAAAGGACTGAACTTCATGGCCCTGGGATATCATTCTGTTTTTGTTGATGATGATGAGAAGGTTAACAAAGCAGAAGTCTGTTCATATTTCCACTTTCACTTCTAAGGAATTTCTGTCTTCATGGTGATTATCAGAGAAAGACCCAAGGCATTTATGATAAAACGTACCACCTCTGCTTTCAGCTGTGGCTACTGCATGACGGTAGCATCATTAGAGTTAATAACATGCAAAATATTTGCATTAATGTCTTACATTCAGGGCTCGTTCAACGAGCACATTGGTGCTACGTGAGCAAGTTGACATGAATTTGGCAGCCTAACCTTGTCCCCTTATGTGCCCTGCTGCCCCCCGCCCCAAATTCTCTCCCTGTCCTGTAAAAATGAGAAAAGAAATAACATAATATATCTGCAAATAAAAACAGTTGGGTAATGTATGTGAGGATTCCCATATTTCTGGAAGATCCCATCCTTCCAACAAGAAAATCAGGCAATTTGCTCCTAACTATATACAATTTAGTTAAAAGAAGAGCTAGTCAGTAGTTTGGCCATCAGCCTGGTGAGATGGACACAGCCCTGGACCCACTCGACTCCATTCCTGACTCAGCAACGGACATGCTAGGCTGCTGAGGGGAGTGACTGGCCTCTCCCTCTGTCCCCAAGTCATGTCACCTTGGCCTCTGGCTTCTCCATCTGTAGGCTGGGACAAATGCTCTTTTCCAGGCTTGAACAATGGGCCTGGGCACATGGAGCTTTGAGGGTCTTCAAAGAAAAGACATTTGTAGACCAAAAGTGAAAGTGGTGTGCGAGTTGAACGTGTCAGGGCTCCTAACAAAATATGCATTAAAGCCTTCTTGACCCTCTTCCACTGCAAATGAACAGATGTCCCTGGGACAGGGCACCCCACAGTTTGTGAATGGTACCGTGCAATGCCAGGATGTTAACGGGAATGTTGAGAATAATGTAAATAAAGGAGTTTTCAAAGGTGCCAGACGCTGTCTGCGTGGCAGCCTTTTTAGCAGAGTGGTAACAAGTATGCACTCTGGGGTTATTCAGACTGGGTTTGTGCACCAGATTAACCAATCATGGGCTCTGTGACTCTGGGCAGTCTGTGTAACCCCTCAGTTTCTCCTGCCATGAAATGGGGATAATACTGGTACCCAGTTCATGAAGTTGTAAGAAAGAGTGCAATGTAGACCCCAACGTATAACGAGCACTTGATCAATAGTTGCTGTTACTGGTCTTACCACTAAACATCAGTACCTCTCAGATTTTCAAGGATGGCCTCCGTATAAACCATTCTGTTAGCTGCTTACAATGATAATATGTAGCTTTTTTGCAGTGCTTCCTATATGCCAGACACTGTATGAAAGGCTTTACAGCTTATCCCATGTAATGCTCCCCATCATTCTCATCTCACAGATGAAGCAACTGAGGTTTAGTCAGGTTAACTAACTTTCCCAAGGTTACCTAGCTAGTGAGTGGTTACCAGAATTCAAACCCGGAGGTCTGCCTCCCCAAGCTTGTGTTCTCAATCCCTCCACTGCCCTGTCTGCTGCTGCTTGTTTCCAGCTGTCGGGCCACAAGTCCTCACTTCTAATTCAAAAATACAAAGACTGTAGTGAAACAGATGTATGGAGTTTAAAATATTTTTGCGTGATCACAATACAAGGTCTGATTGGACAGAATTTATTGTCCCTGCTAACGAAGTAATTTGATTAAGCAAAGAGAAGAATGAAACAAAAACAAAAACAAGGACAAAACCCTTGGTCCACCATTTCCTTCCAACTAGGAATAAAAAGTAAAACAATAAAACATCTTTTCAACCCAAATTAGATAGGATATGCAGATCTCAGTAAACCAGAATTCTGGAGTAGGCAGACACAAGTTAGATCTCTATGCATGTAGAATTTTATTAGCTGCTGCTAACATGATGGCAGCAGTCTATTGTTGTCTATTTATATATAAACATCTCCATATGTTTTCAATAAAGAACTAAGAAAACAAACCACCCACCGTCCATGACACCGTTTTTTCTCCTCATTTATGGAGTCATTGTCTAATCGTTAGCACATGGCCAAAGAGCTTGGAAAACAAAATGTCTCTGCACAAAGAAACAGGAATGAATAAGTCGGGTCACTGGGCTGTTAGAACTGCTGCTTCTCAGGAATGTGTGGTCACAAACATGTTCCTCACTGTGCCATCAGTCACTGGGGACATAGTGTAGATTTGAAAAGCTGATTATAGCTAGTGAAGGCAGAGCAGAGCCATGCTGGTTTCCTTCAACCCACCTGAGCACACAAAACCAGATATCCATCCTCCTGGTTATAGGATGTAGGGAGAAACCTACTTCTAGAGATTGAATGCTTTATTAACCCTTCACTCTGCTCTCTTCATAAAGAGAAACATCTCTTTATTAGGAGCCATGGAAACTGTCCTTCATTGCCATGTAACGGACATAATGTGATGCAGAGAAATGCTCCTGGCTACCCTCCAGGTTGGGATTGCTGGATTAGTTAATATCTGCTCAGGGTTGAGGATTCATAACTTTGTCCTGTGCTAGAATCACATCTTATCACCTCTTTGCCTTTTTTCTTTTTTTTAAGCGTCAGCTTACGCTGCCAAAGAACAATTTGGTAACCATTAGCAATCCTTGGGAGCAATGCAAGATTAGAAAGTAGAACAATGTTTAAAATACGTATTGCATGTTTTCAAATGCTTACTTCCTCATATAAACACAGGGATGATGTCTGTGTTCTTTGCTTTTATAAAATTCCAGATAATTCTTCTTCGGAAATATAGACCCAAGTTCAACATTTCCTTTCCTCCCAAATGCAGCTTCTTGTTTCAAAGCTTTTATTTTCTCATAACCTAGGTAACCTGTCTTTGGTTTTGAACTAAAATTGCAATCCCCAAAATCAACTGACAAGGAAAAGAGACTCCTAATTATTCGAATTAATCACGTAGCCTCCTCAGTTCAATCTTCAAAGAAGTAAACGGTTCCCGCCCACTCCGCCCCCGACACAGGGCAATCA
Source organism: Delphinus delphis (assembly GCF_949987515.2). Lineage (NCBI taxonomy): Eukaryota > Metazoa > Chordata > Mammalia > Artiodactyla > Delphinidae > Delphinus > Delphinus delphis. The sequence goes on along the minus strand of NC_082699.1, from coordinate 41,699,418 downwards.
GTCTCGGTACCATTTTCCCCGCTCCGGTAAATGTTAATATTTTACAGACGATGGTGGTGATGCTATTTGGTCAGGTGGTAGGCTCACAAACGAGTTCTCAAAAGGAAATCATCCTATGAGACCATGTGCTGAGTTGCTATAATCATCTTCTCCAGTGCTGCCAGTGACCCTGGAATTCCCATTTCAAAGGGTGTAACTGGAGCGGGGCTGCTTCACGGAGCTTTAGCTCAAATCCCTGTCATGATGGGATATAGGTAAAGAGGTTTCTCCCTGCTGTGTAAAACCAAGAATAGGTTTTACTTTCTGGTCAGGTCTACCCCGAGGTTCACACTTTTATTTCTGGCAGTCTCCAGCATTCAGTTTGTTTTTTTTTTTTTGCGGTACGCGGGTCTCTCACTGTTGTGGCCTCTCCTGTTGCAGAGCACAGGCTCTGGACACGCAGGCTCAGCGGCCATGGCTCACGGGCCCAGCCTCTCCGTGGGATGTGGGATCTTCCCGGACCAGGGCACGAACCCGCGTCCCCTGCATCGGCAGGCGGACTCTCAACCACTGCGCCACCAGGGAAGCCCCAGCATTCCGTTTTGAACAGCCCTGGGGACCCAGGGGAGGGCCAGGAAAGGGATGATGACGAGGTGGAGTGCCATAAGTTATTTTTGTTTGACAGCTAAGCTGGCTGTGGCTTGGGGGAACAGGCAGTCTTGGGTAAGTTACATTAGTACGAAAATCACAGACACCTATTGTGGTTTAGTCACCATGCTGCCGGGAGATGGGACCGAATAAATGGCTTCCGGAGATCCCTTTCCAGCCCTATCATTCTCTGCGTGTGCACAGAAGGTTTCTCTTGGGAGACAAACCTGTGTTTTCAGGCAATCCAATTTTCACAGCGTTGTTTGAAGCACTCTAGATCTCAGTGAATTCTCCTCTTGAGCTACTTAAGGTCCGTGGCTACCCCTTAAACTTATGGAAAACACACGATCCCTCTGTAAATGTCACTATGGTAACAATAGTGAGTCAGAAGGCTGAAAATATGGCATAAACCTAGGCTAAAAGAAATAATATACCTAGGCTAAATTTTATGTATATTATACAGGAACTGTGACTGTATTTACATTTCTTTTAGGAATAAAAACAATCCAATATCCAGGGTATTTGGTAGACAGACTTAAAAAATGGTTTACATGGCAGCTTGCTGTCAAGCTCAGCTTTTAATTTTATTCCTGCACGTTGAAGCAACATAATCAATAGTTGGAATCAGTGGGACTCAAAGTCTCCACAATTAAATTTTGATTCCTCTAACACAATATATTGCCCAAGTGTTTCATGTTACTAGTTTCATATACATTTCAATAAGCAGTTGTAGAAGAGACATCTCCAACGCAGCTGGCTTTGTGAAAGCAGCTGTCTCTGCCTTTATCATTCTCTATCCCTCTCAACCTCCTCCGTCGCATGGTATCCCCCTGTCTCCTCTTGTACTCATCATGCTGCTATCAAAGTGTAAGAACTAAACTGTCTAAAAGAGGATCCCTTCCTTTGTTTGACCTTTCTTCTTTGACACTGTTGCATGCTTAATAAACATAAAGATATGTTTCTTGTTTTTGATGGTGAGGTCTTACCAGCCAGGACAGTGCTTTCTGGTTGACTTCTAATCAATCCCTTTCTCTTGACTGGGAAGACTACAGCAGCCTTAAATCCCTAGCCAAGGTCATAACTGAAAGGAGTTCCTCTTCTTATGAGCAGACAGCTTATTTCTTTTAAAAATATAGTACTTATTTTCTTGTCCTGCAAAAATAGGCTACTTTATAATCTGGAACTGAAATATTCACTCAATCCTAGGGCATATCATATTACAACAAAATTAATCATTAACTCTCTTTTCTCTATAGCCAGTAGACAGCACTTAGAGCATTTTTGGATTATGACAATATCCTCAAATGCTTTACTTGATCAAGCACTCTTTACTACTATTAGTAAAGATGCTAAACGCAGCTTTAGAAATCATTTTATTTCCTTAAACGTGCCTTCTTTTCTCTCAAAAGCACAATAGTGGGTCTGAAACCTCATGAAAAACATGAGGAGCTTCAAGGCTCTGGTTCTACTCAAGGCTTCATGCTCTACCTCTCCCCTCGCCTTCCATTCCTAACACGCCACACCCCTATCTGAATAATATACTGCACTGTTGCGCTTTATTCTATATGTCTTTTATACCTACTTTGCTCTTGAAAGAATTCAAGGCTTCCTATAAGATACTAACACCATATTTTAAAAGTATGGAAACTCTTGAGAACCAAGAAAATGCCATGAAGGCAGGGATCAAATCTGTGTGGACCTCTGCCATACCTGCAGCTTAAATAGCAAAGCTCAGCACATAGTGGGTACTCAAGAAATATTTGAGGAGAAAGAAAGTCACAGCTGGGAAAATCTGACATGATACCGTAACCGCAACTTGAAGATATAACAGTTCTAGCTCGTGCCACCAAGGTAAGAGGGAAGAACGATGTACTATGAAGCTCTCAGTATCTAGGAAAAGAAAGGATACCACCAGCTCCTTGAAAAAAGCAACAGTTTTTCCAGCATTCCATTCTAAGAGGAATTACCACATGGTTCTTTCTATGAGGAACATTGAACATAATAAAGAACAGAGTCTCCAATAACTGTTTGATAAAAGAGGCAGAAATACCTTTCCTAAAACTATTTCCTAAATATTGATCCTCAATTAAAGCCAAAAGCAAAATATTAAGTCATATTTCAGTAAAGATGTTTCTTTAGGAAGTAAACTGTATTTATTTAACAGTTATTGAGACAGAAGCCAAACAGGGGGACCGTACATTCCTGTTTGCCCTGGGCAGTCCCAATTTACATCCTTTGTCTGGGTATGATTATTACTGGTGCCTCCTTTTTCTATCGCACTCTCAAATATCAATTGTCTCTCATAGAATTTTTGGAGAAGTTAGCGAAAAATTCAAGATTGAGATCACTTAGCACTAAATTGTGAATATTTGATGGAGCTGAATTTGTCACTTGCTTACTCCTGCCAATACTTTCTTCCCTTGGCTTCTGGGACCGTAGACTCTCTGGTCTCCTCATGCATCACTGGATATGGCTTCTCATTTGTTGGCTGGTTTTCTCACTCTCCTGATCTTTAGATGTTGGGGTGGTCAAAAACAGTCAAAAGGTTTTTCATTTCTCTATCCTCACCCAAGTACTTGAAATGCCCAAGTTCTTGCTCAGTTGAATTTCTAGACAGAATTCTTTTGAATTTCACCAAAAGAATGGCAGAAATGATCTTGGCCAGGTGCTCTCATCCAGCTTTATGGTTTTAAATAAACCTGTATTGTGATGAGCTCCAATTCACGTTCTATGCCTCTCTCCTCAAGTTCAGACTCATAATGAACAGCTACTCAGCATCTCTAATTAAAGGTCTAATCATGTATTAGTTTCCTATTGCTGCTGTAACAAATTACCACAAATTTGGTGGCTTAAAACAACAGAAATTTATTCTCTTACAGTTCTGGATGTCATAAGTCTGACATGAGTCTTATAGGGCTAAAATCAAGGTGTTGACAGGGCCGGTTCCTTCTGGAGGCTCTAAGGGGGAATCCATTTCCTTGCCATTTCCAGCTTTAGAAGCTTCCTCTATTCTTTGGCTCATGGCTCCTCATCTCATTGCCCTTTCTCTTCCTGCTTCTGTCATCACGTGGCCTTCTTCCGCCTTTGCTGTTCTTGCCTCCCTCTTATAAGGAGGGCCCAACCCAGTAAACAGCAAATCCATTCTTCTAGTTGCTGAGTCTAAACATTTTGACTCCTCTCAAATTCTTGGCTTCTCTCTTGCTTTTACACCCCAAATGCAATCTATCAGCAAATCCTGTTGGCTTTATTTTCAAAACAGACCTGTTGTTCAACAACAACTCACCAGCTCCACTATTCTCACCCAGTCCGAGCCACTATTGCCCCTCACCTAGAGTACTGCAATAGCTTCACAACCATTTCAACCCTTGCCACTCTTCAGTGTATTCCCTATACAGAAGCCAGAGTAACCCTGTTAAAAAAAAAATCTAAGTCAAATGATGCTACTCCTCTTCTGGAACCCTGCATGTGGCTTCTAGCTCACACAAGCTAACAGGCAAAGCCCTTATATTTGCCTGCAAGGCCCTAGATGTAGATTGAGCCTGACCTTCCGTAACTCCTCTGACCTCATCTCCTCCTACTCTCCACTTCACCTTCATTGTTTCGGCCACCTTCAGTTCCTCAATAATGCTTGGGTTCTGAAGCTTATGAACTTGTTCCTTCCTCTGACTGTTACCCCGTTCCTCTGGATATTTCTCACTTCCTTTTGGGCTCTGCTGAATGTCCTCTTCTTGGGGAAGTCTTCCTGCCCACCTTATATAAAAGAAGACCTCCCCTAACACTCCCTAACCCCCTGATTATGCTTTCTTTTTCTCCTTTGTATAAACGATGAATGTTTATCTTTATTGTCTGTCTCTTCTTAGAATAGTGTTTGGTCCCTGATGGCAGAGACTTCTCTGCTGTGCTTACTACTTGTGATCGATTGTTTAGTGGCTATAAATCCTTCCCTTCCCTGTATATATTCCCTTTTCCAATGTGAATTTGCCACTCCTTTCATCAAGAGGTGCAATCTCTTTCCCCACCCTCTGAATGTAGGCCAGCCCTGTGCCTTTATTTGACCAATACACTCTGGCAGAAGCAACCACTTGCAACTTCAGAGCACGAACCAAAAGAAGCCTTACAGCTGCCACCTTGACCTTTTGCTGCCCTAAGACTGACACGTAAAGACGCCTGGGCTAGTTGAGGTACCACATGGGGAGAGCAGCCCAGGTGACAGTCTGCCCCAGCTTCCATTAGTGGGGCCATTTTTGACCATCCATCCCAACCAAGCTGTCACATGACCTCAGTGACCAGATAAAATGCAGGATACTCAGTTAATTTGAAGTTTAGATAAACAATAAACATGTTTTTAGTATAAGTATGGCCTATGTGATATTTGGAAGCATGTAGGCTCCCTGATGACAGGGAACTCCCTGAAACAACACCAAGAATATGTAACAGGGCTCAATAAATATTTGTTGAATGAGTGAATATTCTATATTATTGACTCAAAGAAGATTCACATGTTTATATATAATTTGGATATGTGGGCAAATTAGAATTTTATAATTAAAAAAATTAAAGAGTCTGGTTGTAATCTTGCCCATGTGTTGAATCATCCCTCCTCTGCTGACATGGGTTTAGGAGAATATCTATGAGCAGAGCCCAAAACATTCTCAAGAAGCACCTTAGGATCTGATGAAATGCCCAAGTACTTGCTCAGTTGAATTTCTAGACAGAATTCTTTTGAATTTCACCAAAAGAATGGAAGAAATGATCTTGGCCAGGAAGAATCTGGGGGCAAGACTTACTAGTTATTTGGTCTTATGATTAAAGTGGCCTCAAGTTGTCTATAGAATATTGACTTGAACCTCAAAGAAGGCTGAACAAAACCATTCCAATCAAACAAAACCAACTGACTTATTGAATGGAGTGGTGGTGCATCCAATCCCCTTAGGGGCTACAATGGCCATGAGGGAAGGAGAGGAGAGATGGAGACTGAATCAGGAGTAGGGAGAGAACAGCCCAGAGATAGTGACTCCCAATGAGTCCCATGAGGATGGGATGGAGGACACCTGTGGAGAATGTTAACCCTGGGAACCAGAGGATCTTATATCCCCTGGAGAGCAAAAATAGCAATGCCAGTGTTGAAAGTGCAGAAGCTGAGCTTCCACTGGACGGGAGGCAGCGGTGTCGAGATATTGTATTGTCGATATAGATGGAACATTTTTATGTATTGTCGATATAGATGGAACATTTCTATGGAGAAAAATCCATGACCATGGCTATCTTTAGACCTCTCCCCTAAACTCTAGTCTTTTTTTTTTTTCCCAAGCTGTGTACTTGACCTCTCGACGTGGATGCCCAATATCTCAAACTTGACATGTCCAAAACTGAGCTCCTGACCCCTCTACCCAACTCCTCCCATTCTACTTGCTCAGGCCTCAAACTGTGGGGTCACACTTGACTCTTTTCTTTCTCTCACACTGTATATACAATCCATCATCAGATCCTCTTGGCTCTTTCCTTACCATATATCCGGAGGCTGACAACTTTTCATCCACTGCTACCATCCTGGCACAAGTTACCATAATCTCTCACCTGGATTATTCAGCCTTGTTCGGTTCTAGTCCTCCTTCAGTCTATTCTCAAACCGGCTTCCAGAGCAATCGTTTTAGACTATTAATTCAGATCAGGTTAGTTCTCTGCTCAACAGCCTCCAAGAGTTCTAATCTCACTCAGAGAATATGGCCCATGAGACCTGACATGATCTGGGCTCCTCTGTCCTGCTACTGTCCCTTCCCTGCACCAGTTCAGGTACTCTGGCTTCCTCGCTGTTCCCAGAATGTCCCCTACACTCCATCAGCACCTTCCCTAGAATGTTCTCTTCCAGATACCCACAGAGCTACTTCTTTATCTTCTTCAGACCTTTACTCAAACCCTTCTGCAGTGAAGTCTTTTTTGCCCCCCGCCAACAAAAATTCAAACACTCCCTCCACATATACCCTATCTGTGTCCCCTGTCTTGTTTTTCTCTTCAGCTGTTCTCATATCATTTTATTTATTTATCCACATCATCAGCCTTGATGCACAAGAATGGAAGTAAGAGGAGGGCAGAGTTTAAAACAGTGCCTGGAACTTAGAAGGCCCTCAACAAACATGTGCTGGGTGAATGAATAAATACGTGTATGTATGTGTTTAAACACATATGTGTGTATGTATGCATGTATAAACCCTGTAAGCACTCCTCTAGATGCTATTTTGGGTGACGGTGGTGGTGAAGATTACAACGATGAGATGGTTGCTAGTGCTGGTGGTAAAAGGCAACATCAGTTTTTCAGAATATGTCTTTTTTTCAAAAAATCTTCTCAAGAAAGCATAAGTTTCAACAGCTAAAGGTGAAAGCTGAATCTTTAGTGTATATTTTATAAAGCTCTTCAAATATACACGTTTTTGCAACATCCATTATAGGTGCTAAAAATAAATCCTTCCTAGAAGGCTGTATAAGGTGATAGCAATCAAAAATGCCCTTCAGCTCCCTAAATACAAGTGAAACTTCTAAAATTCCTTCAATAGTGAAATACTAAGATACTCGTATTCTCAAAGCTGTGTGGCAAAAGGAATCTCCTTTTCAGGTGAAAACAGCGCTGGAAGACATCCTTATGTAGCATCCCTATGTCACGGTCATTTCACTATCAGAGATGAGAAACCCTAATATGCAAGATTTGCCAAAATAAAATGGTCACCATTAACAGGAGGAGAAAGGATGAGCAATTAACAACTGAACTGCCAAGGGGTCATATACATCGATTTTTTCAAATATTAAATAATTTTGAAAAGAAACCTTAAGGTTTGTTACGCTAGAATTAGTACAATGTGAGGCAAATAAGACGTGGTGTCATCACTAAGACTTAATTACAGAAACTAATACATGCATCCTGGGACTACTTAGAGCTTTAACAATGGCTTTGCATACTTTGTAAGCGTTAAAGCATTCAGACAAAATGAAGGAAAAATAATAAACAAATGAGGCAATTTAGCTTTGAGAAGAGTTAGGCTAATTTAATAGGTATAGTTTAGATAAAAAGAGGCTAAGGAATTAGAGCAGTTACAGAAAAAAATCCAAATAGGTATGTATATTGAGATAGGGAAGGTGGAGAAAAACAATTTCCCTCATCTGAGAATATTAATAAGCAACAGCAGTAATCACCTAAAGGTAGAAGAGGAAAATGGCTACAGTAGAAAATAGCATCAAACACGTTGGAAATAATGATCATTCTGAAAAGCCACCTGAGGACCACTTAGGGGAGACCAAACACTAGAAACGCTTGAGGCAAGTTGAACATAAACCGTTAGTCAGGCACACAGACCTCACCTCAGATTTCTCTTTGGTTATCTGCAATCTTCATCAAGGGTATCATTAGTGTTTGAAGGAGATACAAGTGATTAGGGTAATAATCCTTACAGGGTCATCTGTCTCAGAGTGGAGTGGATGCTACGATTCCCACTTCAATGGTGATCGCCACTGGGAAGTTAGAGGAGGTGATGCACACATGCTAATATCACTTGATACGCTTCTCGGCCATTAGGTGAAAAATATTAGGCAAGCTACTTAATACCCTGGGCCTCAGTTTATTCATTTGTAAGGTGGGGATAATAATAGTTATTTTGCCAGTTTATTCAAAGCAGGAGTTCTTAACTGGGCACCCCTTGGCGGTTCATAAATTTGGAGGCAGTCGGTGAACTTGAGTGGGAAAAAATTACATCTTTACTTTCAATATCCTCTAACCGAAATTTAGAATTTCCTTCAATTATGGATGTAAGTAACAAACCACAGTAGTATTAGCAGAATCTGTCACTTTGTCACCAATAGAAATCACAGATATTTTCATATCATATTAGACTTATTGTAGAAATCTCAAAATAATCTTTATGTTCATCACTACTTTGAAATTACAGTAATAGATAATACTGCAAGATCTTATTATTTTATGCATTTAGAAAACATACCAATATCATGTATTTATTTAAAAAAATTTGATAACTTCACTTTAATAGAATTCATATCCTTGTAATACTATGCATTTTATTTTATGCATTCAAAAATATTATTTGAGAAGATGTCCATAGGCTTTACCAGACTGCCAAAGTGGTGCATGGAACAAAACAATGGCCATGAACCTCTGCTGGGTAAGTGGTAGCTTCACCATTAAGGTGATGATGGTGACGATGATGATGGTGATCATTCCTCCTGTTGTTATTATTATTAAACTCACTAGAATTCGTTTGCCCTGGACATCTGGATTGCAGTCTTGGTTCTGTAACATAACAGCTGAATGAATTTGGCAGGCCATTTTTAATCTCCCTGAGTTTCGTATCCTCTTCAACAAAGACCAATTTAACAGGGCTTTTCAGAGGATCATATGAATTTATTACGTGTATTCAAAGGTATATTGTACACCAAACTATTCAGTTCTCTTGAGACTTTTCACTGTTAGTGTCACCAACAAGAGTGCCTAATAAGTAAAACAGCCATATAAATGATCATCTGAACCGATGAGAGCTTTGAGACTGAAAGATCAATAATTATGGCAGGACAATGGGTGGAAACTGGACTATCTAAGGTAAATCAGGAACCAAGAAGCTACTTAAATACTACTTTTCTGATTTTTTTTGTATCTCCTATTTCTGCCACTATAAAATTCAACAGATGAACACCAAATTTCCTTGATTATAAGAATCACATTTTCCTCCTATTTTAGCATTTTGGTAATTGGAATGCACCTCGTTATTGATACATTCCAGAAGACACTTGCCAAACTCCAGGCAAAGAAACAAATCGTGCCATATATTAGTTGTCACTGTTTGTCTGTGTACAAACGTCTTCATACACAAATGGTCTCTGGGATTTCATTTTACACTTTGGTTAAGTTATTTGCATTGGTATCGATATAGATCACTAAATTTTAAATGTGAGCCCCTAATTTTGATTAAAATTCTTTATAAGTTTCTATGTACACAGAAGACTGATTTTCACGTGTGAGGCAAAGCAATGAAAGGCAGTAGAAGTCGCCAGATGCTCAGACTAGACCCTAGAGTGTTCAGGGGTAGTGAAGACGGGTGTCACCAAACATGCGTCATGGAGGCCTCTACTCAGGTACTGAACAATTTGTCGAAAGCGTCCTTAGAATTTCAAAAGAAGCTGTATGACTTTTAGAAATATTAAAATTCTTTTAAAAAGAAAAAAAACCCCAAACTTAGCCCAACTGGAAATACAGAGGAAAGCCTATATTCAATATGCCTCATAATCATACTGTCAACCCTGAAGGTGCATCCTTAGCGACTCGTCAAAATAAGGAGCACGGGTTACACAAAGCGGCCTCTCACCCCGACATGAGGCCTCACTGCTCAGGACCAAAAGGTATCCAGCGCCATCTTTCGACTCGGAGAGACTTTGATTCTGACTACAAAAGTCTGAGATATTGTACGTTGTTGTCAGTTTTTTAAAACTGTACATTTAATGTAGTCCTATTTTTCCTGAAAAGCTTTATTATTCCTAACTGCACTCCTTAAAACTGATAATCCTTAAATCAAAGAAATAGAGACTTGAATCTCTTCCAACCAATCCCACGGAGTCCCTCCTTAGTTTCCTCTCCTTTCTCTCAGGCTCCACCATTATTTTATAGCTTAAATCTGAGAATACAATATTTGACATGCTGTTGTTCTAGCTGAAGAGGTGTGAATGGCTGAGTTTTTGTTTTTGGAAACGTAAAAGGACATTTCTTCCACCACTATTCGTACATCAACTGCTCGAGCCATGTTTAAGAAGAGAGAGGAATAGTCCAGACTCTCGCAGCTGCTGGTGGCCATACCTCTAGACATTCCTTGGGTTTCGCTGTCAGTAATAATTTACTCACATAAGTCTCACTACCCTACTTCAATGGTAAATATCTGCTAAAAGAAGGTACTATTATACACATAAATAAGGAAGGCACTTTTTACTTAGAGTAGTCATGAGAAAAGTGAATTTCATCCCACTTGAAAATTTTAAGGGAAAGTCCACAATTGCTGGCTTTTATGAAGACCACATTAAACTATTACTTCACATGTGTCACTTCCATATAATGAACTAATTAGCTGGGAAGTTGTATTTGCATTCTCAATATTTTTGTACAATAGGAATGTCATTAATTAGGCATTAACACAGTTTTAGAGAACTGAAGGTAGAAGCTTTGTATACAAGTGATTATTTTTTCCATCTTCATTTGCTCTATCCTTATCTTGGTGATTCAGAAAAAAGATGTTTAAATAGAGCCTTTCAATGGAAGCCATCACTACTGTGTTCCATGTCAAGGTAATTGCCTTAAAGATGCGAAGATAAAAATCACATGGGCGGTCAGTATTTCTGCCAAGCTCCTGTGGAAGCCAATAGACTTAGTGTCTTAGGTTCCAATTATTTGTTACACTCTTGAATATGTCCTTCATTTTCCTTTTCCTTTCCACTTCTGTTGCATTAGACTTCGGCAGGCTGAACTACCCGAGAGAGGCAGCTTTTGATCACAGCCACCTTTCATTGAAGAAGAGCAAACACCAATCCATTCTGGCAGGTTCAATTTTCCACATATTCAGAAAACAGTTTGCCAAGAGTAGTAACAAACTGAGTTCCCAATATGAAGAAAAGAACATATTAAAGGTATACATGTTTTTAATCTCCCCACCAAGGAAAGAATAAATTAGAGTCCACTTAAAAACAAATACAAACAAACAAACAAAAACAGAACAAGTGTTAAATCATTTGTTCTTTGAGTTTAGTTTGCAAATAATGTTTAAATTTCTCTTTTGCAATTCACAATGCAGCCCCCATCCCGCAATTCACCTTTCCTTCCTTAGTGTTTTACACAGAAACTACTAAGGCAGGTAAGGTTAAGGTACACTAACTTTTGGAGACCTGATGGCTACCTTCTTTTATAACTGCTCATCTGGCATTCTAAGTTGTATCCTTAAATTAAGACATTGCTAAGTGGACACGGCGTGCAATATGCTTGCTGTTTAATAATGTTAAAAAATATTGACACAATGAAATCTCTGTCTCTGGAAATCTTTAAAAATAACATAAGTAGGGATCCATCCTGGTGTATCCTCTGTACTTAGTGTATCAGGCACAGCTATCCTGGAAAAAGGAAGCTGGACTCGATTTATGGAGGGTCTCGCTATATTTTCCTAGGTGTCTAAGCTCGACACATGTAGAATAGATGTAAACAGATAAATACATATACTATATCCGTCTCTCAAGGATCAGAGTTTTCGTCTATATTTTCCTTTCTTTTAAGATTAGAGGCAGTGGGAGATGTCCTAAGGTGGTATCCAGGAGAGCCTCTGATCTGAAGACTATCTTCTAAATAGTGGAATGATTTTAACATTTATTACTGTGAAGAGTTTCACATCACTGAAAGTTCCGTTTGGATGTTTGTTTGATTTTATTGGTTGGCAAAAAAGTTCCTTCGTTTTTTTCCCGTACGATGGCTTTAGTAGAGCTTAGTTGTCTTTAACTTCATTCAAAACAATTTTGTTAGACTGTATTGCGACAGCTGTCATATCAGCGTGCATTAAAAAAAAAACTTATCAAAACTGGTGAATTTTTGTGTAGCCACTTTTAATATTGAAGATGGAAGAAAAAAAGCAATGTTTTTGACACATTACGCTTTATTATTTCAAAAAAGGTAAAAACACAACTGAAACGCAAAAAAATGATTTGCACGCTGTATGGAGAAGGTGCTGTGACTGATCGAACGTGTCAAAAGTGGTTTGCGAAGTTTCGTGCTGGAGATTTCTGGCTGGAGGATGCTCCACGGTCAGGCAGACCCGTTGAAGTTGATAGCGATCAAATCGAGACGTGAATTGAGAACAATCAACATTATGCCATGCGGGAGGCAGCTGACATACTCAAAATATGCAAGTCAAGCGCTGAGAATCATTTGCTTTGGTTATGTGACTGCTCTGATGTTTGGGTTCCACGTAAGTTAAGCGAAAAAAACTTTCTTGACCGTATTTCCACATGCGATTCTCTACTTAAACGTAACAAAAACATTTTGTTTTTAAAACAAATTGTGATGGGAGATGAAAAGTGGATACTGTACAATAAAGTGGAATGAAAGAGACTGCGGGGCAAGCGAAATGAACCACCACCAACCACGCCAAAGGCCGGTCTTCATCCAAAGAAGGTGATGTTGTGTATATGGTGGGATTGGAAGGGAGTCCTCTATTATGAGCTCCTTCTGGAAAACGAAATGATTCATTCCAATAAGTACTGCTCCTAATTAGACCAACTGAAAGCAGCACTCGACGAAAAGCGTCCGGAATTAGTCAACAGAAAATACATAATCTTTCATCAGGATAATGCAAGACCACACATTTCTTTGATGACCAGGCAAAAACTGATACAGCTTGGCTGGGAAGTTCTGATTCATCCGCCATATTCATCAGACACAGCACCTTCGGATTTCCATTTATTTTGGTCTTTACAAAATTCTCTCAATGGAAAAAATGTCAATTCCCTGGAAGACTGTAAAAGGCACCTGGAACGGTTCTTTGCTCTAAAATATAAAAAGTTTTGGGAGGATGGAATTATGAAGTTGCCTGAAAAATGGCAGAAGGTAGTGGAACAAAAGGGTGAATATGTTGTTCAATAAAGTTCTTGGTGAAAATGAAAAATGTGTCTTTTATTTTTACTTAAAAACCGAAGGAACATTTTGGCCAACCAAATATCTATTGTCTAGCTAAAACATTACTTAGAAAATACCCCAAATTAGAAGAAAATTTCAGTGAAGATTTTAAAAAAAAATTAATCATTGTAGCAGTATATAAAAAGTTAACTTCAGGGACAAATAAATATATTTTTATACTTTTCAGAGAAAGTACGAATATAAAACATTGAGAATTATTGGTGACAGCTAATGTCTGCATGATTATACAATATCCCTTGGCCTTAAACTCCAAACTGTGGTAGAAGATGATTCTGTGCTATATGTGTTTTAAACTAAGCACTTGGAAGTGACTTCTCCATTCACCCATTCGTGTGTTACTGTAGCCACCATGCCTGAATAAGTTGGTGTGTATGTGCTTCAGACTATGACAGGCGGATAAATGTACATATCAATATAAATGTAGGTAAGTCCTATGTGTAAGATAAGTATAGAGAACTGCATGGTCAGAGAAGTCCTTATGGCTGAAGTCTAGAGACAGAAAAGCTAGGTTCAAGTTCAGGCTCTGTACCTCATATCTGTGCTGTGCAACTTTGGGTACATCTTTTTTTTAACCTCTCAAACCTCTTTTTTTTCCCCCAAATATGACATAAGTTAAGCAGTCCACGGCCTGGCAACTACCAGGGTCATGACTATTATCAATGTCTATGAAAAAGTATTCATATTTATAAATGATCATATAGATGCAAGAGATTACAATGACACCTTGTAAACAGTAAGAACATAGTACATATTTGTTTGGGAAATGGGAGCTTTCAAAATTCTTGATTGTTTCTTTTCTCTCTGTAAGTCCATCCAAAAAATTCTCTAGTGTTGAATTTCCATATCTATTAAAAGGAACAAAGTATTTTCCCTTACATGAAAAAAAAATGGACAATTTTCACAAAGCACTCTTCCCTCTGTTTACTATCACATTTTCTTCCCTTTGACCTTTCCTAATTCAAATGACAAAACAGCTTCATTGTCTCCCATTTGGCTCTTTGGGGCGTGATAAAGTATTCCAGCGCTTTGGAGGGGAAAATACTATCCGGTTATGCCAATGTCGGGGGGCAGGATGCGTGCTATACATTCTCCCGGGCCTTAGTTAATACCTGGAGAGTTTCCTGAAACACATTTACAAGTATTTAACACAGCATCACCTCTGCTTTCACAGGGATGAGTTTTATTAAATGAAACCACAGAAATTTATAAAAGCAAATTACACTCCTGTTTTAACTAGTAATGAAAATTCTGTCTAATCTCAAAATAACTCATGTTATGAAACCAGTTTAAACCTTTGTTGAAAGGCCTTGTTAAGCTTTTAAAATTCGAATTGTTGTTTATATATGTTTTGCTGTGTGGGGTACAAAAGCTCTTGAGAAATTGATTCTGCGAACTCTCCTTTAAGAGAACTCTGAAACCAAAGCAGTTTAGACAAACTGCTGGTTGTTCGGGGTAACCTCAGCTTCTAGAATGAATAATTGTAAATGCAGGACAACCATTTGATAAGAGGATGCAAGAGTGAGATCTTCTGAAAGAAAATAAGGAATCAGAGTTCTAATCTTTTGGTTAGGAAAAAATTATGCCTTTATGTTTTTAACACAAATAGATGAGTCAGAAGGAATTACAGATGTGCCCTAATTGATAAGGAAGTTAGAAAACCCAGAGCAAGACTTTCTCTATCAGGGGACAAGTGGCATCTTTAAGACAGCACAGGACTTGGGTTAATACTTATAGGAATGACCTGTTGGGATGAGTTCCAGAGAGAAAGACAGAGGCCTGTGGGCAATACTCAGGTTGCACTCTCAGCTGTGTCCCACAATTCTGCTTCTCAGTTCCCTGTTTGATCTTCAGCCCTAAAAGCAACATGGTTTTAGTTCTACCTATTGTCACTTCTAGACACTGCTCTCAGAGTACGAAGTAAACTCACTATCCAGTATCTGCTTTCTAGCATTGATGTTGCTGGCAGCCCTGCTAGTTTGACTCTGCCCATTCATCCCTCAAGCCACCATCGACAGACCATTCTTCAATGATTATGCATTATTCCAGCACAAGTACACAAAAACCACAGCAGCCAGAGTAGGGGGCAAACTTCCAGAAGGGCTGCTGATTACCAAAAGACATGAGTTTCTCGAGGTCTCCTGGGAAGAGCCTCTCTCCCAGACAATAATGCAGATTTAGAAAAAGAAACATTGCAGGCAAAGCTACAGATAAAACTAGGATGTGGTTAAACAGTGAATGGCAACTGTTAAGGATTAGTAGAAAGTCGTCCAGATATAATAGAGTGTTCATTTCTTTAAAAGATGCTTCTACATGTGTACACTTTTTTAAAAAATGCCATGTAAAATATATTTTCAAATGTTATCACATTTAGTTATCTTAATAAAAGGTTCTGCTCTTGCTTTAGGAAATATTGAGGAAGTATGTTAACCCCTTCCTTCAATCAACTTACTATGCCTGTTGTGTGGCTCATTGGGCTAGAACTAAGGCTACAGACTGACCTGGTAATGGTGTGTTCTGTTGGCCAAATACCTAAGGGACAAAAACTGCAACCTCTTGACTGCTGAGCATACAAATAACAGTCATATTAAAATATAAATGTTAGGGGCTTCCCTGGTGGCGCAGTGGTTGAGAGTCCGCCTGCCGATGCAGGGGACACGGGTTCGTGCCCCGGTCTGGGAAGATCCCACATGCCACGGAGCAGCTGGGCCCGTGAGCCATGGCCACTGAGCCTGCGCGTCCGGAGCCTGTGCTCCGCACCGGGAGAGGCCGCAACAGTGAGAGGCCCGCGTACAGCAAAAAAAAAAAAAAAAAAAAAAAAGATCTAAATGTTAGAGATAAGACACTTTAAATGTTAGAATACCATCATGTGCTACAAAGCTCTTCCACCAAAAGGTGTGATCATGAGATTGGAAAAGGCTTCAGAAGAAAATTCTCTAGAAACTTCTTCCCAATAACAGGAATCATCATATTATGGCCAGCATGCCGATTCCAACCGCCTCTCCCTTCTCCACCTCTTCCTCCTCCTCTCCTCCCCCCGCTTCTCCTTCTCTGCCTTCTTCTCCTTCTCCTCCTTATATTTTATTGGGAAACAGCTCTGCTCATCTATTTAGTATTGTCTATGACAACTTTGGCACTACAATGACAATTGAGTAGAGAGATCATATGGCCTGAAAGCCTAAAATATTTACTACTTGGACTGTAAAGAAAGCTGGCCAACTCCTGCCTTTAGAAGACAAAGGGAAGACGACATTCCCAGGCAAATTAAAATAGTGCTGCTGGTTCGAAAGTGGTTTGCTGACTCTGTAACGTACTACGGCCCGAGTGCATGGGGATGAGACAATTTAGTCCCAAAGGCTCTTGTGATCCTAAGCATGACATCTCAGTTCAGCTTTGTGTATCCTGGTGTGCCAATCTGATTTCCTTAGGAAGTTCATGCACTAAATACGCTATGGGTCCTTCCGGGTCAGATCACGACCTGGTTAGCAATAGGGAGGCACTGAGGCAGAAACTGCCTAGTAGGCAACCTCTAGTAAGCTGGTAAAATGGGCTGGATACAAACTGAAGTCCTTCATGGTTTCACAAATGGAGAACAAAATGAGATAAGATGCCAGCCACAAGAACTCACAGTGAACCTGAGTGTTTTGGCACAATGTTCTCAGAACCAACTTTGAAATGCAGTTGGCTTCTTTGGGTTAGTGATGGTAGCAGAGAAGTCAGGATATGGTTCTTTACCTGTATGGGCTAAAACTAATACCCAAGCCAACTTCACTGTGACCTGAAACCATAAGGCCTTATATGATAAATATTGTCCCACAACTGTAGTAGGCAAGGTCAAAGATGCCATTCTTGTTGTCACCGCCAGTCTTCTTACTTTCTTTTCTCTTATGTGGAAAAAAATAATAAAAACTTAGCTAAGACGGATCCCTTCTAAAGAGATAAAGGAAAGAGGTGAGTGAAAGCCTACGCATGTTCATTTGCAAGATAATGTGATGGTCCTAATGCCAAAGGGAACAGTTTGACAACTCTTCCCAGGCTGACATAACATCTATATATAAATACCATACAGAACATTCTGGAATCCCATAGTCATAATGGAATTCTCAGGAGAAAGCAAACAAATACAAAAGACAGCCCTTTCCTTTTTTAAAAACATGAAATCCACAGATTCTAATAAGACCCCAAAGGGCACCCAGGTGTGCTGTAGAAACTATGTGAATGTTGGAACTACATGGGGCTCCAGACCAAGAACGTGCTGAGATAAATGAAATTTAAACCAATTTTGGGATGTGCTCGACAGACTAATGCAAATACCTAGTCACTGAAAGAAAAACATGGGATGCATAAAAGCCCAGCAGAAATGATTAAAACAATAACCTCTGATTAGTACATCTATACTGCACGGAACATTAACGACACAAGCAAGGCCGTTCCGGAGACACAGTCCAGACACAATTACGCTGAATGAGTATATCAGGTCTATTATTTTTATAACCAGAGCTGCAGATGAGTACAAAACTGTGCTCACTCTAGCACTGTCAATCTAGCTAAATTAACATTAGATAGAGGCAGTAGGGTTGGCAAAATAAAAATGTCAAAGTAAACCCATTTGCCCAGATAACATGAAGAATTCTCACAAGCATTTCTAAATATCCCTTTATTTTCGAGTGGAACATGAACCCAGTGTGGGCTGGGAAGTTGGCAAGAACTTTACTACTAAACTAAAAGAAGCTAGCATTTTTGTATGTTTACTTAAGTAAAGAGGAAGTTTTGTTCCTCAGCGTGGCAACATCAGAAATTCTGACAAAATATTATATGTATTCATTCTAACATTTTCTGTTTTACAGTTGGCTAGAGTTAGGATAAAATAATGTATTTAGAATGATCATACCTCCCATCCCTCATTTAATAAAGCCTGTTTAAGATATTGCCTATATTAATGACTACCAGAACACGGCAGTGTTCATAATCCCAGTAATTCAATTGCCAGTAGTTTGTGCAATAAATCAGGAAAAGGTTAAAATATTTTTCAGGCCAAAAGAGAATATCTCAAACTATTTTATTTGATTACTTTGTGTAATGAGGCTTTCTCAAGGCCAGATTACCTTACTCATTATAATTATGCCAGATCATATTTTTGCTTAAAATGGAAAAGATTAAAATATGCCAGCAATCCAGTTGAGACTATTCTAGGGTGGTTTTCCTCCTTTGTATGTTTCAGGACATGAGAAATGACATCCTGCTCTCCTTCCAAGAGTAGAGAAGAAAGTAACATTGTTCCCATGAAAAGCAGATTAGGCAAATGGCATCTGGACAATACTCATTTTCCTCATTGACTTGAAAATTCAATAAAATCATCTGTAATATTTTTTAATTCCAAAGTTAAATTCCACTCCTATAAGTAAACTCTTAAAAATCACTAGAGCACAATAATATCCTTCCATATGTGGTGACATTTCCTTCTCAGTGAATGCAAGCTGAATTCAACCAAAAAGCAGCTCATATTTAAAAAAAAATAATTTTATCAATAAAAAATAACACAAAGCATTTTCTGACATCTTTTTTCCTGCTTTCTAGAATAACCTCTTTTCTGGGCATGAGGAAAATCTCCCTCCCCAAATGCTTTTGGGGCTCCTTCTTGCCTCAGGCTCCCTTTGGCTCCAGCTGAGTTCCAGCAGCCCCAGCCCCCATGCAGAGTCTGCCTCCAGGGAGTCAGCGTTGCTTATGAGAGGATGGCACTTCTATGTCCTGCTCTTCCGGGCTGTGCTTACAAATGGAAATAAGGTCACTCCAACCATTAACAGCTGGGTAAAAGGCCCTTGACCTCGCTAAGTCATAAGGCAGAATACAGAATGAAGGTGGTAGTCTTAAGGCAAGGAAGCAGGAAAGGGTGAAAGAATGATGACTATCAAAAGTGGAGTCAGGGGCTTCCCTGGTGGTGCAGTGGTCGAGAGTCCGCCTGCCGATGCAGGGGACGCGGGTTTGTGCCCCGGTCCGGGAAGATCCCACATGCAGCGGAGCGGCTGGGTCCGTGAGCCATGGCCGCTGAGCCTGCGCGTCCACAACGGGAGAGGCCACAGCTGTGAGAGACCCGCGTACCGCGAAAAAAAAAAAAAAAAGTGGAGTCAGAACTTTTCTTGGGACTTTTCAGACTGGTACCTTGTAAAACATAAAAATATTACTCCCACAAGAATGGTCAGAAATAAAAAGTCTAACAAATACTACTAAGTATTGGGAAGGATGGGGAGTAATTAGGACTCTCATGTGTTGCTGGTGGAACGTTGAATTGTACAGCCTCCTACCACTTGGGCAGTTTCTAACAAAGTTAGACATTCATCTACCATATGACCCAGCAATTCTACTCCTAGAAAAGAAAAGAAATGCATATGTTCATCAAAAGATTTGTTCAAAAATGGTCATATCAGCCTTATTTATAATAGCTAAAACTAGAAGCAACCCAAATGACCATCAGTAGGAGAATGGATAAAGAAGTTGTGGTATATACTATTCACACAATAAAAAACTACTCTTCAGCTTCTTCTTCTGGCAGTGGCAGGGGAAGCCGGATTCCATGACAGCAGCAACAGGGTTCCTGGCAAGAATGATGGCTTCCAGGACACCTAGGGTGGTCTTGTCTTTCTGCAGCTTGTAGACCCTCAGCCTTAGGGCTGTTTCAAGCACACAGCCTTGAGAGAGTAAGGCGTTCTTGAGACAATCTGTACCGAATCTGTGACTGAACCCAGTGAAGACCTCTGTATAAACGTTTAAGATACTGGCAGCACATGCGGAGACCTACTCTTAGCCACCAGCTGCTGGAGACAGCCTCATAGACAAAGTGCTCCCAAGTCAGCCTGTTCTAGCTGAACAGCTATTGCAGACCCTCATAATCTGACTTCAGAATGGAGACTGCCACTTTCACTGCTATGCAGCTAATAGGGTCTTGGTGCTCTGGCCAGGTGTCAGGCCTGAGCCTCTGAGGTGGGCCAGCAGAGTTCAGGACACTGGACCACCAGAGACCTCCCAGCCCCATGTAATATCAATTGGCAAGAGCTCTCCCAGAGACCTCCATCTCAACACTAAGACCCAGCTCCACCCAATGGCCAGCAAGCTCCAGTGCTGGACACCCCATGCCAAACAATTAGCAAAACAGGAACACAACCCCACCCATTAGCAGAGAGACTGCCTAAAAACATACTAAGTTCACAGACACCCCAAAACACACCACCAAACACAGCCATGTCCACCAGAAACACAAGATCCAGGCCCACCCACCAGAACACAGGCACCAGTCCCCTACACCAAGAAGCCTACAAAGTCACTGAACCAATCTCACCCACTGGGGGCAGACACCAAAAACAACAGGAACTATGAACCTGCAGCCTGTGAAAAGGAGACACCAAACACAGTAGGTTAAACAAAATGAGAAGACAGAAATATGCAGCAGATGAAGAAGCAAGGTAAAAACCCACCAGACCAAACAAATGAAGAGGAAATAGGCAGTCTACCTGAAAAAGAATTCAGAGTAACGATAGTAAAGATGATCCAAAATCGTGGAAATAGAATGGAGAAAATACAAGAAACGTTTAACAAGGACCTAGAAGAATTAAAGAGCAAACAAACAATGATGAACAACAAAACAAATGAAATTAAAAATACTCTAGAAGGAATCATTAGCAGAATAACTGAAGCAGAAGAACAGATACATGACCTGGAAGATAAAATAGTGGAAATAACTACTGCAAAGCAGAATAATGAAAAAAGAATGAAAAGAGTTGAGTACAGTCTCAGAGACCCCTGGGACAACATTAAACACACCAACAATCAAATTATAGGGGTCCCAGAAGAAGAAGAGAAAAAGAAAGGGAATGAAAAAATATTTGAAGAGATTATAGTCAAAAACTTCTCTAACATGGGAAAAGAAATAGTCAATCAAGTCCAGGAAGCCCAGAAAGTCCAATACAGGATAAATCCAAGGAGAAACATGCCAAGACACATATTAATCAAACTATCAAAAATTAAATACAAAGAAAACATATTAAAAACAGCAAGGGAAAAGCAACAAATAACACACAAGGGAATCCCCATAAGGTTAATAGCTGATCTTTCAGCAGAAACTCTGCAAGCCAGAAGGGAGTGGCAGGACATATCTAAAGTGATGAAAGGGAAAAACCTACAACCAAAATTACCCTAGCCAGCAAGGACCTCATTCAGATTCGACAGAGAAATTAAAACCTTTACAGACAAGCAAAAGTTAAGAGAATTCTGCACCACCAAACCAGCTCTACAACAAATGCTAAAGGAGCTTCTCTAGGCAGGAAACACAAGAGCAGGAAAAGACCCACAAAAACAAACCCAAAACAATTGAGATAATGTTAATAGGAACATACATATTGATAATTACTTCAAATGTAAATGGATTAAATACTCCAAACAAAAGACATAGACTGGCTGAATCAATACAAAAACAAGACCCATATATATGCTGTCTACAAGAGACCCACTTCAGACCTAGGGACACATACAGATTGAGGGGATGGAAAAAGATGTTCCATGCAAATGGAAATCAAAAGAAAGCTGGAGTAGCAATTTTCGTATCAGACAAAATAGACTAAAATAAAGACTATTGGGGAACCTGGTGCTAAACCATTCATAGACGACCTGCTTCTGCGTTGGGGTTTCATACGTAGCAGAGCAGCTCCCTCGCTGTGATCTATTGAAAGTCAGCCCTCGACACAATGGTTTGTAAAAAATAATAATAATAAAAAAAGACTATTACAAGAGACAAAGAAGGACATTACATAACGATCAAGGAATCAATCCAAGAAGAAGATATAACAATTGTAAATATTTATGCACCCAATATAGGAGCACCTCAGTAGATAAGGCAAAAGCTAACAGCCATAAAAGCAAAAATGAACAGTAACACAATAATAGCAGGGGACTTTAACACCGCATTTTCATCAATGGAAAGATCATCCAAAATGAAAATAAATAAGGAAACACAAGCTTTAAATGATACATTAAACAAGACGGACTTCATTGATATTTATAGGACATTCCATCCAAAAACAACAGAATACACTTTTCTCAAGTGCTCATGGAAGATTCTGCAGAATAGATCATATATTGGGTCATGAATGATGACTTGGTAAATTTAAGAGAATTGAAATCATATCAAGCATCTTTTCTGACCACAACACTATGAGACTAGATATCAATTACAGGAAAAAAACTGTAAAAAAATACAAACACATGGAGGCTAAACAATACGCTACTAAATAACTGAGAGATTACTGGGGAAACCAAAAGGGAAATAAAAAAATATCTAGAAACAAACGAATATGAAAACACGATGACCCAAAACCTATGGGATGCAGCAAAAGCAGTTCTAAGAGGGAAGTTTATAGCAATACAATCCTACCTTAAGAAACAAGAAACATCTCAAATAAACAACCTAACTGTACATCTAAAGCAATTCGAGAAAGAACAAAAAAATGCCAAAGTTAGCAGAAGGAACGAAATCATAAAGATCAGATCAGAAATAAATGAAAAAGAACTGAAGGAAACAATAGCAAAGATCAATAAAACTAAAAGCTGGTTCTTGGAGAAGATAAACAAAATTGGTAAACCATTAGCCAGACTCATCAAGAAAAAAAGGGAGAAGACTCAAATCAATAGAATTAGAAATGAAAAAGGAGAAGTAACAAATGACACTGCAGAAATACAAAGGATCATGAGAGATTACTACAAGCAACTATATGCCAATAAAATGGACAACCCGGAAAACATGGACACATTTTTAGACAAGCATAACCTTCCAAGACTGAACCAGGAAGAAAGAGAAAACATAAACAGACCAATCACAAGCACTGATATTGAGACTGTGATTACAAATCTTCCAACAAGCAAAAGCCCAGGACCAGGATCCAGGCGAATTCTATCAAACACTTAGAGAAGAGCTAACACCTATCCTTCTCAAACTCTTCCAAAATATAGCAGAGGGAGAAACACTCCCAAACTCATTCTATGAGGCCACCATCACCCTGATACCAAAACCAGACAAAGATGTCAGAAGCAAAGAAAACTACAGACCAATAACACTGATGAACATAGATGGAAAAATCCTCAACAAAATACTAGCAAACAAAATCCAACAGCACATTAAAAGGATCATACACCATGATCAAGTGGGGTTTATCCCAGGAATGCAAGGAATCTTCAATATATGCAAATCAATCAATGTGATATACCATATTAACAAACTGAAGGAAAAAAAACATACGATAATCTCAAAAGATGCAGAAAAAGCTTTCAACAAAATTCAACAGCCATTTATGATTAAAACCCACCAGAAAGTAGGCCTAGAGGGAACTTACCTCAACATAATAAAGGCCATATACGACAAACCCACAGCCGACATCATTCTCAATGGTGCAAAACTGAAATCATTTCCACTAAGATCAGGAACAAGACAAGGTTGCCCACTCTCACCACTATTATTCAACATAGTTTTGGACGTTTTAGGGATGGCAATCAGAGAAGCAAAAGAAATAAAAGGAATCCAAATCAGAAAAGGAGAAGTAAAGCTGTCACTCTTTGTAGATGACATGATACTATACATTGAGAATCCTAAAGACTCTACCAGAAAACTACTAGAGCTAATCAATGAATTTGGTAAAGCAGCAGGATACAAAATTAACACACAGAAATCTCTTGCATTCCTGTCCACTAATGATGAAAAATCTGGAAGAGAAATTAAGGAAATACTCCCATTTACCATTGCAACAAGAAGAATAAAATATCTAGGAATAAACCTACTGTAGGAGACAAAAGACCTATATGCAGAAAACTATAAGACACTGATGAAATAAATTAGAGATGATACAAACAGAGGGAGGGATACACCATGTTCTTGGATTGGAAGAATCAACATTGTGAAAACGACTATACTACCCAAAGCAATATACAAGTTCAATGCAATCCATATCAAACTACCACTGGCATTTTTCACAGAACTAGAACAAAAAATTTTACAATTTGTATGGAAACACAAAAGACCCTGAATAGCCAGAGAAATCTTTTTAATTAATTAATTAATTATTCTTTGGCTATATTGGGTCTTTGTTGCTGTGCATGGGATTTCTCTAGTTGCAGCGAGTGGGGGCTACTCTTCGTTGCAGTGTGCGGGCTCCTCATTGCAGTGGCTCCTCTTGTTGTGGACCACAGGCTCTAGGTGCACGGCCTATAGTAGTTGTGGCACTCGGGCTCAGTGGTTGTGGCTCGTGGGCTCTAGAGCACAGGCTCAGTAGTTGTGGCACCTGGGCTTAGCTGTTCTACGGCATGTGGGATCTTCCTGGACCTGGGCTCAAACACGTGCCCCCTGCATTGGCAGGTGGATTCTTAACCACTGCACCACCAGGGCAGCCCCAGCCAAAGCAATCTTGAGAAAGAAAAATGGAACTGGAGGAATCAGGCTCCTGGACTTCAGACTAAACTACAAAGCTACAGTAATGAAGACAGTATGATACTGGCACAAAAACAGAAATATAGATCAGTGGAACAGGATAGGAAGCCCAGAGGTAAACCCACGCACATATGGTCACCTTATTTTTGATAAAGGAGGCAAGAATATACAATAGAAAAAAGATAGCCTCTTCAATAAGTGGTGTTGGGATAACTGGACAGCTACATGTAAAAGAATGAAATTAGAACACTCCCTAACACCGTATACAACAGTATAGGGTGGATTAAAGACCAAAGTGTAAGGCCAGACACTATAAAACTCCTAGAGGAAAACATAGGCAGAACACTCTATGACATAAATCACAGCAAGATCCTTTTTGACCCAGCTCCTAGAGAAATGAAATAAAAACAAAAATAAACAAATGGGACCTAATGAAACTTAAAAGATTTTGCACAGCAAAGGAAACCATAAACGAGACAAGACAACCATCAGAATGGGAGAAATATTTGCAAACGAAGCAACTGACAAAGGATCAATCTCCAAAATATACAATCAGCTCATGCAGCTCAACATCAAAAGAACAATCCAATCCAAAAATGGGCAGAAGAGCTAAATAGACATTTCTCCAAAGAAGATATACAGATTGCCAACAAACACATGAAAGGATTCTCAACATCATTAATCATTAGAGAAATGCAAATCAAAACTACAATGAGGTATCACTTCACACCCATCAGAATGGCTACCATCAGAAAATCTACAAACAATAAATGCTGGAGACGGTGCGAACAAAATAGAACCCTCTTGCACTGTTGGTGGCATTGTAAATTGATACAGTTACTATGGAGAACGGTATGGAGTTCCTTAAAAAACGAAAAATAGAACTACCATATGATCCAGCAATCCCACTACTGGGCATATATTCTGAGAAAACCATAATTCAAAGAAACATGTACCACAATGTTCATTGCAGCTCTATTTACAATAGTCAGGACATGGAAGCAACCTAAGTGTCCATCGACAGATGAATGGATAAAGAAGATGTGGAACATATTTACAATGGAATATTACTCAGCCATAAAAAGAAATGAAATTGAACTATTTGTAGTGAGTTTGATGGACCTAGAGTCTGTCATACAGAGTGAAGTAAGTCCGAAAGAGAAAAACAAATATCGTATGCTAACACATATATAGGGAATCCCAAAAAAATAGGTTCTGATGAACCTAGGGGCAGGACAGGAATAAAGACACAGACATAGTGAATGGACTTGAGGACACAGGGAGTGGGAAGGGTAAGCTGGAACGAAGTGAGAGAGTGGCATGTACATATATGCACTACCAAATGTAAAACAGATAGCTAGTATAGATGAGCTGGGTGCTTTGTGACCACCTATAGGGGTGGATAGGGAGGGTGGGAGGGAGACGCAAGAGGGAGGGGATGTGGGGATATATGTATACATATAGCTGATTCACTCTGTTATACAGCAGAAATTAACACAACATTGTAAAGCAATTATACTCCAATAAAGGTGTTAAAATTTTTTTTAAAAAACTCCTCTGCAACAGAAAGAGACAAACTGCTGTTACCACAACAGCACAGAAGAATCACAAAACCATACTTGTTTACATATTGCAGGAAGCCCAGGAGTATATACTGTATCACTGAAGTTCAAGAACAGGCATAAACAATCTGTGGTCATAAAAATCAGTATAATAGTTATCTTTAGTTATCTTTGGTGGAGTCAGAGGTTGATCTGAAAGGGAAATTTCCTAGGATAACAGGAACGCTCTATATCTTGATCTGGGCAATGGTTACACAGGGGTATACATTTGCCAAATATATTGCACTGTAGACTTAAGATCTGTGCATTTTATCACTCTATGCTACTTATACCTCAATAAAACACTGTTAGCATAAAATGTGTGTTACTTATAAACAAATCAATAAACATAAAGCACAAACAATATACATATAAATAATTCTCAACTTCATGTGCTAATGTGAAGATACAGTGGAAAGAACTTGAACACTAGGAGAAAAAAGTTTACAGTTTATCAAAATACGCGAAGTAGCATTTTTTAAAAAATAAGAGAATAATATGTACACAACCTTTATAGGACTTTATGCTATGAATTGTTACGGGCATGCTGGATGGATACCAGGAATGACTGCTATTCTAGTTGACTCCAAAATATATTTCCATATAATAAATTATTTATAACTTTGTATGACCTAAATGATAATTTTATAAATTTTGTTTGGAGCCAATTATATAAGTATTTTGCAGGAAAATATTATTGTTATAAATAATATAAATGTACATGTATATTACACATGTAAAGTGAAAAACTCAGTACTTCCTGTTAGAACTATTTTACTTAGTAATGCCTGCCAAAATGCTCACAGACCTTTTTGAGCCGAAGTTTGTTTCCTTGGAAAGTGTGTTTTAGATATTACAATAAAGTTCTACTTTAGTTTCAAAATTTATACACAAACCACAAAGAATCTCACATGTTACAGAACAATTTACTAAGGCTAGCAATTATTGTAATAATTGAAGTAATACTTCATAAGCATAACTATGACATAAAGGCAGCTATTAATCTGATTAGAATTTTGAAAATTAGTTAGGCAATAAATTTTAGCATATGATTTTTTTATGCTTATTTTTTATTTTTTCTTATTAGTCAACCATTTTATACACATCAGTGTACACATGTCAATCCCAATCTCCCAATACATCCCACCACCACCCCCACCCCACCTCCGCTTTCCCCCCTTGGTGTCCATATGTTTGTTCTCTACATCTGTGTCTCAATTTCTGCTCTGCAAACCAGATCATCTGTACCATTTTCTAGATTCCACATATATGCGTTAATATACGATATTTATTTTTCTCTTTCTGACTTACTTCACTCTGTATGGCAGTCTCTATACGCATCCACAGCTCTACAAATGACCCAATTTCGTTCCTTTTTATGGCTGATTAATATTCCATTGTATATATGTACCATGTCTTCTTTATCCATTAGTCTGTCGATTGGCATTTAGGTTGCTTCCATGACCTGGCTATTGTAAATAGTGCTGCAATGAACATTGGGGTGCATGTGTCTTTTTGAATTATGGTTTTCTATGGGTATATGCCTAGTAGTGGGATTGCTGGGTCATATGGTAATTCTATTTTTAGTTATTTAAGGAACCTCCATACTGTTCTCCATAGTGGCTGTATCAATTTACATTCCCACCAACAGTGCAAGAGGGTTCCCTTTTCTCCACACCCTCTCCAGCATTTATTATCTATAGACATTTTGATGATGGTCATTCTGACTAGTGTGAGGTGATACCTCATTGTGGTTTTGATTTGAATTTCTCTAATAATTAGAGATGTTGAGCATCTTTTCACGTGCCTGTTGGCCATCTGTATGTCTTCTTTGGAAAAATGTATTATTAGGTCTTCTGCCCATTTTTTGACATTGAGTTGTATGAGTTGTTTGTGTATTTTGGCTATTAACCCTTTGTCGATCGTGCCATTTGCAAATGTTTTCTCCCATTCCGTAGATTGCCTTTTTGTTTTGTTGGTGGTTTCCTTTGCTGTGCAAAAGCTTTCAAGTTTGATTAGATCTCACTTATTTATTTTTGCTTTTATTTCTTTTGCCTTGGGAGTCCCTGTCCCCTGCCTTAAACGTGGTCTTTTATTTCTGTTTATGATCTTCCACTATCACCTTCTTGCTTCAAGCTTCACTTTTGCCTTATATTGGTCACTGTCAAACCACACTGGCCTCCACATTCCCAGGTCTGAGACCTCTCGTTGCTGCTATTCCCATGGCCATTATCAATGCTCCTGGCTGACTCAAGGTCTCAGGATGTGGCTTTCAAATGCCAGCGCTCCCAGGAGGATTTGGGACATTGGGGTATGGGGGTGGACTCAGTAGGAACAGGGAATGTTAACCTATTACTATTTCTCTGGCATACATGAATATAGCAGAACTAGAGAGTTTAGGAAAATGGCCACATAGCAGGTGTAATTTTCCTAAGGCTACAGACTAATGTAGAAATAGAAGATCACTCAGCTCCATCCCAGCACCCTCAGCTCACCAGTGCATTCTCCTTTACGGAGCTGGATGAAGACTTCTGCAAGGGGTGTTTGCCAGGGCCAGCCTACCGCAAAGTATTGCTGAGTCTTCAGGACAATAGAGGAAATTCTTAAACTAAAAGCATCAGTGCTTTTGCTGTAGTTACACTGGTATTACATGTGCAAATGTCCAGCAGTCCATGGCTGCTCTCTTACCTTGTGTAATTGGTAATACTGCAGGGCACCGATTCCACCTTGCTCCTCTGCAGTCCAGAGCACCAAACGCAGAGTCCTCTTTGGACGCAGCCCTGGGAAAAATAATAAAATAAAACAAGTGCTTCTTCAGTTGCTTTTGAATTTTTGAAAAGTGGCAGGGCCTCTTATCTGCCTCCTGGAGGCAGGAGGGAATCAGAGGTGTGCACGTTCATCTCTTACTGGTGGGGCTGCTTGATTTAGGGTGTGGCTGACACAACAAAGGAGTACCCTCAGGGCTGATCTCCAGGGCAGGTTAATGAAGAAAGGGGTTGTGATAAATGCGGTCTGCCGGCCAGGAATTGAGAGCCTCTATTCATATCCTTAACTGGACAACCTGCCCAGTAGGACCCAATGGATGGCCAAGTTCATTGGGATATTAGATTGCATCCAGAAGATGCAGTTAGGCTCTAGACAGATCACGAGGCCTTCCAATGATTAACTGAAACCCAATCATTTGCCTCTGCTTCAAGACAAGGTGTGTCAGGAGTTGCGTCTTAGTCTAAATCCACAAGTATAGCTAGCTGCCCATGCTGTCCTTAGTAATGACTGTGAAGCAGATGCAATGTTTATGTTTGCCCAGGGTCATGTTCCCCTCCTTCTTGGACATATAAGGTCATTCACTTAAGGTCAATGAAAATGAATTGAATGAGAATGACACTTTATTCATCTCATTACCGCACAAACAGCTTGGTGGCAATTTCATTGACTCGGGAAATACAAACTTGTATCCTGCAGTTATTAAAGCTACTAGCAGACCTGGCGTATCTAGAACCATTTTTGAGTGACTGTGTCCGCTCCGTAAAAGCTCACTACAATGGTCAAACAGTATGCTAAAAGTTCCACTTTTTGACCAAGAATTAAAATTCATTTCTGATTTGGACCTGATGATGTGGTTTCTGAGAGATAACAAAGGCAGAAACATGTGAAGCTGGGCTTAAATCTTATTAATAAGATCTGTCCTCTTGCCTCACTGCAGGGAAACCATAGGGAAGGACTTTGAATGGCTCCGAGATGGACACACTATAGACGTCGAGTATAACCAACTGCTACCACCCAGGCACGTGGCCTTCTTCAAGGGAGCCGGCGGGTCGACTTCAGCCTGGATGATAAATGCTCCTGGGAAATGGAGCTCTGTCCTGCCTCCTCTGGACACCAACAAGTATTCTGCTTTCACAAGTCTAGTGCCAAGGCATTGAAAAGGAGCTACGTTTCTCACTAAATTGAATATTGTGAAGCTACTTTACACTTGAGCATTTTAACATAATTAAAAGAGCGCAGGTTTAGGAGGCAGGCTGACCTGAGTTCCAGTTAAAGCCTAGACAAGCAATGTCCACATCCAATTGTTCAGCAAATCCTATTGGTATTTTCTTCTAAGTCCATCTAGAATCCAACTTTTCACCTCTGCTACCACGCTGGTTCAAGCCCCACCTTATTTTGCCTGGACTGTTGCAAAACAGTCCTCCTAACTGGTCTCCCTGACTCAGCCTGTGCCCTTCTGCAGCTGATGGTCTGCACTGCAGTCAGCAAGACTCCTGTAAAACTTATACCAGAGCATGTCATTTCTCTGTTCAAAACCTCCAAGAGCCATACTGTTAGCTTCTCAACGGCAGGTATTTAAGCTTTGTGATTCAATGTGATGCCCCCAATGCCCAGACTGTTTGGCACATATTAGGTGCCCAATAAATAGGTCTTGAATGAATAAATTAATCCAAAGTGTGGTGCCTCCCTAGTAAAATTCAAAGCCCTCTACCACTTCTCAACCTCATTTCCTAAAACTTTCCTGCTAGCTCATTTCCAGGCAAAACGTTGTAGTTGAAAAAGGCGGACAGATCTGGTGAGCCCTGCTATTAATAGGCACTAGCTGTGTAACCACTGGGAAATAGATCTACCTGAACTTCAGCTTCCTTATCTAAAGAGTGGAGGGACTATTACATGCTCATAACATAACAGCTTCCCTGGGTGGTTGTGAGGATGAAATGAGGTGTGATGAAGACAATCTGCGTCTGCCATGCAACAGACATTCAATGAATGAATTATAAAACTACATAATGCATAGCCAGGCACAGAGCACACACTTTTACCCATAGAGAGAAGGAGCATCTAAATACTCAGGACAATCTTCCAAAGTCATTTGAGCCCCTGCTGAAGAAGAATCGTGAAGTACCCACTGCCTGCTGCACAGAGTCAAACCACCGACTCACATTCATAGCACAAACTTAAACTGCTGTTGGATTAAGAAATATAATCAGTCTATATCTAAAGACCATAGTCACTGGCTCCTCTAACAGAAATGTGCTTAGCGTCAATCTAAATCAAATGACATTTTGCTTGCAACATAGAAAAAAAATAAAGAAAGATAAAGTGCTGCAAATGAAAATTCTGAACATGTTTTTAGGTCCATAAAGAAGAGGAAAAAACTTTGCTTACATATCTCCTCATTTACCAGCAAAACAGTACCAAGTTATTAAAATGATGGAATTCTCTAAATAAGGATCAAGGGACAGTTAGCACAAGTTAGAGAAAAATCAATTTTTAAAAGCAAATGCCCTGAATATCCCCATAGATTTGGTGTTTTACTTGCAAATCATTACCGTACAGGATTAGTCTCCTTCACATTTCAATCAGCTAGATAACCAATGATGTTATATTAAGATAACAAAAAAGTAATCGGTTTGAAGGGAAGAATGCTAAGGCCTCCAAACAACAACAGCATAGCTGGTGCATGGCTGGCCTTCAGGAGACAGAGCCACCTCCCAGCCCTGGAGAAGTTCAGTCCCCACCCAACTCCACATTCAAGTTTAAGGCCCAAACAGAAGAGGTTAGGAAACCAGTGGTTAAGCAAATACCTGACTGAGCTGCGAAGTCTCTTTTCCACTCTGACATTCTGATTGTCCCTAGAACCTAAGAGAAATGCATGGGACTTCATTCAGTACTAGACCCTGACTTTAGTGTGGACTTGGAGCCCCCAGGCCACCTGAGTCCACAGACAGGCAGCATGGGGCACAGAAAGGTGTTGGTTGTGGAACCTCAATAAACATTGTTTGATTCCCTGCTCTGCCACCTCTGGCTCTTTGACTTTAGATGAGTTGCCCAATCTCTCTGAGCCTCAGTTTCCTCATCTACATAAGGAAAAGGGGAATGACCTCATGACTTTGTTAAGAAAATTAAATGAGACCAGGCAAATATATAGGAGGCACAGTTCCTGGCGCATAGTAGGCTTTCAAGAATTGTCTGTTAGCTTCACTCTACGTCACTCCATGAACTTCAGTCTGTGTCAATGATTTCCTGGGAAATCCTGTGAGAGAACTAGGAAGGAGGCATCTTCCTCATTCTTCTTCCCTAGGAACCGTAGAACATCTTTGTTTATGCATAATGCATACCCACCAAGGGAGAAACACAAATTTCACCTAGCTCATAGAAAAACACATAACCTCTTTCAGCACGGAGTAGGCCCTCATTCCAACATAGAGCATATTCAAATCCAAATAAATAGAAATTGTTTCCTCACTCTAAAAATTGAAGGCCAATCAGAATTTTTAGTTTCTGGATAAAGTAAAAAAAGCTTAATAAATCTGAAAACTGAATAAAGTTGATACAGAGATGTCTGCATTTATCATTTTAAAATAATAGAATGTATTGTGTGTCTCAAATCCAAACTGGTTTCAAAGCTAGGCATTTTAAGTATATAAAGTAACAAAAATAACAACAACAACAATAATAAAACAGTAATAATGACAGCAACACAACAAAGTGATACAAGGTCAAATGCAGGGATCTCATCTTGTAGTGAAACTAGGGCAAATGAATAGCTCCACAGTAATCCTAGCTCACAGCTGTGGCCCTGGCTCAGTGGTTTACAGCACCAGCCTAAGGCAAGCACATGAAGTAAACCTTAGAATTGGAGGTGAGAGGGAAGACCCCGGCTGAGCTGGCTAGGAGTCAGGTCTCATTGAGGTTTTGTCAGAAGATGGGCAACTAGTTCCCCCATAAATGTAATGAAACTGCCCAGAGATCTCTTGGCCTCCTGGAATTTTTATTAAGAACTTCAGATAGCACAACAAACTTTGATGGCATTACAGTTTTTCTCTAAAAGAACATAAACTACAGATAATATGTCAGAGTCTTGTCTTTGTTTATGAAATAAGACACATGCATTTCACTTTCATTTTACTGAGGAGAGTAATAATGCTATTGGGAAAATAGTGCCTATGAGAAAAGGTGAAAACAATCTGGCTGGAGTTTATTTTCTGTTATTATCAAATTTAAAGATAAGTAGTCTGAGAGTTAAAGCAATAAATTGAAAAGGTCAACTGACTGTCCTGCACTTGCGCTAAGAGTGGGCCAAAATAAAATAAACTTAGATTAATCCAGCCTTGTAGATAGATTTCCCAAATCATGAATTCTAAAGAACACTATTTGTTAACAAAGTGTATTAGCTCAAATGCCTGTTTACTACTCCATTTCAGTACTGCCAGAACTATGTATAAGTACTCGTCTCCGTTCTGACACCAGTTTTGTAGAGAAAACACAATTTTCTCTTACAGTAAATATACTCAGTTTCCACATATATGCGCTAGCTCATAAACCCACTTGTTGTCCAGCTCTCCTTTATCAACAATTCAAAAGAGCGCTGCATTTAGAGATGTCTAATACTGCAATAAACTTGACTAGTATAGGTGCAGTATCTGAATTAAAGAATAAATCATGACATATTAGTATATAAACTGAATGAGATGAGGCAGTAAGCATAGTGGTTAAGCATACAGGTTTTGGGGTTGAGACCTATTTCCACCTTGGACAAGTTACATAATTCATTATATAATATATACGCACATTATCACTGATTTTTTTAAAACAGGGGGCATGGTTACACAAAGATTCATTATTTTAGTGAAGTAAATTACAACTACTACTCTTTATAGGCAGGAACAGAAAATCACTTGGAGGAAGATCTTTTGTTCTTGGAAGAATCACTTGTATCTTTCTTAGCCATGTAAATATAAAGCAATTAGACAGTTTTGGGGGGCATTGGGACAGGGCAACAAGCTTTTTAAAACTCCATCTTGCTAGCTGCTTCCCCTTGAGCTATCTGGAGGAACAACCTGGACACTGGGAAGGAGATAAATCAGAGTGTAAGAGGAGCCCGGGGGGCTTCCCTGGTGGCGCAGTGGTTGAGAGTCTGCCTGCTGATGCAGGGGACACGGGAAGATCCCACATGCCACAGAGCGGCTGGGCCCGTGAGCCATGGCCACTGAGCCTGTGCATCTGGAGCCTGTGCTCTGCAATGGGAGAGGCCACAACAGTGAGAGGCCCGCGTACCGCAAAAAAACAAACAAACAAACAAAAAAAGAGGAGCCCAGGGTCTTCTGGGAGGAAAGCCCAGTGTCCTCACCCCTGCTTCCTTAGATAGAAGACTGGGGATGAGAGAAATGTTGGGTCAGGGTGACAATGACTAAAGTCCCGGGGCAGGAAAGGTCCTGGAAACCACTAAAATAAAGTGATCTTGAAGAAAGGGGTCTGGGTTATTGACCTGGGCTCAACACAGTGGCCTAAGATTCAGGGGAAGGGCTAATTGTAGTCTAGCATGTGGCCAAGTCCAGAAGCTCCTTCAGATCCAGCAACCCTAACAGAGGTTACTATTTAGAGAACTGAGGATGGGAATATCAACAAAGGGAGTTGTAACCTTGCTCCCCAAAATGGGCACCACTGTAACTTAGGGCTGCAAACAGTGCCGTGCAGCAGCCAGGAGTAGTAGTCACAGGTGGATCCAGCCACAGGTTTCTGGAGGCGGACTGACCCATTTGCCCTGAGTTAAGTCCCAGAGACCTCAGGAGGAGATAACAGACTTCCTGCTAATAAGGCCTATAGAGGCTTGGACGATTCCCTATAAAGGAGACTGAAGGATGTGATCATATTTATAACCTGTGTTTGTGGAGCAGGTCATAACAGTTATAATTTCCATAATTCAAAGTGAACAGTCCTACCTCATTATAATGATTAGGATTCTATTAGCCAGGAAAATCACTATTAATCATTGCTGAAGTAGAAATGCTGTGACTACCATGGGTGTGAAGGTCATTTCTGGCCCTAACCCAGTTTTCCACCCTTATCATCCTGCTTCTACCTCTCATCCTAAGCTCCAGCCACATCACATTTCCTACCAATCCCTGACCTGAGATGCCATGATATCTCAGATTTCTGGTCCTTTGTAGATGCTCTTCTTCCTATCTAGAATGCCCCTTCAACTTTTCCATCTGGCAAACTCCTATTCATTCGACAAAGCCCATCACTAACATTACTTTATCTGGGAAGGCTCCCCTAACTCTAGGGAAAAGTTGGTTGTTCTTTCTCAGTGTTCTTCTAGATCTTCACATGGATCTCTCTGTTCATTTTCAACCACATTTACACATTGATCTCCCCACTAGACCACTAATTTTCTGAGACACTCGTTTCTCTTTTTCATAACCCTGGTCCAGTACCTGATGTATAACAAGTGCTGAAAAACTGTTTATTGACTGACTGGATGAATGAATGAGTGAATAAATATATTTATATAAGTATAAATACAGCTACTACCTTTTCGGAGAGTGGCGTGGACATATATACACTACCAAATGTAAAACAGATAGCTAGTGGGAAGCAGCCACATAGCACAGGGAGATCAGCTCGGTGCTTTGTGACCACCTAGAGGGGTGGGATAGGGAGGGTGGGAGGGAGACACAAGAGGGAGGGGATATGGGGATATATGTATACATATAGCTCATTCACTTTGTTATACAGCAGCAATTAACACAACAATGTAAAGCAATTATACTTCAATAAAGATGTTATGAAAAATAAATAAATAAATAAAGCATACCAGTGACTCCTCAGTTCAGAAAGTTAAGATATGCTCTTTTTGTGAAACCAAAGCCCAGTGGCCTAGTTAATTAGATGTGCTTCAACTTCTACATTTGCTTCAGTCGTTAATACATTTACCTACTTTTGTAGCACAGACGGATCTAGTCAAAATTATTACATCAATGGCTCTTGTTGATCAAGTCATTAAACAAATATATTATGGTCACAGAAATCTTTCCAACAGCTAATTGTATTAAATTATAGGTATCTGCATTCTAAGCTCTGACATTTCTCTTTAGTTTTTTACTTCAATATTTCTTCTGATTATTAAACAATATATCCTTTAAAAAATGGAAAACTATAAAAAAATTAGAAAACAAAAACAACCTATAAGCATATTTTATTTCCTTATAATTTTTGTATGCATGCATTTGTATACATATATAAAGAGTGATTTTTATATATAATTTTATACTACATTTTCCACTTAAAAATCATGGCATATGTGGCCTCTATCTATAATAATAATCAATAATCTTTAAGAAAGTGATTCTAAATTTTTTTAGCTATTCTCTTATTGTTGGATATTTAAGGTTTTTATCCTTAGGGCAAGTTCTTAAAAGTAGAAATAATGAGTCTAAATAGTATAAACATTTCTAAGGCTCTTGAAACATGTCACCAATGCCCTAAAAAAAGCTTATCAATATATATTCCCACCAGCAGTGTATGAGAATATTCACTTCTATTTAATGTGGAACTTTTAATCTTATCTCCTTAATTTTATGTCTGTCAATACATTATATTTATTTTTCGATACTACATTCTAATCACTTTCAGCCAAAATGATTACGCCACACACATGCACACTTAATCTGCAGTCTAGTTTAACTTGACTGAGACAAATGTTAAGTTTGTATCTGATGCTTGACTAGAGTTAAAATATGTGAATTTGTTTTTCTTATTTAAAATGCCTGATAGTAGGGCTCTTTCAGTAATATATTTCTAAGATAATGTTAGTATGTAGGGATCACAAGCTTGATCTAGCTGGAATTTTAAAACATATTATTTCTTTTTCCCTATCGTTATTTAGAGTGTTTTTATCTGCAACGGGGTAATAGAGAAGCCTGCTTAATGATAGATTTGAACTCTGAATCACACTTCCGTTAAGAGTTCTACCTTGCAAAAACATCAAGTGGGGAAGTTAAACAAATACTGCAATTTTTAAGAAATGATGATAAATCAAGACCTCTCTTGCAAATTCACATTCACCAATATGATCCTCTAAATTGCACTTCTTGTGAAGATGGTGCTGTTTGAGGGAGCACAAAAGTGTTTGTACTTGAATCAGAGATTATCAACAAGCAATGCATCTCCAACAAGCAACTGAGGTGAGAACATTTCTGGGATCCCTTTTCAACATCAAACAACAGATATGAAGCATAGATGTTTTATAATGAAGGCACCATCTTTAAGCTGCTCCTGTTAACCCTTCCAAGTGCTGTTTTTTTTTCGTTTTTTTTTTTGCGGTACGCAGGCCTCTCACTGTTGTGGCCTCTCCCATTGCGGAGCACAGTCTCCGGACGTGCAGGCTCAGTGGCCATGGCTCACGGGCCCAGCCGCTCCGCGGCATGTGGGATCCTCCCGGACCGGGGCACGTACCC
Source organism: Delphinus delphis (assembly GCF_949987515.2). Classification (NCBI taxonomy): domain Eukaryota; kingdom Metazoa; phylum Chordata; class Mammalia; order Artiodactyla; family Delphinidae; genus Delphinus; species Delphinus delphis. Next base: position 41,661,783 of record NC_082699.1, on the reverse strand, counting down.
GCGTCTCCTGCATCGTCAGGTGGACTGTCAACCACTGCGCCACCAGGGAAGCCCCCCATGGGCCTCTTGCTTTTCCAGGTCATTATGTCACATCTTACATATAAAAGCCATTAGGGTAAGGGAGAAATTTTATATAGTCTGTTAAAGTATTTATAGGCACTTGTAAAAGTTTACTTTAGACTTCAGCAGACTGTCATCTTAGAAAGACTCTCCAAGTTTAACTGCTGCCCTCCGAGGGCCAAGCTTACAAGGCATGTTCAGAGTCTGTGAATACTTCACTTCTGAAATGAAACTAAACCCATGCAGAGTTATGTGCTCAGTGTGGGAAGGAATGTGATGCCTCCATTCTCAGAACTTTTCCCAGGACCCCCTGTCCTCAAACCTTAAAATCAACCTACTAGAGTTCTTTTTCCCTGTGTAGACCGTGACATTTCAACAACATTATTTCCTGTCATGTTCTAACTTATTGATATTTAATATGCACATATGACGCTTATTAAAACACATCAGCATGGTCCATCTTTGGAGGTATCAACACAAGCATACGTTTAAGAATTCTATTCCATAAAGGAAGAACGTTCTGTAATAGGAGAAGTGAATATACAAATCAACAAATACTCATTTGGACTAACTGTGCAGAAATCAAGAAGATTAAATGGCACAGTCAAAGCTACTTGAAATATCAGACTCATTCATTCAACAACTCTTCCTGGTCCAGGAGTGAGGGGTTTAGGGCTGAAAAAGACAGTCACGTTCTTTGAAACTTACAATCTAGAAGATAAAGTGGATAAGAAATTCCCGTTATTCTTATCATCATTGCCATCACCTTTAATCATAATCATTGTTGTAGGTACTTTGAATTTATCTAAAGGAAACTGATTTTTTAGAAATTAAGTTATCATTGCTCTGGATGGGAAATGAGGCTACACCAGAGACAGACTTAAGTAGGTTCAAGGGTAAAACTGGGAGATAGGGCAGAAAGGTAATGAAGAAAAGAACTGGAGGAGAGCAGTGACGTAGCAGTAAAAGCAATCACAGCTTCACCAGTGTGATTTTAGAGATGGCCAACATTCGGCACAGGATGGGGGGAGAGGGGACCAAGATTTACGGGCACTCAGTACCAGTACCACGCCAGCCACTGTGCCGAGATGTTTCCAGACACTGTATCATATAATTTCAGAAACATGACTTCATTTAATCCTGCAAAGCAAGTAATAGTGCCTTCCTTTTTTACAAATAATGAAACTGAGAGATACAGAAATTAAGTCACTTGCCCAGTACTACACAGTTGGTAAATGGCAGAGCTGGGATTCTAATTTGGGACTGTCTGATGCCCAATCCTTGCTCTTAACCACATCCGGCTACTGCCTTCCCAAGCAATAAGCTGCATGGAAAGATCTGACCCATCCTGTGCAACCTCTGCTTTCTTCTGTCTTTTTTTTAGGTGAAACTCTCACATTAGAGAATACATTCTAACAAAGTTGATGTATCTGTCCCATTACTCAGAGGTCCACATTAGTGCCTTCAAATTCCATCTCAAACTGTCCAATTTCAAGAGACAGAGGGGCAAGAATATGGCTATAGACGGTTGGGTAAATGTATTGGGTCAGTAGAGTTGAGGACCAGGGGACCAACGCAAAGCAGGACATCTTCTAGGCTGATAGAGATAAGCAATCAGACACTAAGACATGCAGAAGCTGAACAACACTGAGTATCCAGATTTATAGCAACAGGAATAACCAAAGTCTTGAACTGTTAGGTCCAAAAATCATCACCAACTCAAAATAAGTAGGAGGCCGAGAAAGAGAATACCTTATCTTCTGTGTGGGTTGCTGAAGAGTCACTTGCATTTTGGGGACCTGAGCTCCACAAATATTGAAATGAAATCTAAGATCTAAAAAAGCCTAGCATCTGCTTAGAAAAATTAACAAAATACATTCTCTGCAGACCGAAATCAGAGGGCTTTTCTAAAATTGGAAAATATTACTGTCAAGGTTATTGTGAAAAATCAGCTCCAAATGTAAATATATTAATTTTTGTTGTCAACAATATATCCTATTGGAAAACAAAAACTCACAAGGACATTGCAGGAGCTTTAACTTCTTCTCAAGGAAAAATGATTTTTTAAACATCAAGATTTCACTGTTTCTGTGAAGAAGATGATACCAGTGGGAGAGTGACAATTGAGTTTAGGAAGATCTGGAGGCAGGGCAAAAAGGCAGTCAAGGAGTGGATTGGTGTAGAGTGATTCCATCATAGTGAAAGTATTTGCAGCTCCACTGCTCCTGTGTTAGAGACAGCTGGCCAGCTGGTGGGGAGGTGAGGCTGCGGGAGAGAGGAGGACAGGATTTACTGGGTGTTAACCACTGTGCCAAACACCATGCTAAGTTCTTTCCAGACATTATCTCACTTAATTTTCCCAGCAATCCTATAATACCTGGGAGTATTATAATACCCGGGGCTGTTATCCCCAAGTTACAGGTAAGAAACAAAGGCTAAAAGAATGTAAGTGACTTGCACTGTGTTGCAGAGTTGATAAGTGCTAGAGGCTGGATATGAACCCAGTATCTGGGCCTCCTCAACTAGAAACCCTGATCCAGGCTCCCTTACATTGAGAACATTCTCTGACATACGAAAGACAAAAATCATTTAGGACAAATACTAAAGGCATAGGGAGACCACAGTGGCCTGAACTTCAATACGATATATGGAGTCATCAGTGTTAGGTCACAGGCATCATCACGGTGGAGAACAAGGCCTGTTTTCAAGTTCTCTATTCACTTCCATTAGGTCCCCACCTTCTAACCCCTCAAGTTTCCAGTGCAACCTTCCCCAGAAAAACAAGGACTGAGATAAATGGAAAAGTGTGGGGAAGAAAAGAAGTGGTACAAAGGCAGACACAAAGCATAACAGCAAATCAAACACTACCAGCCTGTTGCTTGCAGAAATCACAGAAATTATACAGATCACATTGTGAGCTGCAGGCTTTAAGCCACCACCATCCCTATTCCCCCACTATACACTGCACATGGCGCTCTGAGAAAAGTCCTCACCTTCTATTATAATTTAGCAGGGACTGATCTCTCACCTGCTTTAATGGATGGATGAACATATGAATGAATGAAGGAACACAAGAATAAAAGAAGAGAAGAAAGAAAACTAATCGAGAATTAAGAAAATCCAGAAAGGAAATGACTAGGCTATAGATATAGATATAGATATGATATAGACATTCTCAAGTCCCATTTCAAAAGATAAAAACCAGATGGTAACCCATGTTTCTTTTTATATAGAATAAAGAACATCTTTTTTTTTCCCCTAGTAGATAAATAATTCCTTAAATTAAAACTGCTGACCATAAACAGCACTGCCACAAACTCAAGATGTGGACACCCTACTCTGTCCCTCCCAGCCCCTTCTGCCAATACCACCCTGGTTGGGGCAGCTGTCAGCAAGCCACGCTCCCTCCTAAGACCCTGCATCCATCCTCTATGATAAGGAAAAATCAGATGTGACGTGGAGGAGATGAGGTGGAAAGTGTCTGGACCAAGTAGAAAGAATGCTGCAATTGGTCAAACAGAGACTCCAAGAATCCAGAAATGCAGGTGCCCATCTGGCCTGGCTCTCTGAGGCCTTGGAAGGTGTGCTGTGGTCGCTAGAAGGCCAGTACAGAGCTTGTGCACATGGGGAGCAAGTGCCCAGGGGCTGATCTGCGGGGGCCCGAGCGGCTGGCTGTGCGAGGCTGCCAGTGTGCGGTGGCTAGGAGGCTTCCACCCTGGACTGTAAAGAGATGTTGTGCACAGGACTGACTGGGATCCAAAGCCAGGGCCACAGCCTAGACCTCAGAGCCGACCAGGTAAGCATGCGAAGAAGTAAATAAGTTACGAGGCTGTAATGTACAGCACAGGGAATAGAGCCAATATTTTATAATAACTCTGTATGCAGTGTATTCTATAAAAACATCAAATTACCACACTGTGCACCTGAAATACAAACCAGGCAGACTTCCATGGTGTCATGCTCACCCTGATGTGGACAGGAGAACACTAACTAGAGAATAGAGATGTTTGCTAATGAGGTAAACTAAAAAGTGAAGAGAAAGCTAGCATTTATTGAGTGCCTACGATGTGCTAAGGCAGTCTGATAAGCACTTTATGTGGCTTTAGTTCCTTTAATTTTTCTCAACTGATCCTCACAGGAACACAAGGATGCAGGTATTATTTTTCCTATTTTATAGATCAGGAAACTGAGGCTTAGGGAGGTGAAGGAAGCAACTCACTTGTGGTCACATATACAATAATGGCAGAAGCAGGACTTGAACCCAGGCCCTTCTGATCCCAAAGCCCATGGTTGAAGTCTGTATGGGGGCCCTTCAGTGAGCCTGGTGGGCTGGGGCTGACTCACATGGGGATTAGTCCTGAGGGAGGTAGCACAGGCATCTGATGAAGACAAGAACATGCTATCATTGATACACACTCACAAGACTCCAATAAGAAAAATATGTGCTCAGCCAGTCACAAAACTGAAGAGTGAGGAACCCAGTCCAGGGGAGGAGCTATTCTGTCGGCACTAGGCCCACACTGGCTGCAAGTTGAAGGTACATTTGTACACATTTTGCATAAGCAGACAGTCTAAAATTTCCAAGCATAAATCAACATAGTATTTCAGGATCTACTGGGCTATCGATCCAGCTTCCCATTTCTCCTTGGCCTGACTCACTACCATGTTGCTTAAATCTACTTTTGCGTACTGGGGAATCAATGGCACAAAGCATCAACTCGTTCTGGGCAAGTAATTTTGTCTTTAAATTCTTCAAATGACAACTGGCATTGAAGAGCTTTTAAAAAAAATAGAGATGTCAGGCCACTTCCTCAAGGTCTGGACTTCACAAGGACCTAAGGAGGGAGGACGGCTCACTGCTCCAGCGCCCAGCCACACATATGTTCAAGCGCTCTGTGTGATAACCATGTCGATTTATTCATTTTTGAGCCTTGAAGCTGGATTACTTTGAGTCAACTGCCTAATCTAAGTCAGACTGTTTTACTGTTCCAGCATTAAATAATAGCACCAAAGTGAATCTCTCCAGCACCTAACAGACTACGGGCATTAAATTTTAAATAAACAAGACTTATCCCAGTGTTTCGCAGCCCACTTCTTTATAGTATTAAAACTTGCTTCATCCCCCTGAGGTTCTCAAGTAAGAAAAACAGCCTGTTCTTTATTATAAGCAATAACAATTTCTCCTCCCATCTAGAAACTACATGCCATTGCTCAGAATGGAGTTTATCTCAAGAATTAGGTCACCTTAGACTGTAAAGCATAACTCTGTTCTGGCTGCCGGAGAAATCGCAAGCCACTTTGAAAATGTATACACATTTGTCATTTAGAAATAGTTCTTTGCTTTGCAGGTAAAGGATTTTTCTAAGGACAGTGTCAAATAGCCCCATGATGACGCCCATTTTGGTATGTTAATCATTGTCTTCCACAATCAGGCTACAGACACTGTCGGTTTTGAAAACAGCCTCTTTATGGAAAATAAGAGTCAGGAGGCAAGCAAGTTCTCAGAGGCATTCGTGTGTCATTTTATCCCAGGCAGTACCTGTGGCATTTCTGCAGGGTGGGCCTGCTTTCATCAGCGGCCAGGGGCATCGTGGGAAGACACTAGCTCTCAGAGATCTGGCTGAAAAAACACGACACAGCTTCTGTCAAAACAGTTGGATGCCAAAAATTAAGCCACACAGAAAACTGTTGTGTAAAACTCCCAATGAAATAGAAGATTCTGTCTCTCTCAAGAGAAGCCCCTCTCATTCTAGAACCAGCTGTTACAGACTTCAGTATACTTGGGGCGCATCTGGTGTTCTACAGAAGAAACTCTTTGAACAAACGAACTCTGGTGGGGGTAGGAGACAGGATTGGGAGCAGAAGTGTGCTTTTTAATGACCAAGGCTGAATAAGCTTTGCTCTGGTTTTCTTTTATGTTTCTTCATAAAGCATATTTCATGCTTTCCTGCTATTTTGCAGTGGCTTTTTTTTTTTCCAATATACTTAGGTTGCCGAAAGAAAAAAGCATCTCTGCCCCCATGTACTCTATTTAGTTGAAAGACAAGCTTCAACTATTCCATGCAGGAGAATGAGCCAGCAACCTGCCACAGAGGTCAGGTAACAAAAGGCTCCCTTCAGAGCCTGTCAGCTTCCAGATAAGTCGGACCCCTGTGCGCCTGGGTCCTCCCGGGCTGCCAGCGAGGTTGCCGGCATCACATGTCAGGGATCCAGCCATGCTATTTACATTTTAATAACTATTTTGTTTTTATTACTTTTTATTGTTTGTTCCTATGGGTTCTAAGAAAGGGAGAGACACGGCCATAACCAACTCCTATAGGGTAGAAGCAGCTACATTTGGCGGAACTGCAATTTGGTCTAAGAAATCAGAGCTGGAATTTTTCAAATAGGACAAATATTTAGAAGGCAACAAATGTACTTTGCATAAGCATCAAAAAGCTGCTTAGCTTAGTTTAGGATCTAAGCTATGATGAAACTTTTCTCTCTCGCTATCTTCTTCACACTTTTAAGTGTAAGCTTAGGAGAGCTTGTGTTTGCTGGCTATTCAAAATGGATTTTAAATTAATCCCATGAAATGATCATAAATGCTCAGTTGCTATAGAGAAAAAAAATCACAAGCCTTCCCATTCAAACCACGTTTGCGGATATCCTTTCCCCAGCACCACAGAAATTGTTTTGATTGTATTTTTTCTCTTTTAAAAAATAAACTTCCTTTTTCCCTTAAAATAGAAGAAATTACATTAATCATGGAAAGTTTGGAAAATGTGGAAAAAAATAGTCGCAGCTCTATTAACAAGAGATAATCTTTGTTAACATTTTGGTATTTTCCTTCAATTCTTTCACAATGCTTTTAAATTGCTTTAAGTTGATCCATTACACATGTACATTTTTCATTTTACATTACAACCTGGATGTTTATCTGTGTTATTTCATAGTCTCTCTAAATTGCTATTTCTATTTCAAAATATTTCATTATAAGGATGAAGCATAAGTTAACTGTTCTTCACTTGTTATACTTTTCATTTATTTCCAACTTTAATATTATACATAATATTGTAATGACTATCTTTGAACATAAAGCTTTTTCAGGTATTTGCCTTTTTTTGAGGATAGATTATGAATTAGCCAAAGGGTAATTTTACCTCTATGATATATACTGCTGAATTGCTGTCCAAACAGTTGGTATCAGGTTATATTCCTATAAACAGTGTATAAAAATGCCTTTTTGTTGTGCTCTTACCAGTATTCTTCTTGTAAAATCACTAATTTAAAAAGTAAAAAAAACAAAAACAAAAACAAAAAAAGGCTTCCCTGGTGGCACAGTGGTTGAGAGTCCGCCTGCCAATGCAGGGGACACGGGTTCGCGCCCCGGTCCGGGAGGATCCCACATGCCACAGAGCGGCTGGGCCCGTAAGCCATGGCCACTGAGCCTGCGCGTCTGGAGCCTGTGCTCTGCAACGGGAGAGGCCACAACAGTGAGAGGCCCGCGTACCACAGAACAAACAAACAAACAAAAAAAACAAAAAGAAACCAAAAAAAATGTTATTTCATTATCTTGAATTACATGTATTTGATTGCTACTGAGATTTAACACTTTAACCTTTTTTGCAAATTATATATTGTGGTCCTTTGCTCATTTATTTATTGCAGTCCTAGGACTTCTTTCTTACTGATTTGTTTGAATGCTTTACGTATTAAGGATATTATTGGCTATAATTTCATTGGAATTCTTTCATGTATTTTGAATTAAGTTCTGTGATTTCACTATCTGTCCTTCTTAATACTCAGTCTTCCTGCTAACATTTCAAAGGATGGCTTTGGATATCACCTAATAAAAATGAATTAGGAGAATTAAAGAAAAAGATGTCAGGATAGTTAAATCCAAAATGTAATTCTATCTCTAACATTATAAATTCAATACTGCGCAACACATACCAAAATTCCTTCCGAAGTCTGAGTGATAAAGACAGGTGCATATATCCTAGATAACAGTGCTAATGATCATCAACAAAATAACATAATAGTATCTCACAGAGTGATAAGATTTAAGGGAGATGCTCCATGAATGTCCCCTCTAACAATGAGAATTATTTCCCCCCCTTGGTTTGGCATAGTGAGGAATAAAGGCCCCTACCAAGCAGAAGTTGTCAGTATGTATCCAGGCTTATCTCAGGTCCTTACCAAATCCTTTAGTCATCAAATTCACTTGGCAAAGCATGTAGATGACTGCAGATTGAGTTATGTAGCCCACGCCACCAGGGATATGAAAGACAGGTAACCCAACAGTGGGAATCTAGTGATGGGGCCTCAAAGTGCAGCAAAGCTGGTTACTGCTGAAGAAGAGGCCAAGGCTCTCAGCCTTCAAGAGGGGTATATAGGTGTGTATAAGTATAGATAGTGGGTAGAGTCCTAGAAAGTAAAGTCAAAGAATTGCAGACCAATTATATTCATCTAAAACAAAAACTTCAGGTTAATAACAACTAAACTGCATACAGTGCTCTGAGGTGGTTCAAAAGATTTTAACATTAGTTTTCTCAGTTGATCCTTCCAAAAACTTGGTGCCTATGATTATATTAATTTTACTGATACAATAGCTAAGATAAGAGAATTTCATTGAGGTGTCCACAATCATAGAGCTTTTAGCTTGCAGAACAGGGAATCAACGTCAGACCTGTAAACTATAAGACCAGTCAATTCTTCGGCTCATTAATGATTCCTAGGCTTGCTGGTCTTCTGTGGCTGCCTCTCTTACAACCTGAATGGAAAACTCAACTTGTTTTCTCATCCAAACCTTATAAAACTCAGAAGTAGAACCAGCATCTGCTTTCAAGAGAAAGATAAGAGAGTAGAGAGGAAATGCCTCTCTGTTAGAATCTACTGGGCAGTTTGGGAAGGCTTTCAAGTTCTGGCAACAGAAAATTCTTAGGGCTCAACAAAAGGCAAGTAATTTGTATTCCTCACGAGCCTAAAGGGTTCCCCAGAAATACATATGATAGGGGTAACTAGACCGGCTAGGACAGTACTTATGACTATGTAGCCTGGATGATCTTGGCCACATGTGGATCTGAAAAAATGAACTATTATAAAACAACCAATCACTTGTCTAGGGATCAGAATTCCATCAATGTCAACGTTCTAGAATACAACCCCACAGGAGAAAGGCTGCTGAGAAAGACAGCCCATAGTTTTCCTAAAGGCTCATATTTTCCATAAAAGAATCTGGGCTTAGAATTAGACTGACTTTGTTAAAATCTAGGTTGCACCACTGACCATACTAGCTAAAGCTGCATGACTGTAGGCAAGTGACTCAGCTTCTCTAACTATTGCCTCAGGGTCCGCATCTGGAAAATGAAGATGATACAGTAGTACTAGCCTCATGTGGCTATTGTGAAGATCATATGAGAAAAATCTTACGAAAGTGTCCCATAAATAGTAAACTTTCTATAAATATAAGCTATTGTTATTCTAGTATGATTATGTGCTGCTTTCAAGCCAATCCTTTATTCCATAGACTATTCTTATTTATTACCTATTGAAAGTTTCTTAATAAATATAGTTTTTGGGTTGTCCAATAAACAGCAAAGAACAGCAGCAAAGTAAAATGAGCTGGAGGACAGTACAATGAGTACATGATGGCAAGCAAACTAAATATAGAAGAAAGCTTTATCATAAGACAATGCAAGAATATACCTCTAGTAACAAGGAAAGCTTCAGAATTATCTCACATCTCCCCATTCAAAAAAGCAAACATTTTGCCCTTGATATTCTTTAGCTTCATTATAATGTAAACATAAGTTTTTAAAATGTAATATTGCTTGGCATTCTTTGAACTTTTGTGAATATGAATACTCATGTCTTGCCTTATTTCTGGAAAATATTCAGCAATTTTCTCTCTGTTCTCTCCTACTGGGAGTATTTGTTATATTTCAAAATCTTTAATATTTTCAATTCTAATTTTCTTTCTTTTATGCAGTTTGGTAATTTTCTAATTTACGTGTTCCAATTCATAAAGTCTCTCTCTGACAGCATCCTCTCTTTGACTATTTATTCCTTCTGTTGAGATTTTTTAAAGAAAAAATCTGAATGACTATACATTTTTATTTCCAATAATTATAATTGGCTCTGTTTTGTGTCTGGACATTCTAGTTTCATCCTAGTTTCTACCATTTAGTTGTTATTTCATAAACTCTTGTTCTTTTTTTTAATGGATGATATTCATTCTTTAATTTTTTGAAGATTTTAGACACACTTGTTTCTTATCTTCAAGTCTTTCCACCATAATCATGCCACCCTATGATGACTGGGGTAGCACAGCATGCTGTACATGGATATAAACTCAGGTTGCTAGACAATGTAAGGGAATGTACGATTGAGGGAATGGCATAAGCAGACAAATGGAGGCAATGGAGATTATGTGAGAAAGCCACCATATAATTTCCATTTTTCTTAAGCTGGATTTTAAAATATTGAGAGAAAAGTGTTGAATACACTTTTAAGAAATACAATAGCTAAGACATATGATAAATCACTTGCTTTACAAATTCAAAAAGCTAACTTTCCTGAGGTAGTATTCATTGTTCATTGCCTAGCCAGAGCTTAAGACTTAACCATTGCTCTCAATAACTGTGGGTCGAATAGATGCATGAAGAGTAGATGGATGAATAGTAAGTAATGATGAATCCCACAAATGGAAAGGCTCAGTCAAGTGAAATGATCATTAATACCATAACTCTTCAATTACAAGAGCATATTTTTTAACATTTAAATTTTGGGAATTAGAATTATGATCAAGGTATACATTCACTGAGAAGGCTTTATTTTTCCTCATGAAAATCTCGTACAGCAAAAGATGCGTCTTTCAACTAGTGTTGTTTCGAGTTAAATAGAATATTTTAATACCATAATTATAAAAAGGCATTATACACCTGCATGAAAAGAAAATGATAGCAACAATTTGGAAATTTCTAATTAAATGGGAACAACAGAGACCAATCCGTAACTGAAAAGGATAGGCTACATTATATATAAAGTCAGCAAAAATATGAGCTTGTTCCAAACCGGAGGAAAATTAAATTACATGTCTTTAACTCTCTGGAGGAAAATAACCTTTTCCTAGCTCTCTAGGGTCTGTCCATACGAGCAACTTTGACTCTTCTAGCTAACGTGAGCTTTCTAGTAAAAGAGTGGAACCACGTTTATGAGTTTAAGAGGAACTTAATTGGTAGAGAAAAAACTAAAAGGGGATTTCTGAATGCTCTTGATCAAAACTGAGGTATCTCTGGGAGAAACTTTTCCCTTGAGGCTAAGAAAACATTTGAAGAGACTTTCCAAACAGAAGATCTCAGATAAAAGGCAGCAGTCCTGAATAATGACGCAGCCATAAATTCTGATTCTCTTATGCCCTAACAAGACTGGAGGTGAGTGACGGGAGACCTGGGACCTTTAAAAAACAAGGCCATTGGCTCCTCCTGGTAGAATATTTCCAGATGCTTAGTCTACCTTATTCCACTAGTAGCAAACTAACTGCTTTACTCTAGTCAATAAACCAACTAAGGCTCTGGGGGAAAATATTAAAGTCTTTGAAAAGAATTATCATTCAGTAAACCTCATCCAATGTTATGACTTAATGATTTAATAATTATTCTTTGCAAAAAGCTGGAAACATGGGCATGAAAAATAATGGTCAAAAAGATAAACTGCAAAATAAGCATAAGCAACTGGTTGAAAAGAGGAAACAAAGAGTAGATTGTGAAGGAATTAAATAATGTGATACTAAAAAATTGAGAACTCTATTCATAAATATACTAGGTATGGATACTTGTTTGAACTCTAAGATATATATCCCAAAAGACTCATAAGATCAAATTAAATTCTAACTTAAATTTGTTAGGATAAGACAGATTTTATGCCTTGTCTACAGGTATCACCTTGTGAAAATAAAAACTGAACCTGGGAACTTAGTAAGTAGAGAATCACGGAGTAATAAACACTTTGAGATGGAAAGAACTTTGAAGGTCATGTAATTTAAAACATTTCCTGGTCTGCAAATCCTTTGTGTAGCTCTGGGACCAAATGATCCCATAGGCCCTGTTTTTAAAGAGGCCCCAGCCACCAGCTGACCCTTTCTTTTCTTCAAAGTCAAGTGACCTGAAGCAAAGATTAATGCATCATTACCTCCACATCCTCTTCTCATTCTCACCTCTACTCTTTGTGATCAGACTTCCACTTTCCCTACTCCATTGAATTTATTTTTTCTAAAATCACCAATAGCCCCCACTTTCTGGATTCATGGAACTCATTTCTGTTCTTATCTTCTTGAGTTGCGCTTGGCACTTAACACTGTCGCCCACGCTGCTCTTCCTTCACGCCTCTCGCTGGTTCTCTTCTACATATCTGGCTGTATTCCTTCTTGTCTTTTTCAAGGGCTTTTATCCTCTGACCTTCAAATACTGGCCTACCCTAGATACCAAGTAATGGCCCTTTCTTTTCTCATTCTGAATACTCTATTTGATCTCCCATATTTCCCTGGTTCCAACCACTATCTAAGATCCTAAAAACTCACAAATCTAGATTTCAACTCAGAACTCTATCTGAGCCCCAGATTTAGATATTCAGCTGCCTATTAGACACTGTTATTTGGATACCCCACAGGCCCCTCAAACTCAACATAATCAAACTGAATGTATTATTTCCCCCCCACTTAAATTGGCTTTTCCTGTATTTACACTTTTAGTAATTTATCCAAACTGTATGCATTATTTCCCCCACATAAATCAGCTTCCCCTGCATTTACTATTTTTAAGCGCTTGTTCATTTATTTATTTATTTTTATATTCCACATATAAGAGAGGTTATGGTATTTATCTTTCTTTGTCTGACTTATTTCACTTAGCATAATGCCCTCAAGGTCCATCCATGTTGCTGCAAACAGCAAGATTTCATTCTATTTTATGACTGGATAGTATTCCACTGCGCGCGCGTGTGTGTGTGTGTGTGTGTGTGTGACAGTTTCTTTATTCATACATCAGTGAACACTTAGGTTGTTTCCATATATTGGCAATTGTAAATAAAGCTGTGTGGACAGGGGGTGCATATATATTTTCAAGTTAGTGTTTTCATTGTCTTTGGATAAATACCCAGAAGTGGAACTGCTGGATCATATGGCAGTTCTAGTTTTAATTTTTTGCAGAACCTCCATACCATTTTCCATAGTGGCTTGTACCAATTTACATTACCACAGCAGTGCATGAGGGTTTCCTTTTCTCCACATCCTTGCCAACACTTGTCATTTCTAGTCTTTTTGATAATAGACATTCTAATAGGTGTGAGGTGATATCTCATTGGAGTTTTGATTTGTATTTCCTTGATGATTAACAGTGTAGAGTATCTTTTCATGTACCTGTTGGCAATGTGTATGTCTTCTTCACAAAAAAAGTCTATTCAGATTTTCTGCCCATTTTTTAATTGGATTGTTCGCTTTTTTGCTATTGAGCTGTATGAGTGCTTTATATATTTTGGATATTAGCCCCCTATCAGATATATGATTTACAAATATTTTCACCCATTCAGTAGGCTGCCTTTTCATTTTGTTGATGGTTTCCTTTGCTGTGCAGAAGCTTTTTAGTTTGGTATAGCCCCACTTGTTTATTTTTGCTTTTGTTGCTTTTGCTTTTGGTGTCAGATTCCAAAAATGGTTGCCAAGACGTATGTCAAGAAGCTTACCACTTATGTTTTCTTCTAGGAGTTTTATGGTTTCAGAGCTTATATTCAAGTCTTTAATCCATTTCAAGCAATTTCTGTGTATGTAAGCATAAAATAGTGGTCCAGTATTATTCTTTTTCATTTGGCTGTTCAGTTTTCCTATTAAAGAAACTGTCCTTTCTCCATTGTATATTCTTGGCACGTGTGTCGTAAATTAATTGACTCTATATGTGTGGGTTTATTTCTGAGCTCTCTGCTCTGTTCCATTGATCTATGTGCCTGATTTTATGCCAAAACCAAACTGTTTTGATTATTATAGCTTTGTAATATAGTTTGAAATCAGAGCTCATGATGTCACCAACTTTGTTCTTTCTTAAGATTGCTTTGGCTATTTGGGGTCTTTTTGTGGTTTCATACAAATTTTAGAATTGTTTGTTCTATTTCTGTGAAAAATGCCATTGGAATTTTGATAGGGATTGCATTGAATCTGTAGATTGCTTTGGGTAGTATGGACATTTTAACAATATTAATTCCAATTCTTGAGCATGGAATATCTTTCCATTTACTTGTGTCTTGTTCAATTTCTTTCATTAATGTCTTGTAATTTTTGATATACAGGTCTTTCATTTCATTGGTTAAATTTATTCCTAGGTACTTTATTCTTGATGCAATTGTAAATGGAACTGTTTTCCTAGCTTCTCTTTCTGATAGTTCATTATTAGTATATAAAAATGCAACAGATTTTTGAGTATTGATTTTGTATTCCACAACTTTATTGAATTTGTTTATTAGTTCTAACAGGTTTTTTTTGGATGGATTCTTTAGGGTTTCCACATATAATATCATGTCATCTGCAAATAGTGACAGTTTTACTTCTTCCTTTTCAATTTGGATATCGTTTTTGTTTGTTTGTTTGTTTTTCTTGTCTGCTGTGGCTGGGACTTCCAATAAAAGTAAAATTTTCAATAGAAGTGATGAGAGTGAACATCTTTGTCTTGTACCTGATCTTCGGCCTTTATTATGTTGAAGTATGTTCCCTTTATTGAAATTTTTTTTTTTTTTTTTGCGGTACGCGGAGCTCTCACTGTTGTGGCCTCTCCCATTGCGGAGCACAGGCTCCGGACATGCAGGCTCAGCGGCCATGGCTCCCGGGCCCAGCCACTCCACGGCATGTGGGATCTTCCCGGACCGGGGCACGAACCTGTGTCCCCTGCATAGGCAGGTGGACTCTCAACCACTGTGCCACCAAGGAAGCCCTGTTGAAAATTTTTATCACAAATAGACGTTAATTTTTGTTAAATGCTTTTTATGCATCTATTGAGTTGCTCATGTGACTTCTATCCTTCAGTTTGTTAATGTGGTCGATCACCTGGAATGATTTCTGGATGTTGACCCATCCTTACATCCCTGAAATAAATCCACTTGATCATATTGTATGATCCTTTTAGTGTATTGTTGAATTTGGTTTGTGAATATTTTGTTGAGGATTTTTGCATCTGTGTTCATCAGGGATATTGAACTGTAATTTTCTCGTGAAATCTTTGGTTTTGCTATCAGGGCAATGTTGGCCTCATAAAATGAGTTTGGAAGAGTTCCCTCCTGTTTTATTTTTTGGAAAACTTTGAGAAGGATTGGTATTAATTCTTCTTTGAATGTTTGGTAGAATTCACCAGTGAGGCCATCTGATCCTGGACTTTTGTTTGTTGGGGGATTAGGTTGTTGCAGGTTGATTAGTGATTCAGTCTCCTTACTAGTAATTGATCTGCTTAGATTTTCTATTCCATCATGATTCAGTCTTGGTAGGTTGTACATTTCTAGATTTTTATCCATTTTTTCTAGGTTTCCAATTTGTTGGTGTATAATTGTTCATATTAGTCTGTAATGATCCTTTGTATTTCTGTAGTATTAGTTGTAACATCTCCTCTTTCATTTCATTTATTTATCTGAGTCCTCTCTCTTTTTTTCTTGGTGAGTCTAGCTAAAGGTTTGTTAAATAAAAATGAAAATGCAACATACCAAAATTTATGGGATGCTACAAAAGCCATTCTAAGGGGGAAGTTCATAGCAATAAATGCTTACCTCAAGAAACAAGAAAAGTCTCAGATAAAGAACCTAACTTTATATCTTAAGGAACTATAAGAAGAATAACAAATGAATCCCAAAGTTAGTATAAGGAAGGAAATAACAAATGTTAGAGCAGAAAAAAATGAAATAGAGACTAAAAAGACATTAGAAAAGATCAGGAAACTAAGAACTGGTTCTTTGCATTTACTATGTTACACAACGATCCATCCAGACACCAAAGTCAGAAGCCTGTGAGTTTCTTAGATACTTCTCTCATATTCGGTCATTACAAAAGAAAACCTCCTCATTCTCCTCCTCCTTCTTCTTCTTCATTATTGTGATCATAACAAATATTTATTGAGTGTTTACTGTATGATAAGCACTCTTATAAGCTTTAAAAGTTATCTCATTTAATTTTCACGACAATTATTATTAACCCCATTTTACAGATTAGTCAACTGAGGTAGAGATTAGTTGGTAACTTCCCAAGTTAACATAGCTAATAAGTGGTGGACTTGGTTTTCAAATACAAATAGTCTGACTCAAGAGTGTAAGGGTCTTAACCACTATGCAGATTAGTTATCAAGACTGTACAGTTTAATTCCTTAACCTCTTTCGACTATGTCTACTCTGCTCCATCCTTAGAGTAGTGCCCTGTTTACACCCTTATCATTCACTAAACCAGATTCTAAATTCCATGAAGGTCAGGATCATGTGTGCCTTTGTTTATCAATGTCCCCAGTGCTTAGCACGATGATTAGCACTTAGTATATCTTTAGTGTCTGCAGAGGAAACAAGTGAAATATTTTTACCATGTTAATAATAGGACGATGGCCATATACTTGAGTGTCCAAACTGGGAAAGTTTTGTGATTGAAACAGGGCACTATCAATAATTACTGTGGGTCAACAGGAATAGGTTGGTACTGTTCCAGATAAACTGAGACATATCGTCACCCTAATAATTGGGCTACTTATGTATGCCAAATTGTTTTTTGCAACTCAACACCATTTTCTCCTTCTTCACCCTCCCTGGTATTATAGGGATTAGAAGTCCAGGAACTACATTTCCAGGAACGTATGTCACCAGGGTTATGAGATGAGATGAAAACAATGACCTTCATTTGTGTGAGATTTCACAGACAAAAGAAAAATAGAAACCACTATTACTCCTTTGAGGGGGATAGCCACTTGGGCCTTGATAGATAGCATATGTGAGCTTTTGCCAACAGCTTCCAAGCATCTTCCTACAAATCACTCATTTCGATGCAGGGGAGAACTGAAATCATTGGTGAAAGTTTCCTGTAGTTCCTGTGCTTCAAGATTTTCTGAACACTAGTAGCTGCATTTCTGATATTCCCTCTCCCAGGCCTTCCAATACTTTTATAAATCCCTTTATTTGTAAGGCAATCAACCCTAGCTGCCTCAACAGACAGCCAAAACTCTCAAATTTCTATGTGTTAGTCCAGTAAATGTTGACTTTTGCTCATGCAAAGTCCAAATACAGGTTGATGAGAGCTCTCTTCTATCTGGTGATTCAGACAACCAGATTCTTCCACCTTTTTATTTCCATCTTCTTATATAGCTTCCAGGGTTGCTCCCAGGGGCAGTAAGGGTTAGAAGAGGCATACAAGCTCTTAACCATTTTAGCCCTGGGAAATTAATTCACTCTCCTCCAAAGTCCTTTGGCCAGGACCATCATAAGTTCCCAACCTCATAGCAAGAGAGGATGAGAGAACAATACAATGTTTGGTAAGCATTAACTCTTTCTTTCATAGGCTTGAATTCCCTAAATTAAATCCCTTCCTGCTTGAAATATCTGAGGTGGTTTCTGCTCTTCTTATGGATAAACTATGAAATAATACATAAAAGTGTAGAACCTAAATATATTAATTTTATGAAGAGGCACTAATCATTAGTTTCCACACCTAAATGTGCAATTATTGGTTTTGCTGTGTATGTATACAAGCATATTATCTTACATAAAATTTTATATACATGCTTATGGCTTGGCTCATATACCTACTGATAGATATTATTTGAATTAATAGATTCAACAGTAAAGACTAAATTGGCATTAATGTCTTAAATGAAGAGAACAAAACTTTGTTGATATGTAACTTATTTATACATATATCTACCATTCCTTTGAATTAAAATGATCTATTTTAGTGAATAATAATGCTTTTGAAATTTATAAAGGACTGCATCTGCTGTACCTGTAAAGACCAGGGCTCATATCATTATTTTCTTATACCACCATGCCTGATGATGCATAAGTTTGTACTGAAGTGAGCAAAAGTGGTTGTGAAACAGGACATTGACTCCTGAATTTCGTAATCATATTTTCCTAGAAAACTATTAGCTTCTGTTTGACTCTTATCAAGAAACGAATAATACATACACAGACTGACTCATGCAACACAATACCTTAAAACACTTGTCTTATTGTGATTATAGGTGTAGATGCATACACTGTGCTAAATGTTCATTCTTTCCATTTGAAGGTGACGTTCAATGGACAGGCCCTTGTTTCCATCTCAGTGACTATGGTGAAGATGGGTTAATTTCCAGGGATGATGTATAGTCAATGCAGGTGGCGGAGCTTACCCCACAGGCAACATTCAATTCCTGCCTGAATGGAGAGATTCATCACTGTATTCTGCCTACTTGTGTCTCTGTCAACAAATGAAGGTCATGTTACTCCCTCTAATTTGTGTTTACAGGAAATGTGGGGACAACAAGCAATCTGAAAGATAAATATGAATTGAGAATAAGCACTTCAGGTGAGCCATTCCAGGACTGATGTTTAATTCTGCCACTTTTCATTCAGGTTAATTTATGGAAAAGAAAACGAAGGGAAAGACGTGAGTGGAAACTCACCTTTACCAAATACTTACTCTGGGCCAGATTCTGTGCCCAATATTTTCAGACATATTTCCTTACTGATTCATCACAACATCCCTTGTAGAAGATATGACTGTTATCTTTATTTTATAATACGGAGGCCTGACTGTGTCACTTACTGTCTCAAAAATTTTGAGCACAGCTTCTTGTCTCTCTCAGCCTCAGTTTTCTCATCTGCTAACACCTACCCTGTATCTAGGCATTCCTCACACTTGGAATTATTTCTTTAACATGTCCCTTCCTTACTAGACAATCAGCTACATGAAGCTTTCAAATGCACACCTGCCTGATGCCAAAGGCCTGCTTTCTGCCAGGCCTCAGAGCCCACCTGTAGGAGGGGCTTTGAAATAAGAGCTCGCTTGGACAAGCTAGAGCCTCCCCAGGCACGTGTGCACCCTCAGGCAGAAGCTGCGTTTAGCACAGCACTATGAGAAGCTTATCTCTGCCACTAAAAATACTCACACATCAAAGACCAAAGAAGAAAAACAGCAGAAGAAAAGTGGCTACTGCTGCTAAGCAGAGAGGGTCATCCCCCTGTTGATGATCGCTGGCACGCACGCATCAAGGGACCTACAACAAACCTGAGTGAAAGTCAAATGCCTCTAGTCTGTGTGCCAGGAACTGAGACTAGGGAAGAATTTACAAAGAAATATCATGAACTTTCGAAGGTCCTCACTTACAACCAAGGGTAGTAGTTGGTCTGTTGATCTGCTGTGAGTCTTGTGCCTTCTCAGTCATTGAGAGTGGAAAGTGGGAACCCAAACTAAAAACTACCACTCTCTACAGAGCCAGGACAAGAACCTCAAAGATAACAAGAATCACAGGAACAGCCTATAATTGCTTTAAACTTTTCCCTGTCACTTCATCAACCAACCAATGACTGTAGTACATACCCCACTATGGACCAAGTTCTGGAGATAGAGCAGTACACAAGATACATATAGACCTTGCCCATGTATAGCTGATAATCCGGCAGTGAAGGAAATGTTAAGAAATCATTGTATGCGTGGACCACGCCTAGACCTAGGGCAGGATTCTTACTCATATTTAACAGACAAGAAGACCGAAGCTGGGACTTGTAAGAGGCTTTGAATACTGTTTTTAAACCAGTAAGTGGCACAGTCAGGCCTCAGACGTGGGCCTTTACATTTGTCATCCAGGGCTCTTTCCATATTGCTATACTGCCTGGCTGCCTGCCTCTAAGGACCACTTGCTATCAAGACACCCTGCTTTGAGTCTACTGAAAGTTGAATATGGTGAATACAAACTAGAACGAGAAAAGAGTAAACAGATTACAGGTGATTCTGGAGCTGACCTCGAGTCCTCCCCTTTCTTGGTTTTAAACCACAGGGCTCTTGTGTTAGGAGGGGTTTTAAAAAGGAAGTAGAAAGCATGTCTCTGAATTGCACTATGATTCACAGAACTTCTGCTTAGGCTAACTATAGTCTTTATTAATTTCCACGAAAAAAATCTTTCTATCGTCAGGACACCTGTGACTTTCCTAGGGCTCACCTGTCCCCCAGTCAGTAGATGTCTATGTTGAGCATTTACCATAATACCCATCCTGCAGTTTCCATCCCTCCTCAAAGAGGAGCTTTAGGCGAAACTGTGAACCTCACAACTATACTACTGGCAAGGCCTTTGGGAGACATCCATCTCAACAATAAGAATTAGCTCTTTTTGGAACCATCTCTGGAGAAAAGGGACAAATAAAAATGGTTGTTGAGACAGGTGCTGGAAATGTTTGACCAGTGGAGACTGATTCTGAAGAGGACCTAAACATGAGTGCACTTGAGTTCTGCGTGGCTGTGCTTCTTCCTTCTCCTACCTGTCCGACAGGAGACTGACTATTCAATACGCCAGCTAACAGGCCGGGAGTCTGCCGTGTTCTCAGCCTGGCGGTAGGTGCTGGGGGGACTACTGTGCAGAAGACAAAAACTTAGACATTGGAGGATGTGGTCTGATTAGGAAATTGAGATCGAACATGAAACAGAGAATAAAAATGGGCCGAAGGAGTCCAGAGAGAGGAGAGGTTAATTTGGGCGGGAAGAACTGTGGAACCTTCGCTTCAGACGGGATTCACTACGTGTTACGGGATGTGGTGAGTTTGACAAGTTGAGCTGGAAGAGAAGGGCAGGCTGAGCAGGGCACATGGTGTCAGCAAAGGTGCAGGGGTGGGAGCGAGGAGGGTTTGTGGAGGACACAGTGGCCCATCTGCAAAGTAGAAGATGTGTCTTGGAGAGCAATGGGACTCAGTTGGTGGGTATACTACAGCCCACCCAGGGCCACGAGTCAGAAAACCTGGCTTGGGACACAAACCATGGTCTGGGTCGTGGCACAAGCCACATTCTCTCTGGGCTTCCCGTGAACAATCAGATTGTTCCACTGGATGAAGATCCCCTTCCAGCTCTAGCAACTATGATCTTTTGATTTTCAAAGCTATGGGGGTCCTACTTCCGGCTAAAGGTCCAATGGGAGACAGAACACCAAGGTCACAAAGAACAAACAGGAAAATGTCTTATTATTTTTTCTGGCACAGTTGAGACCCCCTGGAATTCCTTAAACCAGAAGGAGGGAGTCTGGGTGGTTCCACATGGAGCTGCTGAGGCTCACTATTCCTTTCCTCCCAGGACCCACTGTCCAGGGGTGGTGGGGTCTGCGGAAATCCAGCTCACATGCTCATTTCTTGTCTCTTCTGCTGCACATGCTTTTGACAGTAAGACATGCTTCACCAGGCACATCCTATAAAACTGGTCACGCACATTTCTTTCTTCAGAATCATTTCCTCTTGAAAGTGCTTCCTCACAAACAAGTTATTCAATGGCCACCGTGGCAGTTTTCATTTAGTGCCTCAGAACTAGGGCCTGCGGAGGGCCTGCCTTCTGTATGCAGGGCACACAGGGACCAATGACAGGAATCACCTCTGCCACCTGGCCGCAGAGAGGAGTCGTCGCGCGGGGAGCACGGCGAGGGTCTGTCTCTTGCAGATGGAATTCACACAGCAGATAATCTTGTCTTCGTCTCAGCACAGCCAGGGAAAACATGACATCTTAAATAGGCTCCTATATAAACCAAGGAATGTGCAAACAAACTATTTTGATCTAGATGTATTTCCCTCAAAGAGAATAAATACATAAGAAAATCCATTTTTGAAGACCAAATAAAAATAAGCACATATACACACACTCATCAAGGGAAATCTTCTAAGACTTTGATTTTATTACCACTATGCAGCATCCTCAGTTCATATTTAACTGAAGGAGGAGGCATTTCTGTTTGATCATTTTTATCTCCCCCCCTTAGCAAGTAACTGCTTTTTGAATTGCTAGCTGTTCTTAACAAGAAGCAGAATGACCAACGTTTCCCTTTCCTTGTGAGGTCTTATAAGATTTCAAATGCTAATATTACTACTTCCACCACTGAGTCACATGAGATAAATCTTCCCAAGTTTGTGAGGTCAACAACCAAGGTTTCATCAAAGCTGGAAAGCAGCATCTGTACTTGGATGTTTCTCACGGTTTCAAGCAGTAAATTACGGGGAAAGAGAAATAAAAAGGCATTTACTGAAATTAAATCATCCGCTCACAAATAGTACATTTTTTCCCAGTCTGAAAGATTTGAAAAGAAAACAAAAACCCTGGATGTGTATGCAGCAGAAAGGGGCAAATGCTGATCAGTCTTAAGTAATATATATAACAAAATTTTAGAAACAGGACTTATGTAGAGTAGGAGGTATAAGATTTATTTTACAAAGTGAATGTAATGAAGTTAATATCACTGAGGAAAGATAAAAGATTATTTCTCTAGCCATCTTTCAGTCAATGAAGGGGAAAAAAAGAGTATGTAAAAACTGCATCTGAACATGAAATTTCAGGACAGCTAAACATAACAAAACTACCCCGCAACTGAACTAGTGAACAGCAACCAGGGCCAAAAACAACAACAACAAAAGGTCTGAATCTCTTGGATGTAGATCAACTCATCTCGCACATTTCTGAATCTAAAACAAACTCTACATAGTTGCTGACAGACACTGTGCAAAGAAATATTACTTCAGAGATGATCACAGCAATTCACAATGACAGGACAACTCCCATCATGGGAATTCACTTCATGTCATTACTTTTTATAGCACTTGGAGAATTACGAAGAATCTGCCACTGTGACCACAACTAATCTCACCACTTGAAAAAATTATTCAATAAAATCTATCTTCTTCCATAAGGGGAAATAAAGGTCACTTTAAACATGTGTAGAGCAAAAAGGACTGAACGTGGCCCACGTTAAAAGAAGTTTTCTAAGTTAATATTAGGAAGGACAAAAGAAAAATGATTAAACGATTAAACAAAGACCAACTGATAAACAAAAGGCTAAAATCCAGAGACAGTGTAATGATGGCGCCCAGATCAAACAGATGCGGATGTGGCCTTCCCACCTGACTTCACGATATGTACCCCAAACTCATTCCTTCACGCTGTGGGGCCTCCCCAGGCCAGGCTACATTTTTACTGGGTTGCACCTCTGGCTTCTTTCTCTCTTCTTTCTTTCCCCTTTAGCCATAGTTGGCTTCCTTGCCAGTCTTGTGTTTCTGAAAGAGACCCAGGGCCTCTGTGGATTGACTCCTCTACTCCCCAAGCAACCTTTCCTCTGAACTTCTCACTTTCCTGGCCCAAAGTATTGGAGTGGGGTCAGTTCTGCTAAATCTGACAGACACTATTATTATTATTATTTTTTTTCCTGTGGTACATGGGCCTCTCACTGCTGTGGCCTCTCCCATTGCGGAGTACAGGCTCCGGACGCACAGGCTCAGCGGCCATGGCTCATGGGCCCAGCCGCTCCGCGGCATGTGGGATCCTCCCGGACCGGGGCATGAACCCGTGTCCCCTGCATCAGAAGGCGGACTCTCAACCACTGCGCCACCAGGGAAGCCCCAGACACTATTATTGATATTATCTTCTGTTGGGGGCGGAACATGCAAAGATGAAAAGGCATGCTTAAGGAGCTCAAGTCTTACAGTGGAAACATGGGGTACACATAACATATTGGAGATGGGGTGAAGGAGGAGAGGTGAAATAGTATGGCAGATTTAGGGACCTGCAGTAGATGTCGCATAAAATACCCTTGAAGATACACAGCAGGCAGCAGCCCCCATGGAGGGGCTTGGAGGACGCACATGTTCCCACTTCCCACATGATTCCTACCTGTGCCCGCTCAGGGACCTACACCGACTCCTTCCAGGCCACTGACCAACAGCGACCAACATCACTCTCCATTTCATTCTCTTCATCCATATTCCCCAGATTTAAATGTATAGGCTTAAGTGTCCTCACTAATATACCTATCCCTCACTGAATGACCTTTCTTCACTATGAAATAAAGAACGGCACATAGAAGCAAATCAGGTAAATTACAAGGCCAGAAGTGTGATTCAAAAGTTTGGATAGGGCTTCCCTGGTGGCGCAGTGGTTGAGAATCCGCCCGCCAATGCAGGGGACACGGGTTCGAGCCCTGGTCCGGGAAGATCCCACATGCCGCGGAGCAACTGGGCCCGTGAGCCACAACTACTGAGCCTGCGCGTCTGGAGCCTGTGCTCCGCAGCAAGAGAGGCCGCGATAGTGAGAGGCCCGCGCACCGCGATGAAGAGTGGCCCCCGCTTGCCGCAACTAGAGAAAGCCCTCGCACAGAAACGAAGACCCAACACAGCCAAAAATAAATACATAAATAAATAAAAATTTGGATAATAGAACTGTATTGTTTATCCCTCTAGCAAGTCCATTTTAAAAATATGCTCTAAGTACAGAAAGCAACAGAGAAATGGCTGCTCCTCCTGGTGGCTTCCTGATTCACCTTCCCACTGTCTCCTCAGGCTCTCCAGTGACTAGTGTTTCGCCCACTGTCCTTCAGGGACAGGCCAGCTTCTGCGTAAGCTCGGCTGTGAATGTCATGAGTGGCTTAGATTTGGAATTAGGGATTTGTTTCTTCTTCAATGATGGTCGTTGGGGGTTGGGAGATGGGGGATGCAGGAGACCTGCTTAATAATTGCCAGGAAAAATCAGTATAGATTTTTCTAAGGCACTATTCTGAAAGAATAAATAGACAAAAACCCACAGTGAAAATCTTTAAGTGAGGGCTGATTACGTAAGTTGCATTTACGAAAGCTGGCAGAATCACTGATAAGAACACACTTGCTTCAATGGCCCAGGACTTTATAATCTGATATGAAAGTTGGGGTCATTTTTTCAAGGGTGGCAATGAGATGATTTTGTGTGATAATCTTCCTGCTAGTCCAAATAACATCCTCTGAAAACGAATATACACCTGTGCTTAGACCACTTAGGAGCTGCATCTCCAACCTCTGTAGATGCTGTGAACTGGGTGAAGGAGGGGATTAGCAGTGACTGCAGAGGCAGTTTCGGGACCAGCCAGTAGTAGCTAAACCTTGAGAGAGAAGCGGGTAGGCAAGAATGACTTTTCTCTTTCTAGGGCTCTAACCAGTACCTTTATGCCAGCGTTGCCACAAACCTAGGATTGAGAGAGGGTCTGTAAGCCAATTTCTAAAAAACACAGAGGAAAAATTACACCTTTATATGTGAAATGGTTCCCTTTATATGTGAAATTATACCTTTATATGTGAAATGGTTCCCTCTGTGAAATGGTTAATTGTCAAAATTAAATTGACAATTTAATTTCTTTGCTCTTGGCTGGAAGAATATCAACTTGATAATAGTAACACTGGTCATCTCATGATAAAAGTATGGTTGTTATAAAGTTTCGTGATTAACAAAATTTGAAAATAAATCATTATTAGTTAACAGGTTTTTTTTTTTTTCTTCAAAACCTTGCAAAGCATGAAAATAAAGATGAAAACACAAAGGAAGCTGGATGGTAAAATGACTGGGGACTATAGGCCTTGGCCGTCCATGCTTTCCTCCTCGTCCCTTTCTCACTATTCCATGATAATAAATGCCATAGACAGGTCACCATCCTGATCTTCCAGTTCTTCTTTTTTCCAAATGCCAAGCACCAGGCTGAATGAAAGGAGTTTTGCTTTCTTAGAAAAGGACTAAAGGACTTCTGGCTGCTCGAGGTGATGCCAAAGGGACCCTTTCTCATATAAATATGTATTAAGTGCTTAGAAGGTATGCATTTAAAAAACTATTGTTTAATGCATAGCATTAACTCACAAAAAGAGAAAGGGAGGGAGAGAGAAAGAGGGAGAGAAGGATGGGAGGAAAAAAAAAGGGAGGGAGGGAAAGAGAAAAAAAGAAAGAGAAAGACACAGAAATCCTCAGATCCCAGAAGCAATAAGGGAATTTAAGCTAGAACGGAAAGTAAAAGCTGACACTGCAGTAACCTGGGGTTTTCAAAACCCCAAGCTGAGAAAGTAACTGGGAGGCTGGTGTAAGATCTCAGAGATGCAGAGAGATCAGGCCCAAGGAGAGCGGATTTGCTGGGCCGGCACCTCCATACCCGACTCTCGCAGGACAAAAACGGACAGGCTATGACTTAACCCATATGTAGTTTAAGTTAAAAACTCAGTGGAAGAGACAGAAAGTAGAATGGTTGCCAGGAGTTGAGGGAAGTGGAGAAGGAAGAGTTAGTGTTTAATGGGTAGAGAAGTTCAGTTTCACTAGATGAAAAAAAGGAAAAAGAACTACCATGGGGTCCCCTTTAGGAAGAAGATAACTGAAGCAGAAGAAAGGAATAATAGAGAATAAAAAATGTCAGTAAAAATGGTAGCAATCTAATATTACTTATACTGACTATAAATAATAATAACAGCTAAAATTCACTGAGAAGTTATTATGTGCCAGAAACTGAACTCATTTAATTATCATAATAAACCTATAGGTAGATGCTATTGTAACCCCATTATCCATATGAAGAAACTGAGGCATAGCACACTTAAACAGGAATATAGCCAGTAAGTGAAAAAACCAAAAAAATAATAATAACCAAATAATAAATCTGGGGAGGGTTTGGAAACAAGGCATAACTCAAACACTAGTCACCAAGAATATACATGATACACATGATGGGAGTGCATATACTGGAGCAACTTATGATTGCTGTATTATTTAATTAAAACAAATATACATGTGAGGGCTCCCCTGGTGGCGCAGTGGTTGAGAGTCCGCCTGCCGATGCAGGGGACACGGGTTCGTGCCCCGGTCCGGGAAGATTCCACATGCCGCGGAGCGGCTGGGCCCGTGAGCCATGGCTGCTGAGCCTGTGCGTCCGGAGCCTGTGCTCCGCAACGGGAGAGGCCGCAACAGTGAGAGGCCCGCGTAACGCAAAATAAATAAATAAATATATATATATACATGTGACATTTCAACAATAACCACTAAAAGAATAGGAAGATAATGAATAAATTTCCAAATGGTGGAGGGAAAAATAGGAAGAGAGTGTAAGAAAAAACAATGAATCCAACAGAAAGCAAAAAAAAAGAAAAGGAGAAAAAAGAAACAAAAAAGGCAGCTTTAATAGAAAAAAGTTAGAAGGTTACTAAAATATAGGTAACCACAATAAAGAGAAGCAGAACAAACATATCCATTAACTGATATTGTGAGATTGAATATTTAAAAATCTAACTATACGCTGTTTACAACAGAATCAACTAAAACACAATGACCTAGATTAGTTGGAAGTAAAGGAATAGAAAAAGAGTAACCAAAAGAGAGGTAGTTATGATACAGTACTAATATAAGATAAAATAGACTTACAGGGAAAAAACATTAAGGATAAAGAAGGTGTTTAGACTCAACCAGGTAAAGCAACGAAGCTTCAAATTATAGAAAGCTAATTAAGCTGATAGAAATTCAAGAAGAAATTTATAAAATCACAATCTTAGTGGGAGATTTTAATATACTGCTCTCAAAAACCGATAGAGCAACCAGATAAAGAAACTAGTAATGATATAGTAGTTTTAAACAACACAATTAATACATTTTCTCTAATGAAAGAATATGTAGAATGCTGTTCCCAGAAAACGAGGCTACATATTCTTTGCAAGTCATAAGAACATATTTTAAAAAAACTGACCAAGTAATAAACCAAAATTTTGTCTCAACAAATACCAAAGAATCAGTATTACATAAACCATGTTTAACAACTACTATGCAGCAAAACTGGAACTCAGTAACTAATATTTTTGGAAACTTAAAGAAAGCTATAATAATTAAAGAGTCAAAGAAGAATCATAATGAAAATCCTAACATGTTTAGATTGGATGGCCATTAAGACACTATTTCAAAACTTGTGGAAAGTAGCTAAGCCATTGCTTAGTAAGAGATGTATGGCCTTAAATGTAAATGTTAGAAAATAAGAAATTCACCTGAAGAAGACAGAAGAAATAAATAAAACACAATAAGCCCACACATGGAAGAGAATAATACCATCTATGTAAATTCAAAATCACAAAAATGATATAATACTGCTTTTGGATAAATACCCTTACAGAACAATGTTACAACAATCAGGACACGGTTACAACTGCAAGGGGAGAAGGGGATAGATTGTGGAGAGGTACAAAACAGGTTTCAGCTGTATTGGTAATTTTTAACTTCTTTTAAACTAAGGACTGTTAACAAATATTTGACATTGTTAACATTTATGAGATTTGGGTGGAGGATTGTGTTTATTATTCTATGTCTGCTTCCAAATATTTGAATTATTTTTAAAAAAGGGGGGGCAAAGAAAAAAATTGAAGAGAAACATTAAGAAGAAGAAATAAAAGATTTTCTACTTTTGTAACTTGTAAGTAGCATCAGCCTTAGGCCCCTCATCTGTAAAAGGAATAATAGTAATTTCTACCTTCCAGACTCTGAGAACTGCATATCCAGAATGTAGCTCGGAGCTTGGAACAGCGTGCTCTAGAATGCTAAATGCTGTTATTATTTCATCCTAAAGTCAGGAAGCATCTCTTTTCATCTTCACACCATTCTAAGAAGACCTGGGTGAGAAATCATTTTTTTTTTTTTTTTGGTCCTCCTTCATTTAAGTCCTAAAGCAAGACTATTTACTGCTACTGTTGATTCTTAAAAAAAAAAAAAGAAAGAAATATTACACATTTGTAATTAGTAAAATGATGCTGTTATAAAACGTTGTAGGACTTTACTGAAGTTTTTTCTTACTCTAACCACTTT
The DNA here is from genome assembly GCF_949987515.2 of Delphinus delphis. NCBI lineage: Eukaryota > Metazoa > Chordata > Mammalia > Artiodactyla > Delphinidae > Delphinus > Delphinus delphis. The sequence continues at coordinate 41,632,904 of NC_082699.1, read as the reverse complement.
AAGGTTACCTTGTATCCCTACCTCCCAAATCACTTCTCCACCAAAGTGCTCCATTTGAATTCTAGGTCAGTGAGATGGTAACCATCAGTGGCAGCATTGCCACTACAGTTTTCTTCAACATCTGTGTCACGGATTTTTCATCTTTGCATCTTTGTCTGATAGATATGCATTTGCTTACATTGTATTTGATTCATGTAACAGTCCTGCAAACATATTGTCATCTATTTTACTGGTAAGGAACTAAGGCTCAGATAGGTCCAGTGACCTGCCAGACATAACAAGATATACCTCAGAGGGCTCTTTTGAGGATTAAAAAAGGTCATGTGAAGTAACTGGTGCATAGGAGATATTCCATATATACTGGCTCTCTTCTCTTTTCTCCCAGATGTTCAGTTAATGTTTGCTGATATATTGTTTAATTAATGTCTTATTATATTAAGTGAAAACATAAGGTGTTCTTTTGATATATGTTTTGCATTATTATCAAAAATCCCTACTTTAGGGCTTCCCTGGTGGTGCAGTGGTTGAGAGCCCGCCTGCCGATGCAGGGCACACGGGTTCGTGCCCCGGTCCGGGAGGATCCCACATGCCGCGGAGCGGCTGGGCCCGTGAGCCATGGCCGCTGAGCCTGCGCGTCCGGAGCCTGTGCTCCGCAACGGGAGAGGCCACAACAGTGAGAGGCCCGCGTACCGCAAAAAAAAAAAAAAAAATCCCTACTTTATAAGTTTAATCACTGTTTTTTGTAACAACGTAAAGTTCTAGAAAGGTAATAATTTGAAAATTCCTCTAATTCCTCATTTGTGGCTAAAAATGACATTCAAATGATTTCATCTAAAATTATTCAACTATAAAAGATGAACTCACACTTATATCTTTCACAAAAAAGTAATTCCAGTAGAAAGCACTTCATAACATCTTCCCTTGTTCTAATGTGCTGCTTGAAACAAGTGACTATGGGATGGCTAAGTGGATACATGGTCTATGGTGACGTGAACAGAAATACAGCCTTTGAAACACTTCCTGACTTATATTTTCCTATACACATTAACCAAGGCAAAAACTCGGAATACTTTCAATTATATTTTAAATGTATTTCTTTTAAAAAATGCCATTATTACAGAGAAAGAACAATAATGCAAGCATCAGTGGTCATTGTGCTCAGTTTTCTATGCATGGGGATCCTCTGGGAATGCCTGGAAATTGTGGGGTTTTGACTATATTAAAAAACAGAAAAGACTTCTTGAGAGCTCAGTTACCAGGGTAAAATGTTAAGAGTAAGTACTAGATTTGATTCTTTGTTTTCTCTGCCTTGATTTTTTTCTATATTTCAAACAATTTACTTTGTAGTAAATTATGTTGCCCTCAACAGCTATTTCCTGTTTTCACTATTTTTTTCTTTAGGGATATTATAAGTCTTTGTAAATACAGCATTACTAGGTTAAGGACACTGGCAGAGAGAGAAAAGGGGACGAAAAAGATGAAGATCTCTCCATCCCCATATCTTGTGAGTGTTACTTTAATTCCACATCACATTTTTGAAGCATCTATTAACTGCCCTTCTCTACAGCAATGAGGAGAGAATCAGCCTTATATATACTCTTTTTTTAATATATAAATTTATTTATTTATTTACTCATTTTTGGCTGCGTTGGGTCTTTGTTGCTGCACGCGGGCCTTCTTTAGTTGCGGCGGGCGGGGGCTACTCTTCATTGCGGTGCACGGGCTTCTCATTGCGGTGGCTTCTCTTGTGGAGCACGGGCTCTAGGCGCGTGGGCTTCAGTAGTTGTGGCACGTGAGCTCAGTAGTTGTGGCTCACAGGCTTTGTTGCTCCATGGCATGTGGGATCTTCCCGGACCAGGGATGGGACCCGTGTCCCCTGCATTGGCAGGCGGATTCTTAACCAATGCGCCACCAGGGAAGTCCCTATATATACTCTTGAATGGTGGCTATACGGGGGTGATGGTTCTTGAGTCTGGCTCATCAGAACCAGCTACCGTTCTTTTATTATGAAGGCTTCTCTGCTTTAGGGATGGCCTTGACCAAGCCCAACTGTGCAAAGAGATACAGACATCAAGCCTTGAGAGACAAGGTCGATCCTGAGATTATACCCCCTGCTGGAATATTCACCCTTGTTGTTTTGGCAATTAACACCTAATAATAAGAGTTATTATTACTGATGATCTAGTGGGGACCAGACACTGCCTAAATTATTTCAAATCATCCTATAACAATTCAAGATAAATTGTTGCCATTGTAAGGAAGAGGAAACTGAGATTTAAAAGGTTAAATAGTTTGTACAACATAATACTAAGTAGCATAGAAGGATTTGAACCCAAGATACTCTAACATGGAGTGTATGCTATTCTACTATCCATGCTACCTCTCGTTTGCCTACAGGTTTTGAGTTATTTAGGGGTTAAGGAAGTAGGAGTTCATTGGTTAAAAAGTCCATGAGATCTGAGTCACATGGTACAATCTGGAGATGCTGGTGTCAAGCAAGAACATGGGCTGAGTTCATCACTGATGATTTCTCCAATATGAGGATGGCATTAGCAGGATTACAAATAAGTAATGTGACAATAGTCAACTTCATTTAATACTTTATTTAGCTTATCATTTCCGTCACACATCCAGTAGAAACTCTCCATTTCTAGAGCTTGCTTTCGGGGATGTTCACAGGGCTGGTGGTGCCTAAAAATGAACTAAACTAAATCCTTATCTCCCAGGACCATTTAAAAAATCCAGTTAACCATAAAGTTCCAGTCAGATGTTCACAATATATTTTCTTGTTTTTTTGTTTGCAGACCTTTGCTTTTCGGCACATTTACTGGAACAGAATTTATTCTAAGCTGAGCAGACCACAGCTCTTGCAAAAGGCAGCATTAGCATGATGCAGCGAAGTGTGTAGGCGAAGAACACAGCATCCTTGGAAACCCCGTCACTTCCTCTTTGGTATATTTAGCTGGCTTGTCAGCCACATGGCAAATAAAATTTGCTTAGTAACTCCAAAACTGTGGTTCTTCAGGCTCTGTACAGCTGGAATCTCCCCACTCCACTTTCCTGTGTCTCCATTCTATTCATCCCACTTCCTTACAAGTTAAACGGATAGCCTAGCCAGTATCTTTAGAAGAAGTCAATCTCATGCTTAAAATCTTCAACGGCTCCTACTGCCTATAGCACCAGCTCTGAAGTTCAGCTTCGTATCCAATGCCCTTTACAAACTGACCCTCATCTGCTAAATTCTCACCACTCCTCATTCACCTATGGCTCTAGGTTTACGAAAACATCTTCCACTCCTCAAATTATGTACCTTCATGAGCTCTAATCGTGTGCTTTCTTCTCCTGCTTCCCACCCATGTGAAGCTATTGATGCCTGACTGTGAGCTCTTTGATGGAATGATCTGCGTCTTACCTATTTTATTAGCTGGACATGAAGCAGGCGTTCAATATTTATTATTGAAATAGGAGATCTTGTGAGCCAAGTTGCACAGTACTGTGATGATACAGCTCTAATGAGGTAGCCTACATTTTCGAGGCAGCCCTGCTCTGGACTTATATGGATCCCATCCTTGAGTGGAAAGAAATCCATTGGGGCACTATGGATACCATTATTAAGTCTTTACATAGCCATTCTTCTCCAGGATAATTAGTAGCAACTTTTTTTTTTTTTTTTTTTTTTTGCGGTACGCGGGCCTCTCACTGCTGTGGCCTCTCCCGTTGTGGAGCACAGGCTCCGGACACGCAGGCTCAGCGGCCATGGCTCACGGGCCCAGCCGCTCCGCGGTCTGTGGGATCTTCCCGGCCTGGGGCACGAACCCGTGTCGCCAGCATCGGCAGGCGGACTCTCAACCACTGCGCCACCAGGGAAGCCCAGTAGTAGCAACTTTAAGGCTTCCTTTTCCTTTACCAACACCACATTTCTTAACTTTCTAAGGCATACGGGCCAAATCAAAGCAGATGTCGGGGAGGAAGCTGAGCACGCTATGGACAGAGGGGACCCTGAGGCCCTTCCTCTGGCAACATTCATCCGCCACCTCTCCAGATTCTGTCAGACAGGAAGGAACGAATCGCAAGGCTGAATGCCACTGGGCCTGGGTCTTGTCTCCTTTGACACAGAAATGGTATATTTTAACTACATGATAAAATAATAACAGCAATATTCATGTAGTTTAAGGCTTTGAAAGGACTACAGAATCTCCCCTACCACGTCCAAACTAAAAGGTAGAACACATTCTAAGTGATTCATTTGTAACAAGCCTTACTTTATCTCATGACATATTTGGAAGAACAATCTACACACAGTTTGTCTTTTTACACACACCACTGGAAATGTCTATGTTAGCTGAATGAGATATAAAGATGCAAAGTGTTTTAGTGAGACTTACAATGTGTTCAAACCTCAAGAAAAGGTCTCAGCAATTCCCAGCTGAAAAAATATGTATCTGCCACAGGTCTTAAGGTAAAGCCAGACACTACCTACCTTGCCACTAGAGGAAATAACATATTTAAATAAAAAATGAGAAGATCATCCTCTAAAGACCATGAGAAGGAGCTAAAAATGCCCCCTGACTATAAACCTACTTTTAGGAGTTAGAAAAAAAGAGAAAAAGCAAGCAAATTCTTAGTTTCTAATTCTTCCATTGTTCTAGGTATTTGCATCACTAAATATAATTATAAAGAGTCAAGACCAAAATTTGTTCAGGAAAAAAAAGGCAAACAACCATCTACAAATTAAAATTCAAATTAATAAAAATAAAATTTAATGTTGGAGAAAACACTTTTTTCTAAGACTTGAAACAAGTTAATTTCTTGGACAGTTCCAGAAGCGGACATATTATTTCCTAAATGTATTGAGGTGATTTTAATAGGAAACCTTTCCCGGGGATGTAAGACTCCCTTCTTGTGTTCACAAAATAATTGTGGAGGAAGTGCATCCAAAAAGGGAGCAGGGAAGAGTTTGTGGAATGTTTTAAGATCAAAAGTCCTTCTAGAAAAAATAAATCCTACCAAATTCTAGTGCATTGGGGGCCCACAGAAAAACCTGGCAGAGAGAGCCTTTAGTATATGTTAAACATTTCCAATAATACTACATTTATCTTAATAAAATAGGCTTAGATAGTGCAGAAATGAAGTTATTTGTTGGGTAAAGTTTGCACTTGGGTGGGTACAGATGCTCTTCAGGAATATTCTTATAATATAAGAATAATCTCCACCATGCCAGTTAAGGAACCATTACATGGCTCTATCTTGTCACTATTCTGGCAATCGCAAGAGCCCAAAGACAGCCTAGAAAATCTAGAATGAAAATAAATCCAAGGCCATTTGTACTCAGTTCCATGAAGTATACCTCAGCAAGCATTCTTGGATTCCTCCTCAATTCTGCCAACACCAGTAATGCCCCAGAGCAATGTTTCCCAAAGCACACTTGAGTCATGGAATCACTTTCCCAACAAATGTTTTTTGATGAATAAAGAAATTACCAGGACATGGAAGCAACCTAAGTGTCCATCAACAGATGAATGGATAAAGAAGATGTGGCACATATATACAATGGAATATTACTCAGCCATAAAAAGAAACGAAATTGAGTTATTTGTAGTGAGGTGGGTGGACCTAGAGTCTGTCACACAGAGTGAAGTGAAGTCAGAAAGAGAAAAACAAATACCGTATGCTAACACATATATATGGAATCTAAGAAAAAAAAAAAAAGGTCATGAAGTACCTAGGGGTAAGATGGGAATAAAGACACAGACCTACTAGAGCATGGACTTGAGGATATGGGGAGGGGGAAGGGGAATCTGGGACAAAGTGAGAGAGTGGCATGGACATATATACACTACCAAACGTAAAATAGATAGCTAGTGGGAAGCAGCCGCATAGCACAGGGAGATCAGTTAGGTGGTTTGTGACCACCTAGAGGGGTGGGATAGGGAGGGTGGGAGGGAGGGAGATGCAAGAGGGAAGAGATATGGGAACATATGTATAACTGATTCACTTTGCTATAAAGCAGAAACTAACACACCATTGTAAAGCAATTATACTCCAATAAAGATGTTAAAAAAAAAAAATTACCAAGAGAGAGTTTCCCAAACTTATTTGACCATAAGAGGAGGTCCTTTCTAATGGAACCTCCTTTCTAGATCTGGGCTAGTCCCAAGTTGGCTTCATGCTCTATCTCTAGCTCTATCCGTTAGGTTTCTATTTCTTAGAAGTTTTTCATTTCCCTCACTCAGTTATTCTGGATTGGACTTCCTGAGACATTTCCAAGGGAGGCTTGACCAGGGCCTCGGAGAAGAAAACCCTCTTCCTGGATGGATCCCCACCTCTGACAGGGAACCCAGTGCATTAGAAATGGCTACATAAAGCTCTAACTACACCAAAACCTTAGCACGCATTTGGTTGTATTGCCTGGTGTACTTCTGGGCATTGGTGACTCCTGCATGACTCTTCCTACTTCCTACCTCTGTAGTTCTGTAGTTCCTGTTAACAGAGTGTTTATGGTGATGGCAAGACCAAGAATTTTTTTTTTTGTTTTTTGCTTTTGAGAGTTTTTTCTTAATTACTGAAGTAACACATGCTTACTACACAAAAATCTAATATTATATATCAGGTAAAAAGAGTATCTCCTGCAATTCCGCAAACACTCTCTTCCCCCCCAATCCCATGACTGTTACTGTCAACAGTTTTCTCCTCATTTTTAATGATACACAGGACTGGAAGCTCTATAATCTGCTGGGAATTCTTCATTGTGCCCCTTTTGCTTCAGGAAATTCTATTTATCTTTATAAAAGAAAGCTCAAATATCACTTTTGTGAAGGCGCCCTGACCCAGCCAAGCCATGCTGGTCTCTCCCTTTACCAGGTGCCCGAAGTAAGTTGCACATATTTCAATTACCTGGAGTAATTTGCACATATTTCAATTAAAGAGCTTACAACAATTTCATTGCAATTTTTGAATTAAATGTCTCTCCTACTTCTAAGACTTCAAGGACCAGTCTCATTCCTCTTTGTTACAAGGTATCTGGCAACTGACATGCAATCAGTACACAGTAAATATTTGTTGAGTGAATGAGTGAAGAAATATATAAATAAAATATTTTTCTAACACACAGACTTAAAGCTGTATAAAAATCACAGTCAAGATGCTCACGTTTAAATTTCTCTAAAAAGATGTTTCACACATATCCAACATTTCAACAACCAGGTAGTACTGTTAATTACTTTTCCCGTTTGTTTAGGCCTGAAAACTTAAAATTCTAACTTCATGGAAAATGGTAAAGTTGGAAGAATTTGGGGATGGATGGTGGTTTATTATTCAAGTGCCAAATGAACATTTTGAAGCATAAGATCTTTGGCCATTGGCTTTGTCCACTGACACCAGAACATTCCAGGAAATGACATTTCAAATAAACACTTTCAAGTCCAGTAAACCACAAACACAAAAAAGTATTCAATGGCATTTCACAGCAAATAGCCTTCTGTTGACAGTTACTCAGGAATGACTGGTTATATTTGCAAAGCACAAATATCTCTTCTGTTAGATTAACTGAATATGGTTTTAGCTGATGGCTTGGGCAAAAAAAAGAGTGAATCTATAAAAGTAGTGAAAGAAGTGAATAAAGGAGAAGAGACATGAAGGATGAATCTTCGAACAATATTTCTAAATATCAGAAAGTTCCACTGGACCAACACTTCAAATTAACAAGCCCCACTGAGGGACTTTGACATGCATTCTGCATGACATATTGTCCAAGGAGTAGCAGCCAGAAGGAATCTCACTTTTCTTGGAAAAAGAGATTGCCCATAGAGCTTTCATATTTTACCAACTAAACAGTTTGGGGTCAATGTAATTAAGTAATATAATTATGAACCCATTTCTTGGCCTCTAGCCCAAAGTGCTATTTCTTATTCAAGTCTACCGTTAATTTTCATCTAGAAGGCATATGTGACACGTTAGACATAGTTCTTCATATTAAAAGACATACACAAGCTACAAACAGAAATCCACAATCTAATTTTAATTTTAAAATTAAAGAGTAAGACTCCGTGGGTGCAATCACAGGATGTGAGGTATAGCACGGATTCTAGGCCTTCAACTTAAGCAGGAAGTGGCCAGGAGAAATTTAGACTCTTGAAAATTTAGTATGAAAGTGGAAAATGATGAAGGGGTCAGTGGATTTCCATCATACAAGAGATGGTGACTTAAATAGTAAAGGGAAAGGATATTTAGGGATACAATAGCAGCTGGCCCTAGAGTTACATCAGTACAATTAACATATTAAGTTAGGAGGCAAAGCTGGTGTGGGGTTTAAAAAAATATGGTACTGTCAGATCATGCTTATTAAATAATAAAAGTTAAAATTTATTGTATATCTGGGTTGGGTTAGGCACTGTTTTAAGTATATTATGTGAATAGATTATTTAATTTTCAGAGCTACCTTATGAGATAGACCCACGCACTCTGGCTCCAGAGTGTTTTTTTAACAGTATGCCATGCTGCCTCTTAACACCTACTCAAAAGAAATATTAGTCTTTATTTTAGAGTTGAATTCATGTGTTTACATAGGTGTTCAGAAATCTATAGGAGAGTTAAGTCCTGAATTGAACGAGACTGATTACTAGCTATCAAAGGCAACTGAAGTCAGTATACTTTCAGAGCTGGAGAAAGATACTCAATTCACCTTTGCATGGTGTTTGACATTTATTCATGCAATTGAATTCAACTCAATTAACAGTGATTTAGGGTCCCATGCTGAGTACTAAAGAAGTAAGATTCAAAGCGTAGAGGAGACACAATTTTTATGCCAATCTAGAGCAGATAAAAATACTCTGGAAGCTAACAGTTGAACAGAGGTGAAGAAAACGAAGTCCAGAGAGTTCAGATGACCTGCCCGAGGCCAAAAATGTAGTTTGTGGCACAGAGGGACCTAAAAATCTAATTGAGGTGGGTCCAGGTCTCTTTTTACACTCCACTCTGCCTCCTGTCAAGCTGGTTGGAACACCTGGGAATAAAATTAACTTCTAAAATAAATATCTGTGCCCGGTAAAGAGGAAACTGCTGGATATTTGCCTGCCTCGTCTCTAGAACCCACTTCATTCTGGAATGAAGTTAAGGACAGAGAGAACAGATAGCCAAGGGAATATTTTTTTTAAGGTTAGAGGAGGAGAGCATTCACATATGGAGTCTCCCAGATCTCCTCTGAAGGAATGAGTGTTTTTCGATTTTATTTGCTGGGCAATTTCTCTCTCTCAAACCTTACCCAATTCTAAAAGCAGACTTGACATTATATCTTTATTGATAACTATGTGTGTAGGTGCATATGTATGTCTTCAACTATGTTCTAAGGGTCTTAAGAACAGAGGACATACTTTAAACCTCTCTGTATGCCCAACTTCTACAAAATGCTTTCACATAGTAGCTGCTCAGTATGGTAATGATGCTAAAAGTATAAGTATATACAATGTAAGTTTTCCAATTAGTTTGTTTCATTTTTTAAAAAACGACCCTGTATTCAGGTCTCCTAGAAAATTTTTAATAGCTTCTTTTAGTGGGTCAACTTTACGTGCCACCCTTTCCGCCCACAACCCGCCGGAGACATTTGGCAATGTCTGGAGACATTTTTGGTTGTCAGAGCTTAGGGGCTGGGGGAGAAAGGTGTTACTGGCATCTAGTAGGTAGAGGCCAGGGATGCAGCTAAACATTCTACAACGTACGGGACCCACCTCACAACAAAGAATTATCTGGCCCCAAGTGTCAATAATGCCAAGGATGAGAGACACCGGCCTCTTCAGAAGTTAAAAACATGCACAATCACCTTCCCATTTCTCCATTTTTAAAACACAAGTAAGACATAAAGCAAAATGATACACTAAGTATTTGCCTCGACCAAGACAATGTCAGTAGTCTAGTTAAGATGAACAATTATTTAATGGGCTGATTTAGGATTAGAAGGGTTCATTAAAAGCCAGAGGAAATGCATGCATTTAAACACATGTGTACTTAAGTAAGCAATGGAACACCTTCACCAAAAGGCATGTTCTGATCTTTACTACATCTGAAACCAAGGTTACTCCACAGTTACAATATAAAACGTTCTGCTGATGAGGCATTTTCAAAACCACCACTGGTTTGATTCAGACACGGAAGTCTCATTTCAGACTGTTTCATTATTTCTAACCCCGCTCAAAATCCACCTTTTGACCAGCACACAAAGAGGAAATGTATGGTTTTTGTTTGTAAATAGGGTCATCAAAATAAACTGTTTTCACAATTAGTCTTTCCTTTTGATGCCTGTCCCATGTCTAGGTTAACCTGGCAGGTCCAATTTTTCATCCTAGATTCCTTACTGTGGCCAAAAGCACCATTCCTTCAGGCCTACTTTGGCTCCTTGACTTCTATCATGGAAAGCAGTAAAGCTATCCTAACAGCCTGATGATGTCTTTAAAGACAAACAAGGAAAAGGAAGTGGGGGAGCTGCTGATTTTTCTTTCCACTTGGTTATGGTTTCCTTACACAATCTCTAGCTGATGTGGTTGCATTTGCTACAGTTTTATTTGCTTGTTCATTTTCCCCCGTGGCTGATCGTATTTGATCCTTTGGCTGTCTGGTGGACACTTGAATAAGAATTTCTTTCTTTAAGGGGACAAATTAGTTTTTTTTCTGGGAATCAACTGACAAAAAACATACAGACCTCAGGAGGATCTTTAAACATGGCATAATAACCAATCTGTTGAGCATTCTGTGTATTGAGTTAAACATGTCACCACTGACACTCTCACACGTTGGTTAACGACTTACTAAATACTTACCAAGATCTTTAATAAGCGAGAGCGCTTCCCATGATATAAAGGCTCCTCCACCATCATCCATCGCACCCTGCCCAACATCCCAGCTGTCCAGATGTCCACTGACCAGTACAACCTAGAATAATAAAAAGAGAAAAAAAAAAACTGAGCAGAAATGACATCAAAGAAGAAGCAGTCATAGGCATTCCAAATATATAAATGAAACTTGTATATTTTCTATTTTTACTTTTTAAAAGGTGTGTCATTACTAGTGGAAAACTTGGTATAGCGGTGTAAGGTCATCTTAATAGTAATAAAACTTCTCACCTTGTACTTCTCTTTATTAATATAATTTTGAATACTAAAGAAAAATGGTTTATTACTGACAGATGTTTGACAACTTTATTATATGGCTTAAAACCTAAATGACATAAAAATGGAGCTCAAAACTTCAACCATATTCTCAACTGTCCCAAATTCTAGCAGACAAATAATAAACATGTGTTGAATTGAATTCAAATGAAAAAGTGAGAATAATTTATTTATTTTTAATTATTGTGCTTTGTGCATTATGAATCACTCTGGTGTTGAATAAAAAAGTATGCTGGAGTTACAAACTAGAGTCTAATTAAACAGAAGAACCTTTAAGAAATATCTCAATTCATGTGTTAAATAAATCTGTTGATTATATTATAAATTTTACATCACCAAAGGTTTAAATTTTTTTCAAGAATCATTAGTAATTCTCTCCAGGAAAATATAAAAAATATTTCAGTGAAACTAAATTTTATGGACATATTTTATTTTATTTATTTATTTTTTGTTTTGTTTTGTTTTAATTTTTATTTTTTTAACATCTTTATTGGAGTATAATTGCTTTACATTGTTGTGTTAGTTGCTGCTGTATAACAAAATGAATCAGCTATACGTATACATATAGCCCCATATCCCCTGCCTCTTGCGTCTCCCTCCCACCCTCCCTATCCCACCCGTCTAGGTGGTCACAAAGCACCGAGCTGATCTCCCTGTGCCATGCAGCTGCTTCCCACTAGCCATCTATTTGACATTTGGTAGTGTATATATGTCAATGCCACTCTCTCACTTCGTCTCAGCTTACCCTTTTCCCCTCCCCATGTATGGACATATTTTAAACAAGTTAAAAACCAAGTAAAATGACGCTGGGTTAATAGGATATCCACATGGCAAGTATGTGTCTTGATCTCTAGATCATGTAGTATATGAATATCAAGTCAGATGAATTACAAATTTAAATAAAGATATTAGAGGAAAGCATAGAACAGCTCTGTCAACTTAGAGTAGGCAAAGATTTCTTAAACTGGACAAAAAAAGTGCAAACCATAAAAGAAAAAATAATAAATTGGACTTTAAAAGTATTAGGAATATTTGTTCATCAAAAGACTCCATTACAGGAATGAAAAGGCAACCCACAGAGGAGAAAATATTTACCATACATATTTCAACAGAGGTCCCATATCCAGATTATATAAAGAACTTCTATGAAACAGTAACAAAAAGAGAGTCAAATGATAGAAAAATGGGCAAAAAACTTGCACAGACAATTCACAAAAAAGGGATATATCAATACAAATTACTAATAATCATATTAAAAGTTGCTCAGGTTCATTATCATCAAGGAAATATAAATTAAACCACATTCAGTACATATCCACTGGAATAGCTAAAATGAAAAAGACAGAAAGTATTGGTGAGGAGGTGGAGCAACTGGAACTCTCATACATCAAGTGTGAGTATAAATACTTACAACCACTCTGGAAAACTGGCTTATCTACTAAATCTGAACATACAAACACCTTAGGACCTAGCAATTCCACTCCCAGCTACACTCCAACAGGAATGGATGCATATGAATGCTTTCACCAGAAGGGATGTACTAGAACGTTCAGAGAGTATTCATAATAACTCCCATCTCCCCCACAAAGAAAACTACTCAAATGCCTGTCAATGGCAGAATGAATAGTGTATTGTATTGACCAATGGAACGCTGCGCGGCAGTGTGAATGAACAGATACAATCAATACACAATAAATACACGAATCTCATAAACATAATGAAAAATGAAAGAAATAATACATCGTGTATAATCCCATTTATGTAAGATAGAAAAACAAGCAAAACAGGAGAGTGGTTACCCATGGTAAGGAGGGGTAGTGACAGGACGAGGACACGAGTCGAGCTGCTGGGTGCTGGTCATGTTCTGTTTCCTGACCAGGTGCTGGTCACGTTCTTTTTTCTGGGTACTGGTTACACAGGTGCACTCAGTTGGTAAAAGTTCATCTTGTTATACGCTTAGAATTTGTGCATGTTCTCTGAGAATATTACACTTCAATAAAAAAGCTTAAAAAAACCAAGCTCAACAGATTGATTCTACATACAGCATACAGTAAATAAATAAACCGAAGTTGAACAAATGTTCTTGATGATTAACAGGAAAATGCCCCAGGACTTCGGGAAAGTAGGATTTTGGGTTTAAAATATCAGGGTGACCCCTTGCACTGCCTCGTCCCCTGAGCAGCTGCAGGATCTCCCACTGACTCTGTATATACAGGCAGACCTAGCTTACTACTTCATTGTAGTTATAAACAAGTACAATGCCCCAGACTAACAAATGGCCATGTAATGAACCCAAATGGATTGTTTCTCAGGAAAAAAAACAAAAGAAAAAAATGTGTTGCAATAGCAGGAAATTCTGATTCAAAAAGTGGTGTAATCCCATGTGGGATGAACAAGCCAATTAGTCAACATTGTCACCACCCTCAGGACCATTTTCCCAATGAAGTTAAAGTTCCAATGGATAAAAAGTGTCAAAATCTGTTTTAATCAACTTTTTCTCAGAAAACACATGAGTAATTAAATCAAGGCAGCTACTGTTTTAACCTTCAGACTAACTGAGGTTGTCTTACAATTATATTTCTTTATGTTTTCTGAAATATCTCTGTTCTCTAATCCAGAATTATTACTTAAACTAACAGTGAAAAGATGGAAATGGTTTGATGATAGGAAACTAAATGATATCCCATAGGATGAGGTCTTTGGCACAGTGATATGGAAGAGAGTTTGTTTTACTCTTTTTTTTTTTTTTTTTTACAAAACCAGAATATATTGGGGGTTACCATGGGATAGTAGTAATTTTAATATAAACTGATTTAAAGACTAGGTGATGACAAGAAGCTACTTCTAATTCAGTAGCATATTTAATGAACTTGAATTTTCCTAATCATAAAAGTTTCAACCTAAACCTCGAAAGTAGTAGTGCAGGAGGTCTCATTCAACAGGGTGTCTGGCTAGCATGCTGTAATGCAGGCTCACAAAGGATAACCCAGAAAAACATAACAAAGGGTCAGGCAGAGATGAACATTACTTGTAACATATTTGGATCTGATTTAAGCAAACAAAAAAAAAACAGACAACTCAGAGACACAGTAAACTCCAGATTTATGAAAAAGGATCACGTTATAAAAGATAAGGGAATGCACCGGTTCTGCTGCCAGATGTGCAGCCCTTAGAGCAATAACATGGCCTAGAACCAACAGAGAAGGGGGGTGCCCCCTCATCTACCCTCCTTATGCGCTGCTCCCCGAGGCAGGCAGAGCACTGACCAATCCCCTGCCCTCCAGCTTCCATCTCACCACCATCTCTTCCAAATGCAGTAAAGAGTAAAAATTATGCAAACAACAGCAAGAGCCAGGAGCAGCCACAACAAAACAAATAGGAAGGCAGAAAGGGAACACCGATGCTCTGAGATACAGTTTGCTATTTGTGAGGCACACATTAGCCCTGACCACCAAAGGCTCGGGTCTTGGGGGTGGGGGGAACTTCTGCAGTAGGGCAGAGATGCACTGGATGACAGCCTGCGAGGATGAAGAATCAGACTGGCAGCAGCACAGAAACACCTGCAGGCCAGCTGTGGGTCTGAGAGCAAAGATACACTAAATCAAAGGTAGACAGAGAGCAGCCCGAGGACAAGCCCCCGCTTCGTTGTTATTGGGGCATATGGAGATACTGAAGGCAAACAGATTTGCTTGATTAAAAGATAAATAAGAACACAATCGAAATGGGACATATGAAAAATATCGCAGAACAAGGGAAAGAGAACAGCATCAGAAGAAGTACATTCTTATGAAAACAAGCTAATACAAGATCCTGGAGAAAATGTCATGGTCTTGGGCATTTATGCATGCATTTATTCAACAGCTTCTACTGAGTTTCTCTTATGTGCCAGAGATACAGAAATGGACAAAACAAGCAAATATTCTGCCTTAATGGAATTTATATTCTGGTGAGGGAGACAGGCAATAAATAAATATAACGTAATGATAGTTTTAAGTATTATGAAGAAAAATAAGGCAGAGGAAGGGAATAGAGAGGGTAGTGGCAGGGAGAGGAAAAATCAGTCAGCTTCCTCCTAAGGTGTAGACAGCCACAGGAGAATTCTGTCCCTACCCTAACAATAAGAGAAATCTGGATAATCTAGAAAGTCATAACTTTTTTAGGCCTATCAGAGATCTGAGATTGTAATTCAACCAGAGGAACTGAATTGCAGAGGATAACGTGCTCATCAAAGGAGAGGTGGGACACATGAACTGGCTGACTTTAGCAGCGACAGGGGGGAGAGGCCACAGTCATAAAAGCAAGAATGAAGACAACTGAAATGTTAACAAATTCTTAAAGGGTTGAGTGTGTGTTAAGATGAGAGTTTAGAATCCCTGGGAACCTCCCACATAAGGGCTCTAGGTACCTATTTTCTAGATCTTTTCCACAAACTTCCATCATGGGCTCACAGGAAATAAAGAGCAGGGCAGAAGCCCTAAGAGAGCCCACCTCGTGGTGCAGGGATACATATGACTGGGTGCTGTCGGGAGCAGGCAGCAAATACACCTACTTCCGGGACGCTTCTCTCATACGAAGCCGAGGCTATCTCCCCCTGGGGGAGAGGCAGAAAACTGCCCTGCAGGGCAGTACTAGGCAAAGGCTGGCGGCTACAGGAAAAAGGGTAGAAACTGCACTCCCACCCTACACTGACACCTGTCTCCAGGAGGGCAGGAGACTTGCCCACGCCCAGAATTCTGCACTGATGTAAAGAGTTCTGCTGCCCCTGGGTAAGGGACGAGGTACGCATCCCCATGACTCATGGCAGAGTTTGGCTTTCACAGGGGGAGGGGCAGAAATGCTGAGAAAGCCCCACTCTTTTATTTTTAATTAAAAAACAATTTTTATAGGAGTCTAGTTGATTTACAATGTTGTGTTAGTTTCTACTGTACAGCAAAGTGAATCAGTTATACATATACATATATCCACTCTTTTCTGGATTCTCTTCCCATATAGGCTATTACAGAGTATTGTGCAGAGTTCCCTGTGCTATACAGTAGGTCCTTACTAGTTATCTATTTTATATATAGTAGTGTGTATATGTGAATCCCAATCTCCCAGTTTACCCTCCCTCCCCCACCTCCTGGTAACCATAAGTTTGTCTTCTACATCTGTGACTCTATTTTTGTTTTGTAAATAAGTTCATTGGTACCATTTTTTTAGATTCCACATATAAGCGATATCATATGATATTTGTCTTTCTCTGTCTGACTTACTTCATTTAGTATGATAATCTCTAGGTCCATCCATATTGCTGCAAATGGTATTAATTCATTTTTTTTATGGCTGAGTAATATCCCATTGTATATATGTGCCACATCTTCTTTATCCATTCCTTTGTCAACGGACATTTAGGTTGCTTCCATGTCTTGGCTATCGTAAACAGTGCTGCAGTGAACATCGGGGTGCATGTATTCTTTCATATTATGGTTTTCTCCAGATATATGCCCAGGATTGGGAGTGCTGGGTCGTATGGTAGTTCTATTTTTAGTTTTTTAAGGAACCTCCATACTGTTCTCCATAGTGGTTGTAACAATTTACATTCCCACCAACAGTGTAGGAGGGGTCCCTGTTCTCCACACTCTCTCCAGCATTTATTGTTTATAGACTTTTGATGATGATCATTCTGACCTTGTGAGGTAATACCTCATTGTAGTTTTGATTTTAATTTCTCTGATAATTAGTGATGTTGAGCATCTTTTTATGTGCTTTTTGGCCATGTCTTCTTTGGAGACATTTCTATTTAGATCTTCTGCCCATTTTTTCATTCGGTGGTTTGATTTTTGACATAGAGCTGCATGAGCTGTTTGTATATTTTGGAGATTAATCCCTTGTCGGTCGCTTCATTTGCAAATATTTTCTCCAATTCTGTGGGCTGTCTTTTCATTTTGTTTATGGTTTCCTTTGCTGTGCAGAAGCTTTTAAGTTTAATTAGGTCCCATTTGTTTATTTTTGTTTTTATTTTCATTAAAGAATAGTCAAAGCAATCCTGAGAAAGAAAAACGGAGCTGGAGGAATCAGCCTCCCTGACTTCAGACTATACTACAAAGTACCGTAATCAAAACAGTATGGTACTGGCATAAAAACAGAAATATAGATCAATGGAACAGGATAGAAAGCCCAGAAATAAACTCACGCACCTATGGTCAACTAATCTATGACAAAGGAGGCGAGAATATACAATGGAGAAAAGACAGTCTCTTCAATAAGTGGTGCTGGGAAAACTGGACAGCTACATGTAGAAAAATTAAACTAGAACAATCTCTAACACCATACACAAAAATAAACTAAAAATGGATCAAAGACCTAAATGTAAGGCTGGACGCTATAAAACTCTTAGAGGAAAACACAGGCAGAATATTCTTTGACATAAATCGCAGTAACATCTTTTTTGATCCACCTCCTAGAGTAATGAAAATAAAAACAAAAAATAAACAAATGAGAAAGCCCCACTCTTGATCTCAGGCACATAAAGCCTGGCTAAGACTGAGGGGCAGAAGCACCAAGAAACCATCCTGTCCCTGCCAGGAGCCTCCAGTGAGTAACAAGCAGAGCAGTAACAGTTCATAGCCAAGGGAAGGGCAAGGGGATATAGAGACCCCTTCTGTGGTGCAGGCATACAGAGACTGCTGAAAGCTGAGGGTGAAGCAAGGCACTGGGAAAACTGCTCTGACAACCCAACTCCTACACTAAAAACAGACTAGCAGCAGCAGCCTGAAGTATGTGAGCACCAAAAGCAAGAATAGAAATGATACAATCCAAACCTAGCTCAACTCTAAACAGATGGACTGTACCACCCTCACACTAATGGCTTGATAGAAGAGGTGTTCTCATTTTTGAGCATGTACACTGCTCACCTCAGGCTCTACTGTTCTCTTATAGATGATATCCAGCTCCCAATAAAAAATTGTGAGTTATAAAATAAGCAAGAAATAAAAAGAATTTTTATCAGGAAATAGAGTACTCAATAGAACCAGACCCTGATATAGCCCAGATATTTAACCAATCAGACAAAGACTTTTCTCAGAATTCATGTAAAAGGCATTTCACAGAAAAGAACTTATGAACAGCCATCAAGCATTTGAAGTGACCAAACTCATTATTGATCAGGGAAACGTAAATTAAATCCTCGATATCACTTTGCACCTATCTAATTGGTAAAAAGTTTTAAACCTGACAATATGAAGTTGTGGCAAGGATGCTGAGCAACAGGAATTCTCATCCACTGCTGGCAGGAGCAGAAAATTGTTAAAATCATTTAGGAAAACAATTGGGCATATCCTTTTAGGATGACTACATCTCACAGCCCAACAATTTCACTTTAGGTGCAATTTAGAAGAATTCTGGCAATTGGGCTCTTGGAGACGTGTACCAAAATGGTCATATAGAAACAAGCATAAGGCCTCAAACTACAACCAACCCAAATGTCTATCAGCAGTAACAGGGGTAAACTATGGTACAGTCATACAATGGAATATGATAAAGTAGTTAAAATTACCTAGAGCTACATATATAAATATGTATAAATGAATATAAAAACAGAAATATGAAAGAAAAAGCAAGAACAAATCACAAAAGAAATAGAAGAGTATGATTCCATAGTACAAATTTCAAAATTCAGTGAGCTAAGTAATATAATCTTTAGCAACGCATACAGAGATGATAAAATTATGAAGAAAAAGCAAAGTAATGGTAAACCAAAATTAGGATATCATTTATATCAGATGGGGTTAGGGCAGAGAGGGGGAAATCATCATAGAGGGGCACACAGCGGGCTTCTAAGGCACTGGTAGCATTCTATCTCTGAAACTGAGTGAGAACACACGTAAACTTTTCATTCTTCTTCTTTAGATTGTACATACATGCTAAAGTCTTTTGAATGAATGCTATACTAAACAATAGCAAGAGTTATCAAAGGTAGTTTTTTAAGTGAGTTCAAGCAAACATTAAAGGTCAGATTTATCTCATACTATTTCAACGGTTGCAAAGCAAAGAAAAATATGGAAAATGTCTACATTTACTTAAAATCATAATTTTGTTACTAAAACATGAAAAAGGTGGTATCCCTTCCTAAAAACCAACTAGAGAGAAAATATAATTGTAAAATCTAAAATAGTTGTATCGAGCAGCATATTGAAAGCTATTGCAATATAACAGCTCAATGGTCCCCAAAGGCCCATGTTAACTAGAAGTTATAGATACGTAGCAGATAACACAGTCATCCTTCCCTCAATATATTCAGAGTGTTTGGTTACAGGGCCCCCAGGCAAATACCAAAATCCATGGATGTTCAAGTTCCTTACATAAAATGGTGTAGTATATGCATTTAACTTATGCACAAACTCTCATATATTTTAAATCCTCTCTAGATTATTTATAATGCCTAGTACAATGTAAATGCTATGTATATAGTTGCTGGCTTGCAATAAATTCAAGTGTGGATTTTTGGAACTTTCTGGAATTTTTTCCCAAATGTTTTCAATCTGCAATTGGTTGATTCCGTGAAGGCGAAACCCACAGACTCAGAGGGCCAACTGTACTAATAAAGGGCTAGTATTGGCTCATCCTTACCTTCTCAGCATGCCTAGCTTTTCACAGTCTGCATTTTAAATTGTGAGCTGTATACGTATTTATCTAAACCTGACCAAGTTCTTATTGATCAATCTTCAATAAACGAGATGGTCACTTCCTTTGAAGCATGCTTCATCTTATAAATGTCTTGCTCAATCATAAACCAGAAAGACAACTACCTGGTGGTTTTATTTTTTGCTTTTGTGATGTTTTGTTTTGTTTGCAGCTGCTTCATTCTTTTCGTCTCATTTTATTTGGTTTATTTTAAGAGCTAGCAGGAGAGACCTTCAAGATGGCGGAGGAGAGAAACGTGGAGATCGCCTTGCTCCCCCCAAATACATCAGAAATACATTTACATGTAGAAGAACTCCTACAGAACACCTACTGAACGCTGGCAGAAGACCTCAGACCTCCCAAAAGGCAAGAAACTCCCCACATACGTGGGTAGGGCAAAAGAAAAAAGAAAAAAATGGACCAAAGAATAAGGATGGGACCTGTACCACTGGGAGGGAGCTGTGAAGGAGGAAAAGTTTCCACACACTAGGAAGCCCCTTCACGGGCGGAGACTGTGGGTGGCGGAGGGGGAAGCTTCAGAGCCGCGGAGGAGAGCGCAGGAGCAGGGGTGCAGAGGGCAAAGCGGAGACATTCCCGCACAGAGGACTGTAGCCGAATAGCACTCACCAGCCCGAGAGGCTTGTCTGCTCACCTGCTGGGGCGGGCGGGGCTGGGAGCTGAGGCTCGGGCTTCCGAGGTCAGATCCCAGGGAGAGGACTGGGGTTGGCTGCATGAACACAGCCTGAAGGGGGCTAGTGCACCACAGCTAGTCGGGAGGGAGTCCGAGAAAAAGTCTGGACCTGCCGAAGAGGCAAAAGGCCATTGTATCAGGGTGCACGAGGAGAGGGAATTCAGAGCACCACCTAAATGAGCTCCAGAGATGGGTGCGATGCGCGGCTATCAGCGTGGACCCCAGAGATGGGCATGAGATGCTAAGGCTGCTGCTGCCGCCACCAAGAAGCCTGTGTGCGAGCACAGGTCACTATCCACACCTCCCTTCCCAGGAGCCTGTGCAGCCCGCCACTGCCAGGGTCCCGTGATCCAGAGACAACTTCCCCGGGAGAACACACAGCGTGCCTCAGGCTGGTGCAACGTCATGCCGGCCTCTGTTGCCGCAGGCTCATCCTGCCTTCTATAGCCCTCCCTCCCCTTGGCCTGAGTGAGCCAGAGCCTGCTAATCAGCTTCTCCTTTAACCCAGTCCTGTCTTAGTGAAGAACAGATGCCCTCAGGCGACCTACATGCAGAGGCGGGGACAAATCCAAAGCTGAACCCCAGGAGCTGTGCAAACAAAGAAGAGAAAGGGAAATCTCTCCCAGCAGCCTCAGGAGCAGTGGATTAAATCTCCACAATCAACTTGATGTACCTGCATCTATGGAATACCTGATTAGACAACGAATCATCCCAAAATTGAGGCAGTGGACGGAGCAACAATATATATACATTTTTTTCCTTTTTCTCTTTTTGTGAGTGTGTATGTGTATGCTTATTTGTGTGATTTTGTCTGTACAGCTTTGCTTTTACCAATCGTCCTAGGGTTCTGTCTGTCCGTTTTGTTAGTATAGTTTCTACTGCTTGTTATCATCGGTGGATTTGTTTTTTGGTTTGGTTGCTCTCTTCTTTCCTTCTTTTTTTTATTACTTTTTAATTATGTTATATTTTAAAAACATTTTTTATTTCAAAAACTTTCTTTTCTTTCTTTCTTTTCTCTCTCTTTCTTTCCTTCCTTCCTTCCTTCGTCCCTCCCTCCTTCCTTCCTTCCTTTCTTTCTCTTCCTTCTTTTCTTTCTTTTTCTTTTTCTCTCCCTTTTATTCTGAGCCGTATGGCTGACAGACTCTTGATGCGCCGGTGGGGTGTCAGGCCTGTGCCTCTGAGGTGTGAGAGCCGAGTTCAGAATACTGGTCAACCAGAGACCTCCCAGTTACACGTAATATCAAATGGCAAAAGCTCTCCCAGAGATCTCCATCTCAACGCTAAGACCCAGCTCCACTCAACAACCAGCAGCTACAGGGCTGGACACTCTATGCCAAACAATTAGCAAGACAGGAACACAACCCCACTCATTAGCAAAGAGGCTGCCAAAATCATAAGGTCACAGACACCCCAAAACACACCACTGGACACGGTCCTGCCCATCAGAAAGACAAGATCCAGCCTCATCCTCCAGAACACAGGCACCAGTCCCCTCCACCAGGAAGCCTACACAACCCACTGAACCAACCTTACCCACTGGGGGTAGACACCAAAAACAACGGGAACTATGAACCTGCAACCTGCAAAAACGAGACCCCAAAACACAGTAAGTTAAGCAAAATGAGAAGACAGAGAAACACGCAGCAGATGAGGGAGCAAGGTAAAAACCCACCAGACCAAACAAATGAAGAGGAAATAGGCAGTCTACCTGAAAAAGAATTCAGAATAATGATAGTAAAAATGATCCAAACCTGGGAAATAGAATGGAGAAAATACAAGACACGTTTAACAAGGACCTAGAAGAATTAAAGAGCAAACAAACAATGATGAACACCACAATAAATGAAATGAAAAATTCTCTAGAAGGAATCAATAATAGAAAACTGAGGCAGAAAAATGGATGAGTGACCTGGAAGATAAAGCAGTGGAAATAACTACTGCAGAGGAGAATAAAGAAAAAAGAATGAAAAGAATTGAGGACAGTCTCAGAGACCTCTGGGACAACATTAAACGCACCAACATTCAAATTATAGGGGTCCCAGAAGAAGAAGAGAAAAAGAAAGGGAATGAGAAAATATTTGAAAAGATTACAGTTGAAAACTTCCTTAAGTGGGAAAGGAAATAGTTAATCAAGTCCAGGATGGGCAGAGAGTCCCATACAGGATAAAACCAAGGAGAAACATGCCAAGACACAGGTTAATCAAACTATCAAAAATTAAATACAAATAAAAAATATTAAAAGCAGCAAAGGAAAAACAACAAATAACATACAAGGGAATCCCCACAAGGTTAACAGCTGATCTTTC
Source organism: Delphinus delphis (assembly GCF_949987515.2). Classification (NCBI taxonomy): domain Eukaryota; kingdom Metazoa; phylum Chordata; class Mammalia; order Artiodactyla; family Delphinidae; genus Delphinus; species Delphinus delphis. The sequence continues at coordinate 41,610,090 of NC_082699.1, read as the reverse complement.
AGCAGAAACTCTGCAAGCCAGAAGGGAGTAGCAGGACATATTTAAAGTGATGAAAGGGGAAAACCTACAACCAAGATGACTCTACCCAGCAAGGATCTCACCCAGATTCGATGGAGAAATTAAAACCTTTACAGACAAGCAAAAGCTAAGAGAATTCAGCACCACCACACCACCTTTACAACAAATGCTAAAGGAACTTCTCTAGCCAGCAAACACAAGACAAGGAAAAGAGCTACAAAACCAAACCCAAAACAATTAAGAAAATGGTAATAGGAACATACATATCGGTATTACCTTAAATGTAAATGGATTAAATGCCCCAACCAAAAGACATAGACTGGCTGAATGGATACAGAAAAACAGACCCGTATGTATGCTGTCTACAAGAGACTCACTTCGGACCTAGGGACAAGTACAGACTGAAAGTGAGGGGATGCAAAAAGATATTCCATGCAAATGGAAATCAAAAGAAAGCTGGAGTAGCAATTCTCATATCAGACGAAATAGAGCTTAAAATAAACACAATTACAAGAGACAAAGAAGGACAGGACATAATGATCAAGGGATCAACCCAAGAAGATATAACAACTGTAAATATTTATGCACCCAACATAGGAGCACCTCAATACATAAAGCAAATGCTAACAGCCATAAAAGGGGAAATCGACACTAACACAATCATAGTAGGGGACTTTAACACCCCACTTTCACCAATGGACAGAGCTTCCAAAATGAAAATCAATTAGGAAACACAAGCTTTAAATGACACATTAAACAAGATGGACTTCATTGATATTTATAGGACATTCCATCCAAAAGCAACAGAATACACTTTCTTCTCAAGTGCTCATGGAACATTCTCCAAGATAGATCATATCTTGGGTCACAAATCAAGCCTTGGTAAATTTAAGAAATTTGAAATCATATCAAGTATCTTTTCTGACCACAATGCTATGAGACTAGATATCAATTACAGGAAAAAAATCTATAAAAAATACAAATACATGGAAGGTAAACAATACACTACTAAATAACCAAGAGATCACTGAAGAAATCAAAGAGGAAATCAAAATATACCTAGAAACAAATGACAATGAAAACATGACCCAAAACCTATGGGATGCAGCAAGAGCAGTTCTAAGAGGGAAGGGATAGGGAGGGTGGGAGGGAGACGCAAGAGGGAGGAGATATGGGGATATATGTATATGTATAGCCGATTCACTTTTTCATAAAGCAGAAACTAACACACTACTGTAAAGCAATTATACTCCAATAAAGATGTTTAAAAAAAAAAAGAGCTAGCAGGGAGGAGTATTAGGGCTACAGAGTTCAAGACCTAATGCATTTTCAGACATAGGAAATCCCCAATCAAATTTTCAACAATAAAATTCCTTAAATAGTTGAAAAATATGACCTACAAAAAGAGGAGGGAAAAATCTCTCATTATTTAGCCTAGAGAAGAAGTCAAGAAGTGATCTCATAATGGACTTCAGCTGTGACGGGTCCCTTCTGTGGCAGATATGAGCAGCAGAATATAAGGCATAGGAAAACCAGGTTTTGGCTGCAGCAGTGAGCATTAGGGGTCATATAAACGATCAAGAATTTCTGATGGAAGGCTTTTGTAGGAGTTTAAAAAATGGCTAACAGGGGAAAGGTTATGGAAAATTCCATTCCTTGGAGGATTTCTAAAATAGAACACATTCTTAGGTCTTAGAAGGAAAGCTAACAGACAAGGAGTAAATAAAAATCTTTCAAGGTTCCATCTAGTCCAATATTCTGTAACAGTTTTCAAGAATTCTTCTTTTATTCAAACCACTTTAAAGGGGGAAATTGTCCTTTGAAAAGTCTCCATAACCTCAACAGACTTTTTTCCCTGAGCATCTCCTGGTTCTTCCCACGATTTAGAATCTAAACACAGGTGGACAGGCACTTCTTAAGAAACCTGTTTCACGATTCCTGTCAGAGACAAAGCCTTGGCTTTCAGAGGGCAGTTGCCGAATGTATCATGCTCTTGCCTAGAACAGACAAAAGGGGACATGTTTGAACAAATACCATCCTCACCACGATCAGACTAGGTGGTCTACAGAATGCAGCTCCTGACACACAGGGTGTTCAGACACAGCACAGCAAACATCTGAGCTCCTCTTGAATTGGTTTCTTATTATCAAACCTTATTTACTGAAGCTGTTGGGTGTTGATAGCTTGTGGGATACATGCTTCTTTCACAAGAAAATGGGCCATCTGTCCAAATGCTCACGCATCGCAAAGCTGCTCCCGAAAGGGGCTGTTTCCACTCCTAGAGGGCCCCCCTACTGTGCAGGGCACTCAGATTGGCTTCATAAAGGGAAGATCATGCCTAATCCTGGTTGAATTCTCTGAGCACATTACTGCACTGATATCAGAGAAAAAAACAAGAAGGGCCTAATTTATCTGTGACTCACAAAAACCAAGCCTCTGGTAGATTTAGCAAACGGGGTTGCGGTGTATTTGGAAGAAATGGCTGAAATTGATTAAACATTGATTTGTGGATGGGGCACAACAAAGAGTATCTGTGGAAGGAAATCATTCTGATTAAACGGAGGCAACTGGGTTTTATCCAGAAGTCATGACTGGTTGCAACTGGAGATGACATTCTTTTAAGTGAGAGAACTATGCTCCTGCATGCCTTTTCCTTCGGTCTAAGCAACCACAGGAGAAGTTGTCTCACTTAAGAGGATGAGAGGAGTAGAAAAGTTGACTTACAACATTGTATTTGAACTTTGTCAGGGGAGGAGAGGGAGACAGTTTAGGCAACTTCTATCTCAATAATGACCATCTTTCCCATGGTTGAATCCAACTATGGTACAGTGCCCAGCTGGAACTTCGTTTTTCTTACAACCATTCACTCACCACTATATTCCAGGATTCTGTTAGGCGTGGTGTATAGGATTAAAAAAAAAAAGAACAGGGGCTTCCCTGGTGGTGCAGTGGTTGAGAGTCCGCCTGCCGATGCAGGGGATATGGGTTCGTGCCCCGGTCCGGGAAGATCCCACATGCCGCGAAGCGGCTGGGCCCGTGAGCCATGGCCACTGAGCCTGCGCGTCCGGAGCCTGTGCTCCGCAACGGGAGAGGCCACAACAGTAAGAGGCCCACGTACCGGGAAAAAAAAAAAAAAAAAAAAAAAAGAAAGAACAGAGGCATGTGGCACTCTGATATTCTACAGACTCTTTCATGGTTCAACTTAGACAAGCTCATAGAGGTAGCATCACTCTTTCATTATAGAAAATGGAGGCTAAGATGCTTCCTACTTAAAGGAACTTTTTTAACCTTTTTTTTTGGGCCATTTAGATTTATAAGCTGAAAGATTCTTCCTGTCCCCTAATGGTTTCTAAAATCCCAGAAGCCTATGCAGCTTAGAGTACTGTTTTTGATGCTTGGTTGCCTATTGATTGTGGAAACTTTCTCAATTATTGAACCTTCTCTGATCGTCTGAACATTCTCTACAGAAGTCAGTCTGCAATATCAGCTGAAAGCCTCAGTCTATAAAATACTCTGCAGGCTCCAGTTCTGAGCCATGAGAAAAAAACTAAACAACAGGCCAGGATTTACCTATTCAAATGAGTGTTGTCATTCTGAAAAGCACAGTCCCTGGGAGGCTATACAATAATTCCTTCTCTACCACCAGTTCCCATAAAGAGAAAGCCAAATTAGTATGGATTAGTATGTCGATTTACTTCTGTCTAGCTTTTCCCTAATAGAAAGAAATTTAGTCTGAGGATGGGGGATTTTTAGTTACTTTAGTTGTGATGATTAGGGAAGGAAGAAGGAAGGACGGGAGGAAGGGAGGGAGGAAAGAAGGAATGAATTAAAGAAGGAAGGAGAGGGGGAGAGGAGAGGACAGAGGAAGAGAGGGAAGCAAAATGGTGACTAGCACAAAAGAGAAGGTGAAGTAGTGGACAGATTAGAAGGGAAGTGTATGGCAAAGAAGCTTTCAGAAAGGCAGAGGAAGAAAAGAGAAAGTAAACCCAGGTCAAGATGTGAACCCAGGCTTGTGTCATGTTGCTCAGGTTCACATGACAAAGTTGAGACAAAATGTGTCCCCATGTTCTGATGTGCATGGGGCTTGATGTCATCATGGATGTTGCTAAGACGAGGTAAGCTCAGAAGTGGGAAGGAGGCTTTGGAAGTACTACCCAGCCATGAGAGCCTGTGTAATTTAAAGAAAAGCTACCTGAAATATTTCTACCTCAAACATTCAAGTTATTCATTGGCTCCTGCCTAACATGTCCCTGGACCACAGTGGTAAGAAGGAATCAGAATTAACCATCCCGTGTCCCAAGACTTGGCAGTGAACTCTGGGGTAGCTGCATGGCTTCCTAGGATGTCAGCACTTGAAGACAGCTTTAATTTTGATGCATAAATTATAGCTTAAACAAAAGACAGTCAAATAATGTTACAGATACCCTGAAGAGAGGACTTTTCTTTTCTTTCTTTCTTTTGTTTGTTTTTTTTTTGGCCTCGCCATGCAGCTTGTGGGATATTAACTCTCCAATCAGGGATCAAACCTGTGTCCCCTGCAGTAGAAGCACAGAGTCCTAACCACTGGACTGCCAGGGAATTCCCAGTAGAGGACTTTTCAACGATCTAGTTTTTAGCTTCAGGACAGAGTGTCAAGGAGCCAAGCTTACTTTGAAAGGCTCCATGTCTGCGTGAGCCACAGCCTTGCTGTCCAAGCGTAGTACTTCCTGGTCCTTAGTCCTCTCATCATACTTGACCTCACATTCTATCAGCTAGGTCATTGCAGTCAATAATCTCTGTGTTAAGACTCTAGGGAGAAGCCAAACTTCCACTGGTATATTTTGTTTTAGGAGGAAGATGTTGCAAATATCGAACATTTTATATTCTTGCATCCTTGTGCAGAAGAATACTATTTTGCCCATTAATCCTGATTTTGTCTTATTTTTTATTGGAGTTTACATGTCCTAGGAAAAAAACAGAATAGACATCTTAACTAGCATTATAACTAATATAAATGCTGTAAGATCCCGGGAAAAGTATATGTTATAGATATTTACCCAAACTGAAAAACTCTCCCTTTCCATTTAAAATATAACAAATCGCAGCTTAATTTCAGTATTCACAGGCAAATAACACGTCTACATGAAAAAGAGAAGTGACAATTTTAGTTTCACAAGAATCAAAAGCCATTAAAAGCTAAAGAGCGGGTTAACCTTATGACGTTCGTGCATCACAACGCAAAAGGAATTGTCGGGAAGTGATTTCTTCCAAGTCCAAAGGTAACTTGAAGTATGGCCACACTTTGCACAGCACAGAAACATTATCCTCTGCCCTCTTTACAGTGAACTTCAGGGGTAAGGAGTAGGAGCCCCTTGAATGGCATAATGTTTGGTAAAGGCAGACCTGCTAAACAGAAAGGAATAAAACTGGGCCCTAGCATCCGAGGGCTCATGAGGAGCGCCTATCGGAAAAAGAACATAGTGAGAATACAAGGTAACTTTCAGAACTTAACAGAGGCCACAAAAGGATAATGAATAGTTTAGCTTTTCTCTCTCCAAAATGCAATTAATTAAAAAAAAAAGAACATCATGTTAAAAGAACATTCACTTTCTCCATAAATGGATATTGTGGCATTATTACAATATTGTGGGCCTAGATTTCTTAAGGTCAACACTTATGAGGTTATCTATGGTCCCCTAAGTATTTTGACTTCTCATGAGATTATATTCTCATCAGTTAAATGTTGGTTGTAGCCATGTGGTTTGAAGAGTTAATCATATACCTTGGGGAAAGAAAGGAAGAAAGGCAGGGAGGAAGGAAGGAAGGGAGGGAGGGAGGGGGGAAGATGGACTCTTTCTCCTGAATTGTCCTCTTTCTGAAGAAACAAAAATGCTAATAAAAACAAGTATTTGGACTTCCCTGGTGGCGCAGTGGTTAAGAATCTGCCTGCCAATGCAGGGGACATGGGTTCGAGCCCTGGTCTGGGAAGATCCCACATGCTGCAGAGCAGCTAAGCCCGTGTGCCACAACTACTGAAGCCTGCATGCCCTAGAGCCCGCCGTGAGCCACAACTACTGAGCCCATGCACCTCAACTACTGAAGCCCGCATGCTTAGAGCCCATGCTCCACAACAAGAGAAGCCACCGCAATGAAAAGCCATCACATTGCAACAAAGAGTAGCCCCTGCCCGCGCAACTAGAGAAAGCCCACGCGCAGCAACAAAGACCCAATGCAGCCAAAAATAAATAAACTAATAAATTAAAAAAAAACAAGTATTTATTAATTTAACTTGTATTTATTAGCACAAACAGTATATTTAAATAGGCTATAAAATTAGAGCAAGATAAAGAGAAACAGAAGCATCAATATAAGTCACATATTTCTCACTGAATTCTTAATGTTAGCACTTGCTTAACTGGTACAATCTGGTACAATCATGTTCAACATTTCCATCAATACCTTAAAAACATGCTTAGGAATTTTAAGATGATAAGAATATAAGATGAATCATTAATATGTTGGGTCAAATCATCAGGATCCAAAAATATCCTGAAGCAGAAATGACAGTTTATAAGATAATTCAGCAGGATTAATATGAAGGTGTATACTGCACTTTGAGGTGGTGGGTTGATTGTGATTCATTTGGGGACAACCAGAACATTCAGGTGGGCCTATTCATATTGAGCCAACAGTGTGTCTCAGCTATGAAAAAGGTTAACAAAACTTTAGGGTTTGTTGATAAAAATACCGGATTCTGATTACGTGATGTAAAATACTCACACTTTATTCTAGTTAATCAAACCATTTTCCTCCTTTTTTCCCCACCTAGATACCTAAGCAGGTCTGGAGAAAGGACTGTGGTCAGAGAAGAGCTGTCGGGATTTTATGTTTGAAGAGCAACTGAATATGTCGCCCTGAGGAAGAGAAGGCTTCAAAGGGCTAAAGGCTTCATCTACAAGGAGAGCAAACTTGCCCACAAGGTAAAACCAGGCCAGTGAGCGGAGGGCATATGCAGATAGGTTTCAGCTCAGTAGAAGAAAAGATCTGAGTGTTCCAACAAGGGAGTAGAATCCCCCAGAGGAGTAAGCTGCCAACACTGAAAGTGTTCCAGCAGAAGCAGAAGGGACATCTGTCAGGTAAAGAATGGATACCTGGCCTGCGGTGAGAGTGGGAGTGGGGCACTGAGCTGGGTAGTCTCCGAAAGGCAATGTAAACCCCAAGACTCTATGATTCTAAAAGGAAAAACGGGCTTATCTTGGCCATGATTCAGTGATGTAGTCCTATGATACTAATATATTTTTGTACTATAAATTTCCATTATCATGTTTTTTCTTTGACTGGATCGAAAACAAAAAATTTTAATTATATTACTAGTAACATTTATTATTAAGGAAATATGCCATACTAAAAAGAACTTCTTATGATTTTAAAATTTGCCTTCGTGCTGCATCGACTTCCCCTGGAACCTAGGGGCATACAGTGGGAGGGCATAATAATATGATCACTCCCAATATCATCCTTTGTGGTGAGCTCCACCTCTTGTGGTTTCCTTTAATAATCCATGATGGACCATCATCTCTTCATTCGATTAAATTTTCTCCAAGTCATTTTCATTTTTTGCATCCATGGGTAGAAAATTCCATAAGTCTATCAACCCCACATGGTTATTTCCCTTTATCTGCCCTAAGATTACCTTCTCAAGTACATAATACATAAAAACTAGACATTTCTAAATGAGCTATTTATTTTTCTTTGCAGGGTATAAAGATTGCTACACTCATTATAACAGTCTCATACCATTTTGATAGTTCCTTCTGAACTTTCTCCAATTCCACTGGATTTTGGAGATGCGGCAATCAAACTTGTGACATACAGATGCCATAACTTTTTTGTTGTATTATAGAGAAACTACAACAACCTTCCTGATAGTTCCCAGAACTTAGGCTCTTTAATTGCCTAGAATTACACAAATTAGGAAACCTACTTGACCCCGGATTTCTTTTCAGGCTCCGACATTCATACTCTATTAGAGCAAGATTATGGTCAACACTCTGTTTTTATACACAGGGAAGTAAAGTGATCTGCCCAAGCAGCAGGGTCTGAAAATCAAACCCAGAGCTTCTGACCCAGAGCCAAGGGTTATTTCCATCATATCCCTCTGCCTGCTTCATAAGAAATAGTGCCTAACCTACTTTTGAGTGCTTTTCTCTAATGCATTGCCTGTTACTTGACTGTGCTAAAAATTCGTCTGCTACTTTTTGCCTTAACACATAGTCTAATGAGTTTATTCAACAATTTATCCTGATCAGCTTGACGTGGGTAAGTTCTTTAACCTCTCTAAACCTTGTTTCCCTAGCTGTAAAGTTGGAATAATAATACAAACCTTCAGAGTGTATTCTGAGAATTAAATGAGATGAAATAACATGTTCATCACTGTCATGGTCCCTGGCACTGAGCAATGAACACCGTAAATGGTTGCCATGATTGATTACGCCGTAATTATTTTAAGATGACCTCAATCGCTGCAAACAATTCTCTCCAGGAAAGACTCAGTTGGGAAGCTGGAGTGCGTAAGTGGATTTCACACAGCCCACTGCAGCAGGCACGGGTTTAGGGTACTAGGTGCTGCCAGTTTGAATCAGAGGGAGTATCGATCACAAGCACATGTTATTTAGAAACACGACAAATATTCTAAAAATGTTGTTTGGTGAGCCTAATTTAAAACAGCATGAACTTACTCCATTTGAAAACATCCATATACCATGAAATAGCTAACTTACATTTTCATTTCAGTAATAGGTTGCAAAGGGGCAGAAAAAAGTTAGAGCTCAGGCAGTCACAAACATGCAGCCCTCTCTAAATAACTCTGCAGTTACTAGGTAACCAGGTAGCACCGGGTGAAAATGAATTCAGGTGTTTGAACTGATGCTGCCCCACGTACCAGAGGTGAGTTTTGTCCCGGCAGTGGCTAACGGAATGAACGATTCCACTGTCAATTGCATTTACAGAGCTGGCAAGATGGGCTGCACAACAGCTCTTTCCTCAGGAGGGCCTAGAATATAGGGAGAGAGTCCAGAATACAGCCTTAGAGAAAAGCATCAAAAGTTTGGCATGTTTCACGTAGAAATGAGAGCTTACGCTGGGAACAGAAAGCATATCCTGACATCACACTTGAGCATAATCTCTGTAGAGAAGGTATAAAAATCACCAAGAATGGGGAGTGGATGACAAAGGGCAGAGATCAATTTTTCCTGCTGTTGTAGACAAATTTAAGGGTAGCATTGTTTAAAGATCAAAGAAAGAACTAACTGGCTTGTCAAAGGAGCATTGTTTCATCTCTTTCAACTCCATACTCTAACAATTTATGAATTTTAATCTCCATATGTTTCCTCCAGTAAACTGCGATGAGGTACAGCATGTTTCAACGTTGTCTTTGTTCCTTGTCTTGCAACAGAGTAGTTAAGATCATTGGCTCTAGAGGTAGAAGGGCGGGATTTGAAGTCTACCTTTCTCACTCACCAGGAACTTTCAGCAAGCTGCTTGGGCTCTTTGATCTCCCATTTCCGTGTATCTAAAAACGAACATTAACGACCGTCCACAGCATTGATGTAACAGCAAGCATGAGGAGAGGGCTTAATGCGTTGCCAGGGATCAAGTGCAGGCTCCATCCATCTAGTTTCCTAATCATTCATCTTAGCATTTAATTACATGTTTAACTGTTATCAAAAGGTCCTGTTGAAATGGTATCTGTTCTTAGTAAAAATGGCTCTCTCTGATGGTATTCTCAGGCAGTTGGGGGGCAAAGAATACTACCCTCCCCTGGTGGAAGGGGGCTGGGAAAGGGAAAGAGCGTGCACAGTCTGAAAATAAAAAGGCTCCCGTCCCTGATTTGATGCACTTCTACTGGGGAGAGGGAAGGAGGATGCCTTCCATCCCCATCCCTCAGCCAGGAAACACTATGCTCTCCTAGTGGCAGTCTGCATCCTTCACATGTATTTCTCACAGGGCTTGAAATATGGTAGAGAGTCAACAAATCGACAGTTGATTTGTTTCTATTTAGTAATAAAATGTGATTCAGAATCAAGCTAGTTCAGTCCCTTACAGAGAAAGATACTAGTGTTTGTGATCAATACACAATTAAAACAAATTTCCAATTAATTACTTGGACATTTACAATTTAGTCACATAAACTCATTAAAGAAGTTTACTCTCAACTATGTATAATGGATAACGTCAACTCCATTTCTCTCAATGATGAGTATAAACAATGAGCACATTAAAAAAAGATTAAGCTTTAATGTGTTCTTCAAAGGTCAGAACCATACAGAGCTATGGACAAGAAATTAGGACTAGAAATAAAGTCATGCTTAAAAGTTAACTATGAGACTTCTGGTCAACATGGTATAGCAATTCACATCTTCATGAGCCTCCTCTGTTCCAAACATGTGGCAATTAGAGATGAAATACAAAAAGGGAAAACCAAACGGTTGTAATTTGGCTCCAAAAACCAGATAAATACCTCTGTGGACTAGAAAGGGATTAGAATCACAAGGCAGTGAGTGGGTCTGAAGCCAGGGGACCTGCAGGGCTCCAGATACAGAAGCCAGCCATGACTGCTTGGCATTCTGTCCCTGTAGGCAGACAGAATCTAAAATTGCTTCACTGGAAATAGGGAGACCTAAGCCAGGCTAACTGTGTGGAAGCAAGCAAGAGGGTTGAGCTCGGGAGAGGAGGCTGAACACAAAAGAAAGATGCCAAGAGGTAAAGCTTTATCAAACATTTGAGCCTGTGGAGGAGAAACGGCCAAAGACATGAATCGGAACCAGGCACTGAATCAAGCCACCTGTGCTGGCTTTGTAACAGAATATGTGATCCTCGTCATTACCGCTAGCAAGGGTGGCTGATACAACATAATAAAACCTGGTTCTCCACTGGCAGTGTTGCAGGCCAGGTGAAAGCAATCATAAAACCTCTGAGAGAGAGAACTGAACCCAGAGGGAGAGAAAACAATACAAATAATAATACAAACTGAATTTTAAAACATCCTACTCAAAATAAGTCAGCAAACCCAAATTCCAAAACATAGGAAGGAATATAGTGCTAAAAATGTCAACAAAATCAGAAACTGAAATAAAACCTCCACTCCAGATTAATTTGTGGAAAGACTGTATCACAAGTTTTAAAAATTATACTTAGGGTGATCAAAGGATTAATTTTCTAGAAAAAGAAAAATCACCAGAAGTGACTCAAGAAGAAATAGAAAACCTGGAAATATCAATAAATATTAAGAAATTCAATCAAGACTCAGGAAGTACTCCCCTTCTCACACACACACAAACTAATCCACCAGACTCAATGGCTTTTACAGGTGAGTTTCACCCAATTAAAAGGAATAGAGCATCCTCAGACTTAGCCACCTCATTTATCAAGGTGTTACACTGATACCAAAAAAAAAAAGACAGGGGCAGTACAATAAAGTAAATTATAGACCAATCTTATTCATGAATAGGATGCAAAATTATTAAACATGATGCAAAACATCCTCCAATTTTAATAGATAAAATCAGAAAACAAACAGACAATAGAGCTTTGGCCCAAAATGTGAAATATAAGTTAGTCATTCTCTATGAAAAAATAAAATCCATAATACTTCTGATTATACACATGGTGGGGTCTGTAGATTTGTCCACATAGACACGTCATCTGGAATGACCAACTCCAGGCTGTCGCCTGAAGATTAAAGAATTAAGTTGAGCAGAAAATGAGCACACTAATTCATTTACTCCTGCTTCACTACCCACATCTAGGAAGCCTAACAGCACGGTACCGGCACCACAGTTTACGTATTTCTATTTCAAATACACACGCTATTGTAGTATCCGTGAAACAGTCAACCATTGAAAATGAAAACAAAGCCAACAGTAAAACAGAAAGGTAGGACTGCGTTGCATTCTGTCTTCTGTGCCAGACAGGAGCCCTGAAGCACAGAGTGCCTGCCCTGCCCACAGGCTTCTCCTCAGGAAAGCAGCCTCAGGAATAGTCGTTAGGGCTCATGCCATGTGTCATGAGAAACCAGCTCTGCTTCAATGGTTACAAATAATTATCTCAAAATCATCTCCTGAGTCAAAGTAACATAGGTAATCAGACGTGAGAGAAGCTTACCTTTGACCTGGACTGGCTCAAAAACCTACTCAAGAGGGGTGAGTTGCATTGGATGGCAATAAATGAGGGGGACACAGAGAGAGGACAGGGGAGGGAGGGCTCTCCTGCACCCTCTGGTTAAGCCTATTCTATAATACAGTCTTAAAAGTATAGGGACCATTAATTACTGCAAAGCTAAAAAGGAAATTACATACCTGCCATCCATATGTCCTTGTATAGGGGCAGTAAATCATTATACCCCAGGTTAATCTAGGCATATTCCATCCCTTCTGAGTTCCCCCAATTATCTATCGATCTATCTATCTAAATATATTTAGAAAATGCTATACAGTCTAGAGAAACCTGCTTAGCTTTACCCATTTCCAAAATGTTTTATCCGTGCATTCAGCAAGCATCTATCAATCCACTGCTAGACAACATACTACGTATGTGGTGAGGATAGAGCAGTGAACTTGGCAGATAAGGCCTCTGTCCTTCTGAACTTACATTCTAGTTGAAGGACAGGTGATGACCAAGTGAACAAAGATAACCCCAGACAGTGACATATGCTGTGAAAAAATAAAATCGAATGATGTGTGAAAGAATGGTGAGGGGCTCATTGGCTAGAAAAATACCTCTCCAAGAAAGTGGAGTTTGACTGAAACCTGAATGGTAAGAGCTGGCTCCGTGAAGATCTGGGAAAGAAAACTCCAGCCAAAGGGAACAGCTGATGCAAAGACCTGGGGGTTGGAATGAGTTTGAGTGGTTAAGTCTTTCTTCACAACAACCTGTGAGCATTCAGCAGAACAGTGAATCAGGGAACCACATTTAGGAAATACGTGAAGTACCAGAAATACTGGTTTAATCTGAATTTAGGAATTATGAATGGGCATGCTGATTTAGGAAACTAAAGAAATTACTTAAATGCTCATAAACAAATCCATCTGGAAATGATAATAATTCTCTTTCAAGTAGGGAAATGCAACATATTAGATCTAGAAGTCCCAGGAAAGATTTGATATAGCAAACTAAAATGAGATTTTCTAGAATTATTTTTCTAATCATAGACAGTCATCAAATAATTTTGTTTCGGAAATGAAAGTAATGCAAATGTCTGTCATAGAAGTCCTGTGGAAGGGAACAAAGAAGGAAGGATCATTTCTGGGGAAAAAAATCTATCTACCAGGGAAAACTGGGGAAGGAATGGGCACTGAAGATGGAATCAAATGGAAGAGGAGTTGGATAAACAGAAGATCTAAGCAGACATAGACCGTTTCACAGTCAATTGGAAAGCCAACATCACTGAAAGCAGCCCTAATGGGAACGGGCTGTGGCACTGGTGGCACCAACCGGGCAGCAGCAGCGCATGAAATGAGCAACCACCGCTCAAGGCAAGTCACCTGGAAGCCACTTGGGCTGACCGCAATTCACAGTGTCACAAGTGACGGACAGACAGCAAACTCAGGGGAATCTGAGAGCAAACTAATAGTGTGGAGAACCTCGTCAAGAAGAGGATGCAGTTAAGAACACGTGGAAGGCAGTTAAGGAAGAATTCACACAGTGCAAATAGGATGAAATGGGGACAAGTGAACAAGTGAAAGAGCAGGGTTGTGTTTTGTGTTTTACGGAATATCGCACCGTTACAGCAGCTTACCTTTCAGAAACGTGAGTTCCTCCAATTTCAAACCTAACTTGAAAAGGGTGCTAAATTGGATTTAAGTGCAAAAAATAACCATGCTGCTGGGGACTCTTTCATCTTGAGAAAAAAACATGCTCAATCAAATCATTTATGGAATGCAGTGTTCCGATTAAATCAATTTCCTGGTTAGATAGGATTAGATTTTCAAAATATAGTTGTCAATCTTTCTTAAACATATCAGCTAAGATCAGTGGAACAGAACAGACAGTCCTGAAGCAGATCTGTGTATGTCTACAAAATAATTAAGCGTACTGGAGAGGCCAAGTCTGTGGCTCAGAAGCCAGGTACCTGGGGGCGAGGCCTCCTCCCTCTCACCTGAGCGAGGTTGGGCTGGGCCTGGGCGCATGCGGGTCTCAGATTCCACACCAGGAACCGTTTGAGCCAGCCTAGGGCTGCCTTTGGAGTCGCAGATGCTTCCGCATTCTCTCCCGAGAGCCATTGGCAAGAGAGACCTTCAAGATGGCGGAAGAGTAAGACATGGAGATCACCTTCCTCCCCACAAATACATCAGAAATACATCTACATGTGGAACAACTACTACAGAACACCTACTGAACGCTGGCAGAAGACCTCAGTCTTCCCAAAAGGCAAGAAACTCCCCACGTACCTAGGTAGGGCAAACGAAAAAAAGAAAAAACAGAGACAAAAGAATAAGGATGGGACCTGCCCCTCTGGGAGGGAGCTGTGAAGGAGGAAAGGTTTCCACATACTAGGAAGCCCCTTCACTGGTGGAGACAGGGCGTGGCGGGGTGGGGGGAAGCTTCGGAGCCACAGAGGAGAGCACAGCAATAGGGGTGCAGAGGGTAAACAGGAGAGACGCCCACACAGAGGATCGGTGCTGACCAGCACTCACCACCCAGGGCGGGTGAGGGCTGGAAGCTGAGGCTCGGGCTTCCGAGGTCAGATCCCAGGGAGAGGACTGGGGTTGGCTGCATGAACACAGCCTGAAGGGGGCTAGTGCACCACAGCTAGCTGGGAGGGAGTCCAGGAAAAAGTCTGGACCTGCCTAAGAGGCAAGAGACCATTGTTTGGGGGTGTGCGAGAAGAGGGGATTGGGATCACCGCCTAAATGAGCTCTAGAGACGGGCACAAGCAGCGGCTATCACCGCGGACCCCAGAGACGGCAATGAAATGCTAAGGCTGCTGCTGCAGCCACCACGAAGCCTGTGTGCGAGCACAGGTCACTGTCCACACCTCCCCTCCCAGGAGCCTGTGCAGCCCGCCACTGCCAGGGTCCCATGATCCGGGGACAACTTCCTCAAGAGAACACATGGCGCGCCTCAGGTTGATGCAACGTCACACCGGCCTCTGCCACCGCAGGCTAGCCCCTCACTCCATATCCCTCCCTCTCCCTGGCCTGAGTGAGCCAGAGCCCCCTAATCAGCTGCTCCTTTAACCCCGTCCTGAGCAAAGAACAGATGCCCTCAGGCGACCTAAACGCAGAGGCGGGGACAAATCCAAAGCTGAACCCCAGGAGCTGTGCAAACAAAGAAGAGAAAGGGAAATCTATCCCAGCAGCCTCAGGAGCAGCAGATTAACCTCCACAAACAAGCTGATGTACCTGCATCTGTGGAATACCTGAATAGACAATGAATCATCCCAAAATTCAGGTGGTGGACTTTGGGAGCAACGCTATATATATATTTTTTTCCTTTTTCTCTTTTTGTGAGTCTGTATGTGTATGCTTCTTTGTGTGATTTTTTCTGTATAGCTTTGCTTTTACCATTTGTCCTAGAGCTCTGTGTGTCTTTTTTTTTTTTTAACTATAGTTTTTAGCCCTTGTTATCATTGGTGGATTTGTGTTTTGGTGTGGTTCCTCTCTTCTTTCTTTCTTTTTTTTTATTACTTTAAATTAAAAAAAATTATAATTTTAATAACTTTATTTTATTTTTTTCTTTCTTTCTTTCTTTTTTTCTCCCTTTTCTTCTGAGCCATGTGGTTGACAGAGTCTTGGTGCTCTGGCCGGGTGTCAGACCTGTGCCTCTGATGGGGGAGAGCCACTTGGAGTTCAGGACAGTGGTCCACCACAGACCTCCCAGCTCCATGTAATATTAAACGGCAAAAGCTCTCCCAGAGATCTCCATCTCAATGCTAAGACCCAGCTCCACTCAACGAGCAGCAAGCTACAGTGCTGGACACCCCATGCCAAACAACTAGCAAGACAGGAACACAACCCCACCCACTAGCTGAGAGGCTGCCTAAAATCATAATAAGGTCACAGACACCCCAAAACACACCACTGGACACGGTCCTACCCACCAGAAAGACAAGATCCAGCCTCATCCTCCAGAACACAGGCACGAGTCCCCTCCACCAGAAAGCCTACACAACCCATTGAACCAACCTCACCCATTGGGGGTAGACACCAAAAACAACAGGAACTACAAACCTGCAAACTGCAAAAACGAGACCCCAAAACACAGTAAGTTAAGCAAAATGAGAAGACAGAGAAACACACAGCAGATAAAGGAGCAAGGTAAAAACCCACGAGACCAAACAAATGAAGAGGAAATAGGCAGTCTACCCGAAAAGAATTCAGAGTAATGATAATAAAGGTGATCCAAAATCTTGGAAATAGAATGGAGAAAATACAAGAAACGTTTAACAAGGACCTAGAAGAACTAAAGAGCAAACAAACAATGATGAACAACACAATAAATGAAATTAAAAATTCTGTAGAAGGAATCAATAACAGAAAACTGAGGCAGAAGAACAGATAAATGACCTGGAAGATAAAATAGTAGAAATAACTACTGCAGACGAGAATAAAGAAAAAAGAATGAAAAGAATTGAGGACAGTCTCAGAGACCCCTGGGACAACAATAAATGCACCAACATTTGAATTACAGGGGTCCCAGAAGAAGAAGAGAAAAAGAAAGGGAATAAGAAGACATTTGAAGATATTATAGTTGAAACCTTCTAAAATTGGGAAAGGAAATAATTAATCAATTGCAGGAAGCATAGAGAATCCCATACAGGATAAATCCAAGGAGAAACAAGCCAAGACACATAATAATCAAACTATCAAAAATTAAATACAAAGAAAAAATATTAAAAGTAGCAAGGGAAAAGCAACAAATAACATATAAGGGAATCCCCATAAAGTTAACAGCTGATCTTTCAGCAGAAACTCTGCAAGCCAGAAGGGAGTGGCAGGACCTACCTAAAGTGATGAAAGGGAAAGACCTACAACCAAGGTTAATCTACCCAGCAAGGATCTCATTCAGATTCGACAGAGAAATTAAAACCTTTACAGACAAGCAAAAGCTAAGAGAATTCAGCACCACCATACTACCTTTACAAAAATGCTAAAGGAACTTCTCTAGCCAGCAAACACAAGACAAGGAAAAGAGCTACAAAACCAAACCCAAAACAATTAAGAAAATGGTAATAGGAACATACATTTTGATATTACCTTAAATGTAAATGGATTAAATACTGCAAACAAAAGACATAGACTGGCTGAATGGATACAGAAACAAGACCCATATATATGCTGTCTACAAGAGACCCACTTCATACCTAGGGACACATACAGACTGAAAGTGAGGGGATGCAAAAAGATACTCATGCAAATGGAAGTCAAAGAAAGGTGGAGTAGCAATTCTCATATCTGACAAAATAGACCTTAAAATAAAGACTATTACAAGAGACAAAGAAGGACACTACATAATGATCAAGAGATCAATCCAAGAAGGAGATATAACAATTGTAAATATTAATGCACCCAACATAGGAGCACCTGAATACATAAGGCAAATGCTAAAAGCCATAAAAGGGGGAATCGACACTAACACAATCATAGTAGAAGGCTTTAACATCCCACTTTCACCAATGGACAGATGATCCAAAATGAAAATAAATAAGGAAACACAAGCTTTAAATGACACATTAAACAAGATGGACTTCATTGATATTTATAGGACATTCCATCCAAAAACAACAGAATACACTTTCTTCTCAAGTGCTCACGGAACATTCTCTAGGATAGATCATATCTTGGGTCACAAATCAAGACTTGGTAAATTTAAGAAAATTGAAATCGTATCAAGTATCTTTTCTGACCACAATGCTATGAGACTAGATATGAATTACAGGAAAAAATCTGTTAAAAATACAAATACACAGAAGGTAAACAATACACTACTAAATAACCAAGAGATCACTGGAGCAATCAAACACAAAGTCAAAAAATATCTAGAAACAAATGACAATGAAAACACGACGACTCAAAACCTATGGGATGCAGCAAAAGCAGTTCTAAGAGGGAAATTTATAGCAATACAATCCTACCTCAGGAAACAAACATCTCAAATAAACAACCTGACCTTACACCTAAAGCAATTAGAGAAAGAAGAACAAAAAAACCCCAAAGTCAGCAGAAAGAAAGAGACCATAAAGATTAAGAAATAAATGAAAGGGAAATGAAGGAAACAATAGAAAACATCAATAGAACTAAAAGCTGCTTCTATGAGAAGATAAAAAAATTGATAAACCATTAGCCAGACTCATCAGGAAAAAAAGGGAGAAGACTCAAATCAAAAGAATTAGAAATGAAAAAGGTGAAATAACAGCTGACACTGAAGAAATACAAAGGATCATGAGAGATTACTACAAACAACTATATGCCAATAAAATGGACAACCTGGAAGAAATGGACACATTTTTAGAGATGCACAATCTTCCGAGACTGAACCAGGAAGAAATAAAAAACGTAAACAGACCAATCACAAGCACTGATATTGAGACTGTGATTAAAACTCTTCCAACAAACAAAAGCCCAGAACCAGATGGCTTCACAGAAGAATTCTATCAAACATTTAGAGAAGAGCTAACACTTATCCTTCTCAAACTCTTCCAAAATATAGCAGAGGGAGGAACACTCCCAAACTCATTCTACGAGGCCACCATCACCCTGATACCAAAACCAGACAAAGATGTCACAAAGAAAGAAAACTACAGGCCAATATCACTGATGAACATGGGTGCAAAAATCCTCAATAAAATACTAGCAAACAGAATCCAACAACACACTAAATGATCATACACCACGATCAAGTGCAATTTATCCCAGGAATGCAAGGATTCTTCAACATATGCAAATCAATCAATGTGATACACCATGTTAACAAACTGAAGGATAAAAACTATATGATCATCTCAATAGATGCAGAAAAAGCTTTCGACAAAATTCATCACCCAATTATGATAAAAACCCTCCAGAAAGTAGGCATGAGGGAACTTACCTCAACATAATAAGGGCCATATATGACAAATCCACAGCCAACATCATTCTCAGTGGTGTAAAACTGAAAACATTTCCACTAAGATCAGGAACAAGACAAGGTTGCCCACTCTCACCACTATTATTCAACATAGTTTTGGAAGTTTTAGTCATAGCAATCAGAGAAGAAAAAGAAATAAAAGGAATCCAAATTGGAAAAGAAGAAGTTAAGATGTCACTGTTTGCAGATGACATGATACTATATATAGAGAATCCTAAAGACTCTACCAGAAAACTACTAGAGCTAACCAATGATTGGTAAAGTAGCAGAATACAAAATTAATGCACAGAGATCTCTTGCATCCTATACAATAATGATGAAAAATCTGAAAGAGGAAATTAAGGAAACACTCCCATTTACCATTGCAACAAAAAGAATAATATACCTAGGAATAAGCCTACCTCAGGAGACAAAAGACCTGTATGTAGAAAACTGTAAGATACTGATGAAAGAAATTAAAGATGACACAAACAGATGGAGAGATATACCATGTTCTTGGATTGGAAGAATCAACATTGAGAAAATGACTATACTACCCAAAGCAATCTACAGATTCAATGCAATCCCTATCAAACTACCAATGGCATTTTTCACAGAACCAGAACAAAAAATTTCACAATTTGCATGGAAAGACAAAAGACCCCGAATAGCCAAAGCAATACTGAGAAAGAAAAACGGAGCTGGAGGAATCAGGCTCCTGGACTTCAGACTATACTACAAAGCTACAGTAATCAAGACAGTATGGTACTCGTGCAAAAACAGAAATATAGCTCAATGGAACAGGACAGAAAGCCCAGAGATAAACCCATGCATATATGGTCACCTTATTTTTGATAAAGGAGGCAAGAATATACAATAGAAAAAAGATAGCCTCTTCAATAAGTGGTGCTTGGGAAAACTGGACAGCTACATGTAAAACAATGAAATTAGAACGCTCCCTAACACTATACACAAAAGTAAGCTCAAAATGGATTAAAGACCTAAATGTTAAGTCCAGACACTATACAACTCTTAGAGGAAAACACAGGCAGAACACTCTGTGACATAAATCACAGCAAGATCCTTTATGACCCACCTCCTAGAGAAATGGAAATAAAAACAAAAATAAACAAATGGAACCTAATGAAACCTAAAAGCTTTTGCACAGCAAAGAAACCATAAACAAGACGAAAATACAACCCTCAGAATGGGAGAAAGTATTTGCAAATGAAGCAACTGACAAAGGATTAATCTCCAAAATTTACAAGCAGCTCATGCAGCTCAATATCAAAAAAACAAACCACCCTATCCAAAAATGGGCAGAAGACGTAAATAGACATTTCTCCAAAGAAGATATACAGATTGCCAACAAATAGAAGAAGGAATGCTCAACATCCCTAATTATTAGAGAATTGCAAATCAAAACTACAATGAGTTTGATCACTATCACCTCACACCAGTCAGAATGACCATCATCAAAAAATGCACAAACAATAAATGCTGGAAAGGGTGTGGAGAAAAGGGAACCCTCTTGCACTGTTGGTGGGAATGTACACTGATATAGCCACTATGGAGAACAGTATGGAGGTTACTTAAAAAACTGAAAATAGAACTACCGTACGACCCTGCAATCTCACTACTGGGCAGATACCCTCAGAAAACCATAATTCAAAAAGAGTCATGTACCACAATGTTCAATGCAGCACTATTTACAATAGCCAGGACATGGAAGCAACCTAAATGTCCATCAACAGATGAATGGATAAAGAAGATGTGGCACATATATACAATGGAATACTACTCAGCCATAAAGAGAAACGAAATTGAGTTATTTGTAGTGAGGTGGATGGACCTAGAGTAGGTCATACAGAGTGAAGTAAGTCACAAAGGGAAAAACAAATACCCAAATACTGTATGTTAATACATATATATGGAATCTAAAAAAAAAAATGGTTATGAAGAACCTAGTGGCAGGACAGGAATAAAGATACAGACGTAGAGAATGGACTTGAGGACACAGGAAGGGGGAAGGGTAAGCTGGGATGTAGTGAAGAGAGTGGCATGGACTTATGTATACTACCAAATGTAAAATAGATAGCTAGTGGGAAGCAGCCACATAGCACAGGGAGATCAGCTCCGTGCTTTGTGACCACCTAGAGGGGTGGGATCGGCAGGGTGGGAGGGAGACGCAAGAGGGAGAAGATATGGGGATATATGTTTATGTATAGTTGACTCACTTTGTTATAAAGCAGAAACTGACACACCATTGTAAATCAATTATACTCCAATAAATATGTTAAAAAATAATTAAGTATATTACAGAAAATGCTTCACAACACCAACATACTATGTGCATTATGAAATATCCACAACAATAGAAATTTGAAATGAGATAAACCTAAGTTTTATATTTTTTCCCAACATCCTCAAGGACCTCCTTGTACCCACTTTGGAGACTTCTTTGCTCTCTGCCCACAATGACCTCTGCTGAACTGCAACCATGGCCTCCAGGAGGGCAGGGCCCTTGGATGCCTTGCTCATCCCATAATCCCCATTACCTTAGAGTACTCATTGAGTATTAGTTCTCCCTTGAGCCCTTTCCTTCCTGGGGGGCTGACACTAGACATAGGTGACATTAGTTTCTCTGTTATCTTTAAGCAGTCTAATTCTATAACTTCTGGGAGGCACTAAAGAGAACTTCTCCACCCAGTGACAGAATGACAAGCACTGGAATGTAAAGTGAGTCCCTTAGCCTAAGGCTACTGATGAAAGTGAAGGAGAATTTTTATACCCTCTAGGAAATGCAATCCATTAAACCGTTAAAAAGAGGAATTTGAGGTATTTCCCCACTATCCAATGGCACTGGAAGAATTTTTAAAGTTGAAGAGTAAATACGGGAACACTGTAACCTTTCAGAAGTACAACTGTTTAAAAAGAGCCTACTGGGAAGCTGCTCAAATATTCTAAAACAATGAGCAGCTTGACATTTTTCAAACAAATATTTTAAAACTCAGGTCCACACGTGCACTGGAAATTAATGCCATTTGTTCAACAATAATAGACTTGGTTCACATCCACTCTTGTACGTTGGATTATATTTGCTGATTTCATTAAACCTTCAAAAGGTTACAGCAGTTGACATATGAAAAACTCCACACCTCTAGAAGAAGGAATTTTGTCCCAGTCCTCTTTTTACAAAACCTCTCTTCAGAAAGAAATGATAAAGCATAGGACTCTGTTCCTCACTATCCCTGATTATATATTCAAACTTCTTTATCTACAGATATACTAACAAGGAAACAGAAACAGGTGGTCATGAACAAACTTGGGACTGAGAACAAGGCCAGTACCACGGGGAACTCCAAGAACTGCCTGAAGGGACGTTGTAGGGAGGCCCAGAGACCTGGGCTCCTCAAGCAAGGGTCACAGGATGCAAAACTGGGCATGAATGAGCCCACCTCAGCACTCAACTGGTGGGACCAGGGGGCATTTTAATCATAGACAGGACTCCAGAATTCAGTACTTAGCAATGTCAATTGTCTTCCTATCTCTTCTTTCCAGAACACTAAACAAAAACACACAAACAAACAAAAATCCTCCAAAGGGATTTCAGCAGGACCAACAGAAGGGCTGTGTAACTACAGAGAGAATGAAGTCAGCCCTTAAATATGCTTTATAAAGCTACTTGAATTGGAAAAAACTTCTTGACCATGCCAGAAACATATGATCAATGTGGGTTAAATTAGGGTTTCCATAATCATGACAGTAATTTCTGCAATAAGATCTTTAACAGCTACTAATGTACAAAACTCTCCAGCCTAAAAGGCTTAGTGACACAAATAACTATTACGTTGTCAAATCCTGAGTAACAATAAAAGTCCTGGAATTAACCCCAATATGCATTAAAGGCTGCAGTTACTGTATCTGTGGCCTAGATACATTTCTGAAAAACTTCAAAAAAAAAAGTCTACAACACTTCTCACTAGTGGTTGTGCTGTAGCGCTATAATGTCCTTTATGTATTTATTTCCTTTTTCTTTTGAGAAAGAAGCCTTCTTCAGATTCCTAGTTTCTTTAACAGTTTCATTTTAACTTACACAAACCAAGAGGACCAGACTGCTATTCTCCAGTTGTACAAGTTCCTTAACTTTCTTGTGCCTTGGTTTCTTATCTATAAAAGCAGAATAATAATAACACAAAGTATTGGTTATTATGAGGATTATCTGAATATATGCAAATCATTTAGGACAAAGCCTGGTCCATGGTAGTCAATTATCAATTATTTGTATTACTTTTTTTACTTGAGTGGTTTATACAGATTTATGAAAACAGGTCCAACCATGATATGGGGCAAACTTTCAAATTTTTGATAATTTACTTCCAGGTCATTCAGCTCTCCCATTTAAAATTCCAGCCTATGAGTATCTCTTATTCTACACTGGAGTACTAGAGGGCTTTCCAAAGGAACAGAATTTGGGTAGGTCTGGAAGGCTAGCGGCTTTCAATTGAAGACCCCAGCTTTCAATCATTCAAACCACAGGACAGTACATGGGTCTGGTAGGAGAGTTCCAGAAAGCAGATCTCCCATAAGTAATGTATTTAATGCCCTCTGAGATAGAGTTCAACCATGTTAGATAAAAGCACATCACAGGGATTCCTGGTCCCAGCTACAAGTGATGACATTAAAAGGGTCATATTCAAAGTTACTTCCTGAATCAGAGAAAGAGCAAAAGGGAAGAGATGATAAGAGGCACTAGGTTGGTATTTCTCTAAGTGTGGTCCTCAGAATACCAGCATCAGAATCATCTATGACGTCTGTAAAAATGCAGATTCCTGGGTCCCATCCCGGACCTACTGGATCTGAATCTGAGCATGGGTCCGAGGAATCTACATTTTTACTAATCACCCGGATGATTCCTGTGCATGTTAAATTTTTAAGAACCAGTCCAAGAAATTCAACTCAGGTTGTGGGACTGAGCCATAAATCTGTGCTGCTGGTGAGGGATCTTCTGTGTCAACTAGAGGAACTGTGGATTGCTTGAGCTCTGGCTTACCTCTCTTATACCCCAAGGGTCCCTTTCATTTGCTTCATCCCTGCACTTATCCCAGCCTCAAACCGAGAACCCAACTCTACAAATCGTACTGGGACCAAAAGAGGGAAATGGGCAGAGCTTGCCATCCTGAGAACTTGGCTCCAACACTGACTTTGTAGTATTCCTTCCTTAATGTGGCTTCTCGCAAGATTATCAAATTTCCATTGAAAAAAAAAACCGTATAAGTTCAGGGTAAGACAGTAAGGCTTGAAAAAAAAAAACAAAGAAAGAAAGAAAAAAAACGCTCAGCTCTTCCCTAATAGGGATGAAAGAAGAAAATGGAATATAGAAAATGTACCAAATAAAAAAATAAAAGAGAAAGAGAAAAAAAAAGAAAATGTATCAAAGAATTGCTTTTTGTGGTTTACTTGTGAAATCAAGTTAGGCAGTCTTTTGAAAGACAATGCTGTATGAGGTTCTGCTAACAAGAATAACCAAATTGATTTCTCTAAATTATAAATCAGTATATATATATACTCCTATGCTATTTAGACATTGCAAACTAAGTTATCTTCTCTAGAGAAAAGGAAAAGGGGAAAGGATAAGAATAAAGCATTCTAGACATATATCAACATTAAAGAAATTCAATATTTCAATAGTAGCTTGAACGGCTAAACATCTTCCTCTTTAAGTATTAGCTGCCTTATTCTTTCTTTTTGTCAGTTCAGTTTTCTTGCATTTGTATTTTTTTAATTAAAATTGTTACATTTGATCCATAGGAATGAGAAGAGGACATCCGATGCACAATACACGTATACATGTGAAACTGTGCTTGCTCCACTACTGTGAGGGCACAGAAGCGTATTGTACACTTTCACTCCAGTAGTTTTAGAATCATGGATCTCAGTTATGCCCGTGACATCCCTAGCAGGGCAAGGACAACGTCACCTCCGGCAGGAGTGGGATGGGGGACCTGGAGTGGCTTGGCAAAATCTCCAGCATCCCACAGCATGCTGGCCAGGAAACTCTCAGTTGCGAGCATCTCAGTCACCCTGTCGACTCCACCCCATGCTGATGCTCAAGCCCAACTCATTACTACTAACAGCAGCCATATTGTCCAGCGTTAAGGTACACGGCCACACTGTGGACAGGAGCCTACAGAGAAAGAACTTGTTACGGAGTGTAAACTGGGGGAGTATTTAGGCAGCTGAAAGTCTGAAGCTGATTTACATGCAAGCCAGCCAGGCCAAAAGAGGAAAGAAACTAGGGACCGAGGCAAATTCAGCTGAGCTCTGGAATGCAAATAAAGTTTACAAATGAGAAAGGTATCAAGGTTATAATAGTAAGAGTGCAAGGCCAGCACGAGTTCAGCCAATCCCAGCAGCTTGTTGAAACCAGTTCTCCCCTACTCCACTGAATGTACTTCCTGATTTCAAAGTTACATAAGCCTATCTGCGGCAGGCAGCTCCATCCATTACCCACATTCCATCCAGCTAATTAGCAGGTGCCAGACATACTTCTATGGGAGAGGGCTGAGAGCAATTCTGTAAGTCCCTGTGTTTTCATTAATGTGAATTTCTCAGCCTTTCTAGGTCAGAGAAACGCTGGGTGATTACAAGCTCTTACTTGTATGAAAAGGGGAAAAAGCATGCTGGCACATTATAAGGAGCTGATGCCAGTTCCCAAGACTTGGGGAAAGAAGATGGAGTGCTTGAAAGAATGCAAAGGTATTTTTTCTTAAGTAAAATGAATTGATAGACTGTTTTACATCTGCCAAAGGAATCAATCAAGAGAGCACGTAAGGTGCTTTGAGTATTAAATTACAAAAGAAGACTAACTCCAGTAATTAAAGGTGGACTAGCTGATGGGAATTCATCTTCTTGTAGTTCTTCCTAAACTACGAGTGAACTGAAAACTCTTTGTAGTATTCATTCATTCATTCATTCAACAAATGCTCCATAAAGCCTACCTCATCCCAGGAACTGAGATGGACTCAAGGAACACAGAGGTCGAGTTTCCTCCTTTGTACTCCAGAAGCCATCTGTCCCCTCATCAACATCCCATTTGCAAGCTACTCAGGAATATTACTTTGTCTTTTCCACTAGATTTTTAGCCAGTCAGTTAATGAACACTTGAGGAAAGAAAGATAGAAGGGAGTGAGACAGAGATGGAGGGAGACACAATTCCTTTCAAAAAGCACATCACCTAGTTTGCTGTGAAAGTCAAGGTGGTCTGGAGTTTCGTATAAAGGGACCACGGAGGACTGTTGGCTTTTTTTCCCCCTTTGTGAGCTAAGTCCTCCATATGGGACCAACCCTAACCTTTGGCTGATGAACCATAATTTTATGTGGAGCTCTATCAGTATCACATTCATTTTAGAGTTGGGAGGAATTAAAAAACCCATTTGGGATATTTGTTTTCAATGTATTAAACTGTGTAACTGTCAGGGAACAATGAGGGAAATCAAATAGGGCAGGAAAGGGAAAACAATTTTTACAGAGAAAAGTAGAATTCATGCTTTAGAATACCCAGGTTAAAAATATTTATTATGATAACAGAGTCAGACTCTCATTACACTTTCACTTGGCATCCCTGAAAAAAGTATTAGTGGTAGAAATTAAGACACCTGAAATTACCAAGCATTGGGGAAGACAGGGAACAGCCGGAACGCTTACGTACTTTTGGTGGGAATGTAAATTGGCACAATCCCATTGAATACAATTTGGCATCACCTAGCAAGGCTGAATATGTGTAAACCCCTTGACCCAGAAATTCCACTCCTAGGTATATGCCCTAGAGCAACTTTTGCACGTATGTGCCAAGAGACGTGGACAAAAATATGTTCATAAACTACACTGTTGGAAACAGCAAAAACTGGAATCAACCCAAAAGTCCATCAACAGTCAAATGGGGAGGTAAGCTGTGGCATAGTCACACAATGAAGTCTTATAAAATGTGAAAATAAATGAAGCACAGCTGCACACGTCAAAATGCATGCTATGCTTTTAAAAAAGCAAATTATGGAAGACTACATACAATGAAAATAGTTTTATAAAGCTTTTAAAAAAGCAAAACTATATAATATATTGTTTAGAGATACATATATGGGAAACCTATTTTTAAAAACATAAAAGGATTAACACAAAAAATCCAGACTAGCATTTGCAGGGTGAGGGGACACAGAGAGACTCTAGGAGTGGAGCCCAAGGTAGAGTCAATGGGACTAGTGATGTTAGGTTGAGACCGTTTCATTATACAGACGATCGTTTCATTATTAGGCTTCACAGTGTACATAGATGATACATATTCTGTTGTACAGATCAACTGTGACATATATAAAATGTTTAAATTCTGGTATATCATATGATGGAATACTACACAGCCATTAAAATAAGTTAATTAGATCCACATGTTCTGGAAAAGATCAAGACAAATTGTTTAGGTTAACAAAAAGACCAAGACAGAACCATACCATAGTACACTACCATTTCTGTAACAAGTTAGCCAAGATATTAAAAGCTCATATACCTATGTGATAAGTATATATTTGTACTGAATACCTTCTGCTTGGCCCTCCAACCCACCCTCCATCCTGCACTCTGACTGAGGAGGTTGACCTAGATGGACCCCATCAATCAGTTTTCCTGCTCCCTGGCTTCCCATAGGGTTCAGTCAACAGGGAGCTTCAGCAGGAGAATGGAGGGAGGGAAAAGAGGGAGGTCAGTGTGCTTATTCCCAGCTACCTCTCTGTAGGTGTGGTCTCAGCACCATCAGAGGGTCCTTTCTGCAGCACGTTCCCTGTGTCCAGGCATCCATGAAACTCCCTCCCTGTGCCCTTTCAGGGCTAGGGATAGTAAACATTGTCTCTTGTGGCTTCCCTCCACCATCTCACACTTTGTAAATAGTCCCTTTATTAAACTCAAATTATCCTAATTTGATTCCACCATCTGTTTCCTGCTGGGACCCCAACTGATACAATTATACATGGATATACAAGCATAGAAAAAGGACTAGAAATATACACAAGAAAGGTAATCAGTGGTTAACACTGGTGAAAGAAGCTAGAATTAGAGGAAGAGGGAAACACTACGGTTTTGGCCTTTATATTTTTGTATTGTATAACTTATTTCTAAGAGGCAAGTATTCATGTATTTGAGCAAAACAAATTTTATGAGTACCAGAAAAAATAATGTTTTAAATGCAAAGCTGGGCAGGTTAGTTAAAGGACCAAATCAGGTCCCTTCATCTCTATATCCCTGGTCCCCGGCACAGCGCCAGCCACACAGTAGGTGCTGATAAGAAATGCTGACACTGTAATCCAGTGAACCTTAGACTTAAAGGATGTCTCAGAAGCAAGGTTAGCTTCCATGTAGTTAAGTAATAAAAGAGAACGAATAAACACCTGCTAGAGTAGCTCCACAGAGGCTTCCTAGAGGCGTGGGTAATGATGGCCCCAATGACTGTAGGTGCAGGCAACAACTGGGCAATGAGCCTGGTTCCTGGCCTGCATGGTGTGCCCACGGCTGAGGCCCCAGGCCCTCTGCACTGAGCTGGGCATGAGAATTGCACATAACCATGCTTACGGAGGTGTCTCTCCAAGGCCAGGCAGACTTCAGTACTACTATCTCCCCTCTTGGTACCCAGGGTCTGGACGCTTCTCTGGACTATGAACTCTGTGGTTAAAACCCTTTGGCTGGGTTTCCCTGGTGGCGCAGTGGTTGAGAGTCCGCCTGCCGATGTAGGGGACACGGGTTCGTGTCCCGGTCTGGGAGGATCCCACATGCCACGGAGCGGCTGGGCCCGTAAGCCACGGCCGCTGAGCCTGTGCGTCCGGAGCCTGTGCTCCGCAACGGGAGAGGCCACAACAGTGGGAGGCCCGCGTACCGCAAAAAAAAAAACAAAAAAACCCTTTGGCTACCAGGCTATGACCACTAGACTGGATGCCATCTGGGCAGCTGAGGCTGCGGGTGGCCACCAACACCTGTCTGAGCCCAGGAAGGAGATTAAACCCAGGTCCAGGCTCCCCGCTAGGCTGGTCCACTCAGCCATAGAAAACCAGATCTGGTTAACTCAAATTGTCCTTCAAAACTCAGTTCCTCTGAGAAGCCTTTCCTGATTCCCTGAATTTGAGTTAAGTGCTTTCCTTCTTAAATGGTCCATAGACACTGTGTACTTCCTCTATCATAATATTTTTTATACTATTGATATATTGAAATCACCCGTTTACCTGTGTGTCTCTCTCACTAAAGTACAAGCTCTGAGGACAGGGGCTGAGTCTTACTCACCTCTGTATCATAAGGGACACTGACATAGAGTAGGGATTCAGCAAATACTGGAAGGGAAAAAAAAAAAGGAAGAAGGAAGAGATGGAGTGAGGAAACTAAGGAAGGAAGGAAGGGAGGGAGGGAGGGAGGGAGGGAGGGAGGAAAAAAAGAAACCACACGCTGCGGGGTCCATAGATATGACAACACAAAATAGATCACCCTGTTTTGCCTACTCTGATGACTTAAAGCAATGGATATTCAAGAGTCCCAGCAAAGATGAAGTCGTTGATTTATCACATACTTACTGAGAACCTCCCTTCCACCAATTACTGTGCTAGGGGCCAGTGATATAATGGTGAGAAGAAAAACAGATCATAGCCCCTTACTCACCCCCTACCCCCACGCACATATGTGGGGACATTTTGTTTTTCAAACTTCTGATGTTTCTAAATGTTCTGAAATATTTTCCAAAGGTCTCTTGAGATCTTTGGAGTATTTAGATATTTCTGCTTATTTCTAATAATAGTTTTCAGGCAAGAGATTTTGTGAGTTAATTAGCATTAGGTACAGCTATCAGAGACCTGTACTGGTTCCTCTGTGCCGAATTATCTCAAGAATTCTTTGCCAAAGAAACAAAAATGAATGTTTAATTTTGGACCCCCTCTGTCTTTGTGATGACTTTACAGAATTCTGTGGTATTTGAAAAGCATCAGGAAAAGTAAATAATGAAGGTTTGGTGTTCCTTTTTTAAACACAAATGAACCCATTAGGCAAATGAGTCAGAAATCATATGAGAACATTAGGAATTAAAACAGACTTGAAAATGATTTCTAAAAGACCTTAGGCAAAATTCTATTCAATTCCATCCAGAAATACTGCATTAGTCCCACCAGATTGATCGATGCTACCTTCTGATTGCCCCTCACCACCCTTACTCCTTCTAATATGTACCCATTGCCACCATGCAGCAGGCAGAGAGAATGCAAGAACTTCATTCTTAACAAACAGGTCCAAGGTTTTCTCCAAGCACATGAGAAGTGTACCAAAAGACCATGAAAAGGAGAGAAAGAATAAAACCAACACACAAAATTATAATCTTCTATTGGATGTTCACTACTTGACTTGGGTTCATAAGACACTGGCCATGCTCATTAGAGAGGTGAGCAATACATGGTAAGAAAAGAGGTAGAACGAACTGGGATGCACAGTCGACTTTCAGTGACCCACATGTGGTAAACCAGTGGAGACCTTTCCATCTCGGGCTGATCTCCTGGGCCACTATCAGGATAAGACTTTTAAGTGGATGGAGTAGACTGTTACTTTGTGCTATGATTTGGGAGATCCTGAAAAATCCTAAAATCCAAACTCCCCACGGGCCTTTCCATGGTACACAAAATTCCCACGTTACACACATTAAAACGCTGACAGGCCTTCACAAGAAGGCAAACTCTACCAGGGATGTGAAACCTTAAACCGTTAACAGCCTGTGGCTGGTTACGTGGCTGATGCATGGGTGGGTTCACACACGCTGCTTTTGAAAACAGAAACCTGGTTTTGTCCTGGGAGCAATCTCTTCCCCACTCTCAGTCCACGGTCTGGGTGAAACCGACCGTGACCCCTGGCTCCGGTATAGCACCCTAGCGAGTGCTGGACGACCGCAGACCGACGGCCCCCCATCACAGTGAAAGGAGGCAAATGACTCAAGTCAAACGAATGCAAGTTCAATCCAGGACTTCTGCCAGAAAAAAAAATGTCCCCATTTCTTTTAGGATTCTAAAATGGTAGAATATAATCCTGCTGCTAGTAAGGCCTTGGGGACCCCATTTCTCAGTTTGCCTGAGAATGAAGCATCCCCAAAAAAGTAGAGCCTTGTGAAGGAGAGGCCAACGTCTGATATATTCTAGAAACCTGGATTCAGCCCTACAAAACTTCTTTAGTTACACGAGCCATGACATTGCCCTCTCACTAAACCAGTCTCACTAAGTTTCTGAAACTTAAAACTCCAAGAGTTCTGATCCATACATAGGTATTGATGCCCTAATCAGAATGCATGGTGGGGAAAAACGCAGGCTGCAGAGTGGAAGGAAAAGAACATAACTGGAGATCACAAAGATCTGGCTCTGTCCCTAAATACTTAACGTTGGACACGTCCCTTCATAAAAACAATGGCGGGGGTGGATGATAATGAACTCTAAGCTCCCTTTAAGCTTTGACATACCATGATTACAGACATACTTCTGAGAGTGGGGAGAAGAACCGGAGAAAGGCATACTTTGCATGCTTTCAAAGGGAGGTGGGAGTCGGGGGCTTGTTTAGCTAAGCTAATGAGGACCCACAGGCAAGGAAGATGGGTTGCTGACAGGAAAATGAATGATCGTGCAACAAACTTCAATAACTTGACAATTTTGCCTGAACCAGTCCTGACTATCAAAGAAAGAAACTTCTGAGTCAAAGTCAAGACCTGTGTATTAACCATTCCCTCCAGGAGTAAGGCTGCCCTAGAGGTTAGGAGATGAAGGATGTGGCTGCCACACTGATGTGTGATTGGGCCCTTTTTGCTCCACTGAGACCCTGCCAGGAACACCCTCTTCACCTAGCACTTCCTGTCTGAAGCCTACCTGACCTTCGGCACCCAGCCCAAGGCTCTTCTCCTCCATGAAGCCTCCTGCAGCATTGCTTCACGCAGTGATCTCTCTGTGGTCCTTAATCCTAGGTCACTTGTTATGTGTTCCTCTCACTTAAAAATTACCTGATTTGTGGATGGGCCTTTCTGCAATGATGGGAGACCCCAGAGGATGCCAGAGACGACATGCCCCCCAGTGACAGATGCTGGGTGAGAACTTAGGTCCCCAGCCTCCACATGCAGAGCTCTTCCCTCCACATCCACCAATGACACCTACTGCTGCCTTCTCGTCCTCTTGTTGCCTTTTCACTGAATGTTCACTTCAACGCTGCTGCCCCTGCAACTTCTTCCTGAATGCCTCCTGTGTACGAGGCACTGTGTTAGGTTGCTTGTGAACATTTTCTGTAATCATCACAACCATTCTGGAAGTACACATCACCAGTCCCATTTCAGACACGAGGCACAGTAAGGCTGAGTGACTTGACCAAGATCACAGAGCTATGAACAGGAAGGGCTAGGATTTCAAGTTAGGACTATCTAGCTGTGAGGCCATTTTTTTCCCCCTCTCTATCATCATCACCACATTAGCATCACTGGTACTTAGCAAAGAGCAGCTAAAGATATTACTTTAAATCCTCCCCGCCTTGCCATGTGGATATTAATCTTATTTTCCAGATGAAGTCACTTGCTCCAGGAAGCCACTGCTGACCACCACCTCTAGTTGAGCTTAGCATCCCTCCTAAGTGCTTCTCTTCCGTCCTATGCTTCCTCTGTGTTTTTAGCATTTAGCTACTGCCTTGAAAACCTCAGCTTTCTGTCTCCTCCACTGAATTAAAAGCAACTTGGAGGCAGGGACAATGTCTTGTCAGTTGCTTATTCAGTAACTAATTGTTGACTAAATAAGGTTGACAAAAGTTCACAAGAAGCCTCTGCTGATGGTACAGGACACTTTCCATTTCACCCTGGCCCCTCCCCCTACTCATTACAGGAGGGCACATTCACTTCCACGCAGAGCAAGAACAAACTGGCCCCGGGCTGCCAAGAACAGCAGCATCAGGGGAAAATTATCTCCCTGCGACTGGGGCTACACACTTGGCATTTTCTCGCCAAATCTGGTGTTCATGACTTTGCTGAGGCCTAGTCAAAGACAAACCAAAGCTACTTCCAAGAGACAGACGGCAAAAGAGCATACCCTGAGCCAGGTCTCTCCAACCACCGACTCCCCGTGGCAAGAGCTTCTGGTGTCTCTTTGCAAACGTCCAGCAGTCCTCCCTGAGCCATGCAGAAGGACTCTACAATCTGAAAGAGTTGACAAAAATCATCTCTTGAAGCTACTGTGGCAATTTTTAAAGAATACACCAATCAGCGAGAAATCAGTGGTTGCTGGAGGGTGGCGTGAACATTTTTAGAAAGGCCTTAATACCCTCTTACATGCATTCAGAATCACCCTATTCCACAGACACCCCCTTTCACCAGAAGCAGTCATTCATCTAACCGGTAGTTACTGCATATCTGTTGAGAATCAAGTACTCTCCTAGATGCTGGAGAGATAATGGTGAACAGATGAAACCTGGCATCACAAGTGAGCGCTTACCTGGAAGTGGCTGCTCACCAGACCATTTGCATCTAACCACTGGGAAATGGGTGCATGCAAGTTATATCTCCAGTAAAATAGATGCTTAAGACTGAAAACCTCCAAAGAATACCATCCTTACTGCCAGAGATAGAACTTTTTGGCAACTGTGTTTGTGAGGGTTCAACTTACCCTTTAGAAACAGCTAGGCAAAGAATCAGACCTCTGAAACAGTAATTCTATGGCCTTCAAATGCAGAGCCAGCAAGCGAGAGAGATTCTCTATTCCAAACGAACTCTGCACAAGTGAACAGGATTAACGTTTCAATATATCCCAAAAAAATCACTCCCTCTATATATTTTAAAAATGTAACAGTTCTCTTAACTCCTCATCCAATGAAGATATAAGGAGTTCCAACTGCTAGCCATCTGCTGAGCTAAAAGAAATACGTGTCCCTCTTTGCTCTGTGACTTTCTATGTATTTGCTTCCTTGATCTTGGGCTCATGTGAAGCTGAAGGCTCTTAAGGAGAGAAGATAACACTGTATTTTCCCTGTTCATTTCTGTTGTCATAGAAACCCCTATAGTTTCTGAATACGTTTCAGGAAACCTGTATCTCCCTCTTGATCTCGTAGCAGCGAAGATCGGGAAAGAAAAGCTTTCTCCCCTCTTGGTTTTTTTTTTTTTTTTTTGCTGTACGCTGGCCTCTCACTGTTGTGGCCTCTCCCGTTGCGGAGCACAGGCTCCGGACGCGCAGGCTCAGCGGCCATGGCTCACGGGCCCAGCCGCTCCGCGGCATGTGGGATCTTCCCGGACCGGGGCGCAAACCCGTGTCCCCTGCATCGGCAGGCGGACTCTCAACCACTGCGCCACCAGGGAAGCCCTCCCCTCTTGGTTTTTGACTGCTCCAGCCGAGGGTGTTTCTTGATTACCCTCCTGACCTGAATGAACACAGTGCCCCTTGAGTTCTCAGAACACAGAAAAGGCTGTTTTCAAAGCATAGCAATTTGTAAAGAAACTTTTGCCTCTGAGACACAGACCTAAGTGAATTCTCGACCCACAGTTTTCAGTGGATGCTTTCAGTTGGAAGCAAGCACGAGTAACTGTATCTGAGCCTAACTCATTTGTGTGCTTATACACACACGCCTGAAAATAAGAGCATACAGTGAAAGTACATTTTCAACCCAAACTCTACAGTGTGAAGACACATGTAGGAAAAATGAAGCATGTTTCAGAGACAGAGTCAGAATTGGTGAGAAGCCATGCTTTGAACCACGCTGAAGAAAACTGCAGGAATATCCACTTGGATTTCTGAAATTAAGCCAAAGAGGGGTAACCTGAGAGGGGACTGCATTCCGATTCTCTAGGATAGGACCTGAGAAACTGGCATTCGGGGAAGCATACAAGACAGCCTAGAAAGACAAGCATTTTTGTTTACTCTCATAAAGCAGGTCAAAAGAGCCCCGAGCACAACTTCTTTACAGAATGACATGCCACGTTCAAGCAAAGCAAAACATCCTACCTGCTGCATTCCTTCCAATACAACAGGTCGCTTCAGTAAGGCCTTCCTCATGGGAACAAAACGAATGTTACACATTTCATTTCTTTGCCTTGGAAAGGTTCTCTCTAGGACGTCTTAGTCCCCTGTCCCTCCCCAATAAACAGAAAGAAAGAGCGCACTTGGGATTTTAAACTGTCACTCACTTAGGTCACAATGATCTTCCATCATTCAAAAGGCTGCACAAGCTCTAAGACAAATACTTGTTAAGAGTTCGTTAACAAAGTCATGCCCCAAAATGAGGTTGGAAGGGGAGAGCATCTTCTCACTGGGAATAAAGTATAAGAAAAACACAGGTTTTTGAAATAATTCACAGTTCCTTGAAAGCGACCTGGATTGAAGCTTGGTTTCTGTTTGTTTTCAGACTCAGCAGAAAGCCTTCAGGCCCTGGACTCCTCAAATTAAAATCAGACACCAATCCAAGCATATTGTTTCTTCTGACTTGCCGCCCTCGGATTTGGAGTATAATTCCCCTTCATCAGGGCCTGAACTTCAGAAGCCCGTCTTGCAAGCAGCTTTCAGCCCACAGACAAAGTGAAGAGACTTCTGCTTTTCAGCAGGAGAGTCAGTGATGTGGAGAGCCTGGGGGCTCTTCAGAGCACAGCCCGGGTGGGTACAGTCTAAACGCAGGCCTGTTTGCTGTCTGCTCAGGAACTACAGAGTACAGAGGTAAACTGCTTAACCATGTCTGCCCGTTCAGAATACCATAGTCAGGAAAACCTGATTAAGAGGCCTGTAGCCGGCCAAAAGATAAACATCTGATACACATGCATCACCCACAAATCACAGGGCTGTGTATCTGAGGCAACACACAAGGCCAGCACCTCTCTCTTTCTCATGCAATCCTCTCTTATACCAAGACCTAATTTTTGGCTTATTCTTAATTCAAAGTAGGCAAGCACTAGACAGCTCATACGAAGGGAACCTTAACCCCTGAATACTGAATTTCCTGACAACTGATTTATGCTACCATGCCAATGTTAACTCCATTTAATTTAATTGTTTTGGTTTACGTTCGTTTCAAAAGCACAAAGGAGGAAGGTTATTAGTGCATAAATGCTCCAGGGTTTGAAACTGAAAGAGCACTTTTCGCTCACTCCCTGTCTTATGATATTAGAAAATGCTTCCTGAGAATCAGAGATGGGTATGGTCAACCCACAAAATGAATTGAGTAATTAGTTGGTTGTATAACACCATGATGAACTTGAGCTGTACAGGACTTGCTGATCCAGCCCTACATGTTTTCATTGCCTGTGTCTGTTTTAAGGTCAATGCGGTTGCAGAGGGCACGACTACCTCCTGGCATGATGTATATCATGGGATAAAGCAGAGTAGGTTGGAGGAATAAGCCAGAATTCATCACCAGGGTGCAAATTTCATTGCCCTGAGAAACAGAATTAGATGGAATTCATATCATGTCGGGGCTGGGTTTATTTGAAGGAAAGGAGGACCTGGGGTCTAAGGAGGCAAGAGAGGATGACGGTGGGAACATCTTAGCTAGGTTGGTTTCTGGAGCATAAAATGCCTCTCTGATGTGTTTCTAGGTTGGGGTTAAGTGGAACCATGTTCTGGTTCCCAGGAGAGAGTCCCTGGGACCCCGGACTTTTCCTCTGATGGGACAGCATAGAGTTTCAACACTTCTCCAGTACCAGTTCTTTCACGGATGCTCATCTCCACTGTGCCCTAGGGCCAGTGCAACCTCATGACACTCTCTGGGGACACCATTCTCCTGATGTCTATGAATGCAACTCACTGGGGTCACAACAATGGGAATGGAGCCTCCAGAGCTTCACGGCCCAGCAGCCCTGTCTTCCTCTCCTTGAAAAAGCCTTGGAAACCCATTTAAGGCTAGTGTGACCCAGACCTGGCTTTAATGTGCTTCGTTTCCCAACACAACCTTCGATGTTAGTGAACTGGCACGACCAAGCACTGCTGGACCAAGATTCTCCTGGGAGACCCCAGCTAGCTGCCGGCATCACGGGGAACAATGCAAGGGGAAGCAATCTTGTCCATCTTCCCCTCCCCCCAATTATCAAAAGTCAAGTATCTTAATCATTCAGCCTGGCTTCATTTAGGGATGTATAATGACTCAGAATGAACTCTGAGAAGTAACTTAGGACATTGCCCTCTGCCCTCAAGGCGGTACATAAATGGAGTCACATGAAAGTATGTCATATCTAAAGTTTCAAGAAAAGATTCCACAGCCTTACTCAGTAAACTGTTCCGAGTTTCACAGTCATAACTCTGCTACATAAGTTTCTCATGTTGAAGCTTAAGCCCATTTGGTTTCTTACTGTTCTAGCCTAGATAACCTTTTATGTAAGAAATGTGGCGTATTAAAACAAAACAGAATTTACTTATAGGAGTGAAGACTGACTTTCAAATCTTCCTAGGAATCTATATGTTTACTTCCATTGAGGTAGCCCAGTGCCCAATACAGAGTCGTCATTCCTTAAATTTATTTTTGAGTGAATGGATTGTTCAAATATTTTTTAAAAACTTATGGGGAAGGTTTATTTTCCCTAAAGCAGTGGAAACAGGAAGAATAGTTTGAAGCTATGAAGAGATAGACCTGGATCTGAACTGTTCACAGCTGCCCGAAGATGGATTAGCCCGCACGGGGGAATGAGTTCCATGTCACTGGGGGTATTCAAGCTGGACAATCAGAATGTTGTCAGAAGTATCTAGGAATTGGAAGAGTGGTTGGGATCCTCCACCTCCGAAGTACTTTGATTCAGACTACAAGGGCAATTACAACTGTCTTTAAGAGGTATAAACAAGGTTTCCTGGGTCTTCAGAGAAGGGAGCAAACATGTCCAGGTAGGATGGTGGTTCTCCATCTTGGCTGCACATTGTAACCACCTGAGCTTTTAAAAATGCAAAGGCCTGAATCCCACCCCCAGCAGCTCTGATTTAAGTAATCTGGGGGGGGAGCCTGGGAAACAAATATTTTTAACAGCTCCCCAACTGTATCCAAGTATAAGAAGCACTGAACTGGAAGAAATTGGAGAAGATTCATTAAAGAAGGAGAAATTATGTCTGGGCCTTAAACGCCGGGTAAGATTTGAATAAATGGAGAGGAAAAGAGAGGCATTCCTGGTATAACTTGGTATATGTGTGTGATAAACACGTTATAACATGTTATATATAACATGTGTTTATGCTCTACAGAGCGTCCATACATGAAGGCCAAAAGAAGGTTAATTTACTAATTTTTGTTAGAGTTCATGGGTATTTGTTCTTAGATATAAATTCCAAATGAATTTCTTTCATGCATTCAATAACATTTCCCCTATATTAGTTACTCACAATTACTTTTGTCGTCCTCAGCCCAGGGGTGTGCAGTGTAGAAATGATTAAACAAAAGGGTGGGTGCCTGTGTTTAAGAAAAAAAAAATGACAAGGCCAATTCAATGACAAAGGATTAGTAAAAATCTTTTTAATGGATCCAAGGTAGATGACATTCAAACCCTGACACTTGAAAGTATTAATAAACACAGAAACTTCCTTATTATTTAATGAATTCAATGGTAGGTGGTAAATTAAGCCCACCATGCAAAAATCAGTCATTATATCTAGTCTGGTTTTATACCCATCTCTTTTTCTCTGAAAAGTGGGCTGAATCAAATATTTCTCTCCCAACTTTCCACGTATAGTGTCTGCTTACTAACACACCATAATTGGAGAGTGAATGGGTGATAAAATAAACTGCATTAACCATTAGAAGAGTTATGCTACGTGGATGTAATCATCCTTTGTAAAAAAAAAAAAAATCATCGCACGAGAGTTGTGAAATATTCTTTTCAAATGATAGATAATAAATTGAATGGGCATGATTAATGTCAGCACAGGGAAATTTGCAGTGGTGCTTTCGGTTGCAATATTTTTCTTGTCTGCATAAATCTGCTGAAAAGAGGTTCTAGAGAAAAGGGAAGCTATATATATTCAGGAAATGAGTAAGTCCAATTCTAAACATAGTGCTGTGTTTCTGCACGTGAAATTGAGTAAATGTCCACTCTGGTGAACTTTACTGGAAAATGGAAAACTCTCATGCATTTCTATTTAAGGCAGTTAGGAGGGC
Organism: Delphinus delphis; assembly: GCF_949987515.2. Lineage (NCBI taxonomy): Eukaryota > Metazoa > Chordata > Mammalia > Artiodactyla > Delphinidae > Delphinus > Delphinus delphis. The sequence goes on along the minus strand of NC_082699.1, from coordinate 41,570,859 downwards.
CACAGAGGTTGACGCAGATGCTATGGATACCTCATCCCACAGCCTCTGGGCCCCCCTCTGGGCTCACTCGCAGCCTTGGTGAACAGAACCTGTTCATGCCTCTGTTCTCTGCTTTTATACCCAAGGGCTTTCTCAGGCATTAAAAGCCTACTAGGAGGGAATCCTAAAAAATGTCAGGGATTTAATGCCCCCAAGGTAACTTTCAACCAATAAGGACAAGAGTCAATGGATAAACCTCTCAGCTTTCCCATCTTTCAGTAGGATATTCTGAAGCGTGTTCTACAAAGTTTCTAAAAAAATCCCCAGCAGGACTGAGCCCAGTTGGCCATAGCAATTACCCATGTCTTAATGCATCCTTTATGGTTTTTCTTCCCCTTCCTTTCTCCCTCTTTACATCACTTCGGCTTCCTGGAATCACCTATCAAATAAACTACTTGCACCCAATTCTTTATTATAGGTTCTGCTTTTGAAGAATCAAACTACGATCAGAGCATCTAACATTTCATTGTCTTCCTAGGTTGGCCAGGGAAATAATGTTTTGAGAATATGCCTTGCATGCACACAGTCATTATTCAATAAATGATGGATGGGTGGATGGTTAGATGGATGGACTAATGGAAAGATGGATGGATAGATGAATGGGTTGATGGACAGACAAACAAGAGTATGTTACTGGGGACAACAGAAAAAATAATAAGATTAATACTGGAGCCATGGGAAACAATAACATTTGAAGGAAAGAGAGAGAAATAGAAGTTGAAGAAGGAGACTGAATTTTTCCCATTGGCCAGGTTCTAGGATCTAGTTGAATGATTCTGATGGAAGAGCTGTGCCAGTGTAAGGATGAGAAGGAGTATGTCATGGGGCACAGCTGAGAACTTTATCTGCTGACTCTTGTCCTCATTGGTTGATAGTTACCTTGGGGACATTAAAAAGGTACTCTCTCTTAATACCCAGACCATGTGTTTAACTGTATAGCCACTGATGATTCAAGTTCATATTTTATACCGTTTCCTTATACTTCTTTGCATCATAATCTTAACAGCTTCAGTTTAATATTTAATGCATTACTTTTAGCGTCCAGACTAGAATTCTGATTTCCAGAGAGATGATACTTAAAAAAAATCAAGTGAGGATAATACAGAAGCCAAGGGAATAAAGAATATTAGAAAGTCAACCTGGTTAAGTGTGCCCTGTGCCACTAAGAGGGCTGGTATGATCTTGACTGAGAGGTCCTTATCCCTGTAGCTCAGTCTTGGCTAAGATGACTTCAGCATCCAGTGGCAATGGCTCACGGAGATATCATCGAAAAGTTTGCAGGCTACTACCTTCTACTTACTTCTGGCCCAAGGAAAGATGGAGATGCTCTGGTAGAGGCAGATCTTCCAACTCCCCTATCCCTACAGGGAATTTATCCTCACTGAGACATATGGAAATGGACTGAGGGGAGGGGTCAGTGTTAAGGAGTGGTCTCAACTGCATAGCCCTGCTACTACCTCAATTTTGCAGGTCAGCTAATCTTATAGGATGCATCACCCAGTCAAGCAGCAGAGGACTGATCTGACCCTGCCTTGGGTGCTCTGAGCTCTCTGCACACCATGGGGTGGTCTAATCAACACCAACCACGTATGCATTCATCTAAAGAAATTGGATTTTTGAGCATATTATGATCTGTGTTAAGTATTCACTTTTTAAGAGGTGTTTCTGCATTGGACGTAACTATAAGGAATTTGGTTAAAATTATGATAGATAAGTAGCACTGTCCTATTTAATCAGAAAAGGACAAAATATCTAAAAGCCTTTTAGGTTCAGAGAGACATTGATTTGAAAGTTGTAATATATTTTTACTTCTTTTTAAACAAAACAAAACCCTATTGCATAAGGTCACGAAGAAGAGAAAAACAATGTATTATCCCTGCCCCATGTTTCGGCTACTAATCAGTCTCCAATTCTGTTTGGCAGCTCAGGCTGAGTACATGGAATTCGTAGCAGTCTATCCCTTTCCAAAAGGAAAAAGAGAAATAAACTAGGGGGTTAATCCTTGCTGTCTGACGAACTCCCACTGTCCAAATCACATGCTGCTGAACAAACAGTTTTATAGCCTCTGTTTGCAAAAAGCATTTTGATTATCATCCAAAGTTGTTTTTTTCCTCCCCCAAACCCACTACTTATGTCATCTTGTAAAACAGACAGTTGGGAAAATATTAAGGGTTGATCCTGGTTAGGAAGAATGGGTTGTCATAGTTACTGTTTTATAAATATGGGCTCTGGACCAAGTCCAATACTGATCATAGTTAGGAAACATCTTTCTAATTAGATGGCTAGAGAATTAAAGTTACATACTCTGTGTTGTCACACAAGAATAACAAAGCTCTCTGAAATTTAAAATTTTAATTTAATTTAAAAACATGATTGAAAAAAGTGATTGCTACTCTTAGGGAGGAAACAGAAGCGTTCTCCAGTTCTTGAGGTGAAAAAAATATAACGCACACAAATTTCTTTTAAATTGTAGCCTAAAAATAACAGGAAAAAAATCCCAAATCAAAGTTGTTATTTGAATGTCCCCTCCGTCCCTCCACTTTCTCCCCCAAGATTCTTCCACATATGAGCAAACAGTTACAGCGTTAATGATGAATGACTATGACAATAAACTAAGACAGTATAAGGCCAATAATATCAGATGGTTTAGTATATTATTTTGAGGCAAGTTTCTTCAAATTTCCATAGAAATCTTTCTGAGAATGAAGGAAAACGTTGAAAGTTTAATTTTGGGGTGGGGGAAGGTATACTTTCAACACAGCAAAGAACCAACAGTGTAATCTCACAAAAAGGAGAAACCTCCCTGACTCCAGAGACAACAGTTTTCTGTTCAACCATATCCCTCCACGCCGAACACGTCAACTCCTATTTGAAAAGCGGGTATCCAGACTCGGGGCTCATAACAGGTGCTCAATACGTATTTGTGGAATGAATGAACGGCTAAAAGCTGATCTAACCACAGAATGGCTTCAAAGCAAAACAAAAACAAAAACAAAACAAACAAAACAAAAGTATGTCAGTATTCCGTTCTTCACTTTCAGTGGAACAATGACAGAAAATTGAAAGGCATTAGATTCTGGAAGCGGAGGAATAAATAAAAATACTCTTTTCAGATTTGGCAAGTTTGCTGCTATCTTCATCCCAGCGTTAGGCAGAAATCCACCGTCACCAGTGGATAACCCACCAGTGGTAACCTGTCAAAACTCTCTTATAACAAATCCAGTGCGTAAACTACACTAGGAAGAAACAGGCGCACATTCTACACTCATGGTAATTGGGAGAGATAAAGAGAGGGAGATTTAAATCGAATAGCCTGCCTTCCAATTCCACCCGCCCCCTGAGCAGCTCTGTGTTTGTACAGACTCTCTGAACAAGCACTTCATCTGTAAAATGGAGTAAATAATAACACTTATTTTAAGGGCTGGCTTAGATTCAAATGATGTGTGTGATAAGTGCTTTATAAACTACAAGGAATAAAATAAAATCAGAAATTCCAGAGTGAATTTTGCTACTCAATGCCAAGTGTGTTAGTTGGCTAGGGCTGCCATAACACAATACCACAGAGTAGGTGGCTTAAGCCACAGAAATTTATTTTCTCACACTTTCTCACAGGCTACGAGTGTAAGAGCAAAGTGCCCGCAGGTTTGGTTCCTCCCGAGGCCAGTCTCCTTGGCTTGCAGGTGGTCTCCTTCTCTCTATCTCTTCACACGGCTGTTCCTCTGTGAACGTGCACCCCTGGTCTCTCTGTGTGCCCATTTCTTCTTCTTAGAAGGACATCAATTATATTAGATTAGGGCTCACCCTAAAGGCCTCGTTTTAACTTAATCACTCTTGAAAGGCCCTATCTCTAGATATGGTCACCTTCTGAGGTACTGGGGGTTAGGGCTTCAATGTCTTTGGGGGGAGGAGAATTTAGCCCATAACACCAACTAAATACGTTTTAATATAAAAATGTGGTGAGAGGATGAGATACTGAAACAACACTGAAGGCTGATCTACTGACTAATTAGCAGAATGCCAGAGGTAACTGATAGCGTTTGGAGAGAACAATATATTATAATTGTTAAGAAAACAAGTTCATTACCAAATAACACAATGACTTACACCAACGACTTCACAACATTAACAGCTAAATGGAGTAGCTAATGGACTTCAGATCATAAGAAATGATTCGTATAGCTGCTCTTTTTCTTGGCTGCTAGAACACAATCTTTCAATTTAACAGGGCTCAGTGAAGAAAGTACCGCTGCCTGCTTAGACTGCAAAATCTCCAGTGCCCCATCCCCAAACCACACCCCCCAATTTTTTTCCCTAAACTTTTCCAAGTAATCTTAGACAACTATCCAATACTTGCTTGGCATTATATTAACTGTCATGATAGATAATAACAAACATAGGTAATACTTATTGGAAGCTTATGATGTCAGGTATTATGCTAAATGTTTTATATGCATTACCTTGTTTTATCCTCAGACAACCTTCATAAACCAACAATATGTATTCTTATTACCCAACTTTAAAGTGGAGAAACTGAGGCTCAGAGAAATTAATGACTTACCCATTTGGGCAGGGAAGGAGCTAAGGTTCAAACTTAGGTGTGTTGAACTCCAGAGCCCACATTCTTAATTACCTCATGTGACTTTCTTGTCTTAGCCCTAACTGGACTTCTGTTGCTGAAGGGATTCTTTCTAAAGGTTAGGTCATACGAACAACACAGCAAATCTACACAGAAATGATATTAAAGTATGAGAGATGTTTCTACCTAATCAGAAAAATCTAGTTCTTCTGGAAATCTCCCCCATTATTGTATCCTCAGTTTCCTACAATTCTTCCAGGTCACCCCAGAATACCTCCCAGAGGCAGTACAGTTTGGGGGCATAAAACTGACTTAATACTTGGGAATGTAAGATTCTAGTACATCCCAACATTATCCCTTAACTTCTCAAATGATGCCTGAGCAACTATAATGTATTTCAGAGCTTTTAGTGCCTGTTCACAGTTAATGCAGCAAACACAGTGCTGTTCACTTATTTTTATATTCAATAAGCAGGTATTGACTATACCTAGCAGAGTCAGGCCAGTGCAAGGCTCATGGTACACACCGAGTGAGATGTGGTCCCTGCCCTAGTAGGGCTCAGCGTCTAGTGGGGAAAATGAACAGATGTATTGCAACAGAGTGCTGTATGACATGTGCCCCAAGACAGAGACAGTCAGAATGCCGTGGAAGCCAAGAACAAGGTAATCTACTTTGCTTGGAGGAGTCAGGAGTATCTTCCAAAGAGATAACATGAGCTGAGGCTAGAGGGGGTCATAGAAAATGTAGATCAAGTGTAAGACCTCTTATTTAAGTTGCGGGTCCCTTTCCTATTCAAAATCACTCCCCGCAAACAACCCATAGCCCATGAAATACAAACACAAACTCCATCTTCGATGAAATTTAAAGACATCTGTAACATTGAAACACATTAACCGAAGGTGTAAAGCAGATATATAATTCTTACTGACTTGTCAGAGTAAAGCAAGAGGACCCCATGTGCCTGCAGACAGTATACCTAAGGGAACCAAGCTACATTACTGCAGAGAACCAACGGAAGGTTCAGGAATTAGAGGTATCGGTACCTCTAAAGCAGGGGTGAGATGTCGTATTAAAAGCAAGACGTTTGCTTCAAAGTATTTATGAAAAGCTGGTACACCCCCAGGTTTCTACCCTTCATGCCCACTCAAGCAACCGCAACCTGCCTTCTCCAAATGCCCGCAAACAGGAGCATAAGTCTCACAGAGGGTGACTCAGAAAGTAAAACAATAAGACCCCCGCTTTCCTTCTCCATCCAGTTCCCAGATACCCATGGCCTTACTCCTGGCTCTGCATACCTATTCTCAATGAAGTATTCCAGAAAACAGAGGGTCCTGGGAGGTGAGGATGAGTGCTAAGAAGAACTGAAAATTATTTAAGAAGTTTGATCACGTGGGAAAAATGTAGACTGGAAGGTAGCTATAGGTACAAAAAATGAATTAATTACTAATTCTAGGATTTTTTTTAATTAACAAGAAAATAAATAATGTAAAAAATAAGTATTGATTTAATTTAAAAAACTGCGAAATAACTATGTTATGAAGAAATTGGTCAGGGGAAGGAGGTGAAATAAAGTTCAATCCTCATCTACGATGATAGGAAATCAGTGGATATTGTTTCAAATTGATGTCTCAATAGATAGCTGTAAAGCACATTATTTAGAATTATGGATACAAATAGCTAACAGGTGAATGTGTTGCTCTTGGGAAACAGGTCAAGAAGGAGTAAGAGGAAGGGACTGCTATTTTTTATTATAAGCCTTTCAGCACTGTTTGACATCTTTAGCTGTATATTTAGTCCTTGGATAAATATAAAACATAATTTTAAACAGATTATATTTTAAAATTGTGCAGCTGGGAAGGAATCAAGATGGCGGAGTAGGAAAACCCTGAATCACCTCCTTCCATGGGCACACCGAAACTACAACTACTCACAGAGCAACTTTCTAAGAGAACAACCAGGAGACTAGCAGAAAAGATTTTCTACAACTAAAGATATAACAAAGGAACCACAGTGAGATGGGTAGGAGGGGCAGCGCTCCCCAAGGAGCAAAGGGGCTGAGTGAGACCTGCACTGGGCTTCCCAACCCAGGGTCCTGTACCAGGAAGGTGAGGCCCCAGAACATCTGGCTTTGAAAGCCAGCAGGGCTTATGTTCAGGAGAGCTGGGGGGCTATAGGAAATAGACAGTGCTATTAAAGGGCATATGAAAAACCTCACACACTCCAAGTCCCAATGCAGAGGAAGTAGTCTGAAAGGCACCTGGGTTGCTGATCTTGGAGATTTTTCTGGAGAGGCAGGAGGCAGCTGAGACTCCCTTTGGGGACTGAGACATTGGCAGCAGACATTTTCGGGGATCTCATTCTACCGTGCTGACACTGGCACTGGCAAGTACCATTTTGAAATGCTCCTTCCAGAGTATTATTGAGGGGGCCTTCCCTGCTCACCAGTAAACTCATAGCAACCACACACAGCTGGGCCACATGGCCAGTCATGCTAGGAGCTGGTGCCGCCCACCAGCGGGTCCACAGCAGCTGCAGAGCCTCACAGCTGGCTGAACGAGGGCCCAGCCTCACTACCAGCATGCCTATAATAGGTGGCGCCACCACAAGAGAAGGGTCCGTGCAGCCCACATAGGAAACACCCCAAGAGAATCTACCTTTGATATCCAGAAGGAAGCATGATGCTGGGCCCCAGAGGATGTCTCCTACATAAGATCACTTCTCCAAGATCAGGAATAGAAATAAACACACAGAATTAGGCAAAACAAGAAGACAAAGGAATATGTTCCAAACAAAGGAACAAGAAAAAAACTCAGAAAAAGAACTAAATGGAACAAAGATAGGCAATCTACCCAATAAAGAGTTCAAGGTAATGATCATAAAGATGCTCACTGATCTTGGAAGAAAAATGGATGAACACAGAGAGGACTACAACAGAGTTAGAAAATATAAAAAAGAACCAATCAGAGCTGAAAAATATAATAACTGAAATGAAGAATACACTAGAAGGAATCAACAGTTGATTAGATTATACAGAAGAACAGATGAGCAATCTGGAAGACAGGGTAGTGGAAATCACCCAAATGGAAAAGAAAAAAGAAAAAATAATTTTTTTGTATGAGGATAGTTTAAGGGACCTCTGGGACTACTATTCACATTATAGGGGTCTGAGAAGGAAAAGAGAGAGAGAAAGGTACAGGAAATTTATTTGAAGAAATAAGAGCTGAAAACTTCCAGGTCCAGAAAGCACAGAGAGTCCCAAACAAGACAAACCCATAGAGGTCCACACCAAGACACATTGTAATTAAAATGTCAGAAATTAATGAGAAAGAGAGAATCTTAAAAGCACCAAGAGAAAAGTGACTAGTTACATATAAGGTAACTCCTATAAGACAACTGGTTGACTTTTCAATAGAAACTTTGCAGGCCAGAAGGTAGATACACAATATATTTAAAATAATGAAACAAAAACCCTATAACCAAGAATACTCTACCCGGCAAGGTTATCATTCAGAACTGAAGGAGATATAGAGAGTTTCACAGACTAGCAAAAGTTAAAAGAATTTATCACCACTAAACCAGCCTTAAAAGAAATGTTAAAGGGACTTCTCTAAGTGGAAAAGAATAGGCCGCATTTAGAAATAAGAAAATTATGAAAGGGAAAATCTGAACAGACCAATTACTTAAAGAAATTGAATCAGTAATCAAAAAACTCCCAACAAACTAAAGTTCAGGATCAGACACCTTCACAGGACAATTCTACCAAACATTTAAGAATGAGTTAATACCTATGCTTTTCAAATTACCCCAAAAAATTGAAGAGGAAGGAATGCTCTGAACTCATTCTAGTAGGCCAGCATCACCTTGATTCCAAAACCAGATAAACACACTCAAAAGAAAAAAGGAAACTTATAGACCAATATCACGGATAAACAGGGATGCAAAAATCCTCAACAAAATATTAGCAACCTGAATTCAACAATACATTAAAAGGATCATACACCATGATCAAGTGGGGTCTATTCCAGAGATGCAAGGATGATTGAATATCCTCCGATCAATCAATGTGATATACTACATTAACAAAATGAAGGGAAAAATCATATGTTCATCCCAATAAATGCAGAAAAAGTTTTGACAAAATTTGACATCCATTTATAATAAAAACTCTTAACAAAGTGGGTAGAGAGGGAACATACCTCAACATAATAAAAGCTGTATATGACAAAGCTACAGCCAATTTCATAGTCAATGGTGTAAAGCTTAAAACAATTCCTCTAAGATCAGAAATAAGATAAGGATGCCCACTCTTGCTACTTTTATTCAACATGGTATTGGATATCCTAGCCATAGCAATCAGACCATGAAAGAAATAAAAGGAATCCAAACTGAAAAGAAAGAAATAAAACTGTCACTGTTTGCAGATGACGTAATACTATATATAAAACACCCTAAAGACTTCAATAAAAAACTATTAGAACTTATAAATGAATTCAGTAAAGTTGCAGGATACAAAATTAATATACAGAAATTTGTTGTGTTTATATACTTTAACAACAAACTATCAGAAAGAGAAATTAAGAAAATAATCCCCTTTACAACTGCATCAAAGAGAATAAAATACCTAGGAATAAATCTAACCAAGGAGGTGAAAGACCTGTACTCTGAAAACTATAAGAATTGATGACAGAAACTGAAGATAACACAAGCAAATGGAAAGATATACCATGATTAGGGACTCGAAGAATTAATCTAAAACAAAGGAGACAAGAATATATAATGGGGAAAAGATAGCCTCTTTAATAAATGGTGTTTGGAAGACTGGACAGCTACATACCAAAAAATGAAACTGAACCACTTTCTCACACCATATACAAAAATAAACTCAAAATGGATTAAAGACTTAAATATAAGACTGAAAATCATAAAACCCCTAGAAGAGAACATAGGCAGTATATTCTTTGACATTGGTCTTAGCAATATTTTTTTGGATATGCCTCCTCTGGCAAGGGAAACAAAAGCAAAAATAAACAAATGGGACTACATCAATCTAAAAAGCTTTCGCACAGTGAAGGAAACTTTCAACAAAACAAAAAGGAAGCCTACTGAATGGGAGAAGATAGTTGCCAATGATATATCCAATAAGGGATTAATATCCAAAATATATAAAGAACTCATAGAATTCAAGATCAAAAAAACAAACAACCAATTAAAAACACGGGCAGAGGATCTGAACAGACATTTTTCCAAAGAAGAAATACAGATGGCCAGTAGGCACATGAAAAGACGCTAAGCATCACTAATCATCAGGGATATCAAAACCACAGTGCGATACCACCTTACACCTGTCAGAATCATCAAAAAGCCAACAAATAACAAGTGTTGGCAAGGATGTGGAAAAATGGGAAACCTCATGCTCTGTTGGTGGAATTGTAAATTGGTGCTGCCACTATGGAAAACAGTATGGTGTTTCCTCAAAAAACTAGAACTACTATATAATCTAGCAATTTCACTTCTGGGTATTTACCTGAAGAAAACAAAAAAAAAAACTAACTCAAAAAAATATATGCGCCCCTATGTTCACTGCAGCATTATTTACAATAACCAAGATATGGAAGCGACCTAAGTGTCCATCAATAGGTGAATGAAGAAAGAAGATGTGATACACACACACACACACACACACACACACACACACACACACACACACTAGAATACTACTCAGCCATAAAAAAGAATGAAATCTTGCCATTTATGACAACATGAACGGACTTCAAGGGCATTATGCTAAGTGAAATGAGTCAGACAGAAAAAGACAAATACCATATGATCTTACTTTATATTTGAAATCTGAAAAACAAAACAAAAAATGAAAACAGACTCATTAGGTACAGAAAACAAATAGGTGGTTGCCAGAGGGGAAGGGGTGAGGGGATGGGTGAAATTGGTGAAGGGAATTGAGAGGTACAAACTTCCAGTTACAGAATAAATATGTCACTGGAACGTAATATACAGCATAAAGAATATGTTCAATAATAATGTAATTACTTTGTATGAGGACAGATGGTTTCTAGACCGATTGTGGTGATATTTCATAATGTATTTAAATGTCAAATCACTATGTTGTATCCCTGAAGCTAACATGATATTGTAAGTCAACTATATTTCAATTAAATACATATATATAGTGTGAAACAACCCCACTGCAGAAGGTGGAGGAATAGGTGTTCACCTAAGTAACTCTGGAAATGAGCAGAGTCCATAATGTAAAATGAATTGCACTATAAGCACTGTACTCTAGTTGATAAAGTTGTTTTCTACAGGGGTACAAGTTAACAATGCTGAAACAACAAAACATGTACACTGGAATTGAACAATTAATTCAATGGATGGTGGCTGGTGCCACCAATGAGCCAGTTTTCTCATTGTTGGGTGCGAGGTTACAGAAAAGCAAGTGGATAAGGCTGAAACACGGTAAAGGATTAGAGCTGGAGACATCAGTACGAATCACGTTTAGCGTAATACAGATACAGACGTTTATACACAGAAATATTTATGGATATGTATATACACATGGTTTGGTATATAAACACATATCTCCTTGCCCTGTCAGCTGAGAGGACCTAGAACCAAGGACACCCCAATAGCAACAAGCAGACCTAGGGCCAGATCTTTGTTTTTAACGCCATTCTCCAATAAAGAGAACTAGGGTTCCCTGGAGAAGTGGCTGATTCTTGAACTGCAGCAAGAAATATGCAAGATAAGCCTAGAGTATCTTGTAGCGTCAGAAAGCAAGGAGGTGCCTAAAAAACAAGGACAAGAACAACCCGCACTACGATAACGGGAGTCTGTCAAAGGGACACAGGAGCCAACCGAAAGAGTTCCCAATGGCCAAAGTTGTAACAATATGAGCAAAAAAATAAAGTAGTTTTGAATTATAACCTAAAGTATAGAATAAATATCTATGCATCCATTCTAACACAGATAAATGACTGAATAAGTAAATAGATAAAAAGGAAAAATACTCAAATCTCCTGTGCAGAAGAACTACAAGTAATTTACATAGATGTTCCACCCTTAAGAAGGTACAGCATAACTCTCCAAATCTTTAAGTGTGGGCTGCACACAGTGACTTCCTCCCAAAGAATACAATGTGGAAAGGGAAAAAAAATAACTTTAAAGTGGAGAAACCTGTCAAACAAGGTCAGCATCAACAGTAATAAGTCATGTTGTTAATATGTACCTTGATATGGTGTGACGAGAACGGCACTTTACCTCTGTGGGCTTCCTCCCCAAAACACATCACTCTAGTCTATTCATTAGCAAAATATTAGACAAATTCCAGTTGAGGGACATTCTATAAAATATCTGGTCAGTACTCTTAAAAACTGTAAAGGACATCAAGAACAAGGAAAAGCTGAGAAACAATCACACCAAGAGCAGTCTAAGAGGTGAGACGTCTAAATGTAGTGTGGATTCCTGGATAAGATCCTGGAACAGAAAAAGGACATCAGGGGATAACCGAAGAAATATGAATGAAGTACGGATCAACGTCAATATTGGTTCACAAATTATGACAAATGTACCCTACTAATGTTAAGATGTTAATAACAGGGGAAACTGGGTGTGGGCTATATGGGAACTCTGCACTATTTTCACAATAATTCTGTAAATTTAAAACTCTTCTGCAATAACAAGGTTATTTAAAAAAAGATAATAGTCACAGATTTCCATAATTTCTGCTCTACTTCTCCATTTTAAACTCACAAGTTTCTAAAACTCTTGGGAGAAATGAAGCAGCATAAGGGAGATTATTTAAATTCATATCCAAGATCCCTTTGAATTCTAAAACTTTCTCAACTGTAGGCAACAACCTACACTATGCTCTCAGCCTGCTGCACGCTACCATGACATAAATTGGCACTGAAGATGCAGTGTGTATCAGGATAGTCTGTCAGCAAACAACAGCCGATTTGGGCCAGTTGGGACAAAATAAAGGGATTTATTGGAAAGATATGGGGCAGCTCACAGAATCTTAGGTGAAGCTACCCGGCTAGGCTTCACAAAGGACAGGTAGCAGGCAGCTGGAAGGCAGGCAGCAGGATCTCCTGTCTTCTCTTCAGAGAACTCCCTTGAGAGAAATCAGCTCTAAGGAGTTTTCATTCTAAAGGGAACTCTGCTCAAAGCTCAAACTCTTAGAACAGAGATAGAGAGTCTGGGTGACCTCATTTGAATCACGTGACCACTTTCAGGCAGAGGAGAGCAGAATATCTTAATTGAGATGCTACTTAGCCTGCATGCAAAGTGGGAGAGTAAGTTCTCCCAAGTAACTCAGGTATTTCCAGAAGAAGAGGAAGCAGATGCTCCGTAGGCCAAAATATCAGCTGTCCAACCACAGCTGTTTCTTCAGGGAACCTAAGATGCAAAGGGAAGCTTGAGGCAAAGAGCGTATTTAGACCCAAGCATCCTGAAATAGAGGACAGAGGTGGCAAGTTACAAAGCAGAGAGGTGGGGCCCTCGAGAGAGGAATCTTCAAGGTCCATCCTCAACACTGGCAGCACAGCGATGGACGACAAAGAGTCAAACAACTGTGAGGTCCTCTGGGAAGGGAGCATTCAATGAGAAATAAGTATGGAAAACTCAAGTAGGTGACTTACAATTCATCAACGTAGAGAGTAGCCCATTTTGTCTACATGGGTGGGTGGTGTGTTTTCTCTTATTCCTTCTTTTGCAAACCTTATTTTTAGAGTGATTTTTTTTTTTTTTTTAGAATACGCACAAATCCATGAATGAAAAAGAAAAAGTATATTCAGTCACTGGGATGCTTCCAGTGATCAGCTCTAGATATTTTTGTGTTTCGCCCTTTAGCTACAGACTTCTAGGTACACGATGTGCGTGATCCTACAGAAGGACGTTACCAACACCTCAGGGGGCTTGTCTCCACCTCCCGGGTGTGCAGAGAGGCTTGCACGCAGGAGGGATACTGGGAAAGAACCCTCTTAGGCCCCGACTCTTAAAAATCATAGGCCCCTGCATTGGGGAGGATGGAAAGGGCACTTCAGGCATCCCGTATCATTGGGCAAGGCAGTGCTAAGGACCACTCAGCAGTTCCTGGTTCTTTAGTTCTTCTCCTCTTTTATGTTACGTGAGGCAGGTAAAGCAGATAACCCAGGAAACCAGCCTCCTGTGTCACGATCCATCTTTTCTGACAGCTTAGAACATTTCCCTCTGATTACTCCATCAGTGATTTCAATGCCGAAGAGCCAGCTGCAGTAAGTAATCTCTCCCATTTTTAACTGCACAATGGACCGTAATTGGCAGAAATGCATCCCACAAGTCAGTCTCTAACCCACAATTCAGGCTTACATCAACAAATTCCTCCCGTCTGCCAAGTGTTATTCCATCTGAGCAATCGCCTTATTCCTGGCATCCTAGCATGCCACCTCCTGCTCTGTATGCTGGAGGTGGGGATCATTTATGGCTAGTTGGAGTCAGCAAAGTTGCTGTGAAACTGGCTCGGTGGAATTCTGACCAAAAATTCCTTACTATAATTTAAAAACAAACCATCCCAAAACGACAAAGCAGAACCAAGGGCTATGGTTCCCCTCACCGAAAAGGAACAAGTTTAATGGAAAATAAAATGGCAACGCTGCAGGGAAAATTACTATGGCAAAAACTGTATTTCAGATTTCTGAGCACAAGGCAATTATGTTTCCTAAAGTTGTTCAAAGGATGGATAAAATGCCAGCTAACCTCGCAGTGTGTATGTCTATTAATTTCCTACCAGCACTACCTGCTGAAAGTACCATGAGAGGATTCCAGAGCTCTGTACAGGGCCCTGCTCTAGTCCTTTCACGATCTCACTACCCTTGCTGTAAACCACTCTGTGACGGGTGCATTCAAAGAATGAATCAAAAACTATGTTTTCCTCACATCTAGGTTGTAGTGAGTAACCACAGCTGCCTTTTTATAGCTATAAAGTCCTAGGGATGGTGTCTCCCTTCACAAAACTAATTAAAACAAAAACCAAAACCTCAAACCCAACGAGAGGTGAAGTTTCCTTATGACACATTGAAGGTACTCAATAAATGTCTGTCAGATTTAAAAATGAAAGTACAAGTAGCACTAATACAATTTGTCTGTTGAAAAAACAATTAAATTTTGTCCTGGCTATGTACCCCAACTTACCACCACGGTCCCCCAACGCACACGTGGCACGATTAAGTAGAGACGCTTGAACACAATGAAAGGAATAAAAGTACTTTTCTTTAAAAGCCATTTATAATCACTTTGTAAACCTAACGTGTGTTTAGGAAGCATTGTTTTGCGATTTCTTTTCAGTGGTGTTCAAGGTAATCATGTGGGTGTGCAAATAGCAAAGCAATGGCTGAGAAGTAAATGACCGTAATACCGGGTTGTTATTTTTTCTTTCTTTTCTTTTTTTTTTTGGTGAAGTTTTCAGCAATCAGCAAGACTTTAGACTGAACAATAATAATTTATAAATAGCTGGACAACCAAAACAACGTCCCTTGAATTGCCTCTTTGAAATTTTAGGTGATGAGGAATTCTTCTCAGAGATGGGAAATAGGACATTTACAGAATACAGACATTTTACTCTCCATCCTGAAATCACAATTCGGACTCCTGACTGGAAAAGGAATTGGAAAGTATCATCCCATACAGCTTGAAAGCTTATAACGGGTGAGGGTCCAAAGCCCTGAGTTGAGGGAGGAGAGTCCAATTCACTTAATTTCCTCTTCTGACACCTCACACATGCCCCTTTTCCTTGCGCCAGTAGGGTTACGGCAAAGTCCGCTGCCCCTCCCTCTCATCTGGAATTAACTTCTCCACCACTTTGTGCTAGAGAAGCACATGCGGTTCATGAGTTGAGAGCCGAGAGATATTTGCTCTCCTGGAAACAACGTAAGGATGATGTGGTTGGATCAGCAAGACTTCGAAAGCCAGAGCAAAAAGCAATGGACCACATGTGTTATAACCATTCTTTAAAATGCTGCCAGCCCTGCCAGCAGCGTGGACAATGGCCCATATGTAAGGTACATCTGGAGCTACATGTGGTTGCCTGATTGCCTTGGTCAACGCTTCTGCATATTTAGTAGAATCAAAGGGTTTAATACGGAGCCCTCTTCATATGGGAAGGTAATGGTAGCTTGTGTATGTTATGGGAGGAGAGGAGCAACAGGAAAGCGGAGGAGGAGACGGTGAGCCCTGGCCTCGCAGGGTCGGGGATGGCACGATCAGATGAGCCATCTGTGTGTGGCACAGCCTGCATGCTCTGCTCATCAGAGAGCTGCTGTCCCACTGCTTCTACTCACACGGGCTTTAAAACAGCCTGTTTACAGATAGAGAGGAGGGTTCAGAGCAGAGCATATGGAATCATTCTATGTAGCTGAGGCAGATTTGATCTCTGAGACTATTTAAAGATTCTAAGCCTGCAGCAATACAACTGGGTTGTTTCTCTTAGTACTCCTTCGAGGTAGGTCAGATTCTGCCATTTCCTTCAAAGAACTGGCAAGAGGAATTCACATTCCTTTACTTTAGCATTATTTCCGTAAAACCCTAAAGAAAACCCTATATAAAGTCACAAATTTGGCACATGCCTGATTTCATACAGTTATGAAACAATAGTAACCAGTTTATATGTCCCCATGTCTTCAAAAAGAGCCTTATCATTTAATGTACTTTTTAATAAGCATTTTGTAGTTATTATTATTACACTGGAACTTAGAGATTTTTCTGACACGAGAAAACTAGATTAAAGCAAACAATATGCTCACAGAGATGTACTTGGCACATAAAGGATATTTTCACATTCATTTGCAAGATAACAGAAAGAATGCCTTTCTTGCTGTCTCCCTCAGAGTGAAAGGATAAGAAATGAAAGTAACCTGGAGTGAAAACTTACTGATGTTATAAGACTTGGCTTCCGAAGTGAGGTACAAAGCTTTAAAAAGCATATTTTTTAATCTTTTCCATACAACGAATGCATTTCAAATGTTAAAAAGAATCCTGAATGACCTTTGTCTAGCGAAGGCTTCCTAATGAGGAAAAGACATCACAAGTGAAACATTCACCTGGTTCTGGGGAGCAAGGCCAGGCAAAATGCCGTTCTTGAATTAGAGCACTTTGCACGGGGCAGCTCCTTTGATCCTCACAGCACCAGCAGGTGGTGGAGACCATTACTGTCACCTTACAGATGGGGAAAGCGAGGCTCCGAGAACTCACATGACATCGCAGTTAGGCTGCAGAGCCAGGACTCGGCCCCAGGTCTGGCTGACTCTACAGCCCATGCTGTTCCCTTCTGAGTAATGCCGCCCCTGCGCTGCTTTGTAAACCTAGATTCGGGAAAATGCCCACAGAAATAGCAGAAATAATGGTAAAATCAGACTAAATCAGTTTACATAGGAAAAGCGCAGGATGTCAATATGTACATGTTTTAATTGTGCGTGGTTTTCTACATATGGTCAATAGAAGGGTTTCTGAGATGAAAAGATTTCGTTTTATTGCCGGAAAGAACTGCTTTTCAGTAAGTCAGCTTATTATATGGTGGGCCTGGATGGCTCAGTGACAGCCTGATGGGGGAGCACAGGCCTTACACGGAAGAGGCCAGATGTAAGTGAAACTCGCTGTGACGTCATTACCAACAAGAATCATGAACCACAGTGTGAGGGGCAGACAAAACACATGGCCCAGGGACTGGGAAAGTGCAAAGGGACTCCTCATTGGATAGGGCACGGGGACAAAAAGGCAAGTACAAGGCCCGCAAGACTGTCCTCCTGTTGAGCTCTCAGGTGCCCTTTTCAGAGCATGCACCAGCTTTACCCTTACTGGCCTGAACCTGAACTTGGCAGGAACAAATGACTCAGATGGTGTCCTCATTCATGAGCTGCACTTCTGAAGGCGCAAACTACTCATTCACGGGTTGGAGCAAGGGCCTTTCCTGGTTGCTGTCTCGTACGTTTTGTTCTGGTTTGGTTCGGTTTTATAATTACTCCCAATGAAAGCCTACTGTCCTCTGCTTGATCTCTGTATCTACCCATGAGCCACCAGGGGTCTGGTGGCTCGAAAGCACATGGGTCACTAAAATATTAATATAACTCAAGAAAACTGTTTCGGTCTTCTTGCAGCATCCTCATCCTAAAAGATCCTAACCGCAGCTACTAAATTATAGATAATAACATTGATTCCTGTTTGTTCCGTCTCTCAGTCCTCTCCTCGACGTACTGGCACAACAGTGAGCGTCCACTTAGAACAGAGTGAAGCCCACACGGTGAAGTTGCACAGACCTGGGCTCAAGTCCACACTCAGTCTTCAGGGACACCCCAACAAGATGCCTGGCCTTTCAGAGTATCAGTTTTCCCAAGCGTAAAGTAAGAGCAATGACGGGATTATGACACTACTTCACCAACTGCAATTAAATGCGAACATTCATTTTAAAAAGTACTTTACAGATTAAGAAGTCTCACACAAGTGATAACGATTAAGGTTATCATTGTATAAAAGTACAATGGGTGACAAGGAAGGGAAAGGCAGCAACAGGTCTAGATATGACCTAGTGAGAGAAAGTCTTAGAAAACAGTACTCCCAGTTCCAGGTCGCCGTTCCCCAGGTGTACAACACTGGGCAAGGCATTTAACTTCTTTGAACCGATACTTCTTCCTCTGTCATAAATGTGAATGGAAAGAAGGGAAGAAAACTACGGGCCACACAATGGGCTAGGATTTACATGTTTTCTCTCATTTAATCCAAACGGTAGGCTTCACAAGAAGCATCGTGGTAGCCACTGTTACAGATGAAGAGACTGGTGACACTGAGAACTCAGTGAAAAGAACACAGAGCACACCTTGTGGCTCCCAGTTCAAACCCTGCTCTGCTGACTCCAAAGCACATGCTCAACCTGGTCAAGTACCACACAGGAAAAGTAGAGTGACCAGGGCCTTGATCGAGGTGACTTCTAAGGATTTCTTTTAATTCTAAAATACCATGAGTCTGAAACGTGGTAATTTTCCATTTAATTCAAAATAAAAGCCTAAGTAATGCAAAGTTAAATATCTCTTCAGTTCCTACATGAACTCCCTCCACAAATGTTCTCTTGTTTTTCAGGGTCAGGAAAACTGTCCACTAGTGGGCTGATCAAAGCTCCTCAGATGTCCACTCCCAACTCTTCTCTGGGGGATGGATGTGACTCATGTCATTGGGCTAGCTTCTCACAAAAACACAGGCTAATAACAGCAGAACAATCATACCACTGGCTTCCAACACTGTGAGAAAGATCTGCCCACACATCCCAGCTCCATGGACAGAAAAACAGCTCTTTCTCTCGCTCAAAGAAAAGTGCTGAATTTATAGCATGATAAGCTCATGGTACATATATTGAGAAGAAAACAGAGAAAAATCACTGAGGAATTCTCCTCTCTGACCAATGTCTGCAATAGAAGAAGGGTGTTACGGGAAGGCTGCCTTGTGTTAAGTACAAGGCCTCTAATTCCATTTTATTTCCACCATTACTGATGTAATTGTGAATTCCTGCTGCATTTATAATTAAGAAACAGATGGTAATGCTTAGTATTAAGCACTAAGGAGTGGCCACTAAAACAATCTAGAACGCCAGCAGTTGTATGTGATATCAGAGGTTCAGTTTACCATAACAAAGTTTCATATCCATGGTAAAAGAGGCCGAGAAATTAAGGCCCTTTTTTCCATCACAAATCCATTCACATCACAGCTGCCCCTTCGTCGAAGGCACATTGAACATCACAGGCAGACTCCTGGACGCGTTCACTGCTGGACACAAAATAGGTCACATCTTGGTTTTATTATACATTGCCATCACAAGTGGCAAAACGTAAAATTCAAGATGGAACATTCACCGAGTTATGGAAATGCAGCTGGTGAGGCACTAGAGAATCACTTGGGGGATAGGGAAGGCTGATGGGAGAGGGAAGCCTAGATCTCCTGGAGAACACAAGAGGCTATTAAGTTCTGCTGCAAAAATAAAACAAACCACCCCTCCCCCAAAATATATGTGTATATGTGCTGTGTGTGTGTGTGTGTGTGTAAAAACTGAAGGGAGAAATGGCTGTATAATTTTTCCAGTAAGACAAGCTTTAATGACCATGTCAGCTAGCTGTTAGGAAAGTAATCTATCTCCCATTCTCCATTTATACACGAGTGTTTTTGCCTTTAGTAATCTGAGCTTCCTGAACAATTTCTCAGCTCAACCTGCCTTCAGATTCTTCTTTGAACTAATTTCATCTCACTGGAGTCACACCACAGTCTCACAGGGATCCAGTTCCCACGGTGGCGGCAGGTCATCCTCTGAACCAACATACCTATCCCGGCAGCAGCTCTCACTCACATCAATCTGCTTCCATCCTCCTTAACGGTGTCTGTCACCTACCAGCCTCCAGTCTAAGTCACTAATCTTGCAAGGTGCATGGCAGCAGAGTGGTTTCACCTTTAGAATATCCCAAGGCAGCTAATTATAAGACCTTCCTACTATGAATAGTGCTATACATCACAAAATAATGAGGAACAAACTAAGAATTCTGAACTATATTGTCATGCTGGAACATTCTCTCCCCCAACTTCTTTGCCCCACCCTCAACAGAGAGGGGGAGAGAGAGAGAGTGAGAAATTCAATAAGGAGGTAGTATAGAACAAAGACAGTGCAGGGACAGGTGGAGTCTTGGGAACCATTGGTAAAAATGTTGAAAAACTGTGAACTCATTTTCTGCTTGGATAATCCTTAAGAAAACGTCCTTAATGTTCAGAGCCTCCGATTATGTGACAACAGTCACACTTGAGATTCATTATGTCACAACTGTCAGAAAAGCAAATGGGGGCTTGCCTGGTGGCGCAGTGGTTGAGAGTCCGCCTGCCGATGCAGGGGACACGGGTTCGTGCCCTGGTCCGGGAAGATCCCACATGCCGCGGAGCGGCTGGGCCCGTGAGCCATGGCCGCTGAGCCTGCGCGTCCGGAGCCTGTGCTCCGCAACGGGAGAGGCCACAACAGTGAGAGGCCCGTGTACCGCAAAAAAAAAAAAAAGAAAAGCAAATGGAAGACAATTCAAACCAGTGCTTTTGCCCACATTTTCCAACCAACAGCACATTTACTAACTGTTTGACAGGACTCAACAAGTCTTTTCTCATGACCTGCATAGGATACAGGAGGAGAACCTAAAATCGAGGAAAAGGAATGCCAGCATCCAAATTGCCCAGAATAGCACACAGGCATAGTTGGATGCTAGGAGTGATGTTGTAGACAGGACGGGAACAGCACATCAAAGGAAAGAGGATACTCCACGGCACGGCAGCCAACTAGTGAAGCCAGGAACAGCAGTGATTGGCTCCACTTCTAAAGTTCCATATACCTTTCCTGTGGCAGATACTGCTAGATAGTCACCAACTCTGTTCTCCCCTCCTTCTATAGCATTCACAACAGAGGCATAGCTGGGTATGTTGCTATTCAGCAAGGCTACATCTCCCAGCCTCCCTTTCACTTTGGCATGGTCAATGGCTTGTGAATGGAAGTGATATGGGCCACTTCCAGTTCTGAACCGTAAGATATTCCACATTCTCTTTCCCTTTTCCAGCTGACAGGCCAGCTGCTATAATACAGATGATGACATGGCCCTAGGTTATAAAAGAGCAAGAAGATGGAAGGAAACTGTTTCCTGAATGACAACGGGGAGAACTACTCAGCAGACATGGACCACTCATACCAGGCCTGTCCCCTGAGCAACAAATAAGTCTCTTTGATATTTGAGCCACTACATTGTGGAGTTTCTTACAGCAGCTAGACTTTAACTAATACATTCCCCAAATAGGATCAAAATATATTACACATACAAAATATAGTATAAATATAATTCTTTGGTCAGTGTTTGTTTTCCTTATCTACTGCGCTCCCTATCTCAATCTGCCTTGGGAGATTCTCCTTCTACGTTAGTTTGGCAGATCCTATTTTCTAATAGCATACAGATATAACTAAGAGCAGTTTTTTCATTTTGACATTCTAGAAATCTTTCAAAGGCTTCTAAGCAACCTAGATCAGATTAGGGTACCTTCCATACACATACTCCTGTGCTCAATGCTGGCAGTGGGAGGTGGGTTTACAGAAGCCCATGAAATAGACTTTTACTCAGGTAGACTTCTTTTCTAAGTAATTAGCCATCTCTTTTATTTACACAGTTTATTTTGAAATATTTTTCTAAGACCTGTGATCTATTTCTATTACATGAAAGGAAACTAAGTCTCAGAGGAGTTAATATAATTCCCAAGAAGTACAATTCTCTGTTCTGGGACAGACATCACCATCCTTCGTCTCATTGCCTAGGACAGCATTCCCAAAATGTGGTCCCTGGATGTTCATGTGGAATGCAGAGCTCAGGTGTCCCCTCCAGACCCGCTGAATCAGAACTGGCTAGAGATTTGGCAGGAATCTGCACTGCTGACAAGTGCCTCAGCTGACTGTCATGCAAATTAAGCAGAATACTGTCCTAGATAATGGACATACCTCAAGCCAGCTCAGAAACGTCTTCTTAGCTTGTGAGAAAAAGAAATTCATTTATAACATTTAATGTAATCAAAACTGAATCCCAACTTTCTTCCACCAGAATTTTAAACCTGCACTTGTGTCCCTGATTATTTACCAACATAACCTGGCTTCTGGCAGCTACTGTGATATCTCTATACAGGCTTAAGTGTGAACAAATCTGTTTTGTTTTTTTTTAAATTTGGTTAAGAAAAGGCTGGATTATTTTTTCAAAAGGAACTTCACAATACATAAAGGGAAAACTAAGCCAAAGAACCCCCAAAGAAGAGAAATTAATTGGCAACTAAAAGCTTTTCTAGGCTGGGAGAAAGCCTTACTTCTTTTCTTCAACTCAACCCTGTTTGGTGAACCCTGACCCAAGCCCCACCTTTTTGGCCAAGCTGCCCTCGATACCCTGCTTTCTTCCCAGATCTATTCCTCATTTCAGATGGGTGCCAGACGTGATGTGGGAGAGAATCTGATAACCAGTTTCCCGTGGGGCAATGTTCATTAGCTGTTCTTAAGCTGCCTTCCACTTGCCTATCCTATTGTCATAGCTACTGGGCCTCCATGGTTAACAATATGCTTCTGGGCCACCATCCATTCAACACCTCACTCCTCTCTAATGCCATAAAATCAAAGAATACCCATGCTTGGAAGTGACCATCTGCGGTAATCAGCTCCCACGGGGCTGCCGCGTCGCACAACTCTAAGGGGCACCAGGCACATCCTAGTCCGTGGGAACGGGGCACGTGGAGTTCGTACAAGCGGATGGCACCCCTGGAGTTGTGCTACTCGTGGGACTGGTTGTTCCTCAACTGTGCGTCAGAATAACCTCGGGAGCTTGTTGCCATTACGGGTTCTGGGCATCTGCTCCTTCTCTCCTTTCTCTTCCCTTCGCTGGAATTGTGAATAGGTCTAAGATGGGGCCCTTTTTTAAAAAACATCAGTGGTGATTCTGATGATCAGCATGGTTTGGGAATAAATAATCTCACCCAACTCTCCCATTCTGGAGGTGAGTGAACTGAGTCCCCCAAGGACTAGATGACAGATAAAAGTCACACACAGCTGGTAAGCCAGAGCTGCCGTCAGGTCCCAGATCTCAAGACTTCCAACAAGGGCCTCTGTCTCCATTATTTAAACAACAATAAATAACAAAAACAAAGGAAAGCTACACAACGACAAAAACATTACTAGAAGGGTAAAAAGTGGTGAGACGTCTCAAAATAAGACATGAAATGCTATTCGTATTCTCCTCTGGGTGGACCTTCTGTACCACAACTTGCTTCCATGGCAAATGTGGTCCTATTTACGCATGAACACAGAACTCGGGGGATGTATTGAGAAGGGAAAGCTGAGAGGTAAGGGCTTTAGAGTCAAAGGAATAATTTTAAAGAAAACTTGGCTCCCCTAAGGACACCTATCAAGAAAGGTATAGAGGAGGAAGTTTGCTGGCTGCTCTGGGCTGGGTGACCTCCAAAAGATCACCACGTTCAGGGTCTGGCTCTGCCAGGCAGACTTAAGAGGACAGATTCATGCCAATCCAATCCTTAAAAGCATGATCAAGGAGCCATAGGGCCCGTTTGCTATTTTACAGTGGGATGTCTTCTTGGCTTGAGATGTATCAACAGTCTGCTACCCAGGAATGGGCACTTCTTCCTGGGAGGCGAGGACACCCCAAACACTAGCAGCTGGATCCACCAGAAGCTGCTTTTGGAGCAAATTAGAACAAAGGGAATAAGATGCTTTCATACCATATTTTCTCTCCGTGTGGCTTTTCCCTGCTTCAAATAACTTGCCTTTGATAAGGAACTTTGTAGAAGACAGCAGAAGGTATCAGTTTTGAGTATAGGCTTCCGAGTTTGGCAGCCCTGGGTTTGAATTCTGATTCTAGCACTCATTAGCTGCTCCACAGTCACTTCTCTGAGCACCTTAAAGGAGTAAATGGAAAACTATGCACCATTTAGCATGGCGTCAGGCATATATTTAAGAGTTGAGAAGATGGTGGCTACTTCTGCTGTTGGTAACAGGAAGAGGACTACAAGACAGGTGTAACAGACAGTAAAGCAAGTGTGATCTCTGACCAGCCTATTCAGGGAGAGAACAGCTTCACTCCTAAGATCCCCTCCTCCTTTGCAAGTGTTCACACTGTGGTAAAATGAACTCCCTAAGTACTGACACTTACCGTTAGTCGTAATATCAACTTCCAGTTTATGCTAAATATGTTTTTCGAAGAATCAATGTCCTCTTTGCCACTGAACGATGAAGTATTGCTGAGACTTCTCCATTTGTTCCCACTTTTTAGCCCAGGCCCACTTTCTTAGCTTGGCTTTAATAATTTGGGGGGTGGGGGGAGGCAGTAAACCCAGAAGAGCGAGAATTATAAAGAAGGACAGGGGGACTAGAATGCCAAGCAATGCCAAGTGAAGTATGACTATCACTTCAACATGAGCCACAGGGCGACACAGGTCCTCAGGCAGGTGAATCCACTTGACACAAGGGACTTTTCTAGATGCTCTAGAGTAAAGGGACTTTTCTAGATGTTCTAGGCATAACCTACGCCTCAGAGTCATTGATGGGGCAGAAGAAGGTGATGGGATTTATCTGGCCACCTCCCGCCTGTCCCTTGCTTTCCTCTGGTCATATTTCACCCCACAGGGAGTTAACTCTCCGGCATTTCTGGATTGTATCATCCAGGTTCTTCTGATGCTCTTGGGGCCTCATCCCAGGCCCCACGGTTTGGCATCTCATCCAGGTCCTGAAGTGGCAGCAAGAGCCAGAAACTCTGAGGAGGGGACTGGCTGGCCGAGCGGCATAGTGACAAGCAAGGGCAAGGGCCCATTTCTCCCAGGGCAGTTGATTGGGTGATTCCCTGGGCTGTGAGTGCAAGATGCAGTTGGCCCAGATGGATCTGAAAAGGCATAGAAAACGTGGGTCTGACATACCCATCTCCTCCCCTCCCACATATTCAGTCTTGGCTTTTCATCAAGGAGAGTTATAATAGATAAGAAGCTTCTGCGTCAGAAGCAGGTATGTAAGCCATGAGCAATGTTCAGAAGAGCATGAACTTTGGGAAAAGACTACCTGGGTTTGGAGCCAGGTTCAACCACTTAAGAGCTATGGGACATTGCACAAGTTTTCTGACCCCTTTGTGCCTCCGTTATCTCAGCTGCTAAACAGGTGTGAATGATCAAGCCTACCTCATACCATAATAAGCACACCTACCTCATAGACTTACTGTGAGAATGAAATTACTTACACACACAAAATGATTAGAACAGCACCTGACAGGTAATAAGGGACACAGAAAAAACACGTGCTGTCATTAGACATCTGTTCCACAGACGGATATCTGATTTCCTAGGCCCTCTGGCTTGGGGCCCCATCTCCTTCTTTCCACTCAGTCTCCTGCTAGCTTCCTGGTTCTGAGATGAGCTTCATGAACTTAACCCGGTCTGTCTCCCTTTGCCTTAACTGACCTTCCCCCTTCTTGGATATCTCCTGTTGTCAATGTATAGCTCTCATCAGCCTCTCCGTTGTCACCAGGTTCTCAGTCCTGGTCTGCTCAGTTCCGTTATGGCCAAATGCCTGGGATGACAAGTATGAAATTTTTGACATGTTTTTTCAGACAGTGCAAGTACCACCAGGACAATCTGATGCAGGTCTTGGGACTCACGGCTCTCCCAAAGTAAATAAAAATGCTAATTGGCTGTCTGACTACACCTCTCAAATCTCATGAAGAAAGCCCATAGCTCTGCCACTTGACATCTCAAAGATGAGCTCATTAGGAAGCTGCCGATGAAGGATTACAGCTATGAAATGACGGAGATCACTGTGACTAACCATTTCAGAGCTGAGTCACTAGTGGCTAATTCACTCATAAGGGACAGCAGTACCTACACAGGATATGATGCTAAAACAGTGCCTGAGTCCACACAATGAAAGGTGATCTTCATTAGGATTCCAAGCTACCTCCCAATTCCCTTACTCCTCACCCTGATTTAATAATAAACTGCTACATGGCTTAACACCATCAAAGTCAAAACTCTGTGACATTCAAAATGTAGTGGACACAGAGCTGCTAAATCAAAGACATTAAAGGAACTCTTAGACAAACCACTGTCAAAATAACTAGCAATAAATGTCCACTACTGATAGACAAGCACGAGGAATATGTGGACCTTTATAAAGGGGCTTCTGTAATTTCTCTTTGTAATATTTTATTGTCAATACGTCTAACTAGCCAAGTTCAGTATTCTAATCATGAGTAGGCAACCACTTCACTACTTTCAATTCACGAGAAAGTTTCTCTACCTCTTATGATCAGAGAAGAAAAGCTTGACAATTGTTCTATGAACTTGTTGGGAGAAAATCCAGTCCAATGTACTCTGTCCTTCATAAAACCCACACACAAAGAAAATCACAGAACCACAAGGCAATTGCTTGTGGCTTTCACCCTCTATGGGTCCCCTCTTGGGCCTTGTCTCACATCTTCTCGGTCCAACTTTTTAGACCCATGAGTGCTGCAGCAACCAGTTGTGTGCAGGTGTAACCTGACAGAAGCTCACCTCAGCTGCACCTGCAATCTCTCGCTTTCTGCCCAGCGCCTTCAAGTACTTGCCTCCTGGGAAGGTGACAGGCACTCTCTCAGCAATTCTGGGACATTCACAAACCTGGGCCTGAAAGGGAGTTAACACCTCATGGGGCAAGTCTTGACCAATGGGGATCCGGAGTTGGTGGATAAATGCTCTCCTCTTTCATCTTCTGGCAGACAACTCTACCTTGCTTCTCAGAGGGTCACAGGGAGAGTGTACCCCAGTTGCCCAAAGTGGTGAGTAGCTCAATAATGAGCCCTTAGGTTGGCTTTCCCTCTTTTACTATTTCCAGTCTTCCACTTCTTTTCCTCGGGATAATTTCTCAAAATAAACTACTCACATGTAATTCCTGTCTCCAGCCCTACTTTTGAGGGGGTACCTAAGTTAAGACACCTCTACTGAAAAATTTTTCTCTCTACTATATCAGCTTTACACATTGGATTCATAGTAATGAAACTTAATTTAAAACATTCTTCAAAGCCAACAGTATTATGATCATATAAAAGATTATACTAGGTACCCATACACTCCAGAAGCCCTACCGAAGTGTCTAGGTCCATAAACAAATTGGAATGGTTCAATTGAAGCCACACATTACACACGTTACAGATTGGGTTCCCCAGAAGGCAGACTGCACCAGAGTTTGGCATGCAGACTGTTCATGCCCTTGGGTTGAACACCTGAGAAAGGGAGGGGAAGGACACATGAAGGAACGGATGGAGAAGTTATAATGCAGCCCAGCAATGGCCTCACCTGACCCCACTGGCAACCCTAAGACTAAAATGGCTTGCCAGAATTGTCACATATTTGACTGACATAACCAGGCTTTCATACCCTCATATGAATCGGTCACTGGATGTAGACCACTCCAGGACAGGGTGTGACCTTGGATGAATGGCTCTCTGCCAGTGAAACAATCCCTGAAGGGGATGACACTGGAGGCCATCTGCTGAGTGCATTCCCAGAACCTGGGCCAACATCTTCCCTGAAGGAAGAGGTCCCCCAGGGAAACACTGAAGAGCCGGAGAAGAAACTCAGCCCAGCAAAGAGAAAATCAGGAGAGACATGGAGCCTGTTTCCAAATATGTGATGAGCTCTCATGTGGAAGAGATATTGGGATTTGTCTTCTACGGATAGAACTAGAAACAACTGGTGAATATCTGCTTACAAGTAGGAAGATTTCACCTCAGAAGTGAGATCTTTCATGTAGAGAGAGCTATCTAAAGGACTGGGATGTGTCAGTAAGGATTTCATGCAGATGTAAAGCAAAGTCTGCATATAGAGCAAATCCAGGACAGAATATTAAGTTCCCTTCCAACCTTGAGATTCTCTGATTCCAAGAGTCAGAGCAATGCTCATAATACAAAATTGTCACTTATGCATCATTCACAGGCAGCACTATCAGCCCTCAGGCACAAAATATAAATATGAAAGTTCTATTTGTCACAGCTACATGAGGAAATAAAGTTGCTAAGCAATAGGAATACTGACTAGTGACTGCAGATACTTCCCAACTTCCGAACACCCAATTCACCAATAAGCATCTATGCACCTACCTACATATGTACCTAGGTAGCTAGCTGTCTCTGTCGATACCCACCTATTTATCCTCCACTCTTCTGCAGCAAAGGCAGCACTCCAAGTATACCCATCTCCACCACTGGGCAACAAACCAAGCTTTCTCTTGTGACCAGACAGCAGGACATAGCTATCCCAAGGCAGCTCAAAATCTTCCTATCTAAAACCAAGCTCACCTCTCCTTTGCCCACACCCCACTCCATCCCGTATTCCTTCTACAATCCTTTATTTTGTTAATGTTGGTCTATTAACTCAGACATTCCAAGCCAAAAATGTTGGAGTTCATGAGTTTTAAAGACATACTCGATTATGAAACTGACTTTTCCCATTTACTTATTATATGGACATAAGCAAGTTACATAAACCCCTCTGAGCCTCATTTTTCTCAGTTATATCATTGGGATAATACCTATTTCATTGGGTTGTTTTGCAACAGGAGGATTCTGTTTGTGAGAAAGGTTACCAGGAACTGGAAGAAGAGGACAAAAAAGAGGGGCTATCAAAGATAACATCATTTCTTTTCTTTCTTTTTTTTTTTTGCCAAGAATTGGCCCGAAGTCCCTAGATGATAGAGGTAAGTCTCCTCCCCCATCATCCTGTGCTCTCATACTGACTGTCTCTTACCCTTGTACCTTGTTCTCGTACAACTAATGCTAGAAGATGAATTAAACAATCATTTTCAGCCTCATTTCTATTGGAGATGCATTCGAAATTCCAAACGGCCTACTTTTTTGTACAATGGCTGGTAAATTAGCAACTGTTCAAATCTGAAATAATATAACAAAAAGTCACTTTAAGTAGGTATGTAGCGGCACCTATGGCTTCTAATACTCTCTCCAGGCCCCTATACTAAAGATCAAAGATACACATTTGATCAAAACTCCCCCATCACTTCACATCAGTGTTCCACCAGCCAGCAGGACCCTTTCTTTTTCCATCACAGCACCCTAAAATTGCCCACAACCTTTCATCGGCTGGAATATACAAAGTCTTGATCCTAGGTTTCCTTAACACAGATGCCTCCTGGACATCTCATTTATAATTCTCTATATTCTTATCAAATCCAATATGCACCGTTTCCCTTTTGAAGTTCTCACCACCCATAGCTGAACGCTGATTAACAGGCTGGAGTCTCACCATAACTCTATTCATTAAAAGAGGGTCTTGGCCATTGGATGGCTAGATGGCTACTCCTTTATAGACTACCATCCTTCTTACTCCCTCCATGTCCCCCTCCAAACCCTCACCCCCAAGAGACCATTGATTCTGTAAGAGTGAAGCACTGTGAGTTTTAACAGCAGTACTAGAACAAAGCCGCAGTGCACCATCCCATAGTTCACAATCACCCTGAGCATCTTTTGCTAACTCGTCATGTGAACGGTTGGATGTTCTTCTCAAGCACCGTTAATAACTCTGTGTGTGCTGTCTCCTCAGTAGAAAGAGTCTATTTTTGCCTTTCCTTCTTTAGAGGAAGAAAGAATTGTCCCCAGGACTACTAATCTCAAAGTGTGGTAACCATAATTCATTGAATAACAACTCTGTGTTAAAGCTTTCAAGGACAATATCTCACTGAACCCTCAAAAAACTCAGTCAGGCATACAAACCCCATTTTGCAGAAGGAAAACCTGAGGCCCAGAGGTCCTGAACTGTGCAGGGCAACATCATGGATGACTCAGCCCCAACCTCCTCTGTCCCTGTGTGTCTCTGCCTCAGGTTTGCAGTTCTTAGTAGTTGGGAGCTGGCAGTCCACCGGAAGCAGAAATGTTGGGAGAAGGACCATTCCCCAGAGAAGGAATCCTGGGCGGACACATCTTTCTCAAGTTCTAATTCCTTAACTAGAGGCCCCCTACTTATTCTAAGCTCCTCTACCTACTCTGCTTCAGTATGGTGTACAGATTACAGTGGAACTTCCAACCACTAGGAACAGTACAGTTGCTTGAGATTTCCCCTTTCTGTGATTTCAGTAGTTTCCCGCAAAAAAAAAAAAAAAATCAAGCCCAGAGTCTTATTCATCAGTCATAGAGATAAGGTTTAATCTGCCCACCCCTCACATTTTCTAATCCAGCGGGCATGGACAAGTTGCCTCATCTCTTTAAAATTCCCAGTCCCTATTCATAAGATTAGGGGAGAAAAAGTACCTGATTCATAGATTTCTTTGGGAAGAGATGAGAAACCGGACAGGAAAATCCCTGACACATGGTGAACACAAGCTAATGGTTATGATGATTGTTTTGATAGCTCACTTGTATTAGGAACTAATCAAGGTACCCAGCTCTTACTCATTGTTCAGAATAAATGGTTTCTCCAAGTTACTTCATCTTCTATGTTTTTCTCACCACTCAGGTTAATATATTTGCCTTTTTTAATGCTAAAATAGGTGACTGGCCCTCTGAAAGTAGAATCTTCCTATTTAGTGATGTTCTTAAGACACTATGTCTTCTAATGAAAAGCAATGACAAAGTGTAAGACTGCCTTTGACAACAATATCTAAATAATGTAGAATGTGGTAGCATGATGGAAAAAAAAGCATTGATCTGGAAATCGTAAGATGGGGATTCCATACATTCCCTTTTGTGTTGGGATGATCCAATATGGAAACCATATCGGGGTGTTTCATAGACTCGAAACCCAAAACAATCTTAAATTTCTATCCCAGTTTAACCATTTTATTTTAGTCATTAGCTTCTCCTAGTAGAGAAGGCAAAACTTTTCTTTCACTCATCTATCCATTCATTTTTTCTTTAATTCAAAAAGAATTTTTGAGCGCTTACTGTATACACATCAATGAGGTATAGATTTGTGACAAAAGAGAAGCATAAAAAAGACCAATGGAAGTTCTGAAGAGAGAAGCATTGCATAGGGCTGAGATTAACTATCCTAACTGGAAAGACTTTTCTGGGGAGGCGTCCTTTATCATGCAACTGGTGCTCCGTAAATATTTATTAAATAAATTAATGTTAATGAATCATTCAATTAAACAGTGAATTAGAAAGAGTAGATAAGATTTCAACGGGTGGATGCAGAAAAGGGGATCAGTATGGGGAAGGCAAAGAGACAGGGAAGTGATAAAAAACACATGGGATAGAGAATCTTCTGGGCTTCCAGAACACAGATTACCTGCGGGAAAAGGTATGACCAGTATAATAGCTTGTAGATGCAAGGCTTTAAGTGACAGATTTAAGGAATACTGTCTATTATCTTACAGGAAGTAGGGAGCCATTGACTTTTTAAAATAGATGGTAGACACAGACATACTTAAGGAATAAGCATAAAGGCACACTTGAGGAATATTGGTTGGCTGGCGGTATACCGCACAGATGGAGAGGAGAAAGACCAGAATATTAAGATGGCATCTCTATTGTCCACACAATATCCCCTGAAGGATTAAAAAAAAAAAAAAGAAAAAAAACTGGATCCAGTACCCCGTTTTGCATTGTGTCTTGTGCTCTCATATCCAGGCCCACTTCTTAGAGGCTTATTATGAAAATACACAAATGGTGGTTTATAGTATAAACTCAAAAGTCTTCTGAGCTAAACACCGAGGGAAAATAGGAGAAAGTGCTACTTACTAACCTGGTCAGAATAAATCTGGAATGAAATATTGTAATTTTGCAAAGAGATGAGGCATGACTAAGGAAGAACATGCATTAACTGGCCATAATTGCTGCTAAAAATTCACATGACATTAAATTAAGTTAGTTTAACCCTGAATTAAGAGTCAAGAATGTGCATAGAATAATAACATTCTTCCTCCAATCACATAACTATGATGGTACTTCCCACACACGGCCACACAGTCATCTTAGAACTTTCCAAAGGCAGCTCTTCTGGCAGAGAGAGAAGCCACGTTAATCCTTTCCTAAGCTTCCCATTGATTATTATTTAAAATTACCCCATGGTAGCAAAGCCCATAAACAGTTCAAAAGACAACTTCAAAATTCCTTAGCTGCATACTTATTTAGCTATAACATCATTTTTACTGAAAGATTCATGTATAACCAGACATCTAATAACAGGTTAAGTAAATTATAAAATACCCATTTGTTAGAATAACTTAAATAACTTAAAAGATACTAAAATTTCTATTTCAAGGGATATTTTGCCTGATGTTAAACAAAAGTTTGATCTGACACCATCTATAAAATGTAACTGTATAAAATATTCATAGAAGAAAATACAGGGAAGGACATGCAGCAAGATGCTGACAGCAATTTTCTGAGCTAGTGCGTTTTTGAGTCAAATTTTTTTCATTTTTCTCTTTTTTTTCAAATAAGTAGGTATTAATTTTTTTAAACATCTTTATTGGAGTATAATTGCTTTACAGTGGTGTGTTAGTTTCTGCTTTATAACAAAGTGAATCAGCTATACATATACATATGTCCCCATATCTCTTCCCTCTTGCATCTCCCTCCCTCCCACCCTCCCTATCCCACCCCTCTAGGTGGTCACAAAGTACCAAGCTGATCTCCCTGTGCTATGCAGCTGCTTCCCACTAGCTATCTGTTTTACATTTGGTAGTGTATATATGTCCATGCCACTCTCTCACTTCGTCCCAGCTTACCCTTCCCCCTCCCCGTGTCCTCAAGTCCATTCTCTATGTCTGCATCTTCATTCCTGTCCTGCCCCTAGGTTCTTCAGGACCAGTTTTTATTTTTTTTAGATTCCATATATATGTGTTAGCATACAGTAAATAAGTAGGTATTAATTTTATATTAAAGTCCAACTTAAACAATAAATGGAGTCCTTCTACCAAGGGCTGCTATTAACTCTAGAAAACAGTGGAGCTGGGACTGGGATTCAAAGAGATTTCTGCAACACAAATATAAAGGTTTGGTTTATGAGACTGTCACAGTGGGTAACACATGGATAGCGCTCAATAAATAGTCAGTGAATGAGATATAGCATAGAATAACAAGTTGATTTGAGCTATTCCCTTTTATAAAATTTCAGTTGGTTAGCATGATGCCTAGCAAACCACATAACTGGTTATAAAATGTTAATTTCTACCTGATTGTTGTAGCAGAACTGGAGGAGCAAAAGCCCAGGGAAAATCCAGGTGTTCTTCATTAGCTATTTCTTGGCCCTACATTTAAGCTTAAAGTTTTCAAAACACAGACCCAGATACTCTAGTGAAGTTACAACATAGGGAGGTACCTATTTTGGATAGCCTGAACTCCGCCTTTCACTAAGGATTTATACAGTAACTTTTTGTTTTAATTTTTGACATAAATACTTCAGTGTTTTAATTGCTTTCCTATCTTCTTAAATAGTACATATGGAACTTTCTTGTAGACTCAACTCACTCTTAGGAACATTAGTTACTACATTATCATGTAATATAGTAAGTTCTTAAAGAGATTCTCATACCCCAAATGCTATGATTTTTGAGTTGTGAGATTTGTTTTGTCCTTTACTTGCAGTTTCTAAAATGTGCCTTGCAGTGTCACACTTTTATAGTTTTTTGCACACATTTTCTCTTTGCCTAGAACACTTCCCAATAAATTCTTGGTCCACCTATTAAATTCCTACTCATCTCTCTCATCTTTCAGTAGCCAGCTTTCCTGACAGCTCAGACTCAGTTATTCCTCTCTGTGTACCTTATACTCCTTGATTGCTATATTAGCTAACCCCAAAACCTAGTGGCTTAAAGCAATACATATTTATTATATCACACATTTTTGGGGGTCAAGAATTTGGGAGTGGCTTAGCTCGGTGGTTCTGGCTCAGAGCCTCATAACATTGTGATCAAGACGTTGGCCAGGGTTGCAGTCATCTGATGGCTTGACTAGAGCTGTTGGATCTATGTGCTGGCTAATTTGGGCTGGTTGATAGCAGAAAGCCTCAGTTCTTCACCAAGTGGACCTCTGCCCCGGGGCTGCTTGAGTATCCTTACAACATGGCAGCTGGCTTCTCCCAGAGTGAGTGATCCAAGAGAAAGAACAATAAGAAAGCCACATTGCTTTTAAGTTCTAATCTCAAACATCACACACCATTATTTCTGCCACATTCTATTCGTTAGAAGTAAGTCACTAAGTACAGCCTACACAAAGGGGAAGAGAGGCCAGCTCGATCTTTTAGAGGGAGATTAAAGAATTTGCAGGTATATTTTAAAACCACCAAGATTGCTCTTATGGCATTATAATTATTTATCTGAACACTTTGATTTTTAGGTTGTTTTTTAGGACATCCTTAAAGCATTTATTTTACCCTAAATAAACTAGAGATCTGGGCAGTGACTATAGGAAGTTATAGAGTATTCAAACTTCGAATTTTATCTTCCACTTATTAGACGTGTGTCTGACTTTAGTCATTTACTCTGAATCTCAGCTCCCTTGTCTTGAAAGTGAGAATCGTAATCATCAGCCCTGTTAGGATGAGGTAGAATAATACAGGTGAGAGTCCACTGCAAACTGCAAGGTACTGTATGACCACATTAGGACTGAACCAGCCAGGATGCAGTCAGTACTGCAAGCCCTGTGTTAGCAGAGTCTGGCTTCCAGAATTTACCGCCTAGTTTACTTAGCAGCCACCATGCAAGGGCCCCTATCGCCTCTCCTCTCCTCTCTGCCTCAGAATATCTCCAAGCTTATAACAGAGTTTTGCACATAGTAGCTAATCAGTAAGCATTTGTTGTTGTTCACTATGAAGCTGACAGTTGTCCTGGTTTTCTTTTCATTTAGGGTAAAACAGAGGAAACTTTTTAAATAGCAGTATTTCACAAACTAGAATAGAAAGTTACTAAGACGTACAGTATAATGAATTGTTAAGAAAGAGTACACACTCTGAGAAGGGACAGTCTTGAGTTAAACTCTGCCACTCAGAAGCTTTGTGAATTCTGTGAATTCTTTAAGCCTGTTTCTTCATCTGTAACATGGGGATAAGAGCACTGATTATTTGACAAGGTCATAATGAAGATCAAAGGAGATAATA
Source organism: Delphinus delphis (assembly GCF_949987515.2). NCBI lineage: Eukaryota > Metazoa > Chordata > Mammalia > Artiodactyla > Delphinidae > Delphinus > Delphinus delphis. The sequence continues at coordinate 41,535,590 of NC_082699.1, read as the reverse complement.
CATGAGAAGCATCCAGAATACTGCCTGTCAATAGTAAGTCCTCCATTAAGTGTATTATTATTCATCATATGATTATGATTATTATGAATTGGCTCCAACGTTAATATGGGAAAGGTGTTCAAACCCATGAACGATGGCATCCTCCTGCCTGCAAGTCCCATTTTGCACACTAAGATGACACTGAGTCCAGGAAAGAGTACTCTTTAAGGCTTGCCTTGCCTACCTGGGTGGCTATCTAAAACAGCCTGTCTGGCTTGAGCTATTTCCACTTGCTGACTTTATGAGCCCAGAGGCATGCACAGCTATGAGCACGTTTCAGAAATTTGAAAAATAAACAATGAAATGTCTCATGCTTGCCACACATGTATTTTTCCTACCATGATTTAGGTTGGCTGGCTCTAAACCATAAAAAGTTTATAATAAGGAAGAAAAAGAAACTGAAATTTGCCAGTTTAAAACTCTAACGCCAGCCCCCAAAACTTTCCAACTCAAGGTTAAGATGTGAACCAATGTTCCAATATGTTCATGAAAGATTTAATAATTACTTTGCTTATGAAAGTTTAAACAGCTGCTGAAGTGAGTAAAAAGGCTCCCACCCAGGCAGAATAACTTGCTGTACCCATTAAGAAGGTTTTACAAATCATCAGACTACACATTCAGATGAAAGGAAAGCCGCATTTGCTGCACAGCCTCTAACTATTCAATTATGTATGGAATGAGTTTGTCCACCAGGTCAATCAGGTTTTGTTTATTCCTTCAACAGGGCTCTCGACAGCATCAGTGTTAAGGCAGTTTCCAAAGGGATTGCTGAGCTTTTCAATAATGTATTTTTAAGAACACATACACGAACTAGGCCATGAATTTTTCTTTAGGTTATTTTACAGCTCACTTCCATGAAGACAGAGTTCACTATCAAATGGATTGGGAAATTATAGGAGGTCACATCACATTCCTTAAAAGAAGACTAACATTACTCTTTGGGCTTTCATATGCATTACTCCTTCTGCTTGGAATATTCCCCATCCCAACTCCATCCCTGTAACTTTTAGCAGGTTAACTCTTCATGGATAACTACTCGTGCTGTGGGAGTAAGTTGGATCTCTCCAGAAAGCCTTCCTTGGCCTCCCTGACCGGGATGGTTATCCCCATCATACCACTTTGCTACCATATTATAGCACTTACCACCTGTTACTGCAGTTACTTGTTTAACTGCCTGTCTCTACCATGAAACCCCAAGTACTCTGAGGGCAAATTAATATACCAGCATATGGTAGGAGCTCAGTAAATTCCTGTAGAATTAATGAATAAATTCTCCAAATCACCCAAACTGCACTTTTTCTCCTTCTATCCAAACTTTAACAACTCTTGCCAATTTTATTTCTGAAATATTTCCTGAATCCTTCTCATCTTTTCCAACACTATTTCAGCTGTCTCAGCTCAAGTCCAGCTAATCTCCTGGCTGAATTTCAGTTTTGCCCTGTGAATATATACAGTGGGTAGCGTGAACCAAAACGAAAAATCCACTGCTAACCCAACCTTTCAGTGATTCCCTGCTGTCAAAGGACAAAGGACAAAGGATAAAGCCCGGCCCTTCAAGTGGCATGCCAGGCTTCTGTGGTCAGCGCCTCATGATGCGCCCCTCCTATTTCTCAATTCCTTACTTTTGCATAAGCTCTCCCCTCTCCAAAGAAGGCTAATATTTGTTGAGGGTCAGAGAGGCAAAATAACCTATCAACGTAAGATAAGAAGCAGGATTTGAATTCTACAGGCTATGTTTCTAACCACAGTGCTGTGCTGCCCACCCAATGCTATTGCTATAATCCTAGTGCTTGACACACACCCCATACTCCATAAATGTGTGTTGAATGAATGAATGAACAGTTGGGGGGAAAAAAAGAATATAAAAAACACCAAAATATAAACTATCCAGTGGATCTTATGCCTCTTTTCTCCTGTTTCTCAGAAAGTTTGGGGAATATTGCAAAACGACCTCTTAAAAGATTTCCAGAGCACATGAGCACATTAAAGGCTACGACGTGCCTCAAAAATTGGCGTTTGTTTAACTGTTTTCAACAGAAGGGTTCCTAACTGTATCTGAACAGAGAATATATTTTTTAAAAGAAAAGGAAAGAAAGAAAAGAACACCGACCAACACCCCTACACTGTGAAAGAGTGAAAGGGCTCCCATCTAAGAGTACACAGTGTGCACCGTCAGTCTCATGATAATCTCCAAGTATTTTTTTTTTTAATAATGGAATTTTCAGGATGGAAATGACCTTTGAGCTTTTCCAGACAAAGTCCCCCATTCTATAGTTGAAGGATTAAGTGGCCCAAGGTCACTCAGCTTATTTGTGGCAGAAATAAAACCGGAACCAAGGCCTGTCAACAGCCACCCAGTGGGTCCTTTCCATCACTCCACAACAGTGATTCTCAATGTGCAGTGACCTCTGTCCCTCGGGGGGACGTTTGGCAATGCCTGGAGACATCTTTGATGGTCACGGCTGTGGGGAATAAGGGAGAGGCGGGGGATACTGCTAAATATTCTACAGTGTACACGATAACCTCCCACAACAAAGAATTATCTGGCCCCAAATATCAATAGTGATGATGTGGAGAAACCCTGCCCCACACTAAACAAAAGAAAAAGCAAACTCTCCGGTGAACAGGCTAGAGCTTTCATTTCAATGTTTCCCACTAGCCTGCACAGTGCTGCATTATATTTGAAATAATACTGGCATATGAAACTGAAATTGTTCTTTGAATCCCTGAAAATAACTGCTGTTGGAAAAAGGCTTAGATAAAAAAAAAAAAAAAACAATTCCCCCTCATCAAGGCTTTAGGAAAATGGGTTTGGATATTATCAACCAAAAAAAAAAAAAAAAATCCAAAACACTCTTCTTTTCCATACAATTCCCTCAGAAGAATTCTTGAATATATTAACATTGTTTAAATATTGCATTTACTAGGCAAGACCTCAGAATAAGGCCTAGGAAATCACTGAGGAGCAATAGTAATGGGCCAGCCCTAAAGCCAGCATGAGAGACTCTGTTCTCAGTGAGACTCTCTCCCACAGGTGCCCTGTACCCCTGGTCCCAGGTAATTTCCCCTCTCGTCAGGTCAATTTGAGCACAGCCTTCCTTCTGTGTTCGCTTGTTTGTTTGAGTGAGAGACCCTGGAAGCATCATAAGCTAAGCCTGGGAAAGACTATCTAGGGTAACGTCAGGATGGGGCCCCAGCTACACTGGGGGCTACACGGAGGATGCCCACAGGCAGCCCCTGCTTTCCAAGAAAGCAGCTCACTCTTGGGAGTGCCTTGTGAGAGTTTCCTCACTGGGTTAATGTGCCGTAGTTCGATGTCATCACTGGGGAAGCTGTTCAAAGGATACACCCAAGCTTTCTGCACTATTTTTTTTTTTGCGGTACGCGGGCCTCTCACTGCTGTGGCCTCTCCCGTTGTGGAGCACAGGCTCTGGACGCGCAGGCTCAGCGGCCATGGCTCACGGGCCCGGCCCTCCGCGGCACGTGGGATCTTCCCGGACCGGGGCACGAACCCGTGTCCCCTGCATCGGCAGGCGGACTCTCAACCACTGCGCCACCAGGGAAGCCCATCTGCGCTATTTTTGCAACTTCCTGTGAGCCTAAAATTATTTCCAAATAAAAAGTGTTTTTTTTGTTTTTTTGTTTTTTTTTTTTCTTTCTGCGGTACGCGGGCCTCTCACTGTTGTGGCCTCTCCCGTTGCGGAGCACAGGCTCCGGACGCGCAGGCTCAGTGGCCATGGCTCACGGGCCCAGCCGCTCCGCGGCATGTGGCATCTTCCCGGACCGGGGCACGAACCCGTGTCCCCTGCATCGGCAGGCGGACTCTCAACCACTGCGCCACCAGGGAAGCCCTAAAAAGTGTTTTTTAAATGATGTGATTGGTAGTAGATCTGTTTTGGCTTTGTTTGTGGTCCTTTGCTAAAACAGAAAACACCTGGTTACCTGATTGGTGAGGGTGAAGGTGTATGCACAGGGGCACAGGGGAAGAGGGCATCATGAAGTGTCACTAACACCGAAGAAGTGCTACATCCATCAGACCCCCTTCCAAAAGGACAAGGAGCTAAGGAGGAATGAGACCCAAATCAGACTTGATGGAGAGAGGATGAATAGGAGGAATGGACCAAGCACCGGTGGGTTTCCCAGGTTACAACCCTCATGGGTGCTCTAACGAAGCTGTGAGACAACAAGGGACAGTCTATTTGAGAGATCTTCGTGCCTAGGAGAGCGGTATCAGAGGAAAATGCACAAGAGAAAGACACAAGTAATGACTTAGTAGGGTTAGCATGACTTGAATCCTGAATCAACAAAATCCCCCAGATTTAAATGCTATCCATCCAGCGAAAGTGTGCCCAGGCATAATGGAGTATCTTTGAGGTAGAAAGAAATGGGAGTCAGGAAATCTGGAGTCACATTCCAGATGTGTCCTATCAGGTATTTGCTGTGTCTCCTTGGTCAGGTCACTCAGATTCAGTTTCCTCATCTGAAAGTCAGGGAATTGGTACTAAATTGCTAAGATCCTTACCTGTATGTCTCTGCCTAAGACTATTCTAAGAGGTAGGATACCCTCTATTGATTTAATAAAAAAATAAAACCTATTCATGGATGGCAACAAGTTTCCTACAAATTTTCCAATGCAAATTACCTCTTTAATGAATGGTAGTAGAATAACATGGCAATAATAAGGATCAGCTTAACATGAGGATCAGTTCAGAAGTCAAAGAACTCTCGTTTCCACCCTCTCAGACTCATTCTCAACCATGGACGGGCCTCACAGATACAATGATTTCCCAGGGAAAAAGCTGTCTGCGAGAAAGGAGTCGCAAAGCCTAATGTCAGGGCTTCCAGAGGCCTGCTTTCCCCCAGTGAAATGCACCCCCTCTAAGTGTTCAAGGTCTGCTGAATCCTGCACAACATGCCCAAATCACAGAGGAGCAGTTTCAGAAGAGGTGGAGAGAGAATTCCATGCCTGGAGGAGCCAGCTCGTGGGGTTTTAGGAAGAGGGTAAGATTTATGTCTATAATACCCTTATTCTGCCTTTTCACAGATTGAAACCCAATAAAGTATTTGTATGACTGGCATTTTTTAAAAGCCTGTGGTTAATTCAGTCAAGGCTTATGTCTGGATTATGAGGTAGGGTTCTGAAGTATGTTAATGCTTCGTTAATCACATATTCACTTTTCCAGAGCTGAAATTCACCACATGTCGTCCATGGATCTCAGGCCAAATCGGAAGGATTCTTTACGTGTTAACTGCTTCCCTTTCATCCAGGTGCTGTGCGTGTAAGGGGCTGTGCTGGGCGTCACCGCCGAAGCGTATCAGCCACTGCCTGAGTGTTAGCTCACTTTCAAGTCACCCAAGAAGAATAATGGTGATTTCAACATATCCTCTTCGTTTTTATTTTTTTAATCTAAAAAAAATTTTTTATTAATTTTTATTGGAGTATAGTTGCTTTACAATGTTGTGTTAGTTTCTTGCTGTACAGCACCGTGAATCAGTCATACGTATACCCATATGCACTCTTTTTCAGATTTCCTTCCCATTTAGGTTACCACAGAGCACCGAGTAGAGTTCCCTGTGCTATACAGTCTGTTCTCATTAGTTATCTATTTTATACATAGTAGTGTATATATGTCAGTCCCAATCTCTCAATTCATCCCATCCCCTTTTTCCCCCTTGGTAACCGTAAGTTTGTTCTCTACATCTGTGACTCTATTTCTGCTTTGCAAATAAGTTCATCTCTACCATTTTTCTAGATTCCACATATAAGTGATACTATACGATATTTGTTTTTCTCTTTCTGACTTACTTCACTCTGTATGACAGTCTCTAGGCCCATCCACATCTCTGCAAATGTCACTATATCGTTGCTTTTTATGGCTAATATTCCACTCTATATATGTACCACATCTTCTTTATCCACTCCTCTGTCGATGGACATTTAGGTGCTTCCATGTCCTGGCTATTGTAAATAGTGCTGCAATGAACATCGGGGTGCACGCATCCTTTTGAATTATGGTTTTCTCTGGATATATGCCCAGTAGTGGGATTGCTGGGTTCCTCTTCATTTTTAGAAATAATTTCCACTCCATCTAGTTTGCTCAGCATTATTTAGCACTATTCTTTAGTATAAAAAGTAGCAAGGTAGCAAGGATGTGTCAGGGATAAGTTAGTCAACCTAAAGTACCAAGACCAACATTTATGTCATTCAGTATACTTATCATTTAAAATAAAGTTGAATGATTTTAGAAAAGCTTGTCAGAGTTTAGGAGAGCTGAACTCCTTCACTAGCCAATGAAAGAATGGGTCTTAGCTGGTACTGAATCTCCATCATACACTTCCTTTCCCTCTTTCTTCATTCTAATTTTCTGCTCATTTATAAATAGTACTATATTATTAACCATAACTGTCTCCTATTTAACCCCCCCAAATGCCCCCCTGCATGGTCTCTTTTCTTCCGTCTTCTTCACCTCTGGTCACTTACCTCAGCATTTACCTAGATCATAACCTTTATCTTATAGGGAACAGGAGAGGGGACCTGACAGCATGGAAACACCATTTTGAGATCCGTGTTTTAAAAGATAACTGAACTGCATTGCAAAAATGCAGAAGCAGAAAGAGAACAGAAGAAAAGAAAGTCAGGAGGGAAATAGCAAGGGCCTGAATTAGAACAGTAATGACAGTGAAGACAAGACAGGGACAGATTTTGTTTTTTTTAATAGGCTGAAAGTAGACTGAATAGGAAATGGTTCCTGACTGTAGGACAGTAAAAAAGAGGAGAGAACGAAAAACAACTTGACGTTTCTGAACTGTGCTGATAGGTAAATATGGTTCCTTTAACAGAGACAATAAACCAAGGTGAGGTGTTAGGTGTGAGGGAGGAGATGGACTTGAGTTTAGCCATACAGAGCTGCATTCATGGGTGATGTCCAATGTGCCTATGGACAACCAATGTTCCAAATGGGCAGGAAAACTTCTGGATTTAAAGAGAATAGAGATTAAGAAAATCTTCTACTTGTTTTCTTCCTTTATTCTTCTCTTCATTTTACTGAATTAAAATATGCATTGGGAAGCTACTGCATGCCAAGTTCTTGGACAGGCATTAGGGAAAAAAAGAAAAGAAAGTAAATAGGATGCTCAGGGCATCTGCAAGTTCTGGTGGGAGATGACAGCATAACAATGGCATAAAGTGGTGGGATGAGGGGAGGGTTCCCAGAGGAGGCTTTATCAGGGATGGACGGTGCTTACTAAGGTTCATTAACTCACCTCACACCTGGAGGGGAGAACACATGCTTTCCGCTTCCCTTTCTGGTCTAGACATGCCCTGTGGTTCCAGGCAGGCTGTAAGGCAGATTCCCCCCCAAACACACACATGGACTTCACTTCACTGCACTCACCCACATTCCTTCTGGGCAAATGATGCTGCGACTTCTTTGTGGGAGACCTTTTGTTAATCTTCTATCTTTTACATGAAGGCAACAAGGTATTTATAACTAACTCTTGGAATGCTGTGCAACGTTATGATAGAGGTAAAAGTTTAATCCTGATTCCTGGGACAGCTCTGAAATTGTCCATCACTCTCCCGGAGAAGGTGCTACCCCCATGGAATACAGAGGTTGAAGCATCTTGACAGAGATTAGGGTGCTTAAGATTCAGGCCAGCCCCACAGTTCCACCCCTAGGCACCTACACAAGGAGGAATGAAAACATACGGCCATAGGGAGACTTATACAAGACTTATACAAGAATGTTCACAGACACTTTACTCATAACAGTCAAAAACTAAAAACCACCCAAATGTCCATCATCAGCGGTGAATGGATAAACACACTGTGAAATGTGTCTTGGGCTGCAGCAGCTGCAGGCTTGAGGTGATGCTGTGAGATATTACCCAGCAGTATAAAGGCATGGACAGCAGATACAACAACACGGATGAACCTCAAAAGCATCATGCTGAGTGAAAGAAGCCAGCCCAGAAGACCCCGCTTACATGATTCCCCCTATATGAAACTCTCGAGAAGAAAAAGCTATAGTTCCTTAAAGCAGATCAGTGGTGCCCAGGGCACAGGGGAGTAGACTGCACAAGAGAACATTTGGGGTGATGAAAATACTCTCTGCTACGAATGTGCTTACATTACTGGATTACAGTTTTCAACACTCATCGAATTGTACACTTAAATTTGGTAAGTTTATTTTATGTAAATTATACCTCAATAAAACTGATTGGAAAAACAGTCACGCAGGGCTGAGGAGGAGAGGCCCGAGCACGCTCAGCTGGAAGATGCCGGCGGTTCCTGGGAAGCTCTGAGCCAGCACTACCTCAACCCTCCAGCTTCTGCAGCCCGAGAACACCTCTGTTTTAATGCTTTGACCTCAGAGCCCGACAGCCACTGGTCATTTCAGATTAAGGTTCCAATAACTCACTCTCACCTTGCCACCCACCCTTAGGCCAGAATCAGCCTGTTCATCCAGACAACTGATAATATATAATCCTAACCTCCTCCCACCCTGGACTAGGGATTACTCAGTACCTGAAACGTGGACTCTTGGCTCTTCTGTTGTTCTCGGTTTCCTAAAGAGACAAGGGGCTGGGCTTATTTGTTTTCTCAACATTTAAAACTACAGTTTCGGGCTTCCCTGGTGGCGCAGTGGTTGAGAGTCCGCCTGCCGATGCAGGGGACACGGGTTCGTGCCCCGGTCCGGGAAGATCCCACATGCCGCGGAGCGGCTAGGCCTGTGAGCCATGGCCGCTGAGCCTGCGCTTCCGGAGCCTGTGCTCCGCAATGGGAGAGGCCACAACAGTAAGAGGCCCGCGTATGCAAAAAAAAAACAAAACAACCTACAGTTTCTCTACACTGTCTGACTCTCCATGGTTCTACTGAGATCTTGCTTTTCCATTACCCCTGCGGCCGTAACCCCAGGGTTGACGCATGTCCGGGTCCAGGGAGCAGGTCATTTAGGAAGGGAGAAGAAGGTCCCAAAACGTAACACGCATCTTACTGCAGCGCAACCCTTTAAGTGTGAGAGAGGCCCTGAGTCAGGACATGTGCAGAAGGACTGTTTCTCCATTACTGTGTGCCTGTTCCTTCATCCCACTGACATTCTTAAACAAAATACAAGTCTGAACTGCCCAAACAGCTATATTTTTAAGTGCTATTTTCAGAATTTCAATAACTACTAATAAAGAAGGTTTGTACCAGAAACCTTATGAAAACCATCTTTTGTACACTTGATGTCATAGGAAGTAAACTGACATGACATTCAATGAGGGCATGTGATGTGACAAACACTATAGTAGGAGGCTATCAGATATGCATTATCTAGTCTAGCCCTCATAGTAATCCTGTTCCTTACATACACCAGCCCCATCTTTGTAGATAAATTCTCTAAGACTTAGAGAATAAGTAACTTGCTGAAGTCATTTAAGCTTCGGCTACTATACAGTTTGAATATGCATCTAAGACTATTTGAAGTTTCCAAAAAAAAAAAAAAAACCCCTCTAAAGATTTCACATAAACTGTGGTCTATAGCTTGGATTAATATTCACAAGGTCCTGGGTTTGAGTCCTTTCTCAGCCATTTACTAGCTGTATGGACCTTAGGCAAGTGAGTTTCCTTTAGGTTAATTTCCTCACCCGCAAAATGAAGAAAATAGACTTAGTTCACAGAGCTTTGAAAGGATGGAGGAAGGTAAGTCACACAATAAGCACGCCGTCAACTACTGGTATGATCTCAAATGCCAAGTGGCTCCAAATGGAAGAAATACAACACATATGGACAAATACTGCCCTCAACTATTCGGAGTTGCATTTCCACACAGTGGATCATATTCTGCCCTTCAGTTAGTCCTGCCCTTCTTCGGTCAAAGTAGTAAACTCTTGAAGGAAAAACAAAAAAGTGTCTGCCTTTAAGGAGTCTATGAAGACCCTCTCTGCAGACTCATTCTCTCTTTCCTAAACCATCTCTAAAAACTAAAACTTGACCACAACACCTTATTCCCAGACAGCCCATCCCTTGCCTTCACTCACCTGCTCCGGATACTTGCTACCGACGATCTCTGCTACGGTGTTGAAGGAATCAGCATCTGGGTAGTTCTTTGCCCCCATCTTCAGCTGAATGACAATTCTGCTCCCACGAGAAGCCATTCTTGACATCATCTCTGCATCTTCCACCGTAATACAAGCTGTTGGGATCTTTGGCACACCATCCTGGTATTCCTGAATACCTGTGTGAGGGCTTGAGAAAAGAAGCCACCAGGTTACCTTGAAAGTGGAAATGGACCAAAAAAGTCTTTTTTAAAAGACTTTCACTGATCTCTGTTTTCATGTGAGGAAGGGAAAGGGTGGGCAATATTGGTTTACTTGCTTTTGATGTGAATGTAATTTTTCTTTTTGATAAAAATAACTTAGAAACTTCAATTTAATAAAAATTTCATTGAAAACATTACATGAAGTTTATTACTTCATTACATGATGTCTAGGCTGCAGACTAGAAGGCCCACACGTCTGGAAGAAAACTGGCCCAGGTACAACCAGCTCTCTGGTCACTGACTGGCTCGAGAGCTACGCTCTTCCCACCCAAACACAGAGGTCTGCGTATGTGGCCCTGCATAGGGGTAGAACACTGTGTGCAAAAACCATAGAACAACATCTGGGGAAATGTTTCGATTCCCAGGAAGAAAAGTGCCAGATAAACCCAGGTCTGTGATTTCACTGCCACAAGAAAAAGAAAACAAACTATTATGATTTTGGCATGAAGGGGGAAATATTACCCCAAATGGTCAAGTTTTTTCTGCTAATTTCCAGATGCTTCTTATATCACTGGAAACACTTGTAATTGAAGTTGATATTAATCTAAATTGAAGTTGATATTGATTCAACCTCTCCCCATGCTGAGTTTATCAAATTCACTTTCTAGAACTGTTCTTTCAAACTGTCCCCTTTTACCTCTGAGGTAAAAACTCCAAACCACACCACCACAACTCGCTCAGGACCACAGCTTCTGAGCGCTCACCATATCCCATCAGTCTGTTCCTGTCTTCTGTGGAAGCACAAGCTAACAGCCTCCCTTTCCAAATTAAGTTTTCTTTTTGTACTTCTATACTCGTTTCAGGTTGTCTCATATTCAGAGAAAAGCCTTTTTCCTCCCTTGAGCCATAACACATTTCTCTCCTGTACAAGTGACTCCAATCTGCACGTGCATAAACACGATGATCCAGTCTTATCACTGATTTCTGGGTGTGACTGTTATTGCTGTGACCGTGTATCAGGTGACTATTTACTGACTTAGAGAAACTGCATGACAAAGTGATTAAGAATACAGGTTCTGGAGCAAGACTGTCTGGGTTCAAATCTGGGCTGTGCTACTTATTGCTAATTGGCCTTGGGCAAGTTACACGTCTTTGCTTCAGTGGCTTCAGCTATGATTGGCGAAGGTAATTATAATACCTATTTCATAGTTATTTTGCAAATTTAGTTAACTTATACAAATAACTCAATTACCCTGGAACATAGTAAGCCCTTAATAAATGTTAAATATTTATTATGCTAATTTATCTATTACATTAACCCTGCAGAGAGAGACTGTGTAATCTCAAGTCCTTAGACTTAGACCATCTAAATACATCCTTTACGGACATTTCTTAACTGCTGACTGAAAATTGTATTCTTTAGAGAGAGACAAATGACTTATAAATTCAAAACTTATAAAGCAGAAACCCTGAATCTGAATCCCTGTTCTGGAATATGCCTAATCCACTCTAACTTCCAGTTTAGGTCACATCCTGGATCTACCATTCTCCACCTGCCTGACACCAAGCGACTTAGATTACCTCTCTGTTTCTGAGTTTCCACAACTGAAAAGTAGAGAATAATATTAGTATTGACCTCATAAGATTGCTATGAGGAACATAAGAGATAGTATATGTAAAGGATTTTAAAGTGCTTGGCATATAGGAATTACTTAGCAAACATTAGTAGTTGTTATTATTATTTCTTCAGTGTTAATTTTCCCCACTGAGTTGGTAGAGTGGTTAATGACCAAAAGTATTTTGAAACACGTAGGAAGACAATCTAAATATTTATTATTCATATTACCTTACGTGATGTCTAGGATTCAACAAACTCTCCTTGTTCTCAGGCTCTCTGACTCAAAAGGAGGTCAGTGTAACACCTCTTAATAGGCTCTTTTAAATAATGTTTCTAAACAAATTGGCACTAATAAGTTACAGGTAAGGCTTCTTAATTTGGGGACAGTGAATTGGGCACACACCAGGGGCTCCACTGAGGAAAATGGCATTTTCCAACTGTGGTTCTGAATTCAAGATAGAAAAAGCTTCTAATTTGTTTCTACAATTAAGCATGTTCTCCAGTGGTTGAGTGTTCAGCATTGTTCAGTAGAAGTAGGCAGAGTGAAGACTCAACAGTTCTATTTAGAGTCCTGTGTTTTTACTGTCAATTGTCCTACAGGAGGTGATCACCATAAACATCACCTTCCTGGCCCCACTTACAAGCCCCACTTGCATTTAACAATAGCAAATGGTAAACTACAAAGGAAGCCATAAAAAACAAAACAAGAACATTTAAAGATTAATACCAATCCTTCACAAAGTCTTTGAAAAAATACAAGAGGAGGGAACACTTTCCAACTCATTCTACAAGGCCACTGTTAATAAGAACAAAACTAGACATAGACCCTACAAGAAAAAAAACTATAGACCAATATCTCTTAAGAATATAAATGCAAAAAACAAAATCAACAAAATACAAATTGATACTGCAACATATGAAAAGAATTTTACACCATCACCAAGTGGTATTTACTCCAGAAATGCAAGGTTGATTTAACATCAAAAAATCAATCAATGCAGTGTATTATAATAATATAATAAAGGACAAAAACCACGTGATCAGCTCGATAGACGCTGACAGTCTTCGACAAAATCTAACGCTCCTTCATGATAAAAACACTCAACAAACTTTGAATGGAAGGGAACTTCCTCAACCTAATAAAAGGTATCTATGAAAAACCCACAGCTAACGTCATACATAGTGGTAGAAGACTGAATGTTTTTCCCCTGAGATCAGAAACAAGGCTAGGATGTCTGCTCTGCCCACTTCTATTCAATGTTGTACTAGAGGTTTTAGCCAGGAAAATCAGACAAGAAAAAGAAATAAAAGAAATCAAGGTTGGAAACAACGAAGTAAAACTACCTCTGTCCACAAATGGTCACGTATATAGAAAATCCTAAGGAATCCACATGCCCACACACAAAAAACTATTAGAGCTAATTAACAAGCTCAGCAAAGTTGCAGGATACAATATCAATATACAAAAATCAATTGCACAGTAGTAATAAACAATACAGTGTAGTAGCAATAGAGTAGCAATGAACAATCTGAAAGTTAGGTAAACAACTGCATTTCCATTAGCAACAAAAAGAATAAAATACTACAAATAAACTTAACAAAAGAAGTGCAAGATTCATACAATGAAAACTGCAAAATGTTGTTTAAATAAATTAAAGAAGATCCTAATATATTGAAAAGTGCCCCATGTTTATGGATTAGAAGACTTTACATTCTTAAGATGGTAATACTCCCCAAACTGATTTACAGATTCCATGCAATTCTTCTCAAAATTCCACCTGCCGTTTTTGAAGAAATTTACAAGCTGATTCTAAAATTCATATGGAAAAGCAAGGGACTTAAAATAACCAAACTGATTTACAGATTCCATGCAATTCTTCTCAAAATTCCACCTGCCGTTTTTGAAGAAATTTACAAGCTGATTCTAAAATTCATATGGAAAAGCAAGGGACTTAAAATAACCAAACTGATTTACAGATTCCATGCAATTCTTCTCAAAATTCCACCTGCCGTTTTTGAAGAAATTTACAAGCTGATTCTAAAATTCATATGGAAAAGCAAGGGACTTAAAATAACCAACACAAGTTGAAAAAGTAGAACAAAATTGGTGGACTCACACTTCTAAATTTAAAAACATACTACAAATCGATAATAATTTAAAAAGTGGTACTGGTATAAGGATAGACACATAGATCAATAAAATAGAATTGAGAATACAGAAATAAAGTTTATAAGATTGGTCAATTCATTTTCAACGAGGGGGCCAAGATAATTCAATGGGGATAAAACAGTGTTTCCACAAATGATGCTGGGGCCAACCAGATACCCACGTGAAAAAGATTGAAGTCGCACCCCTACATCACACACAAAAACATTCAAAATGAACCACAGACCTAAACGTAAACTGGCACACATATGTTTATAGCACTACTCAGAATAGTCCAAAGGTGGAAACAACCCTAATGTCCATCAATTGATGAGTAGATAAACAAATTTGGTATATCTATACAATGGAATAGTATTCAGCAATAAAAAAAATAATGTTCTGAAACATGCTACAACATGAACGAACCTTGAAAACCTTGAACCTTCTTTCACTTCTTTCCTAAGTGAAAGAAGCCAATCACACAAGACCACATATTGTAAAGTTCCACTTATAAGAAATGTTCAGAATAGACAAATTCACAGAGGTCGAAAGTAAATTTTAGGTTGCCTTGCACTGTTGGAAGGGACAGGGAAATGGGAAGTGAATGCTAACTGTTAGGGATTTCTTTTCAGGATGATGAAAATGTTCTAAACTAAAATTAGACAGTGATGGTATTTGCACAACTCTTTGAATATACTAAAAAACACCAAACTGTGTGTGTTAAAATGGTAAATTGTATGGTTTGTGAATTTACCCCAATAAAACTTCTATTAGAAGTTTAAAGAATCAAAATAAAAATCTTAAGGTTCCAGATTTCTCTTTAAGAGGAAAATCCTGGTATCTTTTTCCTTCAAAAATCATGCTTCTAGGGCTCTGGTTTATGACATGTATGAAAACAAAGCCTGCTGGTCTCTGTGCTTGTAAGAGAGTATACCCCAAATATAAAATGAACATGGAAACTGTAAGTCTTCATAAGCTTTTCAAATTTTACTAAATTTCTTGTGTATGTTTTGTAAAGTGATATAGCGAAGTCAGCTGAATATTGTCTTTTATCTACATAAAATAAGTGCAAGGTTTAAACAAATACGTTTTGACATTTCCCACCTGATTACCACATATCAGTCAAACTCCCTAAATGCTA
This sequence comes from Delphinus delphis, assembly GCF_949987515.2. NCBI lineage: Eukaryota > Metazoa > Chordata > Mammalia > Artiodactyla > Delphinidae > Delphinus > Delphinus delphis. Next base: position 41,520,402 of record NC_082699.1, on the reverse strand, counting down.
GTCACTTTTCACTAGCTCTTTATAAAAGATACCAGGCACTCTGTTTCTGAGCACTTCAAAATTTGCAAAGCTCAAATCAACCATTGGAACTGGGGGTCAGCTTGTGATGTTAAATACCCAACATGAGGAAAATTATGTATCCTTACTGAGGAATATGTAGGTTTTCATAGGGGCATAGAATACATTGATTGAAGTAAAAATTATTCACAACACAGTGAAGTCTTGGAATGTTTCCTAAAGAAAGAGTCTAGAGGTGGGAATGATTTATGAGGACTGCGAGCTTTTGAAGCTATAGTCTCTTGTATCTATGACAGGTTTTTTTTAACTTCCTTATTAGGATGGTTAAAGGAGCACCTATTCTGTTTATCGGAAAGCCTTGTTTGCTTTAAAAATCAAAGCAAAATTCAATCAAACCTCATAAGATTGCTATGAGGAATATAAGAGATAGTATATGTAAAGGATTTTAAGTGCTTGGCATATAGGAATTACTTAGCAAACATTAGTTGTTATTATTAGTTGTTATTATTATTAGTTGTTATTATTATTTCTTCAGTGTTAATTTTCTTCAGTGTTTGATTGAAAATAACTCTCTTGGAAAAATTACAATTGACTTTATTAAATTTTTTTAGATCTACCACTTTAAGAGTAAATTGATCTCAGGCGTTTATACTGTCATTAAGAATACAAAAGCAAAAGGATTCATTTACACCATAATTTCACAAAAAAGGAAACCCTGAAATATTTCCAACTCCCACAGGTTAAAAATAAAAAACGAAAACAAAAATAACCTGACCAAGAGAGAGGAGGTAGGACTAAATTTCATTCCTAATTTCTATAATTCAGTTGAAATGGCAGAAGAGAGAGAAGAAAAAGTCAAATTCTTGAATTCTATTCCATATTGATGACAGACCCCACATGAGCAAAACTCAACCAACATGTTTAATATCATATTCATGGGCAGATCTCAGTAAGGAGACTATTACAGACACAGCATCAGAGAGATGTACCTTCTTGCAAACCAGAGGAACACAGACAGCTCCACAAGACTGTGAGACAGAAGGAAGATGGTCAAAATGCTTAGAGGAATAAAACCGTGTGATTTTTTAACATCCACAGCATATAGGAAGGGATTTCAGGTAATTTCTCTAAGACACAAAAATGTAAAGACCTGCCTGTAAAATAAACAGAAAAGAGAATTCAATACACCTAAAAAAAATTTTATACTTAATATTTTGTTACCTAGAAAGTACTGCATAAATACTAGTTTCATTATTATTAGATATTTTGTAACCTAAAGTAATCATCAAAAATATATTTGTTCCCTTTTTTCCTTTCTGATCTTGTTCTTCTGTATAAGTTACAATTTTCTGCTAATGTACAGTTATTTCATCACCTTAATTTGTTTTTTTCTTATATTCTCCTCCAATCTTTACCATTTCTAAAAGGAATTATGTATTAAGTAAGATGAAAATCTACCTTGGAATAACAAAAATGTTACAATAGATAATTTCTTTAATAAAAATGATAATAATGAAAAAGATATGGAGGAACATAAAAATCACTGATAAATGAAGATGGTAACTTTAACCAACAAAATGCTCTTATCCATTTTACTAACTAAATATTGTTTTGAGTTTAAGCCTCAATGGGAAACATTTCTGATTAACTGGACTGGAAAGTATTTAAAGATCATCTGACCCAAGATCTCTGTCTTCTCAGTCAGAAATATCCTAAGTTTCTATTATTAACTCTGTTAAACTATGCTAATCTCTCATTACCCTCAGAGCCCAACATCCTCTTATTAGAACAGAACTGAAGATATAACTAATAGACTAATAGACTGAATGTTTGTGTCCCTCCAAAATGTATATTTTGGAATTCTAACCCCACATGGTGATGGTTTTAGGAGGTGGGGTCTTTGGCAAGTGACTAGGTCATGAGGACATAGCCTACCTGGTACCCTTATAAAAGTGGCCCCAGAAAGATCCCTCACTCCTTCCACCACATGAGGTTACAGTGAAAAAATAGTTGTCTAGGAAGTGGGTGCTTGCCAGACACTGAGTGTACGGGCACCATGATCTTGGGACTTCCCAGCCTACAAAACTGTAAGAAATAACCGTTGGTTGTTCATAAGACACCAGTCCATAGTATTTTTGTTATAAAAGCCTAAACAAACTAGACAGCATATTTTGTCAGAAGGGAAACAAGATAAAGCCATTTGAATTATTTAATATCCATTCTTTTTTTTTTGATGTGGACCATTTTTAAAGTCTTTATTGAATTTCTTATAATATTGCTTCTACTATTTTATGTTTGGGGGGTTTCTTGTCTGCAAGGCATGTGGGATCTTAGCTCCTCAACCAGTGGTCGAACCCACACCTCCTGCATTGGAAGGTGAAGTCTTAACCACTGGACCCCCAGGGAAGTCCCTAATTTGCATCCTTGATTAAAACTCGGGGGGAAAAAAAGGAATGGTTGATTTCTTTCTTGACATGAAGAAAATATTTTTAAAACAAAGCATCAGATAATCATACAAAGGTCAGATCAAGATGGCAGAGTAGGAGGATGTGGAGCTCACCTCCCCCCACAAACACATCAAAAATACATCTACACGTGGAACAATTCTCATGGAAAACTACCTGGAAACAGGCAGAAGAACTCCTGTACAACCAAAGCTTCAAGAAAGATATCCACATAACTGGGTAAAGATGGAAAAAAGGCATAGGGTTGGGACCTCCACTGCTGGGAGGGATCTGAAAGAAAAAGAAGGTCTTCACAGGCAGACCCTCGCCCTGGGGACTGAGTAGGCTGAGCGACAGACTGGGTGTCCCAGTCTTGGGGTCCTACATGGAGAAGACAAGCCCTCTTGGCTGCTGGGAGAACCGCAGGAACTGGAGGACTGGAGAAGCCTAGACTCTACTCATAAAGAGTGTGCAGGTGCTGGCTTGCCAACAGAGTGGAGAGAGCTCTGCATGGTGGCTGCCACCTCACCACTCTTCTGAATCCAAGTGGGGTGAACACCCCGGCCCTGCCCACTCCACACCACATCTTGGCACTGGATCTGAGGTAGACAGGCCCTGGGAGAAGACTCAACCTAGAGATGCAGAGGAGGCTAGGGGGTGTGGGGTATGGTCCAGGTGGGGCAGCTGCAACCAGTGCTGGCCCTAACTCAGTCTGCACTAATGAAGCAGCCCACTTCAATTTCTCCAGCCACAGTGCCCCAACCCCCAAGCCCCACCCACTCCACACCACAGCCTTGCCCTAGATCACACAATGCTAGATGACATTGTACTGGATGACTACAACAGGGGAAGGGACACAACTTGGGTTGCGACTGAGTGGACCTGCAGACATCTACACAGGCGATACCATCAGATCTCTGTGAGTGCACAAGGCTCACGTACTTTGGGGCAAAACACACACTCAAAGGGAACAGAGTCTGCTTGAGCCCAACCCTCAGGACTTCTGCTCCAGCAACTGGGGAGCAGACCCCACCCCAACAGGCCAGCGATAGCTATGGAGCAGAGAGAAAGTTCTACCTCACATGCTGCGTAGGCTTTCAATCCTCCAACACCAACTACACTCCCTACCAAGGTGATGGTGGCCAGCACACCCCGAGGAAAGACGTGGCTGGTGTCTACATCAGAACCAGCCCTCACACCAAAGACATTGGATAAACACAGTCTACATAGGGACACTCCCACATAAAAACACCCCTTCAAGACCACAATAGGTAACTATTCCTCCTAAATTCACAGAGACAGAGAAAGTTGAGTAAAATGAAAAGGCAGAGGAACTACTCCCAATTAAAAGAGCAAGAGAAAACACCTGAAAAACTAAATAATGAAATAGAGATCATCAGTCTACCAGACACTGAATTCAAAACGGAGGTAATAAAAGTCCTAAATGAATTAAGAAAGATTATTAATATAAATGCAGATAATTGTAACAAGGAACTAGAAACTATAAAGATGACCCAATCAAAAATAGATAATTCAATTTCTGAGATTAGAAAGCAATCTAAAAGCAATGAATAGCTGAGTAAATGACACAGAAGAACAAATAAGTGATCTGGAAAATAGAATAAGGGAAATTGCCCAATTAGAAGAGCAGACAGAAAAACGAATGGAAAAAAAAAAGCAACATACAAGATCTCTGGGATAATATGCCAACTTACACATAATAGGGGTTCCAGAAGGAGAAGAGAGAGAGAAGGAGATCAAAAATGTATTTGAAAAAATTATGGCTGGAAACTTCCTGAACCTAAAGAAAGAACCAGATATCCAGGTACAGGAAGAACAGAAAGTCCCAAACAAGATGAACCAAGACAGACCCACACCAAGGCATATCATAATTAAAATAGCAAAAGTTGAAGAGAATTCTAAAGGCAGCAAGAGAATAACAAAGTGTCACTTATAAGGGAACCCCCATAAAGGCTATCAGCTGATTTCTCTGCAGAAACTTGGTGGGCCAGAAGTGTGTGGCATGATATATTCAAAGTCCTGAAAGGGAAAAATCTGCAACCTAGGATATTCTATCCAGCAAGATTATCATTTAGAAGAGAAGAAGAGGTAAAGAATTTATCAGACAAGAAAATCTAAAAGAATTCAGCAATACTAAACCTACCCTAAAAGAAATGTTGAAAGATCTTATCTAAATGGAAAAGAAGCAAAAATCCATAGGAAAGGAAAAATCCTAACTGGAAAGGCAAATACAGACTAAGGGTTGAAGATCACTTAAGTAAGCCAGATTTTTTTTTTTTAAGTTGTAAAAGTGACTATAACTACAATAAACAGTAAAAGGGATAAGCATGAAGATACAAAATAGGACATCCAAAACACAAAATGTGGCGGAGGGGAGTAAAAAATGTAGATCTTTTAGAATGTGTCTGAACTTAAACGATGATCACTTTAAAGCAACTATATATAGTTGTAAGTCAACATACATGAACCCCATGGTAACAACAAATCCAAACCCACCAAAAAACCAGAAAGAAAGGAACTGAAGCATACTACAAAAAAAAAATCATCAAACCACAATAGGAAAAACAAAAAGAAGAAATGAACAAAGAAAGACTCCAAAAACAACTGGAAAACAAGGAATAAAGTAGTACATACCTATCAATAATCACATCAAATGTCAATGGACTAAATGTTCTGATCAAAAGACATAGAGTGACTTAGTGGATTAAAAAAAAAAAGCAAGAACCTTCAATATGCTGCCTACAAGAGACTCACTTCAGGGCAAAAGACACATGCAGACTGAAAGTGAGAGGATGGAAAAAGACATTTCATGCAAATGGAAATGACAAAAAAGAGGGGGTAGCAATATTCGTATCAGACAAAATAGACTTTAAAACCAAGGCCATAAGAAAGACTAGAAAGGCATTATATAATGATAAAGGGATCAATACAAGAAGATATTACACTTGTTAACATACATACATCCAATACAGCAGCACCTAAATATATAAAGCAAATACTAAGAGACATAGAGGGAGAAATTGACAATAATACAATAATAGTAGGACTTTAACACCCTACTGACATCAATGGACAGATCATCCAGACAGAAAATCAATAAGGTAAGAGAGGTCCTAAATGACACAATAGACTAATTGGACTTAATTGATATCTACAGGACATTACACCCCCCAAAAAACAGAAGACACATTCTCTCAAAGCATGCATGGAACATTCTCCAGGATAGACCATACACTGAGTCACAAAACAAGCCTCCACAAATGTAAAAGGATAGAAATAATATCAAGCATCTTTTCCGACCACAACAGTAAGAAACTAAAAATCAACTACAGAAAGAAAAATGAGAAAAGAACAAACATGTGGAAGCTAAACAACATGCTACTAAGAAACCAATAGTCCAATGATGAAATCAAAGAAGAAATCAAAAAAAAATCTCAAGACAAACGAAAATGAAAACACAACTTTACAAAATCGATGGGATGCAGCAAAAGCAGTTCTAAAAGGGAAGTTCATAGCAATACAGGCCTTCCTCAAGAAAAAAGAAAAATCTCAAATAAACAACCTAACCTACCACCTAAGATAATTACCAAAAAGAGAGCAAATGAACCCTAAAGTCAGCAGAAGAAAGGAAATAATAAAGATCAGAGAGGAAATAAATAAAACAGAGATCAGAAAAACAATAGAAAGAAATCAATGAAACTAAGAGCTGCTTATTTTTTTTAAAGGTAAAGAAAATTGACAAACTTTTACCCAGGCTAAGCAAGAAGAAAAGAGGGAAGGGCACTGCTAATTATTAGAGAAATGCAAATCAAAACCACAATAAGGTATCACCTCACACCGATAGAATAGCCATCATCAAAAAGTTTACAAATAACAAATGTTGGAGAGGATGTGGAGAAAAGGGAATACACTGTTGGTGGGAATGTAAATTGGTGCAGCCACTATGGAAAACAGTATGGAGGTTCCTTAAAAAACTAAAAATAGAACTACCATATGATCCAGAAACTCCACTCCTGGGTATATATCCAGAAAAAACAAAAGCACTAATTTGAAAAGATACATGCACCTCAATGTTCACAGCAGCAGTATTTACAATAGCTAACACATGGAGGCAACCCAAATGCCCACCAACAGACAACTGGCTTAAGAAGATGTGGTGTGTGTGTGTGTGTGTGTGTGTGTGTGTGTGTGTGTGTGTGTGTGTGTGTATATACACACACAATGATACATACACAATGGAATATTACCCAGCCATAAAAAAGAATGAAATATTGCCATTTGCACCAACGCAGATGGACCTAGAGAACATTATACCTAGTGAAATAAGTCAGAGAAAGACAAACACTGTATGATATCACTCACATGTGGAATGTAAAAAGTAATACAAATGAATCTATATACAACACAGAAACAGACTCACAGACATAGAAAACAAACTTATGACTACCAAAGTGGAGGGAAGGAGAGACAAATTAGAGGTATGAGATTAACAGATACAAACTACTATATACAAAATAGATAAGCAACAAGGATTTACTGTATAGCATAGGTAATTATACCCAATATCTTGTAATAACATAGAATATAATATGGAAAAAAAACTGTATGCTGTACACCTGAAACTATGCTGTACACCTGAAATTAGCACAATATTGTAAGCCAACTATACTTCAATCAAAAAAATTAAAAATTTAAAAATTAAAAATAAAGCATCAGCTAAGTACTGAAGGAAACACTAGAGCCATGTTCTCAAGGTGCTTTCTGCAGAATACTAGGTCTAAGAAACCTTGTAAGGGGCAAAAGATTCCCTGTTGAGATACAGTCATGAAACACTGAGCGTTATTTCCCTGTTTTGAGGAGTCAAGAAGCACATTAGGCTATTGATAGGCTCTGAGAAGTAACATACCTAAGAAAAATGTTTGACTAACTAAGCATTCCCAAACTTAATTGACCACAGAACCATTTTTTTGTAACGCTTTTATCATTGCATAGTCTTATCTAAGAAATACATTGATTCACTCTCCTTAAAGGAGGACCAAGAAAATGCCTGGGCATTTTCCTTCAATGATCAATTCAAATAGCCCTTTCTCTATAAAGACTTTTGAATACCACTAAGGCAGAGTTGGAGACTCACTCCCCTGTGTACCCCTGCTTCCCCCTCTATACTTCTGTTTATAATCCTAATGATATTGTTATATTCATGTGTTTAAACACCACCTACTAAATATGAACTCCTCAAGAGTCTCGACCATGTCTAATTATTCTTTGTACAGCAAGAACATGTAGCTTCTACCATATTTTAAGCATTTATAGTTTCTACCATATTTTTAAGTGTTCAACAAATACATATATTCTGTATATATATTTGTTGAACATACACACACACACACACACACACACACACACACACACATATATATCTCCTATTGGTTCCCTTTTTCTAAAGAATCCTGAATAAAACTTAAATTTACTTTTATTTGCAGCCAAATATATTCCCAACATTTGCAACAACCAAAGTAGAAAAATCAGTATATTGCATATTTAAAAATTATAAATATTAGGGCTTCCCTGGTGGCGCAGTGGTTGAGAGTCCGCCTGCCGATGCAGGGGACCCGGGTTCGTGCCCCAGTCCGGGAAGATCCCACATGCCGCGGAGCGGCTGGGCCCGTGAGCCATGGCCGCTGAGCCTGCGGGTCCGGAGCCTGTTGCTCCACAACGGGAGAGGCCACAATAGTGAGAGGCCCGCGTACCGCCAAAAAAAAAAAAAAAAAAAAGTAAGGAAATTCTGACATATGCCACAACGTGGATGAATATTGAGGGCATTATGCTAAGTGAAGTAAGGCAGTCAAAAAAGACAAATATTGTATAATTCCACTTACATGAGCTACTGAGAACAGTCAAAATCATAGAGGCAGAAAGTAGAATGGTGGTTTCCAGGGGCTGGGGGAAGGGGACACTGGGGAGTTATTCTTTCGTGGGGATAGAGTTTGAGATTTACAAGGTAAAGAGAGTTATGGAGATGGGTGATTCGATGGCTGCACAACATTATGAATATATTTAATACCACTAACTTGTACACTTAAAATGGTTAGGTGTGGTTAATGGTTAATTTTTAAAGCCATTACATACGTAAATTATTAATAAAATAAAATCCAGTATTGTGTAAATGGTGAGGGAAAGTATACATATATCCCATGCTGATGGTACTGTAAATTAGTTTGATATTTCTATAGTGTGATATCCCAGTATGTAGCAAGAACTATAAAAATTCTTACTTTTTTTCAGTTATTCTGCTTTAGAGAATAAACTCCATGGCAATACCGTAAAATAAAAAAATAATAATTTATACTAGGGTGTTCCCTGCCTCTGTGTATAAATGTGAAAATCTAGAAACAGTCCAGCAGAGGAACTTCAGGAGAGGTAGCAGGAAAATGAAAGGGTAGCATGGCAAGTAAATGGCCAAAAGCTATACACGGAAACATGTAGATAAAAATAATGTTAAGTTAAATAAAGCTATGTGCATGATAAAGATTGATGTATATTGAGTCAAGAGTCACTTGATTCATTGAGAAATTAGTCATCCTGTTAGACTGAAATCATGTGAACTGCAGCATTACCAATAAACAGAATTAAATCCTTAAAAGTCTGTGCCACAGTCCATAAAATAACGGGGAAGCAAAGCCTGAAGCTATCATAGTAGCAATTTGAATACTTGAAATTCCAGGTCACAGGCATTTGAGCACCTGTGGCAAATTAATAGAAAAATATCTGTTGAAATTTTCCTTTCTTCCACCATCAATTACATGAAATCCTTGCAGCTGAATCCTGCTGCAGTGCCAGTCTATCGACGTGCCATCTAGGCAGAACTTCAAAGCTAATATTTTCTTGATGTCAATCACATTTGCGTTCAAGGGCTCTTCCTGTGCATCTGGTAGTGTTTCAACTGTTTATTCACATTTGTGTACATCTTCTCAGCCTCTGAGTCAATAGGTACACATTTTTAGTCTTCTAATCTTTAGACAAGTCATATATGAGATCTCCATGCCACAATGATGTAGAGGAGCACAGAATGAATTCTGAAAAGGCTGCTGGCACAGATAGGAAATCAGCACTCAGTCACTTCAGAGGAAAATAATGTCTACAAACAGCATCTAGGCATCATTATCAGTAAGTTTGCTTAGATAATACATTTTGATGAAATAAAAATGGATGCTCTGCCCTTGGATTTAAAGATTTCCTTCTCTTGGCCCTTTTTAAAGCTTTACTTTGGTATCAGCTTTTTTCCCCTTATTTTAGGCACCATGAAAAGACATTTACTCAAATAGGTAGTGGAGCTTCGAACCCTACAGTATTAAGGAAAGGTGATCTTCTTGTTCCATGGATCCCTAAAACATAAACCCTTCTATCAAAAATGACAAAATACCATGAAGAGAAGTTAAACTCTCTAACAGAGCAGTCCATGGAATGTTCCAAAGAATTTAATGATAATAATAGCTAGCACTTACTGAGAACTTGCTATGGGGCTGGCAGTGTGCTGAGTGTTTTACATGCATTAATTCATTTACCAGTCACTGCAACCCTATGAAGTAAGGACTTGTCCCCACTTTACAGATGAGGAAGTTGAAGCACAGAGAGGCAAAGCCCACAGTCTCACAGCTAGAAGCTGACAAAGCTAGAACTGAACCCTGGCAGTCTGTCTCAGGTCCATCCTCTTAAACTATATAGAATCTGTATTATTTTGCCACACATCACACTAGTAACAATGATGATGAAAGGCTGAAATTTTTAAAAATTTATCATTTTAATGATGATTACTGTTAATAGCAAAATTCAATAATATCTATTGAATATGAAGATACATATTGAGCTAAGCAATTTCATACATTACCCTTAGTTAATCTGCATCTCAATTCTGAGATAGGTGCCCATATACTCATTTCTGAAGTGAACTGACAAACACAGAGTTTGTGAATAGCTCAAGTGCTCTGGGTAAGAAATAGTGAACTTTGAGACCAAGACAGGCTAAGTTATACTATGAAAGCAAACAGCCCCTAAGATTCTATTCATTTAAATGATAATTTTTTTAAAATTTCAGCCTTTTAGAAAGACATAATTGACATAGGAAATCATAAGATGTTTAAATATTACATCAAGGTGATTGACATATGTATACATTGTGAAAGGATCCCCCCCTTGAGTTAATTAAAATATCCATCACCTCACATATTTATCCTTTTTTTTTTTTTTTTTTTTGGTGAGAACATTTAAATTCTGCTCTCTTAGCGAATTTCAAATATATAATACCGTTGACCCTTGAACAACATGGGTTTGAATGTTCAGGTCCACTTATATCATGGATTAGTTTTCAATAAATGTGTACTACAGTACTACACAATCAGGAGTTGGTTGAATCCTCAGATGGGGAATCACATACATAGAGGGCCAACTGTAAAGTTATATGTAGATTTTCGACTGCATAGAGTCAGTGCCCCTAACCCTAGAGTTCTTCAAGGGTCAACTGTACAGTGTTATCAGTTACAGTCACCACGCTTTACATTAGATCCTCAGACCTTACTCATCTCACAGCTGAAGGTTTGAAGCCTTTTACCAACCTCTTCCTATTCCCCTTCATCCCCACACACATGGGCCCTCACAATCACTTTTCTACTCTGTTTCTATCAGTTAGACCTTTTATTAGATTCCATATATAAGTGATGCATGCAGTATTTGTCTTTCTTTGTCTACCTTATTTCACTTAGCATAGTGCCCTCAAGATCCATTCGTGTTGTCACAAATGGCATGACCTCCCTCTTTCTTATGGCCAAATAAGATCCCATTGTGTGTGTGTTTGTGTATACATATATATATATACACACAAACACATATACACATATACATATCAACATCTTTATCCGTTTATCTGTTAACAGACACATATATTGTTTATATATTTTGTCTATTGTGAATATTATTGCAATGAACATGTGGTTTCGGATAGCTCTTTGATATCCTGTTTTTATTTCCTCTGGATGTATACCTAGAAGTGGAATTGCTGGATCATATGGTAGTTTTAGTTTTAGTTTTATGAGGAACCTCCATACTGCTTTTCGTAGTGGCTGCACCAATTTACATTCCCACCAACAGTGAATAAGGGTTCCTTTCCTCCATATACTTACCAACACTCATCTCTTTTCTGTTTGATGATAGGTATTCTAACAATACCTCTTTGTGGTTTTGGTTTGCATTTCCCTGTTGGCCATATGTATGTCTTCTTTAGAAAGAAATCTATTCAGTTCCTCTGCCCATTTTTAATCAAATTATTTGTTTTTTGGATATTAACCCTTAACAGATACACAATTCGCAAATATTTTCTCCCATTCAGTAAACTGCCTTTTCATTTGTTGATGGTATCCTTTACTGTGCAGAAGATTTTTAGTTTGATGTAGTCCAACTTGTTTATTTTTGCTTTTGTTGCTTTTGCTTTTGGTATCAAATCCAAAAAATCACTGGTAAGGCCAATGTCAGGAGCTTACTGCTTATATTTTCTACTAAGAATTTTATGGATTCAGGTCTTATGTTCAAGGCTTTAATCCATTTTAGTTGATTTTTGTGTATGTGGTCTAAGACAGGGACCCAGTTTCATTCTTTTGCATGTGGCTGTCCAGTTTTCCCAACATTATTTACTGAAAAAAACCTACCCTTTCCCCATCATATATTCTTGGCACCATTGTGGTAAATTAATTAACCTTACATGCATGGGTTGATTTCTGGCCTCTCTATTCTGTTCCAGTGATCAATGTGTTTGTTTTCATGCCAATACTGTACTGTTTTGATTACTATACCTTTGTAATGTAGTTTGAAATCAAGCCATGTAATGCCTCAGGCTTTGTTCCTCTTTCTCAGGATTGCTTTGGCAATTTTAGGAATTTTTTTCTATTTATGTGAAAAGTGCCATTGAAAATTTGAGGGACTGCATTGAATCTGTAGATTGATTTGCAAAGAATGAGCATTTTAACAATACTAATTCTTCTAATCCATGAGTAAAGAATATCTTTTCATTTGTGTCTTCCTCAACTTCTTTCATCAATGTCTTATAGTTTTCTGAGAACAGGTATTTACCTCCTTGGTTATATTTATTCCTAGGTATTTTGTCCTTTTTTATGCAATTGTAAATGGGATTGTTTTCTTTTTCTGATAGTTCCTTATAGTTCCGTATTAGTGTGTAGAGATGCAACTGATTTTTGTATATTTATCTCTTATTACAGTCTTTGGCTTATTGTCTGATATCAGTCTATATTGTCTGATATCAGTATTGCTACTTCTGCTTTCTTTCGGTTTACATTTACATGAGGTATATTTTTCTATCTCTTCACTTTCACTCTATTAAAGCTAAAGTGAATCTCTTTTAGGCAGAATATAGTTGGTTCTTGTTCGTTTTGTTTTGTTTTGTTTTTTATCCATTCAGCCACTGTATGTATTTTAATTGGAAAGTTTAGTCAATTTACATTTAAAGTAATTATTTATAGGTATACTTATTGCCGTTTTGTGAATTGTTTTCTGGCTATTTTGTAATTCTTTTGTTTCTTTCTTCTTCTTTTGTTCTCTTTGTGACTTGATGATTCTCAGTAATGTTATGCTTAGAATCATTTTCTTTACCTTCTATGTACCTACTACAGGTTTTTGCTTTGTGGTTACAGTGAGGCTTACATAAAGCATCTTATATTTATAACAGTCTATTTTAAACTCATAACAGCTTAACTTCGAACACATACTAAAGCTTTACATTTTTACTCTCTCCCCACACCCACATTTTATTTTTGATGTCACAATTTATATATTTTTACCTTGTGTGCACATTAATCAATTTTTGTAGTTATAGTTATTTTACTACTTTTGTCTTTTAACCTTCATAATGGATTTATAAGTGATTTGCCCACCACCATTACAACACTGGAGTATTCTGAATTTAACTATATATTTACCTTTACCAGTGAGATTTATACTTTCTTAAGTTTTCCTGTCACTAATTGGCATTTCATCTTGAAGAATTTCAATTTTCATTTCATCTTGAAGAATTCCCTTCAACACTTCTAGTAAGGCTGGTCTAGTGATGATGAACCCTTTCAGCTTTTGCCTGTCTAGAAACTCTATCTTTCCTTCAATTATGAAGGACAACTTTACCAGGTAGTGTAGTCTTGGTTGACAGGTTTTTTTCTTCCCAAATTTTGAATATATCATGCAACTCCTTCTGGCTTGTAAAGTTTCTGCTGAAAAATATGTCTTTAATCTTATTGGGGTTCCCTTGTACATAACAAGCTGTTTTTTTCTTGCTGCTTTTAAGATTATCTCTTTGGCTTTAACTTTTGACAGTGTGATTATAATGTGTCCCAGTGTGGGTCTCTTTAGATTCTTCTTCTACAGAGCAGCTCTCTGGGATTCCTGTATCTGGATGTCTGTTTCTTTCCCCAGGTTAGGGAAGTTTTCAGCCATTATTTGTTTGAATAAGCTTTCTGCCCTTTTTTTTCTTCCTTCTCTTTCTGGAACTGCTATAATGCAAACATTGGTCCTCTTGATAGTCTCCCGTAAGTCCCTCAAGCTGTCTTCACTCTTTTTCATTCTTTTTTCTTTTTGCTGCTCTGATTGGATAAATTCCAGTGCCCTGTCTTCAAGTTCACTGATCCCTTTTTCTGCTTGATCTTGTCTGCTATTGAACCCCTCATAGAAATTTTTAGTGGAGTTATTGTATTCTTCAGCTCTGTGATTTCTGTTTGGTATTTTCTTACATTTCCTATCTCTGTAGATATTCTCACTTCATTCATGCATTGTTCTCCTGACCTCAGTGAGGGCTTCATGACCATTGTTTTCAACTCTGAATACCATAGAGAGCCAAGAGGGACTAAGGGAAGACAAAAGGTAGATGGGAATCATGAGAGGACTGAGACTGGGCACCATAAGAAGATAGGAAAAACAAAATAAAGGATGGTAAAATCACACAAATAACTATGCAGCCATTAAACACTATATTTTGATGAATATTTAGTGATACAAGTAAACAGTTAAAACATGTTTCAAAAGTGTGCGTATACTCTAACCCCAACGGTATATATGCAAATTTATGCAGCAAAAAATGACTCAAAAAACAGATGAAAAGGTAAGTTTTTTTATCCTCTGAACATGAATATAAAGTGTAAGCTTTAATATTGCCTTATTCCCCTCTTTTTTCTACTTCTTTCTCCCTATATACCTTTCTAAATTGTCTTAAACTGATTAATAATGATGAGTTAAGCAGAGAGATTTTTCAAAGGATTAGATTATGCTGCTGAGTTTTGAGGAATTAACGGGTGTTCCTCCATTCATTTTACATAGTTTCAATTAATAATCTGGCTTAAGAAATTGGGAAATTAAACTTTTCTTTCAAAGATAGAATATATTTTGAGAAAACTAGGAGAGCTAGGGCAGGTACAAGAGCACTACCAAGGACTTAGCATTCACACAAAATTCCACAAAAACTGGCTGAATTTTTGTCAAACGTGGAGAAAATAGGTGATGATATGGAATAAGTCCCTTTAAGGCAGAAGGGTGGGTGTGAAGGGCTGAAGAACAGCTCGAGTATAATATTTAGTTGATGTAAAATACTTTCATCTGGTACTTTGAAGTAGACAGGTTTTTTTTTTAACCACAAAGTATAAACAGGACATTAGTAAAATGGCATTTTATAAACATCTGGATAATGTGTTCCTAAGGCCTAGGCCTGAAAACTCAGGAATCAGCTGGCAGTAATTCCAAATCTAACACTGATTAAAACACTTTTCAAACATCAAATCTCTGGTACTTGCTGTGGTTTCAGAGTGCACTGGAACATTCTATATATTTTAATCAATTTCATAAACACTACATTGAGGTATTTAGCCTTAAATTTATAGTTTTAATTTTAAAGGTAAGGGTAACTAAAACCATCAAAAAGTAGATGGAAGCGACTCTAAAAAAAATTAGTAATCAAACAGAAACTATAATTAAGCTTCTGTGAGAAATTAATATCTATTACTCTTTTAAATCATAAAAAAGTCATCAAATAGCTAATAAATTTCCCATAATCTTACCTTTTTTCATGTAATTTCTGCTGTTAAATAAAAAGATAGATGTAACTTTTAAAGTTATTTTCCTAGTTGTCTTACAAGAATCTTATATAACCTAATAGGTCTCATTTGCTGGGAAATTTTCCTAAGCAACCTGGTGTAATGTCTTAAAACCACCAACAGATTTGCTGAGCTTGTCACAGCCTTCTGCTTTTATTAAAAATAAATCATTCGCCAAACCTGTGACTAAGCACAATCATTAATTACCAGAATTTAAACATTTGGCTACCAGGTTGACTTTGGCAACCGAAATTTTCTAGCTCACTAAAGGGAGTAAAAAGAGCTCATGGGTTAAATTAACTCATTCTGGCCACTTGAACATGTAATTAGAATTATTAATAATATAACATATTATAATAATAAAAGATGAGAAATATTATTAATAAGTCATTTCACAAAACATCTTGGGTACTCAGCTAACCCAAATTCTGTGCTAAGTCAAAAGAGATAGGCTACAACTGTGAATAAAACAAACGTGATTCGTGTCCTCTAAAGAAAAAACAATGTCACATTTTTGCAAAAGATCATTGAGCATTTATTTCCCAGACTAACCTGAATGCCACCCTCAGGCTGTCTACTTCGCCCTCTAGGACAGGTATTGTTTATATATTTATCTCTATATGTCTAGCATTTAGTACGCACTGCAATGCACAGTAGGCTTTTAATAAATTTTGATGGATAAATGAATGAAAAAACATACATTATTATATCCATGATTAGGTCCCTTACTAGGGGATGATGAGTTTACTACTGACAACTTGAGTTTAGGAAAAACTTAACCTCTCCTCATCTGTACTCTAACTGTTCTCAAACCCCATGGGTCTATTTAAAATCAATATCATCTGAACTTCTAAGTCTGACAAAGAATCAGTCACACAGCAACTCTAGAGAAAGTGCAGCTTAAGAGGCAAGGGCATGTTGCAACCCCTCAAAAGTCAAATGAACTGAAGTTGAGTGGAATAGGAATTCAATAAATGGCCACCCTCCCCAGGGCAGCATATCGACCACACACCTGCTGGGCTCCTCTCAGATGCACTTGTTAAGGAAAGGGATACCTGGGTATCTCAGCACATCATCCATGTGCTGCTCAAAGTTAAGTTAGATCTAGCAGAGCCTCCTTCTCTGCTCCTTTCCCCAAAGATAGACCTAGCTTGCTATGGTGGCTTACTCTCGACACCTGCCTCTCTACTCCGGACAGACTCACAGCGTTCTGCTGAGTGAGACAGCTAGCATTTTGAAGCATTCGAACTGGATAGAGCTCAGCTGTCATTCAGGGAATTGTTGATTCCATGTTGAATCCTGGAGAGGCAGGGTCAACATATGAACCAGAGCGACCAGAGTCAAATCCAGCTTTGACACTAACTAACGGTATGACCTAGAGTAGCTTTCACAAGCAGGCTCAGCCTCAGATTTCTCATCTGTGAAATGGAGGGAATATCTAGCTCTGAGTGTCAGTGAGTCTTCAGAATAGCTATACAAAATTCCTGGCCCACTGTGATTTAGAAGGGCAGCCATCATTATCAGTCTACGTTTTGGAGCCACTTGCCTTTCTACATATCCAGGAGCCCAAAGCCCATACATTCCACACAAGCTTTGCACTCATGCCTTCCTCCATGGATCCTACTCCTTGGCAGTACTCCAATTGTTAGTATTTTATTACATTGCTGTTAGCATCAACAACAACATCTAACATTTGCACTGTCACTTAGAATTTACTAAGCAGGAAGCAGGTCCTCATAATTCTTTTTTACTTTTCACAACAATCATATAAGGTAGGTATTGTTACTCCAATTCTTTTAAATGGAGAAACTCTGGCTCAAAGTTAAGTAATTTGTTCAATATCACACAACTAGTAGTTAAAGGAAGTGAAATCTGAACCACGATTTTGCCAATACCTATGTTTATGGGGAAGACATGCTACCTCTCACTCCCCATTCTATGCCTCATCCCTCACCCTATCGCTCCAGTTAGCTATTCGTGTCCATTTCCTTATGTTTGAAAACACAGAGGACAAGGTAGATCTAGGATGCAGTTTTCAATATTTCTGAAATAAGAATATTTACCCAAAATTAATTTAACAAATATTTATTGAGGCACTCCTCTGGGTTTAGATGATAAAACAGCAAATGTGATATTTTGTTATCAAAAAACCCTTTTGGGTTTCTTACAGTCCATAACTCTGCACTGTTTCATCTTTCAAATCATGGAACACTAGCTGCTTTGGACACTGCTGCTCAGACCAAAACTCTGTCCCACGATTCCTGTAACCTTTACACTCACAGACCTGTGCCTTTAGAGTCCTGATGAGCGCAGATAATCAAAATTTCTGAAGTTTCTGTGGTCTGCAGCCTCCTTCTCTCCTGCTGAGAGGAAAAAAAAGCTTTGGGCAGGGTCATACATAAAGTCTCAAAGAACTTTCAGGAAATCAGGGAACCACAGATGGCAGTATCTTCCATCTTCTCCAACTGAGAGAATATGGTTGGCCCTGGAACATGGAGACTAGTGCAGGTAGACCCACTAGGTCCTTTGGTGGGCTTGACTGGGGGCAAGGCACTCTGGGCCTCCAGCTCTAGAACAAGCTGGTTAAGAAATAGGAGGGGAAAGGTACCCACCTCCTCCAACGCTTTCTCTAGGCACAAGCCATGCTTTCCCTCACATTTCTCAATATTATCCCTCTTGCAGCTATCCCCGCAAATGCCTGGTGTGTGTCCAGGCAACAGTAATACTGGCTACTACCAGTTACCATATGACCTGTTATCCTGAAGACCGGTAACAATTATGCATACTATTTCAATGTGTAAAATACAATTTGTTATTCATTTTACTTGATGCCAACACTAAAAACATGAGTTCTCAGCGTTCAAGGTTTGTTGCTTAAGCAGCATGATCATCGGCTCACTACTTTAAAAGCCATTAAGTAACTTTCCAACCAAGACCATCCATCCTCCATGGAATTCCTTGGCAATTCTGTCAGTGAGACATTTTGGTACGCAGCTGCTCACCTGAGAAGAGCCTACCAAAGCTGTCAGCAAGCATTAAAAGCAGAAAACAACTCCATGGGCTGCAATGAAAGGCTTCCCTGAAACATTCAACAAAATAGCATTTTATTCATTAACAAATAAACACATATAATCAGTACCTTCTTGACTATGAGTAACCAGGGAATTCCTTTTCCTCTCCCACATTTCCTGACACGTACAAAAGAAATAAACTTCACCATCCAGTCTCAATTCTTCCTCCTTTAACCCTCAACCATCAATATGCATCTCCTCCTACCTAACTTTCCTATCTCTGTTGCCTCTGCCACCCCCCGCCCCGTGAACAGAGACCTCGTCCAGTGTCAGCCTTCAGTTTTTTGCACTCATTTTACACTCTTTCTACATTCTTCTTCCTTGGAAATTTCATCCCCTCCCATATATTCAATTATCAGAGCTATTTAGAGGCCTGGTTCCCACTTCAAGTCTATATCACCAATTCTGACCACTCTTCCAGGCTCCGAACATTGGTTTCTAATCATCTGACATCTCCGTCTGGATTGGACCCTAAACCAAAAGCAGCGTCCTTCCCCTGTTCCAAACATGTTTCCTTTACATTCCTGTAACTGCCATTGGCTTGAACTCCTAGAAAGTAAACTCCTATTCATTTTCCCCTCCATCTCTGAGTTGGCTAGGATTAGATTCTACTGCAAGTAACAGAATCTCAAATTTTCAGTGGCTTCAATAAGAGAGTTTAATCCTCTCTCATGTGGAAGTCTGGTGGAATTAGTCTAGGGCTGATATGACAATTGTGGCCTGTGAAGTCTTCTGGGACTCAGACTCCTTCTAGTTTTTCTCTCCACTATTCCTAGGATCCAAATGAGCATCTAGACCTACCAAGATGGCAGATTATCTAAGTAGCAGAATAGAAGAAGCAATGGAAAAAAAGGATGTGTGCCAGCCATCTTTTAGGCATACTACTGCATGATACTTCTGGCCAGAACATAGTCACACTGCCCCACCTAGCCACAAGGAAAGATGGGAAAGATAGTCTTTGCTTTAGATGGCCATGTTTCCAGCTAAAAATTGAAAGGGGAAAGAACAGATACTCAGGTGTGACTAGTAGGGTCTGACACCATTCTCCATGACTAACTGTGCTAAGCTTTCACATCTTATCTCTACAATGAAGCTAGCCATCAGCACAGCTATCAGAATAAAATTTCCAATTCTAAACTTCAATCATATCAACTAGTCAAAACTTTTCAATGGCTCTCCAATGTTTGCTATCATTTATTGAGAGCCAAAGATTTACATAGATTAGGACCAATCTTCACCAAAAAAAAAAATCAAACACACACAGAAAACCAAAAAAACAATATTACTGTCCTCCTTTCAAAGATGAGGGAATTGAGATTCAGAAAGGCTAAGTAACAGGGGCATAGTCCAATATTTATGAGCAGAAGGGATCTGAAGACATATCTGTGTGACCCCAAAGTACATTGTTTCTCTGCATCCTCCATCCCTACCCCCCATCCCATAACACACCAATAGTCATCATACAAGCTCTACTTCTAAAGCTTTGTTCTGCTGTTACTTCACACCTAATGTCCATATCCTCCAGCCCTGTTGAGATCTATCACATATTGACATTTAAACCATCTTCCATGATAGGTTAAAATACTCGCTCCTTCATGAAAACTTCTCTGATTTTTTTGCCTTCCTCCCTCTACTCAATTACCAAACAACCAGAAGTCCTTTTCCCCTGAATGCCCACAGTATTTTGCTCGTATTTCCTTTAAAGTCTTAATCATATCCTATCTTATATCATGGTTGGCTATATCCCAGCCTGCCCCCCCTCAAGGCTTCTTAGTCTCAGAGTGCTGGACCAGAGTGTTTATCATGTACATCCCCAGTGTGGGTAACACTGGGTGCCAGGCATTCTGGGTAATCATCTAATTTCTGTAAAGTAAATAAACCTGAATTTAAACATATCAAGTTTTCTTAAGAATAAGCACACCTGTTTAAGATGTATCTCCGTACACTGTTGAGCACGTTCTCTGCAAAAACTCTGATGCCAGAATTAGCAAAGGGAAGTGAGACTGTGAAGAATTCACCACACCCCAGTGATACCCTTGTCACGCCCTTATGTCTTCAGGGTCACAGTGTACTAATTGGGAAATAGAAGATCTTGTAAGCTTAGTGACCTAAACAACCTTCCTCAACCCTTGTTGTTTTTCCTCCTTCTGTTCAAATTTTGTCCTCTCAGCTCTGTCCCCATTCCATTAACTTCTTGCCTCTTTCATTGTTCTTCTCAGTTTTCTACTTAGTGTTAGTCATAAGATTCTGAATTACTGGTAAAAAGCAGCGCACTTTCTTGGACAACTGGCTGTGCAATTTTGATCCCAAGTGGAGTATTTGTTTGGTTTCTATTTTCTACACTCTAAGATGCTCATGTTGGCTTAGAATTCAATCTAGGCGATTTTTATGACCCAGCACCAGCAAAAGTATCACAGCCTTATTCATGTGTCTATCACTAGTGCAAAGCCCAATGTCTAATGGATAGGAGGATTTTAATAACTGCTTAACCAAGAGTGAATAAATGAATGAGTCTAGAAAAGAGACTGCTTTATTTCTGACTCCTTCTCCACTATATTTCAAAGAATTAAAATGACATCACTAAATCAAAATCCAAATTTTTAAAATTCAAAATAAACCAGCGTGTATTACCAGGAAAACTCACGTTGAAAACCCATTTGCTAGTTTTGAAAATAAGCACTACAGTTTATTTCAGTACAATACAGAGTCTATGAATGTCGCCTAAAGCTAAGCTACTGCAAAGGAAAAAAGGAATAAGGAATTTTCCTTTAGAATTTTAGCTTAAGTGTCCAGAGCCCTGAGACTTATCACTACCTCCTATCTATTCAGGCAAGAGCTTAATTCTACCCTGGAGTGAAAGGAGACCCAAGATAACTATCCCAGCAGATCTATGCTATGAACTGGAGGAGCTCCTACAGGCTGAACACATTTGCGCACCCCATGTTTACTGGCTCCAACCCTTCCCACTGCTCAATACCAATAAATGCCTAGAAAAAGCTACTTTCACACCCTCTGTGCCCTGGCAAGAAAAGGAGCTGCTACTGGGCCAAGGAGCGTTAGGGAACCTGAAAAGGTATTCAAATGCACTGAGTGAACCATCCAAAGGATTGATTTTACAGCAAAAAGCACATGAAAAAAATCACTGATATGAATAAAGAGCAGTCCCCACAGCTTTGAAGCAGTGGCCAGTATCCTCTCAGTGCAGTAATAGCTAAGCCTTCCACCTGGGGAATTGCCTGCATCGGAAATATGC
The DNA here is from genome assembly GCF_949987515.2 of Delphinus delphis. NCBI lineage: Eukaryota > Metazoa > Chordata > Mammalia > Artiodactyla > Delphinidae > Delphinus > Delphinus delphis. The sequence continues at coordinate 41,498,459 of NC_082699.1, read as the reverse complement.
TATTCTTGGTGATGTTTTTTTCTGCTGTCTCCTCAGTGTTGATATCACTCCCCTGGTGTCTTAGCGAATATGTTGAACTATTGTAATCCACTTCATGATCATCTAACACACTGTAAAAGTTCTGAATGTGCCCTCAGGAGAGCATCAGGGTCAGAGTGGCAGCGGCAACATACGTAAGCCCTCAGTGTGCTCAGTGTCTCTGAAAGAGTTAATAGGCTTCTCCATGTTCCTAGTGGAACTATTTGGTACTAGGTCAGATGCAGACCTAAAAAGTATTGATCTAGTTGACAGAAGCGTCTGAGAATCTAATTTAAATTGTTTTGGAGAACAATTTGGTAATCTCTAAAAAAATTAAAAATCCGGGGCTTCCCTGGTAGCGCCATGGTTGACAGTCCGCCTGCCGATGCAGGGGACACGGGTTCGTGCCCCGGTCCGGGAAGATCCCCCATGCCGCAGAGTGGCTGGGCCCGTGAGCCATGGCCGTTGAGCCTGTGCATCCGGAGCCTGTGCTCTGCAATGGGAGAGGCCACAACAGTGAGAGGCCCACATACTGCAAGGAAAAAAAGGGGAAAAAAAAAAATCCGTATTTTTCAATCCAGAATTTCCAGATACTAGTAACTGCCATACTCAAATAAGTACACAAAGATGCATGTGCTTTAATTTCAATTGCAAGACTGTAACCATGAAAAACTAGAAATAGTAAGCGTGTCCATAAACAGGGAGATGGTTAAATAAACTACAGAGATACTATATCATGCAATGAAATAATCTCTAGGAGTTAAAAACAAGGAGAGAGAAATTCTACTTCTGGGTAAAATGAGTTATTCATGGCAGGCCAACTTTCCCACTATAAACCATAAGAAAAATCAAATAAATTACAAAAATCATATATTTAAAGATATCAGAGCATTACTGAAGCAAAGAGAACTGAAAAAGTAAAATTCCAGGAAGAAAGAAAGGTTTCCGAGGTGACCTCAGTTTAAGCAGCTTCCCATGGGGGTCATTTGCCACTCCTGAGCTGGCTCACTCTAGAGGGTCTAGAGGATAGACTCGGGGTAGGGCCCAAGCAGAGGACAGCTACTAGGACAGAGAAACCATCAGATCCTCTGGCAGTCATTTGGACTTCAGTGACAAAACTGGAGATGTGAGGGGCCTTGACCACAGAGTTGGTCTGCCCATCAAGTTATCTGTCAAATTCTGCATTTGCACAGGGCCTAAAAGTAGCCAGTTAAGCCAAAATATCTCAAATGCAAACCAGAAGCTCTGCATTCTCTCAGAGCTAAGGAGTCAAAGGTCTACCAGTGTTTTGATTGAAAGCCCTAGGGGGCCATGCTTAAAAACAGGGAGACCCGGAAGTAGTCTGAGTCTTAACAAAATTGCAACCTAACCTGATGAAACTTAGTCTGTGGTTGGATTAAGGAGATCAGTCCCTCAACTTGATCTGTCTAGCAGAGAAAAGGTAAATCTATGAAGCCTCTATAGCTTTTTAAAAAAATGTCTGGCATTCATACAAAAATTATTAGGCATACAAAGAGAAAAACATAAATGACAAGAGAAAAGAAAGCAAAAATAAAAGCAATAAAGTAAGTACTACATGTACTGATATAAAAATATTTCTAGGGACTTCCCTGGTGGTGCAGTGGTTAAGAATCCACCTGCCAATGCAGGGGACACAGCTTCAAGCCCTGGTCCGGGAAGATCCCACGCGCCATGGAGCAACTAAGCCCGTGCGCCACAACTATTGAGCCTGCGCCCTACAGCCCGCGAACCACAACTGCTGAGCCCGCGTGCCGCAACTACTGAAGCCCATGCACCTAGAGCCCGTGTTCCACAACAAGAGAAGCCACCGCAATGAGAAGCCCATGCACCGCAATGGAGAGTAGCCCCCACTGGCCACAACTAGAGAAAGCCCACGTGCAGCAACGAAGACCCAACGCAGCCAAAAATTAATTAGTTAATTTTTAAAAAATATTTCTAAACACAAAACTAAACAGTTACAACATCTGGAAAATTAGTGAGCCATCAACCTATTTGCCTTGACAGGATAAAAGGAAAGAAGCTGGTAGAAGGAGTAGAAAGAGTGGGAGATCTCTTCTTAACTAACTACCCTAGCAATGGTGATTTTAACATTTTCTTTTAAATTTATTTATTTACTTATGGCTGTGTTGGGTCTTCATTGCTGTGCGTGGGCTTTCTCTAGCTGCGGTGAGCGAGGGCTACTCTTCGTTGCGGTGTGCAGGCTTCTCATTGCAGTGGCTTCTCTTGTTGCGGAGCATGGGCTCAAGGCACGTGGGCTTCAGTAGTTGTGGCACACGGGCTCAGCCGTTGTGGTTTGTGAGCTCTGGAGCGCGGGCTCAATAGTTCTGGCACACGTGCTTAGTTGCTCTGTGGCATGTGGGATCTTCCCGGACCAGGGCTTGAACCCATGTCCCCTGCGTTGGCAGGTGGATTCTTAACTACTGCACCACCAGGGAAGTCCACAATTGTGATTTTAGTCATACTCATTTGTTAATACAATTTTGCATTAGTGATTTTCATTTGGGTCGGATAAAAAGAGTAACATTCAGGATGTTTGACCCTACTGTGCAAATAACTCAGAAGTTAAGTAATTGGAAACAAAGGGTAAACTCAAAGCAGGTAGAAGATTATCTGATAAAAGCAAACATAAGCACATGTACCAGTCTTGATGAGGTCTGCCACAAGCTAGAGAAAACTAATAATCCAAGAGGAATACTCAAAATTAAAATCTGGGGGAAAGTGTACAGAAGGATATTTAGTAAGGCCTGGATTCCCCCCAAAAGTATGAATATCTCCCTCCCTTGTGTTCTCACAAGACTTCATATTTCTCTAAGTACATGCTTCCTTGAGATATAATGTTCATGTTCACATCTTTTCTGCACTCAAAACTGAGGCCCCAGAGGACGAATAGTGTGTCAGGTGGATCTCAGTATCCTGCCTCACTTCTAGCAGAGGGTCCATACATGGGCGGTTCTCTACACGTGTTTATGATCTAAACCAAAATGAAGAGACCTCTGACCATAGTGCTTTGCAAGAAAACATTCACTCCACGGGGCACCATTCACTGAAACCATCAAACCATTCATTATGAATTGAGTATCTACTGTCTGCTTAGCATTATGCTAAGTTCACACTTCCACAGCATAAGAATTGCCATGACTCACCTCTTCCCGGTCTGCTTTCTGATCAGCTTTGCTTTCCCTTTCCTCCTAAAGATACTAAATGGGTCAGTGACCTTGAGTTATGAAAAACACAGGCACAGGAAGAGTAACAAGAAGGCGAAGTGTGGAGAATGCTTCCCAGTGGAGGACCAGTATACAGGAAGCATGAATAAATATGTATCGACAACCTAACAAAAAGTCTGTTCTGGCTAAAATGAATACAGCAGTTTGTAAATGGACAAGTGAAAAATGCTGTGCTACCAAAGTATTCCATGCTTACTCCAGTCAGGGAAGATTTTTCAGTTTTCGTTTTGATAGCTGACCAATAACCTAGTGAAAATTTTCTCCTGATTGTGCATCCTTATCTGAGGGAAATGATTGCTTAAGGGCAAACAAAGCTCATTTGAAAATCTTCTGCTCAAAGCAGATGCCATAGAGGAAATGACTTCATAAGAGGAGGTCTAAGTGCGTTCCTTTAATAGAGGAAGAGGAGGTGTTTTCTTTGCTTCTTAATAAACATGCAGATGCTCCTCAGATCCCTTTGGGCACTATTTTCTGGCGCTCCGTGTTTACTGGCCTAAGTGTATTCCCCTTACAGATTTAATTCTTCCCTACTGACCTTGAGGCACCACCTTCTGCTAAATTTGCAGCAAGGCTGTGTGTGGCTACACGAGTCCATAGGTGGACTTGCCCATGCCTAGTAACAACCAAAGCCAGGGGAGCAGTTAGTATAAATATTACAGGCCTGTCCAGGAAGAGATCCACAGGTCTCAGTATTGCTGACCTACATGAGAAAGGAGAGGCTTGGCCACTTTCCTTAGCTGGTCACATTGCACAGATAACAAAACAGGTACCTAAGGCACACCAGGAACCAAGCATGGGTTCCAGGCATGACCTGTACTTCCTGGGGACATATTATCTGCTTAGCACTACACAAAGAATATAAGACCTAGACCTCGCTTTCATGGAAGTTACGATCTAGTGAACACATGTAGAACAACAAAAGAACTAAAGAAGATGTGTTTCCTTAACCACCCTGTTTATCCTTTTTTCAACACAGCACTTATCAAAATCCGAAACAACTTGGTTTACATGTTTGTTATCTATCTCTTCCACCAGAATGCAGGCTACATGTCTGTAGAGGTCATTTCTTTCTTGTTCTCCTTTGTACTTCAGCCTTAAGACAGGCCTGGTCCACACAAAATATTCAATCAATATTTATACACGCACACATTCAAGGCATCAGGCACTGCTGTAGATGCTGAGGCTAAGGCAGTTCCTTGGTATCTAATAAGATAAGCGAGGTTCCTTCTTTCACTGTACCTATCGCCTGGCGGGAGGAGAAAACCAGCAAAGAAGTATACAAATAAATAAACAAGATAACTTCAAATTAAAATAAATGCCATTAAGAAACTAAAACCTAACATTCACCTGTGAATCCTTTATTTTCTTCACCTCCCACATCCAATCCATCAGCAAGCCCTGAAGACTCTGCCTACTTAACAGCCAAATCTGACCACGGCCCAACATCTCCACTGCTATTACCATAATCCAGGTATCATAATGTCTCACCTGGACACTTGCAACAGCTCTTCCTAAATGTCTGCTCTTCTTACTTCCATTCCTGCTCCTCACAACCCACGTCCCACCCAGAGGTCAGTGACTTGCTAAAGCGTAATCAGATTATGCTACTCTTCTAGTAAAAACCCATTTCCATTAGGGTAAAATGCAAGCTCCAAACCAAGGCCTCTATGACCTTTTATGAAGACGTGGCACTGCCGACCTCTCTGCTAGCCACTTCCTACCTCTCTCCCCCTTGCTCCCTCTGTGGCAGGCACATCAGCTTCTGTTCAGTGTCCAGAAGAGGTCAAATGATTCTCCCTGTTGTGCTATCACACTAGTTGTTACCTCTCCCCAAGAGACTCTTCCCCCAGGTTTCTGAATGGACAGTTTCTTCATCACTCAAATCCAAGCTGAACGTGATGTTCTGGAAAGGTCTTCCCTGGCCAGTATAGCTAATGTAACCACCACTGTGCCAAGTCTACACTCTACTGCATTAACCTGTTTTATTTGTTACTGCATATAACACTATCAGAAATCACATTCTTTACCTGTTCATTTGTTTCTATCTGGGCCCATTATTGTATAAGATGCACCAGGGCAGGGTCCTTGTCTGTTAGCCACAGTCATTGTTGAATCCCCAATGCCTTTCACAGTGTAGGCCCTCAGTAAATGTTTGTGAATGAATAAATGAGAGCAGCTGAAAGGACTACTTTAGATAGTGTCTAGGGACAGCCCCCCAAGGAAGTAATATATGAATTGAGGCTGGAATTTTAAAAAAAAAGAATGAATGAATGAATGAATTACATAATTGAGAAGCTAATCTACCTGTTTCCCAGAATCAAGCATTCTCCTATCAGGGCTGGATTTACTGTCTTTGCCCTGGACTAGTGGGGCCATGACATGATACCAACCGTCTCCTTTTCCTGGACCTTCTCAGCAGCCACCTGTTGTCCAGAGATAGGAAGACATCTCCCTACCTCTGTCTCATCAGACAGCCCTGATGATGAGAAAGGGCCGAGGTGGTTGACTTTAAGTGTCAACTTGATGGGGCCATGAGGTGCCAGATATTTGGTCAAACATTATTCTGGGTATTTCTGTGAGGGTGTTTCTGGATAAGATTAATATGAGCGGGTCTCACCCAATCAGTTGAAGTTCTAAGTAAAATAAAATGACAGACTCTCCCCAAGTGAGAGAGAATTTCTCCTACCTGATTGCCTTCAAACTGGGACATCAGTTTTCTCCTGCCTTCAAACTGAAACTGAAACATTGGCTCCTGGCTCTGGAGCCTGCAGCCTTTGGGTGGGAACTACATCATTGGGTCTCCTGGTTCTTGGCCCTTCAGACGTGACTCTCCTGGGTCTCCAGCTTGCAGCTCTTGGGACTTAGTCAGCCTCCATAATTGCATTAGCCAATTCCTCATACTAATAAATAAGGTTAGACAGATGACGATAGGTGATAGATAGATGATAGATAGACAGATGATAGATCCTATTAGTTCTGTTTCTTTGGAGAGCCCTGATCCACTTCCTTTCTTGCTACAACACTTTGACTGGGCCTTCAGTTCCCCTACTCTGTTTCTTAAAAAGAAGACACAATACAACTTTTCTGGGTGACTCAATGTTATTCTTATGAATTTCCACCGTTGTAGGTATGGCAATCCAGTTTTGTGGCTACACTTCAGTTATCTTGTCTCTTCTCTCAATGTCAAAAATGCCCTCTATCATTACTACATCTGTTAATCTGGTATGTCCTTAAAATCCATAAATCTAAACTTGTCAAAAATAAAGTGTTAAGAATAACCAACATAATATTGAAGGAGAACAAAGCTGAAGGACTGACACTACTCAACTTTAAGACTTACTACAAAGCTACAGTAATCAAACAGTGTGGTATTAGTGCAGGAACAGACAAATAGACCAATAGAACAAAATAGAGAGCCCAGAAATAGCCTCATAAGTATAGTCAACTGATCTCTGACAAAGAAGCAAAGGCAATACAATGGAGCAGATAGCCTCTTCAACAAAAGGAGCTAGAACAACTGGACATCCACATACCAAAAAAATGAATCTAGACACAGACCTTATACCCTTCACAAAAATTAACTCAAAATGTATCATAGACTTAAATGTAAAATACAAAACTCTAAAATTCCTAGAAGATAACATAGGAGAAAACCTACATGACTTTGGTTGTAGCTATGCTTTTTAGATGCAACATCACAGACACGATCCATAAAAGAAATAATTGATAAACTTGACTTCATTAAAATTAAAAATTCTGCTCTGTGAAAGATAATACCAAGAGAATTATAAGACAAGACACAGATTGGGGAAAAAAGACACATATGATGAAGAATTGTTATCCAAAATATACAAAGAATTCCTAACACTCAACAATAAAAAAAAAAACAAAAACTCAATATAAAAATGGGCCAAAGACCTTAACAAACACCTCAGATATACAGGTGGCATATAAATATATGAAAATATTCTACTCATCATCATATGTCATCAGGGAAATGCAAATTAAAACAACAATGAGATAACCCTATAAACCTATTAGAATGGCCAAAATCTAAAACACTGACAACACCAAATGCTGACAAGGATATGGAGCAACAAGAACTTTCATTCACTGCTGGTGGAAATGCAAAATGATACAACCACTTCAGAAGGCACTTTGGCAGTTTCTTACAAAACTAAATATACTCTTACCACACAATCCAGCAATCACACCCCAAGGTATGTACCCAAAAGAGTTGAAAACTTATATCCATATGGAAACCTGCACACAGATGTTTATAGCAGCTTTATTCATAACTGCTCAAACTAGGAAGCAACCAAGATCTCTTTCAATAAGTGAATGGATAAACAAACTATGGGACATACAGACAATGAAATATTATTTAGCACGAAAAAGGGATAAGCAATTGAGCCAGGAAAAGACGGGGAAAACTTAAATGCATATTACTAAATGAAAGAAGACAATCTGAAAAGGCTATATACTGTATGATTCCAACTATATGACATTCAGGAAAAGGTAAAACTATGTGGATACTAGAAAGATCATGGTTGCCAGGGGTAGGGATAAGGAGAGATGAATAGGCAGAGCACAGAGGATTTTTAGGGCAGTGAAAATCTTCTGTATGATATTGTAATGATGGATATCTGCCACTATATATTTGTCCAAACTCACAGAATGTACAATGTCCAGAGTGAACCCTAAGGTAACCTCTGGACTTTGTGTGATAATGATGCATCAGTGAAGGCTAATCCTTGGTGAAATTTCTACCATTCTGGGGAGTGATGTTGCTCATGGGGTGGGTTATGCATGCATGGGGGCAGTGGGTATATGGGAAATCTCTGTGTATCTCCCTCTCAATGTTGCTGTAAACCTAAAACTGCTCTTAAAAAATAAAGTCTTTAATAACAATAATCATCATCATCATCGTGTGCTAACGTCCCAAAAGCTCTTGGAGAGAAGAGCAGATGTACTATCTGTACAAAGTACAATGTGTACAAAGATGTACAATGTACTATCTTGCCACATGGGGATTGTGACAGCTAGATGGGGTTGCTCACAGGTCTTTTTCTCTGATTTCCATGTTAAGTTATTAATGAAACTTCAACCTCCAAATAAATATGACATTGCCATCAACTGCCTTTGCCCCAACTATGGGGTTCCTAATACCAAGCAGAAAAATCATTTAGTGCAAAAATAAATAATAAAGGAAAGTGTGGGTTGTCTACACTATTTGGTACTTTATTTCTTCTCTCACAATAAGCCTTTTCTATGAATAAATTTCATCACTGAATTAGCAACAACATCAAACCTCCAAAACATGTAAATTCAGAGCCAAAGCTTACAGGCTGGAAAAAATAAAGGTTCTCATGTGAACCAAATATTGAACAACAACAAAAAAACAAAACACTGATGCCCACCATTAAAAACATCTGCTTTGTTTGTGTACTGAAAACATCAACTTGTGTTGCTCTCTCAGAAGGCCTAAGTGACCAGTAACGGCACAGTGCAAGGTTGAGGGAAAGAATTTTACTGCAAACATAAGCAAACAGCAAATGCCACATGAATTACCAGTGTTCAGAGGAGAAATTTCCCCTGTGTCTACAAAGGTTAATCTCTCTCTTCCTGTTCTCAGGGTATGTTAAGAATTTAACGATTCATAGATTACAGCCTGCCACGGTGCCCTGGTCTTGAATTTTACAATGTTTTACATGGACCAAAAATATCTCACCTGCCACTAAATACCTTCCCATGACATTTATGTCCATAGGTTCCCTGTCTGGCAAGTGAGAGCCAAAAAAAATCAGCCTTACTGGGAGGAAAATGGGGAAGAATATTAAGAATATTGCTCATATCTTGGCAAGAAGTACCAAACATAGCCAGGGTTGGGGATTGCCCAAAATGTCAACATTTTTGCAGCTCAGATAACAGGGCTGTTTATTAAACAACTAGCAGAGCTCACGATAGAGGCTTCTTCAAATATGTGCCCAAACGGGTCTGGGAAGCATCAGTAATAAGAAGCATATATAATGGGGGGATATAGACTTGTTAGGCTGAGTCACTATCAAACTCTTTTTCTTGGCAACTTCCAAGAAAAACTTCATTTGTATTTCAAGGTTTCCATTTCGGTCAACAGTGAACAAGTAAGAACAGTGGGGAGAGAGACAGAAAGGCCACCTGGAACGTGAGCTGGGAGCCTGATAAGAGCCATCTTGTGTGTCCTGGCACTTGTCATCCAAATGGCTGTTCTCCTCAACAAATTTACTTTCCCCCAGACAGTTCAGCTTAAATGAGCTCATACTGTCTATCTGACACTTGTCAAAAGAAGAGTGAAAGATTTCTCTAAGCCCTGATTGAAGAAAGAGGGAGTCAGAGAGAGAGAGAGAGAGAGAGAGAGAGAGAGAGAAAGCTAGCAGGAGAAAGAGAAGGGCAACGAGAAGGGATACATGCAGAGTGGGAGCCCTTTCCTGGAGGCCCAGTGCATTTTTATCTTCACCTATAAATCTCCTGCCAGAAGGTGGGAAAAGAAGAAAAAGTACCACTTCCAATCATATTTGTTAAGACAAATATGATTGAACACACGAAATATGAAAACAGTACAAACTACCTTTGTGCTCACCTAGTGTCATTTTTTTTTTCTTTTTGGTCTGATCGTTGTGTGAGGTGTTTTGTTTTGAGTTAAGAAAGGAAGAAATAGCAGTGGAGAAATCTGATGTGCTTTTGACAGCATGGCCAATGCTCTTTTCCAGCCCAGCTGGGACAGGATTCAGTAACAGGCAAGGGCAAGTGATTTCATTAACTAAGTCTTGATTTTGAGGTTTGCATATCTACAGATGCGTTTTTTCCTCCCTAGGTCTTGGGGAGCTGCCAACATTATGGGCAAAAGGAGTGATGGTAATGGACTGAAGCGGCCACAGAGCAAATCTAGGGAAGGGGAGATATCATAAACAGTTGCCAGGAGGGTACTGCCTGTGCCTCTCTCCCCTCCAGGCTGGGAAGTAACAGGGAATCTAATTTAGGAACTATTATTTGCCAGCAGGTATTGAATAAAGAGAAGGAGAAAGGGGACAAGAGGAAGAGCAGGAAACAAATGAGCCTCACAGAAATATGACCAAAAATGTCTTTAAAAATCCACATTCCAAAGCAAAAGGGCCCAGGACTGCAGAGGCCTCTTCACTGTCGTTAATGCTGGTGTTCGTACATTTGTGGGCCATTTTCCTCCTTTTCATTTTCCTCCTCTCGACCTGATCTTCTCAGCTGGAACACATGGCTTGGTCTCTTTTGCACCTGTACCAAAGTGATCTTACAAAAACCCTTATCTATATATTATTTCCTCTATTTCCAGTTTAGTTACATCAAGAGGGTTGATTCTTAAGTTGGCAAACAGATGATCAAATAAATCTTTTTCAAAATGTACTAGGACACAATCTTGATCAAGTTACTCAAATGTAAAATGAGTCTAAACTCCCTGCCTCCCAAGGCTCTCATAAGGGTTCTCAATTGATTTTATAGATAGATAGATAAAGCACTTAATATTTAAAAGCTACTAAATATATGTTAGCTCTTCTCTCTTCCCCTCTTTAAATTAAGAGATTCCTAGAACTTATAGCAGAAAAATCCACATCAGTGATGGGCATTATTTGGGCATACATCCATAAACTTAAGTTTTCTCAGGGGAATAAATCCAATTAAAGATAAAAATCGGTACAATGTCACAATGCCTATTTGGAGTATTTATGAGCATCAGAGTCCCTTTTAACAATTATTCCAATGGAGCAGTATTTTAAACTCACCATGGTGTTATGGATATAGCTGGTGCTAAGCAACGTAAGGCATGTAAGCAGTGAAGATCTATTTCACAGCTTCTTTCCTTAGCAAGAGAAGAGATGACATTTTGCTGGCCTCGCCTCCCTGGAGATTAAAAACCAAGCCCCAGAGGAAGGCCAGGCAACTGACATACAGACTCTTTCCCTGCTGAGGAAAGGAAAACACAAAGCTCGTGGAAAGCTTACCCCTTCACAAGGTGAGTTTCCATTTCCTGCAAGAGAATACAGTGCACTTTGCTGAAGGTCCTATCAAAACGGGCAAAGCAACCCTATTATGTGACATTTTAGAAGCAAAGGTCAGGAACAAGACAAGGAGGTCCACTCTCACCACTCTTATTCAACAAACTTTTGGAAGTCCTAGGCATCGAAATCAGAGAAGAAAAAGAAATAAAAAGAATACAAATTGGAAAAGAAGAAGTAAAACTGTCACAGTTTGCAGATGACATGATACGATACATAGAAAATTCTAAATATGCCACCAGAAAACTACTAGAACTAATAAATGAATTTGGTAAGGTTGCAGGATACAAAATTAATGCACAGAAATCTCTGGCATTCCTATACACTAAAAATGAAAAATCAGAAAGAGAAATTAAGGCAACAACCCCATTTACCATTGCAACAAAAAGAATAAAATACTGAGGAATAAACCTACCTAAGGAGGCAAAAGACTTGTACTCAGAAAACTATAAAATACTGAAGAAAGAAATCAAACATGACATAAACAGATGGAGAAATATACCATGTTCTTCGATTGGGAAAATCAGTATTGTGAAAATGACTATACTACCCGAAGCAATCTAAAAATTCAATGAAATCCCAATCAAACTACCAATGGCATTCTTCACAGAATGGGAACAAAAATTTTTACAATTCCTATGGAAACACAAAAGACCCCAAATAGCCAAATCAATCTTGAGAAAAGAAAATGGGAGCTGGAGGAATCAGGCTCCTGGACTTCAGACTATACTACAAAGCTACAGTAATCGAGACACTATGGTACTGACACAAAAACAGAAATATAGATCAATGGAACAGGATAGAAAGCCCAAAGATAAACCCACGCACATATGGTACCTAATTTATGACAAAGGAGGTAAGAAAATACAATGGAGAAGACATCCTCTTCAATAAGTGGTGCTGGGAGAACAGGACAGCTACATGTAAAAGAATGAAATCAGAACACTACCTAACACAATACACAAAAATAAACTCCAAATAAATTAAACACCTAAATGTAAGATCAGACACTATAAAACTCTTAGAGGAAAACATGGGAAAAACACTCTATGACATAAACCACAGCAAGATCTTTTTTGAACCATCTCCTAGAGTAATGGAAATAAAAACAAAAATAAACAAATGGGACCTAATGAAACTTAAAAACTTTTGCACAGCAAAGGAAACCATAAACAAGAAAAAAAAGACAACCCTTAGAGTGGAAGAAAATATTTGCAAATGAAACAATGGACAAATGATTAACCTCCAAAATATATAAACAGTTCATAGAGCTCAATATCAAAATAACAAACAATTCAATTACAAAATGGGCAGAAGATGGGAGACCTTCAAGATGGTGGAGGAGTAACATGTGGAGATCATCTTGCTCCCTACAAATATAACAGAAATACATCTACATGTGGAACAACTACTACAGAACACCTACTGAACGCTGGCAGAAGACCTCAGACTTCCCAAAAGGCAAAAAGCTCCCCATGTACCTGGGTAGGGCAAAAGAAAAAAGAAAAATCAGAGACAAAAGAATAGTGACAGGACCTGCACCTGAAGGAAGGAGCTGTGAAGGAGGAAGAGTATCCACACACTAGGAAACCACTTCACTGGCGGAAACAAGGGGTGGCAGGGGGAAGCAATGGAGCCACGGAGGAGAGCGCAACAACAGGGGTGCAGAGGGCAAAGCACAGAGATTCCCGCACAGAGGATCAGAGCCGACCAGCACTCACCAGCCTGAGAGGCTTGTCTGCTCACTGGCAGGGGCAGGTGGGGGCTGGGAGCTCAGGCTAAGGCATTGGAGGTCAGATCCCAGGAAGAGGACTGGGGTTGGCTACGTGAACACAGCCTGAAGGGGGCTAATACGCCACAACTAGCTGGAAGGGAGTCTGGGAAAAAGTCTGGAACTGCCTAAGAGTCAAAAGACCATTGTTTCGGGGTGCACGAGGAGAGGGGATTCAGGGTACCGCCTAAACGAGCTCCAGAGACAGGTGCCAGGTGCGGCTATCAGCGTGGACACCAAAGAAGGGCATGAGACGCTAAGGCTGCTTATGCAGCCACCAAGAAGCCTGTGTGCGAGCACAGGACACTCTCCACACCTCCCCTCCTGGGAGCCTGTGCAGCCCAAAACTGCCAGGGTCCCGGGATCCAGGGACAACTTCCCCGCGAGAACACATGGCATGCCTCAGGCTCTTGCAACGTCACGCTGGACTCTGCCACCACAGGCTTACCCCGCATTCTGTACCCCTCCCCCCTCCCCGCCTGACTGAGCCAGAGCCCCCTAATCAGCTGCTACTTTAACCCCGTCCTCTCTGAGCGAAGAACAGATACCAGAGGGCAACCTACACGCAGAGGAGGGCCAAATCCAAAGCTGAACCCAGGAGCTGTGTGAACAAAGAAGAGAAAGGGAAACCTCTCCCAGCAGCCTCAGGAGCAGCGGATTAAATCTCCACAATCAACTTGATGTACCTGCATCTGTGGAATAACTGAAGACACAACAAATCATCCCAAAATTGAGGCGGAGGGCATCGGGAGCAACTGTAGACTTGGGGTTTGCTTTCTGAAAATAATTTGTTTCTGGTTTTATGTTTATCTTACTTTAGTATTTAGAATTTATTATCATTGGTAGATTTGTTTATTGATTTGGTTGCTCTCTTCCTTTTTTTATGTATATAGAAATATATATATATTTTCCTTCTCCTGTTTTTGTGAGTGTCTGTGTGTATGCTTCTTTGTGTGAGTCTGTCTGTATAGCTGTGCTTTTACGATTTGTCCTAGGGTTCTGCCTGTCCATTTTTCTTTTTTTTTTTAGTATAGTTTTTAGTGCGTGTTATCATTGGTGGATTGGTTGTTTGGTTTGGTTGCTCTCTTCTTTCTTTCTTTCTTTTCTTTTTACTACTTTTTAATATTTTTAAATAATTTAAAATTTTTTATCTTAATAAATTATTTTATTTTATTTTTTTCTTTCTTTCCTTTTTTTCTCCCTTTTCTTCTGAGCCATGTGGATGACAGGGTCTTGGTGCTCTGGCCGGGTGTCAGGCCTCGGCCTCTGAGGTGGAAGAGCTGAGTTCAGGACATTGACCCACCAGAGACCTCCCGGCTCCACGCAATGTCAAACAGCAAAAGCTCTCCCAGAGATCTCCATCTCAATGCTAAGACCCAGATCCACTCAATGACCAGCAAATTACAGTGCTGGACAACCTATGCCAAACAACTAGCAAGACAGGAACACAACCCCATTCATTAGCAGAGAGGCTGCCTAAAATCATTATAAGCTCAGAGACACCTTAAAACACACCACCGGACGTGGTCCTACCCACCAGAAAGACAAGATCTAGCCTCATCCACCAGAACACAGGCACCAGTCCTCTCCACTAGCAAGCTTACGCAACTACGCAACCACTGAACCAACCTTAGCCACTGGCGGCAGACACCAAAAACAATGGGAAATACAAACTTGCAGCCTGCGAAAAGGAGACCCCAAACACAGTAAGTAAAGCAAAATGAGAAGACAGAGTAATACATACCAGATGAAGGAGCAAGGCAAAAACCCACCATAGCAAACAAATGAAGAGGAAATAGGCAGTCTACATGAAAAAGAATTCAGCGTAATGATAGTAAAGATGATCCAAAATCTTGGAAATAGAATGGAAAGTATACAAGAAACGTTTAACAAGGACCTAGAAGAACTAAAGAGCAAACAAACAATGATGAACAACACAATAAATGAAATGAAAAGTTCTCTACAAGGAATCAATAGTAGAATAAATGAGGCAGAAGAACGGATAAGTGACCTGGAAGATAAAATAGTGGAAATAACTACCACAGAGCAGAATAAAGAAAATGAATGCAAAGAATTGAGGACAGTCTCAGAGACCACTGGGACAACATTAAATGCACCAACATTCGAATTATAGGGGTCCCAGAGGAAGAAGAGAAAAAGAAAGGAACTGAGAAAATATTTGAAGAGATTATAGTTGAAAACTACCCAATATGGGAAAGGAAATAGTCAATCAAGTCCAGTAAGCATAGAGAGTCCCATACAGGATAAATCCAAGGAGAAACACACAAAGACACATATTAATCAAACTATCAAAAATTACATACAAAGAAAAAACATTAAAAGCACAAAGGGAAAAGCACCAAATAACATACAAGAGAATCCCCATAAGGTTAACAGCTGATCTTTCAGCAGAAACTCAGCAAGCTAGAAGGGAGTAGAAGGACATATTTAAAGTGATGAAAGGGAAAAATCTACAACCAAGATTACTCTACCCAGCAAAGATCTTATTCACATTTGATGGAGAAATTAAAACCTTTACAGACAAGTAAAAGCTAAGAGAATTCAGCACCACCAAACCAGCTTGAACAACAAATCCTAAAGGAACTTCTCTAGGCAGGAAACACAGGAGAAGGAAAAGACCTACAATAACAAACCCAAAACAATTAAGAAAATAGTAATAGGAACATACATATCAATAACTACCTTAAATGTAAATGGATTAAATGCTCCAACCAAAAGACATAGACTGGCTGAATGGATACAGAAACAAGACCCATATATATGCTGTCTACAAGAGCCCCACTTCAGACCAAGGGATCCATACAGACTGAAAGTGAGGGGATGGAAAAAGATATTCCATGCAAGTGGAAATCAAAGAAAGCTGGAGTAGCAATTCTCATATCAGACAAAATAGACTTTAAAATAAACACTATTACAAGAGACAAAGAAGGACACTACATAATGATCAAGGGGTCAATCCAAGAAGAAGATATAACAACTGTAAATATTTATGCACCCAACATAGGAGCACCTCAATACATAAGGCAAATGTTAACAGCCATGAAAAGTGGAAATCAACACTAACACAATCATAGTAGGGGACTTTAACACCCCACTTTCACCAATGGACAGATCATCCATAATGAAAATAAAGAAGGAAACACAAGCTTTAAATGACACATTAAACAAGATGGACTTAATATTTATAGGACATTCCATCCAGAAACAACAGAATACACTTTCTTCTCAAGTGCTTGTGGAACATTCTCCAGGATAGATCATATCTTGGGTCACAAATCAAGCCTTGGCAAATTTAAGAAAATTGAAATCATATCAAGTATCTTTTCTGACCACAACCCTATGAGACTAGATATCAATTACAGGAAAAAGTCTGTAAAAAATACAAACACATGGAGGCTAAACAATACACTACTAAATGACCAAGAGATCACTGAAGAAATCAAAGAGGAAATCAAAAACTACCTAGAAAGAAATGACAATGAAAAACACGACTACCCAAAACCTATGGGATGCAGCAAAAGCAGTTCTAAGAGGGAAGTTTATAGCAGTACAATCCTACCTCAAGAAACAAGAAACATCTCACACAAACAACCTAACCTTACACCTAAAGCAATCAGAGAAAAAAGAACAAAAACCTCCAAATTTAGCAGACGGAAAGAAATCATACAGATCAGATTAGAAATAAATGAAAAAGAAATGAAGGAAATAATAGCTAAGATCAATAAAACTAAAAGTTGGTTCTTTGAGAAGATAAACAAAATGGATAAACCAGTAGCCAGACTCATCAAAAAGAAAGGGAGAAGACTCAAATCAATAGAATTAGAAATGGAAAAGGAGAAGTAACAAGTGACACTGTAGAAATACAAAGGATCATGAGAGATTACTATAAGCAACCATATGCCAATAAAAGGACAACCGGGAAGAAATGGACAAATTCTTAGAAAAGCACAACCTTCCGAGATTGAACCAGAAAGAAACAGAAAATATAATCAGACCAATCACAAGCACTGAAATTGAGACTGTGATTAACAATCGTCCAACAAACAATAGCCCAGGACCGGATGGCTTCACAGGCGAATTCTATTAAACATTTAGAGAAGACCTAAAACATATCCTTCTCAAACTCTTCCAAAATATAGCAGAAGGAGGAACACTCCCAAACTCATTCTACAAGGCCACCATCACCCTGATACCAAAACCAGACAAAGATGTTACAAAGAAAGAAAACTACAGGCCAATATCACTGATGAACATACATGCAAAAATCCTCAACAAAATACTAGCAAACAGAATCCAACAGCACATTAGAAGGATCATACATCATGATCAAGTGGGGTTTATCCCAGGAATGCAAGGATTCTTCAATATACACAAATCAATCAATGTGATAAACCATATTAACAAATTGAAGGAGAAAAACCATATGATCATCTCAATAGATGCAGAAGAAGCATTTGACAAAATTCAACAACCATTTAGTATAAAAACCCTCCAGAAAGCAGGATACAGGGAACTTACCTCAACATAATAAAGGCCATAAATGACAAACCCAAAGCCAACTTCATTCTCAATGGTGAAAAACTGAAACCATTTCCTCTAATATCAGGAAAAAGACAAGGTTGCCCACTCTCACCACTATATTTCAACATAGTTTTGGAACTTTTAGCCACAGCCATCAGGGAAGAAAAAGAAATAAAAAGAATGCAAATCAGAAAAGAGGAATTAAAGCTGTCACTGTTTGCAGACGACAAGATACTATACACAGAGAATCTTAAAGATGCTACCAGAAAACTAGAGCTAATCAATGAATTTGGCAAAGTGGCAGGATACAAAATTAATGCCCAGAAATCTCTTGCATTCCTACACAATAATGATGAAAAATCTGAAAGTGAAATTAAGGAAACACTCCATTTTACCATGGCAAAAAAAAGAATAAAATGCCTAGGAATAAACCTACCTCAGGAGACAAAAGACCTGTATGCAGAAAACTATAAGACATGGATGAATGAAATTATAGATTATACAAACAGATGGAGAGATACACCATGTTCTTGGGTTGAAAGAATCAACATTGTGAAAATGACTATATTACCCAAAGCCATCTACAGATTCAATGCAATCCCTATCAAACTACCAATGGCATTTTTCACAGAACTAGAACAAAAAATTTCACAATTTGTATGGAAACACAAAAGACCCCGAAGAGTCAAGACAATCTTGAGAAAGAAGAATGGAGCTGGAGGAATCAGGTTCCCAGACTTCAGACTATACTACAAAGCTACAGTAATCAAGGCAGTATGGTACTGGCACAAAAACAGAAATATAGATCAATAGAACAGGATAGAAAGCCCAGAGATAAACCCACGCACATATGGTCACCTTATTTTTGATAAAGGAGGCAACAGTATACAGTGGAGAAAAGAAAGCCTCTTCAATAAGTGATGCTGGGAAAACTGGACAGCTACGTGTAAAAGAATGAAATTAGACACTCCTTAACACCATACACAAAAATAAACTCAAAATGGATTAAAGACCTAAATGTAAGGCCAGACACTATCAAACTCGTAGAGGAAAACAGGCAGAACACTCTATGACATAAATCACATCAAGATCCTCTTTGAACCACCTCCTAGAGAAATGGAAATAAGAACAAAAATAAACAATGGGACCTAGTGAAACTTAAAAGCTTTTGCACAGCAAAGGAAACCATAAACAAGATGAAAAGACAACCCTCAGAATGGGAGAAAATATTTGCAATGAAGAAACTGACAAAGGATTAATCTCCAAAATTTACAAACAGCTCATGCAGCTCAATATCAAAAACACAAACAACCCAATCCAAAAATGGGTGGAAGACCTTAATAGACATTTCTCCAAAGAAGATATACAGATCTCCAAAGGACACATGAAAGGATGCTCAACATCACTAATCATTTCAGAAAAGCAAATCAAAACTACCATGAGGTATCATCTCACACCAGTCAGAATGGCCATCATCAAAAAATCTACAAACAATAAATGCTGTAAAGGGTGTGGAGAAAAGGAAACCCTCTTGCACTGTTGGTGGGAATGTAAATTGATACAGCCACTATGGAGAACAGTATGGAGGTTCTTTAAAAAACTAAAAATAGAACTACCATACAACCCAGCAATCCCAGTACTGGGCATATTCCCTAAGAAAACCATAATTCAAAAAGAGTCATGTATCACAATGTTCATTGCACCACTATTTAGAATAGCCAGGACATGGAAGCAACCTAGGTGTCCATCAACAGACGAATGGATAAAGAAGATGTGGCACATATATACAATGGAATTTTACTCAGCCATAGAAAGAAACAAAATTGAGTTATTTGTAGGGAGGTGGATGGACCTAGATTCTGTCATACAGGGTGAAGTAAGTCAGAAAGAGAAAAACAAATACTGTATGCTAACACATATATATGGAGTCTAACAACAACAAAAAAAATGGTTCTTATGAACTAGGGGCAGGACAGGAATAAGGACACAGACATAATGAATGGACTTGAGGACACAGGAAGGGGGAAGGGTAAGCTGGGACGAAGTGAGAGAGTGGCATGGACATATATACACTACCAAATGTAAAATCGATAGTTAGTGGGAAGCAGCCACATAGCACTGAGGGAGCAGCTCGGTGCTTTGTGACCACCTAGAGAGATGGGATAGGAAGGGTGGGAGGGAGACGCAAGAGGGAGGGGATTTGGGGATGTATGTATACTGATGTATGGCTGATTCACTTTGTTATAAAGCAGAAACTAACACACCATTGTAGAGCAATTATACTCCAATAAAGATGTTAAAAAAAAGAAATAGGCGGAAGACCTAAATAGTCATTTCACCAATGAAAATATACAGATGGCCAAGAGGCACATGAAAAGATGCTCAACATCACTAATCATTAGAGAAAAGCAAATCAAAACTACAATGAGGTATCACCTCACACCGGTCAGAATGGCCATCATTAAAAAATCTACAAACAATAAATGCTGGAGAGGGTGTGGAGAAAAGGGAACCCTCTTGCACTGTTGGTGGGGATGTAAATTGATACAGCCACTATGGAGAACAGTACGGAGGTTCCTTAAAAAACTAAAAATAGAACTATCATATGACCCAGCAATCCCACTACTGGGCAAATACCCTGAGAAAACCATAATTCAAAAGAGACACGTGGGCTTCCCTGGTGGCGCAGTGGTTGGGAGTCCGCCTGCCGATGCAGGGGACACGGGTTCGTGCCCCACTCCGCGAAGATCCCACATGCCGTGGTGCGGCTGGGCCCGTGAGCCATGGCCACTGAGCCTGCGCGTCCGGAGCCTGTGCTCCACAACGGGAGAGGCCACAACAGTGAGAGGCCCGTGTACCGCAAAAAAAAAAGAAACCAAAAGATACATGTACCACACTGTTCACTGCAGCACTATTTATAATAGCCAGGACATGGAACCAACTTAAATGTCCATCAACAGATGAATGGATAGAGAAGATGTGGCACATATATACAGTGGAATATTAGCCATAAAAAGGAATGAAATTGAGTTATTTGTAGTGAGGTGGATGGACCTGGAGTCTTTCATACAGAGTGAAGTAAGTCAGAAAGAGAAAAAGATATACATGCTAATGCATATATATGCAATCTAAAAAAAAAGAAGAAAAAAATGGTACTGATGAACCTAGTGGCAGGGCAGGAATAAAGACATAAAGACAAACATAGAGAATGGACTTGAGGACACAGGGTGGGAGAGGGGGAGGTGGAAGCTGGATCAAAGTGAGAGAGTGGCATGGACATATATACACTACCAAATGTAAAATAGATAGCTAGTGGGAAGCAGCAGCATTACAGGGAGATCAGCCCAGTGCTTTGAGATGACCTACACAGGTGGAATAGGGAAGGTAGGAGGGAGGCTCAAGAGGGAGAGGATATGGGGATATATGTATGCATATGGCTGATTCACTTTGTTGTACAACAGAAACTAACACAGTATTGTGAAGCAATCGTACTCCAATAAAGGTCTATTTTTAAAAAAATAAAGTACAATTTAAAAAGAAATTAAATTCTTCTCCTAGATGTCAAATATTTAATTTATAGAGCAGCAACCAGTGCAGAAACATTCATTGAGCTATTACTATTACCCTTTGACTCACTAGCCAAGGTTGGTTAACCCTTCACCACCCCTGATGACGTGGGGAAGTTGGAGTGGGTAGGTAATTTCGTTTTCCGTACTACACCACAGAAGCTAGGTAAACTCCTCCTGAATAAACATCCTTGTAGGCCTCTGCAAACCCACACTGAGACACTTATTTCTCCTGGAAAGGGCTCTTTGAGAACACACTCCTCAACATCACCACTACGCAGCAAAAAAGAGAAAAGAAAAGAAAAAGAGAAGAAACTCTGGAGAAACAATTGCTGGATTTGAGATTTTTGCTTATTTATTTCAACAATTAACAGCAATTATGTATGGGGCGAAGGATCTTCATTCACATATGGTACACACTGTTAATGGTAGACTCTAAAAATAATTTCCAGAGTTATTACTCTAGATCTCACACTGTTAATGAGAAAGTTCAGAAGAAATGGTATTGATTACACCCTGCTAATTAGCTGACTTACCTGGGATAGTTTGGGTTCCTTTGGATAAAAAAAAGTGAATTCCTTTCAATGTTTCAAACATTCAAGGTCATCAAAAAATATTAGCTTTGACATTTAAGTGCTTTGAAATTGTTGATGCTTTATCAAAAAGAATGACAGTAATTTTAATATACATGCTTTTAAAAATCCAGGAAGTGATACTCAGAAACAATAAGAGAATAAAGGTGGAAGCTCTTACTCACAAAAACATGCCAGTTAATAAATGTACATAATATGAATAACTGAATTAGAAAAACTCTTGTAACTGGCAATGTAATGACTGATTCAGGCAAGGATCGTCAACACATGCTAAATTTTCACCGGATGAAATTTTGTTAAGGAATATAAGATTCACAAAGTCTCAAAGCATCTCACCATAATTACAACGTATTTCCCCTACAGAGGGGAAAAGGTACCTCTCTAATGAAGAAATCCTGAGCTACTGCCTTAGACAAGTGATCAAATTTAGCCTCACTCATAAGGAAAACTGGTATTATTCATTTCCTTACATAATGCAATAGGAGGGACACAACATCATCTATATAGAATTCTTGCCAAAAATATTTAATTTGAATCTAATAATGAGGAAATAACTCCAAACTGAGGGACACTGTGCAAAACAGCTGCCCTATACTCCTCTAAAATGTCAATGCAATAAAATATTTAAAAGACTAGGGAACAATTCCAGACTTAAGGAGACTAAAGATACATGAAAACTAAATGCAATGTAATATCTTTGATTGGGTTCTGGATTTTTTTTACAAAGCAGGGACATTAATTATTGAGAGTGGGGGATAATTGGGATCTGAATATGGATGGAGTTTACATTATATAATATTTATATGACAATGTTAAATTTCCTAAGTATGACAATGATACTGCATTATGCTAGAGAAGATCCTTGTTCTTATGAAATACAGGCACATATATTATGGTTTAAATGTTTCATGGCTGTACCTACCTTATTTTAAATTGATTAAGAAAGTGAAAGACAGAGAACAAATGTGGCAAAATGTTAAATAATGAATGTAGATGAAGGGTATATGAGTGGACACAGAAAGCAACTAAAAAAATTGATAAGTTAAAATTCATCAACGTTTAAACCTTCTCCTCATCAAAATTAAGCTAAAAACAATAAACAAAAAAGAACAGGTAAGACACCAACTGAGAGAAAATATTTGCAAAACATGTCTCTGACAACGGACTCGCATCTAGAATATAGAGACAACTCCTACTACTGAATAATTTCAAAACAACCCAATTATAAAATAGGGAAAAGATTTGAGCAGACTATTCACAAAGAAAGATTCAGAAATGACCGATCAGCATGTGAATGCGTGTTCAACATCATCAGTCATCAGAGAAATGCAAATCGACACTTCACTGAGGTTCAATACATACGCACCAGAATGGTTAAAATTAAACGGACTGACAACACCAAATTTCAGTGAGAACGCAGAGCACTCTGAACTCTCACGCATGGCAGGTGGCAACGTGGAATGGTACCACCTCTCAGGAAGAAGTTAGGCAATTTCTTACAAAGAGCGTACGAGTCATCTAATATTCTTTCAACTTTACCACAGATTGATATTTTACCCCCAAAAAAGTTGAGGGAAAAATCTGTGATGCTTTAGAATGTGGCTTCAGAAAATAGACATGAGGCAGTATACATCCATTTAGAGTTGGTTCTCTATTCTTCAGATCTTAGATGATTTTTTAATAGTAACTCATTCAACAAATATCTCTTGAGTACCTGCCACGGGCTGACAATCCCCTGTGTACTGAGAGTATAATGGTGTACAAGAAAGACAGTCCAGTCTTCATGGAATTTATATTCTCATGGAGAGACACATATTGAACAAGTAGAGAGAGAGAGAGAGAAGTTACCAAATGTTATTAGGCCTCTGAGCATACAGAGGAGGTGCGAGGTAACAGGAGAGGCCTGCAGGGAGAAATTTTCACTTGCCATCTGAAGATTGAAAGGGAGTCAGCCATACAAAAAGCTGGGGAAAATAGCATTCCAGACAGAAGGGTTAGTGAGTGCAAAGGCCCTGAGGTGGAAAATAGATTGGATGGTGTTTAAATAGAACACTGTCTGCATGTTGGTCAGCTGGCCATTGGTCACAGATCTGAGTCACTATACCTTTGGCACTACATGCAAGAACAGTATGGAGCATTCAAAGTGAGGTCAAAGAGGATAAAAAGAGCAGAACAGAGTTTTAAGCCAAAGACGGAGGGAGTCTACAAGAGTAGGTTCCTGAAATCGGGAGATAACTGGAAGCCAGGTCTCTGGAGCACACAGTGAGGAGAGTTCTGGAGCTACTGCTTTTTAAGATATTTCAGTTCATGTCCACCTACCTGCTTAGTCCTGTCATTATCCACTGATGATAATAACGATGGTAACAACCGTGATTAAGATAAGATGCCAGTTATATAATTCACTGATTGCTTCCCATGTCTCAGGGTCTACATCGAATGCTTGATCCTACATAATTCTCTCAACAACTCTATGAAGTAAACAGTATTCTCCCCATGTTACAGACGAGCAAACAGGTTCGGACAATTAAACAAGGTATGTAGACTCAAACAACCTCTAATTGGCTAAACCTGCGTTTGAATCTATGTCTTTCTGATTCCGGATCCCACTCTCTATATCGTTACCTTTGTGAATCTCCAGTCTTCCTGGCAGTACCTTCTGATTGGTACTTTCTCCAGGGAGCTAAAGAAGCCAAAGGGACAGTTGGATACAAGAGGACCCTTGGAATGGTCTTCAGCTTCGATGAGAGAGAGAGAACAAAAGCACATGCACTCGTAAAAGGCTGACTTGAGGCTCCTGGGGATTATTTTGGTTCATACGCTACACTAGACATTTTTCAAAGGGCACTGCATAAGCAGACAACGTTGTCATAATCCTGAAACCTGAATTCAAAATGCATTAATTTCTTTCTACCACGACAGATTTGGAAAAACATGATGTGGTTCTTAAGCTTGTGCTTTCGAAAATCAGAAAGCTGGAAGGTAGAAGGTGAACATTTATTAATATTTTAAAATTATGAATATGCAAAATATCAACCGAGGATAAAATTTTATATCAAGGTTATAAGCAAAGGAAAAATGACAATCCGTCCTAGGAAAGCAAACAGAACATTAATTATAGCAGCCTTACAAAGCACCAAAGTAATAGCAGTTTGCAATTCTTTTCCAAAATTTACATAACTATATAGTCTCCTTTCAGATTCCAGAGATTCTATTTTTGATAAGCAGCAATTCAAAAGGTTAGTCACCTCATCTATATTATTATCCAACTTTTATGAATGGGAAATGGTGACATCTGGAATTTACATGTTAGCCAAACCTGACAGGTTGCCTCTAACTCTTTTTCTTCATTCATTCCAGCAATACTGTGTGCCAGGCATTGAGCGCAGCCTGGAGACACCGAGATGAGTAGGACACACAGTATGTCCCCAGGAGAACTTCCAATCCAGAAAGAAAAACAGACCAGTAGACACACAACCCCAACAGAGTTCGAATAGGCTTAACAGATGGAGGTCAAAATGGCAATACGATGTTAAGGGTTGTCTCCCGACCAGACAGCAGCAATTACAATACTGATATTAAGTAAATCAAGTTCTTCTTTCTCTCTCTTCCCTCCCCCTTTCCTACCAGTCTTCCTTCCTTCCTTCTGTTCTTCTTTCTCCTTCCCTCCCTCCCTCCCTCACTCCGTGTTTCCCTCCCTTTCTTCCTCTTTTATTCAATAAGCGTATCCAGTCATGACTTAGCAAGACTGTATAATAAGAGTACTTTACATGTATGCAAAACTTACTGTGTCAGGCAATAATAATATCTCATTTAATCTGCACAAAATGCCCGATTAATCCACACATTTAATCCTCACCCCATTTTTACAGGTGAAACTGAGGTTCGGAGAGTTTACATGATATGCCAAGGTCACATGTCTGTCAAGAGGCTGAGCAGAGACCCAGGCACTGTGACTCTGGAACTGAGGCTCTGAAGTATACTGCCCGAGTGTGTCCACTTACGAAGTTGTATACCTGTCACCCTACCTGAAGCAATAATAATTCAGTGATTAAAGGACATTTGGGAATTTCTAACAAAGGCCTTCTAAACAAAGAATCTGCCTTTCAAAAATCAGAGAGAGACAGGGCTTCCCTGGTGGCACAGTGGTTAAGAATCTGCCTGCCAATGCAGGGGACACGGGTTTGAGCCCTGGTCCGGGAAGACCCCACGTGCCGCGGAGCAACGAAGCCTATATGCCACAACTACTTAGCCTGCGAGCCACAACTACTGAAGCCCACGCGCCTAAAGCCCATGCTCCGCAACAAGGGAAGCCACCGCAATGAGAAGCCCACGCACCGCAACGGAGAGTAGCCCCCGCTCGCCGCCAACTAGAGAAATCCCGTGCACAGCAATGAAGACACAATGCAGCCAAAAATAAATTAATAAATTTTAAAAAATCAGAGAGAGAGAGAGAAAAAAAAAGGATGATGAGAAGAAAAAAATGCAGTGTTCAATGTGGGTCTTCTCTGGTTTCCCCCCTTGGGAGCACAGTGGCCCTCCACCTGCATAAATGATGAGAACTGGCATCCTGCTTGATTACTGTGCATCTGTTATGCGCCTCAGAGTGAATTAAGCAAAAACAAAATAAGGAAAGAAAAGAACCTACTAATCAAGGCTAGCCCAGTTGTACCATTTTGAGTCACGGTGATATTTTCTTTATTTTGTAATCACCAGCAGGCACGTATGCCCCCCAAATTGCAAAAACATTTCAAAACAACTTAAATCAAGCTTGATAGCTAATTATGCTAAGGTCACACCGAAGAACCAAACCACCAGGACATCAAAGATCCCAGACAGTCTAAGTGTAAAGTAGCAGCGTTCATTTTTCTCCCATTAAAAAACAAGGGGAGGGTGACAAGTTTTTTTACTCTCTGAGAATAAACTGGCTTTTAAAAATCATCTAAAATAGACCTCTTAAGACATTTCACCTCTGCTCTGAATGTTTTAAACTGGTCCTCTGATTACAAAAATGTTCATGTTAAAATCTCACCAAGATGCTTTCTTAAGATGAAGAATGTGTTATAAATTGTAATGGGTTTAATCAGAACCCTCTTTGAAGCTATTTAACTCTACGATGTGGCCCAACCATTGCTTCAATTATGCCACTTATCGACTCTGTATTAATTAAGTATCATTATAGGGACTGATTTATATACTTTCTCACAGCTCTCTCACCAGATGGTCTAACATCCTCCACAAACATCACCTGGATTCACTCATCTTTCTCTCCAGCTGAATGTTTAATCAGATCTTATCTTCAAACTGGATTGCTTCTCTATCCCTCCTCTTCACTCTATCAATACAGTACACAAAGGCCAAGTGGCATAAGACATAAACTAGTAGTAGTTACAAAGACAAGTTCTATCCGCAGCTCATTCCCACCTCAATGCATTCTTACCCAGTATGGTGATGCAATTTTCACAGTAAAGTGAAAGGAGAGCCTTTTGCATCCTTAGCTGATTACAACTTACAGTCTGAGTTCAATTATCTGGGGCAATGAAGAAAATAACTAGGAAAAAAATGTATATTTGGCAACGGGAGTACAACAGGCAATTTGGCCTCAGTAGAGTTACTTTCTGAATTATATTTTGTTTGGTCTAATATAAAAATTACTTTGCATTCTTGAGCTCGCAGGTTGAGAAAGCGGGAGGCAGAAGTCCCAAGGTGTACCGCACTGCAAGGAAGCCAGCCTAGAATTTTAAATTGCCTTGGGTGATCCAAAAAGTAGATAACAGAGAAATGAAAATGCTCAACTGTTTTCCTTACAAAATATAAAAGCCAGATTAATGGGACTATCTCACAGCCACCTCAAACCCCAAATGTCTAAAAACCAAACTGGTCACGTTGCCTCCATATGGGTTCCCTCTCCTGACCCCTCTGCCTCTCATCATTCTCTAGTCCCCAAGCTGGGTACAGGGAAACCTGGAAACGGCGGCAGAAGGCACATACCATCAGCAGAAAGGACTTGGTGGCCGATCCACTAGGCTGAAGTTCTCCTTACAGAAAATACAAGACGTCACCCCCAGCTATAGTTCTTTCTCTAAAAACCACAAACCACTATTTTTACATAAAACTCATGATTTTTAAATATCGGTCTGGACTGAATGCAGATTCAGCCTTTGGTGTTCAGTCCTTGCCTTACTGTAAACTTGGACTCCTCCTTCCTCCCTTCAAATGCAGCCAGTCCCCAAGTTCTGATAACTTTTGCAAGCTGTTCTCTTGCTCTCTGTACATGCCCTGCTCGAGGAGTCCCTGCTTCACCGACACCTACTCACATGACTATCCAATTCTCCTAATCGTAAGGCTCAATCGGCAACTGCCTAAGTGCTTGCCTCCTGCCCCAGCTTCTGGTTTCTCTGGTAACTGATGAGCCAACCTGACATCAGGTCCCCCTGTAACTGGTAGCCTCCTCTTCCCCCAAGTAGCAAAAACCTGCTGCCCTGTCCTGCCTGCTGTCTGCCGTACACAGTGTGGTGTCACTCCAGCACTTTGCTTCAGACTTGTAAGACTTCCTATCCAATAAACTGTGGTGGTCTCTGTTGCTGTCTCTGGGCTTTTTCTTCAGTCTTGCAGCTGGGCAATTGCAAGGCCTGCTGGGTGCAGCCCAACACCCTCCTGCCGTCTCTTTCTCTCCGTTCCCATTGCTATCATCTATGTCCTCATTACTTCACATCTGCATTATTAGATCAGTGTCCTGGCTTACCTTCTCAAAAGCACGTCATCTACAGTCAGCACATTGATCTTTCTGAAACAGTTCCCAAACTTTCACATACATCAGAATCACCTGGAGGGCTGTTTAAACCACAAACCCCACCCCCAAGCATGTTTTAATTTAATGGGTCTCAAGTGGGGCCTGACAATTTGCAAATCAATAAGCTCCCAGGTGAGGTCGATGATGTTCCAGGGCCCATACTTAGAGAAACAATGCACTAAAACATCCCCCTCCAACTCTAACACAATCAATGATTCCTCATTTCCTCCACATTAAACTTAATTAAACTTAAAACTCCCCAATCTGGTACTTTGGATTCTTCATAAATCTGGTCTCTTCCTCTCACCTCAAAATTTCATTTCTCTGATCTCCTATGAAACCTTGCTCCAGTCAAACCGGTCTACTTGTGTATTACCCAGTGCGTGATGCACTCCCATTTTCTTCTCTTGATCAGGTATAGAACGCCTTTCCACCTCCTGCCTCTTGTTCAAGTTCAACCTCTTCATCGAGTACACCCCAAACCTACATTCTCAATGTAGCCAGCCCCCATCAGACTTCTGCTACCTCTTCTAGACTCCTGCAGCATTAGCTCTCCAGCTAAATCTAAAGTGCATGAAATCTAAGTGCATGGCATTTAGAGCCAAAGGCTCTCTGGGTATGAATCCTGGTTCTTTCGTTAGCTGTGCAACTTGACTAGCCATTTAACCATTCTGAACCTGTTTCTCCCTCAGTAAAAGAGCAGTAACAATATCTATTTCTATTGGGTTGCATAAAGAATTAATTGAAACAAACTATTTAAGCCTTTGGAGAAGCATAAACAAAGTAGGTGTTTAATAAATGTCAATTTCCTTTCTTGGAATTCCCCTGGTGGTGCAGTAGTTAAGAATCTTCCTGCCAATGCAGAGGACACGGGTTCGAGCCCTGGTCCGGGAAGATCCCACATGCAGCGGAGCAACCAAGCCCGTGCGCCACAACTACTGAGCCTGGGCTCTAGAGCCCACGAGCCACAACTACTGAAGCCCGCGCGCCTAGAGCCCGTGCTCCGCAACAAGAGAAGACACTGCAATGAGAAGCCCGCACACCACAATGAAGAGCAGTGCCCACTCACCGCAACCAGAGACTGCCCACATGCAGCAACGAAGACCCAACATGGCCAAAAATAAATAAAGTAAATAATTAAAGTAAATAAATAAAACTTTTTAAAAAATGTTCCTTTCTTTGTCCCTTTCCTCAATCATGCATTTAGCACTAAATATAAAATATATTACACTAATCATGTACATTTTAAGCTTACCCTCCTCTCTTTTAGCCAGACAGAATATTTCTGAGGAACCAAAAACATGTCTAATTCATCTTAGCAACCCTAGTACCTGGCAACTTCTGAGCAAATGGTAAGCTCTCAATAAATACTTACTAAGAAATATGATTAATTTGAGAAATAATGTAAGGCAAGTGGTTCCACAGAGCAGCTTTCCTCTGCAGAAATCAAATCTCTTACAATTACATTTATCCTTAGAATATCCTCCTGTGACAAAGGCAAAATGTATTTTACAAACAGAAAAACTAAAAAAGATCTAATGGGAGTCCCCGTTAGATAGTCCCCACTTGACACTTAATATTGAACAAGAGCAAAGTCATTATAAAAGCATCAATGAAGGAAAAATCTTCTCTTTGAAGTAAATTTGAGCCCCCAAAACACTAATAATGGGAATACAGAGAAATAATGACAAAGAATCCGGAGATAATGCTGGCAACAAGTAATGGACTGCCTTTTGAGGACACGTCATGTAAGCATGTGACTGCTGTACTTCTAAAACGGCTGATATTGATACGTGCATTGACAGGTGTCAAGTCACATCGGTAAAACACATTTCCTGTCCTTTAGGAGAGTCTCTAATCTTGAAATCAAGCAGCGACAAATTTCTGTTCTGTTCTCCTGTGTTGCTGACTTCTAACACTTTTCCTAAACAGGATCCAGCATAACCCGTTGCCATAGAGCTAAGGGTGACCCAACAGATCACTGTGTGTGAACAGTGTGGCAGAAAAAATGGTATAATCTGGCGTATTGGCATCTGGATGCTTTCCTCCAAATACAGAGTGAAGTGCCCCAAAAGTTCAAGCTGATTGCACTTCACTATACAGAGGCTACACGGTCTGGTCAGGGAGCACTAGGAACCGGGCCACCTGCTTTGCTGTAAGAACCCAACCACGACTGATCACATGACCTCAGACAAGTGGATTCCTCCAACAGTCACTTCCAGAGTAACCACCATGTATCAAATATCATACAAGATGATGGGGACACAGAGGTAAAATGTGTAATCCATGTTTTCCTGGAACTTACAGTCTAGTGCTGAGTCAGGCGATTGGAGCAGACTGCACAGTTGTTCCCCAAACTCGTTTTCCTTTCACCGCGAGCATGAAGATAGACCAGATTTCCTAGCCTCCACGTAACTGCATTGTGCCTGGTGGAATGTAAGCAGTGAGGTATGCCGTACCCAGGTCTGGCCACAGAAAACCTCCCCCTTGATTATCGACTTTCTCTCTCCAGTTCCTTATTTGCCAGCTGGATGCAGGGCACCCTGCAGAGGACTCTGATTTCTTAGAGGTGATGGAGCCACAGATGGAAAGGAGCAAAAGTCCACCTGCTGGACACCCTCCTGGAACTATTATGTGAGCAAGAAAGAGATTCCTATTGTGTTAGGTGCCTAAGTTGTTTGCTACAACAGTCAGTCTACCCTACCAAAGCATGAACCCAAACTACCTCCAAGATACTATGATACTGAGTAGCACAGGATGACATGGGATACCCAAAAGAGGCAGCTCGCCTGGGCTGGAGTTGGATATCAGGCAGGGCTCCCCAGAAGAAGAAACACTTAAGATGAATCTTGAAGGACAGTGTGAGATAGTGAAGAAGGGAATAGAAGGTTGCAGAGGAGAAAGCATTTGCAAAGTCGTGAAACTTGGAGGAAATGGGGTGCACTGGGGCAGCCTTAGTGATTCCTGACTAGTAGAGTGTGGAGTGATGTTGGGAGGTGGAGGTGCTCAATATGCATTGGCTGAAATGACTGATAAAGAGCAGAAGCTAGGAGATGTCGTAGCTCCTAGAAATGATGGATAAGGGAAGAGAAAAAAAGTAATCAAGGACCGTCTAATTTATAAGGCAGAACAGATGGCATCCTCTTCACTGAGATAGAAAATGCAGGAGAAAGAGGTGAAAGAATGAGTTCAATTTTGAAAAAAAAAGGAAGAGAAGAGAAAAGAAAGGAAAAGAAAAGAATCTGAGATAGCTATGGAACACCCAAAAGATAAATCAGCAGGTAGTTAGATGTATGGACCTAGAACTCAGGCAGTGGACAGAAGAGGTGGGTTTGGAAGGGGTCACCATGCTTAGGGCTGAAGTCATAAGCATGATGGGATTGCTCAGGTAGAATATTAACAGTGAGAAGCCAGAGAAACAGGGAAGAAAAGGGAAAGTAGGAAAGAGGGAAAGAGCAGGAGCTAGAGAAAGAGACATTATGAGAAAGAAGTCATAGAAGCCAAGGAGAAGAGATTGAAAAAGCAATCAATAATAAGGAATACTTCCGAGTGGTGAAATAAGATGATGGCCTGAAAAATGTCCATTATGTTCAACTAGGCAGCTACTTGTGACCTTAACAACTTCCATCTCAGTATTTGGAAGAGCCAGGTTAAAGGGATCTGGAGAGTGAATGAGGGATGAAAAATTACAGATAGGAATATAGAACACTCTTCAAGGAAAACTGGCTCTAAAAAACAAATTAGCCTGAAGTGGACGAAGAGACGGTTTGTTTCGTTTTGGTTTTCATTTTTCAAGATGCGAGACTTAAACACGTTAACATGCTGAATTCTCTGAACTCTTTCTTTATCTTAAAATGGGGATAATAATGCCCCTTCTCCTTGGTCCACTGGATTGTTGTCAGAACAAGTAAGATGACGTATGTGAAAGATTCTAAAGTACTATGTAAAGAGCAATGTTATTTTGTATTCATAAATGTTGAAAATATGGAGTTATAAAAGTTAAGAGTCCACTGAAATATGTCTGGCTATCAAATCAATGAAAAACTTATCATCAGTCTGGATCTGTAAATATTAAGAAAAATGTCTTGAATGCACACTACATGTTGGCAACCCTAAACCTTAAAGGCTAACGACAGATTTCTAAGTCCTTTGCTGGATGAAATTCTTCTGGTGCTCCTAGGTTACAGCCTGGGCTTCCAGATGTCTTCATTATACCAGGAAAAAAATGTCAATGAACCCTGGCAGATTGCTGTGCATTAAGTCATCTGGGAGTTTATTAGTCTTATGAGTAGTAGTTGTTAAATGAATATTTCTGGCATTCACCCAGTTTCACAAAGCAACAGAGAAGCTCCATAATTTCGATCTCAGGACCAGTGAAATCATGGTGAATGGCCACAGGTTGCTGTGTTATTCTAAGGGGTGACTGAGGTATTCTGGGAAGTAAGCTAGCCATTTCAGGACTTCCCTCCTGGGAAAAGTAACCATCCGAAAGAATATGGTCCAATCATTATTTCACTAGTCACCAAAACTTTAAAGACTCTACAAAGAGCATTACTTTTAGCACTGTAACATCAGTGTAACTAGGTTTTCTCTCATAAAACTTCTAACAAGTGGTTTTAGCATGCCCCATCTTCCTCCCCTGGGATGATACCTTATCCCCATAAAAGAAAAATGTCCCTTTCCTTTTCTCTGCCCTTTCGGACAACTCCTCTGACTGGGTTTCCTAGTTGCTGATATGTCCTCAGTTATTTTTAAGGGCGTAGGGTGCTAATTATTTAAGGTCAAGCAGCTGTGACTCCAGCGCCAAAGAGCAATTGTGCAGAATAAAGAAGGCTTCCTTTACAAAGATATTAAAGATCTAGTCTTGAGACTCAAATAAACCCTATTTGCAATTATTTTTACATTTTTTTCTATCTTAGAGAGACCAGGCCACAACACTTAAACGGTGCTTCTTTTATCCATGTTTCTCAAATATTTTATCCTTGATATGTGACACTACAATATGTAGCTATTAAACTAGGCCCAATGTCTGCAGGTCAATTTTTGGACTTTTTATCCACTGCAATGCCGAATTTCCTCCTACAACTGAGGATCAATAAAGTATGTTGCAATCACCTCAATCAGAAATACAAAGAAAAAGACAAAACTTACGCTGCCCTCAAAATAGACCTTCATAAATATCAAGTATCTTTCATAAGTTTACCTCATTCAACCTTAAAATAATTTTGTAAATGTATTATTGTCAATTATCACCAATTAATAGAGAAGAATGCTGAGGTGCAGAGTTTTAAGAACATTCCCAAGATGGTATGAGATTAACAGATACAAACTACTATGTATAAAATAAATATGGAACAAGAATATATTGTATAGCACAGGGAATTACAGCCATTATCTTGAAATAATTTATAATGGAGTGTAATCTGCAAAAATACTGAATCATTTTGCTGTACACCTGAAACTAATATAATATTGTAAATCAACTATACTTCAATTAAAAAAAAAGAAGAACATTCCCAAGGCCTCACGGTTCTTCAGAAGCAGAAGCAGGTGTACATCCAAGGTCCTCTGCTGCCTCCACTCTTTCCACTACACCATAGATGGCCCCTATCATGTAACCTGCTTTATTTGTATTTCACTTCTCTAGCAACAATGGAAAAAAGCCTGGCTGCCTCTGAAGTCTTTAGGAATCTTTGATGAAATGCAGACATGAATTCAGTTCTCCCTCCAATGAAAATATATAAAATACACTGGTTATATATAGAATGTTATGGGATCATCATGGATGTGGAAAGCTTTGTAAAGGAATGCACAAATGATGCTTGGAATCCTGAAAAGGCCAAAAAAAGATATTACAAACAAATGAACAAATGTAGAATGGGGGAAAAGTTCCATGAACAATCAGTATTTTCTTTTGACTGCGTTTGTTTTTATTTCAAAAGGGCTTCTCTTTGATGGAAATCCCTGGTTTTTGAAAGCATTTCAAATGAACATAATGACCAACCTGTAGATGGAGAAGGAAGCCACCGATCGAATGAGGGATGCCAAAGCCCCCACTTTGGCAGCTTCCACCGCCCCCTGGACGCGGTACTGCACTGCCCTCGAGTAGTTGGTGTAAGGTTGATTGTAAACGACAATCTTCCCTCTTGCTTCTGGGGCCCTTCTCTGCAGTTCGTCGAAAGAGGTCACCACCAGAACTTCTGCTGTAATGCCTACAAATAAAAGTCATACAAGGTTAACATATGGTTTCCGATCAGCCAGGGTGAATTGGCACACAAAAGGTCACACATGTTCTATCCACTACATCTGGCAAACTGGTTTGCAAAGATCAAAGTTTCAGAGCCATTTGCTATGGGAGAAAGATTCTGGGGGTTAGCCAGTTTCCCAAGAAAGAGAAAAGGCATTCAAAAAATATACGACTCTTAAGGTTTTTCAACTCACTTGACCAGCTGCTATTAAATCACAAATTGCTTGAAAAGATGTCTTTTTTTGCCTCTTTCCCACAGAATGACAGCAATTATTTATTTTTAAAAATGCATTTTAGAAAGCTCCCCTTGGGTTTAAAGAAACATATTTATCTTTTCATAAAACTATTTTGATATGTTGCTAAACAACCTTCACTGACATCATACAAAGGGTGGCAGTTTATAAAGAATGTTCTTCGAAGCCAACGATCTTCATAAATCCAACTTTTAACAAATGGTTAATGTAACCCGTCTCAAGAGCCACAAAAAGTCAGCTTGTTTTCTTTTCTTCCTTGTACCAAACCCTTTTAAAGAATGTGGAAACTTCCCATGCCTCTCGCTTTATAGTACATGTTCATCGCCAAACCTATCACTCTTCTTCAGATAAAAATTCTGAAGATGTTGTCTAATTGTCCTATAATCCTGCTGTCTCACTTAGAAAGATGTGGCATATTTCCTCATACCACAAGACTTGCCCAGCTCTTCCTGATGAGGGAACAGGATTTCACAGCTTGCACGAAGTCATTCAAAACCTGCTAGACCACTGAAGATTCAATTTGATGGAGTAGTTAGTGTGACAAGAAAAAAAATATTTAGCAGCAAAGGCCAGACGCAGTAGCTAAACATAACGATCTAAAATCAAGTGTCAGGCACCTACTGTTGTATGGCTTTAGCCAGGCAGTCGTGAAATATGTCAGTAAAACCCAAGTATCAACATAGATTTGGTATACTTCTTTAATTTTGCAAACTAGAGAACTGGGTTCTTCTGGAAGCTTAACACATGTCATTAAAATAGTAACTGTTACTTGGAGAATCCTTTTAAAATGCACTGCAGATATGAGAGAATTCTTGCTTTCAATATGGACCCCATCACAATGGATTCTTTGGGCTGGCTCCTCTCCAACTTCCACCATCCGGGCTGAATTTGTACTTTCACTTTAATGTGATTGACTACAGATCCATAAGCATGTCTCCACCAACATTCGGAACTCAGAATTTAATTTATAATCTAAAGAAAGCGAGGTACAATTATGAAAAGTAAGGACGCCACTAGCTTTTTCACATGATAAATATGTGTAAAAATACAAATAAGGGTTCAGCGAGACAGACTTTGAGATTCATAACTTTCTGAAACCTGGAGTTACCTTGAAATTTGACTGGTGTTATTGTTGGCATAGCACAGGAATTTTGTTGATGGTTTTCAGCTGTTCCTAATGAATAACAGATTCAATGGTCCACCCAAGAGGTGTCCCAGCAACAGGGTAATTTTGGCATCTGGATTGGAGCCACTAGAAGTGAAGCCAAATTTCTATAAATTTTCATAGGCCACTGCACAATTAAAGTCATACAAGGGTAGAGCTTCACTATAGTGTGTGGTTCAAGTTCTTTTAACAAATGTGAGTGATGGAGTCCTAAGGAGCCAAAACCTAACCTAGACACCAGGTGCCAATGCAAAACACTAGTAGCAGCTATAGGTCAAAACCTATCACCGTGAACTTGGAAGAAGTGTTCAAATTAATGTTTTCCTGAAAGCTTAGCGTCACCTCTGATGCCTCTGTCTCCTTCATCCTCCAGATCTCATCAGTCCTCAAATACTGATAATCTTACCCCTTAAGTGTTGATTGAAAGCAGGTCCTCTACTCTACCACAGTTACACCTGCTCACATCAGGCCCTGGTTATCTCTCTGTTGGACTGCTATGAATTCCTCCTCCTCTACCCACCACCACCAGTGTCCCAGCCTCCAGCCCAACTCCCTCAAATTTAACTGCCACAACGCTGCCAGGGTGAACAACTTGAACTGCTGAGAAGTCAGATGAGCCGATGGCACCATCCCCCTGCCCCCTGCCCCCTCTGCTGATTACCCATCACTTCAACATACCAGTCAAAGCCTATCTATCTCTATAGACACAGGTTCCCTTTTATTTTAAATCCTATCAATACTAAACTTAAAAGTTCCCACTTGGGCTTCCCTGGTGGCGCAGTGGTTGAGAGTCCGCCTGCCGATGCAGGGGACGTGGGTTCGTGCCCCAGTCCGGGAGGATCCCACATGCCACGGAGCGGCTGGGCCCGTGAGCCATGGCCGCTGAGCCTGCGCTTCCGGAGCCTGTGCTCTGCAACGGGAGATGTCATAACAGTGAGAGGCCCGCGTACCGCAAAAAAAAAAAAAGTTCCCACTTGCACCATGCCAGTCCACTTCTCAGCATCTTTTCATGCTAAGGTACATCATGTCTTGTTGACCCCATTCTCCTAACTTTGTGATGTGACTAACACCTATTTATCCCTCAGGATGCCATTTAAGAATCACTCCCTCCAACTCTACTCCATATTCTGTAATAACCTATATGGGAAAAGAATCTAAAAAAGAATGAATATATGCTGATGTATAACTGATTCACTTTGCTGTACGCCTGAAACTAACATAACATTGTAAATCAACTATACTCCAATTAAAAAGTAAAAATAAAAGAAATAGACAGAAAAAAAAAAAAGAATCACTACTTTAGGGAGCATTCCCAAGGCCTCTGGCCTCTTGTCTCATCCCCCTCCCTCCACCTCCAGGAAGGCTGGTTCATGCACCACTCTCCTCTAGACTTTCAGAGGAAAGTTCATACCTGGGCACTAGACGATGAGACGGTTTATTTATGACTCTCTCTACCACCTAAACTGTGAACTCCTCAGGGTTTGGGGCCATGTTCACTTTTGTTTGTATCTCCTGGGCCTAGCATAGTGCTTGGTATATGTGTAGGAAGTCACTCAATAAACTTCCCTTAGATAGCACTGCTCCAAACAAGGGACCACTGACTGGGCCTACAGCGTTTCCATAAAAGTGCAATTTACCTTTAAAGTTTGATAGCGTTTCTCCTGCAATAACTCAAGAGTCTGACTCTCTGACCACCCAGAGCACAGGTGCAGAATAACCAAGCCAAAAAGGTCCTGGGGCAGTCAGAATAGAAATATAAATTCCAAGTACGAAAACTCAGATACTTGAACATAAGAAAGCTCTTCTGCTCTTAGAGCCTAGTTACCCTTACTTTATAGAAAATTCTAAATCTAGTGCTTAAACCTATAAACTGTAAGAGACAACAAATCAAAAAGAAGAGATAGGTTTGGAAGCTGATAGCAGTACCACAAAAAAACAATGTCAGAGACAGGAACATGAAACATAACAAATACATACTTACAGACTTCTTTGCAATGTCGGAAAGGTTCTGCATCTGGGCTAACACAGCAGCCGTTAGACACATGTGGCTACCGAACACCTGAAATGTGACTAATGGGACTCAGAAACTGAATTTTTAATGTCATTTAGTTTAATTAATTTATATTTAAATTTAAATAGCCATATGTATATAGTGGCTGCTATGTAGAACTCACAATCACTGCAGGTTCAGCCATTATGTAGGCAAGTAGGCAAAAGCATCTCTGCTGGCCCTGAGGGATTTGCAGAAGGTGAGAGGAGCAGGGAAGGGACTTTTCTGAGTAGCATCAGAAGAAGAGGCCACTATAGAAAAAGATGCCATTGGCCCTACCTAAACTTACATCTATGTTATATTCTACTATTTTCTCTACCCTTCTCTATAAAAGAAGGACACATGCCCATCAAGTGCCTTGTGAACTGCAGGGTCTCTCTTGGAACACAGTGACACTGGGCTTGCCCATGAGACTCACTCTGGCCAATGGAATGTGAATGACCAGTGTGTGTGGTCACAGCTGAGCAGGAACTTTAAGAGCCACTGCAAGTTTTGACTGTCACTAAGAGCCCTTTATGTTTCAGCCACAAGGATGGCATGTTCCAGATGGGGGTTTCTCCTTCAGCCTGGATCCTGGAGTGAAAGAGATAACCGAGGCAGAAACAAAGGCACTACTGACTTTATATATATATATATACATACACACACACACATATATATGTCATATATGTATATATGTGTATATATATATACACACATGACATAAATCTTAGTGGTTGCAAGCCATAGAGATTGGGGGTTGTCTGTTATCCCTGCATTACTGAGGAAGAGCTGAGTAACGCAGGAGCCCTGAATTCAAAGTTTCTATCAGGGCATTCACAATCTGCAGTTGATGACAGGTAAGATATAGAATAAATATATTTAATAACTTAGGGAAGACTGTTCAGTGAAAATTACATAACTACTGTCTTCCTCCTATCACACACCAAAGTGATCAAATGATTAACACCAAACAGTAGGAAACAAACAAATCTGAAGAAGAATTTAGCAAGAGTCAGGGATTTAACACACGCAGACTAAATGACAAAGCATTTTAAATAGGAGATAAACCCTAGAGATCATTAAAATACAGTCTTGGCAGCTCAGTTCGCTAACCTACCTGATGTCACTTCTAAGGAAACAAGCAGCCCTGTTGTATGTTAAATAATTCTATATACTTTTGATAGATTTCAATATTTCATATCTAAATGCATTTTCCCTCTAAATTCCACCTTCAAAAACCAAGGGCAAAAATGATAGAAACTGGTGTTCTTGTGTTTGTATCAAGTACAAAATAATGTTATTGTAGTGTTATATCAGAGAGATAAAATAACTCTGTGACAGCTTGGCATTCCAAAATGGGCTTTGTTTAAGCTATGTTTTGAAGTGTTAACTGTCCTATGCTCTTCTTAGAGAAGTAAAACTTAGGGGGAAAAATACTGTAACCAAACAGAATTTCTGCCCTCAATAATAAGAAACCTGGCTCAGTTTCATGATTCAGTTTGACACAGCAATTTGCCTCCAAAAGAAGTTTCTAGAGACACGATGGAAACATCAGAACCATATGAATGACACAGGAAATCTTCCTGGATGCCATTTATTAAAGTTCATTGGCTGGAA